>NC_139534.1:59511043-60858437 GCF_965153285.1 Podarcis tiliguerta
AGAAGGAATCTGGAAGTTTTTCTCATTTCCCAAGCCTTCCTCTAGCATCATGAAATGACAAACTACAGCAGCTGATATTCCTTCTCCTGCTTGATTACTGAGGCTGCAATTCCATCAGTGCTTGCTTGGAAAGAAAGCTCTTTAGATAAAATGGGACCTACTAAATAGAGATATATGCTCCTGAGCTGCACAGGTGCACGAGCTGCGGCTTCCTTTACATCTTCTTTTCGGGTTAGCATCCCTTCTTGTGAGCCCAACAAGCATCATTCCCAGTTTACTTTTGTTTATTCTGCCCCATTTTTTTTTATTCTGCCCCATTATGAGACAAAGGGCATATGGCTGCCTCACAGTCCCATCCTTACAAGACAAAGGGAAAGAGGCAATTCATCAACTTCAGTTATATACCCAGGAAGGGGTGGATTTCGTTATTTCAGTGGAGGAACAGTCCCCAAAAGTAAGTGCAAACATGATTGAGGTGTCAGCCATTCAGATGGCAAACTGCACAATTTTAAGTTAACGCTGTATAAACCTTTGCAGGTGTGTGGGTACAGTAGAATAAAGCTCATGTCTAACCAGCAGGTGTTAGGATATTTATGTTCACTTGGCTCTATAAAAGGCTCTAAAAAAATGACATGGGAGCAAAATTGTGCTGTGCCAGCTACATATAAAAAACGGCGAAGCAGCCTTCCCTAGCTAGATGCCCTTGAGATGGTGTTGGACTCTACTCTTATCGTCTCTGAGCGTTGGCCCTGCATGCTGGAGCTGAGGGGACTTGTAGCCCAAAACTTCCAGAGGGCACCAATTTGGAGAAGGCTGCTCTAAAGGTTATGAAGGAATCCATTTGGGAACAATGCTTACACACTCGGTTTCTTCGGGGATTCAACAGGAGAAGGGGAAGGACTGGAGCTGTCAACTCTTTCACTGTCCAGATTGGGGCTGAACATCACGCTGAGTTTGAGGACAGGAGAATCCTTCTCCTTTACCCCCACGAGCTGGCTGTTAGCGGCATCCCTATCTGTTTCATTTTCATCTTCTTCCACAATGACTTCTTTTATGCTGGATTTCTTTTCCCTGTGAAAAAACAGAAATAACTGTGCAGCATAGATTCTCTGCAAATCAAAACATTCTTTACTCTTTTACTCTTCCTATGAATTGCAACTACCAGCCATTTTACACATAGCATACGAACAAAGCTGAATTTACTGCTTAATGTGCCCTTGACTTGACAGAGAGCCTCAGCCAAAGTTAGCTTCTTGATCAGTGTACCTATATGATGCGTGCATGCTTTTGCCATCCTACTTTTAGCCACTTTAATATCATACCTTTTAATGATAGTTGATTAAAATGCTAGGTATATGTGCAGCATGTGAAGCCCCTCCCTGTGTGATTCTTCTTTGTGTGTTGTCCTGTCACTCTCCCAGTTATAGTCTTCATCTAGAGCTGTTGTGGGCAGCCTATGGTCAATTACATGCAGTTGGCAAGGATGGAATTGTGGGATGGCAGAGAGGGGTGAGAAAGAAAAGGGGATGCCCTGCCTACTTTGGCTCTGGCACAGTCAATAATTGGCTGTGGACCACCAACCATTGGTGGCATGTAGGCCCCAGCAATTTACCCCTGAGAGAATGAGGTCCTTGACAGAAAAAAGGATTGCTCTAGAGAGCTTCCTATGGCATAAAACATTACAGTTTTGACCATACACTTACAAACAAGGTATCAGAGTGCAAAATCTATGTGAATTCTGCAAGAAATATCTCTGAACATGTGTGGGCAGCAGTCCATCCTCCTTCGTATGCATCACTTATTGCAAAATCCACATTCCTCCCTCCCCTTTTCTGATATTGTTTCACATATATTTCTTTTCTAAAATTTCCCTGTGTGGGTAAAAAAAATCTGAGATCGTGTATCTGAGAAGAAATGGGAGGAGAGATACAACAATAAACGTTTGTTATCCAATATATTTGGGAACTGATACGCTTTTCATTACACACACAATGAGTGCATCTATAAAACTCACTACCATATGCATATATTGCAGCAAATATCAGAAATTGTTGTTATTGCCAGTCATGTGGGAGCACTGACAGTCCCAGTAATGTTGTGTGAATGTTCAGTCATGAACGTATTGTCAACTGCATGAGAATGCCAACAACAGCAACCTGGCAAATTTTGTGAATATGTGGAAATGCAACAGTAGACCAGTGACAGTTTACAACACCTTGAATAAACACTGTAACAATGCATTCCAGAAAAATATTTAATATGCTGTTAATGGGGGAAAAGCTAACTACTAAAAAGAAATAGATTTTGTTCAAAACACTTTGAGCAAGCATGTGGTATTTGGTTTATTATTCATGCATTTAAATATTTAATCAAAACACTGAGAACAATTCAGGTATCACAAAGAAGCAAAGAATGTTGTGAGAAGATGAGAATGATAAGAAGGGTTTGGTGTGAGGTGCCCTCAGAATGCAGACAACACTCTGTCCTATTTCTCTCCTCTGAGCCATGTGAGGCTGGACAGGGATTTAATATGCCCGTGTTCTGGATGAGGGATAATAAACAAAAGCTGAATCCTGACAAGACAGAGACACTGGGAGTAAGTGGTTCTCATGTCCTGGAATTACCGTATTTTTCGCTCTATAAGATGCACCAGACCACAAGACGCACCTAGTTTTGGGGGGAGGAAAACAAGAAAAAAAAATTTCTGAATCTCAGAAGCCAGAACAGCAAGAGGAATCGCTGCGCAGTGAAAGCAGCAATCCCTCTTGCTGTTCTGGCTTCTGGGATAGCTGCGTAGCCTGCATTCGCTCCATAAGACACACACACATTTCCCCTTACTTTTTAGGAGGGAAAAAGTGAGTCTTATAGAGCAAAAAATATGGTAACTGTGTAGCCTGTTCTGAAGGGGTTGAACTCCCCTTAATAGAGCAGGTACAAAGTCTCCCAGATCCAGCATTGTCTTCCCAGGTCCAGGTAGGCTCTAAATCCATTCACAGGCTGGTCTACACATGCATGTACATTTTTCCCCACACTATGCCTAGCAGCTAAATGTGTGAAGTAAATTGACTCAATTACAAATATTGTGCTTGAAAACAAATCAAAGTTCTCTTTGTGAGGTTGCATTTAAGATGGCCTATGCAGACATTCAGGTGATATTTGATGCACTTGGTCTGGGAGATGGGTTGAAATTCTTTCTTGCATAGCCCTAGATAAGCCACTTTCCCTCACCTTTATTCTAAGTGGATAAAATGGAGGTGGAAAGTGACCCAGTGGAGGCTTCTGTTTAGGAAAATAGAATACTGTGCCACCAGCCCCAGCCTGCTCTCAGCAAGCCTGCGTTGCAGCGGGGTTGGACTAGAGGACCTTTGTGGTCCCTTTCAACTCAACGATTCTATGATTTTTCCCCTATAATTATTAAGACCTTGCCTGCCTGCCTGCCTTCTTAGCGACAACCAGCCCAGCGGGTGGCACTGCTTGTCAGCTTCCTCCTCCTTAGGCCCATTGTTTCCTTCGTAGAACTCAGCATGGATGAGAATAGGAACAAAAACAGAATTATTTCTCTCTGCCTGTCATTGGCTCAAGCTCCTGCTACTCCTACTGGTGTTCCGCCCTTCTGCTCCACCAGCCCCAATGAGCAACAACCACTGCAGGATTGTGTAAAGGCAAGCACAGTAACACATAGGAAGCGCCACCAATTCAAAATGGTCTCTTCAGTTATTCTTCCTCACTACCGCCACCACCAAAATAATGGGATCCAATAACTAGGTTTGCTTGCTTATGTTTTCCCAATCAAATAGTTGCTTATCCCCTCCTTGCCCCATAACCCCCATAACTCACATGGCTATCTTTCCTCTGCTGTTGCACTTAGGGGGTGAGCTTTGTGATCCTAGTACTGTTGGTTGTGTCTCTGCCCCAGAGGCCTAGCAAAGTCTTTGTTGAGGTCACCATAGTAACGTAGTAAAGGAGTGGGAGACAATGAAGTATGATGCAGGGAGGGAGACCAGAAGGAAAAAGACCCATTGAGGAAGGTGTTATCTTGGGGCCTTCCTGAAAAATCCGTAAGTCACAGATGTGATTTAGAAGGAGAACATTTCCCCTGTATGTAACTTCTTTTTCATACGAAGCAATGTTAGTTTAGATTATGGATTCTTGAAATCATCAGCTTTGTATTGACATGTTGCTCATACTGTGTTTCCACACTTAACTCCTCCACGCACAACACAACATACCCCACACAAACACATGCCATTATAATTGAGAAAACTGCAACAGAAAAAGAATGAATGGGGAAAGAGGGAGAAGGGAGTACAAAAGTGAGATTTTGGTTTGTGTATATATGTACACCTGTGGTTTCTCATTGCAGCAAAATATGTGAACTGATTCCATTGAGAAATAGTTTGCATATGTGGTTCAATCTTGATGGTTCATTCTCATATGCAACACTTCATGCGATGAGCAAGCTTATGTGGATTGACGACATGAAGCATGGCACCCCAAGAAAGGAACACCAATGCTTTCACATAATTCTTAAATACCAACCAACCATGTAACCATTCACTTATTCTACATAGGAGAAATCCACAAGAAGTGGCAAGGGCAAAGTGAAGATGGAAGTCAGGCAGGGTATGTTAAGACTGTATGGGCACCCAGACTCAAACAGAATGGATTGATAATTCATGTGACAAAGAAGGTAACATGGAAAAGAAATAATTGTGTAAGCCTACTAGACCCCAAAATATGGCAAGTGAACCCACAACCTTTGAAAGAACAACAAAGGGTTTCTAACACTATTATAGCTGGATCTGATCACTTTAGTTCCTGCTCACATTACACTCTACCTATAGGGATAGGATTTATCAACAGGATGCTGTTTTAACAGAGTTGGCTTCTCTGCTTGAAGCCTTCATAAAACACTTGTTGGCTGAGTTCCCAAGACAGATCATTTTGTTGAGTTTGCAAATGGAGTGTGTCATATTGACAAAGCAGCAAAGGCAATAAATTATTAAGAGTTTGTCTGTAAAGGCAGAGGCATAAAACATGCCAAATTCTCAAACGGAGCAGAAAGTATATATATAGCAAATCTCCCTTTTTTTGTATTTGTTACTTCTTCATCTCTTTCAGTCTTTCCAGGCCCAGTTCACATGTCACAGTAAGCCATAGTTTACTATGAATACAGAGATGGTTGCTGCTTCACTCTTCCACTAGTGGGAATGGGACTGACAAACCATGCTTCCTGGCTTAGTATTATATCAGAACTGGGGGTCGAGGGTAGTTTTGTTCCAGACCACAAATGGTAAGCCAAGAACAAGCTTTGGCTTAGCACCATAATTTATTTGGAATGAACCTCAGTCCCTGGTGTGGACATGATGCTATGTCGGGGATCGTGGTGCTCCCAGTTATACTAGGAGTGCAGTAGGAGCCATCTGCTCCTGGACACACGTGCAATATCACCCTCCTGTTGGTGATCCCTAGCAAGGGACATTTAGGGTCACACTACTCTGATACTGCCTTTCCCTCATTGTTCCTGTGTTGTAACTTGCATTTTGTTTCCGCTTCTGCATATAGTGCTAAACCATGGTTTAGAGTTACGTTTGCACACAGCCATAGTGTTAGATGAGGATAATTTTCTACACAAGTTGGAAACTCCTACATGGCAGAACTATCTGGCTGAAATGTTACGAGTCTGTTTAACACAGGGGTGGAACCAAGAAGTGGGCCCAACCTACCAAGATATGATTATCTTGGGGGCTCAGTATTTAACCTTTTACTTGTGTTAGCTAAACAGAAAGAAATAAAGATATTTAGAAAATTGGCTTTATTGTTTAAAATAAAAATTAAATAAATAAAAAGGGCTTTTCTTGTATGCACACACAAATATAAATACATTGCACACACAAATACACAAAACCATATATACCATTAAATAGATGACAGCTGGCTCCCTAATGTCTCATTTTATTTTATTTTTGGTTTATTTGTCTTGCCTCCTGGCTGGTTAAAGCTTTCTGAGTTAGAATCCCACCCCTACAGGGTAGGTTAGCCTGGGTGACCCCTGGAGGTTAGTTCCAGCTTAATGTATCTATTATAGTCTTTTTCCTTTGGTGTTTCTTGACTTTGTTTTTGGCCTCAAAACTCAATGGGTTTGTTGACCTAAAGTTAACTTTTAGCCTCCTTATCTTTATATCCTTTTCTTTTAGACTTAGGGAAGAAGATACAACAAAGCATATTTGTAGAGATTTGTCATCCAATTTACATTCGGCTTGAATAGGGCTTTACCTGCCTTTGTGTGTACAACAATAGAAGTTTAAATCCCTCTTGTTGACCACAGATTTCCGCATCATAATTTTAGCTTGTTGTGCAGTGTGCAGTCTTTACAGTGCATCTGAGTGTTTCGCAAATGTTGACTATTGCTACTGCTTATTGGAGGAAGGAAATCTGGGTGTTAGAATTCTATGCTTTTAGGAATTGCAGTCAGAAAAATGTTCAGCATGCTCTTCATCTCTGCCTTGTGACCTGCCAAAGAATCTGACATTTGATTTGGCTTCTTAAGCAGGATGACTTTCTTTTTCTTTTTTAAATATAGTAATCATTGCTAGAGATAAATGCTGGAAGCAAAAAGTGCCCAAGTGCTTTTATCCCCTCCCTGCCAAGGAATGTGTAGAAAATCTGATAAATGCATGGAAACCAAAGTGGGCTTTGAATGGGATATTTTGTGGTCAGGATTCAAGCCTTCAAGGCTTCCCGTACTAATGGTTCTGATCAAACTCAGTAACTTTGGACAACTTTTGTAAAATATTGCAAAATTCATTCTAAGCTCAGAATGTACATTTTCTTGCTGCAGAATTTGGTTCACATGTGCAAAAGCAGTCTAACTTCAGGCCACTATTGATTGAAATTAGGAAATACAGCTGTCTAGAAGCAATAAAATAAGTTGTGATCAGTATAACATGGGCTGTTGACAATTCTTCAATATGTCCCAAGCTTCCCATTTCACTCCAGCTGCAGACCACTTTGCATGTTTCTGCTCAATTTAAGTAACGAGGGATGACTTATGTGTAATAAGCTTGTTATCTTTCTTCCTCCCCCCACTCTGTCAAGAAAGGGTGCTGTGTCAAAGTTTCTTTTTCAAGCTGTCTAGACATTTTGACATCTTATGACTGCAGAGCAAAGAAAATGAAGTGTCTTTCCTGTAATTAGAATTTTGTTGCTTTTGCACCCCCCCCCCCCAAGGAATTGATTATAAGACTAATATTGTCTTGGTAGGGGGTTGAGGGAGAATCCAGTGGGGGGCATAATTGCTCCCTTCATTTCTGTTACTTACTTTTTGTACTGTCAATTGGTGATATTTAGGAGAAAGAGAAGGGGAAAGCCAAACGTCATGACAGATTTTGCTTTATTTGTTCAAGGTAAGGTGAAATGGGGACTGTTTTCAACGTTTAAGGGCTGTTTTAATTGCCCGTGTGTAAAATGTGGTTGTGGGTAACATTTAATATCCTGTTGTAATATTTTCTAAAAATAGGCAAAGATTGGGGACAAACTAAGTTGAGATAAAGTATAGGCAAAATCTTAAATGTTTTGCAGCTAAAACGTTTGCATTTTGTTCATCCATCAATTGCATAAATCGGCCTTTTTTCAAATTTTTGCTCTGATCCCTTCCTTGGTTGCTAATACAATTTGTTGATGCTGTTTCAAAGCCCAACTTCTTACAGTTAGACTTGCTAATTGGATTTTTACTTTACAATCTATTTAGTCTCCTGTGAACATACAGTATGAACCTTTAACCCAACTCAGCACCCTCCTAACTCTGATTCTTGTTCTAATAACACATCCACCTGAGCACAGCAGTCTCTGGCCTCATAACAGAGCCTTGTGTTGGTTTCTCTAGTCTGTTGCAACTGTTTTGGGAGAATTGGTATTGTGTGCGTCTCTCTGACAGGTGGCAAGGTAAGGGCCTTTAAACCTGTAATGTCATTTCTAATCTCATTCTACTCTGTGTTCTAGTGTGTTCTAATCTTCTTTGCTATTTACAGCCTGTGCGGTGGTATAGCGATCAGTGTGTTTTAAAACACAAAATCAAAACTCCTCTCTTTTCATGTTTTAATGTATCTCAGGTTGGCCCTAGCTGAACATAATATCAAGTCACTATTACTACCACTTTACGCTTGTTCGCTACAAACTTGTAAATTTGTACGTGCACAGTAGCCTGTGACAAGGAGGAATAAACTCCAGACCAGGAGCAATGCAAGCTTTTGTAATGTACAAAATACAGTGTTACCTCAGGTTAAGAACTTAATTCTTTCTGGAGGTCCGTTCTTAACCTGAAACTGTTTTTAACCTGAAGTACCACTTTAGCTAATGGGGCCTCCCGCTGCCGCCGCGTGATTTCTGTTCTAATCTTGAAGCAAAGTTCTTAACCCGAGGTACTATTTCTGGGTTAGCGGAGTCTGTAACCTGAAGCGTCTGTAACCTGAGGTACTGCTGTAGTTGATTGTTTTTCTTCTTTCTCTGCATTGTTTTCCCCTGCAGTATGAGTAGTTGTGTAGGCTGTTACTTTTACACTACAGTTTGTTGTATCTGAATGAAATGGCAACCTGTGGTTAATAAAAAAATGCACCCAAAAGCTTCTGAATACCTTCTTGTAGCTGTGCCAGAAGAAGGAATGAATGGGAGTTGTGTAAGCCTGAGCATGGTCCATTCCCCTCACAATAAACCATGGTTTATTTTGACACTTGAATGCAGCCAATGGGTGGGATTCTGGCATTCATGCTTGGAGTAAACCAATATTTGATTTTAATGGCTCTACTTTAAACATGAATAAGTCTCAATCCAATCCAATGGTTTTATTTTTCCATCAGTTTCTCATGTAGCTGTCCAACCTAAGCTCTTGTAGCCTCCATTTTTAAATCTTTGTGACCTTACCGATTTTGTGCTTTGCAGCATGGTAGTGTGTTGCTATGGATGCGATTCACAACAGCATTTTTATCTGCAGCTATATATAGCTATCTGCATTGGGTACCTTTCTGCTCACTAGCTATAATGTTGACAACTGTTTCAGGGAAAGAGACCCACTGCTATGGATAGGATAGGATAGGATAGGATAGGATAGGATAGGATAGGATAGGATAGGAACCATTAGAATTCAAGGGGTTTGGAGTTAACATGGAGAAAGTGGGGGGTGGTATGGATTTTAGATGCTGAAGTTAGCATTTACAACATGTTTGTGACTACTGGCTTTCCTAACAGCACATGTTTTATTTGATCAGCATTGTGTGCTTTGATGAACTGGATGGTAGGAAGGAGTCCTTTAGGAATGAGATAAAGGGCATTATCACACAACCAACAAATTGAGAGGTTTGACTTTTATGGGGGTGTTAGTATTTGAAAATGTGAGAAAAAGAAATAATGACATTCCATTCTGAATACATTTGCCTTTTGGGAACACTCTTCTCTTGTGGTCAGGACTGTGAGAGCAGCATTGCAAATCTGTTAGGTGAAACAAGGAAGCATGCAGGCTAATTCTAGATACTCGTAAGTTAATAATGGATCAGCATAGTGATAGCAGAACCTGAAGGAATAGTGCTATGATAATTTGTTGGGGAAGGGGATCCGGGACCCATCTCTGGGTGTGCTCCTTCTCCCCATCATCACAATGAGGACTCAGGAGCCTGAAAATTTGGGAAGCCCATACATTGCCAACCAGATGTCCACCATTACCAGAAACCACAGTATACCTGCAACTGCTGTGCCTGTCTCAAACAACAGAAGCCTGACAGCAAACCCTTCTGAGGAATTGTCATGGACTGGCTGGACACAGAGGAATGGTGGGAGGAAGCAGCTGGGGAACCCTCAAAGTAAGAAGGCTCAGAGTACAGGGATTGGTGGTGAGATGACAATGAGTGGTCAGAGGGAGAAGAAGGAGAAGATTGAGAAGATGTTTCAGAAGCTGAAGAGCTAACAGGGCTTAGTGAAGTGAACAGTCCAGAATCAGAGGTAGAAGCTGCAGTAGGAGAGTGCGATGAGGAAGGTCAAGAGCCAGAGAGATGAGTCAGGTTGGTGAAGAGGCATGGGTGTCTCCCCCTTCTGCTGCGACAAGCTCTCCTCCCCGCCCCCTGGTCTCCCAGAACCAGGAGTGTCATAAAGTGGGAGGAGCAAAGACAGGCACACAGGCACAGTCTCAGATTGGAAAGGTGGGTACTTAGGCCGCTTTGGGGAGGAGGGGACCTTCAGTCTCAGCAACTGCTTCATGGGGGCAAGTCCTACTGAAGAAGAGTTGCTGCGCTCATTAGGCAGATCCTGGTTTGTTTGTTTTCTTATAAAGAGTTCACTTCACTTACTTTGTGTGATTTACTGCTGGTTCGTTCAGAAAAAACTCTTTGGGCACATGTGAGAGCTATTTACATAAACGGTTAGTGTTTGCAATGCATACACCGCAGGAGCAGCCTGCCCATGAGGTGAGGCAATTGTCTCAGGGCTGCTGGTTCCAGATAGCCATGAGCGGTGGCAAATCCAGCTCTTGAACAACGTGCTGCTCACTGGCTCTGGCAATTGTTGGCCGCCTGCTCTGCTGCATGTCCATTGTTCTCATGCCCATTGCCACTGCTGCAGGCAGTGGATGTGTGGGTACATGGCAGGTGCAGCATTTTCTGTTTTGCCTCTAACGATAAGACATCCAGGGGCAGCCCTGATACACTTGTTTTAGTGCAACCAGTGCAACATCTTTGCACTGGTGAAAGCCAGTACCATAACCCAAGGCAAACAATGAACTGAGGCCTTTTTCTGTTGAGTTGTTTTAATTTGGGGAAAGTACGTCCAAGAATGGTTTTCTTGGACCCCAATTATTCTAACCTTGTTACTTATAAATTGGCTCAGAATAATATATCTTCTACAGAAAGCTGACAGAGTTCTTGAATTTTGGAGCTTAATAATATTATACAAGCTTGCATTGATAGAACAATTTTGAATTACTTCACATAAACATGCATTACATTAAAAAGTAAATCAATACTTCTGGGACCACATCCAAGACCTGAGGTGTACAATGCACTACATTTACGCATTCCCACTTCTCTAGTTGCCTTGTTCTTACATAATTTTGCTTGGTATTCTTTTTTGGAATAATATCTTTCAAACAAAGTCTATAATACTGAACTAAAAAATTGCAAAGTTTGCCTCATGCTATTTCAGTGGTCTCATTTGCACATAACACCAAACCATGGCTTGTTTAGCTTAACTATGCTTTGGTTAAATGTTTGAACCTAGCCTAGCAGATTAATCATGGTTTTTTTTTCCTGTCGGCAAACCATGATATGTTTGTTTTTGGCTGACAAAGCATGGCTTGTTTTTAACTGTAGTTTGGTGTTATGCTTGATTCCAACAACTTTGCCTAACCAATTTGTGTGGGGCCACCTCCTTGCTCATAAGGCTACAAATAAATGAGACAAGCAGCTGGAAAACCAAGCTTTGGAGAGTCAAGGCACATCATGTTTGCTGGCCTGTGAGGCAACATGGTTTATTAAACATTCACATTAAACATTCACATTGTGTGTGAATTAAACTGTGAGAGTACATCCTTGCTATGCTCTCTGCTATATTGCTTATGCTAGGGCCAGTGTGTAATCAGTTCTATGTGGGAAGTAGCAACAAATATTGAACCTTGGGGAACTTGCTTGAGTTGAAGATGTATATTGGTGGCACTGGTATTACTCTTGATTTTGCATGAACTTTCGTGGCAACTCAAAATAAGCAGGCAGAGCTTATCTGGGTGAAATATTTACATAGCTCATGAGTATGCTTTCAGCTCTTTACACAGGGGATCTTTTATACAAAGAACCAAGGCTTTCTCTGTATGCGCCTAAATTCAAGCCCGGTGTCAGCATGTGGCAACTTTGGGGAAGTAAAGCCTGTCTGGGACCCTCAATGCCAGGCAGTTTGGAGCAAGTATTTCCCATAGTGCTCTAGGACACTGTAGAAAAGTAAAATGGCCACAAACTCAGTGTGCTGTTTATTGCCACTTCCAAGACCATTTCACAAGACCCAGGGTCGGAGGGACAGGGGCGAAACTAGGCTTTATTTAACCCGAGTCAAAGACTCAGTTTGGCGCGCGCACGCGCGCGCGCGCACACGCACACACACACATATTTCGTACACCAACACACAGGCTGGGAGTCTCAATGGTGCCCCCTCTGGAGGCTTCACCGGGGGGGGGGGGGAACCCAGCTAGTCCACTCCCAGCCCACATAGCTCTGGCTCTGCTGAGGGAGTCCACTGCAGTGCAGTTTTCTGACTCAAACCTGACTCTGCTTGTGTTTATCTTCCACTTCCAACACTTCTTCGTAGCCTTTATCTGCATGAATTATGTAAGTATATCCTGGATCAGGCACAGGAGGCTTCTGAAGAGCAGTACAAGCCTGATACCTCTCTTCTGACTTCTCCAATATTTAATAAGTTACCTGAGAAACAAGCTCAAGATGATGAGCTAGAAACTGTTGTAGAGCTTGCATTCACAGTAAATCACAATTATTTCTTGGTTCACTTCATTTTGCAAATGAATTTACGTAGTCAAGAAGAAAATCCACATTTGGAATGAATAATTAAGGCCATTTTGCTCTCCTCTGTGGCAGTGGCAGGGTAAATGAATACGTAATATGTGATGCTGGATCTCGGCACAGTCACAATACACAGAAACCACACGCAATAATCCAAAACTGTGAGCAGGAGATTTGAAGCTAAAATGCCCTGGGATTTACTGTGCTCTAAATACAAATTTGAGGCATGGTTGTTTTTTTCAGGATACTAAATTCAGTAGCAAGTAGTGGTAATGTAATTCATCCCGAGAGTCGTGTGTGCCTCTGTTTAATTATATAGTAGCTGGTCCACATAAGAGCTTTATGAGCTGGCTTATGCTTTCAGACACAAACCCAAAGCAAATCAGCTGCACTAAGAGTGCAGCATGCAATGGACTCTTATACAGTGGTACCTCAGGTTAAGAACTTAATTCGTTCTGGAGGTCCATTCTTAACCTGAAACTGTTCTTAACCTGAGGTACCACTTTAGCTAATGGGGCCTCCCGCTTCTGCTGCACCGCCACCACGCGATTTCTGTTCTCATCCTGAGGTAAAGTTCTTAACCCGAGGTATTATTTCTGGGTTAGTGGAGTCTGTAACCTGAAGCGTCTGTAACCCGAGGTACTACTGTAGCTTGTTTTGCAGAGTTAGAAAAACAAAAAGCCACACATGTAGCCTTCAGTTAAAGCTGTAAAAGCTTCGGCTTGTGCCAAAGGCACAAATTCGGTTGTCATGTCAGCACCTTTCCATTGCATCAATTAGAAGAGCTTGAATTACATTTCTCATTCAATATGCATTCAGATAATTAGAAACTCCCCCCCCCCCCCGATGTGGAGATGTGATTATCACAGTGAAATACAACCCCAAGTCTGGGTTATAAAACAGATTATTCTAAACCCCTCCTCCATCTTTTCACAATAATGTCACGTGATGGACACTGTGGCAAAAGAATCCAAATCTCTCATATAGATTATTGGCATCTGTAGTGACTCACAAGGAACAAGACCTCAGGGCCATAGTGGATAGCATGATGAAGATGTCAACCCAGCGTGCACCAGCTGTGAAAAATGGTGAATTCCATGTTAGGGATCATTAAGGAAGGGATAAAAAGAAAACAAAACTGCCAATATCAAAACACAGTTATACTATGGTTATACTATATCATAACCTATGGGGAGACCACAGTTGGAGCAGTAGGTACAGTTTGGGTTGCCTCACTTCCAAAAGGTTATTGTCATCTGGAAAAATTCCTGCAGATGTTCATGCCCTCAAGCATGCTGGTACCTCTCTCCCCCTCCCCCACTCTGTTTTGGCAGCCTAAGTTTGCTATTTGAAGGAGTGATATGACATAGCAACAGGTAACCTGTTTGGTTATGCAATATGCTCTCTATGTCTCAAGGGCAAGACAGATACAGAGAGAAAACATATAATTTATACGCAGTGGAGCTGATGGGGCAGAAATAGGTGTAGGTGGATATACAGGAGCTACATGCACAGTAGGTGGCCCTGCTCATTATTCAGTCGTGCTGAGTGAGACTAGGGCCCTTTCCCACACAATTTATTGTATACACACCATATACCTTCCCTCAAGGCTGTGCTTCTGTTGTGGGAATATGGTAATGCTGCGTACTTCATATATGGGGAAAGTTTGTTTCTCTCCCTCTCCACCCTTCTGCTATTCACTGCATTTTTTGCAGTTGAAATTATTGCTGAATAGAAAGTGGTTATCCAAGTGCCATTGGTGTGTTTGCATAATGCCCCTTCCCTTCTTGCCCACAGCCAAATTCAGCTTCTTTTATTGGTTCTTATTTTGTATGCGGGAATTATTTAGAGGTTATGTGCTTCAAGCAGGACCATTAGGCAACTGCTGCATGGAGGTCAGGGGAGCATTGGAAAGCTGTTGGAAAACAATTGTGTGTCCCACAAGGCCTGTTACATGTTTCCTAGGCTAGTCTGCTGCCTTCAGTTGCAGTGAGCAAACTATGCCATCTTCATTTTTGAAAGAAGAGTCAACTTTCAGTCAGCTTCTGTGCACAGGGTGCGGGATGCTACCTTTAATGTTTGCTGTTTTGCTGTGTTTTTATTGTGTTGGAAGCTACCCAGAATGGCTGGGGCAACCCAGTAAATTAATAATAATAATAATTTGCCTCAGGCTGCAAAATGTCTTGGGCTGGCCCTACCTCCCAATGTTGTTGTTGTTGTTGTTTAGTCGTTCAGTCGTGTCCGACTCTTCGTGACCCCATGGACCAGAGCACGCCAAGCACTCCTGTCTTCCACTGCCACCCGCAGTTTGGTTCCCAATAGGAGCACTAATTGACAGACGTATGGAGATGGAACTCTATGGAGCTCTGCAACTTGTAGGAAACCTACCCCCCACATGACAACTCTGAGCCAGTATGTGAACTTCTTACAACAATGTTGTGGTGTAGTCATGGTGATGCATTAGCAGCAGAGAGTGAGGGGGCTTGAAATGCTCAGGCTCTGACCATCTAGTGTACATAACTTTGGTTTCTTTCCTGCATCATCCCTTTTGCAGCTTGCTAAACTTGTTATTCCAATTTCTTCTCCCAAGAGCTCCAAATTATAAAATTTGGGTCAGGGGTGCTGGATGGAAATTTTGTACAGGGCCCTGAAAATCCCGTGGGTAGTCCTTCTCATGTAATCATATTATTGAAAGGGAGGAGGCTGAGCATTAGCGAAGCCACACCTTTTCTCCTCTCCTAAACAATATCTCTCCATTTTGTGAATATTGTATTTGTATTCTTTGGAATTGACATAATTCGCGGCTTCATTGTGGAGCACACACCTTTTTGGGGGTTTTTAAAATAAAGGGTAGATGTATGTGGACAGCCACACAGATATCTTATCTAGATGTAGCTGTGAAATTGCACTGTTGTCATCGTGAGTGGGACTCGAGGAAATATCGTGCAAAGGAAGAAATGCAGTTGGAGCGCACTTGGACTGGCTGTGTGGAAAGCCCCTGGCACTTGCCTCCTCGGGCCTCGACTGACTGCCCTTCAATTTCTGGTCAGGTTAGCTGAGTCAGTAACTTTCAACATGAAACCAGCAGTTAGAGTCAGATGTGAAATGATGGCCAGATAAAAGATAAAAAGTTTTAAAATCAGATTTGTGGGAAGTGCAAGGCAGGTTCAGTGCATTGACTCAGCCTCATCCATTCTCCTCTCGTGGGCCCTTTCTCCCCCCTCCCCTCCCACTTGCAGCTTTGTGGGACAGGGCTTAAATAGGATTCCCGTCAAGAGGGGCTCTGCAGGAGCGGCTGGGGGGGGGGTGGAAAGCGTTGGAGTCATACAAAGACAAGCTCCCTTTGGTCCTTATGGATATTGTCATGCTTTTCACTCAGACAGACACGGACGTGTCACATGACCTAGGGCTGAGAGCCATTCTAGCCCTGAGGCCTGATTGGTCAGTGGCTCCTTTTTTGAAAGCCTAGGTGTCCGTGGCAACGAGAAGCAGATCAGCCATACTTTCCTGGGCTCTGAGAGGAGTGCAGCACGGACAGAAGAAAGATCAGCAGCACACAGGACCACAGCAGCCAGCAGGACTTTCTTCAGGTACCTATTGGCTGTTTGGGTGGGTGAATGGGTTATGTAGTTATTTATTTCTAGTCAAACTTTTTGTATGGCAAATAATTGTGTTGGTGAACTTAGCAGTATTTTCAAGTGAGGTGTTATCATTCTTCCCAAGGCCTCGCTGAATGCATCCCTGCTTTTTATAAGAGCTGTTTTACAAGACTCTTGGGAGTTGCACCTGTTATAAAAATCTGTGAAAATAAGTATTATGTTGGAGTTGTATTACACGTGCCACAACCCTGTTTCTGCTTCCAGAATTTTTCTCGCTGTTCGTCAAAAATTAAATGTGTGCATTAGTCCTTTTCATAGATGTTTAGACACCAGTTTAACTCTTAGTGGGGTCCTAGCGTCTTTCAAATGTAACATTAGAAATTCCCTAAAGGCATTTGATTTACAGTTTAATCTGAAGCACATATACAGTACTGAATTTGGAAGTAACACATAACCTACTACAACATGGAGTTCAGGTGAATTTTCTTCCAAGTATGCTTGCTTAGGATTGGATGCTCAACTATATGGGGAAAAAACTTTTTTTCTGGTCGCCTCTTGAAACTCACCAACTCTCTCTGAATTGGTAGAAACCAGTGGCCAGAAACTCAAGCATCTTAGGGAGAAACTAGATGTGGGCAGCCACATGTATG
Organism: Podarcis tiliguerta; assembly: GCF_965153285.1. Classification (NCBI taxonomy): domain Eukaryota; kingdom Metazoa; phylum Chordata; class Lepidosauria; order Squamata; family Lacertidae; genus Podarcis; species Podarcis tiliguerta. Next base: position 59,527,838 of record NC_139534.1, read on the forward strand.
TATGCATGTGTTTGTCATATTCCCATATAAGTAGAGGGTGGAGGTTTCTCCCCTTTTTCTTTTACACACAAGGTATGCACAGTGATTCTCAAGCTAAGAATCCTGCATTGCAGGAGGTTGAACAAGATGACCCTCCAGGTCCCTTCCAACTCTTCTATGTGCAAGTAAGGGGGCCATTCCATGTGTCACCTGACTGCACTTCGTTGCTTGAAACTCTTTTCTCCCCCACCTTGCTCACATCTGGTAGCAAATCTGGGCTGGAAGAAAAGTCATTTGAGCAATGGAATTGAGTGAGGTAAGGAAGGGGAGGGAGAATGGTTTTGCTGCCCCATACCAGCTCTCGACACAACATTACAAATACACCCCCTGCATTCAATGGTTTTTTTTATATCTGAACAAAGAGGGCACATGAATAAATGAATGTGGCTGCCCTGTCTTTTCTCATTTAGCCCTAAGGCTGCCATCTCACTTACTTCTGAGTAAGCATGCTTGGGATCTTGCCGTAATAACCCGATCTAAGCATATCTCCTTGGAAACAAGTTCTTTTGGTTTTTAATAGGAGTTGCAACAGCACAACCCTATGTATATTTAGTCTGAAGCAAGTCCAACTGTAAGAAGTATTCTCTGTGAGGGGCTGTGTGTACAGGACTGTGGCCTTTATTTCCACATCAAGTGGCCTTTATAGTATTTCAGCCTAACATACAGTTGTAGGATAATGAATGACCATGTCCAAAATTAATTCCCAGTTGGAGGAGCAGACCTTCTATGTGGCTATGTTAAAACGATTTTCACAAGGCTTTGTAACAGCCCAGGCAGGGTTTCTAGAAAGGTGCTTTAAAATGCACCTGATTTTTATTTGTTTGTCTTATGTTAGACTACTCTTGGTGATGAAATTATCACACGGCTGATCCAGGGCTGCTAAACAAATTACAGCAGCATAAGGAAGTACGCTGCTTCTAAAATATCCCGCCTTTAATGCTAAAGAGAAACCTGTCAGCACAAAGCTGTCCTCTGTTCCCCTTCAGGGCCAGCAGAGGAGCGAGTTCTGGGGCGGGGGGGGGGGGGTGCTTGGTTAAGCCAAGAACAGGAACCACTGGTTGAGAGGAGCTCACTTTAAAGAAAGGCTGGGAGCTGCTGCTGCTGTGTAGGAATCTGAGAGTTAATTTGGAGAAAGATCTTCAAGGATGTGATGTTACTGAATTTCAGGCATGTTGTTGACAAGCCAAAACAATGCCTTTGCAAACAGGGAAAATCCAAATTAAAAGTGCAGAAGTTATTCTGGAATGTAAAGATTAATTATTGTAGTTTGCTCCACACTCCTTGCTCTGAGGAACTGGTTGCTTGAATTTGCACCTCGGGGTGCAATCCTGTGTTGCTCAGTGTTACCTCAGTTTTGGGTGAGATTAAGTTGTACACAAGTAATTTGTTAGCCTGCATCGGTAGAACTTGACATTTGAGATTATTTCCAAAGATGAGAGTAATGGAGTGCAGTCAGTATCTGTAGTACCAAACCTTCATTTTCAGCCAAGAATAGCAGAAGAATTGACAAGTATCCTATGGAGAGTTATTGCTCAGCTCTCCTGTCTTAGCTTGTTGCTCATCACACTCAGAAATGTTGCCTTACTGCAACCCTTCCAATGAGTGTAATCAGCATAATAGCCTAGATTGGTTCCAGAGCGTCTTCTCTAGGTGGTTGGTTCACGGGCTGATGAGAGCATTTTCTGCCTTTGATGGTCAGGGATAATTAATTTACGATGCCATATAGATCAGGCTGTATTTTACTGATTTATTCTCTTTGCTGCAGAGAAATACTATAATGTACATTTCCAGATGCTGAGGACAATTCTGGGTGTTGAGTACAAGTCCATTGCTGATGGCTGGGTTGGGTGTGTTTTATATATCAGTGACTTTAATCTTTTGTATACCTACTAACTTTAATCCAAGCTTTGACATGGGACCCACTATTAAGTTTACTTCTCTTATTTTCTCTCTCAGCCCTTTTCTGTTTCACCTTCATGCAGCCTAGTCAGCCCTTTTGCACCAGCTGCTGATGTACATGTGTCCAAAAACCACCATCTTAGATGACATTGCACACACAAACATAATGCATGACTTTCCTCCCTTGCCAGAAATCAATATCAAAGCCTAGAAAAAAATAGAAATTGGTGTGAAAAACATAGATGCATAAAACTTTGGTCAGATTGCAGCCCACTTCTGGGTCCTGACTTATGACCCAACAGCTGAAGGCTGCTCAGTGTGCATAGGTTTTTTTACAGGATAAAAGTGTATTGGTCCTTGCCCTGAGGAACTTACTACCTAAAATTCAATATGCAAAACAACAATGGAAATTGAGGTACATGGAGGCAGAGGTAAACAAGGAAAGAATACATACCCAATTAAGGGCAGATTCACACCATAGATTTAAAGCACAACACATATTTAAAGCACGTGACTCTCCCCCCAAGAACTGTGGGAATTGTAGTTTGCCCCTCACAAAGCTACAGTTCCCAGAACTCTTAACAAGCTGCAGCTACTAGGATTCCCTGACAGAAATCATGTACATTGAATGTGCTTAAATGTATGGTGTGGATCTGCTGGAAGTTACATGTGCTTGGACTTGGTTACAGCCCTCCACGCTCACCCAGTCCCCGCCGTTAATGGGCAGGCGTTTGCATGCTGGGCGCATGTAGGGGGTGCCTGGTTCACGCCCCCAAGCTTTTGTGCCCAGGGCCACGGCCCCCCTGCCCCCCATGCTATGCTAGTGGGTGACGTGAGCTATTACCAGTGAAGCATCATGTGAAACAAAATAAGGTGGTACAACAACCTTTGCATACTTTTCTTTCCTAGTGATGTATGTAGTAAAATACTATTGATCAGTAATTGAACTTGATTTAATTCCGGTGGAATGAAGATCATTATCTGCAATCCTTCACTGCACTATATTGTTTGGTTGATATAAATTACTCCTACAAGTAATTGCTGCAATAAGGGCAGAGGTAGTAGCAAATTTCCTCTCACAGAGTTTAATAGTGATATATGCTATTTATTATTTATGGCAGCGTAAATCTGTAGCAAGGTTGATTAGGGTGCAATGATTTGAAAGATAAGGGTATAGTTGCTAATGATGAACTAGTGGATTGAAGACGACCTGGTTAATTGAACATTAGCAAAAAAGATGTAATGTACTGACATTATAACATATTTGAAAGCAACACTGAAGATCTGATGAAAGTATATGCAATTATGTCCACATTTAGAGCAAAGCAAGCATTGTTAAACCTTTAAGCGATGATTGGCCAATGCTTATCTTTGCCTCAAACTACAAGAGCTATGGACTTAATTTCACTGGGGAATTATTTCTCAATTCCATAGATGTTTCTTCCAGTGCAATCCTGTTTGCCTTCAGCAAATAGATTTTTCAAGCTCAGAAATAGATATGAGAAGCCTGGAACTTCAGGACTGTAATCCTGTAATAGTGGTAGCAAATGAGCGCACAAAATGTAGCTACCAATTGTTATAATTTTCCAAGGGCAGTTGGAAGGGGTACCAAGGGTCATCTAGTCCAACTCCCTGCAATGCTGGCATCTCAACCAAAGCATTAATGACAGATGGCCATCCAACCTCTACTTAAAAACCTCCAATGAAGGGCAATCTACAGCCTTCCAAGCAAGTCCATTCCATTGGGGGACAGCTCTTAGTGTCAGAAAGTTCTTCCTGATGTTTTGTTGGAAATGTAAAAGTGTTATTGAAAAAATCCTTACCTTCCACTTTTTTGTGCTTTCCCCCTACACCTGTTTGCAGCCATTGTTCCCATAAACTTCTGGCACATTGGGTGAGGGGGAAAGGATGTCTCCATTGCTGGGACAACCAGGCCAATTCTCCTTTGTACAGCCACATTTACCCAAATATGCATCCCAGTGGGAGTAAAGTGATTCAGGATGAACTTCATCATTTTGATATGCATTGAAATACATTATTTTTAACAGAATGCCTATTTGGGTATTTCAATGTGATGGGTGCATTCTTTATTCACTCTGATAGTTCTATACACTTTTCTCAACAGATGCAAAAAATGCCTAAATGTGCCTTTCTATTTTAACTGAGCACCCGCGAAACTACCTGTACAACAGAAGGCAACCCCCCACCAAACCAAATTAAAGTTTTGATAACACAGGATTGTTGGCCTGAAGGTTTGACACTATGCATGTTTACTCAGAAGTAAATTCAAACTTAGTGGGGATCAGCTGCTTCTTCACAACTGCATGGCATTTTGCTCCAGCTGTAATAGGAAATGCATATTTTCTTCATGCTTTCGTGGTAAACATGCAGTGCCAACAGCAGACAAGTCGTCTTCAAAACCATGTGGAAACTCCACCTTTTGCATCTGAAACCCCCATTTCTACTGTGCTTCAAGTCCCAGCAGGTTCCCTTGCCTTCTGCACTGTGCTCAAGCATGCTTGAGAAGTTTTTCTGGAAAAACTTAGATTACTGTTCCCAGTGGCTTCCAGAAGAAATGAAAGTTCATGATAAATTAATTCCCAAATTCTTATTCTGAATCTAAAATCTGCTATCCTAGGAGTGGAGAGCCAAATGTAGCTTTCCCGGTCTCTCTTGATGGCCCGCAGGACTCTTCCTCAGACCACACCCCTCACTGACTTGGCTTTGCACCATCCTTGAATAGTTCTGTCTGGCTGGAGTATGTCTTTAAACCCTGTTAATGTCTGTCACTTACATGGCTGAAGGGCACAGAGGGGTGGGTGGATGTGTAGGAACTAGCCTGCTGTGTAAAGTTAAAATTTACATTTTATGTAAATATACTCATTTATGCTTTTGGCCCCACCCAATGGCGTATGGCCCCTGGAAGATTACCCAGAGATGAATATGGCCCTTGAACACAAAAAGGTTCCACACCCCTGTGCTGTCCTTTTGTAGAAGGGAAATTATAATAAGAACTAGTCTTCTGCTTCATTTTGTGATCAGGAGGAGTTCGATGACAAAGATAGCAACCCCTCAAGCATTTATAGATTCTAATCAATGTTTCTTCTCTTCCTGTTTCCTTTGCTGGAATGTGATTTCTGTGAGGCAGTGAAATCTTTATAACAGGCCAACAACTAAGCCCTCCTCTGTTGAGTATAATGGTTCCCCACCTAAAACAGCCCCCTGGATTGTGGTTGTGTTGTTGTCTAGTCATTTAGTCATGTCCGACTCTTCGTGACCCCATGGACCAGAGCAGGCCAGGCACTCCTGTCTTCCACTGCCTCCCACAGTTTGGTCAAACTCATGCTGGTAGCTTCAAGAACACTGTCCAACCATCTCGTCCTCTGCGTCCCCTTCTCCTTGTGCCCTCCATCTTTCCCAACATCAGGGTCTTTTCCAGGGAGTCTTCTCTTCTCATGAGATGGCCAAAGTATTGGAGCCTCAGCTTCACGATCTGTCCTTCCAGTGAGCACTCAGGGCTGATTTCCTTAAGAATGAATAGGTTTGATCTTCTTGCAGTCCATGGGACTCTCAAGAGTCTCCTCCAGCACCATAATTCAAAAGCATCAATTCTTCGGCGATCAGCCTTCTGATTGTAGTCATAGCCAACCTATTTCTTCTTCTTCTTTTACTTTGTTTTGCTGATTATACATGCACAAAAGCTTTTGAAGATGTGACTAAAAGGAAGCAATGGCATCTTGTGCTTGTTCCTTCCCTTTTGATTGCTCATCCAAATGTGACAGGGAGACAAACACCAGCTCTTTGTGAGAATAATATTGTCCTATGCCCTGGGGTATCTATCATGAATGCTGTGTATTTATTACATCCTTTTTTTCATATTATGCATTCAGCAAGGCTGGAAAATAATTGTCCCAAGCCACTCTACCTGTCTTACAGATGCTTAAGTTAATGATGGATTAAGCTGCTTTTGGATGGAAATGCTGCTAAAATGGATTCTAAGTAGTTCCATCTCCTTATCCCTGCTTTACATTTTAAAAAAGGTAGATCTATGTTTAAAGACATGAATCTTCCATGGTCATGTGTAGTTTATATTTGAGCTGGCAGGAAGCCACTGCGAGTCCTAGCTCCTTGACCTTGCTTCTGTCTGAGTGTCACATAGTTGTGCAAGCACATATTTATTAGGTTCACACCTAGGTGTATGTAGATAATGAATGTTTCATGTACGTACTGAAAAAAATACAATGCATGTAGCATCTCTCAGAGTTGCAACAGCGCATTCCTCCTTTTGGAAGTGTGTGAGAATAATTCAACCACTGCAGTTTCATCACAAGAGTTCAGGTCTGAGAGAGCCAGTGTGGTGTAGTGGTTAAGAGCGGTAGTCTCGTAATCTGGGGAACCGGGTTCGCATCTCCGCTCCTCCACATGCAGCTGCTGGGTGACCTTGGGCCAGTCACATTTCTCTGAAGTCTCTCAGCCTCACTCACCTCTCGGAGTGTTTGTTGTGAGGGAGGAAGGGAAAGGAGAATGTTAGTCGCTTTGAGACTCCTTCGGGTAGTGATAAAGCGGGATATCAAATCCAAACTCTTTTTCTTCTTCATCCCTCTAGAGCCCTTCGCCTCTTCTATTCACGAGGAAGTATATCTTCTGTGCCAGAAACATTTTCAGGGTGCCTACACTTTCATTCGGGATGAGGGTGGCGCTGTGGTGTAAACCACTGAGCCTTGGGTTTGCCAATCGGAAGGTTGGCAGTTCGAATCCCCACACCGGAGCAGTTTGAAAGCACATAAAAGTGCAAGTAGATAAATAGGTACCGCTCCAGCGGGAAGGTAAACGGCATTTCCGTGCGCTGCTCTGGTTCGCCAGAAGCGGCTTAGTCATGCTGGCCACATGACCTGGAAAAACTGTCTGCGGACAAACGTCAGCTCCCTTGGCCAGTAAAGCGAGATAGCGCCGCAACCCCAGAGTCATTAACAATTGGACTTAACTGTCAGGGGTCCTTCACCTTTACCTTTTTACACTTTCATGGGCATAGCTAGGATTTCTTTTAGGCGGGCAAGCTTTGTTTTATTTTTATTTGATTACTTGATTTAGGGGGGCAGCTGCCCCCCTGGCTATGCCAATGGTACCAGGTATTTGGAAGAGGAGGAGGAAGAAGAAGAAGAAGAAGAAGAAGAAGAAGAAGAAGAAGAAGAAGAATTGTTGAAAGGACCAGCAAATCAGTCTTTTTGCAACTTACTGAGTCCTCTTATTGAAGTACTTGGAAGCAATACCTGGTCTCTGTATCAAGGCATCACCTGGTGCCTTCTCCTTCACTTATCTGACCTTATGAATGTTAATTACAAGTAGGCAGATTCTGCACTGGACAAAGTTTTTGTCAGAACCAGATTTTTATTCTAATTAATTCTACACCAGCTCCCGTATTTGATCCAAAGCTCAGCAAGATTCTGGAATTACTGTTCCAGGACCTGTAAAGGACTGCTAAGCATCAGTGAAGATGCACAGAGACTTCTGGCAACTGGTCAATGATGACATTACCAACATTGACATGCAATGCTCTGGTGGGCTCTGCACATGTGCAGTGAGAGTGAAGATCATCCCAGGCCATGCAAAGCCTTCCTGAATGTGTGTGGTGCACAGCTCTGCAATCTCACCTCAGTCCTGTACTTCAGGCCTCTTTGCCAACACAACATTGCCACATCAGTAAAGAAGCCTCCTTGTACATATGCAGCACTTAGCATGACATGGATGTCTATTGATAGAACAGTACTGGATTCTAGTAAGTGCCAGTTTGTTTGTTTTGCCACTACATCATGAATAGAACTGTTGTTTCACTGCCAGATTCTATCTGGAACAGAATTTGACAGCAACTCGACTGGCATGTTTGTCATCACTTTCTCTCATCTCTAGAGCTTGTTTGTTTTGAACATTTTTTAATAATTTTTCATAATAATATCAGATTACAGGGTGTTGTGCAACATACAACATATAAGACAAAAGACAAGAAAACAGCAGATAATTCTTCACAACTTCAAAACAAACTACAGCATGTGCAAGATGAGTGTGCGAGCAGGCGCTTCAGATATTTGGGTCCCAAGCCATTTAGGGCTTTAAAGGTAAGGAGGAGGAGTTAAGGAATAGAAGTGTGAAAAAATAAATTTTATCACTCTCTATTGAAGATCTTCTCTTTAATCCTGTTCCAGAGCTCCCAGGACATATACTGGTGCCCCTTAGTCCTGTCCCTGTCATTGCTTCTGTCTTAGCAGAAATATTGTCCTTCTAGATTTTAGAAGGTTTTATTTATTGCTTGTAGCTGAGGTTTCATCCTTAATACGGATTTACAGTTTACAGAATTAGCCACCAGAGTGAATTCTTAAACTTAAGAAGTTTCGATGAATTCTAAATTCTAAATATTCAGTCTCCACTTACAGAAAATGACAGATTGAGAAATGTCAGTTTGCCCCATTAGATCGATCTCTTTTTAATTAGTTAAAACATGATAACATAGTAGGTATAGTATCTCCTGTAAGGTAAAGGTAAAGGGACCCCTAACAAATAAGTCCAGTTGCGTCATGGACGACTCTGGGGTTGTGGCACTCATCTCGCTTTAAAGGCAGAGGGAGCTGGCATTTGTCCACTTCCGCAGACAGTTTTTCCAGATCATGTGGCCAGCATGACTAAGCCGCTTCTGTCAAAACCAGAGCAGTGCACAGAAACGCCATTTACCTTCCTGCCAGAGTGGTACCTATTTATCTACTTGCACTTTTATGTGCTTTCGAACTGCTAGGTTGGCAGGAGCTGGGACCGAAAAACGGGAGCTCACCCAGTCACAGGGATTTGAACCGCCGACCTTTCGATTGGCAAGCCCAAGCAGCACAGTGGTTTAACCCACAGCGCCACCTGTGTCCCTATAGTATCTCCTGTAGTTGCACATAAATTGGTTGGTTTTCTTCCAAGAATTCATAGCCACCAGTCACCAGGAATTGTTTTATTTAAAAAACAGCAACAGAGTAGGCCCAGCATCATCACCTTCGATAATTTCTGCATATGCCCCCTGTGCCAGGTGGCCAGGTGGGTAAGTCATAAATTAAAATTTCCCAGAGTTTGGTGTCCTTAATTCAACAACAATAAATATGTTGCTTTATTTATTGTCGTTGAATTAAGGACACAAAACTTTTAATTTATGACTTTAATGATTTTAATTTATGACTTACCTCTTATTAAGCAATATTATAGTGAGATGACTGCTGCTTATTGCAGAACTCAAAAGGTTCATAGACAGAGTTGCAGAGAAGATTTACATGTCCCAGCTTACTCCCCCCAATTATGAAACTGAACAGGTTTGTTTCAACCCCAGTTCTTGCCTGCTCTGTTGGTGACCCTGCTGTCCTCCTTGGCTCTGTATTCAGAAACATCTGGATTCTGTCTGTAGGCACTTCAGAGAGACCTTGCTCGGCTAGGTATATCAGTACAGCTCGAACTGAAGATCTGCAGTCTTGTGTTTAAACCAGACCAAATCAACTGTCAGTCAGACACATTTCCCAATGATGCTGATGGACATCCCTTTTTCACATTCCATCTGTGATCAATCTGATTATGGAAAAGTTATTTTTCACCCTTAGTAAGGATCTCTTCTCCTTGCTGGGTAGTGCTGCACATGATTTTTTTGTGATGCAATTTAATGTGCACAAATGGCTAATGGACTCTTACATCCATCATCTGTGACTCTTGGCTATGCTTTAACAACAGCTGGAAAGTCTCCTTCCAGAGTTCCCTTCCAAAGGGCTTGTCTATTCAGAAGAACAAAGTAATAGGCCTTACTCCCAGGTAAGCATGCAGGGTTCCACCCTAAATTACTACAGGCCAGAAAGTGGATGTAAAAAGCTGTTGGGGTAGAAGGCATCTCTCTCAAAGGACAAGAAGATAAAATGTCATTAACAGAGGGTTAGAAATCAGATATGACTGAAATAACTACTATGTATCATCTGCTTGCTTATTATTAACAATCAGTAGCCTGCTTTGCAATGTAAGAATAACAACCCTTTGCCTTCTCCTCAAAATGTCTTCACATTGTTCTCTGTCCACACCCCAACAAGTGAGATCAGTATCATACTCATTTTATAGATAAGTGGACTGACCTCAGTCAAATAATGATCTCACTTAATACAGTCTCCTGCATTTTTAATGGGAGATCTCCTTCCAGCATACCTGCTTCATCTCAGAATGCTTGCACTACATCTGAAAATAAAATTGGTGCAATTTTAAAAGAAGTTGCTGGAAATTAGAATTCATTGTTATATTTAAAATTAAAAACCATACATAGTTAATAATTGAGACCTTAGCTCTTCTCTTATAATGTAAGAGGCTCAAATATAATCTAAGACGTTAGGTCAACTCTGCTGTTTAAGATTTTGGTATGAGTTTTCTGACAATAAAACTATCATTATAGGGTTGTTGAAGAGCGAAAAAGAGGGCACATTTGCCAGTGCCTGGGGCAGGGGGGAGGGGAGGGGGTACAGGAGCAGGTACATTCTGCAGTGTCCCTTCAAAATATACAAAAACAAGGACTTGGTCCTTTCCTGCACCATGCAAAATTCACACAGTATGTATATGTTTTGCACTTGGTTGTCTAGTACTGCGTATCCAACATATAAGGTAGCCCGCTCCCGCACCTCCGGACATTTTGGCAAATTTAAAAAATCCACTGGAACAGAAATGTTATCCCTGAAAAAGAGGGCATGTCCTGGAAAAAGAGGACATATGGCAACCCTACCTTAGAGCAATACCTGGCTCAGGTCTTGGACTTCTATAAGAGAGTATCTCAATAGGAGCTAGTGGTAGAACATGGCTGCTTGGTACAGACCACTCTGGGATATTCTGAATGGGGGGGGGTGAAGAGGGCAGTAGCATACCTCTCTGTCCATCCCCTACCCCTAAGGGATGATATCATCTAGGTTCGGTGTCTTTGAAAGGCATAAGGAGGAGTTATGCCAGAGTTTGGAGTCAGGGAGTATGGCAGAGTGGCAGAAAGGCAGGGATGGGGAAGATGGGTTTTAGGGGCTCATCTGGAGAGCAAAGATGGCAAGTGAATTGCTCCAATTCTGTAATAATCACTTTCTAACTCAGTGCTAGCTCACATGCAGATAAGGGAGTTGATCTGTGCATATAACTAAGTGATCCAATGGACTAAACTGCAGCCCATGCTGTTATTTACCAGAACAGAGGAAACTTGTGCCTCTGTTTTAAAGTAAATGTGAATTGGCTTTTTAGCTTTGGTGGTAATTAGCGTTGGGGTTGTACACAAAGGAGCCAATAAAGATATTGCTGAGAGGGCCAGCGATGTAATGGCAAGGAGGGAGGCCACTCCTTGGCCACAGGCCTGTCCTGGCTTCTGCCATCAATAGGAAAATGTAGTTCATTTTAAAAATAAGTTGGCAAGAATACAATTGCTTATGAGCAGGTTGCTTCTTCCCATCTTGTGCTTGAAATAAGTATGAACTGAATGACTAGAAGGTATGCTAATGCTGCTAACTATAGCTCAATCATCATAGATTTAAAAGTCAAAAGGTCTAGATTCTATTCTTTCCCCTGTCCCAAATGTCTGGTTGACTTTAGGCAACTAATTCCCCCACCTCCCCTTCCACAGAAATAATAATAACCTTGTCCTTTCATGCAGCAATTTGAAAGAATGAATCAAACATAAACACAGGGTGTAGGCCATCATTTCAGAGGCTATTAACTAGGTCTGTAAAACATGACATCACTGTAGCACCCAAAGCACAGACTAAAGCTAAAAGGGGCAGGAGGAGAGGAACAGTACAGTTACATTTAGAGCAGGCTATTCTGAAGCCATCTTCTCTTATTTTATTATTTTCCTTATGCTCATCAGATATTGGTGTTTTTTATCCTATTCCTGGAATTTATTTTATTTCTTTGGAACTTGGTTGTTTGCTGTTGTTTTTATGTCGCAAAAAGTATTGATGCTTCTCATAAGTGTATTTTGGAATTACCAGAACCATTTGGTTGTTTACATAAACATTCACAATACACAGTTTCATAACTATTACATTCAGTGTCAAGAAACAGAAAATAGGACCAGCAAATCAAGAAATATGAAGAGAGAATCCCCAAAGCAGTTTGTAAAAGTCTAGACATCTAAGTATCAGGAGAGAGAGTGTAAACCTTCCTTAGGTGGGTATGTCCTAGGTAAACTTCCTGGCAGAGGAGGAACCTGGAGTAGGGCATGTGAGGGATACTTAGATGTCATTAAATGGTAAATGCCATTCCTTAGTCATCTTCCAGATTGGTTCTCTTTAATATTTATAATATTTTTACACTGTACTTCCATCATAATCCCAGGGCAGTTTACATAAAGACTTTTTAAAAAATGTAAACAAACAAAATAAGCTAAACGCTGCAACATTATAGAAGCAGCATAAAACAACTAGTAGGATTACTAGTTGTAAAAAAGATCTGTGCCTGACACCAAAATAAAGCAGGGCACCAGCAAACCTCTCTGGGGTCAGTGTTCAACAATGCTCTATGTACTTCTGAATGCATGGGCCCAATTGTTGTTAGGCAGAGGCAGCATAAAATATTGTGCCAGTTTAGAAACTGCTTTATTGGCTACCAGATCTGAGTTTCTCCTTTACCCTTATAATACACCCCCCCCCAGCTTTATAATCAGTCAGGTACGATTTCTTTATTTCAGTATTAGATTGCCATCAACTAAGATCAGAGCTATTTTGTGGTGGCCCTGGATTTAGAGAATGCCTTCCCTGGGTAGGTAGGTAATTTTACATCCTCCTCCTGTTTTCGGAGATAGGTAAAAAACTTTGTGTGTTCTTTCATGCTTTAAGGGAGCTAAGATCTTAGATTGCTGACTTTTTAAGATTCCGTTTTAGTTTCTACAACTCTTTCAATAATGTGCTTTATTATATTAAAACGTTATATGCAAACCATTCTGAAAACACTTTTGATGATAGACGGTATTTAGAAACTCAGGAACAAATTCAAAATTGTGTGGTGTTGAATGTTCCATATCATCGTGCCCAATGGAACCACCCCTTCCACCCCCCTGTTTTGTTATGGAGGATTCCACCTTCATCCAATTTTTGAAGCACATAGGAAGATGAGGAGGGAAAAGCACCGTTGCATAAGCGGAAGTCTCTGTGCACTGCTTTCACTGATGGGCCTCATTAGATGAATCCTGTTGTAAATAATTACAACCTGCTTAAAAAGGTGGAGTCTGGGAATTCTGTTGCCAAGATTAAGCATATACTGCATGTTTGAGACTAACTTTGGTATTTGGTAACAAAGAATACCTTTTTGTTATACCAGTGGTGCCATGGACCCCCTGGGTGGGCTACACGTACCACCAGTTGGGAACCACTGTTCCCAATACAACATGGCAGGTGGCTTTCCAGCTGTTGCAACCAACCAATAGGCTCATGGGTGAGGAGGATAAAACAGACATCCACACTAGAAGAGCTAAGAGAAGTATCCTCCAGTAGTTTTCCAAGAGTTACAACAACCCAGAAAGCTAAGTCAGTATTATTATTCTTAATTGCAGATGGAGTTGGACTGAATATGAGAAAGAGGCTTGACTAAATATACTTAATGAGCTCATAGCAAAGGTGAGATGGGCCTTCAAGATTTCCTGGTTCACTGCTTTGTACTTGCCTATTAATGCTACAGAAGCTTTAAGGATTGGAATACTACTAGCACAAGACATGGGCAGCAAACAAAGTTGGATGCATGGACGTAGCCAGGGGGGCAACTGCCCCCCTAGATCAAGTAAAACAATAGAAATACTTAACTGACTAATCACATCAGTTCTGGCCCCCCTAACAAAAGTCCTGGTCCCCCCCAAACAAAAATCCTGGCTACACCCATGGTTGGATGGTATAATACTCTCTCTTTACCTATGGGTTCCAGGGATAGAGTACTTTGGTTTTTCCAATCTCAGGTCAGCACTCAGTAGAAACAGGCAGATTTATAAGCAGTTGTTGTTGTTGTTTAGGCTTAAGAGAGGGCCAGCCCATGGGACTAAACCATACTAGGCAAGTATGAGAGGCCTGTTCCATTAAAAGCCCATTAAGAAGGGTTCAGTATCCAGTACCGTAAAGTTCTGTGGCGCAGTACAGCTTCAAAACAGGCAGCATTTCTCACTGCTCACTTCTGGGATACACACCCAGGATCTGAATTATCAACTCTATCCTTATGCAGGACTTGGTACTAGAACTTGAGAGCAGAGAAGCATTTTGAGAATCAGGCAAGGTATCTAAGCAAGTGCTGAGACAGGCTTGTGCTGTGCTGTGCTGAAGTGGCTTCTTCATGTTTGGAGAAGAGAGGTCAGTGCTAGATAAACAGTAACGCTGTTCCAGTAGCCCTAGTCCTCCCATAACACTGTCACTGGGGAAGGAAGAAAAACTCTGAACAGCTGCAGCTTTATGCTTTTGAACCTAGCTGTACAAGAGAGGGTCAGTGGGTCACTGTTGTCAGTGCCCCTGGGAAGGAGGAAGCTTCTCCTGGAGAGTCTTTTAAAAACGTTAACTAAATTAGTGTGACTGCATTGCTAACTGCTTGAAAGATCCAGATGGCTAAGGTCATCAGCCTCCTTGCAGGCAGACACACTGAAGCTGTTTGCATTCCCATACTCAGTAACATAATGAATCCTGCTATGTCCCAGGAAGGGGGGTGTGTGTGGCGGGAATGCATGCTGGTTGGTACCTGTGAAAAGCCAACACTGGTGGGCCCTGTGTGGGGGTGGATTGTTACCAGCTCTGTTGCTTCAGCTTTGTTTTTCTTCACAAACTGGTTTTTTAGCACAGGCTACAATCCTAAACACATCTAAGTGAAAACAAGCCTCACTGAAAGTGGTGACCTTATTGCATTTAACGTCTAAGGGTGCAATCCTAACCCCACTTACCAGGGAGTAGGCCTCACTGAATTAACTAGGACTGACTGTTGTGTAGACGTGATCAAAAATGCACCGTGAAGCATTCCTTTTACATTGCAATTCTATGTATGCTTCCACTTAAAGTCTCACATGACCATCCTATACATCTATACTTAGAAGCAAGGCCTGTTGATTTCAATAGTGCTCTTTCACAGGTTTGTGGATATAGGATTGGAGCCCTAGGCCCTCTTTCAACATGGCAGTTTGCCTCCAAAGAGTAACCTTTGAAAAGGTTCCCATTCACTCAATTTGTTAAAGCATAACTTTTTTAAAGAAATCCCAGTATATAAGTAGGACAAACCAACAGAAGTCTAGGGGTCTTTTTATGATTCCCTTGCAATATATATTTGTTTAGGCATGCATGGGATCACTCCACAAAAGAAATGTGTGGCCTGAAAATGGTATTCTGTGTAACTTCATCGGCTCTGGGATCAAACCTCAGGGTTTTCTTACAGTAGAGACTACCATGAAATAGACCTTGAGTTTTCAACGTGAGCATGTAAAACAAAACAAAAAGTTATCCATGCAACGCCATCCATTTTCATGGTGCTCTACAGAGCTTTAGCAACGAAAGCATCTCTGAAGCTGGGATGGTGTTAAAAGAAAATACCTGTGAGATTTTTCTTACCTGGCTGCCTTTTGCTTCCCGTATTTCATTAAATGGAATCATAGTGTTGGAAAAGACCCCAGGGGTCATCTAGTTTGCTGCACGGTGAGTGCAAGCTGCAACGTGCATTGTAACACCCAGGGTTATCACTTCTGACAACAGGCTGCAGCAGCCATGGGACTTTTGCCAGTAGGAGAATGTCAGTGTCAACATACTACACAGCTTTTGACAATCACCCATTGATATGAGCCTTGTCCAGAAAGAGAAACTTCCTTGTGAGAATATCTTCTGTGTGTGGTGAGCCAGGAGTCCACCATACAATGTAACTTATCTGCTCCCCCCCCCCCCTTCTTTCTTTTTTCTGCTGCTGCTGGGGCCTGGGGGAGGAAAAAACTGCAGTCAGTTGCCCACAGTTTCTCAAAGTTTAAACAAATCATGCAGTAAATTCCCAAGTTCAAGACATATGTTTAGGGACATTTTAAATACATACATACATAAAACTTTCCAGTAAGATAATGTTGGCATTTAATTGTCCAGATGAATAAACTTATACATAGTGCATTACTTTTCAAGAAGAGAAAAACCCTTTAAAAACCCAGAAAGGGGAGTGAAATAGGATAAATTCCAGTTAAGATATGAATTGGCAGGAATACTAAAAGCAATTTTAAAATAGAAAATGTTCTGATGTATCCAAAATAATTTGAAATCCATACTTAAAATCCTATTCTTTACCCCTTAGTCCTTCAATGAGTGGGTAAATATGAACAAAAGGACCCATTTACTGATAACATTGTGCAACTGCTGGTGATGAGCACCTGGGGCTCGTGTGTGTGTGTGTCTGTGTGTTTACAAGTGCTGATCAAACACTTCTCTGCTAAGATCAATGAAAGCTGCAGTTTCTTCCTGTCTCTGAAAAGTATCTGTGGTGCTCCAGTTACACTTAAGTAGCAGTAAGAAGGAGCCTACCTTTCCTTAGAAGATTTGTTTACTCAATTATCAGGCCAAAGGGATGAGAAAGAAGGGTGTGGAGCTGAGGTGGTCCATCACCAGGTCACCAGGGTCATGGAATAAACCAGAAGGCATAGCCAGGGAGCAACAAAGTTAAAAATTCAGAAGAAGCTTTGTGGCTGTAGATGTCAGATCAGGTAACCACTTGGAGGGTTGTTTAGGCAAACTTACTTTCACAAGGCAGCAAAACTTAATTTAAACCAGGACTCAAATATGTATTGAATCCCAGGTATCAGCATTTAAATGTTTAGGTAATGCTTTGGAGGACAGGCACTTTGTGTGCAAGATAATTAAATTAGCTGTAGATCAGCTGAATAACAGAGCCACCATGCATATTTTGTGTACTCAATAAACATTATAAACAAATATAATTCTTAACAACTGGGAAGTGAAGTTCATTGTACGACAGAATCAACCACCAATTTCACCACCTGACCATCAGCCATTCACAGACTTACTATATGTTTCTTCTTTGCATTTAATCTGCATGAAATTAACTCCAGAGAATCTTTGGGTTAGGCTGATCCTTGGAAGACAGAAGCAGACAGAGTTCTGTAGCAACTTTCAGTGTGGCCTTCAGTACTTCAGCAAATCAGAAATGAGACCTGCCCAGCTAGTTGGGTAAGTGGAGGAAGCTGCTATGGATTGGGTCTGTTCTGGACTCCTCTGCCTTAGCATTATGTATGAACCTGGACTAAACAGCTGCACTTCAGAGATCCATGATCTTTAACCTGGATTTGTTCTTGGTCTACTGCTTATGGTTTGTAAAGCTCATGGATAGTTTGAAATGAGTCTGGTTAGTTCAGGTTCAGACATAATGCTAAGCAAGCCAAGCAACTCTACTTCTAGTGTTCTGGACCATTGTTTGGTTGGACTGGTGGTGTGGATGTGGGCCAATAAACTGAGCTTGAATCCTGGGAAGACGGAAGAACTGTGGGTTGATGGTTCTTATGTCTGGGAGCTTGGCCAGTTGCCTGTTCTGGATTGGGTTGCACTTTCTCTGAAAGAACAAGTTTGGATTTTGGGGATGTTGCTGGATCTGATGTTGCCTCTAGTGGCTCAACTACCCTCAGTGGCTAGGAGTTCTTTTTATCAGCTATGGCTGGTACACCAACTACGGTAATTCTTGGACAAGGATAGAATGACCATAATGATTCATTCATTGGTAAGCTCAATTGTTGCAATATGCTATATGTGGGGCTATCCTTGGGCCTGGTCTGCAGGTTTTAGTGGTTGTAAAATGCTGTAGCTAGACTGTTAACAGGAACAGGGTATCACCACCACAGAACTTTGGTGGTTGAAATCTTGCACTGGCTGCCCATATGCTACAAGGCTAGATTGCAGGTTCTTGTATTAGCATCTTGGGACCAGGATATGTGAGGAACTGCCTGATCCCTTATATCCCTGCTCAGTCACTGAGGTCTTTGGAGTCACTTGTTTTGGTTCCCCATGACTCGGATGCACAACTCATGTCCACAAGGAGCTTTGCATTCAGTATTGTGGGCATTCAAATTTGTGGGATGTCCAGTAGAGGTTGAACGTCTGGTGCTAACCAAATACTTTTGTTTTTATTCCAGCAGGCTTCTTAATTTAATTCTGATTTAACTCATCTTTAGTCTGTACACCACTTGGTGGTGAATGATTAAGCAGTATGCAAATTGTACAAACAAATACAGTAGGCCAAAACTGTCTTCCCAAGCCTTTTTTAAAGACCTGCCAACACTCCAGCTTTGCTAGCAACAGTAGAATCTGCAGCAGGTAACGTTGTGGCACTGGCCTTTAAGCCAGTCCTAGCCGAGTACTGCAATGGGGAGGAAAATTCCACCTTCTCTGTTTTTCTGATCAAACATCTGAAGGGCAGACAAAGTGAAATTTTCCTCCTCCTCATGATGCTGGGCTGGGCAGAGAGGTTGAAACCCATTCAAGTTCAGTTCTGTAATGAGAATGAAAAAGGGCTCCGTGTTCTCCGCAGATCAATCCAAATGCATTTCTAGACTGTATTCTGTTTCAAGAAGGTTGATGTCTTCTAGGGTGATGCATACGTTACTTAAAAAATAACTAGCAAAGAAAAAATTAATTAAAAGAACAATTAAGGTAGTTGAGTGACATTGTACACACATTTTGCAACGTAAGCATTTAAAACAAGGAAAGACGCTCCCTAAAGCATAATATAAGCCTGACAGTTCCCACACAGCAAATATATTTATTTTAATTAGCGCAAATGGCATATTGCATTTGTGTGACATGCAATCCCAGAAAAAGTGGCCTAACCAGTCATCTGAGAAACAAAGCACAGAATTGTTTTTCAAAAACCACCTATAAACTAGTTTCTACCACCTCCTTCATTGAATTACCAGAATGTCTGTGAAAAATCTCTCTCACAGCTTGTTATCTATTTATTTATCTGATATATTTGTATCCTGCCCTTTCATAAAGTTGCTAAGACCAATGGCTCCAAGAAATCACATTTAGCTATTAGCCAGACCCAAACATCTGCACTAAATCACATGGCTTCCTTCAAAGAATCTGAGGAATTGTAGATTAGCCAAAACTACAATTGTACAAAACTACAATTCCCAGCATGGTTCCCATAATTCATTGGGGAAAGCCATGCATTTTAAATGTGCTGTATGGTGTGGATGTGACCTATCCTAATACAGTACTTTGACTTGAGGAAGTGATTCTCAGTCTAGATGGTGGGCTTCACTTGGGACTCTTTCCTAGAACATCATGAATTCTCCTGGAACTTCCCTTTGTGTACTGTATATTGATCGGTGCAGAAATGAGTATACTGCCAGCCTACTTTCACCCAATGTACCAATAGGGCTCCATCGAATATATGATTTGACTAGAGGATAAATGGAGCAATTCTCAACCTTTCATAACCTTTTACCTATTTAAGGGCCATTCCTCCCAGATACTTTAAGCCTTGAAACATGTAGCTCTGAACCTGTGTTTGTGTGTAGTAGTAGTAGTATGTGTATCTGAACTGCCCTGAGATCTTATGATAAAGGGCGGTATATAAACAAAACAAACAAACAAACATATAGTAGGAACACACAACAAAGAATGGCTAGAAAAAACATCTGTCCTTTTTTTTGCCTTATAGCACTGATGCGTTGAAACTGGCAGACCACACTCAGTTTTCCAAAGGATCAAGCAGAGGACAGTTGTCCACTTGCTATGACAGGGAAGCTATTTTAGACCTTTGCCATAGTGGGAAGGATCCTGTTTTTTCTTGAAGCTTGTTCTTACTGCCTCCCTACCTGCTTCTTTCTTTAGCTTGTATGATTTGGATTTCGGAATACATGTACCTGAATTTAAGGACCAGCCCAAAATCTTTTGAGACAGGGGCTCAGCTTCTTTAAAACCCTAATCTTTAAAGGCTTTAGCAAATGACTGGAGTTTAGAAAACATCAAGTAGACACATTTCATTCCTGGCAGTTCTCTAAACAGAGATTATTTTTTCAAGCCCCCATGTTGATTGCTGCCAAGAAAGGCGACAGTTTTATGGCACCGCCTTATCGTCAGCGAAACACAGGCTTTTAATTATTTTTATGAAGCAGGTTTATCTTGCTGCATTCAACAAAAACTCCCTGTTGGCTTTTCCTTTTGATTATAATCCAAATCAATGTGCAGCAAGGATTTCCCCTTGGAAAAAAATATCTACAACCTAGAATCATATAAACCAGAATGATTTAATCATTCTGACGTTTTGACATTCTCTTGTTCAAGTGGCTATTCCAAGCAATTTTGGTAAAACAGGCTTGCTCTTTCCCTCCATGGAAATAAACAATGTGGTCTAAAGAACCCAAAGAGACCCTGCCCCTGAGCTGGTCACTGCATCATACACATGCACCTATTTTTTGGAGTGTAAGCATTGTAGTTGTAAAGGTAAAGGTAAAGGGACCCCTGACCGTTAGGTCCAGTCACAGACGACTCTGGGGTTGCGGCGCTCATCTCGCTTTACTGGCCAAGGAAGCCAGCGTACAGCTTCTGTGTCATGTGGCCAGCATGACTAAGCTGCTTCTGGTGAACCAGAGCAGCGCACGGAAACGCCGCTTACCTTCCCGCCGGAGCGGTTCCTGTTTATCTACTTGCACTTTGACGTGCTTTCAAACTGCTAGGTTGGCAGGAGCAGGGCCCAAGCAATGGGAGTGCACCCCGTCACGGGGATTCAAACTGCCGACCTTCTGATTGGCAAGCCCTAGGCTCTGTGGTTTAACCCCCAGTGCCACCCGCGTCCCTATTGTAGTTGTAGAAGCTGGCAAACAAGTAGCAGTAGCGCAAATCAAGAACAGTATTTCTGAACTGTATTAGAGCAAGATGGTAAGACTAGGAATTCTCCATGCAAATACCTGTTCTGTTCGCAAAGCTCAAATTTAGGGATAATGAAGAAGAGGAAGTGGGTTGCATCAAGCAGACATTTACAAGTTACACTTTGATACAGGAGATCCATGATTAAGATATCCCACAGCTTTTTCTTTTTTACAGATCAAAGCAGGTCTATAGGGTGGGGGAGGTGTTGATTGAGATAAAGATTTTCTCCACATCAGGGAAATAACATTTGTACAAGATGCTTAAAACCAATAGCAAAACCATAATCTGTTAAGCTCCCTTTAATCAACCCTCCCAAAAGCTGCTCTGTCTCCCATGGGGGAAAGCATGCAAACACCATTCAAGTACCTGTATGTTTTTCTCCCCATATAGGACAAATAACAGCTTTGGGAGTGGAATTTGGTTTAGGAAAACAGCATGGGGTTAAACATTATCACCTAATCCAATTCTCCTCATTCCCTTTAGTTTAAAAAATAAAAAAGCAGGAAATTCTGATATTCTTCACCACACCTGGTTTGGTTCAAAGACTTCTGCTCTGAAAAGAGACTTTTCTCTAGTGGTAGGGAATCCCATAATTGCTTATGACACCTAATTGCTTATGACATTCAAATAATACTCGCATAAGTAACTGATTGATACTTTGAATAGGCCACTCAGATGGAGCCACTGAGTCACTTCCTTGTTTTGCTACTAGCTTAGATAGAAACTGGATCAAACTCAGGAAGTGTACTTTTGACTCAGGTAAAAATAAAGGTGTCAGCTGCTGACTGCCAGCAGCTCAGGTGGTATATCAGGTTGTTTTCTTGCAGATGCTGGTAGGATTACAGCAAAGCACTCTCCATGTGTCAGCTCACATCAACTCCAATTACAGTGTCATTCTGTTGCCAATGGAATACTTAGCCTTAGTTGTGTGTGCAAGTTAACATTTATCATTGTTTTAGAGGCGCTTTGTTTAAAGGGGACTGAGGGTTGTGATCTCTTTTTATGGACACAGGAGACGCTATGCCTTAAACTGTGGCATGAGAGGCAAAAATCAACAAGGGATAGTTTTCCCTTCTTTGTACCTATTTCCATGCTGGGAAAATCTGCCTTTACCTGCTTATTTATTCCTGCATGCAGCTAAAGGTACAGAGTATAATAGCATAAGAAGAGCCTACTGGATCAGGCCAATGGCCGATCAAGTCCAGCATCCTGTTCTCAATGTGGTCCACCAAACACCTATGGGAAACTCCCAAGAAGGACCCAAGCACTTTCTCCTGAGGTCTGCAACTGTGTTCAGAAGCATTACTGCCTCTGATTGAAGAAGAGGAGTTTGGATTTGATATCCCGCTTTATCACTATCCGAAGGAGTCTGATTGTGGAAACAGAGCATAGGCATCTTGGCTAGTAGCTCTTAATAGGCTTATCCTCCATGAATTTGCCTAAACCTCTTTTAAAGCCATCTTAATTCGTGGCCATCAGTGCCTCCTGGGGTAGTGCTGCATGAAAAAGTACTTTCTCTTATCTGTCCTGAATTTTTCTGAATCTTCCAATGTTCAGCCTCATTGGATGTGCATGAGTTCCAGTGTGATGAGAGAGGGAGAAAAACTTTTCTCTATTTAATTTTCCCATGCCATGCATCATTTTATGAACTTCTATCATGTTACGTCTTATTCGACTTTTCTCAGAAATAAAAAGTCCCCGGGGCAGGAAACGAGATGCCAAACCATGTCAGTATTCAAATATGGGCCAAAATGTTCTTAATGTTCTTAACTGGAACAACTGTGCATCATCTGAACAATTTCAGACCTATATACTTTTCCCTGGGGACTTCTCAGAGCAATCACTTTGTAACTTACAGAGCAATTTGAATTTTCTGCTGCTTCTGAGGCTCTGCAGAGCAACGGAGCTAGTGTCCCATGCACAGCCTGGCCACACAGTGGTGAAAAGGGTGGGAGGGAAGACAGATTGGACCCAATCCCTGTGTCAGCTCCAGGCTGGGATTGGTTCCTACATTAGCCAGCACCAGCTGTGGCAGCAACTTAGTTCTAGCAGATCTCAGGGCAACCCAGGCTCACCCTTGGACCATGCTATCTTGGGGCTTCTTCTTTGCAGGAATATTGCTAGTGCAATTTCCCCCTGCTTTCCTGTTTGAAGACTGAAAGGAATGGGAGATCTGCACCAGTGGAAATGCAGCTGAGCTGGCAGAAGTGAGCGGAAGGATGCCTCTGCTCAATCCAAGCACCCCACAGTCAGTGTAAGGGAGTTTGGATTGCAGCTTTAATCTCTCATGGTACTGAAGGATCTGTACTATTGGTTTGTTTTTTCCTTGTGAGGCTTTTAAAAAGCTGTTAGTGATATTAAACAAAACTGAAAGCCAGCAATATCTGTGCCATAAATAGAACAAGCAGGGGCTCGCTCCAAAGGGGAAAAAATGATGATATTTTACTTTAAAATGCTAGCGGAGTGAAAGACCAGTGGGAACACGACATAGGGTATGAAATAAACCCAACCCAATGGTCAAAACTGTGCACTAACCCACCCGTTAAACCCTTCTCAGGCAAAAGGAGGGAATTCACTTTGAAACTTATCTACAGATAGTACCTAACACCACTGGCAGAGGAATGGGGGGCTGGGGGGAGCGCACTGCCCCCGGCACCATCAGGGAGGGGGGTATCATCACAGCTGCTCCCCGGATACGCACCGCGCACCCCCACCATGCTGGGTGCTACGCCCTCGCATGCGGCACGCCATGCCCCCAGGACGCACGCCACACCCCCATGTGCAGCATACCACGCCCCCAGGAGTGCTATGCCACGCCCTCACCTGGTCTCCGCCCCTCATGCTGTAGCATGCCACTTTGCCACTGCCTAACACCACATAAGGTGGCAGTGATGCATCCAGGAACTTCACCTAGGTTCTGAAGAGGCTGCACCACCATGAGAACACACCTCCACATGTGGTGGGAATGCCCTAAAATTCAATCCTTTTGGGTATCAGTCTTACAAAAAATCTGCAAAACAACAAAACAGGTAATAGAAGCATCTCTAGAATAGGCCATACTAAATATTTCCCAAGGCAATAATGCACACTTACATGACAGAGAACTCATAAGTCACATGCTCTCAGCAGCTAGGAGTGTCATAACCAGACACTGGGGGGAACTATCAGGAGTGTCCATGGACCACTGGTACCAAACTGTATGGAAAACCACCTACTAGAAAAGCTAACAAACTGAAACTATCACAAAGACAAATAAAGGAAGGTGCCTTCACCCCAGCGTGGCTCCCTTTTATTACATACACAGGCCAACAAGACAGTGACTGATCCTCCCCGACATCATATGAATCAATATGGCTAAATTAACCCAGCAACGCCTCCATGTCACACACATCAACAAAACACACTGCAACCAATCAACTGCAACCAACCACACCCTGGCTCCTGTGGTCTCTTACTCTGCCAGCAAAAATAAGACACCTATCCACGTGATGCTGACAAAAAAATGTGCCACTCATATACTATGTAAAGAATGAAAGCTTAATGTCTCCCTCACCTACCTTGCTCTTTCCCCTTCCCCCCTCCCCCCTCCACCTCTCTTTGCCCTTTCACAAAAAGTGTTTCAAATTGACTGTAATTTACTTGTATGAAGGATTCTTCAATTTGAAAACAGGCACTGAATGTACTTTTATTACTTTAGAAAATATAATAATAATAATCTAGTGGAGTGGATCTATATTCACTGTCCAGTGCTTGGGGCTGCTAATGTGAAGATGGCACTTGTTTAACATAATGGGAAGAAAACTAAGGCTACAGTACTATGCTCAACTTGTGCATATCTTTCAATAAATATTTTCATGGATGAATTTTTAATTGTATTTTAACTGCAATTTGTCACATGTGTATAAAAAATCCTGTACTGTGAGACTGCACACCTAAGTACACTTAGTATGCAAAATATCATATTGACCTCAGATTTACTTCCAAGTAAGCAAGTACTAGATTGGATTACACTAGATTTCACAATCTGGTGCTCTACAGATGTTTTGGTAACAATTTACAGAAGCCTCCGTAGTGATTTGGGGTGGAAATTTTTAGAGTGCTGAATTTTCCTGTGGAATTTTTCCCATTTCATACATTCATTAGTAACAATGGACAGATACAAACTGCAAATACATTAGGCAAGTTTGGCAGTTTCCACGTTTTTAACCTTGTCTGCTAAATACAAGTAACTTAAACATGCTAGATTAGATCACTTCCTGTGGTTTCTGATACCAGATTTTTTCTGATGCAAACTGAGAATTTTTCAGTGCAAAAGTTCCCTTTACATAATAGCCTAATTTGCAGCAATTTTTTCTTCTTCTGGAAAGCCCACATAACTGGGCCCCAGCTGAAGGTGCCAATAGTCAGGGTGAAGAGAGTTGGGAGTCCAAAAACATCTGAAGGGAAGGCTGCATTAAACAACTGCAACATACAGTATATGCAACTCAGCTTCCAGCCCTGCCTCTTGTTATTATCATCACATAAGATGGTGACTTCATACGGAAGTGTTAGCAGCTAATTATGTAGCTAGTAATATAGAGTACTATGCCTATGCAGACCTATGCCATTCAACAAGTCATTGTCTCTTTTTACTAAACAAATGCAAATTTGCCCTTGTTTTGTTAAACTAGGTTAAATGTACTACTCTAGAGTTCCTGGAATGCATTGCAGTTTCTAGCAATAAGAGGAGGAAGAATGAGAAATGGATTTGATCCAGCTCTGATTAATGCAAGGGCAAATATTTGCCATGACTTATTGCAGGAGTATGGGGTGGAACTGGATTAGGTAATTCAGTTTGAGATAGAGACAAAGCTAAGACTATAACATTAATATCCCAACTGTAAACTTACATAGTGGGAAGTATAAAGTCCCACTAATTTCAGTGGAACATCCAACCAAGATTTTTTGGAATGAATCTCAGTGGGGCTTGCACATGCAAAGTTTACATGTCACCGAATAACAACATTTTTGCGGCGGTGTCTTTATCTGCCCCATGCCTGACCATGTATGACACCAGGCATGGGATGGGTGGTTGTGGCTTGGGGAACACAGCCCCTCCGGACCAAAATAGGACTCCTGCCAATTAGGCCCATGGAAAGCTCCCTACTTCTGTTATATTCTTTCTGCTGAGTCACTTATGAAAATAACTTCAAAACCTTCGAACAAGGAAGTGCAGATTCCTGATTCAACCTACCAAGTGGATCTGCCGGTGCTGTAGAGCCAGGATTCCTGGTGCGAGAGGTAGCCTCATTTGTCACCAGGTAATTAAGACTCCCCAAACTCCCAACGAAGTGGCCTTGGAAGAGGTAAGCGCTGGCTTTGATCAGGTGTTTGTTTACCTAAAAGCTATGGGGAAAGACCCAGGAAAACTTGGCAATGCTCTGGATGCAGCGTGATTGGCCTCAGGGGAAAGCTCTCCTAGAGCTAGGGAACGATTCCAAAACCCGCCTTCTGCCACGGATATCGATTTCAAAAAGAAACGCAAGCTCGTCTTCCTCCAAACTTTGGGAATCTGCTGGTTGGCAGCGGAAGGGGAGCAAACGGCGCTTCCTGCTCTCCCCCGCTGCTCTGTTGTACTTCTGCCCATACCTGGCATAGCGGGGGGCGGGGCGGAGCCCGTGGCTCGGGAGGCGGGGCTGGCCAATGGGAGGAGCGCGAGCCGGGCGCTCCGGGCCGGTGCGCTGAGGCGAGGCTGCAGGTTGCGGAGACCAAGCGAAGCGTCGCATTTCTTCTGCCAGGAGCTCAGCTGGGAGAGGTATGTGCGCGCGCGCGCGCCGTGCCAGCCGAGGCTCCTAGTGCGTCCGCCGTGAGGGAAGGCAGGCGCGAGCGAGCGAGCCAGCAACTTGCTGCAACCCTCGCGGGGGGCCGCGGCCGTGAGGGGCGCTTTACGAAACCCGGAGCCAGAAGAGGGAAGCGGAATGCTGCACGACGACACCGAGGGGCCAGCTCGCCCACTGGAGGGGAGCGGGTGACCTTGCGCCGCGGGAGGCAGCAGTAGTTCTGCCAGCGCCGAGAGAAGGCGGAAAGAAGCCGCACAGCCGCCGCCGCCGCCGGAGGGGCTGGACTCGGGAAAGAGGATTTGCTGGGCTGTTTCTGTCCCGGCTTAAGCGAGCGGAGACTCGGCCAGGTAAGGGAGTGTGCGCGCCATGGACTCTCGGGTCGCTCTTTCTCCCTGCCTCCCACACGGGCACCGTTTCCGTGTTGTCCCGTGCCTTTACTTTTGGAGCCCCAGAACCCCGCTTCTCTCCAGTCCCGCCGCCGCTTCACACAATTATGCCCCGCTCCGCCCGCTTCCCTCGCGGGAGCCGCAACAGATGCCTCTTTTCTCCCGCTGGGTCGCTGGGAACGTCTCAAGCTCTCCCTTGGTTTCCTCGGACCTCTGTATTGTGGGCCCCCTCCTGCCATGGGCAGCGCCTTCCACAAGTTGGGAATCACCCGCTGGGCGAATCACCCGGCACTTTTATTTCCCCCTGCTGGTCCCCTCCTGGGGGAGGGTGGGGCCACCTCGCGATCTGTCTCCCGTTTCCATTCCTTGGGGAAAATCCACTCGCTCGCAGCCTTCGGCGGAGCGGCTTAGCCTGTTCAACCTGCTCGCGTCTCTTTGCTTCGGCCCCCGAGAGTCGCACATATTTGAGGACCGAGTCTCTGGCTCCGCCGTTTGCCTATTGGCTCCTGGGCTTTTCAGAAGATGCTCAGCCTGCCGTAAAATCAGATTATATGGCCTTGCGGGCTTAATTCTTCTGGCGGCGCGGCGGGATGGGCTTCCCTCTCCCTATGTAAAGTTAGTTGATTTTTTTTCTACCCTCCAAACCGTGAGAAGATCTCATTGCGATGTTGAAATTGAAGCACGCATTGGCCATTGAAGCTTGAACCGCAAGCACCCACCAAATGCGCCGCAATGTATTGTGATTTACAGTCAGCTGAGGCTCAGCTATGCATACGTGTTCCTTGTTGCGCTTGATTTATAAGCATGTGGCCTCTTCCTTGAACTCTGCTATTTGACCCACCCTACCCCTAAGGCTCAGAGCATGTATCAACAGCTATAAAAAAAGAAACCAGTCTGTGAATGCATGTGAGCTGTACCAGAAACCTCTTATCAGTAAACGTGCATAACAGTAGGCTAGAAGACTGCAATCCTCTGTACTTATTTGGAAGTACAGTGTTTAAGACTTTGGTGCAATATTTTCTCCTCCTCCTTTCTTCTGAAAATGTAATTGTTTCCCCCCCAATACAGTTCTCTATCTGCTCAAGAACATCTTGTATTAGAAACATTTTACTGTACCAAGCAACTATCAAAGTGGTAGGAGGCGAGGATGAGTAGGCACAGGTGGCACCAACAGTGCAGCAGACTTCGTTTTAATTGCACTTGTTGTGTTTACACTCAGCCTGGCAACAGGTTTTCTGCTTTTCCGCTCGTCTCCATCTAAAGTTAAGGAGATGAAACAAACAGCCTTTTCATTATGTAACTTTATACACTTCCCTGCATTAATAAATCCCTTTGCAACCAATGCTGAACTGCCAGTTGCTTTGCATTTGCTTTGACTTTCAGACATAATAAACTGAGAGTAGAAGGAATGCATCTTGTAGAGCTTGGCTAATGATGTAATATTTGCGACTTTTCAACAGAGACCAGATGCAGACATGCAGCAGCTTCACTAGTCAGTCCAAAGAGTAGAATAAGCACCTTTAGAAGTGATACTTATAAGCAGATTCTCTGGATAAGGTAAAAACATGTGTGAATCAGCCATAAACTGCTATGCCTGTTATGTAAATCTGGCTGCTCCCCTTGGGCTTGTCCTGTGATCAACCCCTTTCCCCAAGTGACTTCCTGTATTAGGTGGCATTGTTAGATCATGGGACTCTGGGTTGGAACCCTCTGGGGGTTTGTGCGGAGTTTTGTTACTGACTTGGGTTGTGACCTTAGATTACTCTTCCGTTGACAAAAGCAAGGTAGTGTACATCAAAAGGATTCATTTGATTTACTCATGTACCTTATTGGGTTCTAATTATAATCACCCAGAAGAAAGAGGCTTGGCTGTTGCTACGAAAGGTTTGGTCAGTGAAAGCCTCAGTGCAACATGCAGTAGACATTTTAATTAAAAAAAAAGCATGAAGGAAAGAATTAAAATGATGCAGATACTATCTTGACCTTATGGAGATGAGAGATGAGTGAGTTCCAGGTGGGTAATGCACTGGAATGTATTCCAGAGCTCACCATATGTTGAGTTCTATGTGCACTGTTCAAACTCAAAAGACTACAGGATTCCTTGAGATATGGAAATCATAGGTATAGAGTTGTGGCGCTGGCTGCATCAGGGGAAAACTAGGGTTTATTTCACCCAGGTCAAAGACCCAGTTTGGCACCCCCATGCACACACAGGTTAGAAGCCTGAACGGTGCCTCCCTGGAGGCTTCACCTGGGGCAAAAAAAACCAGCTACCCCTCCCAGCTATGGCTCTGGGCTGCATCACTGTCTAATGTACTACAAAGGCTATAGCAAAACTTCTCTCCAACTCCAGCTATCCAACAACACTGTTCAAGGATAGACAGTTGAAGTAAAAAGCCTAGAAGGCAATATGAGGCATATGCAGTATGAAAGGATAAACCATGGCTACGACTTTCATATTTTCTAATGTATAAGCGGAATCTAATGAAAAGGAATACTATCTTTAAATAATTTGTTGTATACATTGTATGTAGATTACTCAAAGCTGTAAGAAATTGCTGAATGAAAAGGCATTAAAATATATTCTGATTTGATAGTACAAACACTCAAACAGGGAATACCTTACATTGTTAGTCCTCCTTGTTTAAAGGAATTGTACAGTGGTACCTTGGTTTGCAACCGTTTTGGATTACGGATTACAACCATGTCAAACCCAGAAGTGTGTGTCCTTTTTTTGGATTACAATCTTTTTTCTTTCTTTTGGATTACAATCCAATTTTTTGGAGGCCCCATTGGCAAAAGCATGCCTTGGGTTACAGCCTGTTTTGGTCTACAACCAGACCTCTGGAATGGATTATGGTTGTAAACCAAGGTACCACTGTAATTCTATTTTTTATTACAACAGTTTGATACCTATAATAGATACACTGTAACTATGTGGCCTTTTTCATATGCTTTAGTCATGCTCAAGGAACAGGAAATTTTATGTCTAGACCAAGCCACAGCATGTATCAAAATGCTTTTATAAAATGTTTTGAAAAATACATTGAATTTTGCATAACTCACTGTCACCATCTAGAGTCACATTTGTATATTGCACTTTACAACAGATTTAAAATGTTTTATTTGCAGCTGTGTAGCTGAGTCCTTAGTGTTACTACCCCTCTACATGAGATTGGATTAGTGCGTGAGAAGAATTCTGATGGGGATTCACAAAAGCGAGCAACATGCGTTGGTGAATCCTTTTCAGTGACCACTGTGGGATGGATGTATTTACCTTGGCATGTTTAATGGAAGTCCTTATGGAATAAGACAGTAGTATCTGATAGACTGCCAGTATGGTCCAAGTCTATTTACTAATGGCAAAAAGCTACTCCAAGTTCACATAGATTTGCTTAATGCTGATGATATGTATCTCTGAAGTGGTGTGGGATTTAAGTGCCACCACAGCACATTCCTAACCATGTCTACTCAGAAGCAAGCCCTATTGAATGCAGGGGATTTAATCTCTGGTAAATAGGGTTAAGATTACTGAGCCTTTACTCAGAAGTAACTGAGGAAAGTAATGGTAGGATTCAGTCTTAATTACCGTTGAAACTACCACTTGACATGTGTCGCTAGAAAAATTAAGTTCCTTTAGAATGCTGTTAAAACTATTTGGCAATGTTACATAGGTTTCATATGTGCCTTCTTGACATTTGTAGGGTTTAAGTGCAGTTGAGCATTTAAGATGAGTGGTGCTCTGTGGGACTAGGCATGCTTAACATGCAAAGTATGTCTCATAATGGAAGTCCATAACAAAGCTATTACAGAACAGAGGTGAGAAAGCTTCTTTATTTCCCATCTGCACATGCACATACTGTTCATATTGAGCCATTTGCTCAGAATTGTATTGACTTAACAATACCATTTTAAATTGGCTACTGTCTGATTGTAGAATATAGCAAAGTAAAAGATGAAGCTCCAGGATGTTGCCCTAGAATCTGTAACTGTTAGAATTCTCATTTATTTTGCTTAAAATATGAAGCTATCCTTTGATGATTAATGAATATGGTGTAAATAGGCAAGCTCTCTTTGATTGCATACACTTTGAGTACACTTTGTCATCATCAAGATTTGTGTGCCCACTACATCTGTAGTCCAAAAACTGTAGTTCTGACTAGCAGTTACTATTTACAATGTTTGGGATATGTAGAGGTGTGGTAGAGAAGCATGTGTGTGCACTTGGTTTGTGCACTGAGGAATATAAGTTATGTAAAAGCTTGTGTGTGAAAAGATTAAAGATACTTGAACTAACTAGCAAGTTGTAGGTGGAGTCTTGGGTGGGAAACATAGCTGTCAATGTTTTGCTGCAGAATGTACATGCTAAGGTCATCATTTGACAGACAGTGTTGTTCATTTCATTCCATGAATGCAGTTTACAATTGGGCTAAATCATTAAAAAGAAGCACTAACCTCTATTACACTAAATTTTAAATTGAGTAGGATGCTATTAAAATATGTCAACTGGTGGGTTGTGATCTGTCACTGAGTCACTCATGAGTGGCCCTGTGTGGTCTGCATGTGGTTCTCACAAAAACAGGAGAAAAAAACCTGACTCTTTATAGAACAGTGAAAGAGGGAATCCTTTCCAAAACACGTTAGACACCATTAAAGTTGCTTTTCTCAGGAAGTGTCAATCTGCCACCACTTTTGTTAGCTGCTGATTTGTTATGAATGACACACGGGCCCAAAGGAAAAGGAGCTTATACATGCTAGGGGAAGAGTAAAAAAAGAAAATAAAATAAAAGCTAAAGTGAGTATTGATGCAGAAGTCATTGACTAGGCTGCTTCAAATGAAAGTCAAAATGGGAGACAGAAACTTAAAAAAAAATGAAATAAATGTGGGTGTCATGTTGAAGGTAGTCCTTGCATCTCAAAAGATTGCTGTTAAATATATCGGATTAGAACAATTGATTTCTTTGCTTATCTGGATGTTATACGTGTTTGGCTCTTGTGAGTTTTCTCTTATGCTTCAGTGAGAAATAGGAGAAGGGAGATAAGGATTTCACTTCAATGAAATATGTGGGAGTAGCTTGGATATGCTGCCAAGTCACAATACATTAATTATGATCTTCAGGTTGTAGCTGACTGTTTAATTCCTGAAATACCAAAAAGTAGAGGTTTGTTTCCTTTTCCCATGGAACAAAACCAGCATGCCTCGCTCCTGATATGGAAGTGATCTAATTGAGCACAAATTGCCACTAGTGATTAAGGGTGGTAATTCAACTCCGTTTTACTCAGAGTGGACCCATTGAAATTAATAAACATGACAGAGCTAACTATCATAATTTCAGTGGGTCTGCTCTGAGTAAGATTTAGTTGACTACCACCCTGAAAATATTGGGTCTGGAGCCTATGTTGCTAGAGAGCAATGGACCTCTTTCATTGCTAGTGTTCAGTCCTCAACATTATGAAGTACTAGAAAATAAGAATGGTTGTGGATTTATGCAGAAGAGCTTTTCTTTCAGTATGAAGCAATGGCAACCAGGTGACACTCTGTACAGCAGGGATGGGGACCAAGTGGCCCCCTACATGCTGTTGGACTCTGGCTGTTGACTATGCTAGCCAGCACTGTGATGGCTGGAGCTGATGGAACTCGTAGTCCAAAATGCCTGAAGGGAACCTGGTGTGCGAAGTAGTACCTTCGTCTCCCTGTGAATAGTTTGTTGCAGTGTTGTGGTTTGGATAAAATATCAGTACTGGAGAGCCGTTAATGTGAGAGGGTATATCTATGCTAAACGACTGTCTGAGTAATATATTTTCGTTTCAAGAGGCTATTGAGAACCGAAATCCCTGGCTTCCCACCCTTCCCCTATAATGGATAAATATTTCTGCACTCTAAGGGAAAAGAAATTGCTTCCTTCAGTTCCGTGTTGCCATTTTCTCTGAGCTTATAAGATAATGTTTGAAAATATCAAGGTAGCACTGTCCACCATCTGGATATAATACTGACAGCAGCTGTGTTTGTAGCTAGATGAGGCAGATGTGCAAAGTGTAGAAGGGGAAGCTGAGGCAGAGAGAGGAGCATTGTCTTAATTGAGGATACTTGTAAATGATTGCATTCCACTATGATTATGACCCTTTTCTGGGACTTTTCTTGTCTGTTTGACTCTTGGACCTGGGTTGTCAGTTTGTCAATTAATATTAAGTCGCAGAGTTGTGTGATTCATATCTCAAACAAGTATGTATTTAGAGTCTTCCAATACCTTGCAATAATAAGCCATGTAGCAGTCATCAGGTGAGTAATGAGATTGAGAGCTTAGTGGGAAAGTTGTTGAACACTTTCTGAATAATATGATAAAGTGCTATTTTAGGATCCAAAGTGGTTTTGCTGCACTATCAGGTATTTGGGATGCTGTGAATCAATGCAGTGACTTTTTAATGTAAAGATAGTTGTTGTAGGTTTGTGCATAGATGATGTTATGTAGGTATCTTAGAATTAGGAATGCTAGGAATTGGTTCATTGTCTGATTACTAGACTGCTGAAGTGGTCACTAAATCTCTTTAGGATTTTAGTATTTGTGAAGATGGGCACTACCATGTCAGTTTTATCTGCACAGTCCTTGAGTCTCTGGCCATCATATGATTCTTTTTTTCTCACCATGTTGTATTGCAAGCTGAGCTGATATTTGTATGCTGATGAAGTCCAGATTGGTTTTTGACACCTGGTGTCAGTTGCTGACCCCCTACTCCAACAGATTGTGATTGGGTGTTAAAAGCCAATTCAACACATCAGTCAATATAGATAGAACTATGCTTATGGCTGTATAGCTGGACACCATTAAAACAAGATGTGTAGCATTTGATCTGCACATAGGCTTCTACCTCCACTCAGCTGAATTGTAACATAATGTCAGTTGAGCATTAAGCCCTAATGTGACAGGTAGACACTGACCAGAACCAGTTTGTTTATTTCTGGGGGAAATGCAAGCCAAGTCCTAGGAGATGGGAGACATGCTATGCATTATGCTTGAAACATCTTTCCCTGTTGCTGTTGCATAAGTATGAAGAGCACAGGTAAAAAAAAAAAAGTATCTGATAACGGCAGCATTGACATGATTACTCGGAGCTATTCTGTGATACCTTTCCTCTCTGTTCAATTTAAAAAGACCACCTGCTGAGAAGCAATGATTTGTACTTTGGCAGCTGAACACAAGCTGCTTAGCTTGTGAAGGGTGAGATAACGCTGTGAGTTTTTCTGAAAGATAGCAGACCGAATTGCTTAACTGCAGGCATGGCTCAGTTTGAGTGTGTGTGGGGGGGGAAGACCCATTATGAATGTTTTCTGCTTAGGATTTATGACCCCCCCCCACTAATTAATAACATACACTGCTCCCAAAAGTGGGCACTTGCAAAACACACCAGTATCCTTACCAAATATTTCAGCCTTGAATGAATGATTGGCTACTTGTTCAGTCCTCTGAAAAGGTTGGTTTTACTTATTTTAAAACTTCTTGTTGTAAATGAATATTAGTGAAAGTGTTTGCAAATCATTACTGGGGAAAACGTAGCAAAAACCTTCAAGCATACATGAAACTTGGATTTGTTAAGAAACATTCTCTCTCTATGATTCTTAAAGAGTTCCTGAAGGCTTGTTGAATACACATATGTGAAATTTGTGTTCCTACAAAACCAAACCCTACATTTATTTTCTCATGTGGGAATATGGTAACTATTAAAAGTGATAGATTAAAAAAAAAACAACCCACACCCCAAAACTAATGTCTAACTACTCAGCTTGGAAGCTTGACTCTGTGCACATTTACCTCAGAGGTACCACAGAGCTTAGTGACACATGCTTTTAAGCAGGGGTGCGCAAGAGCTACAACCACTGCGGGAGGCAGATGCATAAGAGGAGGTTGAAAGACATACTGTCATCTGCTTCCCACACTTTTGCCCTGGATTCTTACTACATCTCAAGTAGTCTTGCATAAACATCAAGCCTTAGTGAGTGGCTGAAGCTGTTATGCTTATCCTTTTAACATGGAGAAGGTGCCTTCTTGGTACCTTGTAGGGATGCCAAGGGATGCGGGTGGCGCTGTGGTCTAAACCACTGAGCCTAGGGCTTGCCGATCAGAAGGTCGGCGGTTCGAAACCCCGCGACAGGGTGAGCTCCCATTGCTCTGTCCCAGCTCCTGCCAACCTAGCAGTTTGAAAGCACATCAAAGTGCAAGTAGATAAATAGGTACTGCTCTGGCAGGAAGGTAAACTGCATTCACCAGAAGTGGCTTAGTCATACTGGCCACATGACCCGGAAGCTGTATGCCGGCTCCCTCGGCCAATAAAGCGAGATGAGCCCTGCAACCCCAGAGTCGGTCATGACTGGACCTAATGGTCAGGGGTCCCTTTACCTAGCCATACCATCACCCTGCTGGTCTGGCATAAAAAATCTGGGTCTCTCCCTCGTCCTATTTCTTTATTGACCTGTGTGAGAAGTCTAATTTGACATGTGGCCTTTTCATCCTTTGCTATTAATTACTAATTATAGCTACTTCTTCCTTAGGGTGGAATTATCATTTTTATGTCCAAGTGGTTTTGTATCTTGTTTGCTGCAGCAGGGGCGCATGTGTGCATTGCTGGCTAAAATGTGGGTTGTTAGAACAAAGTTTCTTTGTTGTCCTGGGGAGCGCAAAACAGCGTGTGGGTCACAGCATTGTTAGAGGTCAATTCAGACAATATTATATATATTGGCAGTGTTTTAAAATTCTGTTTGATAATGTTTAAATTTCCCTCTAATAAGTTACCCAATTTCACTTTTGAAAACAATATCTGTATGTACACCTTTTTCCAGCGAGGAACTCTGTAGTGCAGTCAATCCCTCCAGGGCCTTCAAATCTGGTTTAATAGTAATAATGAGTCAAATATTCAGAACCGTTTTTTTTGGCAAATGGTGGGGAGAATGCTGAATGGGGTATTTTATTTTCCTATCTTGCTTTTTGTCTGGTTGTAAATTACTATTTAACAACTTGAGTACCTGTTAGATTTCAGAAGCAATTTATTGTAGTTACAGCATTATTCCCTGGTCAGCTGTGGCTTTCAGGGTCCCCAAACAGCTGTTATCTTTAACCTGGCAGGAAATAGCCAGTCATTTATTTGCCTGATTCTTAAATGGCAAGAACATTGTGATTCCTAGAATTGCTGCAAAGATTAGTTATATGGAGCAACACAAAACTACTTTCTTGACTCATTACTTTATCAGAATGATTCACGATATGGACGTGCCATTTCCACTAAATTACATTATTTTCCCTCCCCTGTCCTTATGCTTGTTTGTTGAAAGTGGAAAAAGTAAATAAATAAAAAGATACATGGCTAGTACTGCTCACTGTTCAAATGCTTGCCAAATTTTTACATGTTTGGGAATCAGAACTATGCCTGTGCTTTTGATCAGTTCCAAAAAAAGACAGAAGAAGTCTATAGCAGCTTCTGTTTTTGGCTTGAATTCAGTAAAGATAAAATTTGAAGTCTGCACCATGTTTAGAGTAGAGCACAACATAGTTTGAGAGATGAGTTTCTACAGCTTGTAAGCTTCCAGTATAGTATTTTTATTTTATGGGGTGCAGTGGGGAGAGAACAAAGTGCAGATTCAAACCCAAAATGGGTTTGCTTGTGTGCCTGTAATTGTATTCACTGGTTTGCCATGTAGGGTCTGTTTCAACTGGAGGAAATTTCTAACCTGTGCTTCCTTTTTCTCATCTTGGAATTGATGGGTACCTCCTTATTTTAAAGGATTTGTCTTGTTTATAGAGTTTCGGTTTCCCTTATTCCAGAGTGCTGTCACCTATTTAACTAACTTTACACAATTGCAGAACAATGAAAGTGGAGGCAAAGAGTGTCTGCTTATGGCCTTCTTTGCACAACTGTCTCTTAAGCTATCTGGTTTGCTGCCACCACACTCCCCTTTAGTACCCTCTGCACCCAGATGGAAGTGATTTCTTGCAGTCCAAAGCAAGTATGTTTAAAATGACAGCTGTGCTTCCTGGGCAAATTCTTCTCAACTTATTGGGAAAACAGGGCTAGCCTCCAGCTGCCTTATCCCATCCCAGAGATCAGAGCAGCCTGCTCTCCACAACCCCTGGCCAGACCACACTCATTCACACCACTTGTATGCGTCCAGTGTGTAGGCATGTGGGAGATTGCCAGTTCTATGGATTATTGCATTAACACAGCCAAGAACCCCACAGCCAATTTATATGAAATTTATTAAAAAATAAACAAGGAAGATGCGGGTGGCGCTGTGGGTTAAAGCCTCAGTGCCTAGGGCTTGCCGATCAAAAGGTCGGCGGTTCGAATCCCCGCGGCAGGGTGCGCTCCCGTTGTTCGGTCCCAGCGCCTGCCAACCTAGCAGTTCGAAAGCACTCCTGGGTGCAAGTAGATAAATAGGGACCGCTTACTAGCGGGAAGGTAAACAGCGTTTCCGTGTGCGGCTCTGGCTCACCAGAGCAGCGATGTCATGCTGGCCACGTGACCCGGAAGTGTCTTCAGACAGCGCTGGCCCCCGGCCTCTTTGAGTGAGATGGGCGCACAACCCTAGAGTCTGTCAAGACTGGCCCGTACGGGCAGGGGTACCTTTACCTTTACCTTTAAACAAGGAAGATGACAATAGGCACAAAGCAGATTATTGTTTCAAGGTGAAAAACCCCCCAAAGAACCATATACCATAGTTAGAGTCTAGCTATTCTTTCCTTCTCTAATTAAAACAGACTTCTGGTCTCCTCATAAGTAAAACAGCACAGATGGTTAGTTGCAGGTTTTCTGATGGTGAGGGACAAAGACTGTATGGGCACAGTACATTTTAAAATGTTCTGTATCGCAGTTAGTCTCGAGTGACCACTGGTGGTTTCCAGCTAATTACCACCAGGTTTTTTTCTGCTAGGCAGTCTAATCTGTAACCCATGGATTTGGAAAAAGACAAGCCTTTCTTGCTAAGACATGGACAGAGATCAGGACCTTTTTGTCACAGCCATTCCTCTGTACACCATAGCAATAAGTCAAGGATAACCTCTGGACTCGAGGGGTAGTCACCTGAGAGGAAGAAAACAACTGGTCACCGCAAATCGGCACAATCCTGTTCCTCCCATTTACCTGTCCTTTTAAGCCTTGCATGTGATCCCAAGACTGCTCCACCTGCTTGCCTAGCCAATCTGGTGAGTAAGCAAATCCACCCAACCCCAGAGTTTAAATTAACAAAGTTTATTTAAAAGCAATAAAAGAGAGCAATAAAAGAGGCTAACGAAAGAACATACAGAATTCTAAATTGTATACTTAAATTGACTTACATAAGATCAGCATCAGGCTTGCCAGATGCAAGGGCCTCTCCCTAGTGATCCATGAGAGATGACATAACACAGTAAATAGCCCTCCCCATCAGGGTGACTAGATAGGGGAATGATTGGCAGATCAACGGAATTCTACCAGTCAGGAGCCATCCAGGCTGGGCAGGGTCTGCTTCTGGTTCACTGAGTGTCTTGGGGTGATTCAGAATGTTTATTACAGTCTAGGAAAAGGAGATGAAAGAAGAACTGGGATGTCAGTTCCCATCTACTATACCTGAGATCTTGTAGTCCCTGGATATTTGTTATCTATTGCTAGCATCCCTCTGTCTTAGTCAGACAACTTTCTCCAAGGTTTCGGAAATAAAAGAGGGGTGATGATGTGCAAGATATTGTGGAACCGCTTCCCCAAGTGGAGGAGCTATGACACCGATTGAGTGGTTGTGATTGTTTGTCATCTTTATCTATTGAGAGGGGAGTGATTCTCAAACTGAAAGCATTTGTCCTCATACAGTTAACTGTGATCTGGCTTCAAACACACTTGCACCATGGCGGGATTGCTAAAATAGCTATGGAGAACTCCAGCTAAGACAGTTTCCTACCACCAAGTGTAAAATGGTGCTCTCCCATTGTTGCAAGGTCACACAATGTTGCAGTGTCAAACCCCAGGAAGAGGATGGCATGAAAACTGAGAGCTGCTCCTTCTCTTAACCCTTTCTGAAGATAATTTCTGATCGGAATCAGAGGTAGACCTCTCTTATGGGTGAGCACTAGTCATGAGCTTTCTTTATACCATCTATGGTTTCTGGCCATTAAGTATGTGTGGTCAAGTCAAATGTAGAGTTGCTGCTTCTCTATCTTTCCTTCTCTGCAGGCAGGATACTCTGATCTAACCTGTGACTTGCAGATTTAGTACATTTAGAAATACAGATGTTTAGTCAGACACAGCTCAGGGGCATTTTTCTTTGTCCATAGGATTTGTTGTAGTAAATGGCTGGGCCATAGAATGCATTCTTGAAAGGCTCAAAAAGCAGAAGGTAATTGAAACTGGACTGCAACTCCCATCATTCCTGGGGTTTGGCCATTCTGGCTTGGGCTGAAGAAGTTGGGAGTCCCAACAACATTTGGAAGCCTCCATGTTTGCAGGGTGATCCTAACTATGAATTTTTTGAAACAGAAAAAAATGCAAAGAAAGGAGGGGAGGTTTGAAGTCACAGGCACTAACTAGCTCATCCTCATTTTGCAATTGGCTTCTGCTACAAATTGGTCTCCTGAGCTTGATCCTGGAGAGAACATTGTACACATGAACCAAATGTGGTCCATAGCAGCCACTGCTTAGTAGCTTCTATATAAAGGTTTGTGAAAGTCTTTAAATAGTTTCTAGCATGTCACTGATCACAGAAGAGAACAGACCCGTGAGTCACTATTCCTGGTAGTGCACATTCAGGATTTTGGCATACAGCCCTTCATTACCAACTCTGTGTTCTCATTCTGGTAGTTGTTTATCCTATCAATATCACCTGGAATAGCCGAAATGCATTTTATCACTGGATCATACTTTTACCTTTGAATCCTTGTTTTCTCATTGTCTCTGCTGATTTATTTTACCAAAACAATAAGAAAGTTGCCTGCTGCTACTACTCTGTCTCAGTATGATTCTTCCAAATACATTTATCATAAGATCCCCAGGAGTAATAAATACGGCACAAGTATTAGCCATGTTTTCATAAATGCCCTTTCTCTTCCTCCTGCCATCATTTCCCGCTATGTGAGGAACCCAAGCAGAGGTGTTGAAGAGTTGGTGGGTTGTCTGGGAAGAATACCTATCTGTGGATGTAACTAGCTTCCAGGATCAGGCCAGCAAATGTTAGTGAAAGTCAGTAGATAATTATTATGACAGCTCACTTGTCATTTTCATTTGATGTGTATTATGTCTGGTAGCTTAATTTACCCTGATTTCATGGGTTCTTTCTGAGGTATTTTCACAAATTGGGCTTAAGCTAAATGTGTGTTCTTTGTGTTAAGGAATTTAAAACTTGCCTAATTTTAGGAAAACTTTGCACCATCTTATAACAGTAAACTAGGCAGAATCCTAGGTAAAGGTAAAGGGACCCCTGACCATTAGGCCCAGTCGCAGATGACTCTGGGGTTGCGGCGCTCATCTCGCTTTATTGGCCGAGGGAGCTGGCGTACAGCTTCTGGGTCATGTGGCCAGCATGACCAAGCCACTTCTGGCGAACCAAAGCAGCTCATGGAAACACCGTTTAAAATGGGAGCTAAAGTTACTTACAGTGTATAGTAGAATTTTAGCTAAGCTGATGGAAGTCTGCCTGTTTTGCACTGAGAAAATTGGTTTGCTAATTATATATACCACTCCTTTTCCTAATGTGAAAATAAGTATTTAATAGTTAGGCCTAAGCAACTGTCAGAATCATTACAGAGAGACATTGTGTCATTTTCTAAAATGTGGCTACCTCTGTTCCTTTTATAATTGAAGTTGTGCGACATTATGCTTCAGTATGCCTATACATTCTTGTAATAGGAGCTGTGGTTCAGCCACAACATATCCAACTAGTTCAAGAGGACAAGGCTCCTACACCTTTGATGTAGAAGAGCAGATTTCAGCAGGTAGAACTTGTCATGTAAGATATACCTGCTTAAATTTGCTCTTTTGCACAACTATTAAAGGTGCAGGAGCCCTGTTTTTTTATTCAGTTGGCCACCCTATCAAGAGGATGTGGAATGGCTACTTGTTATATTACCTGAATTGAAAGAAAGTTACCCCTGCTTTTAAAGTAAAAACCCGTACAGTATAGGGAACCAATGCAGTACAACAACTTCATTGGCTTTGAACTTTCCCAGAATCTGCTGCTGAAGCCCTATTTGTGTTCACAGAAACAGCCATTGTTACACGAGAGAATGGCCAGGTAGAATTAACCTTCCGCTTGAGTAACGAGATAAACTGGAATGAACATGAGCTGAATGAATGGACACTTTGTACCTGAAAAGGAGTCATGCTGGCTTTCCAGTATATGAGCAAGATGATAATATACACATATAGGGTATACTGAAACATTCTTGCTTTCTGGCCTTATACGTATGTATGCAACATCACTGCAACAAAAAATGTAGATGGTTCCTCATATAATTAACACAGTCTTGTTAATCAACTATCTTACCTTTTGTCTATTAATCGTCTGCCATCTAATATAGCCTCAACAAATTTGGACTATGGTACCTGTCCACCCAGCCACTGCTGTTTCTAATTGAATCAAATGCAACATTACAGAATCTGCATGCACATGTGCTGCCTGAGGTTTAAAAGACAAGTACAGCTTTAACACCGGAAGTTTGTGTGTATATATGAGAGATTGAATATACAAATACATGCACATTTAATCAGTTTCTTGGATTATGTTGCTGGGTAAAGTTGCAGTAGGGGTTTAAAAGGAAGTGTTTATTTGGATCTCCTACACAGAAAGAAATGTTATGTATAGTGTAACCACTCACTGTAGCATTTTCAGCTTTATTTTCTTCATTACAAGCTGTAGCTTCTCCTGCTTTGAAAGTACAATAAGAAGGAAGTTTGGACTGAACTGGTGTCGTGGAAAATAAAGTTTTGTGCCCAAGCCACTCTCTGAATAAATTCTGCTGGGGTAGTTTTCAAGCACCTCTGTAAGTAAGCAAGTGCAACTCAAATAGTCCTGCATTCTTATTCTATTTGCTCCTGCCTTTCCTGTTTCTTCTGTGGTCATATTAGATGGTAAGCTCCTTGAGACAGGGACCTACACTTCTGAAATGTAAAAAAAATCACAACAGTAGCCGTTTCACAACAGTAGACCTTTGTTTCTTCTAAGTATGGTATGTGAAACAGGACTGCTGCCTTTCTATTTATTTTATTTTTATTGATTTATTAAATGTATATAACGCCCTTCATCCATAGATCTCAGGGCAGTTCACAACATACATTGAACAGCACAAATGAGTTGCTCTTGGAGTGACAGATTTTCCTCAGGTTTGGAGGAACCCTGACTGCTAACATGCTTCTTGGAGACCCTTTCTCCTTCCCCACAGCAGCCAAGCTTGTATTCTGTTTCCTCTGTGTGAGCACATATAGGAAGAATTCTTTTGCTTATATTATTCATTCAGAGAATGCAGTAAAACCGACAAATCCATAAGGGGTGATAATAATCCAAGTATTTATGCCGCAGTTATCCATCTGTATATTAACAGTGCAGAGCAGTCCAACTCTCCACAACAAATAATGGAAATTGAAGTAAACATTGAAGTTGAAACTAGATTCTCACTTCTGTGCTTATCCTTTTGGAGTAGCATACTGTAGGTTTTTTACCCTGTGTGCTTGCAAATACAGTATAGGAGGGTTTTTTACAGAGATGTTGAAGGGGTTGCAATTTTGGTGTGACTGTTGCTCAGTCTTGATGACAGAAATGACTGAGAATGCCAGTTTCATTTATAAAAATTATCCTAGCAAATGCATTTTTTTAAAAAACCCCAGTAAATGTAATCATAACAATTCTGGGTCAAGATAGTGGATTTCTGAGTTTGTGAGGCTGTTGACCCTGAAAGTCAATTTAGCAGCTAATCTTCTGCCGCATGAAAATTACAGGTTTCTCCCAATCTCTTCCAAGATGAACATTTGAAATAATCAAGCCAATACGCTTTCAGTGTAGCTAAATAATTGCTATTTATATTGTAAGAAACTACATAAAGATTAAAAAAGGTGCTCTGCTTCTGCTAACCACAATTTGAGGCAGTAGTTTTCTAGCATATTTTGATCCTTCATGGGGTGATACAGCAAAATTAAGATTTAAGAGAAATTAAACAGTAAAAATCGCAAAATAAAATTGAGAAATTATGCAAATTGGTTTGTTTGCATACTTAATGCCGAATGTAGGTATCAGCTTTTGGTGCAGGATTTTAATTTTTGTAGGACAGATATGTCCATTCCATATAGAGCCTTTAAGTAAACAGTATTTCTGTAGTTGGCTGTTCAGGAGGGCATACATTTTGTTGACATTCATGAGGACATGTTTTACAAAAGAGAAGTAGAGGGAAGGTGATTTAAAATGTTTGTGATCAGCCACACACAGAGAGACTAGTCATTGCAGCTCTTTTCTCCAAATTTTGAAATTTCCATAATTAAATAGGGTAAGTTAATGCAATAATTCCCAGTTGCTTAAATGGAGGATAAAGAAACATACACAACTTTGTGGGAAATGTGTACATTGTGGATCCAATAAAGCCTTGAATTTCCCTAACATTTTAAAATAGTCCAAATAGTAGTTAGCCAAAACGGTTGCCTTAAATGGATTAGAGAAAATAATGTAAGATGAAAATTGTGCTTGCTAGGGAAGGCAGGAAGATAGTAAAATGGTGGCAGAGCAATAGTACAGTAGGGTGCATTTTAGCCAGGCCAATGTCAAGGATTTCCACACACGTTGGCACCATACATACCTTTCCATCCTTTATGCTGGCAAGCGGAATACAGCATCACAGCACCCACTGCAAGGAGGGCCTGGAGCAGGGCCTACAGCATAGACAGATTCGTACCTCTGCATTAAGCCATAGTTAAAATAAAGCCTTGACTTGCTTCCCCAAACAAACTGCAGGTGGCAAACCAAGAACACACCTTTGTTTCTGCTTGTGGTTTGTCTGGAGAGAAACAACCCGTGATCCTGGGCTTGGAAG
This sequence comes from Podarcis tiliguerta, assembly GCF_965153285.1. NCBI lineage: Eukaryota > Metazoa > Chordata > Lepidosauria > Squamata > Lacertidae > Podarcis > Podarcis tiliguerta. Next base: position 59,571,898 of record NC_139534.1, read on the forward strand.
GACACAACAAACCAGACTATGGGAGGAATTCAGCACCATACTGTTATGATACTTACCATCACAAGCATTCGTGTTTGCCAGATGGAACTATCCCCCCCCCTCACTCTTCTGGGGGTTCTTCTGCCTCCTCCAACCAATTTGAGGGGGCAGGGGAGGAGACTGGGTTATGTTGTGCTAGCAGTTAAGTTTAGTTGAATCTGACCATGTGGCTTGGTTTTTTCCAGCAGCTCAGGTATTGTAGAGAAGTACCTGTGATTTCAGCAACATGTACCAACACACTGCTCATTCACTTTAAACTATAGTTGATTTTTACTATGGTTAAAGTGGTGTGTGAATCAGACCAGTGAGTTGGATCCTGACCAAGGTAATCATATTATCTTTGTTTGGACACTGTAACTCCTGATCTCCAATAGCAGAAAAAAAACCCTGTGAATATACTTCCACTGTGTAAAGTATTACTGTACTAGATTTTACGTAATTCTTTTCAGTCATCATCATCATCATCATCATCATCATAATGTATTATTTATACCCCACCCATCTGGCTGGGTTTCCCCAGCCACTCTGGGCGGCTTCCAACCGAATATTAAAAACAATACAGCATCAAACATTAAAAAATTCCCTAAACAGGGCCGCCTTCAGTTGTCTTTTAAAAGTAAAATAGTTGCTTATTGCCTTGACATCTGCTGGGAGGGTGTTCCACAGGACAGGCACCACTACCAATAAGGTCCTTTGCCTGGTTCCCTGTAACCTTACTTCTTGCAATGAGGGAACCACCAGAAGGCCCTTGGCACTGGACCTCAGTGTCCAGGCTGGACGATGGGGGAGGAGACGCTCCTTCAGGTATACAGTACTGAGGCCGTTTAAGACTTTAAAGGTCAGCACCAACACTTTGAATTGTGCTCAGAAGCAGATTTCTTTTTTACACACACAATTTCTGTTTCTCAAAGAAATTTCCAATTTTATAACTAATTTAATTCAGACCTTGGTCAAGCTCACAATCGCTCTACATTATTAGTTATTTTCCCAATAGCAGTATTAGGATGCAGTAGCACCTCAGCAAATAAATAAGGTATTTTCTATGGTGGCACAGGCTTGATTGGTACTACCACTAAATTAATCTATATTTCTGTTCTTTAAATATTCTGAAAGATAGGCTGCTACCCTACATTTTATTAATTTCTCAGTCCTCATTTTATACCAAACACCAGACTATTCAAACAATTAATTTAGACAAACTAGCATAATACATGCAAACACCAAGAACATTAAAATAACAGAAGAATGCTAAAACTATACATTGCAAGCCTTCTGAATAACACATCAGTCCTTTGTGTGGAGTGATAGCAGTAAAATGGGGAAGTGGTGGTCTTGCTATTTTGACTTTTCACATAGGTATGATGTCACAGTAAATGCTTTTTACATGTTTTCTTACCCATAGTTTGTGTGAACACTGCACATGCACACACACCCCTTTGTTTTTCCATTTTATTAGGAGGCCATGTGAAAACATCATCCAGAAGATTGTGCCATCTTGCCATCTGTCTCAGCTCTCCCTGTCCTAAGTATCCATATTTTGGGATTTTGAAAAACAAAAATGTGCTTCTTGATATAATTAGCTTACATAGCAAGCAAGCAAACAAGCAAGCAAACAAACAAACAAACAAACAAACCAGTATGCCCCCCCCCCCACAAGATTTCTGGATTCAGAACAAGAACACTGTTATTTTGGGGTTAGCTTTGGCTTTGCTTGGAAACTGAATGCACAGGTATTATTAATGCCTTCAGGTGTAAACATTTTCCCCATCTGTGGAAGACTTTGATGTGGGCTCCAAACACCACTTCATGAAAAAAGGAAGCTGCAGTTAAGAGACAAAATGAAACTTGCTTCCTCCTATTGCTGTTGGTGTTGACAACCATTCCACTTCCAGACACTGCATTCTAGCAGAATGAAATCAAGCAGCTAAAGCCTTTCTCCCATTTTATCTTACACATCAGCAATCTGGAATGCTGCTTGTAAGGGAAGCTGAGCCAAAATTTGACAGTTCTGTCTAACTTTATTATACACAATCTCTTCAAAATAGTTACGCTTAGCACCAAATGGTCATGGCCACATGCCCATAGCCTTTTTATTAAGCTAAAATGATGATTGAGCAACTATCTTAAACTGAACTGGCTATGTGATGCACATAGATTTTACGAGAGTGGGCTGTCTGGCAGCAGAAGTGTAGTCACTGTGAACGTGAATATGATTTTACAAGTTTTTGGATTGTTTACGTCTGAAGTTTGCTTTTCTAATGAACTGTAGTGTTGGGCTTATGTTGCATTCCAGTTCAGCAAAGATGGACTGGAATATTTCCTTAATGTCATTGTCACCGGAATTCTTCCAAAGTAAAACCAGTTCCAAGGCTATGCTCAAGGTTAGGCCAAATAAAAATGCAGTTCAGGGATATTTAGCCTCCTTTGTTTCACTGGCTTCTTAAGGTCAGCATTAGGGATGCATATTGATGTTTTTGCCTTGCCTAGTAAAATTATCTTGAATTTATTGGTAGTTGTAGATCATCGGCTGGAATTAAAACTGGAATAGTTTTAAAGAGATTTTTTGGGAGTGTGACCATTCTGATTGCCTGCAGTCATATTGCTTGGCTAAGGTTCAGGCCTCCCTATGTAATGTTATCTTGGAAGGGATGCAGGCCTGGGGTGGTTTTTTTCAGAGCAGGTGTGATTATACTATTGTCTCCGCTCCCAGCTATAATTGACTGGACCTTCCTCACTTTTGCAAGTGAATAAGCTGACGATGAGGCACTTTTTGTGACATATTAGCTTAAAGAAAGTAAGAAATAAGCAGAGGTTGGGTCCTTTCTTGTTTTTCTTTTATGGAGTTCCTAGTTTAAATGGTAATATTTCTTTGAAAGATGGTTTGCATTTCTAATTTAAAAACCAAAGGGTGAAAATCTTTGGTTAAAGCTCAACAGGCTTTACAAATTGAACCTATGCAGTAGAATTCTGCAGCAGTGAATTCAGTGGAGCTTAATCCTAGGAAGCTGTGCTAGGGTTGCAGTTATACTGATCCTAAGGAATGGGGTTTTACGCTATCAGCTGCTGGTAAGAATGAATCAACACAGCTGCCTTAGTTTTTGTATTCTTCTTGCGTTAATATGTTGATGATTTGCATTAGAGAGAATGATTGAGACTGTGTCCTGAATTCTGGGAACTGTAGTTTGTTATGGGTTGCTGGGATTTGTAAACCACAGCATCTGGAATTATTTGTGAGGAAGAATATGATTTGAATGTGCTTTAGTGTGTATTCTCTAATCATGTTTTGAAAAGGTTTCTGTACCTGAACCTAAGACGCTGTAAAAATGTATTGTTTCTCCAAACTCAGCTATTCCCCCAAATAATAAACTGTCTCCTTAATAATGGAGACTTCCCACTCAAAGCCAAATCAACTGTTAATGGAATAGGACTGTCTTCCAGATGCCCAGGCTTCAAAAAAAAGGGGGGACGGGGCAAGGAAACAATAGAAATATTGAAACAGAAGGCTTCCTCTTGATCTAGTTTCTTTGCAGATACTATACAGTGGTACCTCGGGTTACGTACGCTTCAGGTTACAGACTCCGCTAACCCAGAAATAGTACCTCGGGTTAAGAACTTTGCTTCAGGATGAGAACAGAAATCGTGCTTCGGCGGTGCGGCAGCAGCAGCAGGAAGCCCCATTAGCCCCATTAGCTAAAGTGGTAACTCAGGTTAAGAACAGTTTCAGGTTAAGAACGGACCTCCAGAACGAATTAAATACTTAACCCGAGATACCACTGTATTTAGTATACCATACCAAATCTTGGGCATCAATGGTTCTTGTCAGGTGGGCCCACCTCATCCAGGGATCTAGCAATTGTGCAGGTCAATTTGCCACAACAGAGCAAGGACTCTTGTTTTAATGGGGTTGTTATAATGGTAGGATGAGATTTTTCTTTCTTTCTTTACAGGCAGAATAAGGCAGGCTCCCCCCCGCCCATTCCTCTTAGGAATCACTGCCTATGAAACATCTTGAAGCAGTCTAAAAAATAAAAACATATGTAAAACAATTTCATATATAGAAACTTTTTTTCAAATCCAATACAAATCAGACAGATATAAAAACATTAATTGAAAAGGCTAATTGAAAAAAGAAGGTCGTTGATATGTGCCCCAAAAGACAATAGAGAACCACTTTCTTCTTCTGACAAGTACGGTAATTGGAGGGAGTTTCAAAGGGTAGGTCCTGCAACACTAAAGGCCCATTTCCTACATCTTAAGCATCCTGATGGGGACCATGTTTGCCTTTGAGACTCAAACAGCAGGTTACCCATTGTTCTCTCTTGAATCTGTATAGGCAATATCCTTCTTCAGTATATATTTTTAAAGAAGTGCTGCCTAATAATCTCTGAGCACACCACGAAGACCGAAACAGGAGTGTGTGATGTATTTACCAATCTGAAAAGACAATAATTTTTAATTTACTTTTTAAGTGCACCTTTTAAAGGTGGGAAAGCACATGGGTATAATGGGTGAACCTCTCTAGGGATTAGGGATTAAGTAAACAGAAAGCAACACAGCTGGGCAACATAAAGAGGCTTGTGTTGTCTGTGATCTGGTGGTTTATAAAACACACACACACACCAGAGCCTATCTGAGATGACTTGATGTTTCCTAGCAACCTGAAATACCTGTTCTTTGAAGCAGGGTTGTAGGCTTTTATCTATGTAAGAACCTGTTTAAATGTAAACACACTAGCTCATCTGGTTTGAGTAATACTTCCCCTTATCCAGCTGTCAGTGTGACCTGCTGCTAAGAATCACAACGTAATGTGCATGTGGGGAATGTTGGTATGGCTTTTCCTGCCTTTTGGGAGTCTTTTAATTAAACCCCAGTGATAGAAATTTGAAGATAAACTCTGCACACGCTAGCAAAGGGATTAATGGGCCTTGTATTCTAATTGTTCTGCTGCTTTTGGTTACAAAGGAGAGGGAGAAATGGGGGAGGGGGAGGGGGGACAGCAATAGCCTGGTAGAAGTTATCTGAAAATCCCTATCTAGATAAAGCAAAAAGAAAAGTGTGGTAGCAGACTCAACTCTATTGTAATGCCTCTCATGTCTGTAATAATTTTGGATATTCACTATAAGTTTTGTGCAACTTAATCAGTTTTCTGGGTAGTGGAAGGATAAGGCAGAATGGAAGCCACATATCGTAATCATTTTTCATAATTCTCTCTTAAGTTGCAGCTTTACTTTACAGGATTTAAGGTATGGGAGAAGTTCAGCATTGTGCTATTACGATTATTCCGTCAGGGCAAACATTTATGCTTGCCAGATAGAACAATCTCCCCTCTCCTCCCCCTGCATGTTCTTCTGGGGGTTCTCCTACTACACTGCCCAAGCCAAATGGGGAGGGGGGTGCAGCAGGAGGAGAGGGGGGCAAGCACAGCTTTGCTAGTGGTACTTAATGGTAGCTGTTTGCTGCTACCCATTTAAGAATCTACAAGGGCAAATAACGAAAAATATATAATGGCATGTGGTTTTTTTAAATCATAATGTTAATTAGAGCTGCCACTTTCCCTGCACCCTCTCCCGAGTGTATATAGGGTGTCCCCCCACCCACAATTAAGGAGCAAGAACAACTATGTGAAACATAGCTGTTGGTTAAATTGTTTTTCCTACATTGTACTTGCAGAAAGTACTATAGAGGAGCTGCTGGTTAATGATTGCCAAGGGTAAATAAGCAGGGCAGGGCAGCAGCAAGCAGCAGTCAAGTGGGTTTCTCCCCCCCCCCCCCCAAAAATAATAATACAGTGGTACCTCGGGTTACAGACGCTTCAGGTTACAGACTCCGCTAACCCAGAAATAGTACCTTGGGTTAAGAACTTCCCTTCAGGATGAGAACAGAAATCGCGCGGCAGCAGCGGGAGGCCCCATTAGCTAAAATGGTACCTCAGGTTAAGAACAGTTTCAGGTTTAGAACGGACCTCCGGAACAAATCAAGTTCTTAACCTGAGGTACTACTGTACCTGGAACAAACTTGACAAGCATTCAAAAATGTACAGTGGTACCTCTGGATGCGAACGGGATCCGTTCCGGAGCCCCGTTTGCATCCTGAAGTGAACACAACCTGTGACTGCGCGATTTGCCGCTTCCACGTATGTGTGTGACGTCATTTTGAGCGTCTGCGCATGCGCGAGTGGTGAAACCCAGAAGTAAGGTGCTTCACTACTTCCGGGTTGCCGCGGAGCGTAACCTGAAAACACTCAACCTGAAGCACATTTAACCTGAGGTATGACTATTATTTTTTCATGCCTGAACATACAAAAGGCTTAGCTGCACTTTGCTGCAGTGTTTGTGCTGTTTAGTGGAGGTTTTCTCCAAGCCATTTATGTTACTTCTACAATAAAAATAGCAAGAGGCAGTGGTTTGTAACTTCTAAATGACCTCTTCCTTTTGCTTTCTGGACATGTAGGTGTTCTTGATTTGAGTGTGCAAAAATTGTTTAAGAACATTACTTGCACCTCAGAGGAGGTTGATTTAAATGCTGGATTAGCTGGTGACAAGTAGGCTGGAGGAAGTAAAAAACTGTCTATCTGAATTGTTTTGTGCAAGTTAGATTAATTTGAGAAATTAGATCCTCCTCAGAATATGAATACCTCTTAACACCAACAAAAATGCCTCTTGTTTGCCTCATAAGATTGCACAAGCAACTTTAAACTATGTTTTATGCTTAGTCTGTTTTTTTCAATTGACAAAACAGCAGCCATAGTTCATTATAATATTTCAGCTAAATTTTGTTTCACTGCTGGCAAAACAAATTTAGGACAGTAACTTAATGACAGGGCTGGTTACTATGTTGTTTTAATGGCAAGCTTGTTAAGCTTTGCTAATATAGATTTCGTAAGATCCACAAATTACAAAGATGTTAGATAAAGGGACCCCTGACTGTTAAGTCCAGTCGCAGACGACTCTGGGTTTGCAGCGCTCGTCTCGCTTTACTGGCTGAGGGAGCCGGCGTTTGTCCGCAGACAGTTTTTCCGGGTCATGTGGCCAGCATGACTAAGCTGCTTCTGGCGAACCAGAGCAGTGCACGGAAACGCCGTTTACCTTCCTGCTGGAGCGGTACCTATTTATCTACTTGCACTTTGATGTGCTTTTGAACTGCTAGGTGAGCAGGAGCAGGGACCGAACAATGGGAGCTCATCCCATCGCAGGGATTCGAACCGCCGACCTTCCGATCGGCAAGCCCTAGGCTCAGTGGTTTAGACCACATCGCCACCCACGTCTTTACACAAAGATGTTGGGCGGGGGGTATTAATTAATATTTCCTGTGAGAGCATGTGGTGGTGTTATTGTGTGCTGTCTAAGCTGTTGTGGTGCAATTTCTGTTAATCCTTGGCTATGAAAGGCTGCATTGTGTGGGCTAGGAACTGAAACAAAATGTCCATATTTCCCCTATCTTGGATGACATACTGTTCCATATGAGAGCTCAGGCAAAACCTATGCGTGTCTCTACTCCTCTATGTTCCAGATACTAAATGTTATAATTTTTCTCCTTTCTACCTTCAACTTGTCAAGTTACCCTTTTTTGGATTAATAGATTCCTTATGTAGGGTTGTCATATTTCAAACAGTGAAAATCCGGAAGAGTTGTTTTGGCAAAAACATGGAGGCGGGAATCCATTTTGGAGCTTTATTTATGGGAAATTGGCAAAAACGACGCTGCTGCCATGGGCTGCCATATGTCAAGATTTTCCCTGACACTTTTTTCTGACTTCCGGCCAGACACTGCTGCTGATTGCAGTCTTTCAGATATGTCTGGGAAATTCCGGACGTATGGCAACCCTACCTTCTGCATGATGATTTTCCCCACTGTGCTCACAAATCATAGTGAGATAAGGATGTGATCTGATTTTATGAAAGAATTTAATAGGAAAAATTACTACTTAGAAGGTGAGAGCAGTAGTCATAATTTATTTAAGAAAATTTATATGCCGTTTGATTGTTAAAACAACAACAACCCTCAAAGTGGTTTTTGGAGCTTTGGGCAAGTTGCTGATTCTCAGTCTCTGCCCTCTATCTTGCAAGTTAGTTGACTTAAACGTATGCAGCTTTCTAAAACTGCCCATTAATGGTTAGAACTGTAGACATGCTAGAGACCAGGAGTCATATCAAACTAAATCACTGCACAAGTGGAGCAGCTTCACAAGCACCACAGAAATTCTCCTACTGATGCACCCTCTTAAATCTGTTCTGGGTTCTGCCCGCCGCCAAAAAACCCTCCAAAACACATTTGGGGTTCATGTGTGTAAGAGATTCTGTTGTGCTTGGGAAGCTGTTTTACTCACGCAACTTCTTCCTTGGATTCAACCCGTGAATTCTAGGTAGGCACCACTGGAGCAGAATGTGTGAGTGATCTTTGGTCTACCCTGCACTTTCCAGCATTCAGCTTCATTGATTTAAGAATATTACTTAAACGCCTTATAAAGATGAAGGAATGTCTGTGTACAAATGCAGTGCAATGAGCATTCATCCAAAATTGTTTGCTCAAAGTTTGTGGAGAGGTTAGATGATGCCAGCAATTGATTAAGTGGTCATTCTACTTTGTTTGCAGGGAGGTTAGATGATGTTGTGTCATGAAAGTTTTATCCCACATTTTCAGTGTTTTACCCTTATTGGAAAAAGTCTGGTTTGTGTGTGTGCCCGTGCAGGGGAAGCAGGTTTGCTATGCAAGAACTCCAAATAAACTTTAATTGTGCAACCTGAACTTGCTCTTACATGATTGAATCCTGCAGTCTTATAGCAGTCTTGTAGCTGACCTAGGCCAGTCAGGGTGCTGGCATGGGATTACTTTGACTCCTGTTAACTAGGAGTACAAAGCCTTAGATATTGCCTGCATGTTCTTTTTCTCTGTGCAACTCACCAAAAGAATAACTCTGCCGTTTTTACACACATGGTTGCAATTAAGCCTGTCTGCCCATGCATCAGACCTTTTAAATTTGTGGTCTTGGAGAAGAATTGGATTATTAATGTCAAAATTGCTTGTGTAAAGAGGCCTCAGCTGCTGTGTCTGACAACTGCAGTCCACGCACAGTCTGTTCACTCTGCCTGAAGAGTGTTGTGAAATGTGGCTGTTTCAACTTTATTGGAAAGCAGATGATTTACAGAGTTTATGGATTCTTTATTATACTGCTGATATTGAGAATGCTATCCTCCTGCTGTGGTAAAAGGGTGCTTACTGTCAGGTTGTGGTGCTGAACATACAGGTCTTTGACAAGGAGCCTTTAAGGGAATGCCCCTCCCCCAACCTACTTATGCAGGTGCCTTTTAAAAGCTGGGCACTTAACAAGAGAGACTGAAGTGTGCAAGATGCATCCTTGATTTACAAGATACTGTGCCTTGCAACAATATGAGGGAGAGCATGGGAATTGTCTTCAGATGGTTATCTGAATATATCAGGCTATTCATATTGGCTTATTTGAAGACAACATACCCTTGGGAAATCTTGATTACCAGTACAAAGAAGGGATTAGTACTATTGAGTTTATTCAGGAGGGGGAATAGTGGGGAATCTAGTTGCCTTTGTTCCTGCTAAGGAAGAGTGAATAGTCTCACTCAGAAGATTACCACTTAGCACTTTCATATTACAGCAATGCTGCCCTTGTAGTAGTAGTAGTAGTAGTAGTAGTAGTAATACCCTGCCCATCTGGCTAGGTTTCCCCAGCCATTCTGGGCAGCTCACAGCACATATCAGAACATACTAAAACATCAAGATTAAAAACTTCCCAATACAGGGCTGCCTTCAGATGTGTTCTAAAAGTCAAATAGTTGTTTATTTCCTTGATATTTGAAGGGAGAGTGTTCCACAGGGAGGGCACCACTACTGAGAAGGCCCTCTTCCTGGTTCCCGAGACGCTCCTTCAGGTATTAAAGGTAGAGTTAAAGTTAATAACACTTCTGAAGATGATATCCTAGGCCTTATTAACTTACCAGATATTTTCAATGTATGTCCCAATTTTGGATTAGCAAGCATGCAGCAACTTTATGGTCCGTGCATTACTTGATTGTTGCTGTTTAGTAGATGCTATCCCTTCCCCCACTCCTTCAGGAAATAAATGTTTCTTTTTATAGTCGCAGTTGTCTTGCCTCCTGTTACTTCTTTCTTCACCATGTGCAGCTTTAAAAAGCTTTTTGCATACTACATATTAGCTACGTACTAGGATTGAAATAAAGTTTGAAAAAATGCACCATAAAAGTCAAATCTGACTGCAAAAAAGGGATTATTCTTACTTACTCGTTGAAATCCACCAGCTTTCCCCCTGCCACTGATGATTTATAGAACTACTTCCTGTTCGCTTCACTTGTCAAAACTTTCTGAAGTCACTCTTGTGAAGAATAGCTGTATTCCCATAGAATCCATACAGTGAGTTATTGAAACACTAGTGTGTTAAAAAATAATAAAACGGAAGTACATCTTTAAAAGAGCAAAACCACCATAAATAACTTTATGTGGTGCTCTGCAGCTCATAGTGCGGTTCATTATTGGTGCTTCCTGTTTATTGCTTAATATCCACCTTACTGAAAGCTTCATGAAATATTTGAAATGGGGGAGAATGGGGAGATTCATAAGTGCCCCACACATCCCCCACACATCCCTCCTCCTCCCCACAGTTGCCTTTTTATATTTCTCAGGAAGTGCCTTATTTCATCCAGACATTTAGACCTCATCTGTAGACAAAAATAAGCACAGTTACTAAGTCAGACATGTCAGGATTTACAGCCAAACCTAAATTATAGCACCTGAAAGCCACCACTTCATATAATGTCAACCTCTTTAACAGCTGGCGTGCTTATGGCGCCACTGATGCCAATCCGTAATGCAGCCCGAGGCAGCATTTAAGTCTATCAATCCCAGGAAATTTTTAATGTTTTGTCACATTTCTGTGATAGAGTTTAAGCTGGGGCATTTTGCAAAGAATGCTATATTTCCCCACGAGTGGCAAGTAGTATTTCTCTTTCCTGGAGAGTCTGCAAGTGAATATGGTTGTGCTGCTCTTTACTGATGTTGCATGCTTGCTCCTATGAATAAGACAGATACACAAAGAAGCATTTTCCAACAATGAGCAGTTTTACATGCAGAACCATCAGAAAGAACTTTCCCTCAGGAGGTTATGGACTCTCCTTCATTGGAAGTTTTGAAGCAAAATGTTGAATGGCCATCTGTCATGGGTGCTTTAGCTGAGATTCCTGGATTGCAGTATGTGGTGTTCAGGGAGGGACGGTATCTCTGGTGGGGCATATGTCGTGCTGCTTCTGGGTAGTTCATCCACCATTGGTCCCTTTGATCAGCTGCTATCTGTGGCTCCTAGAAGCTGTCAGTCTGCAACAGTGGCCACACCCCAAGTAACAGTTTTGACCAGGTGAGGGTAGCCAATGGGTCTTGATCCCTCGGTATGTTAGGGACTTTTCTATACCCTGCATGCGAAGACAGGCTCCAGCAGATTAAACAGATGAGACCCAATAGTATGTCCAGTGGTACCAAGAAAGCGGTTTCTGCAAGCGCTGCACAGGGAAGTAAGGGGCAGATGGGGCTCGTCAACCTGGGAAGGTAGCCTGCCTAAGAGAAGGAAAACTCTGATCCTAAACCTCCACTGCCTTGTGGCTACACTCATTCATGAGAAAGGTTTTGGGAGCAAATCCTGGGGAACAATCTGTACCCACTGCCTTGTGGAACATCTTCGGGAGAAGAAAAGGCTAAGAAGCAAACCTTACACAAATCTGGAGTGGAGTCCCGAAGGTGGTTAGACGGTGTCTTGTATGCCTCCTTCTGGCAACTCCTGCAGCCACGTTGGTGCCAAACATATTGCTCTTCTTTCCTTTGGATCACATTAGCGAGGCAGCCCAGGACTTCCATGTACACTCTCCATTCCCGCAACCCAGAGGGGTCACTTCAGTGCTGCAAACACAGCAAAAACAACATGGGACTAGATGACCTATGGGGTCCCTTCAAAATGTACAGTTCTACGGTTCTGTGATTCTATGATTCTATGTGTTTTGTTGGAAAAGTCCAGATAAGCGAGCTGCCTTCAAGCACAGTGCTCTTAAACAGTAACCTGGCAGAAAACAAAATGATCAAAGACCTAAAATCTTAAAATTCCAACATAAAAAGTTTCCAGGACTAGGACTTGAGTTTAAAAAAGAAATAGTTGTGACGAATTGATGAAGGTTTGGAGAAATGTAAACTGGTTCCTTCTTTTTGTAGCATGTTTTTATACATAACACAACAACTAGAGATAATCAAATAAAGTTTATTGATTAGGGGCCATTTACACAACTCTCCTAGACCTTGGCAGATGTCTTCAAGTCATCCCATGATAACTTCAGTCATGCTGAGCCATGCTGAGCCAGTTGTGTTTGTGCCAGCTGCTGCTATGTGCTGAATTTTAGACCAGGATTGGGTTTTGACATGCCATCATGAACAATAAATTATGAATAATCAATCCCTTTCAAGTCCTTCTAGTAATTTGGTATTTAATTCTGCGATACAAGCACTTAATATGAGCTGAAGCTACTTTCAATATTTATAACAGAGCATGTACCAAGATCAAACAATATCAGTTCAATATTACTGATGGAAATATTTCTACGTTACATCTGTTTCTGGAACAGGATCAATCACTTCAGCATCTGTGTTGCATTTGCTTCCTGAATTGTTTTTTAATCTGATGAAGAAATAACGGCTGCCTTCCATATATATATATATATATATATATATATATATATATATATAACTTGCCCTTCATCAAAGGCAATTGGATTGAATGGAAATCCCCATTAGTGACTAAAACATTCTTGTTGAGAAATCATAATTTATTTTCACTTTTTTTTATAGATGCAGGCAGAGAAACTGACATAAAATGTATTCTTTTATATTAAAATGATTTCCGCCCTTTTCATCCGATACTTTCTACTCAGAGGTGCAGCACTAAATGCAGATTAGATGTGTCTGTTTTGTTCTCCTGGCCTGCTGAGATTGGAAAATACCTGCACCTGGAAGAGGTGGAGGGACAGAGAATGAAATAGCAACTGTTAGAGAAGATGAGCCAGTCAGAATGGCAGCTGAAGCTTGCAGGGGTGTGGAACGGGGAAGACAGGAGAAATGGAGCCTACTTGCATGTCCTATCTAAATAGTATAAATGCAGTACAGTATACGTGCCTTTTTGCTTGCCTTGTTGTATCTGGCTTGCCTTGCTGCTTTTGTCATCTGGAGTTTGCATGTACCATTTGTCTCCCAGCCACACTGCTGGACTTGGTGCCTAGCCCCACCCTTTAATATGCAGGAGTTTTCATCTGTGAAATGTTGGCAGGGATGTGTTTATACTGGAAATCTCTACCAAAAAAAAAAAAATAGTTCAATAATTACTGCATATAAGCATCACACTTTTAAAAACAGAACATTCCTGAAATGTTTAGTTTACATATTTGTGGAAAACTGAGATGTGAGAACATATGCCTGCTTCATGTTTTGCTTGAAACTCTCTAGCAATTTGTTGCCAATGTGGATGGGCTATAATTTTAGGGTTTTCAGTTTGATGATAGTAGCAGGTGCTGAGCACATGTTCTGTGGTCCAGTGGTGAAGCGCCAAACCACTGAGACACAGAGATGTATCATGGCTTGGATCTAGCGGCCCTACCTGACCCTACTTACCCATACCCATTGCTCTGGAATCAGATAGCCAAGCCAGACCCCGGTGGGCTGAGGTTAGTTGCTGTGTGTCCCACTGCACTGAATCTTTGCTTGGGGCCAGCCCTCTTATTAGGTAGAGTGAGGCAACCACCTCAGACAACATGCTGGAGAACAGAAATGAGGTGCTAGGAAAACAGCACTGTATGCCATGCAACTTCCCCTTTGCCCTACCAAAGTTAGGTCTCTGCCTTTAAGTATGGTAGAGGGCACTGTATATTACTAGTAGTGAAGTCATATTCAATTGCCAGACTCATTGAGTTCTGAATGTGGACTATCAGGGAGTTGTCGTCCCCACCCCCCTCTGCCCCATGCAGCAAAAGGTGACAAGCTCTCAACAATTAGCAGTCCCAGAGATTCTTGTGTCAAGGTAAGAGAAGAGCCCCAGCGTGGGTTGTGGTGTAATTTTAAAATTAAAATAAGAAGCTTTATTTTCATGACTCATGAGAATGTATGTATGAAATGGGGTTGCGCTGGGCTGAAAAAAAAGTTATGGTTGATCCTCCTTTTCTCATATTCTTTTGTTCTACTATTCTGTGCAACAACGCCTGAAATGGTTAATGTTTTTCCTCTTAGCACTATAAGAAGAACTCCACGTAAGATTTACGTGAGTTGAGAAATCTGAAACGCACCACTAACAATGTCAAAACTAACCTGCTCTTTGGCATGTTGTAGCGATATTATGGGGTGGGTGCTCTTTTCTTTTCCTTTTTCCGGGTGATGTACTTTTGCACTTCACTCTGGCTGGGAGAAAAGAACATTTTTCAGGTGTGGCATTGTCGGCCAAAGGTGACTTTGTAAGAAGGGCTGGAATCCAAGAGGCTGGTATCCAGCCAGTAAGCCACAACCCTTCATTCTTTTCATAGTTCTGGTAGGCAGCTGATTAACACCAGATTAGCGCTGTTTAATATTTAACTTGCAGCATTCTTGTTCTCTGGTATCTGGGCTGCTGAAGCATTGCCAGCTGCGTTCTTCAGGCTTGTTGCACACCACTAAAAAATGAGGAAAAGTGACTTGCAGAGACTTTTGGGTTAAACATACAAACATACAATTTCCAAAAGGCTTTTAAAATAAAATAGCTTGTTCTCTGACTTACCCAAATGTTAGTATTCATCTCCATTTAAGTTTCATGTCAGAAATACAACAGTAAATGTAGTTATCCTCTGATTTATCCGGAATCCTGATAAACAGAACTATGCTTCTCTAAAGACTTAAGTGATGTATCTTGAATAACTCTGAAAAGGACTTCATCATGTTGATGAAGTGAGAAGTAGAAGGAACAGGAGCTGATTAATGTGTGTGCAGCATACCACTTCAGTCAGGCAATTTTTGAAAAGGGCAAAGCAATTTTCACTAATCTCTTAGCCGGTTAGCCTAACCTATTATCTCCAGGAACCTGTTTTAGTCCATTAATGACACATGGCCTAATGCAGATCTGTATTTCTATTCATATGATTCAAACTGTATGACCTCACTGCTTTATATGCTGCGGCTTATCATATGATTGCAGACTTTGCTTATCTGAATATTAGCTAAAGCAGATAGAAGGCGAATTTACTATATGCATATGTTTGTACGATTTCTTATGGATGCTCTGGTAGCAGTTCTACCCTCTTGTGTCCCGCACAGTCTTAAACTGAGCACCATCTCTGATCTCATCTAGGTTTTCTCGTGCTGGTTGGCTACATCTAGGCAATGTGTTAGGATTGTTGTTGCAATGCCAAGCTCAACAACATTTGTGTCCAGATTTTCACTTTTTGAAATATGGCAACCCTGTTATAAAACAGAACTATGCTTTAGACTCCTGTTATTCTTCATTCATGCAAGCTACCCCATACAATCCGTCTTTGGAAACTCAAGCAGAAACATGAACAGGATAAACTGTAGTTAGCTACATAAATTTATTGGTTTCTGAAGTTTGTGATTAGCAGGGGGCTATTGCTGACCTATCTGGAGTGGTGAAATGTCACATCTGCATTCTGAATTGTCCTGTTCTAACTGTCGTATTTCATTTTGGAGAGATGGGATAGATGATCTAGGAAGCTGTGAAACTGAAAAAAAAAGGGGGGGGGGGAATTGTTTGCCATTTCTTTTTGAGCCAGAAGCTTTTTCTAAGAAAACCTAGAACCGTCTGTTGGAGCAGATGGGCTAGAACTTGGAGAGGTGGGAAGAAGAGGTATAGACACCTCAGAACCTCCTTGAATGTCAGCCAATTAGCATTTTTGGTCTTGGAGCAATCTGGAGCAAGAAAATGTATGTGAAAATGAAATCAGACAGCAAGCTTAAACTCCTCTTTCTTTAAACATCTCTGCAGGGAAGACCTACTGCAATGATCCAGAAAGTTTAATCTACTGTTTTGGTGATGGAGCTAAAGGTCTGGGTGGATGGTGTCCAGCGGGTTGTATGCGGTGTCTCCGAACAGACCACATGCCAGGAGGTTGTCATAGCATTGGCACGTGCCATTGGTAAGTAATCACCATTGGTAAGTAATCGTTACACTTGCTTGGTCTAAAAGTAAGCTTGCAGTTTAATCCTTTACAAGTTTCATTGGAAGCAAGATCAAATGAAGTTAATGGAGCTTATGCTAATAAGGATGGCCATTGTTTCGTAATACATGGGAGATACATGAATGTTGCCATGTTTGATATGCAAAGCTTCCAGCTACCTTTTTTGTCACTACGTTCATTTTTTTTTATAGAAGGGATATTACAAAGCTTTGTGTGAAAATCATTTGTGTGTCTGGACATACAGGTAGGCTTGTTTCCCAGATTTATGCTGAAAAAATAAACCTTCCCTCCATTTTCCCCACTCACTCATTCCCTCTTGTATTTTTGCATATTTTTTTTGACTTCTAAGCACTCTTGGGTTTATTTGGGGAAGCTAGTTGGTTTGGTGGATGGGGGAAGGAAGAAATACAGGTAAAGGGGGATAGGATACAAGTTTGCACTGGGGTAAGGGGAAAATAGGGACAGACAGCTGGCTCCACTACAATCACTAATGAAGCTAATAAAGCGCTTCATATTGTCACTGCTTATACATTGTTCAGCAAACTCGCACTTCCAAAAACCACATTTGCTGAACTAATGCAGGTGTAGAAGAGGCTTTTGGATGGTGAGGGGGTTGATAAAGAATAGCTTACCCCTTCTGGCCACTTCTCCACTGCCAATTCCTCCTAAGCAGCCTCCGCCTGAAATGGGCTTACTCAGTGGTAGGCAACCTAAGGCCCGGGGGCCGGATGCGGCCCAATCGCCTTCTCAATCTGGCCAACGGACGGTCCGGGAATCAGCGTGTTTTTACATGAGTAGAATGTGTCCTTTTATTTAAAATGCATCTCTTTGTGGGACATAGGAATTCGTTCATTTCCCCCTCCCCCCCAAAAAATATAGTCTGGCCCACCACAAGGTCTGAGGGATAGTGGACCGGCCCATGGCTGAAAAAGGGTTGCTGACCCCTGGCACTTACTTCTAATTCTGGGGAGCGGGGAGTTGCACTGCAGGAGCCTACAACAGATAAAAACTGTCAGAGAATACATGGAAGGGGGAAATGAGTTGGGGGGAGATTTAAAGAGCCAGTCTCTCATATGGGTACTCCCCTGCAAATTCCTGCTCTTTCTTAACTTTCCCTATGACTCAGTGCAAAGAAGAGAAATCTCTGCCTTTTCCTGAAATGTTCTGCATGTGCCTGAGGAATTTATGAAATGTGAGTGAGTGAGTGTGCATGTGCAAGTTGCTAGTGAGGACAAATGCTATCTGATGCCCCTTTCCCTCCAATTATAGTTGGGTTGCTATTTCTGCATAGTAGGATGTTCTGCATTTCATTTATCCTCATATGTCTTTTTAAGTCCTTTGTGAGACAATTGGCTTTCAATTCCCATAACACATTTTCCCGAGTAGGTAATGAGTGATGCACTAAAGTAGTGATTGGGCAGCTCTGGTGTTTGTTCATGAAGCCTTCTGCCATATACAAGAGGCTTGGGTATTGTTTGCCACCTCCCACGTTCAACAGTCATACTGCATTTCACATGGTCAGAGCACAACCTTAATTTACATTTGCAACATACAAGGATGACTCAGAGCCTGAGTGTTTGTTTTCCCCTTAACTGTTTTCTGAGCAGATCAGTACTCAGGCTTACGCTGTGTTTTCTGATGCGGAAATGTGCTAGGAACAGCAAGTGAAGCTTGTATTAGCCTCCACTTTTGCCCTTTAACTAGATTTAGGGGTACTTGTGTCCTGACTCTGCAAGATAGGGTTTCAGTTTCAGCTTATGTAAGTACTCCATGAGCTGGTAAGGAATCGTAAGGGCTTTTAAGGCAAAAACCTTGTGGGCTAGCAGCTTATTGACTCACTACTGGAAGCTGTTGGAGCTCACAAAATCTTGCTAATGATAACTTTGCCTAAAAGGGTTTAGGTTCCTGCATTAAAATGCTCCCAAGAACTGCAGCCAGAAAAAAATGTTAATGGAATTTGAAATAAATCTTCCAAAGTCATTCCAGATACTAAGTGTGTGCATTAAAATGTCAGATTGTGGAGAGCGGAGGCCTTGGGAGGCAATATAGCAAGTGTGGGAGAAGGTAAAGAACCCTTTCTGGTCCCCCCCCCAAAAAAAATGTATAACAAATGACAAAACTAACAGTGAAATAAACAGTTAAAGGTCTCACATTGAATTATTTGCAAATACCCTGAGCAAGGATGGTCAGGGAGTTCCAACTAGATAGAATCCACAGATATGATGCTCCTCAACATAAAGCATCTCTCCAAAAACCCTTCTGAGAATTTGGTGGTTACATTCCCTCAATGGATTAATAAATGGTATGAGTAGGAACCAAACAGAGTCAGAACACCTCTGGTTGAGACTGACCCTTTGCCTACCTGACAGCATGGGTTAACTTCTCAGATAGCGCTAAGCACTAAATTGGGCTGCACCAATTGTCCAAGGAAACGTCTGAAGAAGATTTCCAGCCACCTGGTGTCATCAGCCTGCCAGCTGCCAGGAGAAAGCTAATTGCTTCCTTGTCTGGGGACCTATTGACAGGGTCAAAGAGGAGGACTTGTGGAACTGGTTGTTTCATGATTTTTGAAAGGTGATCAAACACAGGGTATGGGATTCAGTGTTGCGGTAAAAGGGCTATGAAATGGGGAATGAGGTCCATTCACATAGCACCTGTTCCCCCTTCCCACTGTTCTGGGGTTTTCTCCAACCCTCCAGAGCGAAGAAGTGAGGCTCGGCCACTTAGCCGAATTCTGCCCACACTCCCCAAAAGGCGCATCTTCCCCATCACTCCCAAAGGAGTCTATTTTAGCAAGAGGTTTAAGCATGTTGCTAGCTTGTCATGTGTGCAAATGAAGCTCAAATCCTAGCTCAGGGTACAGATGGAGGTGGAACTGCTGCATTTGGAATGCTTTGGTATTTCCAAATTTGGTATTTCCTCCCCTAGTGGGTGTAAACATTAAAGTGTAAATGATTAAGTTCATGCCTAACCTTGAGTTATAAGAAGAAAAATTGGTGTGAATGTCCAAGCCACCCTCTAAACCAGAACTGCTTTCTGATGGAGCAGTAGGGTAAGCCCAGTTCTCAAGGATGGAATTTCCATGTCAAATGTTGAGCTAAACACATGTGGCCCAACTTGGAATGGGAGCTGCGTGGGCTGAGGGACACTGGCAAGACTGCCTATTATTTAATTTGTTGACAGATCTATCAGTTTTCATAAATGCTCAGCGTCCACCCACCCCAAAAACATCCAGCCTTCTGGTGTAATGGACTTGACCTTGTGAGAGGGATATTAGGGTGGAATGTGAGTGTGATGCAGCTAGAACGGGGCAGGAAGGGTTATTGGTGTTTCTGTAGTGAAGAAATGATCCCCACTTACGCCTGTCCCTCTTCTCAGGTCAGACAGGTCGCTATGTTCTCATCCAAAGACTACGTGAGAAAGAGAGGCAGCTTCTCCCACATGAATGCCCTGTGGAGTCCATGGCCAAGTGCGGACAGTATGCCAATGACGTGCAATTCATATTGCAGCGCACAGGCCCCAGCCTCACCGAGAGACCTTCTTCAGACAGTGCTCCCCACGTACCCGAGAGGACGTTTGTCAGGGCTAGCCTGCCCATCAAACCCAGGCCGGGCGGCACAGAAGTGCCCAGGCCCAGGCAGCCCAAAAAATCCTTAACCTTCAACCTGGGCCCCATGGCCTCCAGTGATCTGCTTGCCAAGAACAAGCTGAAGCAACACAAGAAGGACAGCGTGGGCTGGAGGGAAGGTGCTAGTGGGGGCCTGCTTTCCAAAGAGGAACTGTTCAAGACCATACTGCACCAACAGGAGCATCTCTACTCCCTGGAGATGCAGGGGGACGCCTTGGAAATGGACCTCCGGCACTGGGAACACAACAGAGGCTCCTGCCAGGAGGACGAGATCCTGCACCTGGAGCAGCTGATTCGGCAAAACGAGAGTGAGCTGGGCGAGGAAGGGTTTTGGCAGAGTGAACTGCGCTCAGAGAAGGAGTGCGAAAGGGAGCGCCAGGAGAAAGTCCACACCCTGCGGGCCACCATGGAGGAGTACACGCAAAAAATACATGAGCTTATGGTGAAAACGGAGGCCTTGGAGAGAGAAATTCAGTGGGAGATTTCTGAGAGGGCCAAGAGGGCAAAGGAAGCCCCGAGGCAGAGCCCAAGTGAACTAGAAGAAATGGCAGCTAAAATGAAAAGGGATCTGGAAGCTAAGGCCAAGCAGAGTGCCCACCTGGAGAGCAGCCTGGAAACTGTGGGGAAGGCCTTGGAGGAAGCAGAGCAAAGCCTTCAGGTATGCACTTCACAATAATGTTCTTTTCTGAGGGGATCCCTGGATGGGTAGTTGCATTCCATGATGCATGATTGCATACCCATGTTTTTAGGCCTCTAAATGTTTTTCAGAATGCAGTTGAGCATTGTTTTTACTCATTTTGCAATTTAAATCACTTGGGCACAGAATAAGGATGCAGTTAATAGTACATCTGTTAGACTAGGATACTAGGTCTAGTTGCAAAAAAAAGTACATCCACATAAGACAAAATTCTACAGGAAAACTGTGTTGGGGTCTCCTTTGCAGCCTTGGACTTCCTTAGAATTCTACCCTTCCAGGCGTTTAGCAGTAGATTAGGTGAGGTCTGGAATCTATTGAGTTATAAACCTGGCAGGTGGCAGTAGAATGTGTAGCTGTTACATCAACCAAATGGAAATGATCTTGCACAATGTTGTATGTTCTGAGACTGGGCGCTAAGCTTGTGGTTGTTTCTGTTGAATTTAGTTTAAGACTCTTCCCATGAGGATTATCATGTGGTGTAGCTGGGATGGAACCAGGGAGATTAGCATCTTGCAAGATCATCAAACCCAAAGGAATTAAAGCTGTTCTGTACCCGAATTGATAGAACGGGCCTAATAAAGTTATACTGCAACTCTTGCAGACATGAATTGAACCTGGTTATGTGCAGTCCTTCAGGCATAGTACTGTGATGTGTTGGTTTACATAGGAATTATATTTGTGGGCATGTCTGTGCACACACTTTGAGTGTGCAAAATGGTCTTTTGCGTGTAATCTAACCCTGAAAGCATCCTACAGTAAAGGGAACATTGCTTTGGAACAAATGTAGAAATAAAACCATTAAATAATGGTAAAGGCTACTTGTTTTCCAACATCAAACCAGCTACCACTGTATTTGTAGAGTAATCCCCAAACTCCATACTCTCCAAGTGTCCCTATTTTCTAGGGATGTCGCTGATTTAGAGAAGCTGTCCCAGTTTCTGATTTGATCCCGGAATGTCCTGCTTTTCCTTAGGATGTCCCTATTTTCATTGGAGAAAGGTTGGAGGGTATGAAGTTATCCAGCCCCTGAGCCTTCTGAAGGCAATCCTGTATTGGGAAGGGTGTTTTAAATGTTTAATGTTTTATTTTGTTTTTATATATGTTTGAAGCCACCCAGAGCAGCTGGGGGCAACCCAGTGAGATGTATGGGGTATAAATAGTATAATTTATCATTATGGAGTGGGACATCCCTATTTCCATTAGAGAAATGATGGAGGGTATGCAAACTGTGCACCAAGCACACTACTGTGTGGTAAAAATAATAATATTTGAAATAAAAATTAGTCCTCTGTGAGCCCAAAGCAGAACCAGCCTGCTGTATCCCTGCATGAATCACTTCTCTGATTTTTCCTGCTTGCACTGCAGGCATGTCATTCAATACATCAGGTGTGTTTCACCCAGCTTAGTCACTTCCGTTGCAGCAGCAGCAACACAAGCAGAATTATTTGCCTTTGGAGGAGGGAGGCTCAGAACTGTGATTTTGCTCAGGAACATTCCCGGGGAAAGCAAAGTACTGTATCCTCGTGTTTGCTTCCAGTTTAATTTAGCTATTAGAAATCTGTGTTTGAAGGTGTTATAGCAGCATGTTAATTATGTGCATCTTCAAAACACAGGCAGCTGTTGCTTCTTTTCTGTTCTTTGCTTTAAGCAAAAGTAAGCAGCAGTAATAGTCCTGAGTCTTCTCCTGGTTCTTGTTTAACTATTGACTAGACATTGGTGCCATCTTATGGCCAAGTAGAGGAAATGCTGTGTACTGTACTGTACTGTACTTTTTTTTTCTTTTGCCTCTGTCAGACTCTGATTATAAGGACATGATTGTGTATGGCTTTGTGGGGGACCCATTAAAATAATTCCAAACTGTAAGAATAATAATAGGCCCATGCACATCTGTGGGTTTGTTTCTCCTGGCTGCAGGCAGGGCACAATGAAGTGGGAGCAATTAAGCAGCACGCTCACTGTCTGAGAGCTAAATAAATAGACTACTGTAACATACAAGAGCCATTACGAGAATCAGATAGATTGTTTGTCTGCAGGTCTGTGCTTTTCACAGTCTATCCTCAGTCTTTATAGCACGGTCAGAATACAAGGGTTATCTTGCTCTTATGTTTCAGTCTCCATCTTCAGCCACATTTAGAAGGAAGAGAAAATTATTGTCATTCTGTTAGCAAAGAGGAAAATGGGCCACCTGAGCGATGCAAAAGTGGGGTGGGGGTGTGCTTGAGATTGTTTGGGGTTAGATGCTTTGCTAGCAAGTTGTCTAGAACTGGTGGATAGATCTTCAGTTGCACCCCCAACACCCACCACAAAGACCCACCCCAGATTGCCAGCAGATACTGACTTCATGATAAAGAAGCTTTTGGAATGTGGAAGCATCCAGGAATGAATATCTAGCCACCTACCATATTATTCCTGTCAGCTCATGTAGTTTCTGGTAGATTTCTGCTAATGGTCAAGAAGCAGAGAGAAGCGAGTTGGAGGAGGCTGGGGTGGGATCAGAAGCCTTTCTTCTGCAGCTTCATATCTCAGATGAATATAAGTTCACTCTGCCTGTTCCTCCTATATCTTGCAGGCCCAGAACCAAGAGCTGGAGGAGCTAAATAAGGAGCTGAGGCAGTGTAACTTGCAGCAGTTCATCCAGCAGACAGGAGCCATGGTGACTTCCCCACAGCCCAGATCAGAAGCGGAACCCCAGCTGGATGAAACCAGCCCTGAGCTGCTGGCTCACCAGAGAACCGGAGGTTGGAACACAACTCAAAGGGTGGGCAAAGTTGGGGGGAGAGGGGAGGCAGGAGACCTCACTTTAGTTAGGGCCTCCTACTGTGCTTCCTCTCATGTAAGCTGGTAGGGAATGTCAATATCCCCAGTTTTCTGGCCTCTAGTTGTGACATCAGCAAACAATCAGCAACCCATGGAGATGCATTGGTGTGGCTTTCTTTGAAGCCTCCCTTTAAAATTATCTGGCTGGAGAAACAAATGGACAGCAGATACAAACTTATCCATAAATCTATACTGCAGTAGCAGGGAATAGCAGTTGGGGTGGGGGGAGAAGGTGGATAGGTTTCTGGGCATCTGCTTGAACTCTGCTGTATGGATCTTGCATCCAAACACTGTGCTAGTTAGGGCTTCCTTTGAAAATATACCTAAAAATGAATGTGAAGAAAAACTGGAAGTTCAAAGTGGGACATTTAGCACAACTATTTAAGAAAGGAAAAAGTCAATTTCTGATTGTTGAACTTGCTCCATGTTAAACTCTGGATTCCCACATACTACAAGAAGTGCAACACAGCTTAAACAGGGTAGATGTCTAAAAGCATTTATATAGGTTTTGAATTTGCCTTGTGTTGGTAAGGTAGCATCAAGCCGTTAAGCACTACAAAGGTCCACAACTACAGCAGTGATGGTGGCAACTGAAATGTGGTCCCCTTCCCACTTATTCAAGAATATTTCCTTTAACATAGTATCTGGGTGGGCAGCCTCCGGGAAATGGTCTGGACTAGAGGTCTGTTCTGCTAGTTGCCTATCTCAGCTTCAGGGGGAAAACAACACAGAGTATTGTGACATCTTAAATACTACAGATTTACGCTTTCATGGGCAGAGAGAGGGGTTCTACTGAGATCTGGCATTCTCAAAGCCCAGCATCCTATGGTATTTTAGCTAGCTAGCCCAGTCTTTGAAGATATGTTAGCCTTCCCTTAACTTTGCAGCCGCTGCATATAGGCCAGCCTAAATGAGATATTCAGCATTTGCCCTCCTCAAGGCAGACTCATTGACTCTAATGGACATTACCAACTTAGGTTCATTAATTTCAGTGGGTCTATTCTGAGTAAGACTTAGCTAAATACAGCTCATTTGGGGGGGGGGGGCCCACCTGTGCGGAAGCTCTTGCTGTGGAATGTGGACAGCAATTGAAGCAGTGTAGTTCCCTGGGTCTGTCTTGGCATGACCTGCACAATGCAGCACCACCTCAGGTATAAATTTTTCAAGTTTCCAAGAAAAATCTTGAAGTTGACAGCGTGCATGTATGGAACAGGCTTGGGTGGTGTTGTTTTTCTTTTTGCACCAATACACAATTATTACTGATTTTTCACACTGATGCGGTGTCAGAATAAGGTGTGGCCTTCCACAAAATCAATCAATGGCAAATGCTGGTGCCTGCCTGCCTGGTCACAGAAATTGGGTCCACTAGTACTCCACGATCGATAGTGATTTATCCAGCCAGAGAAAGCTGAATTGAGATGAAATAGCAGAGATACCAACTGCAAATGTGGGTTAGAAGTGGCAGCACAGGACACATGTTGGGCACCACTGATGAGGGGGAAGGGTGCCTTAAAAAGTCTGAGATCCTTTGCCAGAAGAAAGCATATTGCCACATACCAATTAAGCAGCTTTAAAGTTTACCATAATGGTGGGGTTTTTTTTTGGGGGGGGGGGGGGAGACAACAGTCTAGTTATGTGGTAAGCAGTGTTTCCATGGCTGCACAGCCAGCCAAATCAGCAGAAGCAGACCATGGTAATGCTGTAGCGTGAGTTTATGCAAACATTGGTGGTTGTTGTTTGTTCGTACAGAGTATAAGAGAGAAGGTATCTGCCCTGAGCAGCTTGCAATCTGAAATTCATCACAGAGGAAAGGGAGGGAGGGATAAACAGGGAAGCAATGCTCAGTTGCATATGTTCAGATTCATTACCATGTACTGGACAGGAGAGGGAACTTGAATCACATGGCCATCTCTTGACCTCTTAACTCTGGTTAAGGAATTGGGAGCATTGTGTGTCCTTACAGTGTACTGATTATGCTACAAATGGGGCAGGGTGGTGGTGGAGAACAAAACCAAAGGTGTAACTCCAGTGCATTGCATAAAGTCCAGTTACATATATATACCCAAAGTTCAGAAACCCAAAGAATGTAAGGAGGTATGACTCCAGAAAGGCTGAGCTTAAGGAAATGTGTATCGAAGTGCTGCTCCTGAAAATTCAGGCTATTTTGTTGTACTTTTGGTTAACTGAACTGTCACCGTGATTATTTTCCCTAGATCTACTTGAGCCCAGCACAGATTCACCTCCCCGAGCCACAGCCAAGCAGTTCCTCGGCAATCCACGAAACCTTCAGAACCCCCTGGTGTCCAGCTTGAACCCTGAGGGTGTGTATGTTTGAACTGCCCTAAGCCTCTTGTGTGCTGAAAACTTGGTCTTGTCAAGCAGTCCTCCAGACATCCTAATCTTGCTATAGTGGGGGGCAGCTTTCATCTGCAAGGAGGTGGCTGTTTCTACAAACTCTTCTTCTCAGTTTTTCTCTCCTGCCTTCTGTGCTCCTCCTCCTCCTCTCTCCCCGCTCCCTGAATCAGCAGCTAGTGGCTCGGTTGTTTTGCAGGGGGTGCCTATAAACTGTAGCATGTTGGGGCCAGCAGTAACCAAAGAGAAGGGAAGAGGAGCTGAGGGTGGGAGTAAGCAGAGAATAACAGGAAGTTATGCCTGCCGTATGACATGATCGGCTCGGGCCAAGACTGCTCCACTGTGCAGTGGCTGAGAGATCAATAGACACTCACCAGTAACAGTCTGATCGCTTGCAGGATGGCATTTTGTCTCGGAGCAGTTGCTTTAGCTACACAGTGCAGTATTGCTTACTCAGCTGAGGATGTTTGCTAGTTCAAGCCTATTTAAAACTTGATTAGCAAAGACAAAGCCCTGCATATGCAATTCGCTTGTCCTTCACCCAAGGTCATTCTGCCAAATTCCTTTAATGTCTCATATTTTAGTTAGCAGCTTAGATTCCTAAAGAGTTGATTGCAAGGGGATCTTTTCTCTTTTATAAACTGTTACAGAATGTGTGGCTGGCTATCCCTGATGGATTAATTGCAGCCCTTTCTTCATCCACCATTCTTAGTTTCATTTGACAAATGTAAATTTTAATCCCGTATGCTGAGGATATGAAATATCTTGCTTCAAAGTGCACCAGAACTGGTCTGTACAATTTTAAAATGCTAGTCTGTACTTGCTGTCCAGTAGTGAGTTCTACCCTGCATTCTGCATGGATCGGCTGTGTGATTGAGTTCCCCGCATATGATGTCAGGACCAGAAGTTCCAATTCCTTGTTTTAAAAAGACACAGTTTTAGCTTCCTGGTTTAGCTGGTCAGTTGAAGCCATTTCCTGGGTTATGGCTGTTGTTGCATGCTGACAGCTTCTAGGAGCCACAGGTGAGCACAGGTTGGGAACCAAAGGTGAACAAATTACCCTGGAAGGAGCACGATGTGTCCCCCACCAGAGCTACCCCTCCCCTAATGCCCCACAGACCCCAGCCCAGGGTCTTCATGCACACTGCCCAGACTTGTGCCCGAGGGAGGTCACTTTGGTGCTGCTATTGCAGTGGTTTGACTTCACCCCCAGAGGTGCACTCCATTGTCTCTCGAGACAGGGGGATGCCAAGAACTATTTTAGCTCTGAAGGAAACAAATGATAATTTTAGACAGCTTGGCTGAAAACCAGCACAAAGTATAAGGTTTCCACTCACATCCTGTGAAGTGGAGTCATATGAGAGAGAGGGAGAGAGACAGACAGACAGAACATTTAGTGTTTCGTAATGCAATCAGTGTATTCCACAGTGTTGTCCCTATGGACCTTAGTCAAAGCAACTTTGAGTCACAGCTAGGCAAGTAAGGCAGTATGTCCACGTTGTCTTTCCAGACCAGTTTTTAAACCCTTGAATGGTGATGCTGGTGAAGATATCACTTTGTGGGAATTAGGACCCAATCCATGGAATAATAGTTTGGTGATCTAATTGGTCAATGATGATGGGCCCAATATCCAGTTTGAACGTTTTTATCTATGCAAATAGATTTATATCCTGTTAACTTGTCCTGGGCAGGTCCCATTTGTTTGAGTGGGTTCTGTTTTTAAAAAGGATTCCTGTGGAATGTTCCACTAGAGTGTGGCGGTGGTCCTCATCACAGCAACCTTCACTTTGTGGGCAACCTTCTTGACTGAGTCTATAGAGAGGGTTAAAATTAAAAGCCAGATCCTCAAGTTATTTCAGAAGCGATCTAGGTGCAGTTTTTGGGGCTTTAAATTATCTTGACTATAGCTTGCAGTTCCCTCCCACCCCCATAACTATCTTAGTCTTATCACAACAAAGAGCTAGGAATCCTTTACAGTTATAGCATCACAACAGCCTTTCTATCTATTTTCTTGGCTGTGCTATATTAAATCAGAGTTGGTTTTCTCAAGCTGGTATTCTGTTCTTGGAGAGTTCTGCATATTTTAATGGTGAGAATGGCTTCTGAGAATGCTGATACTTTGCTTTGAATATCGGAGCAAATGATCATTAAATTCTCTGTTGACTTAAACTAATTTTCTATGCTTATGGTACAGATTAGGTGGGCTTTCCCATTTTATGATACTAGAGTAAGGTACACCTCTGAAATTTTCTTGTGTGATCATTGCAATTTGATCATGCTTTCATGAAGAATCTGTCGCTATTTTTGTTTGAATCTGCAATTGCATGGAATAGCATATCCTCCCTCCCCACCCCTGCCTTCCTCTCTGTCTTCGTCTTCTGGTTTATCAAACACTAAGCCATCATAATGGGGTCACTTCATTTATTTTTATATGTCTTGCAGTCATGTCAGCAAAGCAGAGCATCTGGAGGTAAAAAGGCCAGCCAAGGAGGACTGATTGCCTTGCGAGTATAACTGTATAGAAATAAAACCTATTTCATGTATGTATTTGACTTTTTATCATGAATGGATGGATATAGAAGGTTGTGCAAAATATTTTTACAGACTTTTTTTTAAAAGAACTTAACGCATTGGAAGAAACAGACCGGTTGTATTTTTTATCACTACTACCCTGTTTGTTATCATTTAAAATGAAGATGCTGTTTGTGGCTTCTCTGAAAATTTATATAACCTTTCTATTTCAAAACTTCATCACACAAGAGGACTAAATGGCAGCTGCCCTGGAAGGGTGTGAAACCTGCTGGAGACAAAACTATCCAGAGTGTATACTCATGAGTCCTCTGTGTCCATTCAGAAGGTTATACTGCAAGCTACTACCATACAGTGAAAGGGTATTTTATCAGCCAGACGTCTTTACTGGACTGAACCAACGCACTATAGTGCTGCCACGTGTGCATGATAGCAGTTTTTACCTTGTATGTTTGGTATTTTGTGAAGATGCACATCTTGCTTTCTTTTTTAAGTTGGAATGGGATAAACAAACTCTTCTATTCTTGGTGAACACATAAAGATGAAGAAATGTTGCCCTGAGACAGAATTTGTGGCCATCAACAGGTCCCTTTCATACTAAGGACCTTTCAGATCTGGTAAAATGGGATTCAGGTGCTAGCAGTATCTTGCCATTTGTGCCTCGTGCCAAGTATTGCACCATCCACTATTACACAAAGAGAATCGACTCTCTTCATCCTGTCCAGGTATATTTCTCTGCATAGTTTGGTGAAGGAATGTATAGTAGTCCTCTGTTCTAAACTGTTCCAAGGCCCATATGGCAAAACTAAACTTTTCCAAGCAGGTTTTCCCAGACTTTTTCCAATTGTTGATAACTGTGAAATTACTCCAGCGGGGACTGCAAACTAAGAGAGTTCTCCTCTGTTGTTGAGTAGCCAATTCCTGGGTTTGTGTATCTTGATATTTCTCCTTTGCAAAGTAGCTTCTGCAAGGCTGCCTTTTTTGTGTTGCATATGAGATCAGCCCAATGCTGCTCTTCAAATGACTTACCTGTAGTGGCCTCTGCTTCGGCAAAAGCCTCTATGTCGTTTGGAGAGAACACACATTGTAAACTCAAGGTTCGATTAAGTGTGGCTTAAGATGCTCAAGGCATCTGCTATAAATTAAACAATGAGAACCCTAGGTCTATACCCCTTTTCACATTTATGCCAGTGCCCCACATCTCCTGTACATTGGCCTCTGCTTGTTGTGGGCCTTATCAGATGGGTGTGGAGTCCCTGTTCAAGGATTTTGAGGGGCAGGGAGGAGGGAAACGCAAAGCAGTAGTGGCAGTAATGAGTTTATCTTTCCCTTACAATTCACAACAGGAATTTCCTTTCAAGTTACATTACACAGGACATGCTGTTGAGCTTAATCTGGGGAAAGTAGAAAACTGTGTGTGTGTGTGTGTGTGTGTGTGTGTGTGTGTGTATGTGCGTGTAAGAGAAAAAGGGTGAGAGTGTAGGGGAGCATGTATATACAGTATATGCATGCTTGCATGTGTGTGTGTGTGTGTGTGTGTGTCAGATTGCCAATGTAAAAATTGGCATTCTGGTTGCTGAAAGGGGAAAGATTCTTCCCACCCGCATCTCCCACACTCTTAGTTAGTAGCTTTTTGCATTGTTTGTTAATATGACTTGGTTGGGTGATCAGAGTAGACTGTGAAGCTGAATGTGCCGTTCAACATTAACTTCAATATGGGCATGCAGTATGTTGCTGTAATTTAACTGCTTTTTTAAAACACTCTCTTTATCTAAGCCTTCTTTAAAAATAAAAATGGGAGACTTTAAACAAGTTAGAATGCTGCTCGCCCTGCCCCCAATACATCCCTGGAGAAGCTTCATACATGAAGTGGCATTTTCA
Organism: Podarcis tiliguerta; assembly: GCF_965153285.1. Lineage (NCBI taxonomy): Eukaryota > Metazoa > Chordata > Lepidosauria > Squamata > Lacertidae > Podarcis > Podarcis tiliguerta. The sequence continues at coordinate 59,602,069 of NC_139534.1, forward strand.
CATCATGTTGATGCTGGTTATTCAGAAGCCTAAGAGAAGAAAGGGTAGCTTCAGAACTGCTCTGTTGAACACCTTCCCTTTATGAGGCTGATCATATACTACTGCAAATAATCAGCCAAAGCATGTAAAGCTATATGGAAGAAACCCACCTTGTTAAATATTCAGCCTACTAGGTGGGACCTCAGAAGTACCAGTTATTATGTCTGATAGAACAATTCCCAATATAATGTAGTCTTCTGTTTTTACTGCTTACTTAACTACTTGGACATGGATGGAATGCTATCATTTCTCCATTTGCAACTTAAGCTGCACCCATAAAGCTTCTGTCCTTCATAAGTTCAAAATTAAGAACAAAAAATGCTGAGACATTCCTTAGATTCAGTGGTGAAAGGTGCAGCCAATAAAAAGAACCCTATCTTCTTACAAACTAGTTGGAAAATAATTTCGACATTTTTTAAACCCTTGTTGTTTTGGTGCTTACATTTTAAAAAGAGAGCTCTTGCTCATTTTTTTACCAGGTCTGAGTGGAACCAGTAATGAATTTTTACTAACACTTTTATGTTGCAAACCCAACTTGCTTCCAAACACATTCCACATTTTCTAGGACAGTAGCACTGAACATCCTAGACTGTTGCATTGATGAAACCAGATAGAACCCCTTTCATTTGTATAAGATTGAGTCTATTTAACATACCTTAATTTGGTCTTCAAATAAAAAAAGGATTAACTTTTAGCTCCAATTTTTAAAATGTGTGATGGAAGCTGCTTTTTAACAGCCGTGTATTGGAGTATGATGGAGGGAATGAAATAACAATTATTGGTAGCATTACTTGCTGAACTCTTTATTTGGCCAGTTAAGGTGCATCTTTTATGTATTTATAATGTCCAAAGCTGATGTGCATTCTCACTGTGAAACCAAGAGAGGCAAATTGGCATGGGAGGGTTGAATGGATGTTTGAGTGGGAGGCTGTGAATGGCTCTGGGAGCCCTGATCTTGTTTTAAAATGTCTTTTGTGTATTATATAAGAAATATGACTTGTTTTCTGATTAGGAAAAAGAAATCCTTGTATGAATGTATATCCCATGCACTGGCATTGTCTGGTTTCAAATTGTAATAAAATTCCTGAAAATAATTTGCTCTAAGGTGTGTCTCTGCGTACCAAAGAGAGTTCCCCAGCCTTGTTCCTGGGCGATGACTCCACCTGAATGTCACAACAAGCCCATCCACACATTACATTATAGCTCTGAGCTGGAAATGCAATGGAGGAGAAAAATATCAGTGCAGCACTGCCGCTTGCAGAATGGCCTGCGTCCAACAATTCCTCTTGGCACGAGTGGTGATCACACTGCCACGTGGCAGTGGGGTGGGTTAGAAAAGAACGGAATTGCAGGTGGGTTAGAAAAGAACGGAAGTAGAACACTTTCATCATGTTGGGATGGCTTACCTTCCCCAGTCTAAAAAAAATAGGATGAAATTGGGGTGCCGGTTAAGATCTTGGGGTGAGAAGCAAGATTTAAGATCTAGATGAATTGCAAAAGCAAAACACGTTGTGGTTACTTTTACAAACCTCATAGCTATAGCACGTTTCAGGTCAGTCACTCCCAGAGCCTCACCTCCTTTTAGCACAAGGATGGTGATGTGTCTCTAGCACATAGATGCCTCTACAGTATGCAGAAACAAGGGTGTTGGCCAGAAATGTAGGCACAGCTGTTGGCTTGCTTAGTAGTCCATGTAGGTTGCCTCCTTTACCCCAAAATACCTTACTGCTCAAGAATATGTAGAATAGTTGTAGCTATCTAGAACAGGGGTCAGCAAACATTTTCAGCAGGGGGCTGGTCCACTGTCCCTCAGACCTTGGGGGGGGGCTGGACTATTTGGGGGGGGGGAGAACGAATTCCTATGTCCTACAAATAACCCAGAGATGCATTTTAAATAAAAGGACACATTCTACTCATGTAAAAACACACTGATTCCTGGACCATCCACAGGCCGGATTTAGAAGGCGATTGGGCCAGATCCGACCGCCGGGCCTTTATTTGCCTACCCATGATCTATTCTAGAGTGCTGAAAATTGCAGGCTGTACGTTCTCAAAGGTACTCTTGCTTGCTTTAGATGTTTCCGTCTCAAGAGTTCTGCCTCAGGGCTTATACAGTCAAGAACCCTGGTTCAGATTAGGTCCTATCAGCTGTATTGCAGTGCAGAGAAGGCAATGTGATCTTATCTGATACCATTCTGTGTTCTAAGAGACAGCAGGCCATTTAAATCAACATTGGTTCACCCTGCTCAAATACAGATGCTGTGTTTAACTGCATTCCCACTAAACAACCTCCCTGTTGTCCTGTGGGCTCCTCCTGCAGAGCACATTACGTGCCTCTCCCCCCCCCCCCCCCCAAGCAAAGCTAATAATCTCTGCAGGCTGCTTTTTCAAAAGTAATCTAATCAAGTTGGTCTGTTTCTGCAAGACGACTTCACCATTGTTAATGGTTACATTTAAGCATCTTTTTCTTTCCTAATTCTATCCTCTCCCCAACTCTGTCAATCAACACTGGAACTCCATCTGCTACTATGGCTCCAGCAATCCAGGACTGATGGGCAGATGACAATAGAAAGGTGGTCTCTTGGTGGCCCTTTCCAGTCAACCAATAAATGAGGCTTGCATTCCAAGCAGTGAAGAAATGGTAGACATCATCTAGTGACAATGGTGCTAAATCCCATCAAAAGAAATGTATGAAGTAGCCTCACTGTTGGGAGTGGTATGTTGGCAAGAAGACACACAAGTGGGAAGTGCCACAAAAGGTGCATTAGATCCTTGCCCTTCAATAGGACTGCTCCACCCTTTCTTTTTTGAAATAATTTTTATTTGATTTTACAAATATAAAATTATAACAATACAACCATACACATATACATTTGGAAATTCTTCAGAATCTCTGGACTTCCCACTTTCCCCTCCATGGGTCCTATTATTAACCTTTTCAACTGCATATTTTTCAATAGTCCATATTTTATTTAACTCCATAGTACTTGCTATATTGAAAGTGTTATTGCAATCCTGTTAACGTTTCCATCTGCTTACAGTGGTCTCCAAGATAAATTATAATTTTTTTCCATTCTTTGTTAAAGTTTTGGTCTTTTTGGTTCCTGAGCTTCCCGATCAGTCTTGCCGTTTCGGCATAGTCCAACAGTTTAATTTGCCATTCTTCTCTGGTGGGGAGGACTGCTCCACCCTTCTGCTGTTAGGGGCATGAGCAAACAAATTAACACTCTGCACTCAGTTTTAATTTTTCAGAAACACTTTGTGGCTCCTGAGCATGCTTGCTTCCAATGGGCTGCATTTGGGAGGTTTTGCCTCATAGAGCCACCTTTTGTACTTCGGCACACTTTGGGTTACTGGAGCTTGCTCTTTTGTTTTCGAGGGCCCTATTTGGACTCCATTATTGTCACCCGGGACGCGGGTGGCGCTGTGGGTTAAAGCCTCAGTGCCTAGGGCTTGCCGATTGAAAGGTCGGCGGTTCGAATCCCCGCGGCGGGGTGCGCTCCCGTTGCTCGGTCCCAGCGCCTGCCAACCTAGCAGTTCGAAAGCACTCTCGGGTGCAAGTAGATAAATAGGGACCGCTTACTAGCGGGAAGGTAAACGGTGTTTCCGTGTGCGGCTCTGGCCACGTGACCCGGAATTGTCTTCGGACAGCGCTGGCCCCTGGCCTCTTTGAGTGAGATGGGCGCACAACCCTAGAGTCTGTCAAGACTGGCCCGTACGGGCAGGGGTACCTTTATTGTCACCCTGGAGGCACTCACTTAGTTACTTGGGACGGGGGGGGAGAGACCCTGTATGTACTTCCTTCAGTAAAATAATATAAAAGGAATTTAAGAAAAGCAAAAATAATGTGCACTAAATAGCAGGTCCAGAAACCCAGTGGGAGGAGAGTCTGAGTGGATTTCATGGTGCTGTGTTAAACAGCTGCTCAAATAATTCTTTTATTTTCACAAATATTTGCTTCTACATGCCAGTGGCCACTAGTGGAGCCCACTCTTCACATGGCATCAGGTGAGCCTCTCTGGCCAGAGCATTCCACAAATGGGGAGCCACCACAGAAAAGGCCCATTCTTGTGTTGCCACCCTCCAAGTGCAGCGGGAACTCCTGCTGTGCTCCGAAGGCTTGCGGATAGCTGCCTGAAGCCCCCGGAGCGCAGTGGGAGTTCCCTGCGCTCCGGGGGCTTCAGGCGGCTTCAGCGAAAGCAACGCGAAGCCTCCGAAGCATGGGGGGAGCTCTCCCTCTGCGCTTCGGAGGCTTCGCGTTGCTATCACTGAAGCCAAGGAGCCTGCATTTGCTCCATAGGACGCACACACATTTCCCCTTCATTTTTGGAGGAGAAAAAGTGCGTCCTATAGAGCGAAAAATACGGTAACAGGGACACATTCCCCTCTCCCAACATAAGTCACCATACCAGGCAACCAAAGCAGTTTCTGTGTCAAAACTGGGCCTGAACCCCGATTGAAATGGCTCTAGATTGTAATTTTTTGAAGACCAAAATGTAAATTAAGCAGGATCCATTTTAATCTACTAGATCCAACTTTTACCAAGATGCAGTGGAAAAAACAAAGATCTTGAAATAGAAGGGGCCATGGCTCAGTAGCAGAGCTTTGTCCCACACTCAAATCCTAGCATGTCCAGCTGAAAATAGTATGGTCTTAATGAACAGCACAAGTATCATACCAAATGGGGTCAGAGGAGGTATGTGTCCTGGTAAGCATCCCTGGTAGTTGTGCCAGGGAGCAAGAGAAAAACTTCAAAGTCTCCCAGCTGAAACCATAGAACTCAGTACAAACTATTGCAAATTGAGCGTGCTCCTGTCTGCTTAGTCCCTCCATCCTGGATTGTTTTGAGGCAAATATAAGCCATTCAAATTCCACAGTGTCCTGCAATGTGTTGGATCATCCCTTTGTGCTTTACACTGGTTTTCCAGTTCAAAATAGGGCCGCAAAATAATCTCCTTTGTAAGCACATCAAATGGATAAAATGCTTTAAGAACAGTGCCACTGAGCCACTCCACCAACGGTATCAAGTCAGCTTCTGATGGCATTGTTTGGCTTTTGCGCGCAAGACAGTTAAGATGCTTGCAATTCCTGACTATCGATCCAGCCCATCAAACTGTTCTAGAAATAAAACCGTCTTGTTTTACACGTACCCTCCTACAGCTCCATTGCTGTTGCAGTGGGAAACAAAGCTCAATAACTCTTTGTAAAGAATGTCACAGAAAGTATTGATGGTTAGCAGCACACATCACGGGCTTCTGCTCATATGTATTCGTAAGCCACCAAGGATAGAGTCCACATTATGTGCCATGTGTTTTGTGTCCCCCCCCCAATTTATTTTATTTTATTTTAACTTTTGAAGGCTTTATCCCCAGTAATATGGAAACTCCCAGAAAACATCACATCAATGTCTAATTTTCCTTCATTGTGTGCATTTTGAGATGGCTGCAGTCAGTGATTTTTTTTTGTTTAGAAAAAAATATGTCCCTGTATGCACCATGAAGTTGTTATAGTAAGTGCCACACTTTCAACATGGGGGAGGTGAGGTGCTAGTACTGCATATCCTTGAGTACCCCCCCCAAAAAAAAGCACTGGCTGCAGTGTTAATGATTTCTGACAAAATGGATTCTGCTAACCTGTTGTGGCAGCAGCACAACAGCCATTACCTGCCGGGGGTGGGGGGGATCCTCTAAATTAAAATCAACTTCAAATCTGTCCTATGGGACAGGATTTGTTAATGAACCCTTCAGGATATTATAGCTACTATTTTGCCTTTCTGAAATTCCCTCAGTCAGGGAAGTCTGAAAGTGGTGTTTACACTACTGCCATCTACTTAGTATTTTACTCTTGCTGCTGTCTAGGAGATTTTGTGGGTTAGCGATAAAACATAGCTGAATAGCTGCAAAGCCAGTTGAGTTTAATATGCTAATAAAATCCATAGAATAATGGCTGCTGGTGCCTTATGATGACATTTGGTACAAAAAAAAAATAGAACCAGGGCCAAGCAGAATGTAAGATGTGTCCGTTTTGGCTCCATGAAAGAGATTATTTTCTCCCTTTCCCTGTACACTTTGTGAAGTCAATAGGCAACTAACACAGCACCTGAGGAGTCCAGTTGTAGGGGTCTGCACTGCAAAGGATTCCGCCCCCCCCCCCCAGTACCATAGCCCTGATCTGATTCAGGTCTCCTGCAAATGGTATTAACTTTTTCCCTGTAAGCCCACATAAGACTCTAAAGAGAATCTCCCTCCTGAAACTGACAGACCTTAGTTCTCTGCTCATGAATTCTGTGCTGCTCAAAAACCTGCATTCCTATACCTAACACAAATTTGTTGAAGGTAATCACCTATTTCCACCCCCTCATCACAACTAATCAATAGTACGTTGACAGTGAATATTTTATGACTTTTAATTTATGCATGCAAAAGCTTTAGTAAGTCTAAAACTGACATTTATTTTTAAACTGTTTTATCTTTTAGAGGCATTGTACAAACAAGAACATTCTGCAACACATCCTCAAACCAACATTTTTAATGGTGCCAAAGGCCAGCTAATTGGATTTGGTTTGCAAACAGCTAACTCTGCTACAAACCATTTTTATTTGCCATGTTGGGTCAGACAGGACACAGATTTCTTTAGAAATGTAGGCAGCCTTCATCCTGTGATGACTTAAAGGCTTGCCGCAACTTAAAATGAATGTTGAATATGCGTGTAGATGATTTATATTTAGTTTTCTGGGTGGACTTGGAATTTAGTTTCTCAGGGAAACACCTGCACATGATGTCTGGGGGAAGTTAGAGATGCATATGTTCACATAAACAATGGTAAGAATACCTCTGTTCTAGCATGAGAAACAGCACAGGCACAGGCGTCCCTGCCAGGTGTGCTGGGAAATAAATAAATAAATTCTAACCTGGAATGGCGGGAGGGAGATGGAAAGTCTTTGTGCCTCACGAGGAGACCCTCCTCAGAGCCCAAAGAGGACATCAGTGAGCCAAAAGTCCACAAAAAAACCTACTCCAAGGGCTCCAAAATGGCACATGGCAGCTTTCGCTGCTGCCGCACTACCCCACTCAACAGGGAGATGGGCCTTTTTTGCCTGGGATACCATTACTGCTGTCTTACCTTGTGAATGTTAGTGGTAGGCCAGCCTCTTGGTGAGGAACACAAAAGACCTCCACAAATACCCTACTCCCAAAGTTCTCTACAGCAGCCCTCTCCTCTCATTCTTTCAGACTACAGTTTGGTTGGGGAAGACTGCTCTACAGAATGTAGAATATCGCTTTGCTTCTGCCCAGTATCACCTTTAAACAAGATACCTTCACTTAGCAGAGAGGCAGAGGCAGAGAGAGAGAGAGGGAAAGAAACACTTCAGCCCCAAGCATCTTGAAGCCATTCTGCTCTGCTATTTATGTAACGAGGAAGCTGTACTTCTTGTGACACGCCACCAGTCAAGTTAAAGAGCTTTCCTTAGCTGGTGGGCCTCGCAAATCTCTTGCTCTCACTTCATCACACCAGTAGCAGGCTAGATGGATGGTTATTATTCCTGAAAGCCAATGAACGCTGGGCATATGCTCTCATTTAAAAGCATCTGCACATCTATGACAAAAAAGACAGGCCATCTCCATGTTCTACATTCCTCCTCCTTTGGGTGTGGTTTTTTAAGGGGGGGGTGAGCTTTGCGCAGAGGTGGCGTCAATAATACATTTCTGCCATTTAATATTTTATTGATGATTTGACTTCTGCAGCTTGCTGTTCCCATTTCAAGGCTGCTGATTGTTTCTGATTAAAGTTTTATGCCTGACAGGAGAAGCCTCCTCACTACACGGGAGATGCTTCTGGTCCCCCCCCCCCAACCACTACAGAGCAGCGGGAAGGAATTGCTGGCCACCGTACAACAAACTATTACTTAAGCATGGTGTGGAAAATGAAGAGGAGATCGTGAGGAGGAAGGGCTTGAGCAAGATTCTGAGCCCTGAGTGCCTCAGCTGGCTCCTTCCTGAGGTATTCTGTGGCAGCAAGCCCAACGGCGCTTCTCCATGTGGGCATCAGCCACAGGAGCCGAAGTCGAGGTGCTCCAGTGCAACACTTTACTTGCAGTCCATGATGCGCTCATCCTTACTCTCCATCCATTGTTGATTCCAGAAACCCCAATGGAACAAGCCATTGACAACATTTGAAAAAGGTCTACGGGTGTTCAGAACTTCCCATAATACAGGCCTCTCCTCTCCACTTTGCCTCTTGGTCAAAATTTGTGACCAATCAAAAATTTCAGTAGAAGCCGGAGTCTAATTAACGGGTCAGAGGACCAGCAGCTCCAAGCCATTCTTGTTTAAGCAACTCGCAAATCGCAGATTAAAATTTCAAAGCCTGGTAAGGCAGAGGATTTAATTGACTGAGGCTAAGAGCTAGGGTGCTTTGGGTTAGACATGAGCAGAATGCCCTTGGCTGTTCAGTGCTACTGATCACAAGGAAAAGGAGACAAGGCTCCACAAGAGCCCCTACAAGTCATTGTTATTAGCAAATGTTATTGGTGGGAAGGCTGGTAGCTGATAAACTTGCCTCGCCCCGCCATCTTTCTACACTGGGCCAAGTATTGGGACGAATGCTCAGGCAAAAATGAGAAAGGCCTGGTGCTGCAGAACGGTTATGCTTCAAGCTTTCTACTTCTGTCACACAGTTCCTAAGAGGGATGGGGCTTGCCACTTGCCTCCTAGTATGGAAATTTGTTCAGGCAAAGCAACAGTCCACCTGTTTGGAACTCAGCACTGAAGCCACACAATTTCCCCTCCCCAAAATCCTGCCCTAGATTTGTGAAGGCACTACTAAGCAACATCAGATTAATACTTTTCTTCATCCTGAAAACTCAATGGTAAAATAGGTATTTACAACCACATAACTATGACAAAGCCTTGTATCGTTCTTTTCCTGTTAGGACTCAAATGGACTATGCTCTGGAAAATCATTCCCATTTTTTAACACATTATTTTCCTCACAAGTTTTAACACCCATAATTTCCAGTTTGAGATAGTTCTGCTTCCTTCATATTTGAGAATTCAACCTCATAGTTATTTAACGAATAACTATTTATATATGCAGTCATTGCTGCATTTATATCTTGTGCAAATTCCATGTGCGAGTCTTCCCTGTGAGACATTTTGATCCCACTTGACCAGCCATACCTGGAAACAATCATGCATACAGCTAGCTGGCATCTAAATACATCCTCTGGGATACATGATGTCTGGACAAAAAGATGACATCCTTGGATGGTGGATGGATATATCTTGACAAAGAACTGTGAGCTACACTGCCCATTTTGACAAGCTTTAACTTCCCAAACCTTGTGAGCAGGAAGTACAAAGGCTGCTTCAGCATTCTAGAAGATGAACCCTTGCGTAAAGGAAACTGGGTTGGCAACTGCAAGAGATGAAGGACACCTCTCGTGGCTCCTCTCCCCTTCACCATACTTGCTTCACAGTGGTCACTGAACTCCATGCCCAGCATTGTGGTCCTCTCCAGAGGTTTTTGGACTCTAATCCCCATCAACCCTCAGCACCATAACCACTGGTCAGGATTAATGGGAGCCATACTCCAAAACATCTGGAGGTTATCAAGTTGGGGTAATGGCTAGAGGCCATTTTGTTTCTTATTTTATTTTTGCTTTGTTTCTGCCGCCCCCCTCCTTTCCCACCTAAATCCCTTTTGGGAATGAACCAAGATTTCTTCACAAAAGCATGTAAGGAGGCTGTTTGCTGCCAGCAGGGTGCAGCCACGAACTTGCCCCGGACGGGTTCCTTCGGAAGGAATCATGGCCAAAGCAGGAAGTGAGTTTACTTCTGCTTTCATAACTGGATTCCCTCCTGCTACAAGAAGCTTAATAATTTGTACAGAGTCCCCATCTGATTTTAGCTTCTGTGCTGCCCCAAAGATACCAGGAAGAACACAGACGGAGCCTGAGGATATTTTTATGTATGTGAAGGAGGGAGCATGGGGAATGGGAGGGGTGTCTCCTCTTCAAAAGCCATTCCTTATTCAAAGAAAAACAATTTTTAATGAACAATCAAAGGGCTGCTCTCTTTACACAGAGTAGAATTTAACTTTCATGGTCCAAGCTGGGATTCAAATCATCTCTTTGTGGGCATCATCAGGCATCCCCCCCACCAGCTAGACAAAGAGCAGTTGAGCAGCAACATCACATGGGTAGATATGTTGTATTTCCAATAGCTGATGAAGTCATACCAGAGGGGTAAGGTCACCAGTTTGGTTGTTTGTTTTGTTTTTTAAGATGGCAAACATCAGTTCCTAGCAGCATTAGTAAGCTTATTTCAGATTCGATCAGACTTCAGAGTCGCTTTCTATTGCACTCAATGCTTTCCTAGTAAACAATGCAGTAAGCTGCGCATTTCATGGAAGTAGTGAGCAACGCATTATGCCGGCATTACTAAACACAATGTGGAGATATGGCGGGGCGGGGAAGAGAGGGCCAACAACTCTCCCTACACATAACAGAGGGAAATTTAGGCAATGGGAGAGAAGAACCCTACAGAGAACAAGCATGCTATAAAGTGTGGTGGTAGCCTGATGTTGCCTGCTCTTTATGTGGAGGTGGCCAGTTTGCTCTTCCTGCAGCAGCTAGAAATATTTGATAATGGACGTTCAAGAGCAGAAACAAGTTCTTTTCCAACTCACCCAGCTTAATTCTCCTCCCTCGCCAGCTGGGCACCTCCATGTATTACATACCTGCCATATCTGCAAGGTCCAGAACTCAAAATGATTAGTTAAAATTGAGGCCACAATCAAAGGAGAATCTGTGGCCCTCCAGATGCTGTTGGCCTTCCATCAGCCTCAGCCAGCCAGCAGGGATGATGGGTGTTGTAGTCCCGCAACATCTGGAAGACCAGAGAGCGCCCACCCCTGGCCAAGAATGTGTGTCTTGGCCTTCCCTTGTAATGTAGGACAAACCAAAAGGTAGACTATGTAGCAGCAGTGCAAATTTCTGTATGTTGGGTTTCTTGCAGCCAGCTTTCCCAAGTCTTCTTTCAGGAATTGCCTGTTACATAAGTCCAAGGTCTAAAGTACAGGAAGAGACCTGGCTGACTCCAACACCTTTCCAGGTGATGTGCAAACAGGAGTTTTTTATATACTAGAAGGGGCTGCTTTAGCGAAGAGGGCTCATCATCTTCGGGCAGATGGCTTGCAAGCAAGTTAAACAAGAGCATTTCAATCAGGGAAGTAAGACTCAGCAACACACAATACAAGCCTGTTATCTCTGTCGCTGCCTTGTGTCAACACACCCACACACACCAGGCCATCCAGATAAGCAAAGCTGCTCTCAAATAGTCTCATGCTTAGGGTACTGCAAATGAGTCAAGCAGTGTAACTTCAAAACCCAACAAATCCATAAGGGCACATGTCCTATGCAACAGACACTTAATAGCAGGGAGACAAGAGTTTAGGATTCGCCTTATTATTTTTTCAGTGGCTCTTGTTCTGTATCAAAAGATTCTGGCTGTTTCTGGATGAGCAAGTTCTCTATCCCAGTGGAATTTCCTGCCAACTGATTTTAAGAAGCATTATGTAAGCCTCTGCTTACATTGATGTGAGAGTAACATGTGCTCTTCCGGTGCTTCAGAAGCATACTGCTCTCAGCCCCAAATGCTATTTACATTCTTCTAGGATCCCACTGGCATAGTCAAGAGACTCTGGCGCACATTAGAAGCAGGGCAGGGTGTCTCAACCTGCCTTCTCCAAAAGGAAGAAGAATAATAAATCAGAGTACAGTGGTACCTCGGGTTACAGATGCTTCAGGTTACAGACTCCACTAACCCAGAAATAGTACATCGGGTTAAGAACTTTGCTTCAGGATGAGAACAGAAATCGCACAGCACTGGCAGCAGGAGACCCCATTAGCTAAAGTGGTACCTCAGGTTAGGAACAGTTTCAGGTTAAGAACGGACCTCCGGAACGAATTAAGTTCTTAACCTGAGGTACCCCTGTATCTTAGTCAAAAGCATTCTTAAGAAGTTAAACGACCTTCATTGGCAATTCTTACAGCACTACAGTACCATCGTGCCTATTTCTCCAATTGAATAGTTATGCATCAGAACATAACAGCCTGGTGGATGAGGCCAATGCATCCAGTATCCCGTTCTCACGGTGGCCAACCAGATGCCTGTGGGAAACCAGCAAGCAGGAGCCAGGCACAAGAGCACTCTTCCCTCCTATGGTTTCTGACTCCTGGTATTCAGAACTTTACTGCCTCAGACACTAGAGGCAGAACACAGCCATTGTAGCTAGCAGCCCTTGATAGCCTTATCTCCATGAATTTGTCTAATCTTCTTTTAAAGCCATCCAAGTAGGTGGCCATCAGTGCTTGGAGAGGTACTATCACCTGTCCTGAACCTTCCAAAATTCCCATTCATGAGATGTCCCCGAGTTCTAGTGTTGAGGAGGCAGACTTTTCTTCATGCACTTTTCCAAGCCATGCACAATTCCATGCATGCATGCATGCATGCATGCAAGTCACTACTTCCGTGCCTTTTCTTTAAAAGGTCCTGAATGCTTTCCTCATAGGGAATTGCTCCATCCCCTTGAATCACAGGACCTCTCATCTTTTTACACAACTAAGCTTACCTCAGGAGTCTTTTTGAAAGTCCAAGTATACTCTGCAAGCTGAAACAACTATCAGTATGCTTAAAACTCCCAAATAACTTATAATCTGTTGTGAGACAGGACTTGCCCTTGCAGAAGTTATGCTGGCTGTGTAAGCAAGACTTGTTCTATGTACTTGGTTATTTTATATTTAGCAAAACTTTGCACCACTTGATCTTGTATTTGCGTCTGATCTTGTATTATTTTATTTTATTTTTTAATGCAAAGCCTTCATACTTTGCTTAAGTAGCCTGCATTTAAATTCTGGTATCTTTGCTTTCATAGTTACATGCTTTAATCATGCATGTCCATGGATCTCAATTCTCAGTATGTACTGGTAGCAAAACAAGAATTAAGATAATTTGACTTTTAACTCGTAACATTCTTCATCAAATCAGAAATACCTGAAAGTTACCATTTAAGATTCACGTCCTATGTTTGGGGGGGGGGGGTGTTCCACAACAAATAAATTGCTTTTTCTCATCAGAAATGGGCACTGTTTGCATTGTTTAGCATTAAAGGTCCTCTTGAGATCTCTAGAGTCCATAGTCTTGATAAGGATACTAATATCAGGAGTGCTCTGATGGTGTTTCCTGCTTGGCAGGGGGTTGGACTCGATGGCCCTTGCGGTCTCTTCCAACTCTATGATTCTATAATATTTATTGTTCCTGTACATATCTATAGGTCAGATAAATGGCAAATGAAGTCACAATGAAAGGGGAGTATAAATGCAGTGACTTGGATAGTAAAGTGAGGTTATAAAAGAAGATGAAATTAGATCCCCTCCTCATTTTCAGTAACTGAGGATTATAAAATGTGGCTCATAGTAAAGCATATTTCTACCCCAATAGTAACACACACACACATTTTGGTTGCAAATGTTTACTGATTTAACAATATGACAAAGATGAAGTGACAAATAATATTTGCCAATGCCAACAACCTTCCAGTAGATTATATGATGAATTTCTTATGTTATATAATGCTTTACAAATTCTTATTCAGTCTTGCCACAAACCTGCACTAAATGGTCATAATTATTCCCATTTTACAGATAAGCATATGAATTCATGAGTCATTGCAATGGGAAATTTACTGGTGGGTACACTGAAAAAAGTAAATCTTCCTTACAGTGAATGTGATGCTATATAAAATCTTGCTTATTTTGAGGAGTATCGGATAGGTAATTTACACACAGTTAAAGTTGAGAACGAACAACAAATTGTAGGTAAGTTGACTGTTGGTGGCTAATGGATCCGTTTTGTTAGAAGAAGTCATCCACTTTCATTTGGAGAATCACGTTAATACATAATGAATATTTCTCCAGGTTTCATCACTAAAGCTGGTTCTCACAATCACATACATCACTTGATTACTCACAGCTGAATATGTAAACCAGTTCCACTGACTTCTTTTAAAATGAGGTGATAAAATTATTTTATGTCTTTGATTGCTCATTCACACATGCTATTTGATCTTCCAGTATATCAACTGAGGAGCATGCCTGGATGAGTGTGCCTGCCTACCTATAAGACCGAAGTATATGTGTGTTGTCAAGGGAATTGGTAACAAGCAAAGCTGGCCATTTCATCTATGTTGTTGGTACTGCAGAAGACACATCTCTCTAGGAAATTCCCTCTAGCTTACTTTGTTCACAACCTCTCTGATGAAAAAGACACCCAGTGAATTGCAACGAGGTGTACATTGTAAGGTGTACTGGAGCACTCCCAGAGTCTGGAGGAGCACAGCACACAAACCAAAGACAACATAAGAACATTCATCAACCAACAGCTGTCAGCATCACTTTCCTTTCTGTCTGGGCATCTGAGTTAAACTAAGGCAACTATGTTGTTAACCTAACCTACAGAGGCCAGGTGGATCTGTGTTACAATCAGAAGCTGCAAAGTATATGTAAGGAAATAATATGTATTTTGGCAACACACGTTCCAGAAATCAGGCTAGTGAGATGTTGAGCACTACTATAGCTTTTTGGGCTAGTACACAATTAATATTTGAAGCAGTTTTATGGTTCCACATTTGTATAGCTGTGGAGGCATATATAGCATCTCCTTTAGTGTTTGCATACTGCTCTGTCAGTAACTACACCTTCATTTTCCTGGAACCTCACTGTGAAAATAAACACATCTGAACAATGAGCCAATGCAACACAGTGGATTGCTTGACTACCTAGGGAAATTGGGGTCCAAATTCCAGTTGTCACCATGGATTCCTTAGGTATCACTGCCAAGAGTATCTCCCTCACAATTTTAGTTGGGAAGGAGCGCAATGACCTGCTTAATAAGATTGTGATTAGGAGGAATGGAATAATGATTGTACAACATTGCACATAAAACTAGTGTTAGAAGTGATACAAAACCACAGTAATATGGCAGTTTTTACATCATGAACAGAATGACCTACAAGAAAATTTTAACCATTCCTTCAAGTAAAATTATTTCATAGCCAGACATAAAAAAGTAATAATTTGGCCATCCTAGATTCCTTCCACTGGACACAAATGGTAAAATGATAGTCACCTGTTAATGCCACATTTTCACTATTCACAGGTTGTGTTTTCACCTCTTTAAATGTTATACCATAATCATCCCAGGTGCCGTGGGAGAAGACACCCCCCAAGGGCATTTGCCTACTCCACCTTCCTCTGTGTTTAGAAGAAGAAGAAGAAGAGTTTGGATTTGATATCCCGCCTTTCACTCCCCTTCAGGAGTCTCAAAGCAGCTAACATTCTCCTTTCCCTTCCTCCCCCACAACAAACACTCTGTGAGGTGAGTGGGGCTGAGAGACTTCAAGGAAGTGTGACTGGCCCAAGGTCACCCAGCAGCTGCATGTGGAGGAGCGGAGACACGAACCCGGTTCCCCAGATTACGAGACTACCGCTCTTAACCACTACACCACACTGGCTCTGTGATGCAACCCCACAGATATCCTCCTAGCTTGCTCAACTATTTTCTTTACTGTCCTTTTCTCTGCTCTCCAGGGAACCAGGGCCTTGACAGTTTTCGGGGGGGGGGATCACTGTGTGCATCCCCCATGCCCTTTTGAAGAGGAAACTCCCCTCTTCTCTTTCTTGAAGAGCAGCAGCAGCAGCTATGGAGTAGCAGGGAAAGGAAGAGTGGGTGAAGCTGTTCCTAGTATTGGTGAAATTGAAAAAGCTTTTCCTCCCATCACTTTTCTGCAGGGAAAATGTAAGAAATGTGAAATGGCAGATTGAAAAACAATAAAAGCACTTCAGGTAGAACACCTCTTCGCAGGTTTCATGAAAATGAAATAAGATTGAAATGCAGTTGTAAATATACTTTCCTGCATGGCCAATCAGTTTAAAACCCTGACAGTGCACATAAAACTGCATTTCTACCTTTCATGCAGGAGAGAGGCTTGTAAGTGTTTGTTTTCCTACATTTATATCCTGCCTTTCGTCCATTATGGAATTCAAGGTGGCACACAGATAGCTCTGTGGGAGAGGGTCACTCATCCATCTGACCTAGATCAGATCAGCTTCAGCAATGCAGTGGTCTCATATGCCAAGGACTTTTAAGTGGTCCATGTGTCTGAGATTACAGGCCATTGCTTAACCCCTTGTCCTGTCCTGATCTGCACCTACAGGACAAGTAAGCGGAGAAAGGAGCAAGAAACCACAAAGATCTCAGAGGAAGTGGGGGGGGGGGGGAGAGAGAATGGTTGCAAATGATGCTCAGAAGATCAGAGAGCGCCCTCACACTTGTAATTTCTCAACTGCCTGACTCACTCACTCACTCATTACTATACCGTGACAGGAGGCAGATTCTTTGGTTCAGTACGATCTCCACTAAGCAACTTTTTAGAAGTGTATAATTTTATTTTATTTTGGCAAGGGTGTTCTATCCCTTAGACTGACCATCATACATTTACTATCCCACACAGCTCTCTGCTTCATTCTGTATGCATTCCACTTCATTGATTTTATGGGAAAACCCAAGAGAGTCCAAGCCAAGTAGTCTTTGCCAATTGCACGCCTTCCCGAGGGAAAGCACAACCTATTTAATAGCAGATCCAACACATTTTATTTTGAGTCTTCCATACATCCTCAAAGGAACATACATGCCCATGAGTGTGCAAACGTCAACTCTGCTCTTCTGCAACAGCCATGGACGTGCAAGCTTGTTAGTGGTTGATGCCCAGCTCTTGAAGGATTCTTTTCTCCAACTGCACTCAGACTGGAAGAAGTCCCCAGGCTCCAATGCGTTGTTTCTTCTTGGGGAAGGGGCAGGAGGTAGCAGAAGGAGACATAGTGATGCCCGAAAAGCAGGTTAGCCGCTGTCACACGCACAGTGGGGGCACTAGCAGCACAATGTGCGTTAGTCAGTGGCTCACCTGCTTCTGGAGAGTTAGACCAACCACAGGCAGGCTGGCTCTTCTAAGATGTCAGCAACAGACACCCCACTACCACCACCCCTGCCCCTACCAACATGGATCTGAAATACACAAGAAATAGATCAGCAGCAGAGTCACCACCAGCACTCCCCAATACGTTCCGCCACACTACTTCCCATATTTCAACACATACAAAAATAAGCCCAGAAAGCTTCTGTTTCAACACCCCTGGGCCATTCCAACATGTGCAAAACAGATGCAGACCACAGCAGAGGGACTTTCTACAACACAGGGCAAGGCGTCAGCTGCAAGCGTTTTGAAGTCTCTCCCTTTGGCCACTTTTTGCTTAATCCTGTACTGCACTTACCCAACACAAAACAACATGTCAACTTGGAAGAAACAGGTCAGTGCAGTCAAAAGCGGATTCAGACCCCCCAGCTAATTCACAGAAAAGAAAGGAAGAGATCTTGCTGTAGAAGTTAGAGCAATAAGGAAGTTCCGTTTCCACCTGGAGGACAATTCCCCGCCGCCACTTTTACCCACTGGCTTAACTGGATATGAATTACATCCTCCGCCACCCCGCTTGGTGTTTATACAAGCACAGGCAACCGAACAGCGCAACCCCTTTTTGCAAGTCTGCTCAGAATCAAGTTATACTGATCGCAAACCAAAACGAAGCAAGAAGCCCCATTCCTTTCCTTGCACACCCTGAAGCGGAGCGAGTGTGGAAACCTGGCCGACCAATTAATCGACCGGCTAATTTGCGACAAAAGTGAAACTGCTTCTTTCCTCCTCAATGGATCAGCAGCAATTTCATTAGGCAACGAAGCGTTTCGAAATAATATTAAGAAGGGGAGGAAAAAAAGTTAAATGGAAGTTCAGAGCCCTTTCCCAGAGCTTGGGGGGGGGGGGGAATCGAGGACTGTCAATGACCTGGTACGAACTTGCTTCCGTTCGTTCCTCGGCGAACATCTACATTTGGCTTTGACGACTTAAATTCTTCCCTGAGCACGGATGCGCCTTTTAATTGACTTGGCCGGGAAAGGGGGGGGGGATGCTCTATGCCGCACGCTGAAAGTGAAACCAAGAAATGCTGCCCCCCCCCTCTTTTTTTATGCTTTCCCTTAACTGCGCCCAACCTTAAAACACCCAGCCGGAAACCAAGCCCTACCCCGAAGCCCCAGCACCCACCTCCCTCCCTAGTTACCCCACTTACCTGAACTTCGCAGGCGCCGCCTCTCCTCGGGCACTTTCTACCCGGCTCCTTTCGGCAGCCTGCGCTGCCCACTTTCCACAGGCAGGAGGGAGAGCGCGAGCGAAGCAGAGGCAGCAGCAGCGGAAACTTCTCCTTCCCGGCGTTGCGCTGCGCTACCCAGCCCACGCCGCTGCCGCGCAACCTGCCTTCTCTTTCGCTCCCCTACCCCGCCCTGGCTACATGCAAATCGAGGCTG
This sequence comes from Podarcis tiliguerta, assembly GCF_965153285.1. Classification (NCBI taxonomy): domain Eukaryota; kingdom Metazoa; phylum Chordata; class Lepidosauria; order Squamata; family Lacertidae; genus Podarcis; species Podarcis tiliguerta. The sequence goes on from NC_139534.1 coordinate 59,620,581, forward strand.
GTGACGTCGCGCGGCGGGTCCGCCAATGGAGGCTGCGCCCGGCTGCCGGCCAGCCACGCCTCCCGCCGCGCCCGCCAATCGGCGGAGACCCCCTCCTCGCGCGGGGCTAGGCAGCTCCCTCCTTCGCCCTGCCCCGGGAGTTACAGCGCGGGGTGCGGCGCGTTCGGTTCTGCACGTCCTTACTTTAGGGAGGAACCAACTGTACTTGCCCGAGCGTCGATGCCGCTCTCCTCCCGCCCGCCCGCCTTCCCTCCCCCCCGCTCCCTTTCCCGCAATGGTTGCCGCCGGCCAGGCTCCTTTCCAGGAACGCGGCTGGCGAAAGGGCCGGGCGGGGTCGAGCCCGCGGGGTCGCGTCCGCCGCCTTTCTCAGTTGGCGCGGTTCGGCTCCCCTCGGCCGCCCCTCCCCTCCTCGGGGGCGCCGAGTGGTACAGCCCAGCCTGGGCTTTGCCATGAGGACAGTGTCAGTGCGCACGTAGCAAGCGCAGGAGCGGCAGAAGGCCGGGTCCCAAGCGGCGCGCGGTGCCGGCAGGGGCGGGCGCGCGCCGCGAGATGTTTCCCCGCGCGGCCGCCGAGGCAGCTGCTGTTTGCAGCTGGCGCGCGCTGTCCTCAAAGGCTCTTTCGAGCGCAGCCCGGCCGCTCCTGCTCTATCCCCCCCTCCACCTCTCCGAAAAGGTAGACGGAGCGAAAGAAACCCCGCCCTGCTCTTTTACCTCATTTGCTTCTTTAAAGGATGCGCGCGCGTGTGCGTGTTTGTGTGCGTGCAAAAAGCCCAAGGGATCTGGTTTATCTTTAGCACGGGAACAGTACATTCAAGACTGTGCGGCAAACGCTACAAATCTTGCACGCTGCCTGGGGTGGTGGTGGTGCAAATCGAAGGCATTTGTGCACCTGAGCCTCGTACTTCAAGTTGGGCTCCTTGGCGTCCATGGATTGCATGGCTCCTTTCAGACACTTTCGTAGTTTTTTTCTTTTTAAAAAAGTGTATAGAACCATAGCCGGAGAGGTGCATTTGAATTTTTCTTAAGTGATGCACAGAACACGTGAAGGGGCATCTGAATGTATTCCTTTCAAGCCCCGTTCAAGTCCTTGATGCGATTTTGAAATGCTGTTTCATCATCTTCCACTGCGGGAATTCTAGGTTTGCAGGAATTCTCAGGGTGGATTTTTAGTACAATGTGACCTTTATGAACTGCATGGCACTTTGTGCAGTAGCTGGGGCAAAAGACTTGCATGACAATGGAGGTCTCTCAGCTGATCACATAACGCCTAAACGTTATTATAGCAAGCTCCCTCTTGCATTCCAGAAAGGGTATCTAGTGGCATGGCCCTAGAACGCACACACAACACGTGCACATGTTTGCACATAGATTATGTTTGGCATATTTTTCTTAATTACACAATTGTTTTTGTTAAATGTAGGCTAGCAGTATCCCGCCCGCCCCCCGGCCGCCCCTTCCAACTTTACAATTCTATGACTCGATCAAGTATGGGCAAGGGATAAAGTGCAGAAATGGCAATGACAATGCACTACTACATCAATCCTTCCAAGTAATTTGTAAAACCTCTTTCTGACTCCCCACCCCAATTTTACGATGAGATTTACAGAATTGGTGTCAACTAAGAACAAGAATCCTTGGGAGGAGGAGCGTGTCGAACGCCTTCAGCACTTGCACTCCCGGCTCAGCCTCAAATAACAGTGTGGCAAAAGTGTTACATAAGAGGAGAGACTCAGCCTATAGCGGCGGCGGAGGGAGGCTGCAGTCCAGAGGACGGGAATGCAGGGCAGGAAGCTTTCAGGCCAAAAGAGCAACGATGCATAAGGGATGTGTGCACAACTTATGCAGGCATGGAGGGGAATGGCTACGGACTACTGCCCCCTTACCTCACTGCATAGGAATGGGGCACGGGTGGCCATGCTGAATAGGGACACTGGGATGATGCCAATTAAAAAGGCATTGATCTTACTGCTACCGTTTCCCTGTCAATCATCGCCTTCCTACCCCCACTCTCTTCTGACCAGATTTACTCCTTTGCCATTTCTCCACCTTCCACCCCCCCCCCCCGCATTTCCCCTTTTTCTTCCCCTCTCTCCTCTCACCAGTGCCCCAACTTGCTGCTCTCCCCCTCCATTTAGTTCTTTCCTATGTTGCTCTTTCTCCCCACTTCGCATCTGGAGTTCGTGTTGGACCTGGAGCATCTTGCCAGAGCTCAGTATTTGTGCTTGGTGGGACCCTGCGCCCCCCTAATGATGAGCAGCCCCATATAAACCCTCGGCAAACATCCTCAGTCAGTCACCCTGGGTCTTTCCATAGCTCCTGCTGCCCCCCTTTCCCTGGTAGACAGCAGTGAGTGGTTTATGCTAGCCACTGCTAAGGCAGAAGGAGCCCTAGGGGCACTCAGCTGGCGAGCTTTCAGAGGACCCCAGAGAGATCAATTTAGGAATTGTGTAGAAGGGGAAATTCCACCAGTTGCCGCTCCTATCAGTAGGAACTGCGGCGGGAAAATATTTTTAGGCAACTGAAAGGTATAGGAGCATCTGGACTAGGCAACCCCCCCCCTTACTCTCTGACAAGCATCTGTGCAAAAACGAAGGGAGGGCTAATCATATTCTGCTTTGCATTCACCCCCCTTTCTCTGGATTACTTAGTTAATTCCACACTTGCTCACTGCTTTTTAAGCTGTATGTTTGCCCCTCTGAGCCAGTTAATCAGCTGCTTTTAACACATATCCTTTTCTGCCTTTAGAAACAGCATTGCTTTCATATGTCATATGTGACTGGCATACATACTAGCTGCCAATCTAATGTAGATTCAGTGCCAAGGAAAGTGGAGTTCTGCAACCAGAATGAATTAGCCAAATTAAGTACATTTCAGAGCATTCATTCTGCTCCCAAGAGGAAGTGTTTCAAAGAGTTTGGGATTTTTAGCAAACACTGGTGTTACATGAACCAGAAAAAGAAAACCGTCAACCTGCGATGCTCCACAACTTCCCTACCTCTCGTGTTCCATGTTGCCTGCCTATTCATACAGTTAAGACATGTTTCCTGGTATTCCATCTAATTTTGCTTGGTAATACTTGAATCTGTGTTTCTAGCTGTCCCACAACAGCACTAGAAAACTGCTGTTTTCCATTTCTTTGGGTGGCTTCTTGCTTACTTCATATGCCAATTTCACTGGAGCAAGCTGTCTCTGGTGTTGGCAACTTGATAGGCTGAAAATATTTCTAGTCTACTTACACAGCAGACCAGCACGTGTACAAAACAGCATGGACTAACCTCCTTTACTGGAGTGTAGTAAGCTCATTGGTTAATCTAGTGCTGCTGGCATACATGCAGAGCAATACCAATGAAGTCATGGAATTACAGTGGTTTAGAACCACTGTAAATGAGATTAGACTCAGGCTAATTGTCTCTTGCAGGGATTTGCAGTAACTAAGCCCTAAAGACTTAGATCCCTTTGCATGAGTTTACACAGTTTTAATACTTGTACACAAGGTCTTCCAATACATGCCAGTAAAGAAAAGGAACTGGTTTTGTCCAAGGGTGATGGCTAATCATTTTTTCAGGTGGTCATTGTGGCAAAGATTAGCACGTGATACAGGTTTTTCGCTGTGTTGTGAAAAGTATTTCCTGGTTTTTGCAGACCCAGCTGCTGTTTTTCAGCTGCTGCTGAAGGCACAAGAACAGGTTGTCATGCGGTTTCTTTCATGAGCAGTTGGTCACTTTACCCGTGTCTGCTACCACTGGATTGCGACAATTAGGTGATCTGTGAACTGTAGCTCCCTACTGCCCCATGCTGAACCTCATGCTTGAGAGCAATGGGGCAATACATGGAGGCTTAGAGTAAGCTCCATAAAAACCAATAAGGACTTGCCCCTCCCAAATAGTTAGGTATCAGAAGAGAAGCATCCCAAAAAGCAGGGGTGGGGAACCATTTTCAGACTGAGGACCAAACGCCAGGGGTGGGTAGCGCCAGAGTCAAAAGTGGGTGGAGCAACAAATGCAAATGTTGCTCTCATGCTGTAGGCCACTGGCCACACCTCTATTTGCAAAGCATGAGGCATTGTAGGAGTTGAAGGACACATTCCAGCCAGGCAAAAATATTGGGTGTGAAGCAGGGCCAATTAGAGGAATGGCCTAGGAGAGAGGTCTGAGGGTGAGAAAGGACTATTTGAGGGCTGCTGAAGTTCCCTTGCCCTGCAGGATGGGAGGAATGGGAAGAATAGCACCCATTACATTCTAGTGGACAAAGAAACTTGTGACAGACAACTTAAAGACCAACCATTTTATTATGACGTAAGCTTTCCCGTATTACACTCATGTCATCAGATACATGAAGTGTTATCTTGAATTTCAGGTATACATATGGGTTTTTTTTGTGTGTAAATATTTTAAATTGTAAAGCTTTTGAATGTGTTTGTGGGAGGTGGGAGTTATTGTTTTGTTGTGTTTGTTCTAACTGTTTATTTGTGCTTTTATCCGTTATTTTTATCTTGTGAACCGCCCTGAGATCTTGTGATGAAGGGCAGTATAAATAAAATAAATAAATAAAATAAAATGCAGAGACGTGTAGGCTGATAATTATGTTACTAATTGTGGTCATTATCCCTGTCTGCACCTTCCTGCATTTTCTGCTATACCTCTAAAAGTTCTTGTACAGTTTTTCCCTGGAGAAAGAAGAAATACCATCTTTTAAAAATCAAAGAGTTTGTAAAACATTTTCTGCAGATTTACTTTGTTCTAATAGGTGGTTCCTTGTCCATTTAATAATGATGATGATGATGATGATGATAATGATAATAATAAATAAATTTTTATTTATACCCCGCCCTTCCTGGTTCAGAAAACTGGGCTCAGGGCAGCTAACAACAAATTTAAAACACTTAATTGTAGAAGCAGCATAAAATACAGTATACAAACATGAATAACAATAAAATTCAAAGTTCATAAATCAATTTGGGGAAAATCCATCTAATAAGCATTAGATAGTCACCAGGGCTAGTTGGCTGAATTAGTCCTACTTGGGCCAGCGAGGAGGCCAGGGGAGAATTAGCTGTGGGGTCTCAGAGTGGGTAATCTTCATAAAAGGGGAGGGGGAGGGAAGAGAAGGGAAATAAAAGATTAGGTTGAATTCAAATTTAACGCCAGGTGGAATAGCTCTGTCTTACAGGCCTGACGGAAGGAGGTTAAATCCTGAAGGGCCCTAGTCTCATGGGACAGAGTATTCTACCAGGTCGGAGCCATCACTGAAAAGGCCCTGGCCCTGGTGGAGGATAGTCTGACTTCCTTAGGGCCTGGGACCTCTAAACTATAGTTATTCATGGACCTTAAGGTCCTCTGCGGGGCATACCAGGAGAGGCGGTTCCGTAAATACAAGGGCCCTAAGCCACAAAGGGCTTTAAAGATGAAAGCCAGCACCTTGAACCTGACCCTATACATGACAGCAGTGTGAGCCTGAAGATACTGGTTATACTACACACACACACACACACACACACACATATGTACATTGCTGGTAATGCCCTTCAATAAAACCACATCTGTTTATAGCTCACAGACACACCTAGACGTTTGCACAGTTTATATTCAGTCTGCCCCACAGCTGAAGTCGAGGATAAACGGACCATACAAAGCTGCCTTATATTAGGTAGACTTCTTGGTTCATGTAACCCAGAACTGTCTCAAAGTGAGACAGACAGTGAGACGGACAGATGCTCTTCAACAGCTCGAAGGAAAGCCTTTCCCAGCTCTTTGATCATTTGGAGTTGAGGGGCTTTCAATCTTCCACATACAAAGCATGAGACTGGCCTCTTGGCAACAGCCTTTTCCTCAGACTGAGTTAGTTGGAATCCAATAACAAAATTGATGTGTGTCAAGTGGAATGTAGAAGTGATGAGAATTTCATACACCAGTTTTTCCCAGAGACTCTAGATCAGTGGTTCCCAACCTTTTTTTAGCCATGCCCCACCTAAGCATCTCTAAAATCCTGATGCCCCCCCCCATGACATATAATTCTTATTATTCAAAAAGTGAACTCCGATTCACGTGAAGGAAGCCTAAAAGGCCATTAACTTGGTCTAAACAAGCGTCCAAATTGCCCTCCTTAAAAATCAAATTGCCCCCATGTGGGGGCATTGGAAATCACGGCTTTGGATCGTTTGTGTAAAATATTGAAAGTCCCGAGATCCCAGTTTGCTTCGAAATGATTTTTTAAATATCCAGTCGTCCCCCCCCCCCCACTCCCGGCATAAGGCTTATGATTTGTCATGCTTAGCTTTTCCCAGTTTTTATAATTGTTAACAGCTCTTTCCTCATTGACCCAAACAATGACCTTGTGAGGTAGGTTGAAGGCTGAGAGAGGGAGAGTGACTTGCCTGAGACCACACAGAGAGCTTGGTGGCTGGCCTGGGATCATCTGATAGAAGCCTGGGAGAACAAGGATAGCTTTCCAAGTTAGTGTTCTTTGAATTTCAGCCCGATCTACTGTGGAGATCTCCCTTAACAATCTAAACTGGTCGAGCCTTTATTTGCCTTTCTGTGACTCACAGAAACACTTTTACAGCTCAGCAATAAAAATGAACAGTCCATGGCTGGCTTTACGTGGGAAATGTGTCTGAAGTTCTAATTATCCCAGTGTTTAGCTGTGCGTGACCATACACTGGAGAGCACATCGGAGGCTGGAGTGGATTCAAATCCTCTATGTGAAGACAATGGGGTGTTTTTCAGTCAGAGCCAAAGTATATCTTACAGTCAGGGACCACAGACATCAGTGGCTGTAATGTCCAAGAAATAATTGAGATGGTGGTCTGTCTTTTATCTTTTCTGTCTCTGATGTTTTAGTGTTTTATGGTTGCTTTATTGTATTTATTGTTGTTGTCTTCAAACTGTATTTAAAATGGATAACTTACTCTTCTGACTTGTGGTGGTAGCCTCCTTGGGCTTTTTGAGGAAGAGTAGATGACGATATCATTATTACTATTATTTTATTTCTCACTACAAAGAGGAAATGCAATAATTGCTGGATTATATTTCATTCTTTTAAGTCAGATTAAAAACCCAATTTATTTAGCAAGATATTCGTGTACATTCTCCAGATTTTGATCAGGTTTCCAGCATTGTAACATATTTTTTTTGTTTAGAAAGCAATAATGTATAAATGATTTTTAACATGTATGTGGGCACCTTGCTAAATGTTTCCCATAATATATTTTTAGTTAAGTCAATCACTGCTGATAAACCAGTGTCAATCTAGGGCAGTGGTGGTTGAACCTATGCCACGCATGCCAGAGGGGGCACACAGGCCGTCGCCCCAGCACAGAGCCGGCAGAAGGCAAGGGTGGCGCATCGAGTCCTTAGCTCAACTTGGGTGGCCAGAGCGCCATGTGCGTGGAGGGTTGGCGCAGGAAACTGTGCAGCAGGAGTGGGATGTGATGCCCGTCAGGGTGTTGACTCTCTCCAAAATGGGGGTCGCAGCTATTCTTTGGCCTGAGTTCATTGCGCCCCATTGCGGAGAGGCTTCTGGAGCATATTGTGGCAATTAGTATTTTGTTCAAGTGGGTTGCAAAATAGCACTGGCAATTATTATGGTCGGCCCTCAGTTTCGGATGCTGCACAGGCAGAACAGCAAAGAGCCAAAATCCCCAAACTGGCCTGGCTGCTGCAACATCTTTAGGGCTCCTTTTGCTCAGCTGCTCCACGCAAGATGCTCAGACCGAGAAGGCACCCTCGTGGCCAGGGAGGTGCAAAAGGAAGGGCCAGATGGAGCATTGGTCCCATTCGGATACGTGACACTATCCCCAAGCAGGCACTCATGTTCTTTTCAGAGGCTGGGCGTGGATCCTAGGACTTGTGTCCGAGTAGAAGCGCCTCGGATGGGACGTCGGGGTGGTGGTGGTGCAAAACAGAGCCACAACGCCCAAGGTGCGTGTTTTCCCTTGGGGAGCCTCTGCAGTGGGTGGGGAGGGGTCAGCGCTCTGCACACACTCAGAGGCACACTGCCGTGTTGGTGGGCCGCCTTCCTCCTCTTGCTGTGAGCTTGAGGCTTTACACACTTTCTGGCCACGCGTAGGGGCCCTGAGTAGGGGCCAGTTGGGGCTGGGCGAGGGAGCGGGGCCAGCATGTGGGGCAGCCCTCAGGGCCATTCAGAAAACAGTAGTGCGATGGGGTCACTGCTCTGCACATTGTCAGAGGGCCACGCCAAAAACGCTTGCTTGCTGGGGCTGGAGCTTAAAAGCGGGGAATCCTTAAAGTGGAATTCTCTGCCAAATAATTTTAAGTCAATGAAAGCACTTGGGATTGCTTTCCTTACTTATGTAGTTTGGATAATCTTAATTCAAACTTTTACCAGTTGTATCATTGAAAGCTCTGTTATTGTGTTTTTCTTTTAAGACAAACTATGTTAATATATGTGCTGCTTTTTCTAAACTAAAGCCTCAGTATTCAGGTTAAATTGCCGTATTTGCACTTTGCAATAAATAAGTGGGTCTTGGGTTGCAGTTTGGGCACTCAGTCTATAAAAGGTTCACCATCACTGACCTCGGGCATTTCTTGCAGCTCAGCACAGCAATATGCCTTGTCATCGTGTGGCTCTGAAAGCTCACAGCTTCCTGTGTTTCCTGAGAAGTCAAACAGCCCAAGTGTTAGTGGCAGGCAACTAATCCATTTATTCTAGGAAGCTGCCTTATACTGAGTCAGACCTTTGGTTTATTTAGCTCAGCATTGTTTACTCTTCACTGGCTTCCAGGAGCTTCTCAGTGTTGCAGGCGGGAGTATTTCCCAGCCCTATCTGGAGATGCCAAGGTTTAAACCTGGGACCTTTGGATTCAAAACATGACCTCTACCACTGACTTCCCTCTCTCAAAAGAGAGACCTGTGCACTCAGCTGATGAGTGCCCACCTTAGGATGCTCATGCAAGCATGAATTTGATGGATGAGTGTAGTGATGGGGAAATGCACCCCTTAACTGGGGCCACTAGTCACAGAACAATGTATGTGATTAGAGCTGTACCAAAGCCAATATTCATTGTTTTAGTTATATATATATATCATGACTTTGTATGCAACACTCTTTGGACATGTAATCAGCTTACGATAAAATGTTGAAAGCACTATAAAATAACGAATACATAAAAATAAGCTAAAATAAAAAAAGGGGAAGCATACAAAAGGAGCATCAAAACAGCATCAAAATAACCCAGATAAAACCAAGCAAGGAAAAGTAAGAAGCCTGGGGGTATTTGCCACTGAAAAGTGGGTGTCTGGCAAAGTTTTATGAGATGATCATTCCAAGGCCAAGGCAGCACCACTGAAAAGGCCCTTTTCTCTGTAATTCATATGGGGGGTGGCTCTGACAGTGATTCCAGACTATGGGCAGGCAGATTTGGAGTCGGGCCCTTTACTCCAAGTCTCGAAGCCCTTTCAAGCTCAAGACCTTAAACTGGAATGAGAAATGCTTGTAATGTCTGATCCCGTTTAGTAGCGCAGCAGCAGTATTCTGCAGTTTCTGAACCATCTTCAGAGGCAGATCTTCCTTGTTTTACTTTGCCAGGAGCTTTTTATGACTTTACATTGCAGACCCTCCAAGTGTCCCTATTTTCCAGGGACGTCCCTGATTTAGAGAGGCGATTTGATCCCTGCATGTCCTGCTTTTCCTTAGGATGTCCCTATTTTCATTGAAGAAATGTTGGAAGGTATAGAGTTATCTGACCCCGGAGCTGTCTGAAGGCAATCTTGTATAGGGAAGTTTTTTTAAAAAACAGTTTAATGTTTTATGATGTTTTTATACATGCTGGAAGCTACCCAGAGTGCTGGGGCAACCCAATAAGATGTGTGGGGTATAAATAGTAAATTTTTTATTATGGAACGGGACGTCCCTATTTTCATTGGAGAAATGTTGAAGGGTATGGCATTGTGTTCCCCTTGTTTTCCAGCTCCAGCATCTTAAGAATTAAAATGGTTGAGATATCTTTGAAGTACGGTATTTAGAGAGTACCAGCTGAAATTGAATGTATTCCTACTTTTTTAAAAACCAGCCCAACAGGCTGAAATTCCACAGGTAGAGATTTCTTCTTTCCAAGCCAAGAAAAGCTTTGTCTGCTACATTTCTGCATTTCAAGGTGCCGGCACAGGCACAAGGACATGTAGGAAACGTCAGGTGATTACACAGGGACTCTGCTGTAGATGAAAGACTAGCATTTGGGGTTTAGGAGCACTAAACTAACTTCTCTAATTCCTGACCCCCCCTTCCCTCTTCCTCTGATCCCCCCCTGGAACTGTATTCTCTGCTAACCCCAAACATCAACAAATCCTGCTTTGTTCCAAAAGAGTGCTTCAGATTGCATCTGGGCGGGCTTCCATTCATAGCGGAGGCCTTGTTTTCCTCCTCAACATTCAGCGTCTCATGAATTATAGCTGGAAAGGCCGTTTCCTACTTTTGCTTCATTTCATTCTCAGCGTTGCTAGAAAGGGACAGCTGAGGCTGGTGTCGTGCTTGCTTCGCTTTGGTTTTTTCAGTCTTACCAGGGAAAGGCACTCTCTACCCTCCCCTGGTTTCTGACAAGATCCCATCCCAAGGCTGAGCAAGAAACCTACATGATTCATGAGTACATGTTATGTATAAGGGAGAGAGATTGCTTCGTACGTTTCCCAGTTTCCTTGGGAGTCTTATGCTTTCAACAAACTGCCTCTCCTTGCAGATAAACTCAAAGGTCAGTCTGATTCTCTGCGTGCCTACTCAGAAGTAAGCCCTACTGAATTCAATAGAGCTTGCAGCCACCTATGCATGTCACCAGATTGCAGCCCTAAGGGCACACCAGAGAACAGGCTATTCTCCACCTTGGTGCTATTGCATGCTGCCTGCCCTCCCCAGAACAGGCCCAGAAACAAGTGGAAAGAATAACTCCCAGGGTTCTGGGAAGCTTAGGCCCAATCCTTTGCAGACTAGGAGTGGAGAGAGGGAGTACCTGATCTGGTCGCAGTGGGCCAGGCATTGGGGAGACAGAGACCGCCAGACGAAGCTTCCTCTCCCACTCCTCCCTGGTCCCACTGCTTCACCCCAGCAGCTTCCCAGTCCAGGCACACTCACAGGGCTGGTCAGCTGCTGGGTGAGGTGGGAGTTAGAGGCACGGCCAGATGCAGCATGGGGGTTTGGTGTTAGGATCTCCCAGACTGTTTGTTTTTTAAGCATCGATCAACAGCAGCTACTGTGGGCAAATGGTACTCGGACCATAATGTGGTGGGAGGGGGAGATAACCGCCCCCTTGTTTTCCCAATTAATATCCCACCCTCCAAGTTGTTATTCTGTAGAGGAAGGGCAAATACCTGTACATTTCCCCTACAGGGCCAAAAATAGCTTGGGGAAGCAATTTTATTTGGAAAACATTTGCCCAGGAGCTGCTGGTGGTGGGGAAATAATCCTCTCCATCCCCCGCCAGCATCGCAGTCCCGAACTCTGCTGTAGTGATCAGATTGCTGGACTAGGACCTGGGAGACCAGGGTTCAAATCCCCACTCTGTCATGAAGCTGTCACTGAGTGGCATTAGGCCAGTCACTGTCTCCACCTGCAGTGCCTAACCTCCCTCATTGGGTTGTTGTGAGGATAAAATGGGAAGGAGCTCCTTGGAGAATAGGTGGGATAGGAAAATAAATAATCTGGATGGGGAAAGATGAACTTGAAGCTGTTAAACGGGGGCGGGGCGGGTACAGGAGATCCTAATTGCTTATCTTCTGGCTCATGTCTCGATTTGTCCCCACAGGTAGCTTGAGTTGCCACTCTAATTTTCTTGGGAGAACTACTATGCCTTTTAGTCAGCCTTGCATTTAAGCACTAGCCTGGTAGCCATAGGTGACAAGGAATTGCGTGCAGGTGAGTGAGGAGGCTGGTGGAGCGCTCTGCCTGTCCTTAGTGAGACCCCAGCAGGCTGGTACATTGGGTGGGGCCAGGCTAGTAACTTTTGTGGGCTTATTTACAAAACTGCTTAAACTGTCACATAGCAAACAGGAATTGAGCAGCAGTAGCTTCCCCCATCATGGCATGCTTGGAAAAGTTTCACTGGCTTCGTTTCCACTTACATCACAGCTATGGCACTGAAAGGGTGTGGAAGCTTGGCAACCCTATTAGGCATCAAGTTAGTTGTTCCGGTATCCTGGAATCACCTGCCCTTTCCCTTTAATGCCATTTCCCCAGGGGTTTTTGAAACAATTGCTCATTTTTCCAGCCGTCACTAAACTGAACAAAGTAACAGAGGTACCACTGGGAGGTGCAATTCCTACTGTGGTAGTGCAAATTTGTACTAAGCGCACGGCCTATTTGTTTTTTTCTTAAGTAGTCACACTGGCTTTAAAAGGACTACACTGCAAATGATCTGAGAACGGTAGCTTTAATTGCATACAGAATTGATGTGTATGCATTGCTTTGGGCATTCTTGCAACGCATCAAGCAAAACTTCCAACAAGCCCCAGGTTGTATGCTTGGACTTCCAAAAGTTTTTGCTTAAGTCCCTCACCAGAGGCCCTGAGTAAACTTAGTAAGATGGGGCGGGGGGATCAATGTACAGCCATACGTTGAAGTAGCTTTGGGATGAGTATTTTTGGGTTGTGCGCTGCGGTGACCTGCAAGTAACAAGGCGCATTACTTCCAGGTTTTGCCGCTTGCACATGTGCAGACGGTCAAAATGACGTCATACGGATGTGCGGAAGTGGCGAATCGTGACCCGCGTGGACACGGGTTGCATTCGCTTCGGGATGCGGACGGGGCTCCGGAATGGATCCCATTCGCATCCAGAGGTACCACTGTATTCAGGAACAACAGCCTAGATGAAACAGGCAGTTCTCATAACGGAGGGAAATCGTAAATAAGATAACTAGTGGGGGACTTGAGGAAGGCAAGGCTATACAATTATGAGTGGTTTTGGGGGAGAAGAATGGGATGTTATACTAGAACTACCCAATGAAACTGACTGGCAGGAGATTTCAGGCAGACCTTCACATGATAAATGTGTGGAGTTCACTGCCATCAGGCCTCCTCTCCCTCAGCTGTCAGCTGGGGCAGCCATTCCACCAGACTGCCTCAGTGGGAGAGATGGAAAGCGGGGCTCATTCCATCAGCTTTGCCAAAAGACCAGCTCCATCAGCACCTCCTGCCCCTGAACTGTGCCACCTGGTCATTGTCAGAATTTGTTGTACCAGAGTGATTTTCTTCTTCATTCCATGTCCCTTTTTCCTTGTGTGTCCTTTTTTTTTTTTTTAGTCTCCAGGTAAGGACCGTCTTGTTTTAATTGATTGTTTCAAAGCTACTCCGGGAGCTCTTTTGGCTGAAGAGCCAGGTACAAATAATCTAAATCAGAGCTTTCAAAATTTTTCATGTTGGTGACACACTTTTTAGACATGCATCATTTCGTGACACAGTAATTCAGTTTTACATCATTTCGTGATACAGTAATTTAGTTTTACTAGCAAACCAGAGGTTAAACTAACCCCTTAGAAGGGTGTTTGCGTGACACACCTACACACTGCAGCCAACACGCTAATGTGTCGCGACACGCAGTTTGGAAAGCTCTGATCTAAATAAAGTAATCAGAGACGACGAGGGCCGCTAGCAAAGGTTGCAATTCTACCCCCTTTTCCTGAGAGCATTCATCAGGACTTTCTTCCGAATAGTCGGGGTTAGGATTGCCCTGTCAGCCATAGCAGCCACAAAGCGCACTCCATGCATTTCCAGGAAGCATTTTTGTGTGTGTCTGTATGTGAATTTACATTCCCCGTTCGGATAACGACACATTTAATGCAGCGAAAATAAGCGATTAACCTTTCTCAGTTTGGCTCTTGCTCTTCGCTTCCACGAGCGCGTTTTGTTTTGTCTCGCTGCGTTAGCTGGAGCATTAATAACACCGGGCTTCCCGCTTGCGCTAGCTGTATAATCCTTATAATCCCGAACTCTTTAGCAAGAGAATACTGGCATGCAGTCCTGCCCATCCGTTCCGCGGGGTTTAACACGCACGGCTCGCTCGCATTCGACTGCAGGGTGCGGCGGCGGCGGGGATGGGTGCTCCAGAGACCTCTTGCGGCAGAACTGCGGAACTGCCGCTTGGTGCAGAAGCGCGGAGGTCCCCATCTCTTAAAACTGCCAGATAAAAGAGGGAAACGCTCTGCACAGACGTTGTTGGGATTCATTCAAAGCACGTTCCACTGAAAGAGCACAATCCTGAACGTGCTGAGGCACGAAGCCTCTGCTTAGTTCAATAGGTCTCACTCTGCGTAGTGAGCGTGCTTGGGACGCTGTCACAATTGACAACACTAAGCCGAATTACGCGGATATTGCTTTAACTTTCAGCAAATCAAACAGACGTTTTTGCTTCAAGCCTGCTTTAAGGAACCCACACCAAGTTAGTAGAGCAACGCTTCCGATTCCGAAGGGGCCTTGCAGAAAGCCAGGAATGCGTACGTGCGTGGGAATCTCTGTCTGGAGAAGCCGGGCGCTTCTTTCGTGACCTAGGCGCACACAATCGGTTTAAAGAAAGGAAAGCTCAGACTTGCAATTCCTGATTCCATACGGTGTTGAAAATTCAGACATGTCCCTGCCTTCCATCGAGCTTGATATCCGTTTATTTAGCCCGTGCAGATGCGCCGCCTTCTAAATTGTGTGTAAGGTTAACAGTTCCCGTGATTTACGAGGTGCATAGCTGTCGACGTTTTCCTTTTTTTAAGGGAAATTCCCTTATTCCGAATAGGATTCCTCGCAAGAAAAGGGAAAAGTTGACAGCTATGACGAGGTGGCGAGCGGGGAGGACAACTTATTTCACGGCAGGGCGTTATATATATATATATATATATATATATATATATATATGCTTTCGTAGATTTTCACGGGTACAGGAATGCAGGTTTTGGTGTCCTCGGGTGTCTTCCCGTGTAAAAGTTGGGGTGTCTAGGCGACGTTTCGACGAGGTCTCACTCGTCATCTTCAGGCTGGTGCTTTCGGCTTCTTGTTACTGGCTCTGTTCCAGTAACAAGAAGCCGAAAGCACCAGCCTGAAGATGACGAGTGAGACCTCGTCGAAACGTCGCCTAGACACCCCAACTTTTACACGGGAAGACACCCGAGGACACCAAAACCTGCATATATATATATATATATATATATAAAAACAACCCCATCTCAAAATTCCTTTCTGGCCAGCCAAAGCGGTGAGCAAGCTTCTGAGTCCACCAGAACTCTTCGTCCGATTGGATGTTAAACAAAGAGATCGGATAAAAAGAGCTGGATTGGTATTTAAGTCATAACGTCTGCACTAGTTAAAAAGTTAGTTTTTGTTTGCGCATTGTACCAGAAGGGCGTCGTTGGAGGGGGGGGTGGCATGAAGAGCTCCCGCACCTCGGCATTTGCCATCACTCTGCCGGCTTCAAGAGGGAATTTTGGCAGGCAAACCTTTTCTCAGCCCTGCATGACAAGTTGCAGTCGCCAAAAGGGAACCCCCCCGCTTCAAGTGTTTGGACCAGAGAAAGCCCGCATCTGTAAATCCCACTGGCCTCGGCCTCTGAGCCAACAGGCACAAAATCGGGCTGCCCAAGGTGCAGGCGCTAGGTCGCCACAGAGCATAGCTGTCAAAGTTTCCCTTTTTTAAAGGGAAATTCCCTTATTCCGAATAGGATTCCTCGCAAGAAAAGGGGAAAGTTGACAGCTTTGCCACAGAGGCGGCGAAAGTGCGCCCTGGAGCGCGTGCAAAGGGCCATCCCCACTAGCGGAGGAGTTGCTTTGCATGGTTTCATTTTCTAAGATGGGGGGCCTCTCTAGTTCCTCCACTGTTCAGTAAGTAATAGTTTAGGAGGCGACAACTCAGCGAGAGAGAAAATGCTTTGAACGCATTTTTACTGTGTATTATGTTGTGAGCCGCCCTGTGATCTTCGGATGAAAGGCGGTGCATAGCTTCGATCAACGAATCAATGCAAAAATGCCCGGGTTGAGGAGGTCCCAAGCCAGAAATCTCAAGTCAACAAGGGTCTTTCCCGAGACCCGAGATTGAAAATGACCCGGTTCTGCGATGAGCAGCGCCGTCAGTTTCGCAGGCAGCGAGCCCGCGTTGCGCCCACCGTTTCGCTGTGTCGGGAACTCGCCCCGGCGAAACAGCGCCGCCCAATCGCAGCCACTGCACTGGAGCAGAATCCGGGCGCTCACACTGCGCCGTGGCTCCGTGGGGCTTCCGCTCTACTTCGCCTCTTCTTCCGCCCTTGCTCCCCCCGCGTTTTGCCTCGAAATGGAACAGCCCTTCTCGCCGCCTGCCGCGTCGGGTAACCCGGAACATCTGCGCGTTCCCTTCCGGGTCGGCTCCGGAGGCGTTCTCGGCCTTCACAGCGGTCCTGCTTTGCGACGCGGCGCCTGTCTCCCCCTGCCCCGCGCTCCGCTTTGCGTTCCTTTGCGGAAAAAGGGGGGTGTAAAAAAGCAGCCGGTGCGCGTGCGCATTCCTCTCCTGTTCCGGTCTACATAGCCTTGTGGGGTCCCCTCCTGGCAGGTGAGCGGAGGGGGGAGGGAAGGATCCTTTGGGGCCTCCAGGGCAGACCAGGGAGCCTGGCTGGGCGAGCGGAGGTGGCGCCCATTTCCGGGATGGTGGTCTTTGAGAGGCATCCGCTGCCCGGAACCGACGACCCGGTGACGGGCGAGGAAGGCGGCTGCGCTGGGCTGCTCGCTGGAGAATTCCGCGCTTCCTTCTTTATTTTAAGATGCGTTCCGCTTTTCTGTTTTCCCAGTCCGGTGGGTGGCCTATGTCAAGGATGGGGAGCCGGCGGCCTTCCAGTTGTTACTGGGCTCCCAGTGGCCCCGTGGTGTGGGAAAGCTGGGAGCTGAAGTCCAAAAATATTTGGAGCGCCCCTCCCCCCCATCCCAGGCATAAGTACCGGTATTAGAATTCAAAAATGAGTGGCCCGTTTCTGCCTGATGCAACAGTCTTGCATTGCACCTGATGACATTCTCGCCAAAGACTTATTTTCTGTATTTATTTTGCTTTATTGGTGTGTACAGTGGTACCTCGGGTTACATACACTTCAGGTTACATACACTTCAGGTTACACACTCCGCTAACCCAGAAATAGTACCTCAGGTTAAGAACTTTGCTTCAGGATAAGAACAGAAATCATGCTCCAGTGGTGCGGCGGCAGCAGGAGGCCCTATTAGCTAAAGTGGTGCTTCAGGTTAAGAACAGTTTCAGGTTAAGAACGGACCTCCGGAACGAATTAAGTACTTAATCCGAGGTGCCACTGTACTTGATTTGCCGCTCCTTAGGCCACTACCACACTATGAGGGAAAAGGTAACATGGGAAGGACTGATACCACTGTTTGCTGACTAGTCGGGCATAAAGTATTGTCAGGGGTTCAGGAGCAGAGTCACTGGAGAGGGAAGAAACAGAGAGCGAGGGGGAGGAGTCGGAAGGAAATGTCAGCGGCGACAGTAGTCCAAGATCTCTGAGTCTCTCCAGTGACTCGGAGGATTCACAGAAAGGGGCCCCCATGGTCAGGGCAAGGGGAGTGCCCAGGGGGACACCTCGGGAAGAAGGGGACTCAGAGAGTAGCAGCTGGAAATCCGGACCAGCGTCCCCCCCAGAGAGCAGTAGGGGGGAGGAGTCTAAGGCATCGGGATCAGGGAGCGCGCAGGCAGAGGGAGAACGTGAGGCAGGAGTGGCCACACCCTCGTCAGGGAGCGAGGAAACGGTCATCCGGAAAGTAAAACGCGCGCGCGCGCCAAGTTCAAATGTACAGGAGGGCGGCAAGGTGGGCAGCCCGGGTAAGGAGCCAGGTCCTAAAGCCCGCCGAAGAGAGGGGGAGGAGTCAGAGGGGTCTAGCTCCGCGTCGGAAGAGTCCAGGAGGAATGAGACCCCGGGGGGTAGTAAGACCCAGAGGAAGAGAGAAAGAAGGAAGAGGTGGAGTAAGATTAGAGTCTTGAACTGGTGCACGGGGGGTGGAGATCCAGACAGAGCTTCGCCGGTCTAAAGTCCAGACGTAGGGCTGGGACGCTGAGACTTGTAAATGGAGACTATTCTTCAATAAAGACTTTGATACTGTACTATTGGCTAGCGTTGGTCCTTGGTGAGCTGGGACCCGGAGCCAGCCCTGACAAGTATGTATTTTGTTTGCTTGGAGGACTTTTACAAATCTCATCCTTCAGTGCTGCTACCCCCAGATACGTTGAAACAATAAAATAGCAAAATAGTGGTTAAAAAACCTCAACAACTCAGCACAGTAGGGTGAAATCCAATTCAGGCAATCTTTTTTTATTATTATTTTAAAGAAAAGTGAAGAAAAACGTCTGCCCGGCACTGGAAAAGATAAAAGTGTAAGTGCCAGACCAGAGGGATAGCATTGCATCAGTGACATGCCATAACTGATGACCACTCCATGAATGGGGTGCCGTAACAGAAAATGCTGCCTGTGTCTGCCACCCCTTCTGACCTCTGGAGGCAGGTGCTATTGGGCTTGAGTAAGTGGGTTGGTTCATGTGGAAGTAGGTGGTCCATCAGATACTCATGCCCCAATTCATATAGACTGTTAAGGTGTTCCAACCTGTTAATGGAGTCTTGGATATAGGGTTAGGCTGAGGTCCAACCCAGTTGAAGCTCAGTATCAATAAAGAAACAAACAATGTTTCCAAACTGTACAAAACTGACTCCTGTACCAACAGAACCGATCCTCATAGCTGTCCTAGACTGAGTTTGTCATGTGTGAAGCCCTTAAAAAATTCAGCATTGCTTGCTTTATTCCAGTAACTGCAGCCTGATGTGGGGAAAATTATTTCATATTTATTAGCACCTACTAAATAAATTAATTATAGCTTAATAAATATCCTATATTTCTACGTATTAGCATAACATTTCTATGCAATTGGTATTTTCCTAGATGCAGATAAAACATGACTTGGAGGTCCAGGCTTGCTCTCAGATAGCATGGCAGAATCAAATTGTTTTCAAATCCAATTTAATTGTGGGGCAAGGGTGGTCAATTGTGGGACAGGAGACTTTCTTGGAAGAGTATTTTTATTGCTTAACTGGTTCTCCAATCCTGTTAGGAAATATGACATGCCTTCTACTTGTTGATATGTGGTGAAAACATTACGGGTGTGCAGTTGTCTGTAAAGTGTTTTAATAATTCGTGGAAGAAGACTGACCTGGTCACATACAAGGTGAAACTGGACCTGCCCTGCTCACTGTCTTTTAGACACCCACTATCTTGACAACTCCTGCCAACCTAGCAGTTCGAAAGCACGTCAGAGTGCAAGTAGATAAATAGGTACCGCTCCGGAGGGAAGGTAAAGGGCGTTTCCGTGTGCTGCTCTGGTTCGCCAGAAGCGGCTTAGTCATGCCGGCCACATGACCCAGAAGCTGTACACCGGCTCCCTCGGCCAATAAAGCGAGATGAGTGCCACAACCCCAGAGTCGGCCACGATTGGACCTAATGGTCAGGGGTCCCTTTACCTTTATCTTGACAACTGTCATTCTATCACCATGGAAATGATGTCGCACAAAAATATATATAGATTATTACTGTTGCCCACATCTCCTGCAAAAGATATACCCTGTTTAACTGCCTCTCTCTCTCTCTCCCCCTCTCCCTCTCTTTCTCAGTTTGTAACTTAAATGTTCCGTAATAATAATTTTTTTCTGTATGTCATCCGGAGAATGACATGGTCCAGGTTGCACGTACAAAGTCAAAAACAATGTATTCAGCATTTTGTGTCATTTGCAAAAGTTAGCCTTCAATTTGAATCTTGTTTCTTGTTAGGGAGCCAGTTCCAGATGCCCTGCAATGGATGATGACAGTCAGGACGAGCTCATTAACAAGAATGCAGCAGTAGGCAAAGTCAAAAGAACGACTGCACTGCTCTTCAGCGACGCAGGTAACTGAAACTAGTCGGAGCCTTATTCTTAAAACTGCTGGAGCTTCTGAACCTTAAGGCATTTACAAGAGAAAACTGGCCTGTGGTTTTGTGTTTGGAGATATTCTTCATGGGTTCACAACTGTACATCTCTAGGCGTAGGCATAATTTATTTTCTAGTCACTTCAAACTTGGATGTGAGTGAGGTTTGCAGTTTTACTCTATAAATGTTAAGACATTTCTACAGAAAGCAACTTGGTGGTCTTTTTTAGAAACCATCTGCCTTCCCTAACCTGAGGCCCTCCAAATGTTTTGGACTACAGCTCCAATCAGCCTCAGTAAGCATGGCCATTGGCCAAAGAGAGTGGGGGTTGTACTCCAGCAACAAGGTGCCAACCTGGGGAAGGCTGTTTACATCATTCCAGATTTTCTTATGTTTAGCAATCTGAAGCTTCATATACATGGCTCCTTATTTAGCTAACACTGATGGCTAGAATTCCCTACACAGCCAAATGCTATTGCAAGCATTAGCTGTTAAAACTCTCATGCACATTGGTGTGTGGTGCAATACAACTATTGGGGTTTTTTTAGCAGAGGAAGTAAGGGAACAACAGCTATCTTTTTTTCCTTAGAAAACCAAATACCCTGGTAAGAATAACTATGTGAATTTGTTAATGTTACACACTTTGTTTGGCCTTTTATTTTGTTTCAGCTATTCATGGTGGAGGGATGATAAACAATATGCTTCCAATGACGCTTCAGTCCCTGTTTGCTTGAAGTCCTGCTCATACCCTTCCTTTTTGTTTTTGAGATTTCACAGCTCACTGAACACACATTTTCAGCCATGAGAAATAGAAATCTATTCTTTTCTGGTTGGAAAATAAAAATAGAGGTAGACTCTCAGAATAATTTTGTTTCTGATACCAATGCCATGTTTTTGTATAGATTTACTGATTATACAGTTTTGTGTATGCATATGTAATATGCAAACAGAAACTAAATACCAATGGTCTTGGATAGCTCCTAATACAAACTCCTATAAGGGAGACTGGCCACTACTACTGCCTATTATTTTCTTCATGAGTCCCTCCCTGGTGGTGGAGATGTAGTTACTTGATGTTGGCAAGAGATAAACACTTCCGATATATGGAATGGTACGCACAACCACAATGGTACAATATATGGAATGGTACGCACAATACCACCAGTACTACATGTTAATGGGTGGTTGGATTTTTTTGTAAAGACTTGGTTTTTTCTTTGCCTTACATGATAGTTGGCCCTGAGCACTCATGTTCTTCCCTTTTCTGCCCCTCTTATGTTCCTCTTGTTCAAAAGAAAGCAGCGATGGAAATAGTGGGGACTCTGATGACACGGGCAGTGAGGAGGAAGGTGATACTGATGAAGATGGAGGTGAAGAGGATGAAGAAGGTGAAGATGAAGATCTAGAAGGTGATGATAAAAAAAACATCTCAATGTTATGATCATTACTATTTTATGGAATCAAGTTGTCTCCAGCAGCTATTTAACTGGACATAGCGTGTTGGGCCATGGTTCACACATGAGATGAGATGAGATAGAATGTAAACTGTCATTAGCATATTTATCTCTCCATTCTTCCAAAGATCTCAAGCAGCATTAATGCTCTATGTGAGTGGAATGGTTATAACAACCTAGAATGAAATCATCCGCTTTGTGGGTGAGCTGGAATTTGAATACCCTGGTCTTCAATCTCAACATTTTGATCCAGGTGCAGGGAACCCTTTTCAGCCAGAAGGCCACATTACCTAGTGGGCAGCTTTCTCCCGGGGTTTGCATACCAGTGGTGTGTGTTCCATGAGTGGTTGTGTGCCATTCTTTTATCCAAGCAAGCAGTATTGTCACAATTCAAGGACATGTAAAATCACTAGAGGAGAGCGCAGAGCTGGGCCAGTGAGAGATGTGGCCTGCAGAATGCGTACTGGCTGGGCTGGGCAGAGTCCCAAAAGTCTGATAGAGAAACCTAGAGGACCTGTGGTTCCCTATACCTGCTTTAAGCACTGTATTGCACTCCCTCTTGCTGTACAATACCCTGATAAACACTGTGACTTTATTTGGGTTTTTCTTTTTCCTATCAAGCAAGCCATACATATGATGACTGCTAGTTAACTGAAATTTTAATATAGCATTGGGCTACTGTGCGCCCACTGGTGATTAATCATAGAAATAGATGGGATAGCCGTAGATTGCTGGTTCTGAATAATGCAGCCTTATGAAGCTTTAGCACTGAAAGTGGGTATTCATGGTCTCCCAGGAATCTATTCGACTGTTGTTTCTCTTCAGGATCATAGGGCACTTCAATCCAAAATGCATTATGTGGAAATAAATACTAAGGAATTCTTTCATTGTTTTGTAAGACTCAGAGGAGGAGGAGGAGGAGGAGGAAGAAGAGGAGGAGGAGGAGGAAATGGAAATGGCTGCTACGCAATCAACACATTTGGTTAAAGCAAAGCCGCAACTTAATGGAGGCTTTCTTTCTTCTGATGATGAAGATGCTGTAAACTGCCCAATATGCCTCAACACATTCAGGGACCAGGCTGTTGGAACGCCTGAAAAGTGTAGTACCCATTACTTCTGCTTGGATTGTATAGTCGAGTGGTCTAAAGTAAGAACTCTTTAGATAAATTTGTTGCATAATTTATCTTACTCAGTTTGTTTACATTTTTTTTGCAAAGGCAATAAGCAGTATAATTTGATGTGACCTGATAAAAATAATACCATACCTGAGGCAATTTTCAGATCATCTTGTGCAAAATGCTTTGTGATTTTTGTAGAGATTCATTGTATGGGATCAAGTTATAATGCAGATTTACAGTCACTGGCTAAGAAGAACTAGACCAGTAGAATCTACCATTATGCATTTTAGAACTACTAGAGCCCAACCTTCATTTAGTTTTTGCAGTCATAATGTGAACCCAGTAGACCTTAAAAAGTGCATGCGTTCATTACCTTGTTCTCTTTTTCTATAATACCAATAATATTAGTTGCTCTCAGTCTTGTTATTTGGGTGATATAAAAACCAAAATTGCTACTCTGGCATAATCTGGCAGATTTTGGCTTACCTTAGCTAAAAATTGTGCTTGCTGCGGTCCCCTTACCTTAGTATCGTTTTTAATGGTTTTAAGTATGGACTGTTTTAATTACTTTTATTTTTCATTTTTAGCTGTTTTCATTGTTTTATAATTGCATATTTTATTGTTGTACCCTTTCTGGTACTTTATGGTAAATGGCGGGTAAGAAATCAAATAAATAACACATCCCCTCCTTTTCTTTGCAGAATGCCAACTCTTGTCCAGTAGATCGCAAACCTTTTAAGTCTATCTGCGTTCGAGTGCGCCTGGGTGGAGAAATCTTGAAGAAAGTAGGTTTTCCATTGACTTAAGAAAAGTTAAAAGTCAGAATCCATGTTTCATGCAGTTTTTGTAAAACTTTTTGTGTCCGCTTTCTCCTTCAACTCGTAATTCATATCAATTTTCCCCTTCCTGGATACCATCCTAAAGCTTTGAAACCTTTCCTTAATGGCACTGTTGATGGGAATTGCTCACTTGAATGAATGGTTGTGGTTTTGGAATATGCAATTTTCCCAACACTGATTTTCAGAAGTAATGTTTTTTGGGTAGGCTACAGCTGTCACTTAGAGATCTGGCTTCTATGTGTATGCGTAGAAGGGCCTTTCTATACACAGCCCAATCCGTGTGTGCTCTCTTTATGGTGGCTTTCTGTGGGATGGGTCTTCTAGTCCTTGCCTAAGAACATTGTGGCTTGTATTGCAGGCGAAATACCAGTGAAGCATGCTTTTATGTAGAGAGCATAGGGGAACAGGAATGTTGTGCCCCATTGCACAAAAGCGGATAATGACGTTGACTGGGGCTTGGCCAGGTGCAAACACTATTGAGTTTGCAATAGTGGCTATGCTTAGTGTAGCTATTAACATGATAGTGTAAAACTTCCTAAAAATGTGCAACTTTGCTCAGATTCCTGTTGAGAATGCAAAATCTGAGGAGGATAATCTGGAGGAGGACCCTACCTTTTGTGAAGTGTGTGGCCGAAGCGACCGAGAAGATCGCCTGTTGCTGTGCGATGGCTGTGATCATGGGTAAGGAGTTCTGCCTTTAAAAACCCTCCTTAGGTATGCTACTTTTGCCTGATGCTTTCACACTATATTAGGCCTGTAGATGCTTCTTTCTCTTGTATGCTGCCTGTATTTTATGTTATTAATTTTCTATACCACCCTTCATCTGACGACCACAGGGCAGTTCTCAATATAAAAACACAAAAATATATAGCATAATTTCTTCTTCTCACCACCCCCTCTACCCCGCTAGGTTGACATGTTTGATGAGTATGCTGCCTTTTTTCTTCTTGCAGGGGGGAATGCTAGCAAATCATTGTTGCTAGAAGATCTTCATTTTTCTTAGGCAGAACTTGAAAATGTAGTGTTTTCCCCCCTTCAGCACTGAGATAAGGTAGCTTATACCATAAAAACAGAGTGTGCAATAATAAATTATAAAACAATTTAAGGTGTGAAAACAGCCACCAGATATTTACGTGCTATAAAAGAAAAATGAAATTTTGTTATTGTAGGCTCAAAAGAAAACCTGCTTTGTTTTCTCTAGGAATTTTTTTAAATTTAAGTGCCCATTACTTAAAGCTAAGTGGGAGGTGGTCCTTAATGTGCCTAGATGAAGGAACCGCTCAAAGCCTATAAGAAGAGGATAGAGGAAGGTCAATGAACACAACATAGGGCACAAGTTGGCCTTGTTTGGGAGATACCTCCATAGGAGCAATCATAATGTATGCCCTATGCTGTGCTATTCTAGAACCATGAGGTACTTGGAGCCATGCTATGATTGAAGATTTGTATAAGCAGCCAGGCTTGTGAGATGAGGAGGTTTCAAAGAGTTGCAGAACTTCCTTTGCACTCAAAATAATTATGTATGTCTCTACAAGTGTCTGCGCTACTGTTGTTAGGAAGCTCCTGCATGTATCATCTTAGTGAAAAAAAGATCTTTGTCTGGCCAGTTACATATTACATGCTTTGCACCCTCTTGCTCTGTAAGAACATGTTACACTTTCTTTCTTTTTAAAAGATACCACATGGAATGCCTTAATCCTCCGTTGAGTGAGATACCTGTCGATGAATGGTTCTGCCCACCATGTGCACCAGCAAATGCTGTACCTGTTGATGCTGGCAAGTATTTTCTTTAGTAGCTTAGCTTTGCATTGTAGAGAGCTGTTCTTCAAGAAAACAGGACTTTCCCACAGCTTCTGCAACATGACTTTTATTGAGATAGGATTTTCCCATATAAACCAATCAATATTGCTATAATTGAAGGAAAACTCATTCAGTGTTAAAAACTGGTAACAAAACGTTTTTATCTCACTACTTCTTCAGCTGATGTTGATGTCGATTGTACAAGCCTGTTACACCTAGAGTCAGCCACACCATTGCATTGGCATTGGTGAACAGTACATTGCTCCATAACCATCTCTTTATCTAAACTGGTGTTTGGATCTGGTAGTTACCTTGGAAGGGAAAACATTGCACTGTCCATGGGGAATTCTAAAGCAAAGGGGTTTAAGGAGCTTTCTTTTTTTCCAGAACCCTTGCCAGTTTTGTTCTGGAGGCTTAGCAGAATGCCTGGATTTAGGTCTCTAGAAAGGTGTTCAGGTGCTGGTTGAAACACAGCTGACAACTGATCTTGTTTTAAGAAACAGATCATGTGAGTGAAGAGGAAGTTGCTTCCCTCATAGCTGATGTCATCCCTACCACCAGTCGACTACGTCCCAGTGTCCGAACTCGAGCTATAGCCAGAACACGTCAGAGTGAGCGTGTGCGGGCAACAGTGAACAGGAATCGCATAACAACTGCACAGCGAATTCAGGTACTGCACATTCTGAGGGGAGGATTTTGAGTGGAGAAAGCTCCTAATTGTAGCGAAGAGACAGTTTGATTTAGGAAGAAATCTGGGCTTGGGGGGGGGGCGGGGGCGGCTTTTCTACTTCCTTAATTTTGTAGTAAATCAACAATTGTGATCTCCCATCTTGATTTTTAGCATGTACCAAGATACCTTATGTCTTCCCTTCTTGATGAAACCATTGATGCAGTCGCAGCAGGGCTGAGCACAGCCGTGTATCAGAGACCACTGGCTCCTCGAACTACAACCAAGAAAAAACGAAGAGGAGGTAATTTGCTAAGAATGGTGGTGATAGTTCTTAGTTAATTTGTTATGAGGCTTACACAGCTCTCTTTCCACCCTTTCATCTTAAAATAATTCTGTGAGGTAGGTTAGGGTGAAGCTGTATGATGTTGTTGTTGTTTAGTCGTTTAGTCGTGTCCGACTCTTCGTGACCCCATGGACCAGAGAACGCCAGGCACTCCTGTCTTCCACTGCCACCCGCAGTTTGGTGGCCCAGGAATCACCATGTGTGCTTCATGGCTCTCAGTGGATTTGAACCTTTGTCTCCCTGCCCTCCCCCAGTATGACATCACTAACTGTTTCAATACTCAAGCTGTCGGTGGATTTCATTTATTTATTGGTAAACTGTTTCTGTGCCTCCTTTTAGCCTCCACAGTGAAGCCTCCATGGCAGCTAAACAAAATAGACAAGCATAAAACAACAATCAAAAGGCCCAGAATATGAGCAGCACCAATAAAACCAGCAGGCAGCTAAGAAAGGCAGAACACGCAGCAGAGCCTTCTCTGAAGATTGAAGTGTATGGCCTGGTTCATGTGGGTGCAGCAGGCCCTATGTAGCTGTCAATAACTCTAGGGAAAAACAAAACCGCTACCAAGTGTGTGGGATATTAATGAATATTCAGATGGCAGCTGCACTTGAACCTGGTGGATTGATTCAGATGTTTGTTTTGACATAATAGCGCCTTACAGATTTTCTTTTGGTGAGGTAACTAGCCACTTTATGGACCCTCGGATGCGCCAGGGTTGGAGGGTCTTGCACCATACATGCTCCAGGCATTCAAGTGACCAGCCATTAGTTTCATATGGTCTGTAACCTCAGGTGGCTTTACAATGGCTTTGTTCACACATAAGAGCAAACCCTAGTCTGAAATAAACTATGGTTTACTGTGAGTGAGCCGTGTGCTGATGCATGCTGCTTGGTTGTGCCTGCTTCCCTTCACCCCACATAGAGATAGGAAACAAGCACAGAGTGGCTGACCTAGTTTTATATGTGAAACCAGTGCTTGTGGTTGGTGACCCTCTAAATATGCTGTAGGCCAAGAACAAACCTTGACTTCTGCTCGTGGTTTGGTCGGAGAGAAACCACAAGCACTGGTTCTTGCGTAACCTAAGCCAAGTGTGGTGGCTTGTTTTTCCCAGCTTGAGAAAAAAGGTGGTGCAAAGCAGGTGCAAATTAGCAGAGGGCACAATCATGTTGCTTATTCGCGATAAATACTAGTTTGTTTTAGACTATGGCTTTCCATGACACATGAACCTGACCAGTGTCGGCAGGGGCATCTGAATTAATCCCAGTTTGTTGAAGCCATAGGAAATGAGAGGTCAACAGAGAGTGAACACCTCTGGAATAATCTTCATTTATTCTCTCTCTTTAAATTTAGGCTGTGATGTTTCTGACACGTGCTGCTTTTCCTTTTGAGAATGGATTGTATTTAGCATGCAGATTACAGAAGTGATTCAGGTTATAGGCTGTATTTGCTGATCTCCAGCTCCAAAATCTTTCTATATTTTACCTAATATAGCCAGCATGGTGTAGTGGTTAAGAGCAGGGGACTTGTAATCTGGTGAACTGGGTTCGATTCCCCGCTCCTCCACACGCAGCTGCTGAGTGACCTTGGGCCAGTCACACTTCTTTGAAGTCTCTCAGCCCCACTCACCTCACAGAGTGTTTGTTGTGGGGGAGGAAGGGAAAGGAGAATGTTAGCTGCTTTGAGACTCCTTAGGGTAGTGATAAAGCGGGATATCAAATCCAAACTCTTCTTCTCTTCTTCTTCTAATACAGGGAGGAGAAAGAAATCAGCAGGTAAAAAACCTCATACCAAGTCATCTGCTGGAAAAAAGAGCGCTGGAACTTGGATTAAGAGATGCAAACGCCGAGCAAGGCGGAGGAAGGGAAAAAAAATAAAAGTATGTTCCTGGATTTTTCACCAATGCAGAAATTTTTCTATTGTTTATGCTTTTCTTGTAATAGAGCATTGTTACAATTTTCTTGTAATACAGCATTATTTATTTAGGACTAATTATTACTTTATTTCATATACTCAGACAGTCTCCAAGCCTACTGGCCAAGGTTTTCACTTACTTTCTATGATTCCCTTTAAGAGGGTTGCAGAGTAGAGAATGCAACCCCTCATATTTCTGTGATACATAGTCATGTTTTCTATTTTCATAGTGTTTGGTGGGAATCCTGTTCTGAGCATAAAGTTAACCTGCTCTCCTTCTACCCAGGTGAAAACTGAGCTGACTTCTCGTTCCCGGATTGCAAAAACCCTTCGTCTTGGCAAGCCTGTACGTGGCATTTCAATCCCTTCCATGTACAAACCAATGGAACCCTCTCTTGGCCTTATGAGAGCAGATATTGGAGCAGCCTCTCTCTCTGTGTTTGGAGATCCTTTTGAACTGGATCCTTATAACAGGTATGAAATATGACAAACGAGAAGAAAACAAAGAACTGCAGTTCAGAAATGCATGGAGACTTTATCTGTGATAGGCAGGAAAGAAGAAAAATGGGGCTAAATCCAAATTAGATTATAAAGCTTATTCAGTTTGAAGCTAATCTTTTAAGTGTGCCTACTCTATATGTTCCTTAACTCATTTGCTTCCCTGCTATTTCAGAAACTTCTATAGTATATCAGAAGACATACCGTATTTTTCGCCCTATAGGACGCACCGGCCCATAGGACGCACCTAGTTTTTTGGGGGGAAAATAAAGGAAAAAATTTTTATTCCCCCCCGCAGCCGCAGGGCTGGGGCAGGGGAAGCCCGAGCTTTTAAAAACGCACCTACAGTAGTTTTTAGAGGAGAAAAACAAGTAAAAAATATTCTGAATCAAATGTTGTATAAACTACTGCATTTAATAAACAACCAGTATATCAGAATCATATTACAGCCATGTAAAGCGAACAGCAGTCAACAGTGGCATTAAGAACCATCATCACTGTCATTAACAAATGAAGAGAGACTTTAAGGTTTGAGTACTCTTCTAGTCTTCTGTGAACCCCAAGAACTCATCACTGCTAGAGTCAGAATTTATGAAGCTCAGTTGCTCACAATCACTGAGATCACTTTCTTCGCTATCTTCATGTAAAATATCATCTTCATTTCCATCCAAAGCATTGCTAATGCCACATTTTTTGAATGACCGGACAACGATTTCCTCCTTCACCGAGTGCCATGATGTTTTCACCCATTCACAAACTTGAGTGATAGTGGGCCTCTTCATTCGTCCAGTGGGTGTTAGATCATGATTACCAGCAGCCATCCATTTGTTCCACTCTTCTCGCATAAAGATCTTAAATGGCTTGTTGATAGAAACGTCAAGAGGTTGCAACTGGCTGGTAAGACCTCCAGGAATTACAGCTAGATGAGTCTTCACTTCTTTAAAGCGCTTTTTTGTAGTTTTGCTAATATGTGCTCTAAACTGGTCAAGTACTAATAAGGCAGGTTTTTTCAAAAGCCCTCCAGGACGTTTGGACCACACTTTTTCAACCCATACTCTCATTCCATTTTCGTCCATCCATCCTTTCTCATGAACATGTACAACAACTCCTCGTGGAATCACTTCTTTTGGAAATGTTTTCCTTTTGAAAATTAACATGGGTGGCAATTTGGTGCCATCTGCACAGCAAGACAACACAACAGTGTAATGGGTTTTCTCATGTCCAGAGGTTTTCACGGCGATAGTTTTGGCACCTTTCCGATCAACAGTCCTATTTGATGGCACATCAAAGGTTAGAGGGACTTCATCCATATTCCCAATCTGGCCAATTTCAAATCCATTTCTCTTCCTGGTATCAATTACAAAGTTATGAAAAGACATAATCTTAGATTCATATTCTTCTGGCATTTTTTGTGCGGTTCTAGTTTTGGTGCGCATAGCAAGGCCACATCGCTTCATAAATCTGTAGCACCATGATGGTGAGCCAGTAAAATCATGAATGCCTTTCTCTAAAGCAATCCGTTTGGCTTCATATATTATCATTTTTGTAGAGACTGCGAGGCCATTTTTCCGGTGACTTGTGATCCATTCTTTCATGGCAATGTCCATCTGTGGCCACTTTGCAGCACATCCACGAAAAGTGTGCTTGCTTTTATCTGCTTTTTGCAGCTGATCCTCCTGTTTCCTCCACTCTCTTATCATTTTTTCAGTTGGAGGTGATCCAAAATGTCTCTCCGCTGCTCTGTTTCCATGCTCCCTAGCATATTTTACTACTTCTAGTTTAAAAGGAATCTTATATGCTAGTCTTTTCTGCTTTATCATTCTTATAGGAATGGGGGAGGTTTTCTGCAAGAAAATACAGTGGTAAGGAACTGTCAGTAATGTACAGGACAGTATCTCCAACGTTTATCATTGAGCGCTTAACTGCCCCCCCCCCCAATATTTTTAAGTTGGAAGAGGGAGGGAGTGAAGGAAGGGAAAGGGAGAGCTCAACCTGTGGGTCCCCAGATGTTGTTTGGCTATAACTCCTATCATTCCTCAACTCCCATCTTCCCTGAGCTCTGGTCTTGCTACCTGGGGCTATGGGAGTTGTAGTTCAGCAACATCTGGGGACCCACAGTTTGAGAAAGGCTGAATTGTCTGTGAGGTGGGGCTTATCTGCCCCCCCCCCCATATTTTTAAGTTGGAAGAGGGAGGGAGGGAAAGAAGAGCGAGGGAGATCTTACATCTCTAGGTGTCTGTGGAGGGTAGCTGCCTTGCCTCGTGCAACCAGAGCAAATGGAGAAAATGGCGGGAATTTCCCGGCACAATAAGCTGGGGGAGGGGCGGAAGGGGCAGTCCCGATCCTTCCGGCACACTGTTAATCTAGCAGAGTGTAAGCAGCTTTCAATTTGCTTGAAAGGGAATCAGCCAGCCCTGGCTGAGCTTGTCAGCCAGTGCCGGGGCTGAAGGGGGAAGCCATGGGTTTCCCCATAAAGCCCCGGCAAGTGGCTCAGGGAACAGCCTAGACATCCCTGCGGGACCTCCCGCAGAGCTGCCTAGGCTGCAGATGCGTTCCCCAAGCGCCGGGCGCTCTGCTTTCAGGGCGCCCGACGCTCGGGGAAGCAGGCTGCTATCCGCAGCCTAGACAGCCCTGCAGGTCCTCCCGCAGAGCTGCCTAGGCTGCAGATGCGTTCCCCAAGCGCCGGGCGCTCTGCTTTCAGGGCGCCCGACGCCCGGGGAAGCAGGCTGCTATCCGCAGCCTAGACAGCCCTGCAGGTCCTCCCGCAGAGCTGCCTAGGCTGCAGATGCGTTCCCCAAGCCCCGGGCGCTCTGCTTTCAGGGCGCCCGACGCCCGGGGAAGCAGGCTGCTATCCGCAGCCTAGACAGCCCTGCAGGTCCTCCCGCAGAGCTGCCTAGGCTGCAGATGTGTTCCCCAAGCGCCGGGCGCTCTGCTTTCAGGGCGCCCGACGCCCGGGGAAGCAGGCTGCTATCCGCAGCCTAGACAGCCCTGCAGGTCCTCCCGCAGAGCTGCCTAGGCTGCAGATGCGTTCCCCAAGCGCCGGGCGCTCTGCTTTCAGGGCGCCCGACGCTCGGGGAAGCAGGCTGCTATCCGCAGCCTAGACAGCCCTGCAGGTCCTCCCGCAGAGCTGCCTAGGCTGCAGATGCGTTCCCCAAGCCCCGGGCGCTCTGCTTTCAGGGCGCCCGACGCCCGGGGAAGCAGGCTGCTATCCGCAGCCTAGACAGCCCTGCAGGTCCTCCCGCAGAGCTGCCTAGGCTGCAGATGCGTTCCCCAAGCACCGGGCGCTCTGCTTTCAGGGCGCCCGACGCTCGGGGAAGCAGGCTGCTATCCGCAGCCTAGACAGCCCTGCAGGTCCTCCCGCAGAGCTGCCTAGGCTGCAGATGCGTTCCCCAAGCGCCGGGCGCTCTGCTTTCAGGGCGCCCGACGCTCGGGGAAGCAGGCTGCTATCCGCAGCCTAGACAGCCCTGCAGGTCCTCCCGCAGAGCTGCCTAGGCTGCAGATGCGTTCCCCAAGCGCCGGGCGCTCTGCTTTCAGGGCGCCCGACGCTCGGGGAAGCAGGCTGCTATCCGCAGCCTAGACAGCCCTGCAGGTCCTCCCGCAGAGCTGCCTAGGCTGCAGATGCGTTCCCCAAGCGCCGGGCGCTCTGCTTTCAGGGCGCCCGACGCCCGGGGAAGCAGGCTGCTATCCGCAGCCTAGACAGCCCTGCAGGTCCTCCCGCAGAGCTGCCTAGGCTGCAGATGCGTTCCCCAAGCGCCGGGCGCTCTGCTTTCAGGGCGCCCGACGCTCCGGGAAGCAGGCTGCTATCCGCAGCCTAGACAGCCCTGCGGGACCTCCCGCAGGGCTGCCTAGGCTGCGGATGTCTTCCTGAAGCTTGGAGAGCGAGAGGGGTCGGTGCGCACCTACCCCTCTCGCTCTCCACGCTTCAGCGAAAGCCTGCATTCGCCCCATAGGACGCACCCAGATTTCCCCGTCATTTTTGGAGGGGAAAAAGTGCGTCTTATGGGGCGAAAAATACGGTAATTTGATCTTCTCAGTTTGAATATTTCATTTAAGAAAATAGGCAAAGCTCAGATAAGATGGAAGTTGGTTGTGATCTTCAAAATTTTCTCTCTCCTAGTAATGAAGAGCTTCCTGTAAATTCAGCCTCACCTGTGAGCAACAAAAGAAGAGGCCTTTCTCAATCAGCACTAAGATCACATCGTCCTGTCGCTCGACCAGTCGCTATGGGGCTTCCTGGGTAAGGCCAGCCACATGATGCTCTATTATACAAAGCAGCAGCAAGAGAAGCGAGGTGCACAAAGTTCTCTTCTAGTTTGTGGTCTCTCCTGTTTTTCACACTGCGTTGAAACCTCAAACCCTTTTTGCAGTCTTCATGGATTCATGCTCAGTGCTACAGACTATAGCATAGTGTGTGTCATATGTGCATTTGTGGAGAATCATAGGATTGTAGAGTTGGAAGGGACCCTAAGGGTCATCTAGTCCAAACCCCTGCAATGCAGGAATCTCTGCTAAAGCATCCATGACAGATAGAAAGACAGTTCAAATCCTGGCTTAGCTGTAGTTGGCTTGAAGAAGCTACAATCTTTTCCTTTCAGTTCTCAGTTTGCTGAATAGGTCACTATTCCTAAAATTACTAAGGTGATGACTCTCAGTGAGCAATTATAAATAGCAACCATGTAACTCTGAATATTTTCTCTCTCTCTCTCTCTCTCTCACACACACACACACACACACACACACACTCAAACACACTCATATACTCATTCTCACTAGTTTGATTCTCTCATTCCACCCGACAGGTGGAAGGGAAGCATTTGATACAAATGTCGCTCAAGACTCTGGAATTCCTAGGAAAGTTTGTGAAAGATCCCTAAAATTAGTTGAAAATTCTCTAATTAGGGGAGTGGGAGATCTCTGCTGGCCACCATGAAATCCTAAGCAAGCATATTCCTGAGATCAAATTATCATCAAATTTGAGGGAGGAAGCTGAGAGTGCGAAAGGGACAAGCACCGCCTGCCCAATTGTTTCTTCACACATAGCACATCCATATTCCTTCTTTAGACTGTTAGCTCACCCTGATTTTTTTTGTAGTGGTGGAGAAGGAAATATTTGCTTGTGGGTGGAGTCTCTTGCTGTCATTTATTCCAATGAGACATCCCTGCTGCTTCCGTCACGGGAGAGGGCTAAAGAGAGAGGCTCTCCATTGACCTTGCCTCCTGTGCAAAGAATACCTTACTGCATGCTTATCCCCATTCCCTGCTTATTCAGGCCTCATTTTGGAAGCATGCTAAAAAAACACACACCACCCAGCAAGCTTACCAATGCAGTGTTCCACATGTTCAGCAATGTGTTTCTAAAGCAGCCCTTAAGCTGCCAGGTTCATGCAATCCTGGGCTACTTATCCTTGGCATGCTAACATTGCTTCCTACAGTGCTGAGTACCTGGGAACCCTGTTTGGGTCTGTTTTGTTCAAGGATGCCCAATGTCCAGTTCAGATCAGGCGTCTGCCGGCTGGTAGAGCGTTTTGAGGCAGTTTCCCTTTAACTGGGGCATGAGGTGGAATGTTGGAGCTGGGAGGTTCTCTTGCAGTTGGGAGCGGAGAGCCCTAAACAAACTGGAGGGAAAGGGTGGGCGACTGGGAAATTTGCCAAGCAAGGAGGAGTAAATGTGTGAGTAAGCGGAAAAAGGGGAAGACAACAAACGGAATAGGACAAATTTTAGGGGATTTTCAACATGGGTAATCTGGAAGGGTTTTCTTTGGCATTGGGTAGAGGTTATCACAGCCCTGCTTTATCACATTGCAAAAGATGATTGAGGTTGTGGTTGTTGCTTTAAGAATATTAAATTTACATGGTGCGTTAGAAAGAATGAGGGAACCAATCCCTGCCCCAAAGGGCTTACAGTTTGTTGTGCTAGAAAATGGTACAAGGGGGTTGATGGAGGCAGGGGGTACAGAGGGGAAGAATATGCAATTGGGCTCAGTTACAATAGGGAATGGAGACTTGAGGAATGGGGTTTGGAAAAGGTGGATTTTGAGGAGGGATTTTGAGGAAGTGAGGGTCCCTGAGGCTGAAGACTCAAGACTACAACTAAACATGACAAGAAGCAGCTGTTTTGTTTTGTCTTGTGTTCACATGTCTGTTTTGGTTCATGATATAAATGATGGGTAGGGGTCTGTTCACTGCATCAGAAGGGGTGTATGGATGACATATTTCATGATTCACAAATTCTATGGGCTCTTTTGAGACACTTATGTAAAGCAGTTTCATTTCTTTTCACTTTTGTTAGTTTTGTTATTAATTCATTACCACCAAGTTGCTTAGTGGTTCTCTCCCTGGCCCCATTTTATTATCTCAATGACCCTGTGAGGAAGGTGAGGCCGAGAGATAGCTCAAGGTTTGCATACTAAGTTTTCTCAGAGGAAAAAGAATCATTTTCCTTACTTCAGATTTGAACAGGGTCATTTGACTGGATTCCTGCTCCTCTCCCGAGAGACTACCAAAACTGAAGCTTCTGTCTTGTGGATCCATGCCTGTCAAATTTTTTAAAAATGCTTTAAGGTTTAGGGAGCTTTCTGCTTCCTTTTTATTAGGAGCCAAAGCGTAAGCCGAAATCACTGAGATGTTCTTTCTAGAGCCAAAGAGGGCCAAAGCTCATTGAGAATTAGGGGAGAATCTACAAAAGAGCAGGAATGCAGCCAAATGTTTGCTTCCAAAGAAGGCAAGTTCCAGGTGAGTTATTACAGGTAAGGCAAAAGCAAATTGGAGTTCCAAAATGGGAAGTAGCTTGTTGCAGCAGTTTGGACTTTTCAGAGCACTTAGCTTAAGGGGTGTTTGTGTGTGTGTATTCAGGATAAGGCTCCTGGGGAACACCAAAAGCGTATTTTAGATGTATGTCTGATGCTATGGCCATTCCAGTTTGGACACTTAATATATTAATATTTTTTATTTATTTCAGTACTGTGTATCTATCTTGCCTTTCTAAGAAGTGATCATGGTGGCAACACCACAACAGAATTTAAAGCAATATATTAAACAGTATAGCTATCATCGATTTTAAAAGTAAACAATAAAAAAAACTCAATTGAAAACAGTCAGAGTTTTTTTTTTTTTAAGTGGGCCTAAAAAATCTTGCTGGACAATATGCCTCCACTACTCATTGAAAAGCAGTAATAGGCTGGGCATATTTCCTTTGGCAGGGCATTGTATATTCTTGGCACTATCCCAGAAAACCCCTCCCTGACAGAAGAGTTGAGGGCAGGGCTTCAGTAGATGATCTACTAGAAAATTCATATGGGCAGCAGTGATTCTTCAGGTACAATGATTTGAACTTGTTTAGAGCTTTCAAGGTCAAAAGCCAACAACTGATAAGTGAGGGATTGCCTTACTTCCCTATATACCTGTCTGTTGACTAAGGTGATCTATGGGCAGTGCTTTATTTCTGGGGAGACTCAAGGATACACAGTACTGGCACCTTAACCGCCCCCCATTAAAAAAATGTTAAAGTGCAGCACTTACTGTAACAACTTAGTCCCAACACCATTTTTTCCCTTAAAAAAAGAAAAAGCACTGTCTATGGGTGCCCACATAGTAGAACCTCATGCATCAGAACTTGGTTTCATGTCAGCTTAGACTTAATCTTTCAGTGCAGTAGCAGCTGCCCTGTGCAGCATGCTGCCCGTTGCAGTTGAAATGCATACAACTCCTTTTTAAAACCTTTAAAAAAATTTTTTTAAAAAAACCACAGGCTTTTCCAGAAGGCAATCTTTTGTTGTTGTTTAGAACTGCTTTATTTGTTCTTACCTATTTAGTTTTTATTTTATATCGTTATTGTGGTGCGGGGATCTTTAGTGGCTTATAAATATCCTAATAAATTGATAACCAGTGCAGAAAGTGTAAGGTGCAAGTGGTATGCTCCAGTTGGCTTGCATCAAGCAGCATCCTAGCAACAGTATTCTGGACAAACTGAAGTGTCTGAACTGTCTTCAAAAGCAGCCTCATTAAAAAGCACATTACAGTAAGCCAACCTGGAGGTGACCAGTTGTGAATTCCTATGCAACTTACGCATAAGTAAGCCTACTGAGTTCAGTAGGCCTTCCTCCCAGGTCAGTGTGCATTCTAAAGCATGAACAATTGCAGCCAGATCTGGTTATACCTGCTTGGCTTATAGCAGTGGGCGTATTTCCATGTTATGCAGGCAACACTTGGTATAGTTACACTGCTTTGCCACATTTTAAATGCATGATATATAGTGACTCCATATATTTTAGATCAGTATTTCTTAGCTCTCCACATTCTTGACAATTGCACGGTGCCCTTGATTTTAAAAGTAACAATGGGAGGGAAGTGTGATGTATAGAATGTTTACTGTGAAAAGCAAGAGTGACTAGAAGTCCTTCTGCTTATTCTGTAACATTGGTGTTATTTGAGAGTAAGTGTTTGTAGGATTAGTATGTGTGGAGTTGCAGGCGGAGTTAATGGTTCTGCAATAGGTGTGAAGCCTGTTAGCTCAGCTGCAAAGCAGGTTGAGTGTAGAGGCAGCTAGCTTTTCTCTCAGATGTGGCCTTGGCTAAGCAGAAGGAGTTATGGATCTAGGAATCCACAAGAGGTACATGTTTTGGAGCCATTTCAAAACATCAGTGGAGCATCTTATTTGTCTCACTTCTTTTTTAATGGAATGTGTGCATTGTTTTCCTCCAGTCTTCTGGTTTGGAGTCCCATTTTGTCATTTTGGGGCACCTTCTAATGAGATGGTTGAGTTTAGTGAGCTTCTTGGGTGCAAAGACACTGATACCTAAAATACTGGGGGTTCTTTTGTAACTCCCGTGTTTTGCAGTAGGCAGGCGGAAAGCTCAAGCTCACAGTATCAAAGCAGAGATGTGAATAAAACTCACCTTTTATTTGGCAGAGGTCGGCTGAGTTGTTTCAGTAATGAAGTTTGTTCTATACACTGAGTTTTTTCCTTTATTCTTTGCTACTCGTATCTCTTTAAATAAAAATGTGGGTGAGACGGGGTGTTTTTATTGTGTTCATTTGGATAATTGAAAGCTGTTATAATTTGCTTTTTTAAAAAAGAAAGCAACTGCTTCAAGAGCAGCAGGAAGAATCTTTTAGGCTGCAGCAAAGCGAAGAAACGCTGCTGCTGCAAAAGACTCACACAGGCTGAGCAGGCTGCTTATACACAGTGCACAGGACCAAAATGATTAAAAACAAAACAAAACTGCAGCTGCCCACTGGTAGACGAAAACATTTTAAGGCCATTGGGTTTTGGTGGAGCAGATTTAGGCTCCATTTCTATATGCTCTTAACCTGAGAGCAAATGCCATTGAACTCAGTTGGCCTTACTTCTGAGTAGATTTGCAGAGGATTGCACTCTTAAGCACACGTTCCGTTCTCCAGTTGAAATCAACAAGTGCTCAACTTATGACTGGATTGTGCTCCATGTTCTTTCTTGCTGTCTCAGACTTAGAGAATGTTATAAGTGTGTAGTAGGCAGAAAGCCAAGATGGTACTACAAATGTGTTATCTGAAGGTTCTGGGTTTCAGAAATACCAGTTGGAACACCCACCCCCTCCCTGGTCTTGGTAAATGTTCAAATAGCTTATCCAGCTGTGGACAAGTATTGGATTGAGAACAATTATTGCAGCATTTTTTATATTGCTTTGGTTTCCATATTATATGTGTTTCATTATATTAGCTGTTTCAGGCTTCATTTTTGGAAGGAAAAGTGGGTGCAAACATTAAATGAAATGAGAATGAGATTCTGCAGGTTTTCTACACTTGCATTGGATTGTGGAGTACAGACAACTCTGCTTATTACCGGGTTTCCGCCCCACCCCCACCCCCAATAGCAAGGCTTTTCATAGTATTTTCAGCCCTCTATAAAGAAAATAATACTTGACCATTTATTTTCTTATCCCACTAGCTATAGTTATTTTGTATGCCATCAACTCAAGGTAGGCTGTTTCTTCTGAAAACACTGGTACCAATAGGACTGGTTGGGGATGGCTCATCTTTAACCTATGTAGCTGCCTCAGGTTTGTGGAGATGTGCTACAGTCTCAAACCTATATTAATAGGATGTCAAAGATCCTTTGTTCATTATGATGTAACCAGTATAGTTCTGTATAGTGTGAAATCAGAAGGCATGCCTTGTGTAATTTATAGGAGGAGTGTTCCTGCCTTGACACCTGAGCCAGAAGCTGGTCCAGCCCCTGTGCCCGACCTGTTGGGGAGCATCCTGACTGGACAGAGCCTCCTTATGATGAGTGGTTCTGATGTTGTCATTAATAGAGATGGATCGTTGACAGCAAAGAAAGCAGGTAATGCTTAGTTAGATTGATCTGAAGTTTGTTAGCATGTTATGCGCACAAGCACTTTCTAATCCTTGCAAGCAGCAGGCAAGCAAATGCCATGTTGCAGCCTGTAATAGTATGTCTTGAATTGGTAGCCAGAGTTATTCATAGAGTATCATAGAATCATAGAGTTGGAAGGGACCCTGAGGATTATCTAGTCCAACCTCCTGCACTACAGGAATATGCAACTGTCCCTTACGGTGATCGAACCTGCAACCTTCGCATTATCAGCAGCACGCTCTAACCAACTGAGCTACAAAATCAGTACATATCAGTATTTTGTTTATTTGTCAAAGCATAGCAATAGAAGAGAACAGTATAGGACTATTGACATTGTACTGCTGTTGTGCTTTCTAGAATGTATCACATTAATCTGAATTTCATAAAATAGACCAATTGATTGCCCACATTTGATTTGGTAAGCAATATATGTAAGTGATCAGAGGTTATACGGAATTAGTATGAGAGAGCTTAGGGTGCAATGACCAACCCTTTTATTTTTTAAGTGTTGACACTTGGAGGTGTAACTTACTGTCATACTGGCACAGCTGACAGTTCACTTGCATAGTGTTAATTAGTTGCTAAAACCCCAATTCTGTTGTCCCGTGTTAACTTCATATTAAAATTATGGGATGTTATTGTCGGTATAGAATAGTACAAGCAGATGAGTGGGAAAACTTTCATGGGTTTTTCTCGTGTCTCTTTCAGTCTCATTGCTGCATGACAATTCAGCAAGCAATTCAAGAGTGGAGGAAGGCTTGGAGGACAGTGCCCAGCAGGGGGCTTCCCAACTGGGGACTCCAGTTAGTGGCGGCTCTGCTGCTGAATCTTTGGTTTCTTCACAACTGAAGTTGAACTCCAAATCTGCTGTCTCAAATACTTGCGCCTTGTCCTCTTCTTCACTAAGCCTAGCAAACAAAGCAGCGAATCCATTGCAGATTACATCTGGAAGGGCTCCCATTAGATTTGAATACTCAATGACTCCAAGGTCTGTTCAGGCTCAGAGTTTAGCAAATCCGAATAGATGTGGCCCCAAACTGGGTGAAGTATTCAGATTTAATGGAGGCTCTAAATTGCCTGGGGCTCCTCTTTCTGTATCTTCTAAATTATTGTCCAATAACTCGAGTTCACTCTCAAAACCCGTACCTGTGCGGCAGCCTCTGAAATTGTCCCCTAAGAGGCTTGATATCTCTGAACTCCCCAGGATACCAAAGATTAAAAAGGAATCGACTAGTGGACATTTGGGATTGCAGCCGGCCAGTGACCGAAACAGTGATATTCCCAGCTCCTGTGTAACACAGTTGACTGGCAAAGGGAGTACAAACCAACCAGCTGGTGATAGTAAAATGGAGAGCAGCAAGTCGCGTGCTCCTCAGAGACAAGCGCACACAAGTGGAGGCTCTGCTGCTGCTGCCCATGCCAGTTGCACCTTTCCTCCTTCAAGGGGGAACGTTGGAAGCTCATCATTTGAGAGCTTTAAAATCAACATCCCTGGAAATGTGGGACATTCCAGCAGACTGTCTAATCCTGGGTTTTGCAATACTTTCCGGCCTGTGGACAATAAAGTACAGCAAAAGGAGAATCCGTCGCCCCTCTTTTCGCTGAAAAAGACTAAACCAGTCAAAAGTGAAATATATGATCCTTTTGATCCAACAGGCTCTGATTCAAGCTCAACAAATAGCAGTCCGGAAAGATTGCCCCTTGCTAATATCACCAGAACAATATCCATAGCGAGTCCAAAAGTCCAGACATTCCAAACAGTGCGCCGCATTACCCCTTACACACTGGAAAATGTATTTGGATCAGGGGCCGAATCATCAGATGTGCCATCAAGTAACACAGAGTCTCATGACGATATGATAAAGGAGAGGCTTGTGGAGCAGGTATCTGATGCAGAACAAGAGAAAGCTGAGGAGGAGGAATTGTCAAGTCTACCCTGTACATCCTCTGCCATCAAGCAAGTCACAGATGTAGAGCACTTAAATGAGGAGGATGAGAATGGTCCTAGGGTAGTTTTTGAAGATGACCTAGGTAAGGCTAGAGCGAAAATTGAGGTGGACAGTTCCGTAAGAGAAAACAGTCTACAGATATTACCCAAAAATGAGCAAACAGAAAAGCGATCTTTTTCAAGATCCCCATCA
This sequence comes from Podarcis tiliguerta, assembly GCF_965153285.1. Classification (NCBI taxonomy): domain Eukaryota; kingdom Metazoa; phylum Chordata; class Lepidosauria; order Squamata; family Lacertidae; genus Podarcis; species Podarcis tiliguerta. Next base: position 59,661,605 of record NC_139534.1, read on the forward strand.
AATTCCAGTTCTCGAAGCCAGAACACATTAAAAAGAAAAAAGGCAGCTACAAAAGACTACAAAAGCACACGATCAAGATCTAGATCAAGAACGTGTTCAAGAGATAGAAGCTCCAGATCTACTTCTCGCTCCATTGAAGAAAAATACAGCAAAAGCCACAGGACTAAATCAAAGACTCGGCATTCCTCAAGTGACCGCTCCAGTAGTTATGAGCGATTGAAGAAAAAGAAAGCAAAGGATAAGACGAAAGACAAAAGGGCAAAAAGCTCCTGGGCAAAAGAACCCAAGAGATCTAGATCACGATCTGGTAGTCCAGGCAACTCTTCTTCTGAGTTGTATGAAAGTCGGAAAAAGAAAAAGCACTCTGCCACTAGAGGAAGGGGGAGGGAATGTTCCCCATCAAACAGTGCTGAGAGAATGAAGAAAAAGAAGCACAGAAGAGAGCGAAGCCATGACAGGTACAAGAAGGAGAGAACCTCAAGGTCCCGAGAGAGAAAGAGATCTAGATCTAGATCCCGGGAGAAGCGAAAGAGGAGATCAAGGTCATCCTCGCCATCAAGACCCCGGGAGTCCAAAGGGCCTAAGTCTAGGGAGAAACAACTGCAACCTAGGTCATGCTCCAAAGAAAGGAAACATAAGCCGAAAGAGATGCCACTGCTACCTCTTCAAGAGAAGGACCCGAAAGGCCAGAAATCCTCAGATGATAACCTGGGCAGTTCTCTTGATCATGCTCCTCCTTGGACCCAAGACTTGGAAGATTCAACACAAGAATCATTGAATGTTCATCTAGACCTGATGCCTGTACAGGAGAGCCCTCCAAAAGAGATAGCAATGGAAGTTGATTTAGAAGAGACCATTGTAAAGGAGCAAATCTGCAAGAAACTTGTCACTGTAATAACTTCTCAGGCAGAGTGTGCAAGTTCTGGAGTGCTACCTGACACTATAGATTCTTCCACTGGGAAGGAATTGGCAGCAGGCTATGAGTCGCCAGGACTTGCTAGCCAAAGTAGTGAGCAACTGGAAGAAACTGAAGTTAGAAACGAAGATATTGATGATGTGTGCCCATTTTTATCAGACTGTCCTCCAGTGAAGGAGGAACTTGTACAGGAGCATGATGAGCCAATGCCAATTAAAGTTTTGCCTGAAATCAAAACGCCAACAGAGACTAAAGGTGGGGGCCTTACATTGGGTGAGAATGCCACTGATGTAAATAAACATGAACCGGGAGCAGTAGCTCAAGGTCCTGTGTTGAAATCTAAAGCACCAGGGAAGAGAGTTACGTGGAATCTTCAAGAGGAAGAAAGTGATGCAGTGACTGCAGACAAAGCAGCAAGTAAGTGCATGGTGAATCTTCAAAATGGCAAAGTCGATGCCATGGGGATAGGAGCTGCTTTTCTCATTAGAAGTGAGACGGAATGTAGTTGTTTGTCATGGTTCAAGGTTGGATTGGCCCACTAAATGAGAGCCTCAGGTTATGTTAAAAATAAGGGGTGCAGTTTCGCTGTAGTTTGGCACTTAGGTTAGTGAGTATTCAACTTGCATGCGTTCTCCTTGCTTTGTGCCCTCTGACATTGCCTTTTTTGGTGGCAATCCAGTTTGCCATTACCTCTAACCTGGCAAACTGGTTTTCTCTTTCCCAGAAAGCAGAATTCCAAAGCAAGATTTTTTTTCTTGGTTTGGAGAGGAAGCTTAAACTATGGTTTTCTATTTCTGATGTAATAGCAGACAATGCTTGTTTTTGTTAAGTAAGCCATGGAGTTCTCTCTAGCATATATGCATGCGTGCTTAAGCAGTGTTTAGTACTGCAAGGAATTCTTTAAAACTTTCCAAAACAGCTAGAGTTATTTAAAGAGAGACTTGATTCCTCCTGTTACACTTGTTACATGTGTAGTTTGAAGAATATAACATGGGTATGTGCATCATAAAAACATAACTAACTCATAAACAAGCATAACTCTTCCACCCTCATCCTGGATCACAGTTCATAAACTAAATGCCTGTGCCACTTTTAATGAGCTATAAGCTATGAATTCACCTTTGCTAGGTATTTCTAGGAACTTAGAGACATGTTTGTGCTTGCAGACTAAAATCTCATTTTAAGAAGTTGGGGAAGCTTGTTAAACCATCTGTACTGAATTCTTCTGAGGTTGTCATGAAGTTTGATAACTTGAAGTGTTTTTATTTGCTGTGATCATCTAGATGTTTTGTTCTGATATGCTTTTCTTCCTGGGGATCTTTCAGGGGTGCCATTCTGCAAACAGCAGAGAACGAAAGAAGGGGTCTGGAAAGCAGAGGATTTGACCCAGACATTAAATCAGGTGCAGTTAACTGAGCCTCCTCCAACCAATTATATGATTCCTGAGCCTATGTTTCCTGATCTAGATTCCTCCCAGGTTGGTTCCCACGCCTTAAGACAAGTGTCATGGGAGGCCATTCCACTCCATCTGTAAACTTGTGCCCCCAACTTGACTTCATTGTGGAACAGTCTTCTTCCTCCCCCCTCCCACCCACATGTAGTACATTTCATTCAGCCCATGTACTGCAATAATTTTTCTGACTTTGGCATTCCCCTACTTAAAAATTGAAACTGTGTCCTGTTGCTTTGCAATGGGCTTGTTACTTCTAATTTCCAATAGCTTATTAAATATGTGGGGGGGGGGGTTAGACATCTTAAAATCAGCTATTAGACTGCATACAAAAATGCTTATTGAATACCACCCACTGCTCACCAGTGGGACTGATGTGAGCCCAGTATTATCTTAATATATTACCCTCCTTTCCCTCTAATATCCCAGGATAGGTTACAACAATTTAAAACAAACTTTTCCCTTTTAGAATAAGCAGAAAGTAATATATGTGTCCCTTTAAATGAAAGCTGTTCTTGTAATCCCTATGGATCATATCCCCACCCTCATTTGTTCAGAACATAAGAATAGTCTGATGGGTCAGGCCAGTGTTCCAGTGAGTACAGCATCCTTTTCTCCCGGTAGCCAGCCAGGGAAGCCTAAAAACAGGACCTGCCCCACCAGTATTGTCCTCGCCTGTGATTCCTGGCAACTGGCATTCAGTGGCATTCAGAAGTAGAGAACATGTTGTGATATGAGAAGTGGTCTGTGATCCTTTTCTTTTCTTTTCAGGTTTACAACCAAAACCTGCCTCTGACAGCACCACTGCCCTCGAGTCTGCCCCCCTATGCGCCTGTTAGTCAGCCCACCGTCCAGTTCATCATGCAGGGGAGTCTCCCTCTGCTTAGCTGTGTGGCGGGACAAGGATTGACTCCGGAGCCTGGCAATCTGGCAACAGCTTCAGAACCAGGAATTCAGGCAGCTTCCACAGGAGATACAGAGGAGAAAGTCAAAGCACCTAAGTCCCCTGTAGATAAATCAAAAAATGAGGAGGTGAGTGGAGGTAGATGGCTCGCTAAGATGATGAAGTTGAACTCATGGGCAAAACCCAAATGGAGCAGCACACTCGCACAACAGCCATTGCGCTCGTGGGAGCCCCATTCTTAGCACAGCACAACAGCCAAGTCCAGTGCCTGTCTTAGTGCAACTACTATTCTACTTGGTGACATTTAAGCTTTGTTTACTACCTCTTGTGCTACTGCTTGCACAACATCAACTCTCAAACGGCATAGGATCTCTCCCATAAAATCTAAGAATTCTCCTGCTGCATCAGACCGTCTAGTCTTTCAGAACAGTCAACAGATGCTTCACAGAGAGAGCTAGCCCCAACCCTTGGTTGCTAGAAGTAAATCACCACTGAGCATTTAACTATTTTGGTGAAACATTAAACTATTTTGTTGATAGACCTGTCCTTTATGAATGTGTCTGATGCTTTTTAGATACACCTAAGACACTGGTTCAGCTAGTGGGTCCTAGCCGGATCCTAGGTGGGTTGCAACAGGAGCACTATGAACATGCAAATATATGGTAGAAGATCAAGAAATTGGTCCCCAAATGTATTGTTTCGGTTAAAAGTGGGTTCTGGATTTGAAAAGGTTGAAGATACCTGGTCTAAGCTATTCACAGTCACTGTAATTTGTAGCAAGGCATTTAGTAAATTAACAGTGCAGTTCATTAATAGGCTTTCCCTGAACCTATTGTACTTCCTGAGGAGACCTGAAATAATACGATGTCTGCATATCCCACTTGATCCCCACCCCCCATTTCATCACAGTTAGGACTGCCACAGGGGAAGCAGCATATCTTCCTTCTGTAATTTAAAAACCACTGCTCTGATAACTTAGTTTGAAAACCCTACTTGCAGGCAGCTTTTTGGTTAACTGATTTTTTTTGTCCTTTATAGTACATGAAGAAACTTCACATGCAAGAGAGGGCTGTGGAAGAAGTGAAACTCGCAATTAAGCCCTTTTACCAGAAGAGGGAAATCACTAAGGAGGAATACAAAGATATTCTTCGGAAGGCGGTGCAAAAGGTAACAAGAGGGAATATCTTATTCTAAACTTAGGCAAATGGCTGTGAAAAGCCCCATTTAAGTCATGCTCTGTAAACTGAATATTAGCTGCTGGCACAAGACTTTCCTGCTCTTTCAGGTAGTGACTTTGAAGTTGAAAAAGGCAGGGTGGTTTAATGCTAGGTTCACTAACTCAATCCCCTTTTACCATTCCTAGATCTGCCACAGCAAAAGTGGTGAAATTAACCCAGTGAAGGTGGCTAATCTTGTGAAGGCTTATGTTGAGAAGTACAAACATATAAGGAAACACAAGAAGGCTGACCCTGAAGAAGAGCCCCTTGAAACAGGGAACTGAAAAAGGCCAAGCCCCAAGGATGAAACAAGTGGAGGCTTTTCTAGCCAAGGATTTTCTTCTTCTGCAGAGGAAAGCAGGGATAATGCAATTGCATGTTGCAAGACACCCCTCCCCACTCAGCAACTGAACGTGGCCGGGCCTTCCTGCAGGGTGACCCATTCTCACACAGGGATGGGCGTGGATTGGACTGCAGTTCAAGAGCCAAATGTCAGCAGATCCCACTCAGCTTGTGGAGTAGCTGGACAAAGAAAAGTATGTGTGTGTTGGGGAGAGGACACACTATCAATTTTCATGGCTTTGATTGCCCCCCCCCCTTTTTTTTGGTCTCTGCACCTGTCTTTCCAGTTTAAAACAGACACTTTTATATGCAGTGTACAGCAATGTATACTTGCTCCCACTGTGTTCTTATTTATCAAAAATGTGGATTCTTTAGCGATTTCTCAGAAATTTGGTTTAATACTTGAACCGCAGTATTTCTAGCCTATTCTGTGATAAACTTTGACTCGCTCTGTCTTATGGGAGTTGCAGGCGTTGGCTACCCTTTCTAAATCCACTCCTGAAAACACTGCTCCAGAGATGGCATTCATTTCCCATTTTGTTGAAATGTCTCAAATGAGGAACTTCATTTTGAAAGGGCGGGGGTGGAAATTGGTGGAAGGGGATTTGAACTATGTTGAAGCTCTTGTGAATAATGTGCTGAAGGCTGGTTTTGAGTAGTTTTGCATTCAACGAGCTGCCTTTCCCTGAACAGGGAGGGTGCGGGGAGTGGAGGCAGAGAAGCACCATTTGCAGACTTTCAATAACAAACCTGAGGTATGCAGCAAAAAGGATGTACAAAGGAGAAATGTGACAGTTTATAAAGTTATTTTGAATTGTTTGTTGTTCATAGTGGTTCTTTGGTTGTGGTATCATTATTAGTATTTATTAGTTAAGTACAGAGACTGGGGGGGGGGGTAGTCAAAGATACAGTTTCCAAGACTTGGGGATCAGAAACAGGTTGTGAGTTTGCATGCCTGCACCCGCCTCCCCATCTTTCCATCTGGGTTTGGCTTTACATGCACAAGTCAGCCTTGAGATTTACCTGTTTGGAGTAATCTGTTGTCAATGTTCTCTTCTCTTCTCCCCACCCCTCCCCAAACTGGGATGACCAATAGGTTCAGCACTTGCCCTTTATTAAAGCAGTGAAACAAGTTATAGATTTGCAATACAGTGGTGCCTCGCAAGACGAAAAGAATCCGTTCCATGAGTCTCTTCGTCTAGCGGTTTTTTCGTCTTGCGAAGCAAGCCCATTAGCGGATTAGCGCTATTAGCAGCTATTAGCGGCTATTAAAGGCTTAAGGGATTAGCGGATTAGCTGCTAAAAGGCTATTAGCAGCTTAGTGCCTTAGAAAAAGGGGGTGGGGAGCGGAAAAAAACCCCCCAGGAATCGCAAGACATTTTCGTCTTGCGAAGCAAGCCCATAGAGAAATTCGTCCTGCGAAGCACCTCCAAAACGGAAAACCCTTTCGTCTAGTGGGTTTTCCGTCTTGCGAGGCATTCGTCTTGCGGGGCACCACTGTACTATGAAGAATATCCAACGTACAAATTAAAACACAAAAGCAACTTTGAATAAAAACTGACCCATGATGGACTCTGCCTATAAGCCATTAGATAAGATGGCCACGATAATACCCAGCTACAGTTTTGTTTCTAACCTTTAGCAAAAAGGACTACTTTATGAATTGCGTGTCTGTCTTTATCAGCAAGAAGATAACACATTGTCAAGGTTTTGTGTGTTAGGCCTGCCATAAAGCTTTCGCTGGGGGCAAGATCCTCTCCCTCCCTCCCTTATGAAGGCCAGAAAGATAGCTACATCTATGGGTCTTTGTCTACTTTCACCCCAGATAAGAGGATGTTATTAACTGAAAGTGGAGTTTGACTGGTCTAGAGAGCAACATCACAATCCTAAGAAAGCAGGGCTGGCCTTAAGCAGAGGGAAGCAACTGCCTCAGGTGGCAGATGCTGGGGTGGGGGCCAAAGGTTGCAGGCCCCCAACTGTTCCTCTTGAGCCCACTCCCAACTATTCCCCTCTGCTACGCCCCACATGGCCTGCCCTGTGCTAGCCTGCTGCCCTCAGGGGCAACAGAGGAGGCTGTCCCATCAATGGTGTTGAAGTAAGATTTGACCACCTCCCCATTTGGCTTCAGAACCTTAAATGAGGGGTGTGCCATTTTGTCCTTTGCCTCAGGCAGCAACATGTCTTGGGCCAGCCCTGCAAGAAAGGGCCATGGTCACACCTCCGAGTGTGAAGGAATGTGTGTGTGTGTGTGTGTGTGTGTGTTTGTGTGTACCCCCCCCCCCCCATTTCACTGGCAATCATATACTGGGGAAACGGCTGTGGTGATTTTAACTGTGTTGAGCCTTCAATTTTGCCCCACACAAAGTTTCACATCTTGCACAATTAATTGTGGGAAGAAGAAGGAAAGAGAGAATTGAGGAAATGAAAGCAGATGGTTACGTCAGAAGGATATAGCCGTGGCTTGTGAAGCAGGGAGCAGCAGGACAACAACATGGCCCAGCATGGATCTAGTGAGTACCTGCCTTTGATTCCTACTGATTGCTGCTGCTTGGAGTGGAGTAGAAAAACAATGGAAGGGGCAGTGCTGGAGGAGGGCTTGGTCAGGTGCTGGGTGCTGATGCTGGGCCTACCTGCCATTTGTTAGGATGAGAGAGAGAACTTGCCATCTTTAAAATAGTAATCCTGTGCCAAGAGACATATGTTCAGGTTTTGGCACAGGCTGTGCATAGAATCATAACTTTCTCAGTCCTTCTCATTGCAACACTGGCAGACAGAAGAGGCAAGATGTTTTAAAGCTGACCTGTTCCACTCCGCTGCTTAACTCCTCAGCTACGGGAGCTGCAGCAGTGAAAAGGCCAGAGGAAGCCCCCGACAGCACAGGCTGTTCCTGTCTCTTATGAGTCCCTTTTATTATGCCCTTTGTTCAACGCAGTGGATCTTTTTTTCAAATAATATGTTCAGAAGTAGGCCTGGTTAGAGGAACTGTATTGAAATAAGTATTAGAGGAACTGCATTGAAATGGGAGCTAGTGGTAAGGGGCATACTTATATTTTAAATCCTGCCTCATTTGTTGAGCTCTGTGAGAATGACTTCTGACTGAAAATACAAAAATTCACTGGGTGGTCTTGGACCAGTCACAGCTTCTTAGTCTTAACCTACATCACAGGGTGGTTGTGAGGATACAGTAGGGAGGAAGAAAACCATGACTGCCACCTTGAGCTCCTTAGAGGAAAGGCAGGATATAAATAAAATAAATACATACATAAAATAAAAGAGTGGGCTATGTAGGACCTTAATCATACCATAAGTCCTACCCCATCCCGTCTCCAATTTCTCTTGCATTTACGTGCACATACAGTTACACCAACCTGGCTATAATTTAACTACCCTCCTATACTCAGAACCAGGCAGCTAAGCAGTAGAAAAAGGTTAATTCCAGATGAAGTGATGTACGGTAAAATTCTCTGTGTGTTTGTCAGAAATAATTCTCTCTAAACAATTAGGTTTTGTCCCTAGTAAAAGTGTTTAGCATTACACGGTTAAGAGCTGGAGCGTTCACTTATGTGTGTGTGTGGCATGAAATAATTTGAGCAGAGTGTCTGGCAAGCTACTCACTTGGAAACAATGGTCCTTTTTCTTGATGATACATCACAGTATCTTGTGCCCTCTGTTCATCAGATCAAGGGCAAGAAGGCTACCGCAATGAAGTGACACTTTCCAGACTTAGGCTCCGAGTGGTTCCACCTGAGGTCCTGCAAAATAATGGCATAGAAAGCTTGAATTTAGACCGGAACAAGCTGAAACAGCTCCCTGGGATTGCAAAACTTTGCAACCTGAAAAAGCTGGTTTTGTCTAAAAATGATATCATAGACTTCCCAGAGGAAATCAGGAGCTTGGTCCATCTGGAGAAGCTGGAACTCAATCAGAACCAAATCCGTGTTGTCCCAGAGGGAGTCTTTTCCTGCCTTCCAAAGTTGAGACATCTTCGACTGAACAACAACCGCTTAGATAGGCTTCCCAAGGACCTGGCAGTCTGTTGCAGCAGCCTCCAGTACCTCAACCTGTCCAACAACCTGTTCCTAGCTATCCCTTTGGCGGTCTTGGAGCTGAAATGTTTGCAAGAGCTCTACCTGTATAACAACAAGCTGCGCCAGCTTCCCATGAAGATGTTCAAGGAGCTGCCTCTGAAGATGTTCAAGGTGAGCGGGAATCCTCTCCGGGAGCCTCCCTACGAGGTCTGCGCAGGAGGCCTCAGGCAGATCATCAGCTACTTCGACCAGCTGCAGAACAGCCGAGCAGAAGAGGACAGGCGAGTCAAGACCATGTTCCTGGGGATGTCCTTAGCAGGGAAGTCCACCATTTGCAAAAGCCTGAAGCAAAGGCAAATAGTTCGAATGTCAGAGGAAGAGCGGACCGTTGGGATTGAGATCAGCGAGTTCCAGATCCAAGGCTTCACTTTTCTCTTCTGGGACTTCGCTGGCCAATTGGAGTACTATATGACTCACCACATGTTCATCACCCCACAGGCTCTGGTCATCTTGGTCATCAACTTTCAGCAGTAAGTGTCATCTTGCTTACCTTGTGAAGGGAGGGCAAAGGGGAGCGTGGCTTTTAAGTCCTGTTGGCTCCAGCGGGGTCGATTTGCATGTGTGCTTCACATTCCTGTTTATAAGTGAATGGGATTTAAATGTGTTGTCTTTGGCTAAATTTGTACTCCTGGGTATGAAGTTAGCTTTTTTTGTCGGCCAGAATCTCTATAATTGCAGGAGTTTTATCCCTGCTAGTACTGTATGCCCATCAGAGAGCAGAGAACTAATGAAGTCTTAAATCTTATGCACACTTGGAAGTAAGCTCCACTGAACACTTTCAAGCAAACTTGCATAGGCTTGCACTGCAAGCTATTCTTCTAAATGGGAGGTGGCTAAAGCCTATTGCAGAGGCCTTAGCTAGACATTGAGGTGCACTACTCATCATTGCACCCCATATAAATTAAAAAAAGACGACAACATCTTTTTTGCTTGGCCACCACCAATCAATTAATATTACTTTTATGGATAATCATCATTATTCTCTTTTTATGGATATTTTCACAAGTGCCACAATTGCAAGCTGAGAAGAATATATTTTTCTCATAGCAGAGGCCGCTTCTTAATATCTGAATTAAGCTCCGGTCGCATCCACACCATATATTTAAAGCATTTATCTTTCCCTGAAAGAATACTGGGAGCTGTACTTTAACCTCAGAGAACTGCAATTCCCAGCACCCCTAACAAACCACAGTTCCCGGGACTCTTTGGGGGAAATCATGTGCTTTAAGTGCATAGTGTGAATGTGACCTCACTCTTTTTGTGAGCCACCAATATTAGAGAAACAAATTTGTTTACCCACACACTGTCAGGGCAGCGGGCCAAGTCTGTGAGAGATCTGGAACTTCCCTTTTTCAGGTATCAGCGGAGCGATGACTCCTTCAAGGAGCTTGTTGGATTTTGGATTAACAACCTCTTTATGCGAGTGCCCAACTCCGTGGTCCTTCCCGTTGGAACTCACATAGATGCTTGTTGTGAGCAGGAGGTTAAAGAAAAGAAAGAGGATATAATGAGCAAGATCCAGGACATGCTGGATGAGAGAAAGAGCACCTTAGCCCATCTCATTGCCAACCTGGAGGACAATGAGGAATCAGAGTTCTTTGTGGACCAGTGGAATAGGCTGAAGGAAATGGAGCAATGCACCCTTACGGTGAGGAAAATGTGATGTATTTCGAATATTTAGGATGCCCTACATCAGGGGTGGGAAACCTGTGGCCCGTCAGATGTTGGACAGAACTCCCTGACCATCAGTTACAATGGCTGTGGCTTGACCTGAGTTAGGAGTCTAACAACATCTGGAGGGCCACAAGTTTCCAGTCCCTGCATTACAGAATATGATGTGATGTAAACTCCCAAGAGTGTGTTGGTTGGGAAAGAAAAATTAAGTAGATAAAAAGAGAATTCCCTGGATGCCAAGATTCAAGTTTGAGACAAGTACCCTTGGGCGAGCAGAGATTTAAAATCACAAAATATCCAGCAAATGAAATGTGTAAAAATAGACTGTTGGACCTTTAAAATATGTCCTTGTGAGTTCCAAAGCTTCCCCTTTCACCATCCTAGGGGAAAAAACATGTTTGGGAAGTTAAAAATAGTTTACTTACAAACTATTCAAAGGTCAGATTCATGTGCTTTTCCATACAGCAGTCAGAAAGCACAGGCAGTAACATGGCTCTCTTGTGAGTGGTGCCATCTGGCCCCCAATTTGTCAACTCCTTAGTCAAAAGTAGGATGTGAATAAGCAGCATTTTTGTTGGGGGGGGTATATAGACATTTTGGAGGCTGCGACATTGAACCTTAAGAACAAAAGAAGGTGCCTAGAGCAGACCAAAAGTCCATTCATTCCAGGGGTGGGAACCTCAGATCTGGGGGCCAAATAAGTCCCACCAGGTCACCCTCAATGGCCCTTGAGGCTAATGCTGCAGGCCATTGAGACCTGCCCTAAGCACATCCCCCTTTCGCCAGCCCACACCACTCACTGGCCTTACTTTTACACCTTCCACAAGTGCTTCAGCCCGGCTGGAATGTGTCCCTGATCTTTGATAATGTCTCTCACTTGCCTGAATGCAGGACCGAGAGCAGTGTGTGAGTGAATTACAAGCTATCCTGCTGTACAAAGGTAAAATTTATATGAGTTGATCCACCCTGTTTTTCCTCTGGCCATGCCCAGTGACCTGCTTCCAGTAGTGGCTAGCCTTGTGCCTGTGGGCACCCACAAGTGGAACCTGGAGTTATTGTTCCCCAGCAGTTGATTCTTTGAGGCCTAAATCTTCAGATCTGGGAGGATGCATCCAACCACCACTGACAAATGACTCCGTTCACTTATGCATAAGATACTTCCTTTCATCTGTTCTGAATCTCATGTCCATCTAGAGATTTAGTTTGATTGTAGGAATCTCAAGTTCTATGGCCACCAGCATGCATAAACCATAGACTGCCCACCAGAATAACAAAATGCCAGTCTTTGGTCGTTTGCATCTATTGCTTGCTTGTAAACTGTTTGGAGTTTTGGTTTGTTTGTTTGTTTGTGGCATCTGTATATTTTTTTGCCCCAGGTTTTGGACCTTGTTCCCGTCAATTGCATGGATTACGAGGACATCAAAACACTCGAAGGCACAATTCTGAAGCACGTCAAGAATGAGGCTGTCTTCCCGAATGTCATCCAAGTGCTCCCCCCTATCTACAAACAAGTAGAAGCTGCAATTGTGAATATTGTGCAAAAAAATGAAGAGTTGGCAGAGCATGGCAAGTAACTGTTATGAATGGGCATTTTGCACCTCCCCTCTCTTTCCCCTTTTAAATGCAAGATCCTAGCCCTTGAATAGGTGAAGTCATGATGCAGAACAGGGTCCTTCTGAACATTTGGGAAGAGGCGTCGCTTGGGGTAGTATATCTGCTTTCGTTGCATGTGGAAGGTTCCCAGTTCATTCCCCAGCATCTCTTGGGAAAGACTCCCTTCCTTGAAACCCTGGAGATCATTAGCATAGATGAAAACTGAGTAAGATGGACCAATAGTCAGACTCAGTAGATGGCAGTTTCCTATGTACAGAGTGTATTTCCCTGAAATACACAGCCACTGTCACAGCCATCTCATAAACACTTGCAATAAAGGTGATGGCCTCTAGATTGCTTGGGGGAGAACCAAAGTCTCTGAGTCAGTCTCTCAGACAGCTGTCCCTCAGGACAATAGCAGGAGGCTGATACTGGCTTCTCTTCTGTGGTCAATTTGCTTATTTTTATAGTCCACTCAGCCTGAAAAGTTGGGCAGGCCCCCGTTTTTAAAATAATAAAAATCTAGTGAAAGCATAAAACTCCAATTAAAGCATAATAACAACATTTGAACCAAGTATAAAGCATATTAAATAAAATAAAATGATCACTGGTTGATGGCCCTGATCCCCTTTTGCAGCAAGACCACAGAGAAAACTCCCCACACATTCAAATTTAAAACTATGGGAGCATTTTCACATTCCCAGATCTACAATGAATTCCAAAATAGTTGTTAACCACCTGAAGGAGCCAGCTTAAGTAAGGATGTGATTCTTCATTAGCATTGACCTCTTTAATATTTACTGCCCTCCTCTAGTTCTGCTCCAACAGCAGAACTACAGCATTTCATTCACTTATAGACAGGGAAGGGAAAGACATTCAGGTCACATCTGGAGACAAACCTTACCTAATTCACACTTTCTGAAACAATACGCAAACTGAAAGACAGACAGCCGTTCTTCAAAATTTATAAATAAATAGCCAAGTCATGTGGAAACGTGGATAAATGAGTTTAGAGGTGGAAATATGAGAAACAGAGATAATCCAAATTTGACAAATCCATCCATCCCATTCTACGGACAGGCTGATCCCAAACCTGCTTACTCAAAGTATTTCGTTCTGTGGATCCCTTGCAGTCACTAGAAACAAGTCTTCTTCTAATGGCCCTTTAGGTATGATGGATCTCAGTCTGTTACATAGAGAGCTTTCCTATCAGTATCGCCTGACCCACCTTGATGTAGAACTTCTGCGGGATATCCTGAGATACCTTCACCGCATTGGGCTAATCGTGTGGTACGAAGAGGTCAAGCAGCTGGAGAGCACGGTGTTTCTATGCCCGGACATTCTCATAACCATCTTCAAAGTGAGTTCCAGGTGTCCTTTGCTGCTTCCACAGCAGATCTCTTTATGCTGTAGAGACATTGATTCTCTGAAGTTAGCTAGAAGGGGAATGAAAATGGAGGTGCCACACAAGCGTGTAGCATTTATTTATTTACCACGTCACAACAGAAAGTTTTCTAGGAGATAAACAGACTCCTTTAGAGTGCCAAGGCTCAGCCTGAGGTTGCCAACTGCTTTACAGACGGATGTTCTGTGCCTTTTATTTATACACTACTATAAAATCTAGTGGGTGGGAATTGGCTAGATGGGTCCAGGGAGTGGTTAATGCCTCATTACAGGAGGGAGTTATGCCCATCATCTTGTTGTCCCCACTAACGACATCTAGTTTGAACCTGATTGAGGAAATCACTAATGCAGCTTCACCACGCCTGATCCCTTGCATTCCAAAGGCAGGCACGTCCTTCAGATCAGCATGTTCACACTGCAAGCTGTAGAGGCGAATGCAAGACTTTTATGACCTCCTTGGTTGTGTTCTAGCACAAAATGGGGATTTCAGGTAATTACTGTCTAAATGAGACCACTTGCTCCAAAAGGGTTTATCAATAGGCTATGAAAAGATAGCAAAGAATAGACTATAGGAACAGTCTGTCCCCCCCCCGCCCCCCCTTGCCATCTTTCAAACACTGCATCACCGTCGGCATTGCATCTCACAATAGGATTGCAGATAATACAGCGGGATGGACTAGCCAGGCATGTGTGTTGATTCACCTGTGCGTATCAGCTACTGAGAGAGACCAGTTCTGAATTCCCGCCTGCCAACCACGTCTTTGCTGGAAGCCATTTTCTTTCAATGACTCCTAATAGCTGTAGCATATGCTAAGAGGGTTAGGCAGGCTTCCCCAACTTGGTGCTTTCAAATATTTTTAACTACAACTCCCATCATCACTGTCTACTGATCACACTTGGGCTTGGGCTGATGGGAGTTGTGGTCCAAAACATCTGAAGGATGTATTTGCTACCCCTGATCTAGGGAAAGTGTGAGCCTTACCTGTCGTGTATTTAAGACTTGATTTTTCTATGCCTGTATTTTATTTTTTTAATGCTTCTGTTCTTCCAGACTCTTGTCCGGTATGGCCTGACGCAGCAGCTGGAGAGCATTGCTGTGGACATCTTGATAGCAGAACATGCCACCATTCGAGACCGGGCCAACTGGGTGTGGGCATTCAAGTCAAAGGCCATGTTGTGCCAGAAGGCCATGAGAGCTTTGCTCAAACACCAGCTCTACTTGGATGGCATGAGAGACGTCTTTGAGGAAATGGTGGGCAGCAGATCTCAGAAGGGGAAGCTCTTTAGCCTGTTGGAGCACTTTGAGATCTGTCTGGAGGTCAGAAATACAGAGGGGCTCAATCCAAGAGCCCGAGTCTTTGTGCCTGGATTGCCGTGGGAAGCCGCACAGGGCCATGAGGAAACTCACTACTTATTTCCCACTTATCTCAACCAGAGTGAGGAGGTTTCCAAAATGTGGGGAGGAGACGACAAAGAAGACCTTCATATCCGTGTCTACTTTTCCCCAGAGATCCCAGAGGGCTTCTTCAAAAGGTAGTTAAACAAAGTGCTATTTTTTTAGGAAAAAAGTTGCCAGAACTTACCAAGAACACCTCCCTCCTCTTAGAATGGCAATTGTGCCCACCTGAGAGGGGCTGGAACTGAGTTCTGGTGAGTTCCAGCTGAAAAAAAGCTCTGGTTAAACAGACTGCTGATTGCATAGATGCCAGCTTGTGACCAATTTCTGCTGTTTGCAGTCTCCTTTGAATTTGGGCCGCAGTCATGAAAATTTGCTGATTTGCATAACCTGGGGCAGCCACAAACATACATACATTTCCCACAGAAATTTTCAAGCAAAAATTGCACTACAGCAAAATTTTGGTATTTTGTGTGTCTTTTGATCAGTTTGTATTTTTTAAGTAAAGTTTAATTTAAAAAGTTACATTTAGTTAAGTTTTAGTTTCTTTTGTTTGTTTGATAAATTAAACCAATAGCATTTACAACCAAGAATGAGTATCTATCTCTATCTATCTATCTATCTATCTATCTATCTATCTATCATCTACCTACCTATCTGTATATTCATATATTCCCTGGCTGCACACCCAAGGAAATGCGTTGTGCACATCCATGATGGGATCTGAAGGCACTGGCTGTTGTTTCTCTCTTTCCAGGCTCATGGTGAAAGCTTGCTCTTTCTTCTCAACCCACTGGGTTGCAAAAGCGATATGCCTGCTCATCTGCAGTGGCAAACCTTTACTGATCAAAGCGAACAACCAGAAAGGATATAGCTACATTGAACTCAGGTGCAGAAAACCAGCTGAGAGGGCAGGTACCACAGAAGGACAAACTTTGACTCACTTTGTTGGATGTTAGAAATGGTCTCCTTCCTTTCTCTTTCAGCTGAAAAGCCAGCATTATCATATATCAAGCACAAAGCTTTTATGGGAAATTGGAGCAGATAGGATCATGCTTGCTTCAGGGTGTTAATCTGAAGCTGGCTTTGATGTGCCAACACAGACCTGATGGTGGCAGCACCAAACTCAGGCACAAACAGCTGAAAACTTTTGTGTAGGTTAAATTTGGCAGTTTCAGATGCATGTAGTGTTATATCCTGAGTTGCAGGTAGATTTATACATGATTGGGGGAGGGATTTGTAAACAATGAGGTCAGGGGGGAAAGGAAATGTGGAAAAGCACAGATGAAGATAAATACCTTACTAACTGTGGCAGCAGTTGATAACATAAACATCCTAGCATTGGTGAGCCAACATGTAGTGTGATTAAAAATTGTGCCAATTCAACCCCACAAGTGATAATAATCAACTTTTAAATGTAATTCAATGGAAAGCTTCATGAACCACGTGCCCTGAAATTTGGGGTCCCATCCAAACCAGTGCCAAGCTTTTTGCACCACAAACCCGGAATTTTGCGCCAGTGTGGAGTGAATCAGACAGTGTTGGATTTTTGGGTGTTAACTGGGAATCATGGTTTGCTGTATCAATTCCTCAGTTTGGAGAGTGGTACAAAACGTGGGGTATTTTTAGTGCAAAACGAGTGCAAAACTTTGGGACTTGTTTGGTTTCAGTTCTATTCACTTGTGGATTAAATAAGCATAATGGGTTATTTGATGATGTATTGATTAGCTGAGTGAAGACCCACACCATACATTTAAAGTACACCCAACACGCCTTTTAAAGCACATAACTTTCTCCAGAGAATCCTGGGAACGGTAGTTTGCAAAGGATACTGGGAATTGTAGATCTGTGGGGAGAAACTACAGTCCCCAGGATTCTTTGGGGGAAGCCACATGGTTTAAATGTGGGTTGAATGCACTTTATATGTGTGCTGTGGCTCTGCCCTTGCTGATGCCAGGATGCTTGCGTTAACCACATGTTTTGTGAACAGTCTCTCTCAATAAGGAATTATGCCTGCAGTTTTCTGCATTTCTTCCCTTCTGATCTCACTGTTTACAGTTTCCTCCCCAATGATGTACAAATACGCCTGCAAGTTGGGGTAACATTTAATGCATCTGATGAAGTGGACTGTAGTCTATGAAAGCTAGATTTGCTGCCTTTAGGGTACTGCAGGAGGCTTTGTTGTTTTTGGTAATTTATTTATTTTTTGCTGATAAATTGTTTTGCCGACAACTTCTGTTGGCTAAAAAGATGCATCTGTCAACATTTCCCTTTAGCCAACTATCTAGACAGAAAATCCCACATAGTTCCGTTTCTCTGATGTCTTTTAAAGGATTCCAGTTGGTGTGGGACTTTGTTATGACAATAATCTCCATCAGCAACAAACTCTTGGAGGAGTGGCCTGGTCTCCATCTTTGTGTGAAGACACCTTGTCGGACAGCTGGCTGCCCTGCAGAATTTGTCTGGCCAGATGTGGATGACAAAAGCACAGTGTAAGTATCTCGCCCCTCTGCTCCCCTGCCCTGAGAGCATGAAGTTTCCTAACTTTTCAGCAGTAAAAACAGCAAATTCCATCTTCAATGATGAAGGCTTCTGGAGAACTTGAAATCTTGCACACTGTTTAGCACATTTTGGTTAGCCTAATAAAGGTATTGCCTTAATATGGATTTTGATTTTTTTTCCTTATAGGCCAACACAGGTACCTTTTGTTATTTGCATAATGTTTAAGTTACAACTACAGTAGCTTTGGCCATACCCTGAGAACACATAGTGTATTTCAAACAAAGCCCTGATGTTGGCCCAGAGGCAAAGTGCTCTGAATTCAAAGCAACTAGGAGGATGGCTCTGTACCCATCAAAGTCAATTTAAAAACTTTCATATATTTCCAATGGGCCATTTTGTTTTGCTCCACCATATTCTACTAGTGATATCAAGAAACAAATTAACTGTCCATCTTTCTTATCACCTCTTATTTGATGTGTGATGTGTTGTGTTTTGATTTTTTCTTTTCCTTTAGGCTTCACATTCTTCTAGCTAGACCTCAGGGGGGTAATTTGCACAATATATAAATCAGACAAGTTATCTATCAAGCTTTTCTTTCTCCCACAAAGAGACCATAGGCAACACATAACATGTTAAGCTATCTCATTTCAAATACTTTATGTTCACAACAACCCTGTGAGATAGGCCAGGCAAGTTCTTTTTTATTGTTGTTCTTTCAGTTTTCATGCCTCTTTTCCACATAAGTATGTCTAAATCCACTCATACCACACAAGAGCAAAGGGGGGGGGGAGGAAGAACACATAATTACAACAGTCTTAATACCAATTCATTTCAAAACATGTCAAAGCAAATAAACATAAAAATATTGCTATAATATTTTAAATTCATTTAAATTAAATTTTAAATGATAAAATAGGCAATATTGACCATTAAAAAAAGTTATCAGTAGATGATGTTTAAATTATCTAAGGCAGGGGTCAGCAAACTTTTTCAGCAGGGGGCCGGTCCACTGTCCTTCCAACCTCGTGGGGGGACGGACTATATTTGGGGGGGGGGGGGAATGAACAAATTCCTATGCCCCGCAAATAACAGAGATGCATTTTAAATAAAAGGACACATTCTACTCATGTAAAAACACCAGGCAGGCCCCACAAATAACCCAGAGGTACATTTTAAATAAAAGGACACATTCTACTCATGTAAAAACACGCTGATTCCTGGACCATCCGTGGGCCAGATTTAGAAGGCAATTGGGCCAGATCCAGCACCTGGGCCTTAGGTTTGCCTACCCATGATCTAAGGCATATGTAAAATATAAACATTTATGTTTGAAAGCATTTAAAGCAGATAGGCTAAAACTCTCAGCTGCTGTCAGGTTTTTATGAATAGTGTAACCAGCAGCAAGTTTTTCAAAGCTGTCAAGCTCCAGAAATAGCAGCCAGCCTCCTTTGAGCCAGCCACAAATGTTCTCACATAGGCCACTCTCTCCTTCCCCTATTCTGATGTTCCCCTATTCTGATGTCCAACAGAGGTGGGGGAAGTGCAGCATTGATGTTCCTCCTTTCTGCAAACGTTCACCCAAGGAAACGTTCACGCAGCCTTCATGCACAAAGCAGCATAGGTTGGTTTGCCCAGAACACCCCATCACACCTGGATGGTGAGGCAGCTCTCCAGAGCTTCTCCTGCCTCTGGGCCTAGAGCCCAGCATCCCAAGATCCGCAGATAAGCACAACAACAAAGCAAACCAATTAGCACACGGTCGTACCTTGGTTCTCGAATATCCTGGAACTCGTATGTTTTGGCTCCCGATCGAAAACCAGAAGTGAATGTTCCCGGTTTCCAAACGTTCTTCTGGAATGTCTGACGGGGCTTCCATGGCTTTGGAAGTCGGAACGTTTTGGAAGTCAAACGGAATGGATTCCGTTTGACTTCCGAGGTACCACTGTACATCAAAGGAAGGGAATATAAATATATACGAGCTCATTTTTGCAACAACCACCAATTAGTCTGGGGTTACCTTGACTACCAAAATGGTATTTGCAAGCCTTTTGGAACATTTCTGCTTTAGTTCAACACAAATGGGTAGATTTCGCCAGTCAGACCAGTCATTGTGTACCCCCCCCCCAAGAGCTTATCAGTGGTTTGGTGAGATTTGAATAGGTTTTTGTATGTCCAGCATTCTAGGATTGTTTTACTCAGAATCAGCACATTTGAATTAATGTACCTAAGTCATGTGTATAAATTTCAGGGGGTGTACTCTTGAGTATGACCAATGTGGGAATACAACCCCTAGTGCACTGGTGAGCTCTTCACATGTAGTTGAACTCAACTCCCATCAGTGCCAGTAGCATCGTGAGTTGTCGGGAATGATGGAAACTGTAGTCCAGCAATTATCTGATCTGGAGGGTCATAGATGCCACCTCCCTGCCTTAGGCTGTGTACATACTGTACCCCTAAAGCCCTTGCTTTCACCCAAAGAATTCTGGGCACTGACAATTTATTGTTCACAGAGGTACAATTCCCAGCAGCCCTTAACAAACCAGAATTATTTTCGGGGGGGAAATGTTCTTCAAATGTGCTGTAGTGTGTACACAACCTTTGTGTCGCCATCCTTCAAGTTGAAGAGTTACCAAAAATAAATAAATATTTTGATTGCAAAATCTGTTTACTCTTGCCTTGGTATTCCTTCCCTTCTCCAAAGGACCAAAGAAGAAATCAAAACATGTGGAACTTGTGCCTTTCGATTTGAAACTGAGCTGCTGTTACCAAAAGGTGAGACCAGAGATTTCAGGTTTCATTCAACCGTAGACACATTTAAACCTGGCTGGTGGGGTGCAGGAGCTGAGGAGAGACTGTCAAGTACAGTCGTACCTCCGTTGTCGAACACCTTGCGACTCAAACGTTTTGGCTCCTGAATGCCTCAAACCTGGAAGTAAGTGTTCCGGTTTACAAACTTTATTTGGAAGCTGAACATCTGACGCAGCTTCTGCTGCTTCTGATTGAGTGCAGACAATTGGAAGCCGCACCTTGGGTTTTAAAAGCCAAACGGACTTCCGGAACGGATTCTGTTCTGGAACCAAGGTATGACTGTATTGCCCTATAAAGTGCACCCGTTGCTTCTTCTGTTTCGTTTTGTGGGTGTGCTGGAGGGTGATATAGACAACAACTAATAGTTAAGTGATTGATTTCAGTGGGTTTAAGCACATTTACGTCTTCACTGGATTGTGGCCAAAACAGGAGCTACTCTAATTGCTGGTATTATAGTATCATGCTAGTAGGGGTGTTTTGAATCAGAGGATCTTGCCAAAGTACAGCAAGGAGGTGATTGGTGGGAGCTTTCCATCTCTTGACTCATGTCCATAGCCCAGTGCATAGGAGCCAACTCCTAGGCAAGGGACCCCCCCCCCATAAAATATTTGAGGGGACCGCCCCCCTCCCAAGTTGATGGGCATGGTGTGTGTGTGTGTGCAGAGTGTCATGTGAGCGATTATTTGGGTAGGGGTTTAGCTGTACCCCCTCCCCAATATTTTATTCAAGTTGGCACCGCTGGCCTAGTGTGCTCCCCTCCCCTCAGGCCTCCATAATTTCTATTACGGCTATCATTTTAGCATACTGCCCAGAGTTCGTGCTTTGGCTGCCTCCTCTACTTGCTCAAAGCATCATAAAACACAGTGCTTTTTAAGTTAAAAAGAATGAAAGCAAGGAAAAGGTTCTGGCACTCTTGCATTGATAAAAATAGTGTGGGGTATCGGCAAAAATTGGCTGCCATGGGCAGCATAAAATAGAAAGAAGTACTGGTGTGCGATTATCAACGAGTATCACAAAAAACCCCACTGGGAATATGAAATAGTAATGCAAAACTAAGAGTATGAAGGGGGGAAATATGCACCCAGTCATTGGTCGCATTTACTAGCTGGATAACTAACCATGTTATTCTTTTAGTCCCAAGTGAACGGAGCATTGCCCAGGTCCCTGCACAGTATTATGTCACCAGCTATGGCAACGCCACCTTTGGATCCAGCACTGTCCATGTGGAAAGTCAGGTATGCATGTATGGGTGGGCTGCTGTTTACTGTGCTTTGTTCTTGGGGATTTATACTTTTGTCTAGGCGGTCTTGATGAGTCCTCATAGAATCATAGAATCATAGAATCATAGAGTTGGAAGAGACCACAAGGGTCATCGAGTCCAACCCCCTGCCAAGCAGGAAACACCATCAGAGCACTCCTGACATATGGTTGTCAAGCCTCTGCTTAAAGACCTCCAAAGAAGGAGACTCCACCACACTCCTTGGCAGCAAATTCCACTGTCGAACAGCTCTTACTGTCAGGAAGTTCTTCCTAATGTTTAGGTGGAATCTTCTTTCTTGTAGTTTGTATCCATTGCTCCGTGTCCGCTTCTCTGGAGCAGCAGAAAACAACCTTTCTCCCTCCTCTATGTGACATCCTTTTATATATTTGAACATGGCTATCATATCACCCCTTAACCTCCTCTTCTCCAGGCTAAACATGCCCAGCTCCCTTAGCCGATCCTCATAAGGCATTGTTTCCAGGCCTTTGACCATTTTGGTTGCCCTCCTCTGTACACGTTCTAGTTTGTCAGTGTCCTTCTTGAACTGTGGTGCCCAGAACTGGACACAGTACTCCAGGTGAGGTCTGACCAGAGCAGAATACAGTGGCACTATAACTTCCCTTGATCTAGATGCTATACTCCTATTGATGCAGCCCAAAATTGCATTGGCTTTTTTAGCTGCCGCGTCACACTGTTGGCTCATGTTAAGTTTGTGGTCAACCAAGACTCCTAGATCCTTTTCACATGTACTGCTCTCAAGCCAGGTGTCACCCATCTTGTATTTGTGCCTCTCATTTTTTTTGCCCAAGTGCAATACTTTACATTTCTCCCTGTTAAAATTCATCTTGTTTGTTTTGGCCCAGTTCTCTAATCTGTCAAGGTCGTTTTGAAGTGTGATCCTGTCTTCTGGGGTGTTAGCCACCCCTCCCAGTTTGGTGTCATCTGCAAATTTGATCAGGATGCCCTTGAGTCCATCATCCAAGTCGTTGATAAAGATGTTGAATAAGACCGGGCCCAAGACAGAACCCTGTGGCACCCCACTAGTCACTCTTCTCCAGGATGAAGAGGAACCATTGATGAGCACCCTTTGGGTCCGGTCAGTCAGCCAGTTACAAATCCACTGAGTGGTAGCATAGTCAAGACCGCATTTTACCAGCTTCTTTACAAGAATATCATGGGGCACCTTGTCAAATGCCTTGCTGAAATCAAGGTAGACTACATCCACTGCGTTCCCTTCATCTACCAGGCTTGTAATTCTGTCAAAAAATGAGATCAGGTTAGTCTGACATGACTTATTTTTCAGAAATCCATGCTGACTATTGGTGATCACAGCATTCCTTTCTAGGTGCTCACAGATTGTTTGCTTAATGATCTGCTCCAGAATCTTCCCTGGTATTGATGTTAGACTGACTGGGCGGTAATTATTTGGGTCCTCTCTTTTCCCCTTTTTGAAAATAGGGACAACATTTGCCCTCCTCCAGTCTGCCGGGACTTCGCCTGTTCTCCAGGAATTCTCAAAGATGATTGCCAGTGGTTCTGAGATCACATCTGCCAGTTCTTTTAATACTCTTGGATGCAGTTCATCTGGCCCTGGAGACTTGAATACATCTAAACTAGCCAAGTATTCTTGTACTATCTCCTTAGTTATTCTGGGCTGTGTTTCCTCTGCTGAATCATTTCCTCCAAATTCTTCAGGTCGGGCATTGTTTTCTTTATCGGAGAAGACTGAGGCAAAGAAGGCATTGAGGAGTTCAGCCCTTTCTGTGTCCCCTGTTTGCATTTCACCATCTTCTCCTCTGAGTGACCCCACTGTTTCTTTGTTCTTCCTTTTGCTACGAACATACCCATAGAAGCCTTTTTTGTTGCTTTTAACCTCTCTAGCAAGCCTGAGTTCATTCTGTGCTTTAGCTTTTCTGACTTTGTGTCTACACGTGCTGGCTATTTGTTTGAATTCCTCTTTGGTGGTTTCCCCCCTTTTCCATTTTTTGTACACATCCTTTTTTAATCTTAACTCAGTTAAAAGTTCTTTAGATAGCCACCCTGGCTTCTTTAGGCACCTTCCATGTTTCCGTCTCATTGGTATTGCCTGAAGTTGTGCTTTTACTATCTCCCTCTTAACAAACTCCCAGCCATCATGAACTCCCTTTCCTTTTAGTATTACTGTCCATGGGATCTCACCCAGCACTTCCCTAAGTTTTATGAAGTCGGCTTTCTTAAAGTCAAGAAATTGAGTCCTAGTATGCTTGGCTGCTCCTTTCCGTTGTATAGTAAACTTCAGAAGAGCATGATCACTTGCGCCTAATGATCCTTCCACTTCTACCCCATTAACCAAGTCATCGACATTGGTTAGGACCAGATCTAAAATGGCTGTTCCTCTTGTTGCTTCTCCCACTTTCTGGACAATGAAGTTGTCTGCAAGGCCAGTGAGGAATCTGTTTGACCTTATGCTCTTGGCTGAGTTTGACATCCAACAAATATCTGGGTAATTGAAGTCCCCCATTACTACTATCTCCCTTCCTTTTGCATGCTTGGCCATCTGTTCCAGGAAGGCATCATCTATGTCCTCCGTTTGGCTTGGGGATCTATAGTAAACTCCCACAATGAGGTCACTATTATTCTTCTCTCCCTTAATTTTGACCCAAATGCTCTCACTTTGGCTTTGAGGTTCTAAATCTTGGATCTCTTCACAGTTATACACATCCTTGACATATAACGCCACTCCTCCTCCTTTCTTGTCTGGTCTGTTTCTCTGAAATAGATTGTATCCCTCCATTTTTACATTCCAATCGTGGGACTTATCCCACCAGGTTTCAGTGATGCCTATTATGTCATATTTAGTTTGCTGTACCAAGAGCTCAAGCTCATCTTGTTTATTTCCCATGCTTTGTGCATTAGTGTACAGACATTGAAGTCCATTAGTCATTCCCCCGTGTCTCTTATTTAAGGATTTTTTCCTCCCACCACTAGGTCTGCTTGCTGTTTGCTTAATTTGGTCTATGACATTTGGATGATCTTCTTCATCAATTAATAGACTCCTACCTTCAGGAGCACTGTCTCCCTCCCCCACATTAGTCAGTTTAAAGCCCTCCTGATGAGGTTTCTTAGTTTTTTGGCAAAAACATTCCTCCCAACCGTTGTGAGGTGCAGCCCATCGCTTGCCAGAAGTCCATCCTCAAGAAACTGCAGTCCGTGATCTAAGAATCCAAACCGTTCCTGTTTACACCATTTGCGAAGCCAGCTGTTTACTTCCACTATTTTCCTCTCTCTCCCTGGGCCACGTCGTTCAACTGGGAGGACAGATGAGATGACGATTTGTGCATTTAATTGCTTCAATTTCCTGCCCAGAGCCTCGTAGTCTCTTTTGATCTTCTGGAGGCTATTGCTTGCAGTGTCATTGGTTCCCACATGAACCAAGAGGAAGGGGTATTTGTCAGTGGGTTTTATGATTCCTTGCAGTCGTTCAGTTACATCTTGGATCTTAGCCCCGGGAAGACAGCACACTTCCCGAGACATCTTGTCAGGCCCACAGATCACTGCTTCTGTTCCCCTCAGTAGGGAATCCCCTATCACCACTACACGCCTTCTCTTAGGTTTGGTCAGGGTTCTTCCGTGAGCGGTCCGTTCCAAGGTCGCCTGCACATTCCCTGAGGACTGACTTTGCTGCTCATCTTCATATACGTGATCGACTGTAATGAGGGAGAGATCCTCAAATGGAGTCTGCTCTTCGTCTTCCATGCCAGGGGAGAGGACCTCAAAGCGATTGTGTATTTCTAGACAATCAGAGCGAACCCTGGGCCTCCTACTTCTTTGAGTCACGTTTCTCCACATATCGGGCTCCTGTGTTGGTGAACTAGCCTCCTTCTCAGGGGGGTCCCCTGTCTCCTCCTTGGTGGAGACGGTGTGCTCTGTTGCTTCCAAGAAGAGCTCCAGCTCTCTAATTCTTTGGAGCGTAGCTACACGTTCCTCCAGTTGCTGGACTTTGTCTTTTAGGAGGGCAATCAACATGCAATTGCTGCACGTAAAGCTGCCTGCAACCTTTGGCAAGATGGCAAACATTGCGCAGGAACTGCAGGCGACTGCAGCTGTTCCCTCCCCCTCCATCTTGAGAATGTGTCGTTGGGCTTGAGACTAGCTCCCCTAAATCTAAAAGATGGTTCAAACTGCGCGCGCCGATAGGCGCGCGCCGCTGCCCTGCAAACACTGATAAGCTCCTCCCACAGCTAATCACCTGCCTCAACAGAAACCCTGCCCCCTCTGACCTTTGACCAGGGAAAGCAGCTAATCAGCCACAAGAATCACACACACAAGAAACCCCTTTTGGCTCCTTCTTCAGCCGCTGCCCTGCAAACACTGATAAGCTCCTCCCACAGCTAATCACCTGCCTCAACAGAAACCCTGCCCCCTCTGACCTTTGACCAGGGAAAGCAGCTAATCAGCCACAAGAATCACACACACAAGAAACCCCTTTTGGCTCCTTCTTCAGCCGCTGCCCTGCAAACACTGATAAGCTCCTCCCACAGCTAATCACCTGCCTCAACAGAAACCCTGCCCCCTCTGACCTTTGACCAGGGAAAGCAGCTAATCAGCCACAAGAATCACACACACAAGAAACCCCTTTTGGCTCCTTCTTCAGCCGCTGCCCTGCAAACACTGATAAGCTCCTCCCACAGCTAATCACCTGCCTCAACAGAAACCCTGCCCCCTCTGACCTTTGACCAGGGAAAGCAGCTAATCAGCCACAAGAATCACACACACAAGAAACCCCTTTTGGCTCCTTCTTCAGCCGCTGCCCTGCAAACACTGATAAGCTCCTCCCACAGCTAATCACCTGCCTCAACAGAAACCCTGCCCCCTCTGACCTTTGACCAGGGAAAGCAGCTAATCAGCCACAAGAATCACACACACAAGAAACCCCTTTTGGCTCCTTCTTCAGCCGCTGCCCTGCAAACACTGATAAGCTCCTCCCACAGCTAATCACCTGCCTCAACAGAAACCCTGCCCCCTCTGACCTTTGACCAGGGAAAGCAGCTAATCAGCCACAAGAATCACACACACAAGAAACCCCTTTTGGCTCCTTCTTCAGCCGCTGCCCTGCAAACACTGATAAGCTCCTCCCACAGCTAATCACCTGCCTCAACAGAAACCCTGCCCCCTCTGACCTTTGACCAGGGAAAGCAGCTAATCAGCCACAAGAATCACACACACAAGAAACCCCTTTTGGCTCCTTCTTCAGCCGCTGCCCTGCAAACACTGATAAGCTCCTCCCACAGCTAATCACCTGCCTCAACAGAAACCCTGCCCCCTCTGACCTTTGACCAGGGAAAGCAGCTAATCAGCCACAAGAATCACACACACAAGAAACCCCTTTTGGCTCCTTCTTCAGCCGCTGCCCTGCAAACACTGATAAGCTCCTCCCACAGCTAATCACCTGCCTCAACAGAAACCCTGCCCCCTCTGACCTTTGACCAGGGAAAGCAGCTAATCAGCCACAAGAATCACACACACAAGAAACCCCTTTTGGCTCCTTCTTCAGCCGCTGCCCTGCAAACACTCCTCTAGGAGTGTACCATACAGCTTTAAAAGGTGTATTATTATATTATCTTCATCACTTTCTCCCCAAAAGTGCTGGAGTGTTTCCCCAAAATTCCCTATGCCAATTAGGGCAATTCAGACTGCAATTCCTTAGAGCAGGGTAACCAATACAGTGCCCTCCAGAGAGGTCTGGATGCCAACTCCCACCAGCACCAGGCAGCAAGGCCACCTACCAGAAATTATGGGAGTTGTAGTCCAACACAGCTGGAGGGCACCATGTTGGTTACTCCTCCTAGAGAGTGACCGAATATAGCATGTTTATTTGACTATTAGCACAGTTTAACCCCCCCCCCCTGCAAAGCTTACCCAATATTTATTTGCAATTTGCAATAATGAAAGAGAAATCTTGACAGTACTAATACGGAGAGGAAATCCCTCTAAGGACCCTAGTGCTATGGTTGGAGATTACCCCTCTGCTTGCTCTGCACTCAAAGGCAGATCCCTATTCTACTCACAGAAGTACAATTCCCTGGTAAAACGGATTGAATGGGAAACTGCAAGCTCTTGGAGGGGAATAGGGGTCGCCTAACAACCTCTCAGCACCCATGACTGGTTTCAAGAGGCACCACGGTGCTTTAAATGCATGGCGTGAAGGGACCCAGAGCATCCTTGCATAAAATGTTATTAAATAATTCTGACACATTTTAAATTGTCTTCTTTTAACAAAATGGCCACTTCTGTAACTTTATCCCATTACCTGTTTTGTTGCAGAATATCCTGGACAAATGACAAGAATCATGCAAGAAAAATTGCCAGCAACATTTTCAGAGACATGTTTGGTTCATGTGGGACCTTAGAAACGCTTCATTCTAAACTGACTGTCGACCACCATAGGTTGAAAATGCAATGCAAATTCCATGGTAGAATGCCAATTTATTTACAGATATATGTGAACAGAAGTACAAGTATGCAATCTAATAAACTTCTACCATAAGTTACAGAACAATTTGCAGGGATTCTTCAGCATGATTCATCATTCACTTTAAGTTGATTATATGCAATTTAAAAAAAATCATTTATTTGTTTCATAACATTTATATACCACGTTTTTGTAAAAAACACCTCTGAGTTTAAAAAGTTAAAAATCCCCTGCAGCTTTCTAAGCCTCTAGGTAAGTTTGTCTACACAATAATGTTTTTAGCAAGTGCCACAAGGAATACAGTGCTTGGTATCAACAGGCAGGGAGAACCCAAAGTGCTCACAGAGACCCACAAAAAAAATGTTAACACTAGGGAATGCAATTATAGTAACAATAGAACTTTCAGAGACACTATTACTGTAACAGGAAAGTTAAGGCGTGTCAGAAGCACATTAGCTGGAGTGTTTGAGCTGCCCATTCTCAAGAGATCTGGACAGGTAGCAAGACAAAAAGTACACTCTATTCAATACCTGCATCAATGACAAGTGTAGTTTCACAAGAGTTAATGGAGTAATGCTGGTGCCTCTTTGCTCAAGAAATAAGTCCTCTGATTCAGCACTGCGTACAGTACATTTGAAATGTTATTCTGATTACTTTATTATGCTGTCTCTTACTATGCCCAGCAAAATGTCTTCTTAATGATGTACACTTTCCTGGGATCTTTTGATAAAGGGCAGTATATAAATAATAAAAATAATAAATAAATAACAATGTCATATAAAGAGGGCCAGAAACAAACTCTCCTACACCTCCCCTATAAAAAACAACCATAAACACATATTGAATTTTCAAGTTTTTAGATTTTTGTTTTGTGGGGAATTTTGTTGTACAGAGAAAATAGTGTTATAACTGGGAGGTGGCAGAGGCTTCATTCCAGATCTTATTAGTATCCTCCCTCCCTTCATTCACTGTAGGCAACCAAGTGCTCTGCTTATAGCTGGCTCCGCTCTTGGTTTTGTCACTTCAAGGGCTGTGAATTTTACGAGATCGCTTTTTGTGCTATGATTTGGATAGAGTTTTCATATTCAACTTCTGCCTGCAGCCCACTTCCAAAACTGAGGAGCCCTCTACAGTCCCTTTAATTTCATTTGTCCACATAAGTGGCCAGTGATAGGATCCTGCTTACTAGTTGTGGGTAATGTTCAACATGGATTCTGTAAGTGCAGGGGCGTCTTACCCAGAGGCGCTAGGGGGCAGGGCACCCAGGTGCTGGGCTCTCAGGGGTGCCAAGGTGAGAGTCCGAGACCTGAGAGTTGAGTCCGAGGCAGAGCCTGCCCGTTGGTTGGAGCGCCATGATGGGCTCTGCGTCGCAAGCTCGGGGGTGACTCAGCCAGTGAGACGCTGAGGCGGCCGGCCAGCTCTGACCTCCTGCGTACCTGGGACTGGGGGGGGGGGGGCGCTGGGCGGATCTTTGCACCCTGGCACCACATATGCTTAAATCAGCCCTGTGTGACATGCTCACATCTTTTCACAGAATGCAAAACCTATGTTGAATATTAAGCAGGAATAGCAATCTGGCTCTTGTCACAGATCTGAACTAAAAGCAGGTGACAACAAACTGGCTATGGAAGCAGAGACCAGTATCTTCCCTTTCCCATAAAACTTACGTAATATGAAATAGTATGCCAGCAACTTGTATTAAGAGCGAAAGAAAAAAATCTTTCTTTTCTGCAATGTCTCACTGCTCCACCACACACCATAGTACTTACAAACACTTCATGACCCCATCTGAGCCTATATCTCACCAAGATTGCAGGAGATTCACTTCTCAATTTACACTGCTACCCCATAGAGCCAGGGGTTCCATATCTTTTGGGGCCCCTGGGGCACATATGGAAAGCTAAGAACCTGTCATGGGCACCACAAAATTTCTATACTGCAAAAGGAAAATTGGAGATGCTCAGAACCTTCTTCCCACTTCAAAAACGGGCAAAGCACCAAAGAATTTTTCCTAAACAAATAGTTAAAACCAAGAGCAGGCAAAACATACATCATAAATACCTAAAAACACTTCTCCTTGCACCTAAAAAAGGGGGGCTGGGAAGACTGGTTTGCTCCCCCTCCTTCAAACTACCAGGCAGCTTAAAGTATCCATCTGAAACCTCTCAGGGAGGAGCTTGGCCTTCAGGCAGTCTGCCACCTTCTGACCACACTGAAAAGCATTCTGGGGAAAGGAACACAAGAGTGAGGTGCCTGGATGCCTGCATTTATTTTTTTGCAGCAAACCCAGAAGCACCCCAGGTAAGGAGGGTGGGTGGGTAGGTAAGAAAAGTAAAAAAAAACTCAGAAAAAGCCCCGTTGACCCTTTATATAATGCACATTGTGAGCTCTTCTCAGTCTCAGCAAGCCAAACTGACTGGAATAGTTCACTTATGAAGGGAACAACCCACCCCAACTACTATACCATTATTGCGAATTCTTTTTGCACTCTGTGCCTTAGGGCTAGGGCTGGGCAACACCTGGTTTTCAACACTGTGATATAAAGGTAAAGGTACCCCTGCCCGTTCGGGCCAGTCTTGCCAGACTCTAGGGTTGTGCGCTCATCTCACTCTATAGGCTGGGAGCCAGCGCTGTCCGCAGACACTTCCGGGCCACGTGGCCAGCGTGACGAAGCTGCTCCGGCAAACTGGCACCAGAGCAGCGCACGGAACGCCGTTTACCTTCCCGCTGGTAAGCGGTCCCTATTTATCTACTGTATTTTTTGCACCATTGGGCGCACCGGACCATAGGGCGCACTCAGTTTTAAGGGGGGGGGGGAATCAAGAAAAAAATATTCCCCCCCCCACAGCCCCAAAGAGCAGCGTACAGGCTGCACACAACCTCTCCCTGCCAGAGGGGTTGTGCGCAGCTATGGAACAAGCCAAAGCAGCGAGCGGGATGGATCCCGCTCGCTGTTTTGCCTTCCTCTTTAGCCCTGTGCAGCCTCTCCTTGCCGGGAGACGCTGCCCAGGGCTAAAGAATCCATAGCCCCGTGCAGCCTCTCCTTGCAGAGGGGCTGCGCGCAGCTATGGAAGAAGGCAAGGCAGCGAGCGGGATGGATCCCGCTCACTGTTTTGGCTTCCCCTTTAGCCCCGTGCAGCCTCTCCTTGCCAGGAGACGCTGCGCAGGGCTAAAGAAGCCATAGCCCCGTGCAGCCTCTCCCTGCTGGAGGGGTTGCGCGCGGCTATGGCACAAGCCTGCATTCGCTCCATAGGACGCACACACATTTCCCCTCAATTTTTGGAGGGGAAAAACTGCGTCCAATAGAGCGAAAAATACGGTACTTGCACCCGGAGGTGCTTTCGAACTGCTAGGTTGGCAGGCGCTGGGACCGAACGATGGGAGCGCACCCCGCCGCGGGGATTCGAACCGCCGACCATGTGATCGGCAAGTCCTAGGCACTGAGGTTTTACCCACAGCGCCACCCGCGTCCCTGTGATATATCAGCAGCTAAATACCACAATATGCTGATCTATCATGGTGTCTGGAATGTGTCGAAGCAACCGAGATACATTGCGCAGCTGAAGCCCCCATACCGCTCAGGCGAGCAGGAGGGGCACCGGGGCTTCGTTAAACTGCTCAGTTTGGGGGATGGGAAGCCTCCCACCTCCTAGCTGAGTGAGCCCCCATACCAGTCTGGCTCATGCAAGCTGGAGGGGTGGGGGACTTCCTCAAAGGCGCAGGCAGGTAGATCATGAGAAAGTGCTCACCCAGACCTTTCTCAGGCACTGTCTGCCTGTGACTTTGCCGTCTGCAGGCAATTTCAGCTGGTGCAATGGATTACCAGCTAAAAATGTCTGAAACCGGTATCATGATCTGAACACCATACCGGTTTCAGACAATTTACCAATACATTACCCATAGGGCTGGGTGGAGGGCAAGGAGTAATTGGGTTGGTTTTTTATAAGGGTAAAAAATAATAATATGGCAATAGGAACATAAGCTGCTGCCTTAGACCAGTGGTCTGACACTGTATATCAAGTTCAGTACTGTCTACCCTGACTGGCAGCAGCTCTCCAGGGTTCCAGGCATGCTTCTCTCCCAGTCCTACTTTGAGATGCCAGGGATCGAACCTGGGACCTTCTGCATGCAAAGCAGATGCTCTACCACTGAGCTACAACTTTGAGACGGGGGAAGAGAAACTCATCTTCCTTCACTTGAAGATGCATGGTAAACAGGGCTGTGTGCACGTCGAAGGCATCCAAGAGGGGGAAATCTGCAGGTTGTGGTTTGAGCTCAGAACTCTGCTTCCTGAGAATATCAGCTTTCACCTTCTATTTCTTGCCATGAAGATGATTTAAAGTGTGCCTGATGAACCCTTAGAAGCCAGAGAAGTGGCTGGGTAAATGTTTTTTAGCAGTTTGAAGCAGGGCTTCAGCAATTTTGCTTTACCCATGAAGACATGCAAAATGTGAACAAGTTGTGCCAATCAGATTAACCTGCACAATTTCTACAGGACACAGAATTTGCATCTCATGGTGCAGATTTCCCCCCCCCTGTTTAGCATGGACTACACACAGCCCTGTTTTTAGCATGGTGTACAGACAGTGCATTTGTTTTGTCAGGTGTATATATAACTGGCTGAGAACTGGAACACTGCTAGATTGCCATTTTGGCTTTGTTATTTTTATGATATTTACTTTTATGTTGTTGGTTTATTTTTATTTTATAATTGCAACATACCTTCCTAGAATCTTTTGGGCTGAAGGGCAGGATGCCAATTCAACCCTGATTGTAACCCTGTTCCCAAAAGCTTTATGAAGTGCACCACGATGGTGATGTGCACCTGTTAGTTCCAGCCTCAGATAAAAAGCAGAAGTTACGCAGGGTGACAGAATACAGAGACCAAAAAAGTGGGTTTTACTGTAGCTCCTCATGCAAGCCAAATGTGGAAGTGACCCCTTGCGAATGTGAACACACATACAAACCCACACACTCCAGTCTGACTATTTGAGATCTTGACAAGAAACATGAACTAATCCGTCTCCATCATGGTAGTTAGCTGCTCTATCATATCAAACAGGCTGTTGGAGAGTTGCAGGCTCAAGTTGTCACTGTTCAAGGATGAGAAGCCTTGCCTCTGCAGGTCTTCATGCCACTGCTTACAAACCATCGGCACCAACTGCAAGACATAAAAAAGCCCGTTAAGGCTTGCCTACTCACTCCAAGATACCTTCTTGCTATGCAGCTGTCCTCAAACCCCCCCAAAATATATGCACACCCAACACAAAACAAAACAAAAGACAGACTGCCTACAATTCTTTCAAGAGCCAAATGTCTACACTCCTCTCCAAATGGCACTTCTGGCAGAGAGGATTGGGGGCCTTCAAAACCTGCTTGATCAAAGGAGATAGCAGGATTGAAAAAAAGGATGCCCCTCCCACACCATCTCCAACCCTCTAAAAAACCACTACCTGCCTCCATCCTACAACCAGGTAAGCCAAAAACAGCAGAGCAATAAGAATCTGCTTTTGGTACCTACTAGGTACTTATAAGTACCTAACAAGGACGCAGGTGGCACTGTGGTCTAAACCACTGAGCCTCTTGGGCTTGCGGATCAGAATGTCGGCGGTTCGAATCCCCGTGACAGGGTGAGCTCCTGCTGCTCGGTCCCTGCTCCTGCCAATCTAGCAGTTTGAAAGCACGTCAAAGTGCAAGTAGATAAATAGGTACCGCTCCAGCGGGAAGGTAAATGGCGTTTCCGTGCACTGCTCTGATTCGCCAGACACAGCTTAGTCATGCTGGCCACATGACCCAGAAGCTGTACACCGGCTCCCTCGGCCAGTAAAGCGAGATGAGCGCCGCAACCCCAGAGTCGTTCGCGACTGGACTTAATGGTCAGGGGTCCCTTTACCTTTACGTTTTAGGTACTTATAAGAATGTGAGCCTGGCATGGGAGTGCCTGCCGTGCTGTGGTCCATGGGGTCATGAAGGGTCAGACACGACTAAACAACAACAACAAGAATGTGAGCCAAGGATCCAGCATTATGTTCCAACAGATATCAAGGTACTAAAAATAGAGCTGGTTTCCCTCCAGGAGGAGGGACAAGACAGTGCGACAAGAGATGTCTGCCAGCCGTCAACAAGCCAGTGAGACATAGTAAGAAGTGTGTGTCGGTGTGTGTTCATGCACACTGAACAACCCCTTTTGAACACTGCTCTGTTGCAGGAAAAATGTAGAATACATCAGAGCTTGAATTAAGTCAAAAGCCACTAATATGAAGGGTCATGAGGGGAACAGGTATAGGACTAAAAGACAGGGGACTGGTCAAACCCAAGCTACTGCTTCTTTAGAAGTACATGGAGTGCTCATTCACACTTCCACTTGCTCGATGGCAAGAAAGCACGGGTCCAAGGGGTTTTCTGCTGGCCGCATGCTTTCTAGCTGGGAGCTGATGTGAGTAGAAGTCCAAAATATGTTGGAATATGGTATTTTAAAATCCACTGGGCGACCTTGTCATTCTGCTTAAGCCGCTTCACACAGTTGTTACAAGAATAAAATACTTTTGGGGGGGATGGGGAGGTGCAACAATTATGCACAGCACCTTAATCTACTTGGAAGATACATTACTTCGCACTGCCTCCAAAGGTCCTTGCGAACACATGCGTCACACAGGTATGCTTGCTAGGGAGTCCAGAGTAACCGTGGTTCCTTTTCTGAAAGCAAGCCAGCTTTGCTACCATACCAGTGGTGGAAATAGCCTTCAGATTTTGTCTGGACAAGTGGACTAGAAAGTCATTTTATTCCTAAAGGCAGTACTGTGCGCTGTTAACTTCAGAGGACTGCTTTCTGCTCACCTTCACCAAGATGAGCTTGGATTCCTTGGGTTTGTCAGCTGCAAAGGACTGGCCAAAGCACAGGTAGATGGTGTAGTCAGGAGAGGAACATCTCTGACCATCGCGGAAAGCCCTCAGTTCTGTTACAAAAGAGAAAGATCCAAGGCTCTTCTAAGTCACTTTGGGGATCCATGAACAGAAAGGGCAATAAAAAACCCGAAGGTGTTTTCACTTGTCTTGGTAAACAGCTACTTGTGTCATGTGTGAAGGTTAATGAATAATACTGGATTCCCAAATCTCATCAGCCCAGCCCAATGGTCAGGGATGAAGGAAGCTGTTGTTCAGTAACATCTGGAGGGCATCATATTGCTATCCCTGCTCTAGGCAATATAGATTTAGACCTGTTTGCATTGCATTATAGGCCAGTTTAAGAAGAAATCAATATAAACCTTCTATGTGAAAAGAACTTTGGAATAACAGGAGGATATAGGCAGAAGTGATTTTCAGTTCATCAATAAGCTCTTCACCCAAGTTTGCAAGTGCCAATTTGCAACTGCAACAGCATACAGAGATTTAACGTGTAGGAATGGACTTCTATACACAGGTGACAACTGAGTCTGAACTGTGGGTTTATCCACACTTCCTCTTTCCACAGGAAACCCACTGTTTAGCACTCAATCGGAGCAGATGGCAATCCAGATTTTCTCTGGATTGACATTTGCTCTGATTTAGAATCATAGAATCATAGAATCATAGAGTTGGAAGAGACCACAAGGGTCATCGAGTCCAACCCCCTGCCAAGCAGGAAACACCATCAGAGCACTCCTGACATATGGTTGTCAAGCCTCTGCTTAAAGACCTCCAAAGAAGGAGACTCCACCACACTCCTTGGCAGCAAATTCCACTGTCGAACAGCTCTTACTGTCAGGAAGTTCTTCCTAATGTTTAGGTGGAATCTTCTTTCTTGTAGTTTGTATCCATTGCTCCGTGTCCGCTTCTCTGGAGCAGCAGAAAACAACCTTTCTCCCTCCTCTATGTGACATCCTTTTATATATTTGAACATGGCTATCATATCACCCCTTAACCTCCTCTTCTCCAGGCTAAACATGCCCAGCTCCCTTAGCCGATCCTCATAAGGCATTGTTTCCAGGCCTTTGACCATTTTGGTTGCCCTCCTCTGTACACGTTCTAGTTTGTCAGTGTCCTTCTTGAACTGTGGTGCCCAGAACTGGACACAGTACTCCAGGTGAGGTCTGACCAGAGCAGAATACAGTGGCACTATAACTTCCCTTGATCTAGATGCTATACTCCTATTGATGCAGCCCAGAATTGCATTGGCTTTTTTAGCTGCCGCGTCACACTGTTGGCTCATGTTAAGTTTGTGGTCAACCAAGACTCCTAGATCCTTTTCACATGTACTGCTCTCAAGCCAGGTGTCACCCATCTTGTATTTGTGCCTCTCATTTTTTTTGCCCAAGTGCAATACTTTACATTTCTCCCTGTTAAAATTCATCTTGTTTAAAATTCATTTAGCACTAAAGAGCGGGTATTCCCTGGGAAAGGAGTGGGGCAAAGGCAAAACTGCTCTGATCCATGCCTAGAAAGTATGGGTCAAGCAGAAAACTGCTCCGACACGTGCTTCCTAGCAAGGGACAAGCAGAAGTGTGGATGAGTTCTGTTAACATAGTTTAATAACAAAAGCAGCGGAGACTGAACAGTGGAGATCTCCTGCTCAAGCAGAGGGATTAGCAGGTTAACTTTGTAACCTCTGCTAATACAATAGGGGAAGCCATCTCTGTTTTTAGCAGGGGACTGTGATTCAAACCCCTCACTGAATTGGTTTCAATTTGGCTGTGTGCTGTTGCTCTCTGCTGTGAACAGGTATGTGTAGTCAATGCAGGGTTTAACCCTGCCTTTGCACCCATCAGACGATGTCGCAAGTGGTGTCAGCTGATGGGTGGGCAGGTGTAGCTTAGGGTAAGGTCTTGTGGGTGAAAGTGGACCTCCTGGCAGGCTAAGAGGTTCTTCACCCCTGACCTTAGGGTCAGATGCTCAGTTCTTAGCCCCTACAACACTGACCTACCTTATTGGATCACTGTAAGGATTACTAAAATAGGGTATGTGAACTGCCTCATATTCTCTAAACCACTCCAAAAATATTAAGCAGCATTACTGTTCTCCTTCACTTCGGCACTGCCAGAAGCTTGACAGGCGTAATGAAAATGGGCCACAATTAGTGCCATGTGTACCCTGCAGTAAGCAGTCAAAACTGTGTGTCAAGACATGCTCCTCAACCCACCATACCTGTTGCTTATTGCTCCAAGTTCTGAAGCTTTGTGGACTAGAACGTTCCTTTAAAAAAGGGGGTGGGGAGCAGAGATTCTGAGAATGATACATTCTGCACCCAATAACAGCCTCATCTCACTCATATCCATAAAAGCTGAAATGGTAAGGCCTGGGTAGGATGAAAGTCACAGGCTACTGATAACACCCAACACCATTCATTGCACAAAGCACTTTTGAAATACCGTATTATGGCCAAATCACAGCTAAGCAAAAAGTCTTACTGCCCCCTAAGGGAGGCCTTTTATGACATTGGGGAGGTTTTAATGCACATAAGGGTTCCAAATCAAAGCCTTTGGGCCTGACCCTTGTCTCAGGTGTTTTCTCCATGACTCAACAAAAGCAGTTTCACAACTGTATCATCATGTGCCTGTTTTTAAACGAGTCATGCATTAACACACAGTTTAATTTCGTGCCCACAGAGGAAATACCATGTTCCTAGAGAATCACCTTGACAGAATCTTTCATAGTTGAAGATGTCAGTTTCTTCCTCCCGTCCCAACATCCTGGTTGGAGGACGCGGTGCTGTGTGTTCCAACTCTTTGGAGAAAGCCCAGAAGACCTTACATCGACCAGTTCGCCAGGCACAGATCTTATTGTTCTTCTGGTACAGCAGCAGACCCGCATTCTTCAGTAGTGTCAAGGTATGATTAACTTGCTTTTGATCAGGAAGGCTCTCCGGGTTTGGAAACAGAACATGTTGTATCTGCGGGTTTCCTCCAATTTCATAGTATGGGTTGTATGTGAACATACAGCTATTAAATTCTACTCCTGCTTCGTGCAGCAGCTTCCCGCGGTAGTAGATAGAGACATCCAGATTGAGAGGGGCACATCCTGAAAGAGACAAGACCGTGCTTAATCCAGTGGGGGAAGCTTACTAGCTCCATGCCTGCTAAGGGGTGCAGGCTGACAAGCCATCTGCAGCGCAGCACAACGCTTACACCGACAGAGGAAAAATGCTATTTGGTGGCGGCGGCAGGTACATTGATGGAGCCATCATATCCAACAGAGAGGAAGCTATATTATCATCCATGTGGCTAAATTAAGGCAGTTAGCAGTACAGCTCTGCTGCACATAAGCTATAGCTAAGCAAACAGCATACATTCCCTACAGTGCTGTAGAGGTTTGGCCCTCTTCTTTAAGACCTTGATGCCCAGAGACCTACACCCATTGCCCTCATGATTCCACATTTGTTTTGGACTTGCTCAAAAATAGGATGCATTCACTAACCTGCATTGTTCTGCAGTGGAGCAGCATGAAGGGGGGGTTGCTCTAGTGGAGAGGGGGCAACGGGAGGCGCAAATGTGTTCTGTTCCACTATGGCTTGCTGGTTTGGAAACAGATGGCAGTCATTTCTCGGCAGGTTGTTCATCACTCCATTTCCCTGAGGTTCTTCATTCAGGAAAACGTGTTCAATGAAGTTGTTATTATACAGGGCTTCTCCTAGCACAGAAGAGGAACACCTTGGGAATTCTAACAAATGTTATGCATGCCCTCGCTCAGCCTTTGCTGACCTGGTGCCCTCCAGATATTTGGTATGCCAACTCTCAACAGTCTCAGCCAGCATGGCAGTGATCTGCTTGCACAAGGCTTATGTGCAGGTTACGTGTAGCTCTTTATTGAGCATTCATTCAGATTTTTTTGTGTGGGGAGGTTATGTGACAATAAGCATTCGCACTTGTACGGAGTTTATACAGTACATCTTCCCATCCCTTAGCCCAACACTTTTTAGTGCATTTCCCCCTCAGTCTCCTACTTGCAAAAAATCAAGGTTTCTTTTTAAAGTGATGATAATGATGATGATGATGATTATTATTATTATTTGCACCAGAGTGCTCTAATTCACTTTAATGGCACAAACTTAAATTTCTGGTATGCAATTGAACCCCTGGGGCAAACTACTGGCAGTCTGGAGGTAACCACAGTCTTCTGCTTGTTGCTAAAGCAAATCAGGAGCTTTGTTACACCTTGACCGTTCTGGATTTTTTGTTCATTAGGAACTACCATATTTGCTTTGGACATCTGATACTAATTCAAGCAGGCTGAAAATCTTAAAATAGTTTATCATATGCAAGTTCCAGGAATCAAATGGCGATCCAATGAATCAATCTCTCCAGTGCTCCAAAAACCACTGCGCAGCTCAGTACGATTTCTTTTTAGCACAATTATTCATTTTGGAACAATTCCAAACATGCAGACTGCAGAGTAACTCTACTCACCCACATGGTTAGCTTGATTTATCCCAGGAGGTGTGTTTTGTTGAGGATGCTGCAGTGGATGAACGGCAGTTGGCTGGGAATTCACATTTGGTGGATGTGCAGCCAGCCAGCTGTCTGCTACGTTACAACAGTTATTTGCCCGTGGTTCACTCACTACTCCAGGCACCAGAGGCAAGCAGCTGTTTTGGTCGATACAAGGGATTGTATGTGCAACTTCCCCTGCTGTATTGGGGTGGAAAAGAAACAAATCAATGGAAGGGAGATGATGGAAGCTGCCCAGAGTGACTGGGGAAACCTAGCCAGATGGATGGGGTATAAACAGATAGTAGTAATAAATAAATTAATTAATAATAATAATAATAATAATAATAATAATAATGCAACTCAAGAGAACACACTAGCCTTTGTAACAAATTAAGCACAAGACAATGTGAAATTTGTATGCCATGCCTCTTGAACAAATTTTGAAAGATGTAGGGATATATAGGTTCTAGCTGCACCGGCTCACTCCCCATCACATACACACACGAAATATTGTACATTAAAGCCCCTGAGCATGAGATCACATTTGTTATTAAAAGTATCTGAGCAGCAGCCAGAAACAGAAACAGGTAGCCATCCTTAGAACTCAGAGGCTGAGGAAGAGATGCAAGGTGATTTTGCCAAGCCCACAGCCAGACCTACCTAGAGGATGTTCTGGAACAGGGGCCCAGGAGACTTGTGAAACTTC
Source organism: Podarcis tiliguerta (assembly GCF_965153285.1). Classification (NCBI taxonomy): domain Eukaryota; kingdom Metazoa; phylum Chordata; class Lepidosauria; order Squamata; family Lacertidae; genus Podarcis; species Podarcis tiliguerta. Next base: position 59,701,719 of record NC_139534.1, read on the forward strand.
ATCCATGTCAGCTTGCTGCAAAACCCACTGGAGCACATCTAGATGGTAAAACAGGCATGAGCAGTGATGCATTTGGGCAGATGAAGTCTATACTGGTTCAGAACGATGTTGATGTGGATGCTGCACCAGTCCTAATTTTAAAGCGTTTAACGCCTTTGAAATTCTCTCTTCTTCTCATGCAAGTTTAGAGGAGGAGGATATGCAAGCAGAGCTCACAAAACGGAAGCCAGTACCAAGTATGTGATAAATAACCCCCCATCCTCTTGTATCAGAAAGTGATTTATCATGCCCACCCCTGGGTTGAGTGTGTGTCCCTTGCCCTCCAGAATATGAGCTCATAAAAATCAAACCAACTATCAAATCCGCTCTAGAGGAGCTGCGCCTTGACTGCGGCGCCTGTGCCCGGTGCAGCTCCGCTCCCTGGGCCTGACCCGGGGGAGGAGAGCAGGTGAGCGGATGGCAGCGCTGCCGCCCAACCCTCCTCGGCCATGGCACACCTCAAACCTGGCGGCGGCAGCTCTTCTGATCCAGTGGCAGAGAGCAGCCCTCCTTGGTCACCCAGCTGCAGTGGCTCTGTGGCCAGGTCACATCTGACCCGGCAGCAGATAGCAGGAGAGTCGGCGTCAATGCTGCCTCCAACCCTTCTTGGCTGCAAGGCCTGACCTGGTGGCAGAGAGCAGGAGGAGTGGGCAGCAGCTTCCCCACCCCTCTCCAATCCTGAACTGTGGCACACGGAAGGGTGCCCTCCCCCCTCCCCCCTCAGGGGTGCAGTCTTCGTGCCCGCCCTGGGCAGTGCGGGCATACACTCCGCCCTGACCACACCTGTATATAGCGGGCAAGGTTTTATAGACCAATACTTAAACCTGGACTAGTAGCATAGTAGTGCACAATCCTCAAAAACAAGCGTTGTGTACTGCAGACAATTAAGTTCCATTAGCAGCTTATAAACTAATTCTGCACCAGGTGCAGCTTCTGGACTGAACCCAAGGCAGCCCCACACAGAGCACGTTACAGGAATCAAGCTGCAAGATTATCAAGGCATGAATGACTGCCACGTGTTTTCAGCAAGCAACCAAAACAGCACTGTTCTGAATCCAATCAGAGGCACACCTAGTTCAGCACCACCTCCAACAACTGCCAGCAAAATGCCCCTGGAAAGTGCCTCTCTGGACAAGACAGGGTAGCGGTTTCTCATTTGTCAGATGAACAAGGGGATGCCTTGATTTTTTCAGTTGCCACAGAGTCTAGGGAACTGTCTGTGCATCTGCCAAAGCTTTTAAAAAAGTGATATCTAAAGGCCAGTGCCCTGCAGGAAACTGCACAGTGGTGATGCTGTTTGTTTTCGTTTCCATGTTAAAGCTTAAAGTGTATACACATTCAAAATTCTTTTATTGAAACAGTTCCAAAAGTAATCACTCATTTGTGAAGCTTCTCTCTCTCTCTCTCTAGTTTCTCTGGTCATTATTTCTTTTAATGAGGTGGGAAAAATGGCTTGATGCAAGCCATATGCCAGGCTTGGAAATTTGCATGAGCTGCCCCTAATTCCAAATGGTTGGATTAGGGATTCCTGTGCGGGTTTTCATTTTTTTAGAGCTTCCAGTGGATCTTCCAATATCAAGTGACATTTTTCAATTGCTGTGCTGGGTGTGTTGTGATCCTGCAGGGATAGGCATGCTTCCCAATGGTAGCTCTGTCAGGCACGTTTCATTCCGATGTGGTGTAGTGGTTAGAGTATTGGACTAGGACTGGGAGAACACAGTTCAAAGTCTTGCTCAGCTATGAAACTCACTGGGTGACTTTGTGCCAGTCACACTCTCAGCCTAACCTACCCCACAAGGTTGTTGTGGGGACAAAATGGGGAGGAAGAGAACCATGTATGCTCTCTTGAGATCCCTGGAGGAAATTGGAATGCAAATGTGATAAATGAATAAATATAGCAAAAATATGTTCTAAGCATCTGCCCCAAATTTATGTTTGTAAACCAGAAAAAGAGTATTCAACTTTTGACAGCTTACCTGGGCATGGATTTTCCAGTGACAGGGATTTAAAAATATCATTGATCTCCTGCTGTAAACCAGAAAAATAAAGTTTTATCCAAGACGACAATACATACAAAAGATGCTGTTTTCAGCATCTTGAAATGATACTATTGCAGCTTATCCCAGGAACTTTCAACATTTTTAGTAATCAACTGTATTTCAACTCTTGTGATTCAGAGCAACAGCTTTGCCTTTTAATTTGCAAAAATTGAAGTTAAGCCAAACAAAGACAAGAACTAGTCTGGACCTTCCAAAATGTCTTACATTCAGGATTGGGAAGCATTTTAGCCCTCCAGATGTTGCTGAACTACAACTCCCATCAGCATGGCCAGTGGTTCAGCCAGATGTTGTGGTTTAGCAACATCTGGGGGGCAAAGGCTCCCTCACACCAGCTGTGCATGCCCAGTACTGAGGGAGGCTTGCCTCAGAGCTACAATCTCAAGAGCATTTCTCATATGCAAGGTTTCAATCATTTTGAGTCTCTCACACATATTTAAAGTAATGTACGTTTTCAAATACAAAATTTGGGATCCAATCCTAAGCTATTACGGAGTCAGCCTGCATAGGAATGCACTGCTAAAGTGGCTTGTGCTTAATTGCAACATAACCATCCACCATGAAAATGTCCAGTATGTATTAAGTCTGGAAAGTCTGTTGGATTTACTCCTGTAATCAGCTGCACAAAGCTGGCCAGCAACGGGACCAATACTCTTTGCACAAATACTCTTTGCTAGGGCACTGGAGCACAAAGACAGGCACATCTCCTTCTTTCCTGCCACATGGCAATGACATCATTATCACCAGCAGCTCCATTAACTGTTTTGCTGCAATACACTTCCCAACTTCCCATGAAAACATCATGAACACGTGTTCATATATTGAAGCTGCTGGATAATCTTTGTTATTTTTATATACGTAAAATTTGGAAAAAATTAGGAACACACACTGATCTGCTTCCGAATTAATCAATTTAAAAGCCTTTAAGTTTACCGAGAAGCTGCCTCTAACAGACTGAATCCCTACAGACAGGGATTCTTCCTGTGTCTGCCACCACTTGAGATGCCTGTCCTCCCATTAGTTCTTCAGCAATGTTCTCCCTTGCTCAAGGAGTTGTTTAAACATGAACAGGAACACACCTCACCCACCAATAATTTTTGCATTCACATAGACTTACTTATTGGATGTTTATTCATTAGAAACAAGACCCTGGTCTAGAGTCCTACACCAATGCATTGACCAGCTCCAAACTGAATAGCTTTCGAATTGTTCCACAGCCCTCTCAAACCTATTGTGCCCAACTGTATTGTACCTGGGTTGTAGACTGGTGTAGAGCTGGGGATCCCTCACTGCAGGGGCTCATATGCAACGGATCAACTTCATGGTTACTTCCATTGACTTGGAGAGGAGGAGACACACAGGGAAAAAGACACAATGAACAACAGGTCCAGGATGAAATGCAAATACGAGAAGATACATACTTTCGTGACCTGGTTGCAGAGAACTATGGCCCCATCTGCACTATACATTCAAAGCAGTATCATACTACTTTGAGCAGTCATGGCTTTCCCCAGAGAAGCCTGGAAACGTTTGTTAAGGGTGCTAAAAGTTGTTAGGAGACCCTTATTCCCCTCTCAGCCCTACAATTCCTGGAGTGATTTAACAATTGATCCCTTTTAAAAGAGATTACAATTTTTTCAGACACTGGAATTCCCTTGAAGCATGAACAAAGAAAGCTTGTGGTCGGTGCCCACACTTCCTGCAATTAATCAAGCACTTTATGTTAAAGGAAGTTTTGCAGCCCTAACCCTGCATCCCTTTTCTGTCCTTACTTGTGTCGGCAGGAGGATTAACAGGCGGTGTAGAGTTGCGGCTGCAGGGGATGATTCGGTACACGTGGTAGTCAGGGTATTCCGATTCAACTTCTTCAAATCTTTTTGTACTGTTTAAGGCACAGCGGAAGTTGGTTTTCCATTTGGCTGGGTTTAGTACACCTTCATTGTACTTTCCGCTGACCATAGCCCACGCCTTTCCACACAGAAACATGGGGGAAGAAAAGATGGAAAAGTGTGAAAGAACTATTCTGACGAAGACCACATTCACACCACGTTTTTAAAGCACTATGATACCTCTTTAAACAGTCATGGCTTCCCCCAAAGAATTCTGGGAGCTGTAGTTTGTTAAGAGTACTGAGAGTTGTTAGGTGACCCTCGGAGAGCTACAATTCCAAGTTCCCTAGGAAGAGGGATTGACTGTGCAACCACTATGGAAATTATAGCAGTTGCAGGGTGCCTTCAGAGTCAGGGTACATTGCATGTTTGCAGAAATGGGCACTCTGCATGCCTACCAGAGAATCTGCCACCTTATTCAGTTACAGCCTCTGGTAAATTGGACTCCAGTCTGTGAAAGCTTATGCCACAATACATTTGTTAGTCTTTTTAAAGTGCCAGAAATGGCTTTTATACTAGAGAGTTGGAGGAAGTCAACGTAGCATTAAAGAGAACATTCTGCTTGCCTGATGGAATGATCTCTCTTCTCCTTCCCCACCCCTGGTGCTGTTCTGGGGTTGGTGTCTCCTGAACCACCTCAGAGCCAATTTGGTGGGGGTGCAAGAGAGAGGGGACTTCCCAATTGCACTACCAAAGTTCTTAAACGGCACAACCCATTAGCTGAATCTGGCCATGGCAAATACATGCAAGAAGTCAGCCTTAGTAGAACGAGAGTATTACCTGGAAAATCTTGTAATCACTTGCCACAAGGTTCTTCCTTGAATTGTGCTTCCAAAGGATACGAAAGGTTGTGTGGGTGTCATCAGTCCAGGCCACGCTTTCTTTATTTCTTCCACTGTTGATCTCATTGATCAACCAGTCAAAGAAACGGACCTTTTGACGGCCCCTGAAACAGCAAAGAGAAATACTGAACTGGAGGTTCAAAAATACTGGAGGAATGTAGCCTAGATATCACCACAACATGCAGCAGCAGCGTCAATTATGATAGATGCACAGGTGGCACAATGGCCCCAGAAATCATTCGTGTCAGACCTCTAGGAAAAAGAAAAGACATGGATCCTACACAAAAACAGATGCCGATTACCATAGCAACTTCTTAATAAACAATAGGTTGCTCTGGTCTTTGAAGTCAACACTTTTCCTCATACAAATGTCAAAAATACTTTTAAAGCAGCAGCTTCCTGGATACCCCCAGGACAGGACAGCCCAGCAATATAATTCATTAAGAGACGTGAGAGTGAAGAGGGTCAACAAATCAGCAGCTGGAGGGCAACAGTTGAGTTGGATGTGGACTTCAGTCTGAACCTGAGCTTGTCTACCATTTGAACCGTGAAAATCGGGGCAATTCGCCTTGATGAGAAAACTGCTTGGATTAATTATTATTGTCACAAGGCTGGGGTAAAGAAGGTGCACTTGGATTCTTGCTCAATAATCATGAAACTTGTACATATCTACTCACCACAGGTGAGGGCTGTAGTTGGCTAAGCCCAAACTCCAAAGCGCAGGCTCACCATAAAGTGGATTTTGACACTCAAGAGGAACTAAAACTAACTGGAGCAAGAAACCAAAGCAGCAACCTCAAAAAAAGTGTAGCAGAACAAACACTGGACCTATTGTTATATTACGTTTTACCTCAATTTTAGCTACCCTCAATGGCGCTACTGTTTGGACACTGGCATCTCATGCAGTAAGGTCTGCATTCCCAAAACTCAATTACTACTAGTAAGCCCTACTGAACACATTGGCTTACTTCCAAGTAAACGTGTAGGACTCGATTGAGCATGTTCTAGTTAATATGGGCTGCTACTAAATAAATAAATAAATGCAATGTGTGTGTGAAATGCCATCCTATATCAAGGAGACAGAATTGTCAGTTTTGGCTGACAAACTCAACCAACACAGCTTCAGGAGTTATTGTGTAAAAGTGTGTGTGTGTGTGTGTGTGTGTTTGCACGCACCCAGTTCTCCCTCCCTGCCCATGCCTGCATGCCACTGATTGCCACAAGAAGACTCACCTCTCATTTGCTGGTGCAGCCATTCTGGAGTCAAATAAGTCTTAAAATATGCCTCGTGGCAAGTTGAAATATGACAGCTACACACACTGAATCTTGTACTGCTTAATGTCTTGTGGACTAATGGAAGATCATGAGGCAGAATCTGTACAGACCAGAGAAAATAAAAAGGCGGAAGCCATGTCAGCAGACTTGGTAGTTTTGATAGGTTTTATTACATGTTAGAAAACAGTTACTGTATGGCTGAGTTGCTACTAAGCGAGCACAGGATGTATTCATTAGGTCAGAGCTTTCCAAACTGTGTGTCACGACACATCACTGTGCCAGCTGCAGTGTGTAGGTATGTCGTGCAAACGCTCCCCACACTCCTCCCAGGGCTGGAAAGGGGTTAGTTTAACCTCTGGTTTGCTAGTAAAACTGAATTACTGTGTCGTGAAATGATGCATGTCTAAAAAGTGTGTCACCAACATGAAAAGTCTGGAAAGCTCTGCATTAGGTTGTGCAAAATCTGAGGGTCCTCTATGAGGCTAAATACCATAATAACAGCAACATGAACCACCAGCAACTATCACAATCTCTCAGAAATATTCCCAGATTAATATGCAACTAGCATATTAGTCAGGGCTGATAAACAAACCCTCGAACAGCATCCACTGGAGAATTCAGGAGAAAAACAGGAGCGCTTGCACTTCAGGAAGTGTGCCAACACCACCCAGAATAACGACTTGCACTGCTTCTCCTTTATCAAACCACCAGCTGTTTTCTTGTCTGCGATGAGTTTCAACTTATCTGACCTCACCCAGCCACTTTCCAGGGCAGAAAAGCCTCCACAGCTGCTTCAGATGGAAAGGAGAAATAAAATTAACTGTCCTTCATATTCCAATGATGACCTAATTCCCTGCAGCTGTGAAGAAGCATGTGTGAGAGAGAAAATAAGATCCCTGTGGGATTTAGAGCAAATTTCTATGGAAACAATCTGGTAATATAAGAGCAGAACCACAACAAAAGTGCTTCCATAAGTCCCCACCCACATACTAGATGCAGAAGCATATAATGGCAACAAAAGCTGCCAAGTGGTCCAAGAGCAAAAAAGGAGTCCTGTCAGGGCAAGCTAGGGACATTTGCCACTTGAGGCAAAAAATAAAATAAAAAATCCCCCGCCACAGATGCACCTCAAGATTCACATCTGCTTAAAAATATTAAGTCATAGTCTATTATTATGGCTAGACAGTCAGTGTCTTTGCAATCATTTCATTTACTGCACTAATTCAGCCTGCTTGAGAACTGCAAAAATCTAAACTACTCCCAACCCTAAAACCTATAGTAATTTTCCAAACAGCCACAGCCACACATTTCAGCCTCAGTTATTGCACAAAAGTGCACCTCCTAACAACATTTTCAGCAGTTTAGGATGAAGATATCTTGCTGCAGTTACCTTCCCATTAGCTGAACCTCTGTTACATCCTCATCAGTAAAACTCCAGGCCAACTGTACACCAATGCCATCATATCTGAAGATGCTTCTTCAGGTACCTCTGCTGTCTGAAGTGCAGCAGGGGGCAACTAATTAGGGTTGAGGGAGCTTCCTTGGCGACCCTATCCCTTTCAGTGGCATGTTCTGTTCAGCCAGAGTGAATTTCCCCCTATGAACTTATGAGGGAGGTTAGAAAACAAATGTAATTTCAGAGCCACACCAATTTAGAGTAATCAAGCATTGGCTTCAAGTTACTGAATATTTGGGTAGTGCTGACCAATGGCCATTTGTGCATTGTCAATAATTGCCCTTTGACAAAACTTTGAATAGGACCTGCCTAGTATTCTGTCTTCTGACATGTGCTACTGAAAAATCACCAGGGAAGAGCTGCTTCTCTGAGAAGCCAAAGGCGAGACTTCCCTTAAAAATGCCATTGTCCTGGTTGACTTCTGTTGCAATATTTTCTTCCTACTGACTCAGCAGTTCAGTGTCAATGTCCTCTTCTGAGGAATTATCATCCCTCTTGCAAAAATACAGAAGCAACCTAGACTGCTAGGCATTTTAAAAGGCAACCTAAGTCTGACCAGGGAACTACTGCATCAGTGCTGGTACACATGATGCAAGGCTTAATTTGTGCCAGAGATTCTCATTCCTACAACCTGTTCTGTACCAGGGAAGAGACATGGAATATCTCTGGCCTAGCCAGGGCATTACCCTCCAGGTGCTGCTGCAGGACAACTCTTATCATCCTTAATCACTGGCTATGCTGGCTGGCACTGGTAGCTGTAGTGTAGCTTAACAACATCCCAAGGGTAGCATTGGCTACCCTTGGTGAATTTCCTCTATAGAAGGTATGTCTTTCCCTACACCCCCAGGAGCTATTTTACCACTCCTGTACATCTATGTCTGTGCAGATATAATTTTTCATAACGCCCTGGGGGTGGGGGGGAGGCAGCGATCGCAGCAGCAACTGCTGTCTATTGTGTGCTCGTCTGACCAACACGTGCTGCCCCAAAGTTGCCTATACGTGTAGCCTCCAGACATAAAGTCCTTACAAGCCATTTGACAGTGTGCACATCGGGCAGGTGGGGAGTGCACGAGCATGCCAACTTTGAATAGGTTCGACCAACGCAGGCACGCAGGGAACTGCTCCTCGGGGCAGGCGCGCAAACAACAACAGATAATGTCAGCATAAAACTCAGCTACGGGGGCTTCCGCGAGGTAAATAATACGGTTTATCAAACAGCCTTAAAAATGGTTCTCAAGAGCGAGGCAGTGCTCGCGCGAGCAACACTAGAAAGCCTGCGCAAAACTATGAGCTGCCCTTCGACAGGCTCGCTGCTGCAATCCTACACTCAGCAGCAAATCCAGCTGACCTCACCGGGACTTACTCTCAGGTAAGTGTGCATGTTATGATTAAAACGAGGAAGACAGAAAATGATGCAAGTCATTCCTCCCTCGCTCGCTCTGCACTGAAGCTGCTCTACCTCAGCGACCCTCTTCCCCTCACCCCCGGTTCCAGACACCCAATATAAAGGTGCGTTACCTGTATTGCTACCAGGTGTTTTCTATTGCGCGGCAGGTAGTGGAATTCTGGCGACATCAATACGCTCACGCCCCCTCCGGCGACGGCTTATATGAGAAGCCGGGGCGCATTTCATTGGCTCAGAATGGCTCCGAGGCCGCCAGCGTCGGCCAATCAGAGGCAGCCGCCTTTCGAACGGGCGCACGGACGCGCCCCGCCCCACGGAGTGTTTTCTTTCCTCCCAAACAAAATCCTCGCCGGAGCGCATTACGCCGCTCCCGATGACGGAACCGGTTTTTCTCGTCTCCCCTGACCATATACGGCGGTTTCCGTCCCTGTAAATCACATGATATAAACGAAAACTTAAGTTTCATTTCTGAGGAGCTCCTTGGCGGGCCACGTGGCTTGGCTGCTGGTCGCCCTTTAGAAAGCACATAGGTTCTTTTTTTGGAAGGAGAGAGTCTAGCTGCTGTACAGGAGGACCACAAATGCGCCCTCAAAGAAGGGCTGGAATGATTTCACTTCTGCTGGCAAGCAGCCACCTCACTGCACAAGAAAACTTTGCCAACGACCTGCGCCGCTGCATGCCGGCTAGGGCCGTCTTAAGCATATCCGGCGCCGTGGTGCAAAAGTCCCTCCGGCGCCCCCTTTCCCAGAGGTGTCCACCTTTTTTAGGGAGCTGACACCACGCTTACACATTATCTCTGCTTGGGGGGAAAAACAGGAAACAAACAAACTTTTTTAGTTGCTTGTTTATTAACAATGCACTTATATATATGACACCACCACATTGATTTTGGCAGATATAAGACAGATTGTCTTATTATGTAACACCTTGTTTTTAACAATGTTGATTTCTCCTTCAATTCAGAATACAGTAGCTGCGTTATTCATGTAAAATAGTTCGATACAGTACATTGTATGGCATATTTTTTCCTCGAATTCTAAGGTTCTCCTAACACCTTAATCCTTTGCTTTAATAAGGGAGACCTTAAAACAACGTGAAAACGTATTTTAAAATAATTAAAATTTGAAATCCACTACATCAAGTCAGCTCTCAAAAAAATTAACACATACTGTGTGCTTCAAATACCAGTTAAGAGATTTTGCATACTATTGGTCAGGTAAGGTTAACATCAGTGGAATTCACAACAGCAAAAATGCTTGCCTCTAGCACATTTCACAGCTTCAGCTGCCACACACTGTCCCTGAAAACAACGCATTGGTCAGTCTGAACCATGCCAAGTAAACTATGGAAGTAGCATATCCACAACACAAACTGTGCTAGAACTTTCTTTTCAAGTCTTAATTCCATAATGGGTACAATATGAGGGAGCCACTACTCCCAGCCTGTGAAAAGTAGTGGAACGTGGCTATCAGACATTTTGAAAATGTGATAGTTTACAGTACATTCTTGCAGCCCAATGCCAGGTTCCAGGCATTGCAGTGGGTTGGACTAGATGACCCTTGGGCCCTTTCCAACTTTACAGTTCTAAGATTTAATAAAAGGTCCTTACAACATAATGCAATTTAGTCCCATATGATTAAGCAATTATAAATAAATTGCAGAATAATAATAAATTACAGATTTGTAAATCCAGGGACTGTCCCCAGGAAATGGGGACATCTTGTAACCATACTCTAATATACACTAGTCACCTAAGCCAACAAGGTGGGTGTTGTTGTTGTTGTTGTTGTTGTTGTTGTTGTTGTTATTCCTCACCCATCTGGCTGGGTTTCTCCAGCCACTCTGGACAGATTCCAGCACATATAGAAACATAATAAAACGTCAAACATTAAAAACTTCCCAACACAGGGCTGCCTTCGGAAGTCTTCTAAAAGCTGTGTAGTTCTTTATTTCCTTGACATCTAATGGGACATCTGACAGGGAGAGTGCCACTGCCAAGAAGTCCCTCTGCCTGATTTGCAGTAACTTCCCTTCTCGCAGTGAGGAAACACTCAAAAGGCCCTTGGATTTCAGTGTACCTCAGTGTCCGGGCCGAACTACCACTACTACTATTTGCAGAATGGCCTGTATGTATTTAATGACATGTAGCTGCTCCTGTAGCATTCTAGCCGTTTTGAACGCAACTTGTCTTCACAGTCTTTAAAATAAGTTGAAATCTTTTTTCCAGCATATTTGCAAACCAGCTAGCTTTGGGTTTCTGGGAACTTGCTATTTCTCCTATTAAAAACCCGATGCCATATTTTGTATTAATAACAAGAACGGCTTTTTCCTGGAATCTACCCAATAGTACCCCATAATAAAGTTTCCAGGGGGAGATTGGCTGATAATTTACCAGGGTAGCTTGCTCTACAGAAGCTTTACACAGCATGAAGGTGCACCTTATGCCTGCTAACGTCTATGAATCCTGCTGCTCTCAAAAGGCACAGATAGAGGGAGTAGTAACTGGGAAACTTGGCCCGATGCAAAAGGGGAGAGGGGCACATACACCTTTATGAATTGTGTAGAAGAGGAGCATTTCCTCTTGGGAGCCCCCTCCCACACCCAGCCAGTTTAATGATTAGCTTGCCATGGCTTGTCACACAGTGGCTACAAACTTGTGCACTTCTGCTTGTGAGTAAGCCCCACCGATCACGGCATGACTCACTTCAGGTATCTGTGTACACTCTGTACATTTAAAGCATATTTAAAGCATATCCATCCTCCGATAGCATCTGGGAACTGTAGCTTACCCCTCACAGAGCTACAATTCCCAGCACCCTTAACAAACTACAGTCCCCAGGATTCTCCAGTGTGTTTGTGTGTGCGCGCGTGCGTGCATTAAATGTTAAGGTGTGTACACAGTTGTGTGCATAACTTCAGGCTGTTTTCCAACTTCTTAAAATCATCTAGAATTATCCCCAGTTGGCACAGAGGGATGAAACTAGAAAAGCATTTATTCTTTTTTGTTAACATCTGTGTATGCCCTCAGCTTCTAAACTGCACGCTAGCTAATTAAAGCACTGCTTTTTTTCCAGCCAGACTTTTGCTTTCTATCCCTTATGCTGATACTAGTGGTCTGGCGGGATTCCCCTCTCTGAGGGATTTAGTAGAATATATTTGGTGAATAAAAAACCCTATAAGTTGCAAGAGGAAGTGTGTCTTCCTCTGTGGACTTCGGAGAGGATGCAGAGATTCTGTTAACAGATGCATTCCTTACCCTGTCTGCTGATTCAGTTCTTCCTTCTGCAATGCTTCTCCAGGAGCAAAGTGGAAGAAAGCAATTACTGAACCTACCAAACTGCTGCAGGGATGATCAAATTGCTTTTGGAAAATGATTGCTATGGATGGAAAATAATACAAGCTAATATTTCAGGTTCTTATTGGGAGTTCTTGTTGACATTCAGAACAACCTGTGGATAACAATTCAGAACTAAAATATTTGGATCATCCACACATTTGTTATGTGACATAGTTGGCAGCATTTGTATATTCTCTTTGCTCTTATCTTATCACAAAGGACGCGGGTGGCGCTGTGGGTTAAACCACAGAGCCTAGGACTTGCTGATCAGAAGGTCGGCGGTTTGAATCCCCGCAATGGGGTGAGCTCCCGTTGCTCGGTCCCTGCTCCTGCCAACCTAGCAGTTCGAAAGCACGTCAAAGTGCAAGTAGATGAATAGGTACCGCTCTGGCGGGAAGGTAAACGGCGTTTCCATGCGCTGCTCTGGTTCGCCAGAAGTGGCTTAGTCATGCTGGCCACATGACTTGGAAGCTGTACGCTGGCTCCCTCGGCTAATAAAGCGAGATGAGCGCCGCAACTCCAGAGTCGGCCACGACTGGACCTAATGGTCAGGGTTCCCTTCACCTTTACCTTTACCTTTGCTCTTATCAGCAAACAACTCGATATCTGTGCCCCGGACAGCAGCAATGACCTCTGCTACCACCAGAAGCACCTACTAACTGTTTTTACTGGCTCTGTTCCTGTTCTTTGACAGCGGCCTGACATGCAGGAATTAAGGGTCCCTCCAGACGGGTGTTTTTTTCACAGGCATATTCTGCAACACGTTATTGACTCAATAATAGTGCATTAGTGGTAGATTTATACTGGGATGCCCACACAATTATTTTGCCTTATGAGTTGTTCTGCAATGCCTCCCCAACGCTATTGCATTATTGCCACCTAGAAGGGCACACCTGCGTTGTAGCACACAACAAATAGGAGAGAGAAAACCCCCCAACAGCCCTGGAACATATGTGGTTTGAAAAGTTATAGGATTTCAGCACTGCTTGGAAACAAAGTCTTAAAAGCAGGATCACATATAACAGCCCTGATACCCTCATGGATGCACAATAAAAAGGACATCTAGAGGGGGACCAGGGTGGTGAGGCTTTCCCCGTCATTTGTTAGATGCCACAGAAATCTCCACCTACGCTATTTCTGCATGGCAAGCCTCTGTTCAAGGCACGGGAGCAGAGTCATTTAAAAAGTCAGCAGTCCTCATTCAAAGCAATTAAGTTCCATTCACTAAGTCTGCGGCTTGCTCCTACCCATTCATAGCTTCACACATGAATGAGCATGAACTGAAACTGGCAAACCTGACTACAACCTTTTATCCTGTGACTTCGAATTTTTGCATAGATGGGATTACCCATCCCTCAGTCTTACTTGCTCCTTCTGTGGTTTGTGCCCTTACATCAGACGACTGGCTGACATAAGAGTGAAAGAAAGAAGTGGCTTGTTAGTTCGTTGCTAGCAGAAATAGTTGACTGCGACTTCTAAGAACCAGAAGCACCGTTTTTGTGCAATATGCCACCACCCTAGACATGCACAAAACTCCAGGAGATTTGCCCAAAAGCTATCAATGGCTACTAGTCATGATGACCATATTCCATCTACATGGCCAGAAGCAATATGCCTCTGAAAACCAATTGCTGGGAGAGTGTTAGGTGCTCGGATCCTGCTTGCAGGTTTTCCACAGGCATCTGGTTGGTGAGAACAGGATCCTGAAGTAGTTGGGCCATTGGCCTGATCCAGCAGGCTTGTCTTTGCTTGCTTACTTCTCAGGCACCTCATTTTCCCCAAGCAGTTCTGCCTTCTCTTCTCTGACTTTGCAAAAACAAACCTCCAAATGTCTCAGCTCCCTTGACTAGAAAACAGATATCAGTATTTTGGTAAGTGTTGACTGCCTTCGCAATTGACATGTCCAGCACAACTGTATTCCTATTTCACACACTGTGTACCTGTAAAAATGTACAGTGTGAGTTTAACCAACACGTTTGCACGTTACCCTTGTGAAAGAGCCAGAATGGGCTGCAGCTCCCTGTCAAGGATACACTTGCAGCAAACCAAGAGTTGATGCCTCCCAGTGTGTGAAATGGCCCTCACAGAAGTGGTGGTTCTCTTTGTCTCAGCTCTGCATACCATAGGTGCTTTTTTGGCCTCTGGAATGCAATGCTTCCTGGCAAACTTGTTGGGTGGCATGCCAAAAGTTGGTGAAGCCAAAGCAAAAAAGCCTCCCATTCTCTTTTACACACAACACACCCGTCTGCTACACATTTACAGAACCCAGCAACCTCCTCCTACCACTCACAGTCTATATATAATATAAAAGAGGGGAATTTTGGCTGTCACAACCAGCCAAACTAGAAAGAGATTTCTAGCACTTAAATGTGCAGCTGGTTTATGGAGGTGTTCCCCCCGACAAATCATTTTTGCAATGTTCAGAAAAATCTGTCACATGCTAAAACATCTCTCTCTCTCTCACACACACACACACACACCGAGAAAGAGCCCACAAGCTTCTCTTTCAGTGACCTCACTCACATGGTCATATTGGAATCTCAAATGTATGTAAAAGGTAAAGGTAAAGGTACCCCTGCCCGTACGACTCTAGGGTTGTGCGCCCATCTCACTTAAGAGGCCGGGGGCCAGCGCTGTCCGGAGACACTTCCGGGTCACGTGGCCAGCGTGACGAAGCTGCTCTGGCGAGCCAGCACCAGTGCAGCAAACGGAAACGCCGTTTACCTTCCCGCTATGAAGCGGTACGTATTTATCTACTTGCACTTAGGGGTGCTTTCGAAATGCTAGGTGGACAGGAGCTGGGACCGAAAGACGGGAGCTCACCCTGCCGCGGGGATTCGAACCACCAACCATACGATCGGCAAGTCCTAGGCACTGAGGTTTTACCCACAGCGCCACCCGCGTCCCCCCAAATGTATGTAACAGAATACCAAATTAAGCTGGAGCAGCAGCAGCAGCAGCACTGCAGTGTCAATCAGTTCATTGCTAAAAACCCCACAGGTTGGGCGAGGTTTCAAGTGCAATGTGGGTGGGTAAGAAAAGCAGCTTTACATCGACACGCACACAATGGATGAAGCCATTCCTGGCATCTTCTTAGTATGCTATGCTGCTCTGAGTCTTCTGAAGGGAAGCGAAACTTGCTTGAACTCTCCACGTTCGAGGAAAGCATCTTCCAGGAAAGAGTGGGAAGGTCT
Organism: Podarcis tiliguerta; assembly: GCF_965153285.1. Taxonomy (NCBI): domain Eukaryota; kingdom Metazoa; phylum Chordata; class Lepidosauria; order Squamata; family Lacertidae; genus Podarcis; species Podarcis tiliguerta. The sequence continues at coordinate 59,717,213 of NC_139534.1, forward strand.
TAACATCCACCTCCTGACATGCACAAAAAGTTAATTGTCATATACCAGACAAGCTACATGGAGGTGGAAAAGCACGTTCAGGCACCAACGTGCCCAGATAGGTCTGGGTACATCATGGCACAGCTGGGAATGTGCAGAGGGATAGAAAGATGCAGCACAGTTGCTGGCATGCCCTCTCCTACCCAACTGTTAAAGGTGCAAGAGTCTCTCTCCTCTTTGGCATCTAGTCACTTTATGGACAACTATATGTATGGTTTTATAACCAGCTGTGAATATGTATGTGTGGATAACCAGCCTCATATAACCAACATGCTTAAGTCTAATTAATGCGTGAAGGGGTTAATGCCATAGAGTAAGCTGTCCTGCCAAGGTTAGCTAAGTCATTCCTCCTACCCTTAGGAGGAAGGTTAATCAAGTCTATTGTTGCGCCTCAGTCTACCTGGGAAGCTCAACACGTGAAGAGGTTCTTTTGTAAGTAAACCACTTTTAACTTGCCAAACACACGGTCTTCTTCTATGTTAAGGGAAGCAGGAAGTTTTGGAACTCACAAGGGCATACTTTAGAGGTCTAAAAGCCTATATTTACACATTTTACTTTGTTGCATATTTTGTGATTTTAAATCTCCACTGACGTTCTCTCACCAAAGGGTACTTGTTCCAAACTTGGATCTTAGCACCCAAATAATTCTCCTTTCTTACCTATTTTTCCTTTCTGTCAACAATATTATCATGCATTTAACATGGCATTTCATTTGGTTCTTATTCCTTGGCTTGTTTATTTTGTACTGAAACCTTAACTGAATTTTGCACTACAATCCATGAGCTAGGATTGCCAATTTTTTTAACCATCTCTGCTCCTCTGCCTTTTACAGTTGCCTAAGGCACACAAATCAGGCAGATGAAACTCATCCTCATGCCAGGAAAACTTTTCCCTACTTAATTTCTGAATGTTAGAAGCATGGGAGCAAGGGCAGTAAAAAAATAAAAGAAAGAAACCACGCCCAGGTGTAACATACCTGAGTCACATCCGGACACACTTCCTGAGGCAGTGGATGGTAATGCAGATACCTGGCATTTGCCCATTAGATGAGGTAAGCAACCTCCTTGATTCATATTACATACCAGGTCAGCTGGAGACAAAAGGATCAGGACCATTAATTTTGCTTCCATCTAATCTAGTATGCAATATTTGTTAACTTCCCAACCTCTTGTGAAAGTTGCTGTACATGTGTCTAAGAATCAAAACACATTCTAGGATAGAAACCAAAAACACTAACCTGGACAAGTGAAAGAATTTGTGGTGAAAGAATCTGAGAAATCTCACAAGAACTTAGAAAAAAAACATGAAAAAAGAGACAAAGTACCTTGACCTGGCACATTTAAGAGCCTTTCCAGGAGAGGTACCAACTTGAATAAAATATTGCGGGGGCCCTGGTAAACCACACCCCCAGGGGCACTAAGTAGGGGGGCTGAGGGCAGCTCCCCAAATTTCAAACCAAAGAGCCAGCCCCCCCAAGTCCTTTGGCAGCCATGCATACATGCTGTGGGGTGTGCTGGTGTCATGCACGCTGTGGGGCATGCGTGCACAGTGCGCTGATGTCGCATGGCCCCCTCAATTGCAAGGGCAAGACGGAGCTTGTGCCCCACATAATCAATTGCAAGATGCAGCACACAAGCCCATTTGAATGGCAATGCCCACCAACCTTGCAGGGACACATCCCTCAAATATTTTATTAGAGGTGGCCAAAGGTATCTTGGCCCCTATGAGTTGGTGCCTATGTTTCCCAGAGTCTTTGGGTGTTTTTACAAACAAAAATTGGCTAGCCAATTAATGGGGGGGGGGGAGTGGCACGATCTTCTCTTATGACAGCAGCTTGTTGTGCTACAGTCAGAAGGCAAAACTTTTTATTGCTATGGGGATAAGCATCATCTGCACATCAAGCTGCTCTTCAAAACACACACATACAGTGGCCAGTGGGAAAGCTCCGGCAAAGTCATTTTCTCTGGTCTTTTGGCAACTTTAAGTGACTCCATGATTAAGAACAAGGAGAGGGTGGGGAAGAGGCAGGCTGCCATTTCCTGTAATAGATGAGCAGTCCTTTGACTGCCTGGTTGTGCTTGTAAAATATTTAGCCAAAGTATATTGAAATTAAAAACTTGTACAAGTATTTATTTATTTTTTGAGAAAAACAAAAACTTTAGCAATACGTATGGTCTAGGGCAGGGGTTCCTGCCTGGACTGCCGTCTGCAGACTGCCTGGAGCTTTGTTCAGGAGGTGTGCAGTGTGCTTGTGGATGAAGCACAGCCATCACATGAAATATTCATATTGATTTTTTAAGTCATCTTTTTATTGCATTTGATAACTGGGTGTCATGACCTAGCCCAGGAAATATGCCAGAACCCACAGCACACCCCCCTGTTGCTCTTGCCCTCTGTCACAGAGCACGTTTCTGATGCACAACTGGCCTCAGCCTGCTGAGTCTGCATAAACACGTTTCTCACAGTCACAACCACACACAGTCACAACTGCAATGTGGTTGCCATTGTCCTGTATTGGAAATATAGACACCTCTCTCTCTCTTGCTGTTAGCTCTCTATTATTTTACAAGAAATTCACTGCTGTCTTGGCCTTGAAGCAGCTTGCTAATTCTCCCTGCACCCCACCCTCCACATCTATGAAAAGAAAATGCACTTCTGTCTTTTGCTGGCATAGCCGCTATCGTGGGCCTCTCTTATCAGCTTCCAAAACAGAGAAGAATGAGCTAACTCTAGGAGAACTTCAAAGAAGAGAAGCAGTAAATTCTCCCGACCCAGATTGCTTAAAACTATCTGTTTCATGAAGCCTAAAGTTTATACAAAATGTTGCTTTTCTGTTATCTGGTACTATGGTATTGCGTGGTACATAGTAGCATGCCTTGAGCGTGCATAGATATAGCCAACTGAGATATTTTAAGCTTCTGTAGTAACTGTATTTCTTTCTGTAATAGTATAAAAGTTTTGTGCACCCTTTGTTTGGGGTCCCAGCTTTTCGTAGATATCCACTGGAGCCTCTAGATTTATGCTGCAGCAATAAATATGAACTCTTTTCACGCGCTGAATTTGCCTTCTTTTGGCAGAAGGGCTAGCGTTTTTATTCCACTCTCCTTTGTTGGTTAACATTTTCTTCTATTCCTTATGTTGTTTGGTACTGCATAGTAAAATGACTTCTATGGAATGCAATAATAAAATGCAATATATATTAAGAAAGAAAAGAAGCAACAGAATAGAGTTAAAACTCATACAGCAACATTACAAACAGAAAAATCATTAAGTGGTCTGCCAAGACTGACAGCAACTTTCAAGTAGTCTATGGGGAAGAAACCTTTGAAAAGCACTGGTCTCAGGGCGGCAGATACAAAAGAGGGAAAAGGCCCCTGCATTTTAAAGCCTTGTGTAGAAGAGGGAAATTTAAGCAGGTGTACCTCACATGACAAACAGCACCTGCTGATATTCCCTTTTCCATATAACTGCTAAAAGAAGTCCCTCTCGTCTTTTGTAGTTGGCCACCTGTCTGGGGCAGGTGTTGAGATGATCAAAATAAATGAATAGAGAGGAAGGGTAAGCCTGGTCTGCTTTTGTGACCTTCACAGCAGCCTGGTATTCCAGTGACTCTTCCAGACATAGAGATTAACACAGTTCCCTTCCTAATTGCTACAGACCAAGCCCCCTTTGCCCAATACAGTTAAAGGAACTGGTTCAAAAGTTGACAATAACTATCTTGCAGGACCACAGCTGCTTCTAACTTCCACTTAGAACTCTAAAAGCCCAAGCTTAGGGGTTTTTGATTATCAACCACACTTACTTTTCTGGTTGGGGATTCCCAGTAGAAACGAGAGGTGCTACCACGAAGAGTTACTCCTAGTTTCAATGTAGTCTAAAATATCTGAAATTATCCTGAGCAGCTGCATTCCTAACTCCCTTCTTGCCTGTTACTTCACCATTTTAAGCTTAAGGTACCATGGGCAGAATTGCTCCTTCACCATGTATTTGCCTAGTATTTGGCAGCAACAACCAAAAAGGGCTTTGATTAGGGCCTGCTTGCAGTTTGCCCTTTTCTCTCTGGATTCAGAGAAGTAAGAGCTGTGATTTGGAAAAACAATTGGCAAGCAGTGTTTTATTTAAAAAATGGATGCTATATACACTTGCAAATGGTTCCACCTTCTCTTGAAGATGCTAAGTGTGGAAATAGCATAAGAAGGATTTCACTTATAGGAAACATGCATTTCTTTTGTTCAGCTGAGCATCTGGTAAAACAGGTCTTTGAAATACAGTAACAGTTACTTGGGGACACACGGGCTGGTGACATGTGTAATGTTTGGTATTTATAAAAACTGTTTGAAAGAGGATTCCTTTTTTTTTTTTGGTAACGGCTGTGCACTCACCCTACTTCCCCCCCTAGTAATGTACACACCATAATGTCAGGGTCTGGGCAGAGGAGGGGGAATGGTGGAGACCGCCTCCCCATCCTGACCCTTCCAGGGAGGAGGAAGAGGAAGACAGTATGTATAGATTTACAACAGTGGTTTGAGGAAGGTCACAGCTCAGAGGCAGATGAGGGGAAAAGTTGGGAAATAATAGGAGAGGAGGAGCAGGCAGAGCCGGAGCAGCAGCTGGCTGACACATTAGAAAGCATTCCCGATTCACCATCTCCCAGAACCCAGTGAGAGCTTTAAAAGCTGGAGAGCAAAGAGCTCAAAGACATGGGGCACTTAGCAGCACCCATAGATGAGAAGATGATGACGACGATGAATGAGGGAGTGGGAGAGAAAGGGGGTGGAGATTCCTTTGGGACACAGCCACTGTCCAAGAGTCTGGGTTCTATAGCTTCTCTCTGTAAGGTTTGAAATAAAAAAGGACTGTAAGAAACTTTTCCCTGTCTTTATACTTTCCAGGGCAACCACCCAGGAGCCGCTGACAGCACCCTCACACACAAGTAATCAATCCTCTTTCAAGCAGCCCAACAATGTGTGTTGGGAATAATCTGTCACCAACCTGACAGCCCTGGAGACTGACAGTCCTGGCACAGCACTCAAGTGCTAAAAGCTAAATCTTTTTGAAGGAGGTGCTAATCCTTCCTCTGTTTAGTCAGGAGTCAGACCACTTGTTGCAATGTCTTTCATCCCAGCACTTGTTCCTTTTACAGAAATATTGTTGCATGCACCCCAATTTTCCTTGCTCGTGGGTCCAGCACAGAGCAAGACATGTCTGTCTCTCCAACTTCCAGCACCAGCCAAAGCTCCTACACAATACTCTTGCTATTGTCCTTCTACTTTGCAAGCAGATGCTGCTTCCCATTAGGTGAGAGGGGTCACCTCCCCTTTGTCTCTATGGCAATAGGGCAATCTTTTCCCAATGTAAATGGTGGTACTTAACTGGTTGGCTAAGCCATAGCCTTTGCAATGGAATTGGTTTTACTGGCTTCCTCTTAGAATCATAGAATCGTAGAATTGTAGAGTTGGAAGGGAGTTGCAAATGCAGGAATCGTACACCCAATGTGGGGCTTAAACCCAGGGCCCTGAGATTAAGAGTCTTGTGCTCTCCCAACTGAGCTATCCCAGTGTTGAGATTCTACCCTCACCTACACAGGATCACAGGTTTGTAAGGTACCCATGGCTATCATCTATATTGACCCCCCCAAAAAACCCCACTACTGCAATATTTGTTTTTTTAAACAAAAAACCAGGTATAGCCCTTCCTTTAGGCCCCCCCCCCCGGTGATAATTGGTTTGCTAGCTTATTCTGATGGTGAAAGAAGAAGTGAAAATTTGCCCACCCTGGAATTTAAATGCCACTTCTTTATTTTACTGTAAGCAGCCTTTGCTAACCAGGTGCCCTCCAGATATTTGAGGCCACAACTCTCGCCAACCCTAGCCAGAACCCCAGGTTGGGAAAAGTTGATATAACAGTCATTGCATACACTGGAAAAGCCCCAGACCAGAATGCATCCTTCCTCCGGTTTACCAGGTTATGACTGTATAATCCTACACACACTGTAGTTGGGAGTAAGGGTCACTGAACATATTTGGGACTTGCGTGCATGTAAGACACACAAAGGAGTGTCCTATAAAGGATGACAACAGGTGTGGGAAATGAAAGAACTAGGTATTGTTTCTGCATCTAACAGCAGCAAAAGGCAGCCTCATGCACAGAAAGCCTGCTTCCTATTACGCTTTGCAGAGATACCTTGTTCTACTGCGGACAAGCTGTTTTGCTTCCTTCCTTGTTTCTCTTCCTTGTTATTTTTCCTCCCTGAGGCAGAGTTTATTAGCACAATTGAAACTGGCTGAGCAAATAAAGCTGCTTTCCGTCGTATCAGCACTTGCTAAGGGGTGGAGACTTCAATGAAATTTTAGATCCACAGATGGATACCACCCAGCAGCTAGGGAAAAAAGGACGAAGGTTAGACTATTAATAACTATATGATACATTGGAATTTAGTGGATTCATGGAGATTGCATCATCCTAAGGAAAAATCATATACATATTTTTCAGAAATTCATAATACCCAACATAGAATTGATTTATTTCTAACATCAGCATCATTACATCCCTTTACTAGCTGGTGTGACATTGATATTCCCATTATAGCTGATCACTCAGCAGGTATACTGGAATATAATTTATCTAAAACTCAGGAAGGTATGAGGAGATGGTATCTTAATATATCATTATTAAATGAAAAAAACTTCATTCAATATATAACCCAAGAAACACAAATATATTTTAAAAATAATTCCAAATCTTCAACGTCAAGACTGATGGAATGGGAGGGATATAAAACTTACTTCAGAGGGAAGATAATATCCTTCTCTGCCAACAAAGCCAAGCTGCAAAGATTAAAAGAAAATAATCTAAAAATTTCTTTTAAAACACTATGGGGCGATATGGCAAATAACCCATCTAAGGTTACATACGAAAGAATACAACAACACACATTAGAATTGAATAATATACTAGCTCAAAAAAATGGTGTTCAGCCTACTAAGTCTAAGACAAATATATTGGGAACAGGGAGAAAGGATATTTATAGCAAGAGTAATAAAAAGAAATTGTTATTTAGCGGAATTGAATTGAATTCTAAATTATATTCCGGAAACATGGGAGATTTCCATGGGTAAAAAAAAATATATGGATGCACTGTGCTATATTAGAAGCAAAAAAACTTGTTCTGATGAATTGGAAGAGCTGCAAAAAGATTCCATTGAGCACATGGATTGATAATATGGACAGATTAGCTACATATGAACAAATTGCATGTCGACGCAAAATAAGAATGGATAAATATGAAGAAATCTGGAGCGAATATTTGAGCGATGAGGCAGATAGTGGTGGGAAGTAGGGGGAGGAGAGAGAGGTGGGAAAATATTGTTAAAAAAAGGTGTAGTCATAGGTATATCAGTGTATTCAAATCTGAATTGTCAAATTGTGTTATTATTATTATGATTTTTGTTGTATGTGTCTTTTGCGGTTGATGTTTGTATCGAAAAAATGAATTAAAAAATAAAATAAATAAATAAAGCTGCTTGGTTCTGCATTTTACAATGTGAAGCAAAAGAGAAACTCTAATCTAGAATAGGCATTCATTGGATCTCAAATCCTGAGTCAGCCAGAAAGTTGGCTTGTGATAAAGTTAATCTAGCACATGATAATAGCAGAGCAGGGCCTTTCCAGCAAAAACACACCCACAGAAACCCATAGCAGCACCCTTTTCTATTTGCCAGGTTGCCATTCCCCATCCAGATGGAGCCACGGCTGAGCCACCAGCTGAAACTGATAGAAAGCACTCCTGCCATGGTGGCCATTGGCACCTCCAATGACAATGATAGGTCCAAGAATACCACCCCACCCTCCCACCTAAAAGTCTCTGAAATATCCCTGCTCTACTCTCTCTCTCTCTTTCTTGTGTTACAATAACTGTTGCCCATGCTGGGATTACGCAATAGCAGTCCTTGGGAGAGCAGGAAATACCCAGACCTTAAGGAATGATGAAATTGCTTAAGTACAGGGCAGACAAAATTCTCTTCTCTACTCCCATACAATGGGTTTCCCCCCACATAGAGCAGCCACTCCTGTTTGCAGCTCTGCATTCTTTCTCTAATTCTCTTTGACTTAGATTGATTTCAATTGCAGGAAAAGTCCCTTTGGTTACTGATGCTGGTGATGATGACAGGCAGTAGTAAAACTGGCAGCCTCTGAGAACCTTGTTAGCTGAAGGAATAAAGCTTGGTTACAGTAAACACGTGGGAGTAAGTCCCATTGACTGCATGGGGTTGCATATTAGCTAGGGCTGCCAAACGTCTGGGTTTTCCCAGACTTATCCAAGAATCAGATGTCGAAAATGGCACCTGGAGAATTTTTTTGCCATTCAGAAAAATATATGGAAAAACCTGGATATCTGGCAACTCCTGTTGAGAGTGGGGTTTGTTTGTTTTTGCCAATTTTCCTGGAAAATTGCTCATAAACTTTTTTTTTTGGCAGACTTTGCTAAAAAAAAAAAGCTCATCAACTGTGGTATCTGGATTTTCACTTTTTTAAATATGGCAACCCTAATTAGCTGCATTAATGTCCCATTGCTTTCAGTGGGACCTAAGTCAGTACTAAGGTTGTGTGTGCACACTATACTTTTAGAGCACATTCTTCCCTCAAATAATTTTGGGCTCTGTAGTTTACCCCTCACAGAATCAGAATCCCCAGCAAACCTTAACAAATCACAGTGCCCAGATTTCTTTGAGGGAAAGAATGTGCTTTAAATGTGCTTTAAAGGTATATTGTATTCACAGTCTAATTTGTACAAATGATTTCATGGAGACATACAGTTAGTGCAGCTAACTTAAAGTTGTATTCAGCACTGCTGTACCCGGGCCTTAGGTTGCCTACCCCTGAATTAGAGGGTTGTCCTATGTCAGGGGTCACCAACCTAAGGCCAGGGGGCTGGATGTGGCCCAATCACCTTCTCAATCCGGCCTGCGGACGGTCCGGGAATCAGCGTGTTTTTACATGAGTAGAATGTGTGCTTTATTTAAAATGCATCTCTGGGTTATTTGTAGGGCATAGGAATTTGTTCATTTCCCCCCGCAAAATATAGTCCGGCCCACCATATGGTCTGAGGGACGGTGCACTGGCCCACGGCTGAAAAAGGTTCCTGACCCCTGACCTACTGTATTTTTCGCTTTATAGGACGCACTTTCCCCCCTCCAAAAATGAAGGGGAAATGTGTGTGCGTCCTATGGAGCGAATGCAGGCTCCTTGGCTTCGCGGCGACGCGCCGGTCCTGGAAGCCGGAGGAGGAACAGAAGGGTCTCCTTCTGTTCCTTCTCCAGCTTCGCTGAAGGGCGCTGTGCCTTCTCCCTTTCTGTGCAGCACCTTTCCGGTGAGGGAGGGGCGCTGCACAGAGAGAGAGAGAAGGCGCAGTGCCCCTTCAGCGACGCGTCTGTCCTGGCTTCTGCATTAGCCCTGCGCAGCCTCTTTGGGCAGGGGGAGCCTTCATCCTGCTGCCCTGAAGAGGCTTGGCGCGGTTACCCCAGAAGCCAGAACAGCCACACGGTATCCCAGAAGCCAGATCCCTCTTGCTCTTCTGGCTTCTGGGGTTCAGAATAATTTTTTCTTGTTTTCCGCCTCCCAAAACTAGGTGCGCCCTATGGTCCGGTGCGCCCTATGGTGCGAAAAATACGGTATGTGAAGTAGGACACATGGCCACCCCATAGACACAGTTTCTCTCTTTCTCATTTCTTCAATCAAGGTACCCTCCCTTGTCCTAGCGCCTGATAGTTGCATTCTTGGATTCTTATGTTCTTCAGCAAGATGAGTTTTGATGACTCAGCTGTTGAGTGAGCCTAAGCATGCACTTTTGCTTTGCAAATTGAAAACACATGTGTCAGAGCTGGCTCCTGGTCCCAGCTCACAGAGGACCAACGCTGGCTGGTATTTATGTACAAAAGTCTTTATTGAAGTACAGTTTCCATTTCCACGCCGCAGCGCTCCAGCTCTACGTCTAGACTTTAGACCGGCGAAGCTCCATCTGAGTCCCCGCCCCCTGTACACCAGTTTAAGACTCTAGCTTTACTCCACCTCTTCTTTCTCCTCTGGGTCCTGCTGCCCTCCGGGGCCCCTGTCTCCCTGGATTCTTCTGAGGCTGACGATGACCCCCCTGCCTCCTCCCTCTCTCTTCGGCGGGCTTTAGGACCTGGCTCTCTTCCCGGGCTGCCCACTGTGCCTCCCTCCTGTACATTTGAACTTGGCGCGCGCGCGCGTTTAACTTTCCTGATGACCGTTTCCTCACTCCCCGACGGAGGTGTGGTCAATCCTGCCTCACGTTCTCCCGCTGGCAACGCTCCACCTGATCCCGATGCCTGGGACTCCTCCCCCCTACTGCACTCTGGGGGGGACGTGGGCCCTGATTTCCAACTGCTACTCTCTGAGTCCCCTCTGCCCCCTTCTTCCCGAGGTGTCCCCCTGGGCACTCCCCTTGCCCTGACCATGGGAGCTCCTTTCTGTGAATCGTCCGATTCACTGGAAAGACTCAGAGACCTCGGATCGCTGTCATCGCTGACATTTCCTTCGGACTCCTCCCCCTCACTCTCCATTTCCTCCTTATCCTGTGCCTCTGCTCCTGAACCCCTGACAACATGGCTGGGTCACAGTGTTTCCTGCTGTTTTTAAGCATAGACTTGTTATAAGAAAATCTGTTCCCTTTTCTTTATGGGGTATTCCAGAACCCATATATAGTCCTTAAGTGGGTTCCCTATCGGTAGGAGAAATCAAAGGCTAACCAGAGTATATTGAGAAGCAAAGTGGCTAGTAAGCCTGATCTTTATTAACTGTTGCAACAGAGTCCCTACTCACCACATGCAGGAGGGAGGAGAACCCTGAACAATGATGTGCAACCCTTTACACTGTATAGACTTTTGAAATTCCTCACTCTGTAGCCCAAGACCACCGCAAAACATCATACATACATCACAGAAGGAGGCAGTCTACAGCAGAAATCCTGCCTGCCAGGATACCTAATAATGGTCACTGGTTGCATTACTTGGGCAGTCTGGCCATTCTTTTGTGATGGTTAATACTTTAGTTCCTGAATCCAGGTCACAGGCTCACCCTATTCACACACAAATATGCCCTTAAGACAGGATTTGCAAGCAAAAACACAATAGGAAGGCTTTCCCCATTTGCCTTCCTTACTGTAGTGGAATATCTGGGGTCATTGGCACAGTCAAAATAGATTCAGGATTGCTCTCCCATTCTATTCAGACACGTGGTTCATATATTTAGATATGTGTGCATTTATGAATATTTATTCTATATTTGAGACCTTAAAATTCTTATAACAGACTATAGCTGCATGCACAGCATACATTCAAAGCCCATGGCTTTCCCAAACAAATCCTGGGAACTGTAGTTTATCCCTTACAGAGCTACAATGCCCAGCACCCTTAAGGAACTATACCAGCCAGCACAAACATTTTGCTGCTTGAGGCAGAGAAGTTTCTCTCTCTCTCTCTCTCTCTCTCTCTCTCTCTCTCTCTCTCTCTCTCCACCAATTCAAGGTACAGTGGTACCTCGGGTTAAGTACTTAATTTGTTCTGGAGGTCCGTACTTAACCTGAAACTGTTCTTAACCTGAAGCACCATTTTAGCTAATGGAGCCTCCTGCTGCTGCCGGCGCCACCGGAGCACAATTTCTGTTCTCATCCTGAAGCAAAGTTCTTAACCTGAAGCAATATTTCTGGGTTAGTGGAGTCTGTAACCTGAAGTGTATGTAATCTGAAGCGTATGTAACCCGAGGTACCACTGTACAGCCCTGTCACAAATTAAGCCTAAAAGAATATCCCTGTCATACACACACTCTACAGTTATAAACCTTTCCTTCTGCAGTTACACAGGAAGGAATGCTGATCTTCCACTCCCTTTGGGTAAACCAGAACAGCGAGTTAATTGGAAGGGTGGCACCTGTGTTTACCTGGCACAGGGCAGCAAATCTGGATGATCCTAAATATAAAATTCATCCAAGGCAGCAGCCTCATGTGTGACATCATGGTGGGTGGGTCTGGCTGGGTTGCACAAAGATTGCTGCTTCTTGGGATCTCTCTGCTTAGTGATGACTTCACAGTACTGCTCCCTCAACATCTGCCTGAGTTTTCTCCCTTTCGGTTTCTGTTTCAGTCTAGTTGCATCATCAGCTATGCAATCTGGCAATGGATTCTGTGTATTAACTCTTACAATAAACTTTAGAAGCCCAGACTTTAAGATCATCTTCTGAGATCCTTCTGAAATCCAGGGTTTTTGCTTTTGTCAGGGGCTATGTGCTTGTTAGATTATCTTTGCTGGGAAATATGTGTGACCTCGTCATTAGCAGTTTTAAGGAGAACTCTAAAGGCCTTTAAAAAAAATAATCAATGTGTGTTTTTTAATTGTTGCACTGGGGATCAATCGTTCATTTTTAAAGGGCTATTGTGGTTTCAGTTTGATGGTTATGAAGAACTATGACCCCATTTAAAGCACTATCATACATACCACTTTAAACAGTCATAGCTTCCCCCAAACAATCCTTGTTTGTTCAGGATGCTGAGAGTTTGCTCAAAGAGCTGCAGTTCCTAGGGTGGTTTAACAATTAATCCTTTCCCCCAGTAAACTCAGTGGTTGGCCACTGTGAGAACAGGATACTGAATGAAATGGGCCATTGGCCTGAAAGAGCAGCGTTTTTATTACATTCTTTATGGTCTCTTCTCCAAGCTAAACATACCCAACTCACCAGCTTCTCAGCCCCTCACCATCTTTGTTGCCCTTCTTTGGACACGCTCAAGTTCGTTACAAACCATTTAAAACTACTGTGCCCCAAACTGGACACAGTTACTTATTCCACACGTGGCCTAAACTAAGCAGAACAGAATAGGAACATAACTTCTCATAATCTGACACCTATACCTCTGTTGATGTAGCCTAAACTTTTATTAGCATTTCTGTGACTCAGCACACAATCATTGTGAGCCAATACAAAACACTGAGATGTTTTAGACCACAATTCCCACCAGCTTCAGCCAGCATGGAGTGAGCAAGGTTGCCCTGCAGCAAACTCTGCCTTGCTAGGCTACCATATGCTGGCCCCATGTGAAGTGGGGAAAGGCCCAGGAAGTACTGGTTGCAAATGATTTCCCTGGCTCCATTTCTACTTCTTAAAAACTACCTTTCAGAAGTGCTCCTGAGCCCAGAATTGTTTTGCGCCCAGTTAAGGAAGCAACTTCAAATGCAACGAATGAGAGTGCCAAGCCATGCGGAATTAAAACTGAAAAAGGAAAGAGGGTTTCCCGTTGAAGGTCAGAATAACCCAGCCTGTATTGTTTGGCAGCAGTTGGAAAAGTAATGCTCTTAGTTCTTTTGACATGAAGGAGTCTGGAGTTTCTGTCCTATACAGGAAAGAAGCAGTTTCTCATGGGAAATACTATCATAAACATGTATCAATGACAGTTTGATTAAGACTGCAATCAGTCATGATTGTTTTCAGCTTCACCTCAGCTCCACTGTGGTTACAGTGTATTTAGATCTTAACAGTATCAGCAATGGCTTTGCTTAGGTAGCTTTAATGGAATGAAACATAACTGGAAATCCCACTTTCACTGGGAAATTAATGAATGGTTTGTTGTTTTGCTGGTCATGTGAGAAGGAAAAGGAACTGATTTTTTCTTGATTTGACTGCTTAATCTTTTGTAAACCACTGAGGGCTTTTTTTAATCAAGTGGTATATAAATTTTATGAAAGAAAGAAAGAAAAGGTGGAATGCTGAACAAGCTTTTGATGCTAAAATAACAAAGTCTGCATGTTCATGCACCTATCTGACTGCATGCACACAACAATTTGTTCATTGATCTATGCAGGCATTGACAGAACATGCATGTGGAAAATTAACATGTGCCATAGTAGGATGTGAATCGCCAGTCTCTAGGGATAAGTAAAATTGCCTGTGTGGTGAACAGAGTACTCTTCTTAACCTTGATTGCAATCCTATCACATTTGTCACTTTTTATCTCCTACCTGTAGAAAGGAGCCAATGTGGTGTAGTGGTTAGAGTGTCGGATTAGGACCTGGGAGTTCAAATCGCCACTCAGCCATGAAGCTCACTGGCTGACCTTGTGCCAGTCATTGCCTCTCAGCCAAACTTACCTCAAAGGGTTGTTGTGGGGATTAAATGAAGGGGGGGGGGGTTAACCATGAACTTGTTGGGAGAAAAAGTTCAGATACATTATGCACTAAATACAAATAGTTATAAAAATAATTGTTCAGCATTCTCCACTTCAATCTAACATTATCCATATGCTTTGAAAAGCACTAGCACCACCTGTAGGTTCAATCGAGAGAAAGTAAAGCATTCATTATTCACAACTGATTTTTCAATTGTTTAGTTGTATACTTAAATCTCATTAGTTCTCAAGATAGTACAGTTTTCAGGTTCAGCATATTTACCTTTTAAAAAAACAGCAACTATACCGGAGTTAAGTACCATTGGTACACCATTTTCATAAAGTTTTCTCTTATTGTGTAACATGCCGTGAACTTAATATCATGTTTCCATAATTTCTCCCATTGTTCTAGCCGAATCACATATCCTATATCACATGCCCATTTGATCATAACTTCTTTTACTTCTTCATCCTTTAATTCCCATTCTAATAAGAAATTATACATTTTGGATATATATTTTTTTGAGTTTTGTAATAATACTTTTTGTAATTTTGATTCATCTTTTTCAAATCCTATTGTTTTATCCTGATTGAATATTTGTGCAATTTGGTGATATTGAAACCATGTAGTACAGTATTGGGTCACCTCTTCATATGGTCTTAATTTTAATTGGCCCTGTTCTTCCTTTAGGAGCTGCTGGTATGTCGCCATTTTCCCTATAGTATTCTTCTTTTTAACAGATGTTACTTCTAACGGTGAGACCCACCATGGGGTTTTCGGTTCTAACAACCTTATATTTCCTTACCTCTAAAAACTCCTGTTGAAAGAAATACAGGGTTTGAAAGTGGTTGAGTTCTGCTTTCACATCTTTGACTGGTACTCCCAAGGAAATAGTCTGATTCAGGAAAAAATGAATCACGGAAAAAATATTCTTTTGTTGTAAAATGTGTCCATGTTGTTAAACTTGCCACCTTCTTCTTTTTTTTTAAATTTCTTTTTATTAAGTTTTTTCCAAACAAATCATACATAATAGAAAATCCAAAGAGAAAACATAACATACAAATAATACCAAGAAATAAAAGAATACATTAGGTTACTTCCCTTCATCTCGGTTTAGGTTATCTAACCATCCTAAAACTTGCCACCTTCTTAAGACAAAACTATTTTAAGACTTGAGGAATTTCCTGCTTCAGCCACAAGGTAGCGCCCATACCCATTTTTTTGAAATTGCATATACGATACTGAACATAGCGAACCTTTGCTGTAACTCTGTGTAACTTAGATAGAAACCCAAAACCTAAGGTACAATGTAAATAACTCGGGAACAAAACATTTTGATCCTTTTTTTTTTTTTTTTTGCAATACCCACAGGACATTCAGATTGCTTCTTTAAACGCTATTCCATATTTTAAAAGGAGAAAGTGCTTTGAGGCACCTTAAAGACTAAGGCTGCTTCTCTGAAAGAAACCTTCGTTGAACTTAATGGCACTTACTTTTGAGTAGATACATATAGGATTGTGCTGCAACAGATTTATTGAGGCAAAAGCTTTTGTGGACCAGAGCAGAGGTTTTGGGTCCAGGGCTCCCTTGACCAACTATCTTCTTTCTGCGGCACCCCTGTGGGGCTCAGGAGCCCAGTTATGTCACCCCTTGCCTGCAGAATTGGTAGCCTCTTGCCCTTTTTCAAACACCCTCTCTTGGGGAGTATTCACTCAGCCTTCTCTCCTCTCTCCTCTCCTTGGGAGTCCTCTGGGCAGCCGTAGCTGCTGCTCCTGGTCTCTGTGCTCCCCCCCCCCCACTTCAAAGAGAGGTGCCTCCTCACAGGGGCCTGGGAAGCACCCCCTGGCCAGCCCCAGAGGCACCATTCGCCTGGGGAGCTTGTAGCCAGGGCTGCTGCACAAACAGCTGTGCAAGCCTTTGGGAGGCAGACATGAGAGAGCATCAGAGGAGAGAGGGAAGAGGGACAGAGGCCAGTGTTGCCCGTGGCACCCCTGACCATCATTCAAGGCACCCCAGGGTGCACACTGGTTGAAAACCACTGGACTAGAGACTTATTCAACAGACACGTCTGTGATCCACATTTGGAAGATGCCCGTAATATGTAAACAGTGGAGCAAAAAGAACATTAAAGGTAAGGGATAGCAACCAGTCTGTGACATTTCTATGTGGAGCCCAGCAAAAGCAACAACGCAGAGCAGTGAGTGTGAATATCTCATGTGACTCCATGGTGCAGTTCTGCCATTTTAGACTCTGGACTTCATAAATCTTCATTGTCTGAACTGCGAGAACCATGGGGAATGGAAAGCCCAAACAGGAGAAAGCATGATCAGGTGTTCACACTGCAGCGAATGGGCTGTTGCGCAAAACCTTTTTGGACCTGTGCCACAATGGAAAAATGCAAGCAATATCAAAACTGCAATGCATCTCTTTGCCAGCAAAATGCATAAAAAAGATTCAATAATATGCAAAACGTGCATGGGGAAAAAACAAGAAATTCCTAAGGCAAATGTTGAGAGCACTGGTCCTTGTTGTGTGCACAAAGCTAAGCGCATACCTGTCTTCTTTCATATTTCATTCTTAACTATGTTGTTTCTGACCTGCTCTTTCTGGGTTAATAAAAGTGTGCATATGTGAGCAGGGAGATGTGCAGCTGGATTCTCTTCCTGTTGTTAATTATTATACTAATATTATAGTCATGAGGAAATATCGAACGTTATGTCAAGGGCATAAGCTGAGGGCAAAGCAAAAGCCACAATCCAACAAATGGTAGTTGCAGCTGAAATCAGTGGTACTTAAATAAGGCCCCACCTGCACTATGGCCATGGCTTCTCCCAAAGAATCCTGGGAACTGTAGTTTGTTAAAAATGCTGGGAGTTGCAAACCAGGATATTCTCTGATGTTATTTAGAGCTAAGAGAGTGAAACATTTATTCCCCCTTCCTCGAGAAAAGGATGTACTCAAAGGGCACAAAGCATTTTTGGAGTAAATGACAGGAAGTTAGTAATAAGATCATTAATGACTACACAAATCAGTCATTTATAATCTGTAATTTAAAACCATTTTGCATCTGCAAAACAACTTCACAGGGACTCCATTTTGGGCTCCCCAAAGTCATCTCTTTGGCTATTGTGAGAAAAGGATGCTGAGCTAAGTGCGCCATTGACCTGACTCAGCAGGGTTCTGCTTATGTTCTTACAATTCCAACATGGGAAGCATTTGCTGCACTGGGTTGAAGGGTGAGGTATAAATTTAATAAGTAAATAAACTGAAGAGAGATCTGGGAATAAACAGACAAGGAAAGGAAGGGAGCAGCATGAGAGTCAAATGACCGAAACCACCTTTAGCAGTATCACAATAAACATAGACAGAGGAAAGGGCAGATTGTTCATTCCTCCCAGATAAAAAGTTTGATAAAGATGAGAAGTTCAGCAGTTTGCTCCTGGGATTTTTTTTTATTATTCCTATAAATTTTTTCTTCATGTGGCTGTAGTCAATTCGAATTAAGGCAACAATTCCCTTCTGTTTGTGTTATAGATACTTCCTTCTCTCATTCCCTCCCCCTCTTAGTTAGATGCTCCATGGAAACCCAGATGAGACAACAAACACAGATTCCAAAGTTCAACCCAACAACACTGCCAAAGAGTGGGAGAGATAATATATCGTAATTATAGCAAAGTACAGCTGTATAACTTTCCCTGATGTGTGGCCCTTATTTGCCAGGGAATTCTTTTCTTCCTCACCTTGAATATGGACCTTCAAGGAAGTTGGGTATCAGCAGCAGCTGATTTCATCAGCTGAATGGCAGGGGAAGAGACACTTATGGGAAGTTGGTCGGGTGATCACTAAAATATATAGGACCAGGATTGTTTTTACTTTCAAATGTCAGTACTCTGAATTATACCTGGAATGTGACTGGCAAGCAATGGAACTCAGTAGATAGAGTGTAAGGTGCCATGTTTTCCACTAACTGCTGTTTCTGAACGCCTTTCGGCCCTTGTGAGTTCCAAAACTTCCCTCTTCCTTCAGCATAAGAAAAGACAACATGTTTGATAAGTTAAAAATTGGTTTACTTACAAATTCTTCAAAGGTCAGGTTCATGTGCTTTTCCATACATCAGTCAAAAATGTTTTACAAGCAGTAAAACTAGGCTTAGTTGTACTGTTTTGAAAGTTCCTAAATTATTGGTATAGGTACAGTGGTGCCTCGCAAGACGAAAAGAATCCGTTCCGCGGGTCTTTTCGTCTTGCGGTTTTTTCGTCTTGCGAAGCAAGCCCATTGACGGAGTAGCGCTATTAGCGCTATTGGCGATTTAAGGGCTAAAAACGGCTTTTTAAGGGGTGGGGGATTAGCGGTTTTGCTGCTAAAATGCTTTTAGCAGCTTAGCGATTCAAAATAAGGGGTTTTGGAGCAAAAAAAAATATTCAAAATTTTTCGTCATTTTTCGTCTTGCGAAGCAAGCCCATAGGGAAATTCGTCCTGCGAAGCGCCTCTGCAAACGGAAAACCCTTTCGTCTTGCGGGTTTTCCGTCTTGCGAGGCATTCGTCTTGCGGGGCACCACTGTACAGAAGAATGGTTTGTGAGAGCCATGTGGTCTGAGCTTGGAGCAACCAGCTCAGACTTCTTCACACGTTGAGCTTCTCAGGTATACTAGGTGCAGCAATAAGCTTGATTACCTTCCTCCCAAGTAGCAAGGGAGTGACCTAAACTAAGCTGGCAGAACAGTTTATTCTATGGCCTTAACCCCTGTGTTAATTAGACTTAAGCATATTGGTTATGAGACTGAATATCCCATACCCCCAACCTTAGATCTATGGAGGCCATTGAGCTCCCTCTGTGTATTAGATTTGTCAGTTTGTCTTCAGATTTTTTCTTTCGATTTTAAGACTCCTCCTTGGCTAGTGAGGAGCTTAGCCTATGTAAGCTTCTTACATCAAGAGCAGGCATCCCCAGACTTGGCCCTCCAGATGTTTTGGGACTACAGTTCCCATCTTCCCTGACCACTGGTCCAGTTAGCAAGGGATGATGGGAGTTGTAGTTGTCTCAGGAGGAAGCAGGAGAATAAGCCCAGCTGGCCCAATCCTTTCCTCTCTGCCTCATCCCACATTACCTCTCCTTGTCTTTCATTCTCCCTACAGCCATCTGTGTGTGTAGGAATCACATGGTGGCCAGATTTTTTAAAGTCTCGTGGCATATACCAGTATACCAGGGGTGGCCAACTCCCAAGACACTGCGATCTACTCACAGAGCCATTGATCTACCAGTGATCTACCAGTAGATCACGATCTACCTGTTGGATGTGCTGGTTTTCCATAATTTTTTCACAGAAAATGTAAAACAAAACAAAAAAACACCTGAGAACAAATTAGAGGGGGCTGGTAGTGCAATTACAGTGCATCAGAGAGTAATATAAAATATAAATCCTATAAATGTGATTTTGGTTGGCATCCCCCTATCTGGAAAGACATGGCGTGTACCTCCAGGGGTCAAGTCAAACCACTGGCAAATCACAGCACCTGCTGTGGCTGCAGAGACTAGTAACTCATTATTGCTGCCTCCTGTGTTGCTTTTGCTGCGTTAGTAGCACCAAAGTGATGTTTATCGCTTAAGATTCTATGCACATTATAAAGGAGTTTAATAAAATTATATTATCTAAGGTCTCAAACAGAGATAGCATTTCCTTAAAACAAAAAAGCACCAACCTAACAGTCATTAAACTATATTTTCTCCACTACATAATTATCACAGCCAAGTCTAAGCATTTGACATGATTAGATGTTAATATATTTCCTTTCCTCTGACACCTGCAACCCATCTCACAGAGAATAGATTAATTTTCTTCAACTCAAACAGAACATATATTAACATTGACTTTTCTGCCCGATCACATCATTTATCCATTCTTTGATCACTGGAGTCTCTCTGTCTCCCGTATTCTTCATATTTTCTTTCTTGCTGTCACAATCATATTAACAGCCAATTCTTGATCTATTTTTTTATTTAAAAAAGTTGCTTCTGTAAGCCAATAAGAAAAATTGCAAATCCATTATTCATGCTTTCCCCCCTCAATTCTTCTCTTCTCATATATCAATAATTCTTAGCTGAAGGGCAATTCTGTCACAACTGGGGAATTTCCCCCTCCCATTTCGACACTTCCATCAATTATTGCTACATTTTTTTTATTAAATTTAATTTTGTTGCTACCATCCTAGTATAGCACCAGGCCATCATTTCGAAATTGATCCCTTGCAAATTATGCACGTAAAGAATAGCAATATGATGTGTCTCTGTCTCCTCCTGTTTGTTTAATGCTTTAAGAGAAGAGGTTTGTGAAACTGTTGGTGTTCATAGAATCAAATGTTTGACTTCGCCTTATAGAATAAAGACTGCAATACCTTGAATAAATGTCATGGAAAATAACAGCAGTTCTGCAGCACAATTCTATGCTTACTTACTTAGAAGTAAGCCCCATTCCTCATCATTTCTAGGGCAGGTGTTGGGAGCCTGTGACTCTCCAGATGTTATTGGATTCCAATCACACCAGCCTCAACCAGCATGGCGAAAAATAAAGGATGATGGGAATATGTGGAGGACCACAAGTTCCCTTTAAACCTTTTCTAATTTAATGAGGTCATGATAAGAATGCTTTACGCCCAGGGATGGAAGGAAGAGAAAACACCAGCTAAAGAAGAGTGGATTATGAAGACAATGGATTGGTAAAATTGTCGTGATTGTATTAAGAAAGATTGAATTTAATTGATATCCAATCTGTAAGACAGAAGGAAAGAGAACAAATTACCTAGTGAGCTAATTGAATTTCTTAGTGATGTATGGTAAAAAAACAACTGTGTCAGGTTCTGCGGCAGTTTCAGCCTCACAAATCAGGAGAACTTCTGTAATTGACATGGATCAACCACTAAATATGAGAGAATTAATTTTAAGTTTGAAGAAAGATATCCAAGATTTAAAAAATAATGTAAATGAAAAGGCAAAAGCAACAGAAGAAAAACTTATTTCAATGGGAGTTAAAATAGATGAAAATGTAAAAATAGCAGCTGAGTTATCAACTCAGGTCAATAACTTAGTACAAAAAAACTCAGAACTGACGAAAATAGTGCTAGACCTTAAAGGTAAAACACAGAACCTAGAGGAAGCTCGGAAAAAATTACAAAATGAAAATAGAGAGTTGAAAAGGGAATGCGATAAGATAAGGAAAGAAACAGCAGATCTGAAAGCACAGCAGGATTCAACTTTGGATTTTATTGCGATGTTGCAAATGCAGAGAAGGGAGAATACCCTAAGATTCAGAGGACTAACAGAGGAAATAATTGAGAAAAAAATCTCAAAAGAGCTAGCAGCTTGGTTAGACCTAGAAAAAGCAGAAGTAGCACAAAAAATAGAAAAAGCATTCAGAGTCAAATCTAATGTAGCAAAAGCAAACAACTGGCCGGCTGATTGTTTAGTCTCTTTTAACTCTATGGATTTCAGAAATAGATTTTACATGCTAGAAGAAATTCCAATCGGAAGGAAATGATATTATCGTCCACAAGATTATCCCAAATCGGTTGATAAAAAAGAGAGAGGCTTATAGACCTCTGGCCGAGGCACTAAAGGCAAAGGCAGTGGACTATAGGTGGGAGTACCCTGAAGGCATCTCCTTTTTCTTTAAAGGGAAACGTAGAAAGTGCTTGTCGGCATTAGATGCAGACAAGTTCTGGAGAAAGTACCGGAAAGACCTCGGAGGAAAAAGGCAATTGTTGGGAGAATCAGAGGAAATTGAACAAACAGTTGAGAGTTAGGAGACAGATCTAAGAAGGGAATTTATTAAATGTATACTGAGACCTTGAATGTGTAATTATTATTTTTTTAACCCGTTGACGTATCATAAGAAATAAAGTATGGATTATAAATTTATTACTTGGAACGTAAATGGTTTAAATGAAAAATCAAAAAGGAACAAGGTGGAACATATTCTGGTTAAGCAAAAATATGATCTAATTTGTCTGCAAGAAACTCATGTAGCGGAAAAACATAAAAGAGTATTAATAAATAAGAGATTGGGGCTTGAGTTTATTGCATCAAGTAAAGAAAAAAAGAGAGGGTGGTAATCTATGTAAAACCTCAGCTGGAGCCAAAACTGCATTACAACGATGAAAAAGGCTGAAGAGTGATTATAGCAGTTAAGATCAATAATGAAAAAGTGATAGTTATTGGAATTTATGCACCAAATGAAAGAAAATCCGAATTCTATCAATTCCTGGAAGAAAAAGTAATAGAATATTTGGGGGGGGGGATTATATTCTTAAACACTTAAAGACGTTAGTAGGATTTTCATAATACTTGTAATTGCAAAAAAACAAAAGACTAAAAAAAAAAAAAAGGATTAAACCAAAGTTAGATAAATGTAATCAAATGCAGTAAAGATTTTAAAAAATGTACATTCTGAAAATCGGGGTGGGTGGTGGTGGGGAAGTCTGGGGGTTCAGAGAACCCCAAGTTTGTATCAGTGTTATTTGATTTGAATGGATGTTTGTAATGTTAAAAAATATGAAAAGAAAAAAAGAGAAAAAAATAGGTCATTATCACAACCATAGGCTGCAATCCTATACTCATCTGGAAGTAATCCCCATTGAATTCAGTGTGCCTTATTTCTGAGTAGTCAAAGGCACTGTTAGTTTGTTACCAACTTTGCAGCAGCCCACATGTCATGTGAAGACTTGAAGTAACTTATCCCAGGCAATCCACGGTGGAAGTGGGATGAATTCAGACCCACCCAGTGGACCATATTGGCAGTCCTGACACAATTAGACATTTGTGAAGGAGATGGCAATCCCATAAACTACTAGCACTATGTTTCTCCTGGTTTGAAACAACACTTCTGTAAATACTATCCCAGCTTTGCTCATTAAAGAGCTTATTCCAGATGGGTGGGGGGGATAATAAAACTATTATTATTATTATTATTATTATTATTATTATTATTACGTTCTTCCAGATGTTGGTTTTTGCTGATGACTGGCCACATGGATCCCACCAAGCTGGACATCTCTATGTTGAACACTATGAGTCCAAATATACTAGCAGGATTAGCACCAGTGGAACAGCAGCCATTGCTTTGAAGTAAACTAGCAGTAACCCTAGCTGAGCTCACTATGCCGGTGATAACAGGTACATCTTCTACAAGCCATTTCCTATTTTGTGTTGGAAGGTGGTGGCTCCATTTGAATTGGCTGCCTCAGGGATCAAACTGTTTTGGGTTGGTCCTTGCTGCTGTATGTTAATTATCATGCTTGGGTTGAATGATCCTAACAATTCCATAAGATGTTGTTATCAGCTTTATGCTTGGGGAAGGTGTGTTATATTACCAAGGGGACAAGGTTGCACCCTGCCCTTCCTGGTGGATGCTGCTCATTAATTGGCCGAGGTCATAGGAAGAAGCTGCAGAAGCTTGGTCAGAACATAGTTTAAAACAGTCAGCTCTATCACAGAATCCTGGACAATATTTCACCTACAAAAAAACACCATCTCCTTCTGTATCCTGAGGATCATCAGTGGAATCAATTTCTGGGAGTTGAGCTCTTCCTAGAGTGAAGGACCTGTCACTGCCACCTCTGCCACCATCACCAACTTCATCGTCACCAGCCTGGTCATCAGCATTGTCACTGTCACTCTCATTCCCTTTCTGTTCTGTATCGCTGTCATTTTCAATCATCAAAACATCATCCTTAGCTTCTGGGTCAATGTCTTCTTTAAACCACACTGCTTTGTAGCCATCGTCTGACATCCTTCTGTCTTTAGTGAGGATGGATCTTACTTCCTTTTCACTGTCTGTGTCCCCGTTGCCTTCTTCACCTTCCTTGTTCGTTTCAGAAGCTGCTGATTCCTGGCTGTTTCCCGCTGTCTCCTCCAAAGGAGACAGGGTGCCTGGCCACTTCTCTGCAACCGGTTTGTCGTCTTCAGACATCACACTTGCTGGCAACTTATCCTCCTTTCCACCTGAGTTAGGTTTCTCATCGCTTTCAATGCTGCTCTTGATCAAGCCTTCAACAGACTGCAAAAGAGGGACATTTAATGTTCATACTGATGGAAAGGGAAGGGAGGTGCATAGAGAAGGATCACCCACATTAGATATTATTGGGCCTAATCCCCCTGTGGTATAATTCAATCTAATGATTAGCCAAATCACACTATTCATTTCTGCTTAGTATATTTGCCACGTTTACATATTTACATATTACATACAAATGCTTCATGCAATATGCTGAGAACTCACAAATGTTGTGTAGTGGCTGATGCTCACATGGCAGCCCCAACTTTTCCTTCTGTTTCTGCTTGACAAATTGCAATCCCAGCTCAACATACTAGCTTGTGTGATGTTGTAATTGATGTACAGGTGTGACTTTCCAATGACTCATTGCATACGCAGTGAAGAGTGGGCCAGGGATGTTTTTAAACAAGGCTCTTATCTTTCTTTGGGTATTTTTGTTGTCGTCGGCCATCGTTACAACTTGATAAAAGCATAAAAGCTCACAAATTCCTGCACTGCAGTTCTTCACAACTAAGGCTTGCACTCTCACTCCAAAATCAATGTATAGCAAAAGGTCCACTTACTTCGCTGTCTTCTCCATATCTTTGTTTTAGTTTGTGATACTTGTAGGAGACCAGTCCAAGCAGCACTAATGTGATTAGCAGTAAACATCCCAAAGTGGTGCCCACAGCAGCCATGTCCTCTGTTCTATACTGACAACTCTTTTCTGAAAACAAAAACATAAAACAATAGCCTGATATTGGAAACAATCTCTAGAAATCCCCATTGAAATCTGGTTAAATAATATTTGGAATGTGGCTTTATTGGCATGCCTTGCTTGCCACAGAAGGGTAATTAAAGGCACTTCAAGGGTAGGCACTTTCGGGGAGACTTGGCTTCCTTCCTTCCTTCCTTCCTTCCTTCCTTCCTTCCTTCCTTCCTTTTCTTTTATAAATAGATACTTTTATTCCATCCTCAGAACAACAATCTCTGTGGAGAGGCTACTTTAATGGATAATACATACAGTAAACAAACGTACTGCTTGCGTACTATGTACTGCATATGGAACTTAATAAGAATGTACCACTGAACAAGTTACTGTAGTTACCGTAGGTGCTGTTCTTGTATTTAAATGAAAACAATTTTTAAAAATCATTGGGCGAGGGGACATCCTCCTGAATGTCAATATAAGACTTAAGGTATAAGACAGGTGGGTGTGGATAACAGGTTTTAGAGGCTGCAGTGTCATTACTTCCTCCTCTTTCCTTGATGGTCTCTTCCAGATTCCATGACGCAATATATCTAAAAGTATCCCTAGCTTTTCAGATAACGTATCTAACATTGAACTAGTCACTGGCAGATAGCTATGCTCCAAGTTTCTATCCAATCGGAAACACATGCCAGGGTTTTCTTAGGTTGACTTGGATTTGCCTGCCGTAGGAATTTGCCCTTTCTCATTTCACACTTCACATCCCTATTAACTACCAAGCTATCATTTTAAAGCTTTGTGGCGATCAGTAAAACCGTGACCAGCTATCAGTTTCATGTCTGTAATCTCCAGCAGCGTGGACTTTGACTATTGCCTGCCGGTTTCTATTACTTCTAAGAGTTTATCATTAATATGAAGTGAAATGACTAGCACTTCACCTCTCAAAAATAGCCAATATCACACAACTTCAGAAGTGCTGGAATCAAGATACTGCTTGCTAACTAAATTAGGGCTTTTTTCCTCTTTAAAAATAAAACAATCTTTTGGAGATAGCAAAAGCCAGAAGGGTGGCTCAGTTTAAAAAATGGAGAAGCGGGATGCCTAGTTCAGTGGTAAATGACATACTCTGCAGGCAGAAGGGCCCAATTGAAATGCAATTTAAGGCTCTCCAGCAGCAGGGTCCAAAAAGACTTCCCAACTTGAGACCCTGGAGAGCCACTGGCAGTCAGCCAAAGGCGGAAACCATGGTGGGTTAGAGCAGGTATGAGGAGCCTTTGGCCCTCCAGATGTTGTTGAGCTGCAGTTCCCATCAGCCTCAGCCAACAGGTCCACAAAATGGTGGGGCACGGGGGATTGGCACTGTCCCTCTTTTTAAAGAGAGAAAAAGGAGTGCTCCTGTCCTTGAGTGATACAACAATGGAGAGCTCAGCCTCTATTGATTTTTTTTTTAATGAAACCAGTCTCTCAATAGCCTGCAAACTTTATTGCCCTCCTACCTTCCCTCCTTCCTCTCTCCTATAGAAGGGAAGTTGGAGTGGGGGGGGGGGAATTATGGAAAACAAAACATTTCAAAGGTCAGCAAATGACGCAGGCCTTGGAAGAGTGGGGTTGTGTTCCTGATTCAGCCCTTGACTCAGGCTAAATAAACATCATACATTTAAAATCACACATGCACACACCAAATCCTGGAAACTGTAGTTCTTGAATCAAACCACAATCACCATAATTTTGGGGGGAGTGGGGGGGGGGAAGCCATGTGTTTTAAATGTATGGTGTATATGCAGTGATATGCAGCTACATTCTTCCACTCTGCATTCAGATAGCAATGGGCCACCTTGATGGCGGAAGAATTACATCTTCCCATGGGTAATGTATTGTGCCTTGGATTCCAGAAAGGTATAATGCCCATTCCTGACATTGCTTTCCTTCTTTCTCTGAAAGCTACCATGACTCCTGCATTGCAGGGGGTTAGACTAGATGACCCTTGGGGTCCCTTCCACGTCTACCATTCTATGACTTCATTTGCCCCTGTTATTTCACTTTAAAAGTCTCTGGCACATTCTGTCCTACCTGTCAATAATATTTTCAGTCTGTTGCTTTCTGCTGCCTCTTTTCTTACCCATTCTTAACTGGATTCCTCCCTGCTCTATCTGCAAAAAATACATCTCATGAAGCCCCGACAGTAACAGTAACAGCTTCCAGTGGAGTTCACGCCAAAGAAGCAGGAGAATGAAGTTTTAGCCCCACCCGGGGGAGAGAGACCCTACTGAACCACTCATCTTTTGCATGCTAAATACATACAGTGGTGCCTCGCAAGACAAAAAGAATCCGTTCCGCGAGTCTCTTCGTCTAGCGGTTTTTTCGTCTTGCGAAGCAACCCTATTAGCGGATTAGCGCTATTAGCGGTTTAGCGGCTATTAAAGCCTTAAGGGATTAGCGGATTAGCTGCTAAAAGGCTATTAGCAGCTTAGTGCCTTAGAAAAAGGGGGTGGGGAGCGAAAAAAAATCGCAAGAATCGCAAGACATTTTTGTCTTGCGAAGCAAGCCCATAGAGAAATTCGTCCTGCGAAGCGCATTGAAAAACGGAAAACCCTTTCGTCTAGCGGGTTTTCCATCTTGTGAGGCATTCGTCTTGCGGGGCACCACTGTACATACATACATAAATACATACATACTCAAACCTGCACTGCATGCAGTTCTACACAACACCCAAGCCATTAGACACATATGGGATATTTATCTGCCTTCCACCTACTTCCCCAACACCCCATCACACATACCAGGGGTTCTGGGGCTTTAGGAAGAGGGCTATTTGGGATGGATAGCTCATGTTTCACATACAGGGGATCCCAGGCTTGAATTCTAGGGCAAAGCCCAATACGAATGGGAGGGGGTGAACCCTCACACCTGGGCACACCTGACCTAACATGCCATATGAGCTAACAGACTCTGCATTGACCAGCTGGACTCTTTGGTCCACTCCCTCCCCCTGGTAACCTACCTGACCAACCCATACACGCTCCCTGCTATTTTTCCTGCTAAGCTAGTTCTGCCAGGGTTCCAGTAGGATTCATTGCCTGAGCCTCTTCTGTCTCGCAGAACATTTGGTCACATGGGTCTCCTCCCACCCCTTCCCCACCTGAAATGGTACAGGCCAGACACAGGTTTACTACTTGAGTGTGAACCAATTCTCAAACACATCAGGAGGTATAGTGGTCTTACCTTACACAGAGAAATAATGTGAGCAACACTAACTCTAGTCACTTGGATGCCACCCTGGCCCTGATCCAGCTAAAATTAGTCATGACTAAGCCCAAAGGTTGGTGGTTCGAATCCCCACAATGGGGTGAGCTCCCGTTGTTCGGTCCCAGTTCCTGCCAACCTAGCAGTTCAAAAGCACATCCAGGTGCAAGTAGATAAATAGGTACCGCTCCGGCACGAAGGTAAACGGCGTTTCTGTGTGCTGCTCTGGTTTCGCCAGAAGCGGCTTAGACATGTTGGCCACATGACCCGGAAAAACTGTCTGCGGACAAACGTCGGCTCCCTCGGCCAGTAAAGCGAGATCAGAGCCACAACCCCAGAGTCGTTTGCGACTGGACTTAACTGTCAGGCGCCCTTTACCTTTTTAAAGCCCCATTCAAAGGAGCAGAATTTTAGTAAGCCATGACTAAGCATTTGTTTCAAGTTTTTCACAATCAGTTTTAGCTGTATTGGGATCCCTGCATGTAATACCTAATGTCATGGCCTAGGCCCCAGACCTAGACACTTCTCCAACAACAATTCCCTCAACCAATCTCAAGAAGCTTTCTTCTATTGATGGATAACAGCAGCTGGGAGGGACGGATTCTAAAAGGGACTGTTAAAGCCACCATTCTTGTGTATCATGGGTCCCCACCCCCTACGCTGGCTATTTGTGAAAGAAAACAACATATGCAGGACCAAACCACGTGACAAATGTCAAGTATAGTCTGCCTCTGAATAACACGTTTACTCTATGTCTTGGGCAACTTGTGGTGGTGGAGGAGACACAGGTTCTGATAGTCTATGAGATGAATTACCTGGTTGGTTGTCAGAAGATGAAGTTGTTATCAAAAGGGTGGTTGTTCTAGTTGCATCTCCTGTGGTATGGGTGGTTGTTCCATTATAGAGAGGTGTTGGAACAGTGGAAGAAACAGTCGTATCAGTTACTTTGGTGGTTTTTGTCTGAGGTGCCTTAGTAGTAGATTGCCCTATATCATCTGTTGCTGGACTCTCACCTGTTATGGGATGCTTTGTGGTAGTTCCAGCCTGAGCAGGTGTATTTGCAGTCGACCGTTTATCTGTTGCTGGGCTTATATCTGTTATGGGATGTGTGGTGGTGGTTCCAGTCTGAGAAGAAGCTGAAGTAACAGTTTGGACCGTTCCCCCTGTTGCCGTGGATATGGAAGGCTCAGTTACTCCAGACTGAAAAGTTGTTTCAGCAGTAGATTCATCAGTCCTATCTGTTGCTTGGCTTATCCCAGTGATGGGAGAACGGGCGGTCTGGGGTTCTAAAGTGCTACCTGTGATTATGGGAGACTTTGTTGTAGTTACAAAAGGAGGGATGACTGAGTCAGATGTTGGGCCTGTTGCAGGCTTCTCTGTAATGGCAGTATTCCTGGTTGTACTTGCAGAAGGTGTTATAGGAAGAGTAGTGATTGTCCCAGGTGGTAAATCTGAAATATCTGAGATAGTGGTCCCTGCCCTTGTGGTAGTGATGGCTGTAGGAAGAATGGTTGGAGCTGAAAATGCATTAGGCCATGGTATTAGTTATTTTTCAGTGTTGTATCTTTGCACCAAGAAACTGAACACCTTATTCATATGAAATGTACACAGATTAAGGCTCAAAACCATTATAAAATGGAGACAATATTGTAACAGCCCCTAGATGGTGAACCTTTATAGATCCCATGTAGACAAAATCATGACAACAGGTATTTTATCAGAACCCTGTGGTAATCTTATCAGACCCCTGTGGCTGTTGGCAAAGAAAACCTACACCCTTAGTTTTATGCTAGGAAAAGGGGTTAGTGACTAGTTCAGATCCAAAATCACAGACCAAATGTTTTGTAAGGGCACATTTGGATTGTCCAAATTAGGCTTTCAGGCTTGCTATTGATTTTTTGCTGGGCCAAGAATAAAGCTAAGGTCCCTTAAGCCATATAGCACAACAAGCCTTCCCTGAGGTAACTTCCTGATGGCCTGTTAATTGAGCATTAATCTTGGTTGGTTTGTACAAAGTTTCTGGGGTAGCTATATAATGTCATATATTTATTGAACCTTCATTCTGTTTTGTTTGCAGGGAGGTTATACAACATCACATCAAACAGAAGAGGATGGCATGGTGGGGTGGCAGCGCTCCCCTGACCTCTGGCTGCTTGCGTTACTGCTGCTTACCAGGAGGTAGAAGGGTAGGGGCAAGGCAGTGGTAAACCTGATACAGTTTAAATGTATCAAACTTTATCATGCTTTTAATATTCTGTTGGGAGCCACCCAGAGTGGCTGGGGCACCCCAGTCAGATGGGTGGCACATAATAAAATAAAATTGTAGTAGTTATTCTTACATTGGCTGAGCAAAGCAATTATTATCCTGCACTTTCCATTGCATTTTCCTATCACTTTCCTTATGGCAGTACAGTATGTCCCATTGTTTTGAAAGTATGTTTGCTGAGCAAGAACACACACACACACACACACCACTTTAAATATGTAAACTGAATTTGTTGGCATGTGGTTGAGCCTCCCACCCCAAACAGAGATAATCTGAAAGCAGACTTTTGCTTTAGTCTTTTTGAGCAATATCTGTGATCCTTATATTTCATCTACGCTGTACGTGCTAACTTACTTTCTAAAGGCTTGACATCTACAGTTATGAGGGTGCTGTCCTCTTGCAGAGTAGCTGTGTCATTAGCAATAGCCTGTGCAGACATGAAAGTGGATGTTAACCCTTCGCATAAACACATTTATTCCGTCAATTCATTTATGAAGGCACTAAATTAGTTAAGGGCTCTGAACAGTTCAAGCTTCTGTGCATTGGAGTGTGTAATCTATACACTCCAGTTCTGCAGAACATACAGCTGATGTCTACATATGCAATGCACAGATAGGTCTGGCAAGAGTGTGAAGCTAGGCAGCACAATTATTACTCCTACACACACACTTATAAAATTAGGATGAAAGGGTTTCCTGTTTCATTTTGTTAATTGCCTTCATTAAAATATCCTCACAACAGCACTCAAATAGAGCAAGGCCACTATTTATTATGAAAAGCAACATAAAACAGGTAGGATAGAAGATTAGACAATCTTCTATTGGTGCTGTGGAATGCAAGCTTTTGAGTTACACAGAAATCTTACCATATATACCTATGGTATATTAGACCAAGCTTGCAGAACTTGGTCTAATAAAAGATACATAATCTTTCCTAATTTGTGTTTCCGGAGTCTTTGGAACAAATATTGCCAATATTGTTACATTTTTTAAACAAATGTGATCCTGATCAGAATGTAAATAACTATCGTGTCCTGGCTCCCATCTGTGTGTTTGGTATTTTTGTCCACTTTAAATTATCCATGACCAGACTCTCTTGGAGTGAGAAATAACAATGAGAGAAATTATGATGACAGCAGCCCATGCTTAAATGGGCCTCTGGTGCCTTTTTCTAGCATCAGACATTACAATCAAATTAATATAGCACACAAATTTTGGGGGAAAGATGACCTACCAAAAGGGTGACGGTGGAGGCCACATCCAAAACTACAGCAGTCAGGAGAAATCCATCTACGGTAACTGTGAAATTCGTGCTGTTTTGGATTTGGTATTTGATATCAGGATTGAATTTCTGTGAATGGAGAATATAAAAATAGACTTTAATTAAGCACATGGAAACCAGACAACAATTTGTCCCTATGCTCTCCACCCCGTTCCCACCCTGGCTATGCAATATGCACCTAGTCACTAGTGCCAGTGTCCTGGTTGTGGCCTTGTTTGTATCGGCTTCCCTGTTATTGTCAACACTTTCAGCATGTTTCCTTTCAGCCTGCCCCAGTTATTTCCTCCAGGTTGTAGGGTATGTACCTGCCCCCCCCCAATCCTCATTTCTGCAACCCCTTCAACACAGAATAAGATAAAATAAATAAACTGTACTACTTCTTACTTCCAAATTTATCAGGAAGTTCTGAATTACATAATTTCAGAACATTATTTATTTGACAAAAGGTCCAAATTGAAAATGGTCCCAGGGCATAATCTGGGTGTATGTGATACAGTTATGCTGTAAAAGCTCAGCTGGCCAGTGCTTGGCTGGGAAATGGCCTGGGAGCCCCATGTGTGTTGTGTTGTGTTGTGTTGCCTTGCATTCCATTATGGAAGAAAGGAGAGGGCATAAAATGTAAATAAATATTTGACAAAATAATTTTTAATGCGGGGGGGGGGGTCACAAGAGATTTTATTATTATTATTTTTGGTGCCTGCAAAAGATTGCTTGATCCAGGTGGTTTTTATTTTATTGTAGACAGGTAAATGAGAGGCAAAGTGGACAGGTCATATGCAGATCAGGGGTTTGAAGATTTGCATATGAGATCATAATGCTAAAAGAGATATGAGGGTCGTTCTAACCCTTCATGCATTAACTTGCATGAACCTCACATAGGAACCATATCTGATATCATTATTAGTATCTTAACATCTCTGCCCCCTGCCCAGCACCCCAATGACCTTCAAAGGCATCTAAAGTTCCATACATCAGTGAAGTCATCATCCGCAGCAAAGATGCGTAGGGGCACTGAAGGTCTCCCAGCCTCCATGACCAGGCTGGGAACAGGCAGGCCCACAGACACAGTTCCTGCGTAAAGGGTTTTCTCAAAGTATGGCTTGTGGTCATTTCTACGCATAACCTTGATTTCCACTGTTGTTTGGGAATATCTGTATGGATTGTTGGTCTGGAAAGCCTGGAGAAAGAGAGAGCAAGAAGCACAAGCACAGTCATTCTCCTCAAGGGATAAAATGCAAAAGGACTTAATGGAAAATAAGCACTGGGTGGGGATGTGTGGGAATGTTCAGGGATGCAGGAGAGGATGTATTGTCTGATTATATCCTTATCCAACTTGTGTTAACAAGTTCCCAATATCAGCAGAGTAAAACATTCCCCTTCATTTTAAGTTTGCAACGGCAGCGTTTGCTCAGGCTTGCTTAAGCCTCTATAATAATTACTCTGGTAATTTCCCCTTATTCCCTCTTAAAATAGAAGACATGACACAGTCCTTTACAAAAGTATAAAAAGAGTTTACTCACATTCTGTTCACAATCAGATCCCAGAACGCAGACTTAAGCTTAATGAAGTAATATACATTTGGAATCTATCTTATAGGAAGATAGTCCCTTTCTTCTCTCTTGGCTGGGAGCCAAGAGGGCATCTTTTACTCAGGAGAGATGTTGCTTGTTCGAAGATGAAGATGGCAGAGAGAGATGGCTGCCCCTGCCCTGTGCTTTTGTCGTTACCTGCACAGGTGAGGCCACACCCACCTCTAGTCACATGTGGAGGAAGTCTGTCCAGCCCAGAGGGAAACAGGAAGTTTACCTGCTGGCTGGACAAACATCCCTCCCCATGTCTAAACATGTACACTCTAGGAATGTTGTAATTGACTGCTCTTGTGTTTCACATCCCACAGGATGGAGTGGGGTGGAGTATGTTCTTGAGATCTGGGATGATAAGCTTTTCTTCCACTCTCTGCCACTGGCTTTTACAATGTCACTGAGTGTGGAGTACTTTGCCTTTTATCAGACTCTTGTGGGGACAGGATTGACCCTTTTGGCATTCTCCCAAAAATGCCCAAACTGCAGAAATTCAGTTTTGTAGCCTATGTTTCTTAATCTAAGGATCTGAGGTGAGCAACATTTTAACCAAGCACTTGAATTCCTACTACAAATTTTGGGAAGCTGTTTCTTTGTCTGTTCACTGTGGGTAGAATCCAACATAGCACGGGAGAGAATGATCTGTTACGCAAGGAGAAATCTGTGCACACCCTAATTCTGTTCTAGGGATTCCTGAATCTGTTCCAAGGCAGGGGCATGTTTCATAGCATCATAGAGTTCCAGCTGTAGAGTTGGAAGGGTATGGGGGAGGGAGAGGGGGAGACCTCATTTCACAAGAGGATACCCTTGCACAGTTGGCACCCTGTCCTTGAATACCACTCTATGTACTTGGACACTTCTTAAGATATTGTTGCATGCCATCCCAGTCTCCAAGTACTGCAAGATTTCAGGAGTTCCAGGGTTCCTGTTTCCTTTTGATTGAGGGACAGTGGAGACTGTTGCATCTTTATGATATATGGTTTGTTTACACACATATATGTACAATCTGAGCCTATGATGGATGGGTCAACACCGTTAAGACCTCCAGAAAGGGTCTTGTTTCTACTGTAGCCATAACCTTGGGTTCCAATAGAAATCAAGCATAGTTCTGTCTCCCACCCCCCCCTACCCAGCCTGCAACCTTGCAGATTCTAGCTTCTAGCACACATAACTCGACTCTCCAGCTTGGCATTTGTATTTCTAACTACCAGAGAGTTGAGGAAGGGAGCACCACCCATTTGCTGTCTGGCACACAGCTACTTCCTTTGTTACCATAACAATCCAAACTTAGGCCATTACCTCATTGAGAAACTAGCCTGGCTATTCCAAGAATTTGAATCCTTGCTTAGATTTATACACTTGCTGGATCCAGGCTTTAGAAGGGTCTCTCAGCATAGAAGCCTACCCTGCCCCAGACTCATAACATGGTCATATGCAAATTTTGCATAATGGCTCCTGAGATCAAAAAGCAGGGTTTTGTCTATTTTTGGACACCATTTTGAATCAAGATAGTGAACTGAACTATCTGGTTTCAAAACTGCACACATTCAGCTGATGTGTGGGCAGTTCAGCCTCACTTTCTGCAGGAAGCTGCCTTGTACACCTGAACCCAGCAGGCCTGAACTCCCCACACACCGGCAGATGATATCAGCTGTGGGGCAGGTGAGCATGGTCTGGGGGAAATGGTCTTGTGGGACAAATAGGGAGACCTGGCAGGCCAAATTTGGCCTGTGGGCCTGAGACTGCTCATCCTTGAAGGCCTATAGGATTAGCTCCAGCTTATCATGGATTACCGGTAAATGTGGGAGTGGGGAACTAGTGGCCTTCTAGATGTTGCTGGACTACAACTCACACCATCCCTGACCATTGACCATGTTTGCTGTGAACAACATCTGGACAGCGACAGACTCCCCATCCCTGACCTAATGAATGGCTAAGAGACATTTCTCACAGCCTAGCTCTGCCTTCCCCAGCCTGGTGCCCTCAGATCCTTTGAATGGCAATTCCCATCCGCCCATGCCAGTCCAAAACACTTGGAGGGCACCAGTTTGAGGGAAGCTGAGCTAGCTCTTTTCTCCTTGGTAAACACATATTCCGGCTAGGAGTTGATCAACACAGATCACAAAGAGACTTACCACAACATACAACATGAAAGTCTTCAGAGTGTTAACAGTCTTGTTCATTGTTATTTCCCCAGAATCCTTGTCTATTGAGAACGTGTCGTCATTTCCTAATGAAATTTGAGAAAATTAGTAATTGGAACTTCTGGTCACCGGAAGAAAGAATGGGACGGGTGTAGCCACGGGAGTTATTTATCAAGTAAATAAATAAAAATACTTAACTGAGTGATTGTGTTGCAGATAGCTCACATTTGTCCTCTCAAAATAAATCCTGGCTACGCCCATGGCTCTGATACCATCACATCCAAGGCTGGATGTAGCTGATGACCCATGTTACCAGCTGGGATACAAAGCTCAGTGTGGGTGTGGGTGTGTGGGTGTATACACACCTGTGCCTGCCACATGGAGTAGCTTATTTAGAACACATAGAAACTCAAAAGGCTACACAGGGATTTATTAACTAAGCCTTGATTTTCCTGGAAATGTTGGCATCCAAAACTTCCCCCCCCCCGTGGGTAGGAGTAATCTACTCACCATCAGCAATTGCATACTCTACTTTTTCATTCAAATCTCTGTCCCCATCAATAGCATAGAGGGGTCCTGGCTCCAAGACCAAAGACTCATTCTGCAATAAACAAGGTAAAACATTTTCAGATGTTTCCAGAAATCAAAGCATTTGCTCACTTCAGGTACTTCCAGCCATTACGAGTCTGGCTTTTAGTTAACAAGATGTTACAATAACAACATATCTGAAAACAAATTATAAATTATAGAGCTGATGCTGCAGCTGGCTGATGATGAATTGGATGAAGCCTTTTTCACATATGAGTGATATAAATTTAATGATGATGATAATGATGTGGCTACATTCACTCTGGCTGTTTCGGAGGTCCTGGCCTGTTGAAGATGCTGTGTACCCCCATTGTTCCCATGCTTACTCCCCACACCAGCCTGCAATCATTGCTGCTCTCTATCTCTCATGCTAAAAAGGTTCCCTAATAGGTTTGACATGAAACCTGCCATTTTGCATGTAGCCTCCAGCCTCAATGCAAGCTGTGTGCTTACATACCAAATTGTAGGTTATTACTTTCCTAGCGAACAACAAGTCCATGAGCAGGAAGCAGCCACTGTAGCCTAAAGGAGTGGCAGCCACAACAAAAAGAGTCCCGTTTCCTGGTAGTAGAAGCTAATTTCATGACACGTAGAAGTATTGTTTTGTCACTGCCGTTTCTTATGCATAAGAAGATGCTTATTGGAAGGGGTAGGCTGCTCATAGCATACCCACCACACAGGCAAAATCTGCTCCTGAACCCCGCTTGTTGTATGAAAGCACACTCCTCATTGTGTTGCTGTTTGGAGTCAAACCCCGACTTGCTGGCATTGATCTGGAGTGAAGCAGAAGACCTGCGAGCAGCAGCCCTAGCATGGCTAATAGGCTTCTCTGCAGGTAACAGGAAGTTTGGCTGGCTGCTTAACCCTTCCCCCTTCTGGCACTTTCCCGACTCAATATTGCCCTCCCCAAACTGCCTTTTCATGTGTGGAAGGAAAGACACGGGGGAAAGATATGAGAACCCCATTTCTTTCTCCCTTGTGGGCAAAAAAGCAACAAGGGCATGTTTTTGTGCTGCTTTTTTTTAAGACAGGAGGGAATGGGCAAAGCAGCTTCTGTCTGCTGTTTTTTTTGCTTACACATCCTTTGCCATAGACTGCAATGGGTTAAATCAAAGTGGAGGCAAGAACCAAAGATGTAGTTTGAGCCTCATGCAAAGTGTGTTTAGTTGGGTTGTAAAAGTTGTAATGTTGTGTAGAAGTTTTTCTGCCCCAGCTATTTTTCTTGGGAATAGCCAGTGCCCTCTTGGTATTGGCAGCAATTCTGTTCCAGGTTTGATGCAGCAGGCAGAGGTGCTGCTTGGTTCCAGGGCACTCCTGGACTGATCTTTGAGTCCATAGACAGCAAAGACAAAAAGAGTCCTATAGGGACCGAGAGGAGCAAAGCAAAATTAAGTGAGGCATCCTGGGGTGGACACAGCCTAAGGGTTCCTTGTGCATACCATATTCTCCGAAATGTTGACCTTGCCAGTGTAGCCCGTGTTGATGCACATTATATTCCCTCCAAAAGGAGTGCATGGCTGGAACCAGGGAGGTCTCAGGTCAGCCTGTAGGATATGTATGGTTATTGTTGCAGTGGCTGTGTGTGGAGCTTCACCGGCCTTCCCATCCTATATGAAAGAAAAATGGAGGACAAAAACAAGAAATGGGAACATGTCCATTATAACAGCAGCACCAAAACAATCCCTAGCACTATACGTGCAAAACCCACCAGGACAGGTTACCTTGTCAGAAGTTCTGAGTTCAAGTAGCTGCATTGATTCATACCAGCCAAATTAAATAAATTCATTTAAAGGCAATATCTCTGATCAAAGGTCATGAGTGCACCCTGCTGGAAACTGATAGTCCAGCACCAATGTGCAATTTGATTTATTTAAAACATTGGCATACTGCTTTATAGTTGAAAACAGAATGCAATGTACAGAAATAAAAAGAGTGGGAGGAATTCAACATTGAGATAAGGCAGTCGTTCAACCAGGGCAAGCATATGGAGTTGCTAGATAGAACGATCCCTCCCTGCCTCCCCA
This sequence comes from Podarcis tiliguerta, assembly GCF_965153285.1. Classification (NCBI taxonomy): domain Eukaryota; kingdom Metazoa; phylum Chordata; class Lepidosauria; order Squamata; family Lacertidae; genus Podarcis; species Podarcis tiliguerta. Next base: position 59,755,286 of record NC_139534.1, read on the forward strand.
CTTGCACTGTTCTGGAAGCCCTTAGTTGAATACCACCCAGTGCAAAAAATAAGACACAATTCGTTATGATATAACATTTGCAATAATACAATAACCACAGTGGCTGGCCACATGCAGCAGCCAATATTCATGGCCAGGAAACTCCTGGGTAAACAAGGATGTTTTCAGCATGATCTTTCTTATGCATTTCACTGAAGGGGGAAGCTCTGCAAACACTTTTATAGAAATATTTGGATCTCTGCACTGAAATGACTGAGAAAGCATTTGCAGAGCAAGGAACTCTGTGCGCGCATCAGAGCTCTTATACCTAGGCCAGACTTCTGGGATGTGGGGGCCTGGCAATTGTCAAGATTGCCAGTGGCAACCCTGAAAGCACAAGGGCATTTATCTGGTGAATGTGGAAACACATGTGCAGCAGGGCAGTCACAAATAAACATATATTTTGCTCATGATAAAACTCACCATGGCATATAAGACGAACTGCATGTAGTTAATTTTTTCATAATCCAAGGTTTTGAGCAAGTAAATTTGCGGGTTATTAACTCCTTCAATGTTAAAATACTCCAGTCCTACCTAGAAGACAAGAAGAGATAGTGAAACACTCTTCATCACAGATATGGAACCTAATGCCATTTCAAAAACACTGTTTAATGTCAAAGGTATTGCTTATTGTTGCATGTTTCGACACCTAAAGTGACTGGGTTATGGAAAGTATATGATCTCTGGTTTCTTACTGGTACAATGGAGTTTTCATTTAAATCCTTTTAATTAAGGCTTAGAGTGTGAAAACTATGCTCGACCCATGTGTATTTTAACTGTGTGTTAGGCACTTCTAATTCTCTGGAATCAGCATGCATCAAAAGCTAATGATGCCAAGGTCATGTTTACTGAGATGTGTCAATAGCTAATTAAGCCAGGACTAGCCTCAGGTGTGAGGTGATAGCCTGGGCTAATGGACTATTAGGACATCAAAGGATCAAAAGAACTGGGGATGAGACACCAATTGAGTAGGGTCCCCATCCTCCACAGAAAAAGAGAGGGTGGAAGCAATTGAAGCAATGTAGGCTGGAAGCTTAGGAATGAGGTAACACAGATAGTAAAACAGTGGAGAGAGAGAGAGAGAGAGAGAGCATAATGTTTTATGTTTATTTGGATTCAGGGCTGCAGCTATGGGAGAAGCAAGTGCCGGGCTTTGGAGCAGAATCCCGGGGCCCCATTCCATAGACTGAAGTCATGTTCACACTTTTGCTTGTCCCATACCTAGAAAGCATGGCTCTGAGTGGTTTTCTGCTTCTCCCATGCTTTCCAGGCCTGGGTGGGCCTGAGTGGTTTTGCCTTTGTGCTGCTGCTTTCCCTCAGAAAACCTGCTCTTTAGTTCTAAATTGGAGCAAATGTCAATCTGGAGAAAACCCCAACTGATGTTTGCTTGGATTCGACAGTAAACATTGGGTTTCCCTGGGGGGAAGCCGTGGGACAAGCAGAAGTCTGGATGAGCCCTGAATGGGAGGGCCCTCAAACTCAGCATGTTTTGAATTAAGTGAACAAATACACATTTCCACTGAAAGAGCTCCAGTAAAACTACCTGTCTGCACCACTGGCTATACCAGGCATAGGCAAACTTCGGCCCTTCAGATGTTTTGGACTACAATTCACATCATCCCTGACCACTGGTCCTGTTAGCTAGGAATCATGAAAGTTGTAGGCCAAAACATCTGGAGGGCCGAAGTTTGCCTCTGCCTGGGCTATACTAACTCCCCACCCAACTATATACTAACTGGTGGATCTGCTGTAAGGTTGTAATATATTGTGTCTTTGTCAGCGTCCTTAGCTGTTACATTAGCCTGGGGCACGACAGTCGTGTTCACTGCTATATCCTGAAAAACAAAACAAAAAAAGGAACATCATTTTGAGCTATTTTTTGTCACATGTAATTTACAGCAGATAGATAATTTACTAGGCAGATAAGTAACATGCACACAATTTTCTCAGAAGAACCAAAGTAGGTCACAACATTCAAATGCAATCTAGAATAAAGGAGCAACAAGTTCCTTGCAGAATCCTGGGCCAAAATGAAAAGGACCACAATTGACATGTATGCTTTTCTCATAATGCAAAGCAGTGATGAGGAAGCCTGAGGAGTCTTGGGGACCATGGTGCCGTGAGGCGTGGAGTTCAAGATCCTCCCACCTCTTTCTCTTTTCCTCTCCTATGCTGCTGTTAAGGTCCGTATAGTAAAAGCTATGGTTTTCCCAGTAGTGATGTATGGAAGTGAGAGCTGGACCATAAAGAAGGCTGATCGCCGAAGAATTGACGCTTTTGAATTATGGTGCTGGAGGAGACTCTTGAGAGTCCCATGGACTGCAAGAAGATCAAACGCATCCATTCTTAAGGAAATCAGCCCTGAGTGCTCACTGGAAGGACAGATCCTGAAGCTGAGGCTCCAATACTTTGGCCACCTCATGAGAAGAGAAGACTCCCTGGAAAAGACCCTGATGTTGGGAAAGATGGAGGGCACAAGGAGAAGGGGACGACAGAGGACGAGATGGTTAGACAGTGTTCTCAAAGCTACAAACATGAATCTGACCAAACTGCGGGTGGCAGTGGAAGACAGGAGTGCCTGGGGTGCTCTGGTCCATGGGGTCACGAAGAGTCGGACACGACTGAACGACTAAACAACAACATGCTGCTGTTGCCATTTTTTGAAAACACTTCCATTCCTGCCTATGGAAGCTGTCCAGGATCCTCCTCAGCTGTTATTTGGATTTACATAACCCCCCAAAATGTGTGTGTTGACTTTGTTCATATAGTTATAGTCTCACATCTAGCCTGGCACTATACTAAATGCATAGACATGTAGACATATGCTTTTCCGTTTTTAATACTGTATTTGCATCCTGTCGCTTCTACAAAAACCTCACAGCAGCATATAGTTCTCTCCTCCCAACCTACATTTCCCCCTCACAATAACCTTGTGATGCAGGTTAGATAGAAAGAGAGTGACTGGTTTAAGTGGACCCCATGAGCTCGTTGGGGATTTGTAGTCAGGTCTCCCCAGTCCAGTCCTAGTCTTTCACCAATCCCCCTATTGGCCTCTTTATACCTTGCACTAAGTGAGAGAGAATTAATGGTTTACCACATAAGGCACAATGCAATAGAACCATACATGCAGAGGGGAGTCTGCGTTGTATTTTAAAACTGAATGTGTTTGGCTTCATCATTTGAAAGATTCAGTGTGACGAGATTCTGTGTGGGATAATGATGAGGATCTTATCTAGTGTAAAAGAGAGTTATTGTTCCCTTCAGTCAGAATAGGAGAAGCTTGCATTTGACTATTAATAACTTTATTGTAGAGAGGATACCTTTATCTAATTTTACATTTAGTCTTTTCATGTTTAAATTGCTATAAGAAGAGTTTTCTGTATTTTATATTAAATAAAGGAGTAAAACCTCATGCATTGCAGATACATGATTTTGTTGGCAAAGGAAGTAGGCGGCATTATAAATTACAACCTATGAGTTCTTTACAATACTAGTAGTAGATTAGGATGCTATCCCTTTAGAAATATTGCTAAATAAAAATAAACTGGGATATGATAGAGTTATTTAAACAGTTTGATTGAACATTGCACCCAGTATTTTAAATGAACAGCTACCCCTATTTTCTGAACAAACTTCTCGATTTGAGGTTGGAAATCCATTGTGCACTGTAACTAGTCACTGAAGGGGACCTGAGGGTGGTAATGTCTTTGGCATCTTCTATATTCCCCCCCCCCCAATGGTTGCGTTAATTTGCATACAATTGTATCTATGGCTAACAAAGTGGACATTACTGTTTGAGCAGTTTTTATGAACTTGTTTCAAAGAAAATATTTCAGTGAGCTTAATAGTGTAATAGAGTTGTAATCTATATTTCTCTCTTAACTCTCATGGATATTTGTTTGTTATTTTGGAATTAAATTGGAAACAGCAATAATATGTTATGGTTAAGCATCATTTCTATTTCATTGTGTTATGCTTAATATTTGTATTTTAATGTTTATACAAGGTTTTATTCTTCCCAAGATTATGGTTCTGTCAGAATTATAGCTACAGTCCATTGTCACTTGTTGCAGAGACATTATCATCATCATCATCACTATCATACCTCTCGAACACTGACGGTGATGTTGGTTTCTGGAAACACAGGAGGGTTGTCATTCACATCAATAATGTTCACTACAACAGTAATACTATTTACCTGGTGGTGAGCAAAGCAGAATAATGTTAGTAATTGATTGACTGTTGAAATGCTGAAAATCAGGGGTGATGCTGGTGATGTTAGAACTATGGTCTTTTTTTTTTTTAAAAAAAGGAATGTTGGGTGGCCCTCTTGGCTTCAAACATGAACTAAGCTTGAAAATGACAATAATCCAAAAAGTTCAACCCAAGACATGTGCCACCGAATTCAAATATGTTGCATTACTTATTCTTGCAATTTAAAATAAAATAAATTTAGCAGTTCCAAGTGTTTTGTGTTTGACATTTTTTTTATACAATACACCTGTTTTTTGAAAATTGAAATTATCAAACAAAATTGAGGAGGGGGGGGGGAGCACTGGCCCCACCCCTGGCATGCCATTGACAAGGGATGGAGAGAAAGAGAAGAGGGTGAAGGAGGCAAAGGGTGTATCGGAGATAGAAGGTGTGTGTGACCATGTCTACCATTAGCTTCAGCCCCACCCACACTTGGCATGCAGCCCCTGGCGGATTAGTTGCTGAGGGAATGTGGTTCTCTTGGGGGAAAACTCTGGGCCTAGATGACGTTGCAAAGAAGTGTCTCCCACTATGTTTGTGCAACATCTAACAACACAAAGTAGCATCTCAGATATTACTCACGACTATATCCGCTCTGAAGCACTGTAGTTCTACAACTAGCGCTGTTGAAACCTGTATTAAAAACAAATGATTTCAATTAAATCATGATTTCTGGAACAATTTTTAATTTATTTATTTTTATTTTAGCTATTGGTGCTGCCTGATAGGGCCTTCCTGGTAGTGGCTCCCTGTTTATGGAATGCACTCCTCCTGAAGTACATCTGCCTTCATCATTAACATTCAGGAGGAATATGAAAACATTCCTGTTCACCCAAGCATTTGATGGCTGAAGTATTATTAACTATGAGGATATGTGAAATAATAATCAAAAATTAGACATTTTTAACATTTTTGCCTATCTTGATCAGTTAGGATGGTGTACATCAGAATAAACTAAACAAATGTTTATACAGTGGTACCTTGGTTCTCGAATGGCTTGGCTCCCAAACGAATCGGCTCCCGAATGCCACAAACCCAGAAGTGAGTGTTCTGGTTTGTGAATGTTTTTGGGAAGCTGAATGTCCGACGCAACTTCAGCGGCTTTTGCTTGAGTATAGGAAGCTCCTGCAGCCAATCGGAAGCCGCGCCATGGTTTTCGAACAGTTTCGGGAGTCGAACAGAGTCCCAGAACAGATTAAGTTCGAGAACCAAGGTATCACTGTACTAAGAATCACTACTGGTAGTTTTCACACAAAAGTTTTTTGCCCAAATGGGTTTATAATGTGACTAAAAAACCCCAACGTTGACCAGAATTCCTGTTTGAATTACAAAAGCCTCTCTTCCACTCTAAGTTCTGTTATTTAGCAACTATCTCATGCATACATAAAAAGTGAAAGAGGTCCTCAGAGGCAGTTTAATCATCACACTTGAAAATACTCCATAGCCTTCAAATGAAGAAGCATTACCTGCATGTAATGATGGCATGCAAATTGGCTTTAATCTATCACATGACATATGCTGCCTGGTAGAAAGCCTGTTTGCATATCTACCACTTTGAGGAACACTTTATGGAACAGGGAGGGGAAGCCATCTTGTCTGTTGCCTCAGGCAACAAAGTAAGTCCTTTGCCTTACACTGCTCTGGCCAAAAGAATATAAAAGCTCAGAGAGAATGGACATTTGCGAGGCACTTGTTTTCAATGTTTTAATTAAGGCTATTAAATAGCTTTAAAATATTTGGATAGCTATATTCAGGTTATGACTGTACTGCCCTGATTCACTTCCACCTCACCTTACCACGTTTCTAGATAGGAGTCTGACTGGCTACCATTACTGTCATAGATGCTTTAGCTGAGATTCCTGCATTTCAGGGTGTTGGACTAGATGACCCTTGGGCAACCTTCCAACTCTGAGATTCTCTGATTCTATGCTATTAACCCCCCAGCCATATTTCTGCATCTTTTTCATACCAGTTCATTACCTCATAATCCACTGAATTTTTCAGGAGCAGTTGTGAGTTCTGAATCTCAAACTGGTCACCATTCAATACCAATGGGTTAATTCTTACTGTGACACCGTCAGCTGTGTTAATGTTGGTAATAAAAGCCCCAGGAGGATTATTCTCTTGGATATTAACAACGTTATCTTGCACACCACAATCTAGTGAAACAAAAGACAATATTTTAAATCTCCCGAAGCACATGCTTAGTCAAAAGAAGGCATAAGATCAACTAGTGCTTTGTGTATTCTAGTCCAAGAATTTGTCTGGGACAAATATATAGGAAATATCATATAAACTCAGACAGTGGTGGACCTACATTTTGGGGGCCCTGAAGCTTGAACTGTCATGGGGGCCCCTTTGCAACCAGCAACAAGGTCTGGGTAACCCCATTTATCTTATTCAATGGGGTTGTTCCACAACAGATCACCACACCTTTACAACATCTGTGCTACTGACTCTCAAACATTGGGATTGTTGAAATATAGGAGGAGGAGGAGGAGGAGGAGGAGGAGAAGAAGTTTGAGTCATGTGACTCAAATTGGGTCTACTAGACCCAAAGATTTTAAGCAATGTGGACTAAAGTTGCTTCTGGGGCCCCTCCAGGATTAGGGGCCCTGAAGCCTTAAGCTTCATTAGTTTCATAGCAGATTCGCCCCTGAACTCAGTAACAGGCAGGTGTAAGACAATCTGCCTAACAAGCTTTCTTACCCACTTGCTATCTAGATATATGCATGTGAAGGTATAGTCTTTCAAATCTTAGCAAATAGTTAACTTTGCCAACATCTTATAACCATATAACTTGGGACAAACCCAACATCGTGTAAAAGGATTCCTCTTCATATCATTAATTCCTTTAACTGATTTCTAGTTCTTAAGTAAACTCCAGACATCATAGTCAAAAAAGTGCCATCATTCACCTCATCCATGCGTACCCCTATTTTTTTTGTCCATGTAATTAATTATAAATCAATTATTCAAATGATAATTAACAAGAAAAAAGCCCTTTCTTTTGAAATGGCCACCTTCTTGCCTGTGTGATAATTTGGCCATTCAAAGGTCTGCTACAAAATGCATCTTTCATTAGAATATTAGAAAGGTTATACTGTAGATTCTGGCTGACAGGAACCAAACCATGCTACGGCCTATGCTTGGCATATGCACGGCATTCAGGCTGCGGTCCAAGGCACACTTCTCCAAAAGTCCTACGTGGTAGGACATGCTTCCAGTGAAACAGGTACCAGCTTGTGCTGCACATTGAGAGCACCTGTTTTTCTACTGGTATATCCTTTTATATTAAAAACAAACAAACAAACAAACAAACAAACCCAAATCAGAGTGTTTTCCCCTATCCAGAAAACATACTGACCTGAATTCTGTGCCTGAACATGAATTGCTGACAGCAAGAGGAAAAGCACCCCAGTACAGGACTGCCTGAAAAGAGCCATTGGGCAGATGGAAAAGAAATCCAAAAATTAAGGAACGCGGACCATCCACTTTTCTTCGTTAATTGTTGCAATGTATCTTCCTTTCACTGTTCCATGAGGAAATAATGTGGCAAATGACACTGAGCTGACACAGTCGTTTGACCTTTGCATCCTAGCTTATTGATTCACTTATTTATGACTTGCTTACTGTTACCAGTTCCTGAATGCGATAAGTGGATGGTCCCGCTTTGCTGCTACGCATTACGTAACACTTGCATGTGGCTAGGACCAAGGGTAATGGGTGATGCTGAACGGAAGAGGGTGGGCCATTTTACAGAATGGAAGACGGCGAGTCATTTCACACATGCCCTCCAAAAAATATCTGAATGGGCTACGCAGGGTGTCAAAAATATCCAAACAATGCTTGAAACCAAGCAGTGTGGTGCCATTTAGAGAGAGTCAGGGACCTATTCACGGGTTTTTAATACCCAAGCTAAGCCTCAACAACTCATAAAGTAATATCAAAGATGAATATTGCTCTGAGCATGTGCAGTGTGCCTTTGCTGAACTTTAGTAACATATTTGAGAAGAAAAAGAAAGTGCAACAGAAAAACTTCAGGGGAAACTTCAGCATTTCTCATTTAGGAGATTTCCAAAGAGAGGGATTGTGAATCTCACTCTGATCTTCAAACTTTAGATCATAGCAACTGCGGAGTGCTTTGAAATTCTGTGCCAGGGAAGCAGATCGTTTCTTCTACCTCTCTTTCCGCAAGACTATCAGAATAGGATGCAAAGGTCATTACAGTGCTTGTGATCATCCAGCATGGCAAAGTTTCCTCTCTGTTAGGAGACTTTGTTACTATTTTTTCATAGTAAATCTTTTCCCAAAGGAATGCTTTTGTCATTACTTTGTAGTTAGGCCTTAATATGTGCTGTGGGGTAAGGCTTACGTTTGTTTGTCCTATGCTGTGCCAATAGGTTCATGTTTTAAAGTGCTTTTTGCTGTTTCTTTATATATTGTTGCAGATTTGGGGTGGCCTCTAAACCCTAGAAATTAATAAATGCTAGAATTTTGATTATTTCGGATGTGAAGGGAGAAATAAAAGCTGCAGAGGAATTCCTGAGCTAGGCTATGCAAAATGACCTGGCCAAGGTAGGGCTATTAAGAAACAACAGAGCCATTGGCAATACTCCATAAGAAAACTGTCCTCCCCCGACTTCCTGTTTCTGGCGGTGGGAAATGGCTGACTCCCATATGATTGGAGCCCAGCCGCCCCAGTAATTCAGGGCTGATATGGGGGTAATTAGCCCTGGCAGACTCCCCAGGATGGGGGAGGACTGTCTCATAGACCCGCAGATCATCCGAGATTGCCGACTTGCATGAAGGTGCAAGCGGCAGGACACTGGGTCGCAGAGCATGGGACTGCTGGCACTCTCTGATGTCATTCTCATAGCCAGGAATATCTGTTTGAAGAAATGATTAGATCTGGACAATAAACAGACATGGTCTGGACCTAAGAAGTCTAAAAAACCCCCTGCAGAACTGTACAGTCTCTGGTGTACAAGCTTGGACTTCAAAGAGATTCTCATCATAATGTGCGGATTGCGGAGGTGTTTGGTGTGTTTTCTCTCTCTCTCTCTTCTTAACATCTACAACTGGTTTTCCATGCCAAACCTCATTAAGAACTTATTTTTTTAAAAAAAGCAAGAGTACAGATGGACTTCTATTTACAATTGGGGATTCAACTGTGCAGCTTTACTTAAGACTTGAAATGCTTGCTAAAGATAGAAGAAGAAAGAAATAAGATGGCGCTCATCAGTATGACGCAGCACAGGAAATTGTGAAATCCTCCCTTCTTTAAGAGAAACATGAACTATTTGCTGGCTGATAACAATGATTTGAGACAATATTTTGGATAACATATAGTGCAGCTGTTTGCAAAAGGTTTTTTCATTATGAGCGAGAGAGAAGGCTAGATGGATGTCTAGCAGCCTCCCGCTAGGGCCCAGAGGAGGGGACTGTGCGGCTCCCAGGAAGGCTGATCAATCGCCAAATGACTGATATCTGTGGAATATAGTTTATCTACACTGCAATATAGCAAACAGTCTGCTTAACAATTATTAAGAATAACTCAATAATGTGGAAGGTACTGTGTTATTAAATCTCAAAAGGAAGGTTTGGATAACAGCCCGTACTGGAAGGATTAACGATTTGGGAGTTGCTGCGTTATTAAACTTCAGAAACTTCAGATAACAGAGTTGGATAACAGCCAACAGGATTGGAATGGAGCCAAAGGAGACCAGACGAAATTTGTAGGTTTACAAGAAGTTCTGTGAGGAGTATTATTGGAAGTATTGCAAAAACAGATAAAGGAAAGGATAATTTGTTAAGAGACTTAAAGGCAATATAAAGTTAAGAAATGTATAAGAAGTGGATAAAACGGTGGATTATCAGAGGTGCTGATGGAAGTCCAAAAAGACTGTATAAGTGATAAGTTTTGTGGTACATTTTATAATTTATATGTTAAAATCAATAAAAATTATTATAAAAAAAGGAATGGAGCCAGAGGAAGCTGCGCTGGCAAAAGGACAGTTGAAAATATATATACTGTATATACAAATAAAGCTGTATTTGATGGATGAACGGATATATGATGTCTGACATGATTGAGAATTATACAGCCAGAGACAGAGAATTTTAAAGTGTTAAAATCGAGATGTGGAAAATATGGAAACAACGAGGAGAGGCAGGATTGAGATTTGGAGATGGGAAGTCCCGAAAAGTTAATAATTATAATTTGGATAATAATTTGGTCTTTTTTATTTTAGTTTTTTATTTTAATTGGATTATGATTTGATATGTTAATTGGATGTTTTTTATTGGAAAATTAATAAAAACGATTTAACAAAAAAGAAAACAAAGAAAACTGTCCTTCCCCCTTCCCCTTAGATGTGAAGGGGGGGGGAATGGAAGGTTGCCAGGGTAACTGAGTGTGAAGTGGCAGGAAAATAGAGTTTTTAGCAAGGTGTGCTTGGAAGAAGGGGCAGAACAAAGGGGGGGGGGCATCTTGGGCAGGCTGGCTGAAGCCTGGGAGAGATGCCTTTGACTCCAGGGCTGCACTGCTGTGGGGGACAAGCCCTGCTTGAGATGACCATGTTGTGAGATCTGGACTTCCTCCATGCAAATTGAAAGTGTAAATAGGTGGATAAGTCATATTTCTTAAAGCTATAACAGTTTCTGCTGCCTCTTCAATTCTCCTAAGGAGCACAAACCTTGGGTGAGCATCTGGAACCCCCTGGAACCTTGCTGAATCCCAGACTGAGATCCTTTACCTGGCACGCATATAAGCATGAAATACAGATGACATTGATAGTTTCTCATGATTGAAGCAGCTTTTCATGATTTCCCAGGTAGGTAAGAACAACTGTTCACACTATACATTTTGTTACCTTTCAATGCCAGGGTTCTTCCACATGAGGGAATGTTCCAAAAGTCTAATTTACCCAGGAAAATGCAGCTAGGTTTATAAGATAACTGTCACATGCAAAAAAAAATACTAATAACAAAAGAGCTGTGCTATAGTTTCTTTATTTGATTTTGGAGAAGATGAAGACAAGATGAAGATGAATAATTTTAGACTCTACCATGAGACGTATAAATGCCTGAGTCTTTCATTCTAAGTCTCATTCCTTTTGATTTATGCAATCCTTACTAACTTATTTCCACAGTTTGTTTTCCTCAATAATTTAATCCACACATGAAAAACAGAAGTTGCAATTTGTTTTTTTGAAGATCCTCACAGAGCTGGATGCTTCAATCCTGATTTTCATCTACTGTTGCTCCAGATACCGCTTCATTTATTTCTGCAATCAGTTGGCAAACCGAGCGACTCATTATCTGAGTGGCTTCCTCTGCATCATTGCCTGAAAAACTGCCATGAGAGAAATGCAGGTCAAATATCATGCAATAGTTCACTGGCCAGCATTCCTGGAACATTGCCTCCTCAATCTGCTCACTGAATCTGGATAGTCTTGTGAATGAGTTCCAACTGACTGACCTAATCTACCCATCCTTCACGCTCATAATCAGAAAAGTACTTGTCATCTTCCCCATCCCCCCCATTGCCTTGTCTATTTCTTAGTATTTCCTCCCTCCACTTTATCATCTATTCTTCCTTCGCCCCCTACTGTTCCTGACTTGAAGCACATGTAGCAAGGCACTGCTTCCCACAGCTGCTGTGGGAAGAGGGTTGGGGAGAGGTAGCCCTAGAGTAACAGTAAAATCAGCCAAGGAAATAGTGTAATAGCGAGGTGAGATGACCAGAGCTGTACACAGTATTCCAAATTCAGTTGCGCCATAGATTTGTGTAATGGCAGTTGAATTTTCAGTTTCTTTCCTAAAGATCCCTAGCATGGAATTTACCTTTCTCATAGCTGTCACACACTACATAGACATCTTCACCGAGCTATCCATTATGATGCCAAGTTCTCATTCTTGGTTAGTCACTGCCACGTCAGACCCTAAGAGCATCTATGCATCACTTTACACTTGTTCACCTTGAATTGCATTTGCCACTTTACCGCCCATTCACTCAGTTTGGAGAGGTCTTTTTGCAACTCTTCACAATTTCTTTTTTTTTAAAAAATTTAATTTCATGACCTTGAACAATTTAGCAAACTTAGGCACCTGGATCCCTTTGTAAAAAATGGTGCTCCATTGGCTACTTCCAAGTCTCACCTTGCATCGAGGTTCTGTACAAATTGCAAACAAGCCTTCAGTTTAATGAGTTTCTCTTCTGAACTCCACAAGTCACCTGTGTTTTTATCAGTGAAGCCAGAGGCATCCTTTACTCCAGATGAGACACTAATGCACAAGAAAGCAAAGTCAGAGATGAGAGGGCACATTCTGCTAAGAGGCCACTTTTGGGGTTTTCTCTCTTCTCTAAAGACACTCATCCCAACGTGCATTGTTATTTTAGAATGTAAATTCACATAAATTAAATACACCTTTGGAAAAAGCTTCTTTCTTACAATGTAGCTTTATTAACCTTGCAATTTCTCCTCTCTCTGAAGACTGATTAATGTCCACAAAAGCCTAAAGTGTATTGGGATGAAAATATCTCAATCAGTTCTGGCCACTATATTTTGCCATTCTTGTGTATATACTCCTGCAGTTGAGTATCCTTCCGAATGCCTATTCAATTAAAATAATAATAAATATGTGAATGAAAAGTGTTCATGCTAAAATGCAAGGGAAGGGAAGATGGAGCAGAAAAGCAGATAGTGTTTTATGCTTCCCTGGCTGCCACTTCACCCCAATCTGCTCTTCCTCCCAGGAGTCTACGTGCATGTGTGAATGGTGAAACGTACATCTGAAACCCTGTGGCAGAACAAAACATAGGGAGAAGGAAATGGGCAAGGTGTCCAGGGATGAGCTGAACCCTTCCCATCCTGCCACTTCCCTCCTGCTGGTGCTTTGCAACAATAAAGTGACCCATCAGAATTTCCTTATGGGTGTTCACATGTGGCATCTAACTGAGACATCAGTTTCAGCCAACACTGCAGAAATGGAAAATGTAACACCCAGTTATCCCTACCTTGTGTGTGCCTTTCCTTACATGAACCAACCTGGAGTCTGCATTCATCCTGCGTTCCCACCTCCAAGGAACTTTCAGAGGCTGGCAACATGGGAACAGGTAGAGGCATTGCATCCTGTTTCACTGCTTGAGGCAAAACGAGAAGTAACACTCTGCAGCTGCTGGCACCGCTCCAGAGGTGACAGGGCAAGGGGGCTTCTGCTACCTGAGGCGGTGGCTTCACCCCACCTAATGGCTGCGCCAGCCCTGGAAACAAACCTTCTCAGTGGTGGCTCCCCATTTGTGAAATGCTCTCCCCAAGGAGGCATGACTGGTGCCATCTGTTTTTAAGCCCCAGGTGAAAACATGTTTATTTTCCGAATCCTTTGGAGCTTAACTCTCAGCATATGTTTAGTGGAGTGTGGTTGAGCTGGCTCTTTTATGATTATTCTTGTGTTTTAGTTTGTTTTTTCATCTTGTTTTATATCTGTTTTTAATGTTTGTTCATTGCTTAAGTAATAACTCTGAAAGTTCTCAAATCTGCCTCCCATTTCCATACACCTTATATACACTTTTGCACCGAACTCCTGACACTATCTACTAATTTTCTACTGATTTCCTGCTTCTGATCTTCCAAGAGAGTTCCAGCGTTTAAAATCAGCCTACACATACTGTATATGGCAACCCTTCATAGGCTCCTGACCTATAGTGGGGGGGCTTCACGTATGAGATCTTTTGAAATGGTGAGGTGAATAAATACTCTTTCCCTGATGACTTTTCAATCATAGCGTTTTTAGGCATTATCTGTATTTACCTGCGCTTGTAGTTCATCAGGTTTTGTAGTAATTTGGCAGCTTTCTCATATTCTCTTCTCATTCCCGCATCATGCATCAATTTGAGCTCGATTTGCCTCTGGTGCCTAGGGTTGAGATTCATAGAAATGTAGAGTTGAACTGAATTAATGAGTCAAGCTAATATAAAATGGATTAAGTAAGAGCTGTTCGACAGTGGAATTTGCTGCCAAGGAGTGTGGTGGAGTCTCCTTCTTTGGAGGTCTTTAAGCAGAGGCTTGACAACCATATGTCAGGAGTGCTCTGATGGTGTTTCCTGCTTGGCAGGGGGTTGGACTCGATGGCCCTTGTGGTCTCTTCCAACTCTATGATCCTATGATTCTATGATCCTATGATTAAATTCCACTGTAAGTCATCTATCATTTGCCCAAGGGTAGGCCATCCAGCCTGTTGCTCCACTGAAAGTGCGGATGTCGAGGCTGGGACAGAGAGCATGTTGATGTTGTTGTAGCCGCAGCATGGAATGAGACAAGTGAGCATTCTCTAAGAAAGATACTAATTACTGGAGGCTTTCCTGGGGGAAATTGGGAAACTGAGACTTGTTGGGAAACACTGGTTTTTGATGCGATATATTTATAACACATTGGCTATGCAATGTCATCTCGAAGACAGTTAATTGTAATTAAACTTTGAAACTTGAATCTTAATAATAAAAGTCCTAAGAGTGGTCGCATTCCCTGCATGCCTAGTAAACTAGCAGAACTGCACGGTGTTCTTTCCTACGCTCCTTCCATCTTTTTAAAAGGACAGATTGTAGAAAAACAAGCACTAGCTGTCAATCCAATCTCAGAAGTGTCTAAGGAAGCTTGCCCTTGTCATTGCAACTGTCCATTTCTCCAAAAAGTGATCGGCGTCACACTTTTTCTTTAGAGTACTCTGTGTGTGATGAAGAGCGGGAGGGGAAGAGTCACCAAAGTGACTGGGTGGGAGGGCTGAAAGTGGGAAATCTTTGAATTGCTGAGATCATACAATTTGAAAGAAAGAAAAAAAAAAAGGAAGGGCTGAGTCACAGAAAACATGTTTACCTCCCAAGAGAAGGCAGTGATGCTGAGATGTGAGACAAGATCATCACCACCGTAGCTAGCCGCCACAGTCCAGCCATCAGCAAAGCCATGATGCTTCCCTTAAAACTGAAACAAGTTTTAATGAGTAACAGAAAGGCTGCAGTTCTTCATTGGTACAGATTGCCTATTGTGTCACACACGCACATTCCAGGGCTCTCTAAATAATGACGAATGTTGCTGACGTCCTGGAGCTGGAACGTTTTCCCCTGAGAGGGATGTCTGGAGCCCATTTTTATGCCCTGTTTCTGGTGCCAGGAAAAGGCTTTCTACCAGGCTTTTAACTTTTTATTGATTCTGCCTATTATTTTTATGCTGCATTCATTAGGTAGGAATGCGCAGTGGCAAGAAAAAATTAACGTGTATCTTTTGGAAGCAGCCTAATTTGTTTCAGAGCAGCAGTGTCTTTTTAACTCCACTCAATTACTTGGGAGAAAATTACCTCTGTTAAAAATGAAGCTTTTGCTTCCCTCCTCCCTGGCCATTCACTATAGCGGGGGATCTAAAAACAGCTACAAATTTGTTCCTTTTCATACAATGAAATTTGCATGGATTAAGCTTGCCAAACTGCAGGTAGATACATTCAGAGGGTTTGTGCAGGACACCTTTGAATTTTGATTTAAAAAACAAAAAAGAAGAAGTCTATAACCTTTTCATTTTTTATCAGAATTGGATATGATTTGCAAGCATGGTCATCCCTTCTGAGAGGATGAAGCCCCCTACATTTCAGAACAATAGCTGCAGTAGGCCTCCAGAAAGGGCAGATCTTACTGTTTTGGTGTTGGTACAATAATAGTCATGGAAGTGGTGGTGGGGATCCCCAGCAAGGACCCTGCTAACCCAAAGGTCATTGGTGAGGAGCAGTCTTCTGCTCTCTCCCCACAGATTTCAGGGGAGGTACAGTTACTTCTCCCTAGGAGTGATCTTTCCCTTGATGTTCACAATGGAAGGGGGTAGTGGGGTAATAGCATGAATCCCCACAGAAAACTGGAGTAGGGGGGGTATAATCCCCTCAGCAACAATCCTGTTACCCCAGGGTCATTGGTGGAGGGTGGCTTTCAGATTTTGGGGGGTGCAATGCAGAGCTCTTCATAGATTTGCACAGGAAAGGCACAGATTCACATGTAAAACAAGTAAGTTTTAATCCTTCCCTCAGATCACTCTGATTGGAGTGCCCTGGAGAAATAATTCAGTGTGATTAAAAGCTGAACCTGTCCATCAAAACAAAAGAGACCGCCCACTTCTCCACCCTTCCATTCTTCTCAAGCTCATCTTGTGATTTCATTTCAGAAGAGAAAAACAAAACAAAATGCCAGTCCATTCACCACTGTGCCACCTAATTCTGATGTATGTCAATAACCGGCCTCAGGTGGAACCTGGAAAATTATCACTATAACTCTGCTGTTCAAAATCCTTTTCAGCACACAGTTATGGTTATCTCTGACAGGTCTCATGTCCTTTAATGACTGTATACTTAAGAGGGAATCTTGATGAGTGGAGTTTTCTCATCACTGCATTTCACTACTGAAATTCTCTCTTCTCCACAGCTATTAAAAGGCATTGGATCCTTGTACTGATTTACATCTAATTTGCCAAACATTATGTTAAACTACAAGCCTTGTGCTGCTTCTGCCTACTACATCTGTTAAGGGATGTTAAAATAACAGAAAAGAGAACAGAAGAGCTTTACATCAAACAAATGAATGGAGAGAGGTAGCCATCGCATGTGACATCGTCTAGAAAGATAATTTATCATTGCAATAAAGGTCTGCATATAGAACAGCCTCCCCCATGGCTTTGGCATCATTTTTGACGCCAACAGAAAGAAAAAGAATAGTGTGGATTGTTACGCTGTTCTTTCAAGCATCCAGCTATAATATATGTTCCTTCATTTAGTAATACTGTGAATAAAATTAAACATGTAGCAATTTCTTTTTTAAAAAAACAACAACAGTAACACCAATCACAAACCTTAATGGATTTTATTATTATTAAAAAAAGACAAAAAGCCACTCAAGCACTTTTTATTGCGATAGGAGGAATACAAAATAAGTTCCTAAAACAGCGTCCTAGAAGCAGGTTTACCTCCTTTCTGTTGTGAATTCACACATAATTAGTCTTTAGTTTCTTTCAGATGAGTCATAAAAATAATTAGATGTTGGGCTTTGTGGCTGACAGACATGACTAAGGCTTAAAACCCATCAGCCAGCAACCCAAAGGGGTGTGCACATACATAGGTTTTATAGCCCTCCATTTCCCACTGCTGCATCCTTAAGCTTCCTGAGAAGCCACTCTAAACTTCAAGGACACTCTAGGTCAGCGTCGGCTGCAGTGAAGAGGAAGTTGGCAACCCCTTTCTCTGTGTGTGAAGATATATTGTCTACTGTTTCTATCCTAGTTACAGAACCGTATTGCTAAAAGGGAATCTAGTGATAGCCCAGTCCTACCTGCTGTGCTATGGTGGATGCCAAATGCCCTTGTGATATTGGACAGATTTACTTATTTGCATCCTGTGGAACCATTCCCAGAGCCACAGCCATAGTAAAAAAATGTGAACCCCACAAAGACTCTGCCAACAAATATGCCAGCCAGGAGGACAAAATACTTACCGGTTCGAAAGACGCTGCTCTGAAAGTTCTCTCAGCTGTTGCCTGCAGTGCTGCTGCCCAACTCTTACCTGTGCCCCTCTCCTATAAATATTCTGCTCTTATCAGTAATCGTTAGGTAAAGACTGGAATAAGGGTACTGTTTAATAATGGCAAATAAGCCAGATTGCCTTTTTAATTTCCTAATTTGTCTGGCAAACATCCTTGGAGTGATAGCAAGCATATTGAGAGTGATTGATTTCCTGTGAATGGCACTGCTATCTCTTATTTCACCTTTAAATTACCCTATTTGATGGGAATTAAAAACATATATTTGTTTGCTTAGGTATTATCTGCCAGGATGAATGTGTGCGTCTTTTAGGAATGTTCTTGACATTCGAGAGCTCACTTAGAATGATGGGTGTATCATAGAGGTTACAATGGAAGCATTGGTGGTAGTCAAATATCCACCTTCCTTCCTCTTCCAGATGGCTTACAGCTACCTGACAAGCTTGGCTTGATCAACCATGTTTTTGAGAGAGAGGAAACTCCCTGGAATTTCTCCAGGAACCTCCTGTTGCCTCCTAATAACCAAGTTATCAGACTGTTGGATGTTCCCTGCTTCCAGGGTTGTGAATGGAGGAAGACAAATCTGTAGGGGGAGAAGGACACAGAAGCAGATTGAGTAATCCACCTCTCCAACCACCACCAAGAACTGGGTGGTCTGACTGATGCCAGCAAAGGATAGCCAGTGATCAGGGAAGACAGGAGTTGTATTCCAGCAACAGGTTCTCCAGCCAAGTGGGACTTGAGGTTACTGGTGATCAGCTGATCAGCTGCTTTCTACATGGGGTGGCTGCATTATGGAGTGCCCCATGGAGAAAGCAGGAGATCAGCTGATCCCAGTAAGTTTGAAAGTACCTATCAGGTGCTAGGTGCTGACTTCAAGCTCCGCTTTCCAGTGGGAGTCACTGGACTACAGAGTTCACCATGCAGAACTCAGGAGCACAGCTGATTCCAGCTTCTCATGACGGCAAGCCTTCCATGCCAGTGCTCAACCAAGGCTTCCAACTGGGCACTGGCAGCTGTGTCTCTACCTGCCCCTCACCTGTCATCACATATGGCACATGGCTTAGAGGAAATGGCCTTGCAGGCTAAATTGGGCCCTATGAGGTCTGTGGGGCTGGAGGTTTCCCATTACTGTTTTAGATCCATTCTAGACTAGACAAGAGCTGAACTACTGAAAATTACGGCAAACTGACTCTATGCTGAAAGCAGGGAACACGAATGTTCCACCCCACACTACCTATGCTCAAGCAATTTCTTAATGGGGAAAGCTGTCCTCTGGTGTTATCTGGATTGCAGTTCTTAGAAATATTGAAATATGCACCAGCGTTTGCCTCTTCCCTCTGAAAAGGCACTTTGTGCATGTAACAAAAGCTGAACATCATTCTGTCTTCTAAATTTCTGGCAGTAATGAAATCAGTTGAAACTTCTTTCTTTCTGATCTGTTAAACAACACAGCTATTGAAATGTTCAAGCAGTTTTTCTGAAGCGTATCCTCCAAGGTGTTTGCTTTTCAGAACTGCGCCAGAGCAGGGAACCTGTGGAGAAATGGAAGTTAGGGGAAAGATTAAGTATCCTTTAAAGAAATTTCTTTCTCCTAAAGTGGCTTTTCATTTATAAATCATGGTTGGGGTTCAGTCACACGCACTTGTGGGTGGTTTTGAGCCTCTAGCAGTATTTGTGCTAGGTGTGAAAGCCATTCATGTGGGATTTATCTATTTCTTGGTTTTATATACAACCTTCACCTCCAAAGAGCTCAAAGCAGTGTGCATAGTTCTCCCATCCTCATTTCATCCTCACAACAAACCTGTGAGGTAGGTGAGACAGTGACCAGGTCCAAAATCACCCAGTGAGCTTCATGGCCAAGTGGGGATTTGAACCTGGGTTCCCAGATCCTAGTCAAGCACTCTGCCACTGTGCCATGCTGGCTAAAAGTATGTTATAGCTAATGTAGGTTTCATATTAGCATTGCAAACTAACTGGAACCAAATAGGATCTAGGCCTCAAATGCAAAAGAAAGAAAGAAAGAGAGAAAGAAAGAAAGAAAGAAAGAAAGAAAGAAAGAAAGAAAGAAAGAAAGAAAGAAAAAGCCCTAGTGGTAGAACTACTTATTAAAATAACTACTTATCATGCTATTCCTCTAAAATTATGTGGTGATCACGAGAAGGTGCTCAATCCTTCTTCTACCCGCCAATTCTCTCCTGCAAACACTTCGGAGGCCATTCCCCACCCCACCCCAAATTTAAGCAAGCCCTATGGGTATCTATCGGTAATCCAACTTTAAAGAGATCCACATATGGTAGACTTTATTCTTGAGAACTATAATTGGCACATTTCATCATTTCAATGCCAGAAGATACCCCAGCTTTCCTGGGGAAGAGCTCATAATGAAGGCCGAGGCATTTGTAGTAACTTTACATGCAAAAAAATCATTCTGCAGAAAGTTCTTCATCTTTCTAAAACATCTTTTGTGTGAAAGGTACAAGGAAGTTGGTGAAGGTTCCTAATGATGATGATTGATGGATTGGTTAAACAGCCCCATGATGGCAGCAGAGAGTAATAACAAGAGAGAGAGAGAGAGAGAGAGAGAGAGAGAGAGAGAGAGAGAGAGAGCTTTTGACAAGTCAGAGCAGTGCATGAGGCAGGCTGTCTTTTTGCGTGTGATAGCTCAAGTAGCAGCTTTGTGGGGTGGTTTTCAGGGAAAGAGCTCAGGGAGAAACAATCACATATACCCTCTCTGAAGTGAGAAACAAGAAGACCAGGAGATCCAGACACAGCTTCTATCAGACAGTTGTTAGGGACCCAGAAGCATCTCTCTGAACAATAGTCTAGGGTGAAGGAAGCTGTAGTCCAGCAACATCTGAAGGGCAACGGATTCCTCACCCTTGCAGCAGAGGAGGAACTAGCCCCCTTCTTCTTCTTCTTCTTCTTTGGCAATCACTCATAGCTGAGTAAGATTGTCTTCCATAAACACGGTTTTAACAATGAGTCCGTAAGTGCCTGTGGAGGCCAATTCTGGATCCACACATCCTTCCACAGTGAGGACATTGGTTTCTGGGTGGGAGTTGATCACGGTGTGGATTTGCCAAGCGTGCCTTCCTCCTAGCATGTTTCTCTCTTGCATCCCGACTTCGAGTGTCTTCAAAGCCCATGACACCTCTGGTAAAGGTTGTTTCCTTGCCGAGAAAGCTCTGCTACAGGAACTGGCACAATGATTCCTTGGGGCATATGACCATGGGGAATTCCAAATAATCTACCATAAGGTTCTCCATCTACCCTAAGGATGTGGCCACCACATGCGAAGCAAAGCAAATTGAGGTCAGATGGTACTAGGGACTGCCTGGTTAAATCCATTCCCCATAGAAGTAAAATATCCTTTAATCAGCTTACAGAGCACAAGGAAGAAGGAAAGCTTGTGTTTGGTTTCGTTTAAAATAAAAATAAAAAGCAGCAGCTCTGCAAGACGCCTAGATGGTTCTGATTTTTGCTAGCACCAGATGGCTCTCGTTTTGGAAGGGGTTATGGCAGTGAAAATGTTCAGCAGCTGTCTGAGAAAGGACCCTAATTGGAACAAGGGGATTAGGGAGTTTAGCTTTTTAAATGTTCCTTTAGGGCACTGTGTTTTTTAACACTTGATATCTGCCTGAGGAGGCAGAGTATACATAGGGGGAAACATTCAGTCTCTCCTGCTTAGCTAACAGAGAGAGAACCTCGAGGAAGAAGAATAGCGCATTGGAAATGGTGCATTAGAAATGAAGTAAGGGAGAACAGGTGGGAAATTACCACTGAAGGTGTGAGATCTGTCACCATCCACTCTCCATCTGAGCAGCTTTTTTGCTTTGTAAGTGCTAGGTCACAGGGACGCGGGTGGCGTTGTGGGTTAAACCACAGAGCCTTGGGCTTGCCGATTGGAAGGTCAGCGGTTCGAATCCCCGCGACAGGGTGAGCTCCCGTTGCTCGGTCCCAGCTCCTGCCAACCTAGCAGTTCGAAAGCACGTCAAAGTGCAAGTAGATAGGTACCGCTCCAGCGGGAAGGTAAATGGCGTTTCCGTGCGCTGCTTTGGTTCGCCAGAAGCAGCTTAGTCATGCTGGCCACATGACCTGGAAGCTGTATGCCGGCTCCCTCGGCCAATAAAGCGAGATGAGCGCTGCAACCCCAGAGTCGGCCACGACTGGACCTAATGGTCAGGGGTCCCTTTACCTTTACCTTTAAGTGCTAGGTCAGAGCTTCTGAACCTCTTCTTCACTCCCAAGGGTTTTTATTTCAGCAAATCAGAAGACCATCATTATCACCGCTGCCCCAAGTTTAAATGGTGGCATAGAGAGTTCTCTCATTTGGATGATCAAATGCATTTCACTATCAAAATCCCTGTCATTTGCAATGCAAAGTTCTGCTGTCTTTAGCTGGCCTTCCTGGTAGGTGTATGCAGCCTTTAAAGCAGGGGCAGGGACATTTTTTCCACCCCAAGGGCCACATTTCCTTCAGGGCAAACTCCTGAGGGCCACATGCCAACAGTTTGTGGGGCCAGAGGCAAAAGTGGCCGGCACAAAAATTGCAACTTTTACCTTTGTACAGTTGGCTGCTTTCTTTATATAGTTACACACAACGTCTTTTTCCTCTCGTCCTCTTAAAGAAGAGGCATGATCAGCTTCCAAAGACGCAGGCCAGCCAGGAGAAAACACTCAGGGTGTGAAGCAGGGCCCCTGAGGTGTGTGGTCTATAGAGTGTTCCAAGGGCCAGAGAGAGATGCCTGGAGGGCCACATTTGACTCCTAGGCCTGAGGTTCCTACCCCTTGCTTCAAAGGGATGTTTTTGTGCAAGCATTTAAGAATACATTTTAAAAGGGAAGGACTATATTTTGTGTACAACATGCTTTGTTTCATTTAGTTTAAATTTATTCCTGATTATTAATTAAACTACTCTGAAATATTAAAATATTCGAAAGCAGTTTTGAACACTTTGATTTTATTGTTGTTGTTTAGTCGCTTAGTCTTGTCCAACTCTTCGTGACCCCATGGACCAGAGCACGCCAGGCACTCCTGTCTTCCACTGCCTCCCGCAGTTTGGTCAGACTCATGTTTGTAGCTTCGAGAACACTGTCCAACCATCTCGTCCTCTGTCATCCCCTTCTCCTTATGCCCTCCATCTTTCCCAACAACAGGGTGTTTGCCAAGGAGTCTTCTCTTCTCATGAGGTGGCCAAAGTATTGGAGCCTCAGCTTCACGATCTGTCCTTCCAGTGAGCACTCAGGGCTGATTTCCTTCAGAATGGAGAGGTTGGAACCCACTGCTCCTGTAGATTATGCTGCCAAAGGCAGATGAAACTTTGCTACACAGTATCCTGTGGTCCACAGTACTTCACAAAAATGGGACAAATGGAGGGCAATAGAATTTTCTGTTCTTTCTATTTTCACTTCGGTTCATATATCGCTGAATTTATGGTTCACAATACTCCAAGATAGTCTACAAACTGGAGGATCCCCAAAGTGAATATTGCATATTATGTGATATAAAGTCAGTGCTGTCAAAAGAGGAAATCCAGCTAAAACAGGTGAAATGAATACTCCACTGTTACAGCATGTAGTTGAAACACTTGCCAAGGCAGCCAAATATCAAACATGTACTAAGGGACCTCACAGAGGCATAAATCCCAGTCTTCCATAAAGCAACAATGCTTCCTAGCTTGTAATCCAAATGTGCATACAGAAACCAAATCCTGCAAAAGGGCATGGTGAATTATTTTCAAGTAAACAGTTAATACTAATTTTCTGGAGACTCAAATTAAATTAATGTCCAGATGGTACATTATGGCAGCCAAAATACACAGAGCTAATGCAACATATTCCCTATAATGCGGGAAAGGCGATGGCTGGATCAGTTTTCTCTGTCACCTTTGGTGGGCATGCCTGGACACACAGGGATTTTGGGTATTAAAGAAATGTGAAGCCCACAGCACAGGATGGAGAGACATAACCCCTGTCTCTCATCATTATAATTTGCTCCATCATCTTTTCCTTGCTGTTAAAACTGTGTAGGCAAGTAAGTGAGAAAACACAGCAATTCTATCCCCCATGAGATTGGATTTAAAAAAAATGGGAGTTCATGATCATGCCCAAAATTACCTGTCAAATCTGGGGGAAACGATCACCAAAATCACTTCCTCACTAAGTGGTTCCCATTCCCCCCTCTTTCATAGAAGAAAGTTTGCAACCAGACCTGTTCCTTATATTGACAATAGTGAGCCACCTGCTTGCTTTCACTTACTGGCGATGGTTACTTAATGTGTTTTGTGTTACATTTTTCTCAAACTGACCACGTTTGTTTATTGCATTTGTTATTTCCAAAAAAATACTTGAATAAGCGTAATGTGTCTGGCAACGAGCACTGGTCAGCAACAAGAGCAACAGAAGCTGAACTATCGCTTTTTGAAACAAATGGAGGCAGCAAAGTAGTTTAAAGAATAATTCATCTTTGGTGGCGGCTGAACCTATCACCGACTGCTTTTTTGTTTTATTTGTTTATTACTGTATTGAATTTGGCACTTCCTGAAATTAGTTTCAGAATAGACCAACAAGTCTGGGACCAGCTGTGTGACTTATAAATGCTGTAAGCACTGAGAAATGCAATTGGTAGCTGTGAAGGTGTAGGTTATATTTGCTGTGGGAAAAAGATGTTCATTTTTAGCTTGTCAGTTGCTATGCTTCTCCATGTTTACAGAAGCAAAGGTCTGCCCAGAGACCACCACTTCCCCCCAAATAATGTGTGAAAGAAATTCAGCAATTCCTCCTCAAATGGAAAAGTGCCCGCAAGCTACAAACTGAGGTAGCTCAAATAAAGAGCTTCACTTCTGCTTGTAGTGCAGAGGTTCTTCTCCACCATTTCCCAGCTTCCCCTAAAGATCTCCAGCAAATGTCCTCCTTTGGGTGCTCCCTTTAAATGCTCTGTACAGTGCTATTATTCTACTCTGTGTTTGTTTCTAATTCTGTGAACTGCTCTCATATGGTGGTGTTTCACTTTTTCTGTTTCCTTGTTTTAAACTGCATGATCTGTGGCTCTCCAGTCGTTGTTGGACTCTGTCAGCCCCAGCAGAGATGATGGGAATTATAGTCAACATTTGGAGGGCCACAGGCTAGCTACGTACCTCAGGAAGAACCTCCTGACAGGAACAGCTGTTCAACAGTGGCACAGACTCCTTTGGGAGCTGGCGGACTCTCCTCCACTGGAGGTTTTTAAGCAGAGGTTGGATGGCCATCTGCCATGTATGCTTTAGTTGCGGGGGGTTGGACTAGATGACCCCCGGGGGTTCCTTCCAACTCTATGGTTCCTTCTCTGACTAGTATAAATAGTATAGTGTGAATAATACTGATAAACAGACCACAGGATATTCTGAAGGCCTGGATGGAAGACTGCTAGGAAAGAACATGTGTATATACCGACTTCAGTTCCATCCAGGGATAAGGGCAAGAGATAATTAAAATAAATGGTTCATCAGAACTTGATGGTGGTTGAGGAAATGCTCATAGAACTTCATTTTTGCATGAGAACACATTGCAGAAGTTGAACATGAAAAATGGGAGGGGAGAGAGAAAGATGGGCATTAACTGAATAATAAAAAGACATTGGATTTATTCTTGCATGCAGATTACTGCCTTCTAAACTGCAGGTGGAAATTAATCATGCTGGGTAAATGCAGCTTGATTAATATATTGCTGGCTTATTGGGAAACCATTTCAGTTTTTAATTACACGCACGTCTGCTTCCAAAGGACCAGTTTTTAAAGAAGCAGTACGTGACAAAGGTGTATAGCTTGTGTGCTATATTTCTTTAAGAGGAAATGGCCAAATGAGCTCCAATAGGGTGGCCAACTCATTAGGGGGGGGAACCCTGACCTGCTCTTGTGCCTTTCATGGTGGTTTGATATGCAGTGATTAACAGCAGTGAGAGAACAAACCTAGGTCAGTTAATTCCTGATGAATGAAAATCACCTTCTGCCTGGCACTCTTCTCCCCTTCTCCAGCTTGTTCTGTTATAACTAGAAAGGTGATCAAAATGCTTTGAACGGTTTGGAAAAACTAATTGACTATGAGGTAAATAGGGATACTACCAATATATAATAAATTTGGGTCATCGCTAATTCATATTTGCATTGCTAAATGTAGACAATGGTACATGGGGAACAATCCACTAGGTACTGATAGATGAGGTTATCTTTTTAGTATACCTAGCTTTTGACATGGGTGGCGCTGTAGTCTAAACCACAGAACCTAGGGCTTGCCGATCAAAAGGTTGGTAGTTCGAATCCCCACAACGGGGTGAGTTTCCATTGTTCAGTCCCAGCTCCTGCCAACCTAGCAGTTCGAAAGCACGTCCAAGTACAAGTAGATAAATAGGCACTGCTTCAGTGGGAAGGTAAACGGTGTTTCCGTGTGCTGCTCTGGTTCGCCAGAAGCAGCTTAGTCATGCTGGCCTCATGACCCGGAAAAACTGTCTGTGGAAGCGGACAAAAGCCGGCTCCCTCGGCCTATAGAGCAAGATGAGCACACAACCCCAGAGTCGTCCGCGACTGGACCTAACGGTCAGGGGTACCTTTACCTTTTAGCCTTTGTACCTAGTGAAATTATTAGCCGTGTTGCCCATCAGAACTGATCAGATTTCACTGAAAAACAACAACTTAATTATGAAAACATCCACTGTACTGAAATAATTTGTGGGGGCCATCACTGAAAAGATACAGAGCAGACAAAATTGATAAATAATGTGAGGGTAAATACACAGGTGTGTGGTGTGCAAAAACGAGTTCCATGTGTATATTTTGGGTGGAAGCCTCTGACCCAGATGGATCCCAATGAGTGAGTTCACTGGTTTGCACTGCCTGAGGCATGGCACCTCTTTGAGAGGGCTCTGAGTAAGCCAAATCAGTTTGTGCCTTGGGTAGTTTGATAACTTTACCGAGTAGCTAATGAGAAAGGCATCTGCATATTCTGGAGGTCTCAAACTATTATGCATGCTGGCAAGAGACCTTCATATCGATTAGCATAAGTAGAGGTCAGGAAGGACACACTGCAGCTTTCTTTCTTGTATGCCTAAGCTTTTGCCTTGAATACTTTACTTTACTGACCACCCTGAAGGTGCGAGGGGCATACTCAAAATGACAGCAAGACTAAGTGATATTTGACTCATGCACACCATGAAATTCTTATTCGCCCAACCTAGAATAATAATACAGCTCTTCTTCACATAATCACACAAATGCTTTCTTTAGTCTTAAAAAACCCCCAACCCCCTCTTTATCACTAAGCTAGATGACCACACTGGGAGCTCCAGTCTATGTCTCTTATTTTTCTTTCTTTTTCTTCCTTTCTTTTTGCAATTTTGGAACTAAAAGTGTGCATGGTAAATTTGCCCTCTCAATCTTGTCCTCATTTATTAATTTACTACACAGCTGTAGGTTCTGAGAAGCTTGGTGTGGATTATGTATAAAAAAGTCATAAAAATGGCATGAATGCACAAGTAGCTCAAACAAATTTCAAGCGTAAGAAATTTTTCAGTAAGAAATCAATATATTTGTTACTACACATAGGCTGAAAGCTACTCACTGAAAGCTACTCATTTTTCACACACGTTATTTCTGAACACCTGTAAATGCTAGGACTCAGGACTCTTAAATCTCATCCTCTGACTTTCACATCTTTCTTCCTAACCTATACAGGTTCTCAAACAAGGACACACACATTGTGTGTGTAGGTTAGATACCTGCAGGAGGGGGCAGCATCTGACTGGTATTCCAGCTGCTGGGCAGGGGAACAAATGAAAGGATGGGCACAGGAGTCAACTACTTCCATTAGCCTTTCTCATTGGTATTAGGCTCAACAGCCAGGAGACTCAAGGTCAAGAAATCTGGATGCTGCCTGTAGTTATTCATTAGCGAGAAAAAAGCTCTTGGCACTACTGAAATGTTACCATGCAAATAGTTAATTGACAGCCTGTGTTTTATTTCATTTCATTCTTGTTTCCCAGTCCTTGTGACTCTTTTTTTAAAAAAGTAAAATGCCACACTTATGTTTATTTGTTTACCTGCCCTATGCTCTGGTTCTTACACATTCATATTGCTACATTAATGATAAATGTTATGAAAAGAACAGGTCAGGAGGGGAGAGATTTTAAAAAATGGAACATGAACAATTTTTTAAGGGATAAAACATTTCTAGTGCTTGAGACGATTTCGGAAAGGGATGCTTTTAGCTGGAGTGACACAACAATCTGGTAAACATCATTTAGAGAATGTGTTTCAATTTGCAATCTGCCTGCACTTTGTCTCCGTGTAATCGCCAGCAACATGACAGTGCGTCTTGGGTTAAGCTCCATTACGATTTCAAATAAGACAAAAGGAAGTGGGCAAACAGCATACACAGTCCCTTCTGAAATTGAGAAAGACCTGCCTACCCTCTCAAGGAAGCTACTCTTTTTAAAGTGGTCTGGGAATTTGTTTACAGCATGAAACCCCTCTCCAAAGGGGCTGGTTTGCTAAAAAGGTGATTGTGTGTGTGGATCGTAGGCAAAGCAGGGCTGAAGACCACAGAAAGCTGCCTTATAGCAAGCTGCACAAGCTCAGTATTGTCTGCACTGACTGGCAGCAACTCTCCAGAGTTCAAAATGGGCCTTTCCCACTCCTACCTGGAGATGCCAGGGATTGCACCTGACTGGTATGCAATGCAAAGCCTGTGTTATGTTACCGAGTTATGGCTCTTACACAACCTGTACTGGTCTCATGAACTAACAGACTGTTCAGGACCACTGTCACTAGATGTGATGTGGCTGCAATGCAAAAAAGTAGCTTTTGAGGCTTGGAATAGAGAAAGAGGAATATGTGATCAAAGCAGGAATTAGGGCAATTTCATTATGTAGCAGTTTGGCTACCAGATAATCAGCACACTGGCATAGTTCTGTAACTGAATAGTAATTGGTGACTGGAGGCAGGAATGGGCTGGATGAAGATCAATAAACTGAAACTGAATCCTAACAAGAGGGAGGTGCTGTGGAACAGTAGTTCCCAGGTTTGGGAATTAGAGGAGCAACCTATTATGAAGGAGAAGGCGCATAGTCTGGGATACTCTTCCATTCCATGGAGGCCCAGGGGGTGTAATGACATGGAGCACCTATTTCCTGCTCCAGCTGGTTCTTCAGCTACAGCTGCTCCTGTGCAGGCCCTGGTTAGACCACTGTAATGGACACTACATAGGGCTGCCCTTGAAGTCAAATTGGAGATTGCAGCTGGTGTAAAATGCTGTTTAAATGGTGTTGGTTAATATGGCTGTGCAAGACCATATTACACCACTCCTGAAAGAGTTGCACTTGTTGCCTATTTATTGCTGAGCCCAGTTCAAGGCTGCCTAAAGAAGTGCCTCCCTCTGTCCTGTCAGTCCCATGACCTGAGATCTATCAGGGAGGCCCTTTTGGTTATGTCATCACCAAGCAAGGTCTGGACTTTCAGCACTCATAACAAGACCTTCTCAGTGGTGGCATCTTGGGTGTGGAACAGTCTTTCCCTGAGCTTAAGAAACACCAAGACTGGCTAGTTTACAGCCCCAGGTGAAAAGACTTATTTTCCATCAAGCATTTTGTGTAAACAGTTTTGGCTTCTGTATCAGCGTGTGTTGATGCACTTTTGTATGTTGTGACCCACTCTGAGATTGATTTATAGTAAAGGGTGGAAGGTAAAATTTAAAAATAAACACCTATTTGAGAATTGCACTGCTGCCATGTCTTCAAGCTTATCTCAACAACAAGAAAGCTAGAAATAAATTAAATGAAATAAATTAAAGCTCAAATTCTAACAAGAGTTTAGACGAGCGGCACAAAAACGTTTCAAGGCGATCAGAAGAACAGCAGTCAGTTAATGGCCAAACACTATGTTGCAAATCCATACTCTTGCTTTGTTCCTTAGCATTCTGCCTTTCCTACTCTAACTTGCTGTTAAGAATGATGCCTTCCTTCCGTTACCTGTCGGGAGGTATTTGGTGATAAGACAGCAGCCACCTGCTCCTGATCAGGTAAATTGTCTGGAGCAGTAATTAAACAATTGCTTTCTCATTTGTCTTACATTTTGTTGGCAAATGATAATGCAAACAAAATACCCAGGGCTGCATCCATTCTAAGTTAGCTGTTTCTGGAAGGGCAGGGATAAGTATGACAACACCAAGAGGGCACTTGGTTGCAGAGGCTGTGCTAAGTGGATCCTCTACTGAGTCTGCTTGCAGAGCACAATGTATAAATGTTTTGCTAGGAAGCCCTTTACCAGAGAAACAGTGGTACCTCGGGTTACATACGCTTCAGGTTACAGACTCTGCTAACCCAGAAATAGTACCTCGGGTTAAGAACTTAGCTTCAGGATGAGAACAGAAATCAGGCTCCAGTGGCACGACGGCAGCAGGAGGCCCCATTAGCTAAAGTGGTGCTTCAGGTTAAGTACAGACCTCTGGAACGAATTAAGTACTTAACCCAAGGTACCACTGTATATAAAAATGACAGTGCCCCCTCCCCAAACTCACTATGCCTTACAAAACCCTTTGCACAAACTCTTTCAGCAACATGTATTGTCTCTGGCTTACAATCCCAAATGATGTCATGGTGTACTAGTCCAGAAAAAAGGAGTGATTTATGTCAGTAGCCCAGATTTACTGGCTCAAAGGGGTACCATCTTCTACCCTTTGTACTGACAGTTCCAGCGCTGACTGGCAGAAGAAGGTCATTCTCCCAAAAGGGTTTTGTTTGTGATTGTTTTAGCGCAGGGACTTTAAATGTCAAAGGTTCAGCCTTCCCATATGAGAAGAAAAGACACTCGGCACTGAGCATTATAAAACCCTTCTCTCACAATTCGCAAACTTGGGGATAATAGGATGAAATTGATTGGCAGGAGATTCAGGATAAATAAAACAAGTATACACCCACCCACTGGGCGACATATAATTAAAGTGCGGAATTTGCTACTAAGCTAGTGGGGAAGCCACTGGTTCAGATGTCTTTATAAGGGGATTTGAGGAGACAAATTCTTGGGAGGCAAATGTGACCTGAAACAAAACGTTGCAGCATGGAGGCTCCTGCTCACAGTCCTAGCCAACTGCACCCTGCTGCAAGATATGCTATTCCATATTCCATTCCCCCTCCCTGGTTTTCCACACACCCACATCTGCCCTGTAACAGATACTTGGCATTCTGCAGCCACTGAGCACGCTCTGTCCTCCCTCATTCCCTCAGTGTTTGGTTTTGACACCTTGGGTGGAATTCGCTGTCACACTAAGGTGACTGCTCCATCAGTGAAAGCATTTCT
The DNA here is from genome assembly GCF_965153285.1 of Podarcis tiliguerta. Lineage (NCBI taxonomy): Eukaryota > Metazoa > Chordata > Lepidosauria > Squamata > Lacertidae > Podarcis > Podarcis tiliguerta. The sequence continues at coordinate 59,786,470 of NC_139534.1, forward strand.
GCTTCCCAGAGGAAACCTCTTCCCCTACTCCCATGCCCTGCTCTATAGGTCCTCCCAACCCTCCAGGGCAAATTTGGAGAGTGGGGGGGAAGTCCCATTGCGCTAGTGAGACTCATTGCACCAGCTTCTGCGAGCACAAGGACTTAGATGAATTTGGCCCCTTATGTTTATGTATTTTTTTTCTAGTTTTTAATTTTTTTACAAGACTTGGAATTTCCTTGAGCCTCCTAATGCCCCTTATGTGTTGCCGTCATTAATTTGGCTGTGCAAGGATTGATGCTCATCTCTGAACTTCACAAACAGGCAGACAAATGCCTATACAGAATCTCCCGGGTTCATAGGCAGAAGCATACATATTTTTGCTTCCATTGCTGTTGTCGTTTTGAAGAAATTTCTTTACAATTATCTTTTTCATATATTTGGGGCTTTCAAAAGAATATTAAAAGAGCTTAAACTGCAGCAAAAAGGAACGGCGTTATGTTCTGACATGAAGCGCTCAGGACATGATGAATGGTAGAGACACATAGTCTAATCAATCCCTGTTATACACAGAAGGGCAGAGCTAATAAAAGAAAAATATAACATTGTCAAAAAAAGAACTCTGGCATTTTGCTTTTCTATTTCAAAACAGAATAGTTCTACACGAGGAGACACACACACAGTGGTACCTCGGATTACAGATGCTTCAGGTTACATACCCTTCAGGTTACAGACTCCGCTAACCCAGAAATAGTACCGCGGGTTAAGAACTTTGCTTCAGGATGAGAACAGAAATCATGCTCCGGCGGCGTGGCGGCAGCAGGAGGCCCCATTAGCTAAAGCGGTACCTCAAGTTAAGAACAGTTTCAGGTTAAGAACGGACCTCCAGAACGAATTAAATTATTGTGAGGTTTAATAAGTTAACTGTTTATATTTAGACAATTTTTCTGGTATACTTTACTGGATGGAGAAAAATTATCATTTTCTTAACAACAATGTAAACTATTTAACTAAAACAATAACATTATAGCATATTTATCCATGTTTGCTAGCTGATGTGGTTAAACGATTTAAAAACACACACCTTCGACTGAGTTTTAGCACACATGAAAAACTTAAAACAAATCCTTATTTCCTGCTGAATAGCCTTTGGACTATAATGTCCAAAACTATCTTTGGAAAGATTTTTCCTCCTAAAGCATTTTATTTTAAAAATCCAATTTAAATTAAAGAAAAAGTTTTAAATAAAAAAACCCTATTATTATTATTATTATTATTATTATTATTATTATTATTGATTTTTATCCACCCTGGTTTCTGGGTCCAATACAAAGTGCTGTTTTTGACTGATAAAGCCTTAAATGGCTCAGGACCACAATCCCTCAAGGACTGCCTCTCCCCATATGAACTGACCCAGACTCTGTAGCCACCCTTTGAGGCCCTTCTTTGTGTGCCTCCTCCATGAGAGGTCTGGAGGGTGGCAACACGAGAAAGGGCCTTTTCTGCAGTGGCTCCCCATTTGTGGAATGCTCTCCCCAGGGAGGTTCCCCTGCCACCTCTGTTACATATCTTTAGGTATAGAGAGAAAACATTCCTCTTCTCCCAGGCCTTTGCTAATTTAACTGCCTATAGTCTTTTAAACCGGGGGGGGGGGGGGAGAGAGAGAGTATTGTTTTTGTTTGCTACTATGTTATGCACTTTTGTGTTTTAATATTGTTTCTTCTTGTGACTGTGTTGGATTTTCTTGGCGATTTGTCTTGGGATACTACTTCACATACATTATCTCTGTAATCCTTGCAACAAGGCAAGGTCAGCGTTATTGTTCTCTTGCTGTTGGGGGTGGGGCTAAAGCTGAGAGATAGAGGCTTGCCTATGCCCATCTAGTGACTTTAGTTGGCAGAGATGAGATGTGGCCTAGGGATTTTCTACCTCTTAACTCTTGTGTGTTCCCACTACATCACACTATACCAGCTTCCTATGTGACTGATAGAAATAGAAATAAAATCCTGCCACATGGCTCTACAGAGCCCCCAAATGGAAAGTCATATTTGTATTTGATCGTGAAAGAAAGGTGGGTAAACACATTATTCAAAATAATACCTGATATCTTTCCGAAGACCATGACACAGGGGTAATTAGGAAAATCATCTGCTTCATATCCATATGCTGAAAAAAAAGGGAAGGCGTGTTCCATCCCTAATAATTGATTTTTGGGGATAATATTTTACCCATTACACAATTATATGTTACCATAATTCCCTAACATGAACCCCCATCTCCCAGGATACATTTGGATGAAAGGTAGCCTACAAAAACCTTCAGATACTAATCAAACAGACAGACAGACAGACAAACAATCTTCCCCAAAAGTTATTTGGACAGAATAGTTAAGGGAATCATTTGTTCTAGCTTCTTCTCTTTTTTTAAGTGGTGGGGTTGGAGGAATCCATTAATTCCCATGATGCTACTTGTAAAGAAACAAGTTCTCTGTCCTGCAAGAGTGGCGATAAAAAGGTCATTTCCACAAAGTGCTTTTTTTGCAATGACCATTTCACATTTTGTTCTAGAAGGGAAGAAACAAATAGAGGGAGTGCCAGAATTTCCAAGGGGGACTGAGGGTTAAAACCCTTTGCCCTTGCCCAGACTCAGGCTGTATGCCAGCAAAGTAAAGACCCCCCCCCAAATGTTTTGCAATTTTGACTCTTACATTAACTTAATTTTTAAATTAACGTTAGCTGGATTTACATTCTTCTTGTGATTTTGCACAACTCAGTTCATGAGTGCTGCACTTTCATTTTCAATCACTTATTGTGCTTCTGGTCCTTCAACTGATAAGCTTATTAGTTTATTCATTAACCGTACGAGTTATAATTATTTGATTAAATCTGCATTCATGAATAAAATAATAAAAGCATTATTCCTTTGCTTTTAGATGATGCATTCATGTTTCACAGCAGGCACCTTCTTAGATGAGACATTCCCTCCTGCAGGACAGGAGGAGAAACACACCTTCTTAAAGCCACAGCAACATCTGCCACCACTTTGGCTGCCCCACCCCAACAAAAATCCTGGCTACTACGCCCATGTCTGCCACCCACAGTTTTTGTAAGCACTTGCATTAAAAATAATTAACAGTGTTTCTTCAAAATTTGCTACCTGATCATTCAAGGGCATATTTCGACTCCATTTAAATATTTTAAATTAACCAATTACACTGAGGCCCTAAACACGACAATCCAGCCCTATAGAACTTAGAGCACTAATGCCCCATTCTAAGAAAATATTGTCTCTATTGGGTCTAGGAACTTCCTTTAACATAGTAAAAATGATTATCAGTTTTTAATCGTAGTGTTATCCATTTGCTCTGCAAAGTCCACACATCTTTGCTCCTGGCTGTGCCTTGGGATATTCTGTTTGAAGACTGAATGTGCTAGGGAACATGTTATATTTTGTATAGAGTTTGTGTGCTTATCTTCCCCGAGAAAGCTATTTATCTTGCCACAGAGGTGCCTGTTGCAATTGTTTTTTGGAGTATAGTTTGCACCAGTGTCACACAGGCACCTGCTGGATATTATCTGTGATGTCAAGAATGACGCAACACAACTGCTGTCTCCCATAGCTGCAAGGTTGCGAACGTGAATTTTTTCACCCATCTTTAAAAGGGAAAAAATAAGTGTATGGAAGGCAATGCATTTTCGTGCAGCAGGGCTGCATTTATCCACCAGTAAGTTTTGAAAGATGAGATCAAAGGCAGAAAGGTTGCCCATCACGAGCCATCCAGCCATTCTAGGCAACTTTACTCCGGGAGGGGAGAAAATGCCTTTATTTGCAGATTTCTCCCTGACCCTGTTTGCCAGTAGCTATTTGCCCTTTCCCTTTTATCAGATTTGTAGGAAGCCTACCACGTGGCGACATCTACCGTGGTAACTGCCCTGGGTGGGAATCCCGCAAAAGCGGACATTCTCGGGACCTTCCGATTGTCTGGCAACGCCTCAGGTTCCCTGTGGCGACTTCGTGCCCCGAGAAACCTTCTAAGGAGCTGCACGTGCGAGCGCTCAAGCCAGGTCTCTGGGCAGTCGGTGGCAGATTTTGGGGCGGCGTCGCCTGGGACTCCTGCCAGGCGCTGTGAGGCGCAGGAGCCACGGGTCTCCCGCTCGCCACATGTGCCCGGATTGCGCCGCGCAGGGCGCTGCTGATTGGCCGTCGGCTCCTCGCGCGCGGCCCAGCCCGGCCTCCCCGTCAGAGCGCCCTCCCTCCGTCCCTCCGTCCAGTCAGCTCGCTTTCCTCGCCTCGAGGTGACCCACTTGTAGCTCGCGCCGGGGCAGCAGAGCTGGGCTCCAACAAGAGAAAAAAGTGAGCGGGACTTGCGAGGGTCCGGCGCGTGCGTTGCGCGCGGACGCGTTTCCTCTTCTAGGCGCGCGGAAGGAAGCCTCGAGGGCTTCTTCCTTCTTCCCGCCCGGCTGGTTGGCGAGGCTCGAGCGGGAAAGAAAACTTCGGGAAAGGGGCCGCGCCGCGTCGCTGAGGCGAGAAGCAAAGCGCGCCAGCTGCTGAGAAGTCCCTCGCGAGCAGGGACCGGGCGGCGCCGAGCCTCGGCGTCTCTCTTGCCGCCTTTTCCTCGCCGGGATCGCTCCCCTGGCTCGGCGATGGAGTGGGGCAGCCTGGGCGCTGGCTCCCGCCCAGGCAGCTCCGGGGCGAGGTGACTCTCTTTCGCCAGCCGAGCCCTGCCGTTTAAGGACCATGAGCCCGTGAAGCTCTTCGGCCTTGTAGCTCGTCAGGCGCAGAAGCGACCGTCGGCGGGACGCGGGTGCTAAGTGAAAGGGCGGCGAGCGGGAGCCATGGGGGCCAACAGCACCCCCGCCTTCAATGCCACCGACGCCTGCCCCACTCCCGAAGAGGAGCCGGACTACAACTTCGCCGCGCTGGTCTTCGGCGTCTTCCTCATCCTCTTCATCATCAGCGGGAATTTGCTGGTGTGCCTCAGCGTGTGCACCGAGAAAGCGCTGAAGACCACCACCAACTACTTCATCGTCAGCTTGGCCGTGGCAGACCTGCTCCTGGCCATCCTCGTGTTACCTCTCTACGTCTTCTCAGAGGTAAAGTCCATCGCCTTTTCCTCTCGCCTCGCTTTCCTGTTTCCCCCTCGCGAAGGTAATTTCCCATGCAACCTTTATTTGAAGGGGTGGGAGTAGGCAACACCTATGTTAATAAATATCCCTTGTTTTGAAGCACGTCTATGTATACTTCAGAAGGTAAGGTGCAACGAGTGGCCAGGACTTTAAAGAGAGTTGTGCAGCAGGAGGGGATTTCAAGGTAGGTGCAGTTTGTGCTGCGTCCTAGTGTTGCCCAAGGAGGAGAAAAGCAGGACCTGTCGGAATTTCTCTTTCGCACAACTCTCCAAAAGGTCCCCAAATCCTTGTCGCCTCTTGCAGATTTGAATGCCACAGGGCAGCCTTTGCAGGAAAGCTTGTCGTGCCTTGTGGGCATGTTTGGGATCCTGTAATGGAAAGCCTGTGAAATGTTGCTTCAGTGCTTAGACCTTGCACATAGTTGTCAGGGACTTGCTGTGGGACTTCATGGAGTTTGGGGGTGTTGTGCTGTCTAGGTGAGCCTGCGGGGCTAACTGGGAGCAGAGAGCACACATCTACATTGCAATCTTGTAGCTGCTGTGCGGACAGTGTCTCTTGCACGAGCCTGCAAGAGGCAGTGAGGCAGGCAGAGCATCAACACAGACTGAGCCTGTACCTTCTGTACTTTCTGTCTAGTGGTTGAGAAAGACCCGTGCAAATGTGTTCAGATCAGAACAGATGCCACAGTTCTGTGGTGCCCTAATTTCTTTGAAGTTTTCTGCTAACGGTATGATTGTTGGCACTTCAGTATGTAATGCTAGGTGGATAAAGGCATATTACACAGCCACAGGTCTGGGCGTTGGTTGAATATTGTCAGGACTATGGTGGTACAGGAGCAATGGCCTGTTGATGATGATGGGTTGTTTTACTATGTCATCTGTGGGTATATACCATGTTTTTCCGTATATAAGACTAGGTTTCCACCCTAAAAATAATGTCCAAAATTTGGGGCATCTTATACATGGGGGCCATCTCCCCCCATTTTCTTAAATCAGAGTCCCGAAAAATAGGGGGCGTCTTATACATGGGGGCGTCTTATACATGGGGGCGTCTTATAGACAGGAAAATACGGTAGTTCTTCTTTCTGACAGTAGTGTTTGGGTTTTTTAACATATGAGGAGTGGAGGTATGTAAGTAGGGGATTTGTCCAAACTATTCAGTATGTCTGTTATAGAAGTGGTATTTGTGTTTAGATCTCTTTGGTCCAAGCCCGACATTTCCTCAATACTGACTAATCTTAAATAGCTAATTTGCAACAATTTTACCATAGAATCTGATGCTAAAGTTGCAAGTGTCTTCATAACCTGGGGAAATTAGCTAGGAAATGAAACAAAATGTGTTTTCTATCCAAGTTTCAGCACCAAAGGGCATTATAGATTCATGTAGCATAAACACTGTTACATAGAGTCATTGCTTGAAATTAAACATAACATTACTCCTGAAGAAGTTCGACATCTGCTAAGGACATCTGCTAAGGAATGCAGCCTAAACTTTTGTGGTTTTGGGTAGTTTGGAAGCCGTGTGTGGACAGTGGTTGCAGCTAGGGCTGGACCTTAGGGCTGAAGCTCAGGGCTCCTCAGCCAAAGTTGCTCATTGAGGAGCACCCAGAGAGTGTCAGGTGGGGGTGGCAATGGCACTAGGATTTCCGCGGGTGTGCTAGAGCCCACCGGGGGAGATGGTCATTGTTGCAACATCTTTCCTATTTTCTTCCTCTTTTATTAAACAAAATATGTAGTTGGGACCAGACAGGCAGACACATACTTGGTTATTTTATTGTTTCTACTTCAATAAATATATTATCCCATTCTACAAAAACGTGGTGCTTACCATCAGGGCAGCATAAATGAGCTCAATTTTGTTCCTGCAGTCACAGCGGGGTTATGATTTAAATGAGTTCAAAATGTGAAACTAATCAGGGTTGGCAAACTGTTTTTTGTTTGCTTTTTGTCCTAACGTGTCAGGAATGTACAATCAGTTGTACAGCATGGAATGGCAGAGGAAGTAAAATACACAGCCACCTTTTTTGGGGGGGGGGGTGCCTATAAGACCATTAAGTCAAGGATCTAAACTTATTTAGCTTTGCCACTCTGTGCTGATCTCATGCAAAACATTTGGAAAATCAGAAGTTGTGATAAATGAGAACACTGTTAGTGCTAGTTAAGTGAGCCAACTGATACATGGGAGATTTACAGTGTCCAGGTGGATCTCAGATAAGCCCAAATGGCAGATGTAGCAGAAACTCAAGTGCTTCTTGCAGATTTGGAAAGCATATTGTTCCAGAGCTGAACATTTGTTTAGCTTTGGTTTCTTTGTCATTGAAAATTTGTGTGGCATCTGAGGAAGACTAGAAGATAAAACCCATGGGCAGCTTGAATTAGGATGATTTGCCTTGCTGTTCGCTTACTTGTAGGGGCTAGGGGTTATTTTGTGGGGCATTGATATGTGTGCATGCATGCCTGCCACAGGTCTCTGTTTTACAGCATAACCAAGAATTAATGCTCAAAGTAGGTGTGCCATTCCCTCTTAGATCTGATTCAAAGTCATTTGGAGTTAATGGAAGTCTTGGAGGCAGAGGTGTGAGAGGAGCTAAATGTGGAGTAGATTGAATGTCAGAAATATGTATTAGAATATGAATTAGAAACAGTGATGCGACACATACCACACCCTATTATTATCCATTATCTTAGCAGGCTGTTATTAGATGAAAAAAGCACTTATGTTTCCAAGGGTACCTCTAATTTAAAGAAGAAAAGAAGCCTTTTGAGCTAAAACATTCTTCCCATTTACATGCAAGTGAATGCAGCTTTTGGGTAATGCTTGCTTGGCTCCTGATCTCATAGTCCATTGAAATAAACTGGAAAATAATATCCATCAGCTTTTGATCCTCGTGTATCTCTGCTTTAAAGCACATAAGTCTGTATTTAGCTCTCTATTCTGTTGCATGTGCATTTCTTAAAGACTCATACTGATTTTCTCTGCAAATTGTCTAATATTGTTCAGTTTCAAATAATGAAACAGTGGTTAGAGGAACACATTATTGAGTCCTTGGTTCTGTTGTATCTCTGACCCTTTGAGATACTTTATCCTTTTTCCATTTGCAAAATGTTGAGAACAATACGGTTTCAGCAAAGTTTGAAATAGTAACATCCATGAAACCTGTGATGTGCAAGGAGGGTAGGGAGTTATTTTGGCTGATTATATACAGAATGCAAAACCTGTGTCAACTAGCCATTATAGGACTCAGCGAATTGCTGAGAAAGATTTGGAAGAGTGGTATCTTCTAGCATGTGAATCCTGAAACATTGATATTCAAAAGTTGGCAGGAGGGCATGGCTTACGTAAAAGAGAGAGGCTCAATGGAATTTCCCAAACATCCCAGGGCAAATAGATATGCAGCAGTCAGTGGTGCTCAAAACCTATGAAAACAGGTAGAGCACAGGGTTAGAAGACCCACGCATGTATGCATCACATAAAATCCAGAGCAAGAGGCGGGCAGGGTTTCCAAATGTTTTATGAGATTAGTATGACTTAGAAGTAGAGAGTCGGCAGCAGAACAGGGCCTGGAAAAGATGGGAGTGTTTGGATGATTTGGGAACTGTGGCACTGCAGGGAAGTGTTAGACCAAACATGCACGACTCATAACCTGCAAGGCTGAATGTAGCCAACTACCCATCTATTGTCGCATCCAAGGTACTTGACAGGCTCCCTGTTTTCACATTTCTGGGCAGGTTAAATATGCTGCTGGTAGTTGCATTCAGCTTGGTGAGTCAAAGGCTACACAGGCCTCTACTAGGAGATATACAATGTCATAGCAAATACAACACATGGTAAAGGAAGAGGAGCTGTGGTGGCTTTTCTTCTTTTGCCTTCAGAGAGTAGCTGTTTTCTGCTGAATTGGCAGGTGTTCATATTCCAACAAGGGCATAAAACCCTAGCAAAGACATGTATGGAAGTACAGTACATACATTTCCAAAATTTGTGTGTATGTGATGTGAAGCTGTCCACCTCATTCAGGGTAGCCCAATATTGATGCAATGACCTATGTGTTCCTTGAAAACGGTGTTTCTTGTGCCCATTAAGGACACAACATGTCTGTACAATGAAGGTTCTCCGTAAGCTGCAGCACAGTGAACAGAAATGTGTCTCCCTGTGATAGGCAGAACCCGCCTTGCCCAACTGATAGGGAAAGGCAAAATAGCCAAGGAAAAGAGGGATGCATGCGTTGCAAATAAACTGGTATGCAGTGACAACACGCATAGGTTTTTGGCCATGTTCCTCAATCTCTTTGCTGCCTTAATCTGACAGATTTAGTTTAATTGCTCAAAAAAAAATTATGAGCTGCATTTTTGGGGCATTTATGACCCTCTTGACCCTTTTTAAGGGGGGGGGGGTTCTTACCTTAGCTTTGTCCTTTAGACATATGCCACTGTGACTTCTTCAATCAAGTGATGCTTGAAAGCAGTCATCCTTCCCCTTCTTTGGGCTTTCCACCATGTAGCAATAATATTTTAAATATTTCCAGCAATTGTATCATAGCTTTTAATGATTATTTTAAGGTGAATAATTTGTTGGTGACAGGTTTAGCTCACTGAAAATCTAACAAAGATTGGTGATCAGATTCCGGTTTTGCTCTTGTTTAAAAATGAGCCTAATTAGTTTATTATGATGGTGCCAATCATCCCATGATAGAAATAAATTTGGTGCCTCAGATGGAAAATACAAGAGATGTCTTATGGAAGGGAAAAGTACAATAATTTCAATAAATGATCATGTATAGATGGGGACGGGAAGGGATGTCACTTCGGTGCTGCTAATGCAGTGCTTTGACTTCACCCCCCAGAGGCACTCTCCATTGTCTCTCGACGGATGCCAACCAACCATAGCTGGGGGTTAGGGGCTGTGACCTCCAGATGTTGTTGGATTACAAATCAGTCTCCATCATCCCTGACTGTACGTCATGTTGGCTGGGGCTGATGGGAGCTGGAGCCCAACAACATCTGGAAGGCCAAAGGTTAGACACCTCCTTTGTAGGGGGAAGAGGGAACGGCAAACATTGGTTGTGCTAGCTGCCTTTCCCTTGCACAACTATTGGGTGCAACAGCTTCCTCACTTGTACAATATTTAAAGTTGAACAGTTAGATATAATGATACATATTTTGACTACTTCAGGGTGATATTAGCGTTTTTAACCCTCCCTTTCTCAGTTGCTCCCAAAGTGCACCAGATTCTGCTTTGCGGACTGCAAAAAAGCTAGAGTACCATATTTTTTGCCCTATAGGATGCACTTTCCCCCCTCCAAAAATGAAGGGGAAATGTGTGTGCGTCCTATGGGGCGAATGCAGGCTTCGCGCACCACTCCGCAACAGCGGGAGCCCAGCGCTGTGCTCCCACGGCTTGCAGAGAGCTGCCTGTTTGGGGGCTGGGGTCGGGGGAAGCTTGGGCTTCCCCAACCCGCACCTGGGTGGGAAATAATTTTTTCCCTTTATTTCCCCCCCAAAAAACTAGGTGCGCCTTATGGGACGGTGCGTCCTATAGGGTGAAAAATACAGTAATTCCCACCGTCCTCAGCAATTGGATCATGCTGCACTGATAGCATATCAGAAGAATAAGCTTTCACCCAGTAGTTTGGTTTTTTAAAAATCTAGCAATGGGAACATAAAAATGGAAGCATCCCATATTTGGAAGTAGAAGCAGTTGTTAAATGCTTATAATTTGAGCATAATGAGAGCGTTTCACCAGAGGCTTATCATTCAGCGAAGGAGTGAATAAACAGGAGATGGAGATCTCTAGTTGTAAGATGCATAAATCATTAGATTGATTTGAACATCTGGGTATAATGTCTTGAATTATTTTTATGTTCCTTCTGGAGCTAGTGCTGATGTAACACTGTGTAGTCGCTTTACCACATTCAAGTCTGGGAAAGGTCTTCAGAGTAACATGCTTTTTAGCTTCCCCCCTCCCCACCCCAATCCCTTCACAGCTCCTCACTAGCAGGAATTCTCTTTCCCTTGCCCCACTGGTCATAACTAGAGTTAAGGATCTCATTGGCACCAGATTTTACCATGGCTAGCAATAACTAGGTTTCCTTGCAATCGGGATTTACTGACTAGCTTTAAATCCTGGTAAAAGATTACTCTGGTTAGTGCTAACTACAGTTAGTTCTGGTGCTTTAAAGTCCATGGGGAGTAGAAATTTGTGCAAGACTGTCTAACCATCCCTACAACAAGGGGTAGTGATCCCATAGTCAACTCCATGGTTACTGGTGTTAGTCTACACCAGACCCCAGCTTCTGAACTCTTTAAGGGATTTTTCCTTCCTCTCACCTGTGAGATCTAAAATTATAGACCTCACACAGCAACATTACCTTTGTTTTGATGTATGTGTTTCTTTATATATCATGCCAGGAGCAGGGACTCTATAAGAATTACACAGTGCCTCTGGGGTTGCAATCAGACCAGAAGGGTTGTCAGCTCTGCCGATATCCCTGTAGTCTCTTTTATTTCCTCCTGTCAAGAGCACACAAATTCTGCTATAAACCATTTGGAGTAGTTAGAGCACTGTGGGGTGATTTTCTCTCTCCATTAAGATCCTAGTAGCCCTTTCTATCATCTCCAGTGTGAATTCTATTAGTTTTGGATGAAAGGTGATGCCAGCAGGCAGTCAATTCAATATTATAGCTTTTGCTGTGTTGTTGCTGCCTATTCAGTCAAGCCAGGGTTAACCACTTAGCTACTTATTTTAATACAGTTCATTAGGAAAGAAGAGTGAATCACCAGTGGTTGGCTAAGCGATTCCCCTCTTGTTTTGGGTTTGATGGTTTTTGGTGCGTTGTGCTTGCTGGGAGGGGACACAATAACACTCTTTAACAAGTGAAGGTTGATTTGTCATTCAACAACGAAAGCTTCATCAGCCTAACGGTGGGCTTTCTTGTTCCCAATTCTACAGAAAACAGTATCATGTTTAGCGTTATTTCTTTTCTTCTTTTTAATTTACTCAGCATGCACTATATTTGTTATATTGGGCTGTATATAATAAGGCAGTCACATTCTGTTGAATAGAAATCCTTACCAATTGTGAAGTGCATCTCCTTTGACTTCATAGGTGTCTTTATCTTACGGAATCCAGCAATGACACACACAGAGACCAAGAGGTCATTGATGCCAACTGAGGAAACACTTGGCCCGAACACCACCATTTCTCTCAAGTTTCTGAGTCTAGACCCCCACAGTTCATAGCCGCCCCCATCCTAGCTTAGCTTCATCAAGGAACTGATAAACTTGTGTCCAAGAGCTAGTGTGTTAACATAGGCAACATCCCTGGTAGAGATGACAGAATGTTGGATTTTGGAGTAGATGCCCCACTAAGGTTTTGTGTACTCCACAGCAAGAGGTCAGAGTTGGAGAAGTATAGTCTGGCTCAACAATTGTTTTGCTTATTTGTGTTAGGTTGTCAAGTTATATTTTTTTCATTGCGCTTTAATATTGTGTTCAGAAGCTGTTTTATGGCAATTTTATTTTATTTTATTTCTGTGCATGTTTACATAATGAGTACAATTTGAAGTGTATATGTGTTTGTGTTTGAATGGTCCTGACTTTTTCCATGTTGTCTTAGTGCTCAATAATCATTTCTGTTTTTGATGTTCTCTGTGGAACACGTAATCTGCTCCTTGTCCTCTGTCCAGGGTCCTGAAACAGTTCTTACTTGCTTCCCTTGCTGAAGTGCACCCTCCTGGCTCACCTGTAGATTTGGGGAGAGGATGGCTCTGTGGTTTAGACCATGACGCCTCTTGGGCTTGTCAGTCAGAAGGTCAGCAGTTTGAATCCGCGCGACGGGGTAAGCTTCCGTTGGTCTATCCCAAATTCTGCCAACCTAGCAATTCAAAAGCATACCAGTGCAAGTAGATAAATAGGTATCACTGTGGTGGGAAGGTAAGCTGTCTGTGGACAAACGCCGGCTCCCTCGGCCTGAAGCAAGATGAGCGCCGCACCTCATAGTCACCTTTGACGGGACTTAACCATCCAGGGGTCCTTTACCTGTTTTACCTATCTGCTTTATTATGTTAGGACAATAGGATGTACACAAAATAATATCAGGTGTGTTTGCATAAGGGCAATCAAAATTCGATACAGGGTATTGTCCTTTTTAAAATTAACTTCCAGGTTTTGGGTTGTGGCCCTCCCCCAATGCTGATACTGTACAGGGAAAAAATAGTTTTGAGGAGTGCAGTTTGCAACCCTCTGTATGCAAACTTTCTCTTACAAAGGGAGCACGGTTGCATCAAAGTTGATAAATGAGGAATTTATCAGTCTCTTATGTTCTGGTGCCCTTCATAGTCAGGGGTGAGGAAGCTCCGGCCCTTCAGATGCTGTTGAACTACAACTGCCATCAGCCACAGCCAGCATAGACAGATGTCAGGAATTATGGGAGCTGTAGCCTAGCAAGCTCTGGAGGGCCGCAGGTTCCCCATGCATGCCCTCAATTATTTCCCAGTATCTCAACAGGTTTGCAGCTTATCAGATTTGCTATAGACTAATCCTGCTCTTTCCATCAGTTAACTGTGCCAGACTTGAGTGCCTTGAGGGATGTGAAGCTTTCCAAGTGCCTACAACAAGCCTTTTTTGCCACTGACATTGCTCTAAAACTGAACAAGCTTTGTGACATCATACCAGTGGTAGGTGTCCTAGTATGAAGCACCGGAAGCCAAAATTATACATTATACCCAATGTGACATTTTTAAATACCTGCAAACTTCATTCCCAAAGAGAAGTACAACTGTACCCTTCTAGAATGTATGTCTAAAACACATTCCAGGTGTGAATGTAATGCATATCTGAGTACTTGCTGCTAGTGTCTCCATGGCATCTTAAAAGAAGGGTGGCAAAATGCCCTGGGGACTCATAAATTGATTATGCTCAAAAGGTTTTTAGTATCTCTCTGCCAGCTTCTGAATGGAGGGCAGAATCAGCATCTCCAAGATATCATAAGCCACACCTCTTCTACAAAAATGTATGGGACCCTCAGAGCTGAGAGCTAGTTTAAACAAAAAGGTTCAACTTGTACCTTCCAGTGAATCTATTTATCTGCTGTCCTGCTCTTCTGGACTGGCTTCAAAAGTCTGTTGAATGCTTGAAATGTCTACAGGCAATCTGTTGATCTGCCTTGAGAAGTTCTCACTAATACTCCCCCCATGTGCAAATCTTCCTCCAAACCTTTATAAAGGGTCAACTGAGGGTTCTTAACTGAGAGGTGACAGTAAGCCTTGCCAGCTGCTGACTCAGTGACTTCAGTACGGCTTGTTTCAAACAAATCATAATGAACATTGGCCATAGTTTGCCAATTCAGATAACATGACAATCTGATATGCAAAAGCTGCACCAGTGCAGAGAAGGAGGAGGGTGTGAGTCCAAGGCTCACCTGGGCTTACCTAGGTAAAAGTTTCTGAGTCCCAATTGTTTATCAATGACAGTGAATGAGAAAAGTTCTTCCAGCAAAAATTAGGCCATTGAATTGAAGAAAACTTGGGGAGGAAATGAGGAGTTTTGTGAGTGACAAAAACTGTGAGCTCAGTTCTGGTACTGAAAACAAATCCTTGGGCTGAGCATGTGCTCTAAGGTGTCTTGTTCCTTAATTCTAAGTGTATGCCTGGCTCCACAGTTGTTGTTTTTCACTTTTAGTTAAGTATGATGTACAAATGCAGCCATGCTATAGCATTCTGCAAGTCTTTATCTCCAAGAAAACTCACTTGATCAGCCCATTTCCTAACCCATAAGTGACCATGCTTTGAAGTAGATCTGCTAACTGCATTCACATCAAATTTTATTACATAAACATCTGTTTAAAAAGTCACTGAATGAAGAGAAAAGGAAATGTTTCTAACAGATTGCTTCATTCAGCATGGTTGAAGATAGGCCTTCAAAAATGACCTTTTTCCAAGTTACTTTTGAATATCTGTCATGACTGCTATCTACTAAAAACAGATACCTGGGACAATGTGTTTCTAAACCAATAGCTGCATATTCCTCTATCTCATTGCAGGCTCTAAACAAAGCTCTCATAAACTATTCTTATTACTTTTTATAAGAGGGAACCTTTTAAGGGCACATAGTGCTCATTCATCATGTTGGACAAGATTTATCTCTGGAAAACCTAAATAAAGAATTGGCATGGTTCTCCTTTAGCCAGCCCATTCACTTTCTCACCTAGTAGCATGTATGGGTTTTTCTATGTATAGAATTTTTAAAAATGAACTTATTTCCTGGAGATTAGGTACTTTTGGTGATTTGTTCCATAACTGTTCATATAAATAACAAAGTTATATATATAAAGACAAAGTTACAGGAACCCAAGTGAAAATGAATATCATTAATAATAATTGTAACAATATGAACAGCTATACATGTGGACATGTGTAGATATTTGTATATGGACTACAAAATTGCAAATACAAATTTTCTACCACTTCCTTTAGTATTTCCTTCAGCCACAACAGCATACTGGTATAACTTACTCCTTGCCTGGGACTCTAAATTTCTTCACTTTTGGATTACAGTCTTTTGAGCCACAGCTTTCAGATTGAACTCAAATGATTAAAAGTTCATAGAAGATTCAAAGAAGATTAATAGGAATAACACATTCCTGAAAGAAAGAGGCATTGAAAGGGATTTATGGCCACCGTCTACAAATGATTCTCCATTCTGCTTCTGAAGAAGTATGAAATGAGTTAACCATCCTAGTGTTCTCATTGGTTTATCACCTGTATTGTTTGCAGAACGTCTTTGGTAAATAGTTGTCATGGCTTTGAGAATAGTCATGTTTTCTTACTTTTGGTGCAACCATTTTTCTGAAGATATGTGATGCACTTTCTGAAATTTCAAAGAGCCACATTTTTCAAAGCTTCTGCTTGCTTTCCTTGTGTCTCTCCCTCTCAGCACACATCTGAGAATCCATCAGTGCCATCTTTATTCATCTGCTTTCCTCAAACTTCCCTGAGTGGGGGGGATGCGCAGGGCAGCCTTTTCAGGTTTAAGATACTATATACACACTTGGTCTGGTGACAGAAGGGAGAAGGACTTGTGCCAGTTGAGATCAAAAAGAGGTGGTATATACTAATCAAGCATCTGAAATTAACAAGATTCAGTCACTAGACATCAAAA
This sequence comes from Podarcis tiliguerta, assembly GCF_965153285.1. Taxonomy (NCBI): domain Eukaryota; kingdom Metazoa; phylum Chordata; class Lepidosauria; order Squamata; family Lacertidae; genus Podarcis; species Podarcis tiliguerta. Next base: position 59,802,728 of record NC_139534.1, read on the forward strand.
TTTATAGGTGCATGCAGTTGTTGCAGGCTGGTGTTTTATTTGCAAGACAACAGCTATAAGTTAGTTGCTCTCTTTAGTAAAGGTAAAGGGACCCCTGACCTTTAGGTCCAGTCGTGACCGACTCTGGGGTTGCGGCGCTCATCTTGCTTTATTGGCCGAGGGAGCCGGCGTACAGCTTCTGGGTTTTGTGGCCAGCATGACTAAGCCGCTTCTGGTGAACCAGAGCAGCACACGGAAACGCTGTTTACCTTCCCACCGGAGCGGTACCTATTTATCTACTTGCACTATGTGTTTTCGAACTGCTAGGTTGGCAGGAGCAGGGACCGAGCAACGGGAGCTCACCCTGTCGCGGGGATTCGAACTGCCTACCTTCTGATCAGCAAGTCCTAGGCTCTGTGGTTTAACCCACAGTACCACCCATGTCCCTCTGCTCTCTTTAGTGGCATGGCCTAATTTTTATTACGACCTGAAATATCAGTCTTAATGAATTCTTTCACAGATTCTTCATGTTCTCGCTGTCTGTGCAAATTAACCTGCTCCTTTTTTCCCCCCTAGGGTGGGAAGCAAGGTTTAGGAAAATAAGGTTTCTTTAAGTGTTTGTTGTCTGAGGAGAAAACTTTGCTGCTTTAGGATTGCTGCAGCATGTGGGGAATTTGGAAATACAATAGGGGGCACGTATCTCTTGGATATATAGTTCACTGTGTAATCCCAAGGTGGGCACATGACAGCAAGAGGGTCAGCTTTAGGCATTGCCCAGAGGAGCATGTGCTTTGGATGTTGGGAGGTAGATAGGTGTTTGGGGTCCTGAGAAACTATTTGGAGCTCCCTTACCTCTCTGCTTAGTGGGATGCGGGTGGCGCTGTGGATAAAAGCCTCAGCGCCTAGGGCTTGCCGATCAAAAGGTCGGCGGTTCGAATCCCCGCAGCGGGGTGCGCTCCTGTTGCTCGGTCCCAGCGCCTGCCAACCTAGCAGTTTGAAAGCACCCCCGGGTGCAAGTAGATAAATAGGGACCGCTTACCTGCGGGAAGGTAAACGGCGTTTCCGTGTGCTGTGCTGGCTCGCCAGATGCAGCTTTGTCACGCTGGCCACGTGACCCGGAAGTGTCTCCGGACAGCGCTGGCCCTCAGCCTCTTGAGTGAGATGGGCGCACAACCCTAGAGTCTGTCAAGACTGGCCCGTATGGGCAGGGGTACCTTTACCTTTACCTTACCTCTCTGCTAGAGGGAAAACACAAAACCCTGAAGCTTCCCGTGACCAGGGCTGACCAAAGACATTTTGGTACTTGTGGCAAACTGCAAAATGGCGCCCCCCCTCCCCATCAGGGAAGAAGGGGTGAGTGAAGATCTATATCAGGAACAAGTGGGGAATAAAGGTATTCATTGGGATCTGCTGCCCCTGTGGATCCTGTCACCCAAGGCAGTCAGCTCCCCTCACCTCATGGATGGGCCAGTCTTCCCTATGGCTGGTTTGGGTGAGTCTGGAAGATGCAGTAGAACCAGAGAGGACTGGCTACTTTTGGGCAAGGTGGCAAAGATGAAATCTTCCAGCCAGCAATAGTGACATCCACAAACTGCATCAGGAGAACTATGATTTCGGTTTGCATGATGTGGTATCAGAGATATCATATTCTAGGATTTGGGCTTGAATGGAAGAAAACACCAGCATAGTAGATCTTCTTACCAAGAGGAAGCAAACACATTTAACTCAGCAAAGGCTCTCCATGGATTCAGAAAGAAGTTTTCCCCCCAGTCCTACCTGGAGATGCTGACAACTGAACCTGCGACCTTTCTGCATGAAGAACGTTTGCTGTACTGTTGAGCTATGGCCCTTTCCTGAAGGTTTGTTGTATAAGAGTCTCATTGAGTGTCTTTCCACAGAGAAATATTTGCTATAGCCTTCTAATCTTAGCTCTGTACCATTGGTGCTTGTCATGGAAACACTGAAAACTCTGGCTGGACAAAATAGAAGATAAAGAAGAGCTTCTGGTGGATCTCTTGCTCTGGAGCACTATTTAAAGGAGGCCTGGCACATTTAAGATCTCTAAAGCTTTTACACTGTGTACCTTGGCATGCTAATCTCCAGCAACTCAGTATAATCAGGCAACAATTAACCTTGTGACCAGGCTGAAGCAGGTTTGGCCTCTGTTAATCCAGTTAGTCAAGCATCGAAGAGACAGCTGTGGCTTTGGTTAACATGTAATACATTTAGTGCAATAAGCATAAAACAGTTTCTTGCCTGAAAGCCACAAAGACAACATGGAAAATGGGGAAATGTGATATTTGGTAGAAGGGATCTAACTTTGCTTTAGGTGTTTGTTTCTTTCTTTTGGGGGGGGTGTTGATGATGATGATGATGATGATGATGATGAAAAGCCAGTTGGAAAGAATTAGTGTCCAAAATCTCAGACCAAGATTTTCAAAACTAACTGCTGTGTTCTGTATATCTGTCTCAGGCCTTTTAAATGTTCAGCCTTTTCCTTTTCAGAATAAACTTAGCACCATTTTCTGAACGAATGCAATCTGGAGCAATGTTGTCCAGTTTAATTTGCATTTAGGACCTGTTGATATCAATGTGAACTTGGGTCAGTATTTGTGACTTGTAATAATTGAGCCCATTATAGGGATGTATATCTTGCGACTGAAAGAGGAATTTAGTGTGCTGACACTGGGAATAAACTTCTGCCTTTGTTGGATCTTTGTTCAAACATCACAGATTGAGAAATGTGTACATTTGGTTTGCAGTGTGGCTGTTTCTGGTTCCTGGATACAAACAGTGCCAAAATTAGAATATACAAACCACCACCTTTCCTGTGCTTTCTGCATAATTACAACAGAGGTTTCTGAAGGCTGTTGTTAATTTTTCAGTTTGATCATAGAATCATAGAATTGTAGAATTGGAAGGGACCCCAAGGGTCATCTCATCCAATCCCCTGCAATGCAGGAATCTTAACTAAAGCATCCACTACATATGGCTATCCAACCTCTGCTTAAAAACCTCCAAGGAAGAAGAGTTCAACACCTTTCAAGAAAGTTCTTCCTGATGTTTAGTCAGAATTTCTTTTCTTGTAACTTTAAGCCATTGGCTTGCGGACTAGCCTCCGGAGCAGGAATAAACAATCTTGCTCCATCTTCCATGTGACAGTCCTTTAGACATTTGAAGATGGCTGTCATATTTCCTCTCCTCTTATCCAGGTCAGACATACCCAACTCCCTCAACCATTCCGCATAAGGCTTGGTTTCCAGACCCTTGATCATCTTGTTCACCCTCCTCTGCACACATTCCAGCCTTGTCAATATCCTTCTTCAATTGTAGTGCCCAGAACTGGACACAGTACTCCAGGTGTGGTCTGACCAAGGCAGAATAGATTGGTACTTTGATTTCCCTTGATCAGGACACTATACTTCTGTTGATGCGGCCTCAAATAGCATTAGCTTTTTTTGCTGCTGTATCACACTGTTGATTCATGTTAAGCTTGTGGTCCACCAAGACCCCTGGTACTACTGGCAAACCAGGTGTCCTCGTCTTATATTTGTGCAGCTGGTTCTTCCTGCCAATTGTAGAACCTTAATATTTGTCCCTACTGAAAGTCATTTTGTTAGCTTGGGCCCAGTTCTGCAATCTGTTAAGGTCTTATTGATTCCTGATTCTGTCTTCTGCAGCATTGGCTACCCCTCCCAGGTTGGCATCATCTGCAAATTTGATTAGCACCCCATCAATTCCTTCATTCAAGTAATTTATATAGATATTGAACAACAACAGGCCCAGGACAGAACCCATTTTTCCAGGTTGATGAGGAATCATTAGTGAGCATTCTCTGGGTTTGGTCAGTCAAGCAGCTACAAATCCACCTCACAGTTACCTCATCCAGTCCACATTTTACCACATTTTGCACTGTGTGCAAAAATCAACAACCCTGTATACGTACCGAAGCATAGATTTGGAACTGGAATTTATACCTGAAAACTAAGCTGTTCTCTATTGATCATGAAAACTAATAAAATTAGGAGATCCTATCTCCTTATTTATCAAGAAGTATTTTGGGATTTATACTGACTGTAGTGTATAGAAATTAATGTTTGTCAGATTTTTAGATGATCATTGCAGACACAATATTTTGATAGGAAACTAACTCTGAACTCTTATCCTTAAGCTCTGATTAAAAATCTCCAAGCCTGCACTCACTATTATCCTATTATCACCGTAATTATGGATTCTGACTTGAATAGTTAGTTTTACCAACCCATAGATATTAATCATACAGTTGCCATGGACTCATATTCTGAACAGGGAAGACTAAAAAAGGCAATGAACCAATTCAGCGCCGAACCAATTCCTATGTTTTCTGTCTTAGGTAAGGGGCAAATGCTGTTAATTATCTTCCTGAGTGATGACATTACACAATGAACAGTTCCTCTAAAGAGGACTACTGGAGCGCTGTGAGTGTGTAAGTTAATTGTAACTTAAAATCAATTATCGGGAGAGAATTTCATCCAGTACCCTGAGAATGAGGCAGTGAGATCTGTGTATGCAATCCTAAATATGAATACGATTAAGGTCTAAAGTCACCCTGGAATAGTGCAGCATCAAGGAAATGTGCAGAAGAACAGCTTGAGTTAATGTATCATAAATGAATTGCTACCAGGCCATTCATTTGGGGCTACTTTTTAGTACTTCTTGCAGGAATGGATTAGTAATATGCCAAAATGTGCCATTAAAATCGGTTCAGCAGCTCACACAAAATGCTTGTCAGGTCCTCAATTATTGTTTCATTATTTCCTTCAGCTTTCCAGATAAAATTTATGAAAGCTTGCCCCCACCCACCTGCTAGTTCAGTGAGTGCATACTTTACTTTGAGAATCCAGGAAATGTGATGTGCCACTCTCAATGGAAAAGAAAGCACACACTCAGGAGCACATGGCCATCCTCTCTTATTGGAAGCAGCAAGGAATGTTAGACCAGTAGGCTAGAAAACGGGATAGTAAAGCTAGGAGCCAAATGGCTTCTGGGACCTGGGTTGTGGGCACCCAAACAGAATGCCTAGTTGCCACTGGGAGATGTTTGTGTGGCAAAACTTTCTATTTATTATTTTGATAAGCATGAACTAATACGCAATTCACGTGACACATTGTTAATATCACATTTTTAGCAGAAATTGTTAATGTTTAATTTGGTGCTTGCAAATTGGCACCGTACTTCAGTTTTCAAAACACTCTACTCTTTATTGTTAAACTCATTAACATATTGTCTATCCCTAACATATACTTTGAGGCTTCAAAGCACATTTGTTGTTGTTGTTTAGTCATTTAGTCGTGTCCGATCTTCGTGACCCCATGGACCAGAGCACACCAGGCACTCCTGTCTCCCACTGCCTCCCACAGTTTGGTCAAACTCATGTTCGTAGCTTCAAGAACACTGTCCAACCATCTCGTCCTCTGTCGTCCCCTTCTCCTTGTACCCTCAATCTTTCCCAACATCAGGGTCTTTTCCAGGGAGTCTTCTCTTCTCATGAGGTGGCCAAAGTATTGGAGCCTCAGCTTCACAATCTGTCCTTCCAGTGAGCACTCAGGGCTGATTTCCTTAGGAATGGATAGGTTTGATCTTCTTGCAGTCCATGGGGCTCTCAAGAGTCTCCTCCAGCACCAGAATTCAAAAGCATCAATTCCTTGAGTGTCAGCCAGGCACAAAAAATGGCACCCAGACTTTATGAGGTGCTCGCAAATGGAGAACCTTTAGGTGCAAAAATGTGCCTGGTGCCCTGCTAATTTCAAACCCTGCTTTTGACCCTCCACAAGTAGGAATTTAGGGTTTGGTTGCAGGTCTTTCCAACCCCTCTCCTCTGCTGATTGGAAAACACCCTGAGGTGCTCCTGCAGCCCCCGCTGTCCTGCGCAGCTCTGGAAAAGGCATTTCCCTTCTTCTCCAGCATGCTCAGCAACATATACCAGATGGTATATGCACACTAGTCTTCTAGCATTACACAGCAAGAAGCATGAGACACCGTAGAGCTAATCTGTGTATTTATTTACACACTATGTACAGAAAAAGAATTATGGCGTCCTCTCTCATCAGCTCCAGGAGAGAACAGAACAGAAGTAAAAGCAAAAGTACAGTCCAACAGTATCCACAACGGAAGAGAGATAAGGCTGTCTTCCATTCCCATGGTCTTCCCAGACAGGCGTGTGAATTACACCAATCACATCTGCAGCATCAGATGCATGAAATACTAACATCCGTCTCTGTGGGTGGAGGAGGTGTTAGTGCAGGGAAAGGCTGTGGTTCAGTGTCAGCTTGGATAGTTCAATTGGTTAGAGCTTGGTGCTGATAATGCTAAGGTTGCAGGTTCAATCCCCCTATGGGACAGCTGCATAGTCCTGCATTGCAGGGAGTTGGACTAGATGATCGTCAGGGTCCCTTCCAACTCTACTATTCTATGCTTTGTATCCAAAAGGTCCCAGGTTCAATCTCTTGTATCTCCAGGTAAGACTGGGAATGTTCCCTGTTTGAAACCCTGGAGTTACCAGTCCATGAGCTGCATGCTCTCGTGTTCTTAATAGTACTAAGACAAGAGAAGCACTATCCTAGAGTTCTGTAATGTGGAATGGAATCCAGTAGCAAGAGCAGCACTTGCAGTGACTGTGGTTGGGAACCCATTTCTCCCTCCTCAGATCCATCTTTCCATCCTTTCTCGGCTGGATAGGGGGTTATTTGGGATTATTGTGGATTAGGATGGATGTGCAGTGGCTTCAGTACTCCAGTCCACAGCTCAACATTTATTTATTAAAAATGCACTTGAAACAAATGAAAGCAGTGTATAATAAGTGAAGATGATAATAAATGTCTGTAGAATTGACTGCTAAACATTAATGAGCAGCAGGACTCTGATGACTCTCTAATTGCCAGCATTAGGTAGGGACAAAACACTATTGAGGCATCTGTACCATCCTTATCACATTTAAAAATGGAAAGTGTAATGCTGGTCAATAAAAGAGGTTTAAAGACTGTTTTAAGGCAAATCTTTAAAAATGTAGTATAAACACTGACAACTGGGAAAGACTGGTCTGCGAGAGCTCCAGTTGGAGAACAGTCTCTACCAAAGGTGTCATGGACTTTGAAGACACTTGAACTCAGAACACAAGGGAGAAACGTGCTGAGAGGAAGGCACGCTTGGCAAATCCACACCGTGATCAACTCCTGCGTGGAAACCAATGTCCCCACTGTGGAAGAATGTGTGGATCCAGAATTGGCCTCCACAGTCACTTAAGGACTCATTGTTAAAACCGTGTTTATGGAAGATGATCTTACTCGGCTACGAGCGATCACCAAAGAGATCACAGTTGTGTAAATTTGAAAATGCCCAAACATAATACAAACCCTCTGCTCTTTTTTATTAACAGTCTGTTGGAATTTTCATTATACAAATAGCTTCAGATAGATTAGCAAACCCCATTACAACAGCATTTGTTGTTATTCCTTTCTATGTAACTTCGCCATTAGTCAGTCCCTTGTCTTAACCCAGCATTTTCCTTCCAAATGTTAGAAACAACAGAGAGATATGAAGTGTGTGTAATGAACCATATCTGGCTGGCTGGAGGCTAAAGGTTGCCTAAAAGGAAAAGAACAACCTTCATTTCCTTTCCCTCACAACCCCCCTCCGTGATTTCCCAGTATCTGAGCAACTTTGCAGTTTATTAGGTTCGCTATAGACTATTCCTCCCCTTCCTATGAATAAGGTCTCATCCACACTCTGCTTATCCCATGCCTAGAAAGCATAGGTCCTAGAGATTTTCCGCTTGTCATGTGCCTTCTAGGCACACAAGTCTGAGAGATTTTCTCTTTTTCCCATCACTTTCCCCAGGAAAACCTACACTTTAGTATAGAATTGGAGCAAATGCCAATCCATGGAAAACCTGGTTGACATTTGCTCCTATTCAGTGGTAAGGAGCGAATTTCCCCAGAAGGAAGTAGTGGGGCAGGCGGAAGTGTGGAGTGGACGAGCCCTGAGTCAAATAACTGTGCCAGACTTGAGAGCATGAGGGATGTGAAGCATTCCAAGTGCTTATGACAAGCCTCTTTGCCACTAACATTGCTTTAAAAATGAACAAGCAATATCAAAAGCAACACGATGGCCAGAAACAATAACAATGTGAAAAACTTTATGGAATAATTCAAAACATCAAAACTAACAAACTGAAGTCTCTGAAAGTCCTTAAATAAATCACGGTGCCAGACTTTACCCGGCGGAGAGCAAGCTGTGAAGCTTTGTATAATCAGCAAATGTCCAATTCTGATGTCCAACTCTGAACTCTGCTGAACAGTGTTTCCGGATAACAACTACCGTTTCGTTGAATTCTTCATCAGCCAATTAGCTCCACACTCGTAAGTAGAAAGATAGGTAATTTCTTCATTAACTAATCTTTTTTCGAATAGATATAATGAAAAATACTCTGGAACAGTGCTCATGCGATTACTGATTATTGCTGACTCATATTTTGCAACACAGGGGTTTGTTTGTTTGTTTGTTTGTTTGTTTACTTAAAAATGAACAAGCCTCGTGACACCATGCCACTGGCAGGTGTCCTAGAATGAAGCATCTGAAGCTAAAATTATACATTGTGCCCCTTTTAAATACCTGGAAGCTTCCTCTGTCTATATCTTCCAGGGCATATATCTAAGGCACACTCCTGGTGTGACTGTAATGCAGAGCTGAGTACATGCTGCCAGTGTATCGGTGCACTGCTGTGGCGTCTTGAAGCAGGGTGGTAAAGTGCCATGAGGACTCGTAAGCTGATCGTGCTCGAAAAGTTCGTACTAGCTCTCTGCCACCTTCTGAATGGATCACTGACTCAGCATCTCCAAGGCTGTCTTGTAGGATTATCAGGTCCAGACCTACAGACCCTGCCTGCAGCTTTAAAGAACTCTGGGACAGAGAGGAGCAATGCAACTGCAGCATCTCCCGCGGATAGCAGTTCCTTTTACCTACAAGGTTCTTGGGCTGTAGTTGCACCATGTTGCATGTGGGAGGGAAAGTCAATTGATCTTTGATACTGTGGCCAGACTGTTTGAGAACAGAGGCAGGAGAGGAGATGCCATACGTTCTCTTGCCACCCGGGAGCAAAGGCACGATCTCTTGAATCTGAACTTGGTAACGTCACTGCATAGTTTCTTCCCCTGTGCCTTTCCTGCATTATGTATTTAGTGGCCTTCGTTAAAATGCTGCTGCTGATAATGATGATGGGGGTGTAAACTGTGATGATGGTTTACCCAGGGTGTAAACTGGCCTGTCTTTTTGAACATTCCAGCAGTTGCATCCTGTCCGTAGAAACCTAATAGCCTGGCAATTAGGAATGAATGCAGTATTCTCGCCTTGAGTGTTTTTTGCTTTTAGTTCTGCTTGAGTCTTAGGGCCCAACTGAAGTCAGGAGGTCCATGGTTGCATATCCAGTATCCCCCCTCCCCACACAAAAGCTGCTGGGGTCTGATGGGGCTGCAGTACTGGGCCAGGACTTTCCGCTAGGGCTTTTTATTTTTGGTATCTCAATTGCTTCCCCAGAGATGCTATTTGCAGTGTGGGGATGGGTAGACACAGATAACTGCATCTCTTTTTCTCTGACCCTCCCCAATACAGCAGACAGCTTCAATGGGGCAATTCAGATACCTGCACACCCACAACCAATCAGCATGCTCTGCAGAAGAGGGCCTCCAGCAGGTACCATCTCACCAGGAGGTCCATCAGGCATTTGGGCACAGCAGCACCTTTTGCCTTTCCCAACATGTCTTTGAAGTGGAGAGCTTTATCCCAGCCTCTATCAGTACTAGAGTCGAAACCGTGTTTATATTTAAAAGCGCTCTAATTGCTTTTTTAATTGCTATGATACTGTTTACATATGAAATGGTGTAATTGCTTTTATTGCTGATGTTTTTAGTGTTCAATCGCATAAAGGTATTTTATGGGAAATAAAAATAAAAGCAGGAGAACGCCATGGGCGGGAAGGAGTCAACCTCCCCCACCCATAAACTCTGCATACTGCTGTCCTAATCTGATTCCACCCCCACCCGCCTTGCTTTTACTTTTAGGAGAGAAATGCAAGCGGTCCAGTTATGCATCTCTCAGTGTCACAACAAGATTGACCACTAGAGGGACATTACAGTGACATTTTGGGTGGTCATAATAAAGTGACTTGGGAATTTTTCAAAACTGAGGTGGCAGTTTCACCATTACCCATGAATGCTGATGCAACCAACCCACCTCTTCCTCTGCTTAGGTTTATTTGGCAGATTTGTTTCTGATAAAAGTTTATTTATTTGAGCGTGCAGGGAACTGGCAAATAGCACCCCAGGAAATGACATCCTCCTCCCTGCTGTGAAATAAGGGATAACAAAAAAGATCCCCTGTGTTGCAAACACAGCAACAGGACAGCCCTTCCAGGATAACTGACTGTTTCAATGTTCTTCCTCAGCAAGTAAAACATCTAAAAGGGTACACAGATTGAAGGCAGAAATTCTCACTGTACAAAATGAAGTCTCTAATATTAGAGATCAGTTACCTGAACCATGTGGGTGGTGGCGCTGTGGGTTAAACCACAGAGCCTAGGACTTGCCGATCAGAAGGTCGGAGGTTTGAATCCCCGCAACAGGGTGAGCTCCCTTTACTCGGTCCCTGCTCCTGCCAACCTAGCAGTTTGAAAGCACATCAAAGTGCAAGTAGATAAATAGGTACCGCTCCGGCGGGAAGGTAAACGGCATTTCCGTGCACTGCTCTGGTTCACCAGAAGTGGCTTAGTCATGGTGGCCACATGACCCAGAAGCTGTACGCCGGCTCCCTTGGCCAATAAAGCGAGATGAGCGCCGCAACCCCAGAGTCGGCCACGACTGGACCTAATCGTCAGGGGTCCCTTTACCTTACCTGAACCATATGTATCCTGTGTACCCTTTTGGACATTTTACTTGCTGAGGAAGAACATTGAAACAGTCAGTTATCCTGGAAGGACTGTCCTGTCGCTGTGTTTGGAGCACCAACATCCTTCAGCTCACTCCCTGCAAAACACTGCATAAGACACTTACCTTGGAAGGCGCGTTGCCTCAAGCTTGAGTGATTCTTCTTGGTGTTATACTAGCCTAAAAATCCCTCACTTTGGGACACTTTCTTAACTTATATTAGTTGGTGTCACCATGTATATATTGTACTTTATCTGATTGTAAATTAAGACATAATTCAGTAGTGATATAAAAGTATTGTGCGTATATTATTAGCCCACTGTGTTGCTTTTGGATTGTCAGCGTGAAATAAGGGGTGGCACTTCAGCCCTGCCCTGATCTGGTCCACTGACACCACTGGTTATACTGCTTGAATGCAAAGGACAGTAGGGACCACCATCACTGATTTATAAAAGGAGCCTTAGACTTGTCTGCACCTGGCCGTCTTTGTAGGAGACCTGGAGAAAGAGAGATGAGGGGAAACGAATTGCTTGCTGCCAGTGAGGAACCAGCTGCTTCCCCCAGCAATATTTTTGGGTTAAGAATAAAATGGGGCAGAGGTAATAAAGCTACAGCAGAACTGATCGCCTGTCCAGTTCAGCCACTGCTGCCCCGCTAATAGAGAAGGGTTAGAGGGAGGAGCAGATGCTGAGCCTGTGGAGATGAGAGCCGATTATCTCAGTGTGTGCAATTCCCTGTTTTGGCAGTTGCCGTTTATGGCACCTGGGTGCTGAACATCTGGCTTTTTCGTCTGGTTGTTTTTGGACGAGCAGTAGCATGCGTTTCCAAAGTCACCTTTGCGTGCCTCTTCCTTCACCCATTTTCTAGTCTCTGCTAATTCAAGCTGCATCCAAACCCTTTCAGGCCAGATTTAGTTAATCAGATCAACACAACGGTATGTATGGCCTTGTCCTTTTGCTTTGCCCCTGTGGTGGGGAAGCTGCCACAGAGTCAGAATTCTGTGCAGGTGCACAAAGACAGAGATAATGCTTGGTGGTAAGCCATGGTTCAAAAAGCAGGAAACAGCTTTGTGAACCTATGCTCTCTTCTCTCTCCAAAGCAATTTCAAACTATTTATTCTTGGTGATAGCCAGAGCTTTGTATTTCATAGGCACTAACACAAATGCTGGTTAGCACAAATAAGTTACTTAGTAACCATGCTTTGTAAACCCACAAAACACATTAATATATCTGAGATCTTCTCCCTTCCAAACCTGTTCATACATTGAGATCAGCAAACAAAGCCCTTCTGGGTGTACCCCACCCCCTGGTTTCCAGACCACCGGGAGAAGGGTCTTTTTGGTGGTAGCGCCGAGCATATGGAAAAGCCTCGTTATGGATATATAGCACCCACCGCCCATAGTATATTTTAAGTGCATGTTAAAAACTCATTTGTTTACCCTGGCATTTCCTGATGATTGATATTTACTGAACATGCTGCTGCCTACTGAAGATTTGGTTTTATTACTAGAATTATTGTGATATGGTTGAACAATAAGTTAGTCTTAATAAGGTTGTACATGACTTTTTATGTATAAAAATTGTTTTGAAATAATTTTAAAAAACACAGGAAACGAACATGCCAGGAAGAAGCCTAAAACCCATTTCGCTAATATCTAGTTTTCTATCTGGAAGAAATAGTTTTCTGTGGAGGAGCAATTGGTCTTCTGAAACCCACAACTGCAGTCTGAATGAAATAGTGCTAGGCACAGGTTTATTACCTCAGAGAAGAACTAGGCCTATACCATTTTTACTTTCCCATTTAAGAGGATAGCATAAGGATTTTAAAGTAGAATGAGAAAGGCAGATAATGACTTGACCAAATGGCCTGTTAACAGTTTTAAGAGTGTAGGAAAGAATATGTAATTTAAGAAGGAAGGGAGTGTGAAGGTGAGATTAAGACTACAATAGCTCTATCAAGAGAACCAATTATAGAACTTAATGTAACCCTATTGTGTTGTTTATTTTATCAGATGCGGGTCAAATTAGATCCCATTTCTCTTTTACAAATCTCAAGAAAAGAGTCCAGTCTTTGCCAAGTACTTTTCTAAAAATGTGGACTATAAATGAATTTGGCAGCTGTGGGTATTTCATGATAGGCAAGCTGGAATGTGGGTAAGTCTGTTATTTGCTGAAAAGAAACAATGCAGTGATTAAAAAGAGAGAATGAAGATTTATACTTCAAGCACATTAATTTTTTCACACCCCTGCCCATTTTCTTCCTTAATTCTCTTGGACTGGTTTCCAGAAAAGCAAGGAGCGAGACCAGATTTCCTCCTTTAGGCTGTTTTCTCTTCAGCTGCTTGTTTGTTGGCTGTACACTATAAATCAGTGGTGGGGAACCTGTGACTCACTCTCCAGATGCTCATGGTCCCTCCAACCCCAACTGCATGGACCATGGCCAGGTGCGATGGGAGTTCAACAGAATCTGGAAGGCCACAGGTTCTCCACTCTTGCTACAGATGAACAAACTGCATTGGGCTTTGCTACTGAGGCTCCATAATTATACATGCCCCAAACTTTTGGGCTCAGCCTGCAGGCTTCACTTCTAGACCCACACTACACTTTGCCTTTAAGTGCTGCCCAGGTTCCAGCAGTTTTTATTGCAAGGATTTCCAAGCCTAGGGCTGCAATGGTAAGGATATTAAGATCTCTGGGAGATTTCGCTTCTCCTTTTGGGTGCAGAAAGTTTGCTATAAGCAGCATTTTATTGCTTTGATGGTTTACAACTGATAATGAGCACCAGAAAGTGATGAGTTTGGACTTGGGAAGCACTAAGCCGAAACCTCAGTTCAGCAAAAGAAAATTCATGAGGTGGTTCTGGGCACATGACACATGCAAAGTCTAACCTACTTCATGCTGGGTTACCTTGGGACAAATTTTTTGGTCATTTCTTTTAGCACAAGCTGCACACTGCCTTACATTTACCAGTGCATTAACTAAAAGCTCAAAATACTTTTGAAATCGCTTTCAAAGCTGGCTTTGGAAATTCTGAACTTCTAATAAGAGTGAGCATCAAAGCAGCCTCTTCCACTTAGGTTCTCCTAGAAAGAACATATTCTGGAAGTGTGAGGAGTCGATAGAATGTGTACTTTTTCTTTCCTTTCTTGCAAACTGATGTAGAAATGTGGAGAACCAGACTTGGGGTGAAGTGCAAGTAATACATACATTAATAATAATTTATAACAATAATAAAAAATTAGAAACTGAGAAACACCCCCCAGACCGACATATTTGCCCATTCTCTCCTTGATGCACTGCCTCCCTCTTTTGTCCTGACAGAAAGCAAGGGAGCAGCACAACGCCAAGCCTAACATGTTCACAGCAACTGCCTCCCACGGAAGGGCCTTCCCCAACCTGGCACTTTCCAGATGTTTGGGACTGCGATTCCCATCAGACCCAGGCCAAGAAAATGCAGTCCAAACCAGGTTGAGGAAGGCTGCCATAGAAAATTGATTTACTGGTGAAGTAAAGGGGAAGTTCTCCATTCCTTAAAGCTCTTCTACATAGACCGAAACTTTTATCTAACAATTTTAAAAACAAATTATTACATTACAGAACAAGTAAAAACTATATCAACCAAACCACAGTTTTGTCTTGGCTCCAATAATTCTTTTAATTTGACAGAGACCTGTGTGTTCTAGACAAGCAGTTGTGCTATGTGCATGTAGCAAACCTGGGGCTCTCTTATATTACCTGAAAATGTGTGGGAAGCTGATGAGGCTATGCAGAACATTAACCTTCTCCTAGCCTGACCCTGAAGTCAGTTTGAAAGTTAAGGGATAAGGAAGCTGTAGCCCAAAAGGTGCGAATAATCCACCTGCGCTAACGTCATTGCAGAAGGAGATATATAGTAACGACAGAGCAAGGATTAGCTGACATTAGTGCAGGGTTTTGTGACTTATTTTCTTTCTAGGACAATCCCAGATTTTGCAGACGTGTTTGAGATCTATTAATACGCATTAAGGTGAAAAAGGAAGGTTCTGCGATGCTGTTATCTTATGAAGAGGTGATGCTTTGGGGCTCACCGTTGGTTGCTTGGTTACAAAGGAAGTATTGTGCCACTGCAGCTGATCTTGGGTTGGGGGCAGGGAGCTAAAGAGCCATTGCATTAGACTTTCTACATCTGAATGTATCAATGGCCTCCTGTACCCCTGTTGGGACAAATCTCCCCCATTCTGATGCAAAGCAAGTGCGATATGCAGTGGTTTATATACCAAGGCAAGATTGCATTTTGCTGGAATGGCACCTGCTAAGAAGGTTGCTACCTAGAGATTTGCTTTACATCTTTAAAGCTACTGGTCAAATGAGAAGCAGTACTACAGCCATGGCTACTCTTTGGAAGAGTCCCTTCCCCTTTGTTTCCCTCCCATTCTTTCACCCACCCCTTCCCTTGCATTAAGTAGGACTTGCGGGTATGATGGACAGTGCGCATGGGATGCCGAATGAAAGGATTGAGCAAGGAACGTGCAGGAGAAGCTACTTTCACCTCTCACTTTATTGGTAGTGTTAAAGCTGCAGCTCAGATCCCCTGGTTGCACTCTGGCGACCTCTAGTCAACCACTGAGGAGGACTTTCTTGGAGAAAAGTAGCAGAGGCAAGCTTAGAATCTCTTGAGGATATGGGGAGGCATCTTAGTCATGTGAGAACTCCCTCTCAGCTGATGCTCTCTCTCTGTCTTCAGTTTCAGGGAGGTGTGTGGTCCTTGAGCACAGTCCTGTGCGATGCCTTGATGACCATGGATGTGATGCTGTGCACAGCTTCCATTTTCAACCTCTGTGCAATAAGCGTTGATCGGTAAGCTCCTTTGCCTGCCTTGGATTTCAGCTTTTGGGATTTTCCTCGCTGCGTTGTATTCCTGTCTACCACTATCCACACATTCATGTGTTCACATCCCAACACTTGAACAGCTTCCAGCTGGATTTGAGTTTCATTCATAAACAACAACACATGAACTGCAGTAGGGGCCTCAGAAGGCATTTGGAATAACTTGTCATCCTATAATAATACAGTTTGGATACATACCATCACTTTCAGATTAAAAACCTCCTTGTCCCCAGGGTACAACTAGCTTCAAGAGTGGAGGTCTGATATATTTTGGAGCATTTTCAAATCCTTAGATCGATCAAGACAATCCAGAGTTCTGGCACTGTATATTCTGAACTTGATATGTCCTGGTCTGCCTACCCCAGTAGTCTTCAGCCTTTTCAGATCCAGGACTCACATTTAACCCAAACATGTATTTGGAGACCCATTTCTTTTTCTTTTTACCCATGTATTTGTATGATGGTGTTGCTACTGCTGCAGCCCATCTTAGATTATGCCATGTCCCGGCAATGGGTCCCAATCCACCAGTTAAACCAGTGATCTATCCAGTAGGGAATAGGGTCCCCTCTCTGAGCTGGTTGAGATCTTGGTGCTGAAGCTTGATCCCGTATGGTTGGTGCTGGTGTCAGTTGTGCTGGCTGTTGAGCTGGCTGGTCTGATACAATTGCACCACTTTATGTCTCTTCCACAGATTTCACAAATGGAAAGAAGGAATTTGAGTCCTGTGAAAGCAAAAGCCTTTGTTCAGTAGAACTGTTCCCTAGACTGCTGGCTGTCAACCAAGCTTGTGCTGAGCCTGCATCTGTCCGTATTACCTCTGGATCACAGAACTCCTGTCTAAAGACTGAAAAGCTATAATTTTGTTGAACTAGTATACAACTATTCCATTAGCAAATATGCCCTGTTCAGAGGTCATTGATGGATACAGATTTCCCAGTGTTAATTTACTGTTTTGTTTGGCGATCCACTTGAAAATAGTTTTAGCAAATTATTTATAATTCCTTGATATATATTATAAATTGGTCCATGCTGGTTTGTTTGTTTTTTAATCAGTTTCAACAGTCCAACATGCAGCTTTGATCCATTCAAGGCAGCTGGTTCCTGATCACATAGGGAAACCTGAAAAACAATCAGCCAAACACACATAGAACCCCCCATCAGATCTCCCACTCAATAAGTGACAGACTAGTGTGGTGCTGGCAAGGAAGTTGTGGCATAGGCCCATGGACCTTCTTTCCTCTCCATCTGTTCTTTCAGTGTGTGGAGGGATAACATCTGAAAGGGGCTTCTCTAGGTGATCATAAGCTTGGACTGTGTAGACTGGGGTTGATGTTCAACAACATTGGGAAGGCACCAGGTTGGGGCAAGCTACAACAGGCAATGGGGACTAGTGGGTACAGACAAAGAGTTCAAAGAAAAGGTGGGTTTTGAAGGAAGTAAGATGTTCTAGGAAACACTTCCCAGCATAAGGGCAGCAAGGGAGAAAACAAAATTTCAGGGAATAGATTGATGGGAGCAGGAGAAACAAAGTCAGGGATATAAGAACAGGTTAATGAGGCAAAAGCTGTTTACCTCTGACAGTGTGTGCATTCATACATCTTGGCTGGATTCCTAGAGCTTGGGTAGCCAACTTGGTGCCCCCATACACTGTTGGATCTCCCGCCAACATTCCCAACAGTCAGAAGTGATGGGAGTTGGAGTCAACAGCAACAACTATGTTGGCCACCTGATGGTAGAGATAGAGATGCTCTAGGCCATCCACTCCAACAAGACTACTCCCAGCTTCACCTTCTTCTTTGTCGTTCCAGGTTCATTGCTGTCTCCATCCCACTGAACTATAACCGGCGGCAAATTGACCTAAGGCAGCTGGTCCTCATCTCCACCACATGGATCTTTGCTTTTGCTGTGGCCTCCCCGGTCATCTTTGGCCTCAACAATGTTCCAGACCGGGACCCTACATTATGTCAGCTGGAGGATAACAACTACATTGTGTACTCTTCTATTTGCTCCTTCTTCATTCCTTGCCCTGTCATGCTGGTCCTGTACTGTGCCATGTTCCAGGGACTTAGGCGTTGGGAGGAAGCCCGGAAGGCCAAGCTGAAGAGCAGCATCTACTTGGGCAACAGGCCACTGTATTGTCCGCCACCTGTCATTGAGAGGAACCAGGCTGAGGTCAAGTTGGAGGAGCGCAACCGATATACCTGCTCCGAGTGCTCTTTTCCCAGGGACTACGTGACCAATGGGATTCAGACTGTGTCCTACCCACACCTCAGATACCCACCACATAAAGGACTCAAAAGGAAGCAGGCAAAGATCAATGGCAGAGAGAGGAAAGCTATGAAGGTGCTGCCAGTTGTGGTTGGTGAGTATTCAATGCTCAGTGGTTATTTAATAGGACTGAGAATCAGCAGGGATCAGAAACAATTTAGAAGGCTCGTATTAACAGAAATGGGAAGCAGCCAGTAACCAGTTGTGGGATTTGGGATTCTAATATGAAGACCATATTAGGGCACATCTACCCTAATTTTCTTTACTCTTGTTGTCTCTCTTCACCTCACAGTGCTGATAGCTGGTTAAACAAAAGCACCAAATTGATGGGATTGAGTGTTGCTTATCTAAGTAGCTGTGTCAGACTGGGTCCTTTGTATGTCTTCCTACATGACCACATGCAGCAAAGTCAGGTTCATTAGGGCAAATGGGGCATTGCCCCACCTATCTCAGTCTGACTTCAGCTAGCCCCTCCCTTTCTAGAGTTCCCAGGGATGAGGAATTGATTGTTTGTTAAGCCATCCTGGAAATTGTGAGCGGAATAGCAAGGACTTCTAACAACTCTCAGCACCTTTAAGAAACTGGGATTCCCAGGATTCTTAGGAGGAAACTATGACGATTTAAAGTGGTGTTATACTGATTTAAATGGGTTGCCCGTGAATTGTGCAACAGGAGATCAAACCAAGGCTTGTTTCTTCAGAGTTTTGTTTTGTTTCCCAGCAGCTCTTGCTATATTCCTTTGTAGCTTGTGGTGAGTTTGGGGGCAGGGTAGCCAACCCCCCCCCCCCAAATGCTGTTAAGGTAAGGTGCTGGGTTCACATGTAGCACCAAGCCATAATTAAACCAACAATAACACACATAGCAAGGTTTGTACATAACACTACATAACACTAAGTCATGGTTTAGTAAAATATAGTTTAATAAGCCATGGTTTAGCATAATGTGCAAATTAGACAAAAAAGGGGACGCTTTTGTGGGCACCTTTCAGAGAACATTTCAGTTTCCCTAAAACACCTTTTTTCACATAATAGTGTTTACCCACAAAAATCCAGTTGAATCTTTAACTCTTTCTCCTGTTGGAAGATTTTGAAAAATATATATGACACACCTTTTGCTGCTGGATGTCTTGTTACAGGGATGAGGAACCTTTGGCCTTCTAGATGTTGTTGGACTACAACTCCCATTATCTCTGACCATTGACCATGCTGATGGGAGTTGGAGTCCAACAGCATCTGGAGGGCCAATGGTTCCCCAGCATTGTCCTGATAGAACTGGCCTTCGTGGCAGAGCAGTGCACAGCATAACTTTGTTGCTACAATTTGAATTTTTAAGTAGTAGGAATCTTTCCGCAAGTAACATATGCCAGTTGTGCTTAATTTCTTGCATGATTCACTCATCTCCTCTGGGCTCCATCCAAACTCCGCCTTCAAGTCTAAAGGTAAAGGTACCCCTGCCTTTGCGGGCCAGTCGTGTCCGACTCTAGGGTTGTGCGCCCATCTCACTTCAAGCCTAAGTCTCTGACAAAAGAGAAGAATCAGGGCTCCCACCCATGAATGGCATTCTGCTTCTGAACATATGTGCTAGCCTGGCTCTTCCATGGATGGCTGATAGGATCTCTTGCTTCATTCAAGGCATGCAGAGATTCCCAGCTGTGTTGAGGAGCAAGGGAACAGATCTACCTGTGACCTGACAAAGGAGATAAGTGTATGGATGAGCGGAGGATCTCTTTTATTTTTATCATAAAGGGATAGTATAATTAATAGTAGGTTGGCTTGCACCCGTGGTCAGTGATTGTGCGCTGTAATATCTGACGTTAGAAATATCCCAAGTGGGTACAGAATAGGTACTGGGTCAAAAGTACACCCTTGTATTGAACACACACCATACTCACTCTGAGAATTGGTGTGTGTACTTAAAAAAAAAAAAAAACCTTTCAAATCTGTCAAATGTGCCTGTCATAACAGTTCCTTTGACATGGCCGATTGCTTGAATTTCAGAACGGCTGAGAAACCCTACTTAGCAGAATGTCAGACCACCTACAGAGAAGCAACCTCATCTGGTGGGGGTATATATGGGGCACCCACATGGTGCTCCCTCTTCTACAAGGGCTGCCACATTCACTGTGGTGAAGGGAATAGTTCTGTACATGGAAAGGGCTGTGCAGTGCAGAGGAAGCTGTGTACATTATTTGCTTTGCTGCATACATGAGACTTTTGACTGAGGCACTAGAGCATCTACATCCTGTTATCAGAGGGTGCACTAGCTTTTGCAAATTGGAATCAGTGCACTTAACTTCCATAAAGCATGATTAGTGGGGGGAAATTGAGGAGGGCATACAAAGTTTAGATCCCCCCCCCCGTAATGCATGAAATGTAAAGAGCACTAGCAGGAAATGTTACTTCTCCTATATGTTCCACCCTGAGTACTCTAAATGGGCCCTTCTTTGTGGCAGGCATTGGAGCCCCTGTGACTAGGAACCGCTTAATGCTAACAGGGCCGTCCACGTTATTTCTGTAGCATCAAAGGTGGCCATGACTGGGCCATTTGAATTGGAATTGGAACTGCTCTTTTGATGTTGGAATCTTCCTTGCACCACGTCAGACCACAGGTCCATCTGACTGGCAGGGGATCTTCCAGATTTCAGGCATGAGTTTTTCCAAGCCGTACCTAGAGACCCAAGGAATTGAACCCGAAACCTTTTGCATTCAATGCATGTGCTCTACCACTGAGCTCTGGCGCTTCTCCTAAACAGCCTCTGCATCTCAGTGAAAGGGTCAGAGAGCCATGGCTGACTTCTGCTGGAATCAAAGGCTGTGGTTCTGGGAGAAGCAAGGCCCCTTTGGGGTGTTAATGCTGTGGCCTCCCTCCATTGTAGGCTCAGGTTGTATATATGTGTAAATAAACCATCTATTCTAAAGATACCACAGTCTCTGCTGTGCCTCATCCCAAAGAAAACACGAACCCTGGGTAAGCACCTGGAACCCCTGGAAATTGCACTGCTCAGAGATTGGGGTGGCAAGCAACAACGCTATATTAGGAAAGTTTTAATGGAAATTTCATTTTAATGGAGGTGTTTAATGAGAAAACCAATAGCATATTTCAGCAATCTCAGGAGAAAATTCAGCAGAATGGTGGGCCAAGAGGTTGGAGCGGGGGAGTGGTGATAGAAGCCATTATTGTCAAGAAACCCTTTTGAAATTATGTGAGAAGCTGTGCCAGAAGCCTGCCTTCAGTACCAGAACTGGCTATGTGTTTTTTATGTGACCAGCTTTATTCAGGTCAAACTAAATGGTCACATAATGGACCCTTGCAGCTGTGAAATTTTTTTCTTTCTCTTCAGTGCTTAAGGGCTTCCTCTCCTCCGCCAGCAATTTGCCTCTTTGGAGGCTTTCCTGCTAATTGTAGACTAAACTCGCAGGCTTTCTGAGGCATTTGTAAAAATTATAACCAGCTTCCCTCCTGTTGAGTAGTAAAGAGTACCTGTCTGCTGAAGAGCTCTCAGGCTAAACACAGGGGTTGGGTGAAGCCTTTACGACCTGTCACGGTGCCTCTCCCACAAAGCCCTGCAGTGTACAGCATCAGCAAGTCTCCCAATAGTGATTTGGACAGGTTGCAGCTTCTTCTGCGGCAAAAGGAACTACATCTCCCTCCTGTAAAAGCATAGGAGCTCTGCTCCATGTTGAAAATGGTAATCTGGTCACCATTCCCCTGTGCACCTTCATTGTCCACACATGGATGAAAATAAGACTCAGCCCCCCCGTGTGTAAGATAGAGACTTGGTTCAGATGGTCGTTCAGTGTTTTATAAAGAATGGTTTATGAAGCCGGGGACAACTATTGGGTCCAAGCACATCTCCCCCATCTCTCCCCTCCCCCCATCATGTACTGGCTTCAGCATAAAGATCTTGGCTTGTATTAAATGAAGATTTATTGTTATGCAGGGGTGTGTGTGTGTGTGTGTGTGTGTGTGTGTGTGTGTATATATATAGTGTCCAAAGCCCAATTTGGTTGTAATGCTGGTGTTTACCAGCACTTCATCCTCCTGGCCACAGATCCTTTGTTTGCTTATCAGATTCCTATGCTGGTTGGTGTTCAGGGAATTGCCTCCCAAAATGTACAAGTCAATGTACTCTTACTGGGCTAAATATTAAGAAGGACAGTATACAAATGCCTTAACCCATGTATGGGATACCTGTGGCCCTCCAGTTGTTGTTGGTCTATAAGTCCCACCATTCCTCACCATTTGCCATGCTGGCTGGGGTTAATGTGAGACATGGAATCCCAACAACATCAGGATGGCTCAGGTTTCCCATTCCTGCCTCAGTTAAGTAATTAACTATGGTTTGCACAGGCACAATGACTCAGTTAGAATATGACACTGAGCATGTGGGAAAGACACATGCACTGAAAGATTTGTTGTTTTACACACCCAGGGCAATAATTGAACCAGACACCAGAGGATTCTCTAATAATCTCACACATGGGGTGAGAAGAGTTCCCTTAGGCAGGGAGTTAGAAATGGCTCTGCTTGTGTGTGGGGGGGGGGCCTCTTCGGCGCTTATTTAGGTATGGATTTGAGTGCTGAGGTGGCACTGATGATAGTGGTACCAATTTAAACAAAATAAATTGTATTCTTTCAATATTGTAAAAACAAAACAAAAACAAAATACCTCAGTATCTCCCTCCAATCAGCTTCCCAGTTGGGAAGGGTCAACATTATTTCCTTTGTTTGCTTAGCAACAATGATTAAGTGTCCTTAGCAATGGTGCTGCCTGCTGCGTGCTGAAGCATTAGAGCTGTCTTCATTTTTGCCTGATTGACTTGCTTTAAAAAAATAAATAAAGCTAAGAGTCTGAGGCCTCTGCTGGTCTGCTCCCCTCTCCACCAAATCCAGCCCTTTCCATCCATCTGTTGGCAGCCTTGTACTCACCCATGGACACCTCCTTCTTGTCAGGGTTAAGGCTCAGCTTTTTCACTCTCATCCAGCC
The DNA here is from genome assembly GCF_965153285.1 of Podarcis tiliguerta. Taxonomy (NCBI): domain Eukaryota; kingdom Metazoa; phylum Chordata; class Lepidosauria; order Squamata; family Lacertidae; genus Podarcis; species Podarcis tiliguerta. The sequence continues at coordinate 59,825,783 of NC_139534.1, forward strand.
CAGTGTTGGGTCTAGACACTGAGCCAGGGCTTCACTGTCTCTCCTGATTCAGGAGTTATAAAGAAATAGCACTGGGGGTCATGAGCTTACTAACGACACTTCGCCTCGCATTGTAGAATCTATTCCACTTTTCCAAGTTGCTAATTGACGTTATTCTTGAATGAAACTCTTCTGCATCAGAGAAATGGAGGCACAGAGATTTGAAGATTTAAGTTACCTGACCTCTGGCTTCATGGGGAGCCTTCGGCAATCAGAACTTAAGTTTGTTTGTCCTTGTCTCTCTGTCTGCCACAGGTGTGTTCCTTTTCTGCTGGACTCCTTTCTTTGTGGTCCACATAACCAGAGCCTTGTGTCACTCCTGCACCATCCCCAGCGAGGTAACCAGCATTGTGACATGGCTGGGCTACGTCAACAGTGCCCTCAACCCCATCATCTACACCGTCTTCAACACTGAATTTAGGAACTACTTCCGCAAAGTTTTGCACATCTTCTGCTAACACTGCTGGATTCTAAACATAGAACTGGATTCTGAATATAGAACAGAGTGTACTACACAAGGCAAAGAGCCAGACAAATTTAACTTCTTTGTATAGTTTATTAAAGTTTTATTTCTTGCTACATTACTGTGTGCTTCAGTCTTTTTTCCTCCGGTTGGGTGAAGACAGATGCTACAACAATGCAGTTCCTCTTTTGACTGCACAACAATTATGGACATAGGCATTTATCCACGGCACAAATGATCTTTTCAAATAACTCATTTATTGTCAGATGGAGCCGCCTTCCTCCAGTTTTGTGCTCTGCAGATGTTTTGAAGAGAAACTCCCATCATGCAACTCCCATCATGCTGGCTAAAGCTGCTGGCAGCTGTAATGCAAACATCTGGAGGGCACCAGGTTGGGGAAGGCTGATAGAGAGGCTACTACTTTTGGTGAGACTGCTGATGTGGCCTAAAACAAATGTGTCGTCACCCCTGTGTACCACCTTCAAGTGTGCATCTATCTACATGCCAAGCTCCAGCATGTGCTAAGAAACATTTGCAGTGGTTGCCCCCCAACCCAATTTATGGTACCATTTTCCCCTAGAAAAGAATTCAAGCACCTTCTGGTGGTGCTGTAAAACCTTTCCTAGTTCTAACACTTATTAACTACCATATAACTGACAATCACCAATAGATGTTTATCTCTGCCTGGGGCCTTTCGCAAGGGCTCAAATCCACACATCAAACTCCATTCATCCCTGGAAGCACTATCCCTACAATTTTAAGTCAACCCATCCAGTTTATATAGTGATGCTCCAGACAAAATGAAAACACAAACAGGATGTCTGCCTGATTAAAGATAAAATCTCATGCACACACACACACAGTTTATAAGACATGCTTTGCTGAACTAACTCCATATAAACCCGGGCATGTACTGCTTCCTGCTGAATATTTCAAAATTATTGTTTCTATTTCCCAATAAGCTCTTGCAATCCACTTGTAAGAGACCTCCTGCTGATTCATGACTGTCCAAAAGGGTAATAAAGAAGGGAAGCAAGCCAATTTTCAGGCTGGGCCAATCTCACGCTTCATTACCTTCCTTGCATGCACAGCAGGGGTTATTTAAACAGAGCCTGGCAGGGTTTTCTTGTACACCCAGGAACTAATATCTCCAGATATTATACATACATCGGAGTTGCAGTTTGGCTGGAATTATGCTTGGGATGGCTGAATCTGTCAATTCTGGTTTCTCTTAGTTTCCCATTTTTCCAATCTCAAATTCAGTTCTCAAGTTCACATCAGTTTGTGGGGTTTTTTAAGTCTTCATGAAAAGTCATCATAATTTTAGTGTGAATTTCTCATAATTACACATTTGTATGCCATTTTGCCTAAATACATATTTTGGAGAGCATTTCCCCCTAAAATAATGAAGTTTGTAAGGTTTTTTCCCCCCCACTAGTTTTTTTTATGCACATGCTACTCCACTACTTGCATTTTTGTACATATTACTTGGCTGGTGACCAGCATTGCAAAATAGGAAGAATGTAAACTTCAAAAGATGGCTATGTTCTATTGTTTCAAAAAGTCTGAATTCAGCAGATTAACCTTCAAAGGCAACTGAACTGAATTTCTCTCTCCTCCCTAAATAGCACCAGTGCGCTCTCTTACACACACACACACACACAATTGAGCTCCAGGTAATATATTCAGTTATTTTCATCTAATGATATTAATTAAGAGTCAGATGATTAAATCAACTCGCTATTTTGTAATACATTTGCTGTTCTAATTTTAACCTTCGAATGTGCCAACCAAGTGAGATTTAACCAAGGACTGTTGTCCCAAGGCAGTTCACGAATCATGTAAAGATGTGCACAGAATCCTGTAGCCATGATGACTTCTAGCTTCTGCCTTAGGAATTCTTTTGGAGATGATTCCTGATTTGCTTAGGTGTCACAATGGTAAAAATGGGATAGAATCTAAAGACAATTTGACATGGATTTCTAATTAACATTGAAGTCAGCTGTGGAGACTGGTGTGGAAGACTGGTAAGTGGGTATGGAGCTTCTTAACCCAGGCTTGTGTGTGTGTGTGTGTGTGTGTTGGGAGGCCTATTTACCCTCTGCAGAGAAAAATATATAGGGTGAAAAGCAGCACTGCAGAGGGATAGATTATTAGCAGAAAAATACAGGAAGAGGCAGTAAGACTTCCTTCCTTCCTTCCTTCTCTAGCTGTTGGTCTCCTGTTGCAGCTTCCACTACTGCATTTAAAGGGGAGGAGGAGAAATGTAAGGAAAAACTACGGGCAAATAAATGGCACATTATTTTGGTTATATCTGTTTCTGTTTCTCAACCTTTATCCTGAATAGCTTCAAACTGAGTGCCGTACTGAGAAATTAAGACTGTCTGCTATGGCTCTAGCATGCTCCCACCCCTGGTGTACACATTAGCCACAATCCACATCTATCCTGTAGTTTCTTGAGAACTACTACTGTTTGTATTGGGGTGACAGGGTCCAGTTACCCTTTAGTGTGCAGAGTGAGCAATGTTCATCTGGGGAATCTTGATTAGAGTGTACACTTTACCTGCTGCAATCACACACAGAGAGATGCTCATTGGTAAGAAAATAATAAAGTGGTTTATTGTAGGAGATACATATCTTGGATAGAAAAGTTTCCAGTTCTGTTCTAACTAGTGTAGAGCAGAACATGGTAGCCATAGTTAGTTAAAGATTACTTCTAATATTGAGGTCCAGGAGAGGAAGTGTGAGGAGGAGGAAGCTGTAAACAGAATGAAACGTAAGATGTATCACTCTGCAAGGAGATAAATAAGGTGATAGGTTAAAGGATCAGGGATGGTCTGGGAATGTGGAGGCCCCTCACGCTATCTTAATCCCATGCAAACTTCTCTTCTGCAAGCTGAGTTGCATCCAAATTGCCAACAGTTCAGTGGCGTTTTCCATTAAACCAGCTTCCATCTGATTTGAAAATGTAAGCCACATTCACTTGACGGCTAAGCCCTTTGAGACAGCCATTGCACATGTGCAGATGACAGCTTCATGAATAGGAGTTCCAGGGGACTTCAGGTAAAGACATCCCTGCCTCCCCTCTGGTGTGCACACCGACTTGCAAATGCAATTTGAGAAACAGAGGAGTCTCGCTGCATTTTAAGACATGAATGTCTACATAGCCCAAGACTGGGTGGTGGTAACAGCAATCCTAAGTTTATTTGCTTCTATTGAGTCCTGTCGAGGAGAGTCTGCAGAACTAGCAGCACACAAGCTGGGTAATATTTGCCTCTGTTAATGGCCAACACTCACGCCTCATATAATTCTGCGGCCCCCTCCCATGCCTTGCCTTTTTGTACAACTAATGGCAACTAGCATAATAGTGTAAGCAAGGAACTACACAGCAGAGCAGCACCAGCAGGGGAGATGCTTTGAAGAGTCACAAAGTGTGTTCCCAAGGAAGCTTTGCCTCTTGCAATGTTGTGATTAGGCAAAGCTACATGGCGCTTCCTGACATTGTGTCCGCTAAACTGGTCAGATAAGAATAAGTTGGGCCTTGGGAAAAAGAGGAGGGGAGAGGAAAGTAAGAAGGAAGTCAGTAGCCAGAGGTGCATGAAAATGCTTGACCATGAAAGGAAGGAAGATTGAACTGCCATGGAGTATATTGTTCTACATGCTACACTTCTCTTGGCGGCAAAATGATTAAGAGGTTCTAGCACTTCCCTGGGCTTGGTTTCCTTTGGAATGAGGTTACTGAAGGCTAACTGCCATTTTGAAATATTTGCACTTATTTACCAATATATCGGTTGCGCATAGTTGGAGGTAGAGCATTGAAATGCCTCAAAGCTCATTGCTCCCACATCAGATATTCTAGCAGAACTGACAGCACAATAAGATTCTTGCAGAGAACAACTCAACTCACTCTCTTTTTTTAAAAAAAAGATTTCCATGTGCTTAACTTGAACTGCCAATCTAGATCCTTTGCCATACCCAGCTAGGAGCGGTTGTGAGGGAGAAGAGAGGCACCTGCCCCCCATGGAAGAGGTTGGGAGATGTAGGCATACACCTGGTATTGGGACATATTTTTGTTTCATCTGTGCTCTAAATCTGGCCCTTAGGTTTGCACCATGCAAAGCAACCCTGCTGAGCTCAGTTTCTCCAGTCACCCTGATGCTATTGAACCCAGTTACTCCTTGCAAAGGTCTCGTTTCCCTGCTGAATTGCACTGCTCCAAAGGCCAAAGTCTAGCAGAAGACATGAGGAATGTGAAAGGGACTGAAAAAGAAGCAGCTCCTTTTTCCAAGACCATCTCCTTTTGCAGCTCATTAAGAGTCGAGTCAGCTCTTATCTTCATCAGATAAAGGTCAGGGTGGCACAAACAGGCAGATAGCACTGGTGGCCTTTCCATTCAGAAGGGAGATGATAACCAAGACAACCCCAAAGAGGTAGGAAATCAAAACTCTCCCTTCTTTCAACCTCCAAAACCTGGTTTTGCCATGAAGCACTTGCTTAACTCTCCCATGTCTCCTCATCTGCATCCAAGGATATGCATTGGCACACGTTCCTCCCTTGCTACTATCTTCTCTTCCATTCCCTATTTCTCACCACAATCAAACATTTGACAGCCTGCTGTCCCAGGTGCTGCTCCACTGTCTGTGTTCAAGTAAGTTTCAACTGCAAGTCCTGTTTGATTTTATAACTGGGCAGATGCCCCCTTGCCTCGTGATTTGGGATCACAAGCCCAGTTTAGCCTCAAGATTCACCACAAAGTGATGACACCTGTTGAAAGCATTTGCAGATATCTTTCCCATTCACCCATGAGCTCACATTCTAGTTCGAAGAGAAACGCAAAGCCCCTATCTTATCCAAATTAAGGGCATTTCCTAGTTTCTGCCTCTTCACATCGGAGACATTCTGCTTGCTCACACTGACTGCTAATCATGAAACTGCCCTGGACACAAGCCAACGTTTCTTGCAAAAGACCCCACTGAAATGGAGACCGAGGTAACGTTATTGCCATGTATATCCCTAAGAGTGGTCAACACAAAATGGACAAGGTGACATTGAAGCATTCTTCTTGTGTGGGATGTGCATCAAGTACACACAGATGTGTAACTTCCCCACATTCTGATTATAAACTGTATTACTCTCAGCATAAGGACTAAAATGGTGATGACACAAGTTCCTCTTACTTTACACTTTCTACTGAGGAGAATACTGCTCATTACATTTAACCTGCAAGGAAAATTCCTTTACCGCAGAGACATGATTTTTAAAGCTCTGATTTCCCTGGATGAAAGAAAAATGCACTATTTGGCTGTTATTTAAGACTTTCTGATGGGCTGTTTCGTTGCTTAGAAGTTTTCAAAGCTTTGCAACCAGAACTGGAAATTTGGCAACAGAGTTATTTGGCATGATCAAGAACAACCTTCCTCCCTAAAATTACACCAAAGTGCAATTGAAAGTCTATATATAGAATGCATTTGCAAAGCACTCGTGAATGTCTTTGCAATGCCAGAGTAACATTATGCTTTTCAATGCTGCACTGAAGCAAAAGTCAGCACGACCCTATTTGGGGAGCATCTGATTGTGCGCAGCCACTCTTTATTTATTTTATTAAGTTTATTTTTAAGTATAATGCAAATTTATAAATAAATACGAGGACCAGGACAGACACAGGAAAGAAAATGGCAAGTGCTAACAATATCAGCAACATTTTATTGTGCTTCTCTTATTCCTATGACTTCCAAAAACGTTCTTCCTTTTATACGAACGAATATGGCCTAAAACCAATGCTCATTTTATATCCTGCAATTTTAACACTCAGGAAGGTGCTGCTTTCAAATCAATTCCCTTGCAGGAATGTAAGCCTCTTTCCTAAAGTGAAACGCACAATAGCACCTTCTCGCTTATTTCTGGCAGCACGAAATCAGAGCTGTAAACTCTTTATAAAGTATTCATTTTACTGATTTGATTACTGATTAGTGCTGAGCTCTTTCTTGCAGGGAGATATGAGAGAATGTTTTATCATTTATTTTATGGAGTGAAGTGGGTGGGGGTGGAAAACAAACTGAGATGTGTAAAAATTAAAATGGTAGTGACCTCCGTAGACACAGTGCGGTCTTCTCAGTTTCTCCTCAGGAGTAAATAAGAGGGTGTTTTGTGCAAGACGAGCTGGTCTATTACATATGTGAGGTGTGTGAATTGGCTAGGTCTAGCTGTGCTATAATCTCAAAGTTTTGGTGATACTGAACAAATCAACTGTTATATAGCTATTCAAATCAATTGTTTATAGCCATTTAGACACCACAGATTTGCATTTGCACTCAGAGTGAATGCTACAGGAAGTTTTCTGACTGCTTTGCAGTTTGCTCAATATCTGCACAATACAGAATTCCGAATATGTCAGAGAACTTTGTCTTGCAGGGGGTGGGATGGAAGAATGCAACAACCAAACCTAAAATCAGTGATAGTCAAAGTCCAGGTATATACCCTAATGTCAGCACACAAAACCCACTGAAGGGCTGGGCTGTTCCATATTTGTTTTGTTACATGAGAGGTAGGGAGAGAACAACAATGGCAACAATTCAAGTTTCATGTGGACCACTTTGGAGGAACATCAGAGAAAACAGGTCTCATAAACCACTTTAAAGAACCTTTTAAGTCACTTCAAAGAACCCACCAGAGCTGTAGGATACAACAATTCAAACTGTCCATCAGTTTTGCAGCGGTTCCACACAGAGGACTGTAAACATAATGTACGGTAAGTTCCAGAGTTTTCTTAAAAACACGCAGAGCCCCTAAATGTTCTCCTGTCCGTGTCTTGTCAGTTTTGGCACAGTTAGAGAACAGCAACATGTAAACAACATCACGGTTTGATCTTCTGATGAGTTCAGTTCAGTAGGACTTCACAGCGGGGTTACTGGTCCAGCCAGTCTGCTCCCTACACATGTCCATATAGATGGAAGAGGTGGGGCTCTTCAGACAATAACTTTCTCTATCACATTGTCTGCAACATCCACTTCTTCTGCCTGAACAGTAACCGTGGCTGCCTGGCCACATATATGCTGGTGGTCTTTCCAATCCTGAACAGGAGGGGCAAAAAGAAAAGAGTGTGAAATGAAAGCAGTTACCGGGTAAAAGAAAAACGTAGCAACACTGGGCCAGGGCTGCGGAATTCTAGTTTTATGAGGTGACATTCTGCTTTGAGATTTCCCCAGTACATACACCAGAATCCTAATATCACTTAGCAAAAGGGAACTAAAATCCCATTTATACCCTGTCTCTCCAAAAACATTTTCTCATTGGAAACTGAAGAGCACCAACTAAAAACAATGATTTTGTAACAATTCAATTAAAACCCACATCTTAAAAAAAACCAAACCCAAACATTAAAAGCAGCCCTAAAACTACCACATGAAAAGACTTGAGTAACTAAAATATGTTTTAACATGGCTCCAAAAGGATAAGAGCCAGGGAATAAAACTAGGGAGGGGACTGTTCGCTAAATGAGCTACCATCAAAAGCTATGGGCTTTTCAGCAGACAATGAAACCTGCCAGTTGGGCCTTACTAGATAATCTTCATGTTTGGGTAGGTTCACATGGGAACAGGAGGCCCTTCAGGTTGGTGGGTTTTTCGTGAAGGAATCTACCAAGCAGCCCTTCTGATCAAGCCCCAGTGAAATAAATGAGTGGTGACAGCTGAAAAGTGAGAGGCCATGGGTGTTTGTTTCTCTGGCTTTGCGGAGTATAAGGAATTTATTACCTTCCGCTGACAAAACGTTGAGCAGTAATTGACTTTATGGCAGCCAGTGCACTCGTTCATTGCTTCCCGACCACAGTTTACACAGGATTGCTGTCACAACGCAGACACAGAAGCTAAGTCAATGGGGAGGAAAGAAGCACTCTCTCCTGCAAAGCCTTAATAGTACGAGATACATGGTAAAGGGCAGAAGTGATGCACAATTACAGAGGTCCTGTGTAGGGAATACTTTATTATTATTTTTTAAATTAATCAACTCTTGCCTATAGCAACTGAGCACTTGGAAGGATTAAACAGGCACTTCAGTTCCCTAGACTTCTCCCCTCCAGTCTTTCTGAAGCCATGGAAGCCAAGGCTAACGTTTTAAGTGCAACATACGTGTCACAAGATGGCAATGGTGAGCCTAATGGAAAAGTCAATGTATTTTTAAAAATGCTTTTTAAAAAATCATTTTCAGAACTTTTTTTATATGTGTGTAGATTCCACCTTGGAGGGATACCTCTGACTTTACAGTTGTGAAGACCAAAGATATTCAAGTGTTTATACAACAGACCAACTGTGGATTTTTACCATATCTTCTTTAATATTCCAAGTATGCAGGAGCAGTATTTCTCAATACTTCTTCAAATGCACATACGGTTCAAAACAAGGTTAGATATGAATAAACATGTCTATTAATTTAAGAACATAGGGAGAGCTAGCTGGATCAGGCCAATGGCCCATCCAATCCAGCATCCTGTTCTCACAGCGGCCAACCAGGTCCCTGTGGAGAAACCTGCAAGCAGGATCTGAGCGTGAGACTACTATCCCCTCCTGCAACACTCAGCGACCGGCATTCAGAGGCAGAGTTCCTCTGGCCGTGGAGGTGGAACATAGCCATCGTGGCTAGTAGCCATTGATAGCCTTATTATTATATTTACAATATAAAACAAAACATTGAAATTGTCTATATGAAAACAGCTTTAAATGGTATTAGAAACATTGAAAAGGTTAAAATCACCTCTAGCTAAACAGAAATCAAACACATGTAACTTCTGTATGACTGGATAGGTTTGCATAAACAAGAATTGTTCAAGCAGTTTTAGCGTATTAAAAATATAACTTGATTATAGGTTTCAAGAGCTGATGCATTTTATGCAAATTCTTCAACCTTATGAATGTTTATGGGTGAGCCTTGGAGGGAAATGTGGGATATATAAATATTATAAATATATAAAATAAGTAAGAATTGCACGGCTTTATGTAGTTGGTGTGAACCACTTTGAATTTATTTTTTTTAATGAATTAGCTGTATGTATTTTCTTAAATCAATCAATTGATGCACTGTTATTGTGTGACTGAGTTTCAGATTGCTTTTTATATCCGCAGCTTTGAGCACAGGTGGATTTGTGGGAAATGCTGTATATAAATAAATGGACTGTGTCTATGACTCAAAAGAAAAGAAAAGAAAAAAGTCCCCCTTTGTAGTACACGTGTTTAGGTCTGCAGCCTGAACCTGATATATGGAACAGGACGGCCCATAAGAGAGCTCATTAGGCTCCTGCTTTCATCGTGTCTCTAATGATGATGGATGCAGAAAGGTTTGCCGCATGGCCATTTGTGGGGAAGGCAGAAAACAGTGGCAAGCACAAAGTCCCAACTGATTATTTTTTTAGCTCTCATTATTTCTAAGCTCATTTCATGAATTACTTTACTTCACAACTCAAAATACCAATTCCAGGAAAAGATTTATATATATGCTTCCTGATGAAAATGAAAGTTGGGGGGGGGGGGAGTGAGAGAAAAACAAGCCAACACCATGCAAGGGAAATGTGTGCAGATGGGTTGCAGGTTCCAAAGGGTTGCTTAGGTTTCCGAAGAGCAGGAGGAATTGACCTTGTCATCACCCATCCTTTTTTTCCCCTTCAAAAATGCAAATCTTAAAAAAATGGCCTCTTCAGGCTTCTTTTTCCCAGTGTAACTTGCTCTCGGGGACTCTTTTTTTTTTAAGTAAATTTTTATTGTTTTCCTTACATATTCTTTTCCAACAAACCATAATAAAACCATACATTCCCTTTGACTCTGCCGAGTCGCGACTCCCCTCCCTCCTTACAATCGGTATATTTAACCCCTTTCTATCACACACATCATTCTCATAATAATACTATTATACATTGGAGGTATTATGTCAATCCTCCTAGTGTCTTAACCTCTTTACAATTCTTCTTTAAATATTCAATAAATTTACTCCAATTATTTTGGTATCTTTGATCTTCCTGGTCCCGGATCCTCCCTGACAGTTTGGCAGGTTCTGCATATTCTGTCAGCTTTACCTGCCACTCCTGGATAGTTGGTATGTCTTGTATTTTCCATCTTTGGGCCAGGAGGGTTCTTGCGGCAGCCGTAGCATACATAAACAGATTTTGATCTCGCATTTTAATTTCTGTTCCTATTAAGCCTAATAGACACGCTTCTGGTCTATTGGGGAAGGTATACCTAAATATTTTTTTGAGTTCATTATAAATTGATTCCCAAAATTTTTTAACCTTGTCACAGGTCCACCACATATGGAAATAATCCCCGTCTACCATCTACCTCTAGGGGACTCCTGAGCACTGCTAGTTCTGACTATGAAACACAAGCATGTGCTGAGAGAGCTCAAATATGGAAAGGGGTAAATAAATAAAAAATAGATAAGTAAAACAATATGGTGCTGAACTGTGAATAAAAGAACAACAGTTCTTGATCACCAAAGTGAGGTAACAGGAGCCTACAACAGAGGGAGACAAGATGGCGCCCTCCAGATGTCATTGGACTACAACTGCCATCAATCCTGACCATTGGCCAAGCCAGCTGCGGCTGATGGGAGTTATAGTCCAACAACACCTGGAGCGTACCATATGCTTTTCCCTGGTCTGTAATACTGAAAAACTGGGAGACTATCCTTCAAGAATAAGAATACTGAGAGGCATAACTTTTTAAGCTGAAGGCTCTGCATTAGACCTCCCCGTGTCCCCAATCTGCCTTTTGCCAGCCACTTGGAAGAACCAGGATTTTTATTCAGAATAAGAACAGGTGATGAGGGTGGGGGTAGGGGAGAGATGTGAGGAAGCATTAGAATAAAGAATTGATTGAGAATAACTGCATTTTTTTCATTCACCTAAAAACAGGCATTAAATCCTCAGGCAACACTTTTAATACAACTGGTGGGGGGAAAGGGGACACTGCTTTGGTGAGCTGTCATTATGTCCTTTGGTTCATAAGATCCCATTAAAGTGAGCAAGCTCTGCGTGTTGGGGTGGCTCGTTCAAAACCTGAACAAAAATAAGGACGCAAGGAATGTTTCCCAGCTCAATCTGCTTATAGCTCATACCTAGGCATGATTAGCAACCTGGTATAATTGAACGAGGCCAGCGCAGGAAGGGATTCTTGGCAGTGAATAAATTGACATGCTGTGAAAGCATTAACACAGGCCATATTTAGTGCAGATGGATCCGCTAGCTTTCGGGCCCAACTGATTCACACTCTCATTATCACCTAATTTGTTTGCACCATCTGCCTGCAAATTATCTGCAAATCTTGAAATATAACAGGTGCCAGAGAATTATATACCTTGATTTTAGTGGGGGGTACGGCAGTAACTGCTTTTGTACGCAAGCCATTGACAACCTTGACACTGCGGCTTGTACAAGGTTTGATATACGTGGGAGCAACATTCGGGACTAGGGCCAAAGTAGATGTGCCAGCAGGAGGCCCGAGACCGGATTGCCTATGTTTTCTAAAAAGGCAAATGTAGCCGTAGAGGCTTGCCAATCTGGATCAAAGCTATAACGCTGGGTGGGCTGGTTCAAACTCACCCTCCCTTGTACCATTTTCCTGATAGGCATCACAGCCTTAATTCTGCTCCTTGCCTCTCAGGGCAAAATGTCCTTGTATGGAAAGGATGACACACACCCTAGCTATAATCCAAATAAGCCCCCCACCCTAGTGCATTTGTCTCTTGCAAGAGCTGCAGAACATCCTTGCTGAGCTGTGAGTTTGGGTGGGATCTACACTGAAGGAAGCAACTGGGATAGTCTCTGATCAGGGAATGGAAAGTATTGCGCAGACATCTCCCGCTCTGCCACCTTGAGTGCCAGTGGTTGGATAGAGCTCCCTCCTTATGAGTTGGAAACAGGACACATATGCACTGTTTTAGCCTCCATGCAACTGCAGAAGCAAAAAACGCAATACTCATCAAGTGCTACATCACGCCAGGAGGTGCTGCTATCTACACTGCACCCAAATTTCAGAGGGCACTATTTGAAAGAGGCTGCACACTTTGAGCACACAGAGCCATGTGTGCAGCCGGGACCCAAAGCCTGTCACAGGAGGCAAAGAGCACCAGCCATTTCAGAGCTCGTCCCAGGGAATTCCCAGTTGTGCTTGTGTTATCTGACCGTGCCAGTGGTCTTGGCAGCAGAGCATCATGATACTGGAGCCAGAGTTAGAGAATGTCCCAAAGGCCACCACAAGTAAGTGGATGACAGCACCCTAACAGTCATGGGGTAGACTTCATCGCTGTACCACCAGGGGATTGGGGGGCGGGGAGCAAACCAAAACTGGAAATGCATAACATTGACAGACAATGACAACATTGTTCCAGAACAGAATGGAACGTTCCTGAACTGCTGTCTGATAGCAGTGCCTTGTGCTTACCTTAATGATGATTTCTGTTTTTCCATCTACATCTTCAGCTTGTTGAAATAACTGGCCCTGATACTGCTAAAAGGAAAAAGACATTGCAAACTTCAGCTTTACAGACATCTCAGGCTGCTCTTTGGAGCATAGTTAAATGATTCCATTAAAGTGTTCTGCTGCTATGTAATTTTCTGTTCAACAACAACACTCTTGTGAGAAGGGAACTCGATGTGATGCAGAAGGGCTGTGATGAGGATCTCCTGTGCAATCTTTGCAAAGTGAATAGAAGCTGCAGGGACCTGACACTGGTTGGAGCCAAGGCACTGGTCAGCAGCAGGAGAGAACCTGCTGTTTAATATCACCTGATTAAAAGCTGCTTTTTGCCCCACAGGGGGAAAGCTGCAGGGTCCTAGGTTTGTGTGTGTGCGAGAAAGGAATCACAAGGGCGTCCAGACAAGCTGCTGACAGAATGCTGCACTCACAAAAGCTGTTAATTTGGACACAATTTGATAAGCTTCAGAACAAGAAAAAGAGTATTAATATTAATTTGAATTTCAAGATTTATTTTTATCTTCTTCTCCCGTCAGTGAGAGCTTTCTTGGGAGTCCAGGTGCTCCCACTTTTCTTCCTGCCATTCTAATATATTTAGTTTGGTTTAAGTACTTAGATTCACCGTTCTCTGGTTTATATTGCTCTTTGAAGGGGTAGGAGACACCCAAGACAGTAGTTTAAAAGCTCCACCTTTAGGTTTGAAGCTCAGCTTTTACTATATTAATTTTGTTGGTGCTCTTCTTCCAATATCAGGGCCCTGTAATCTATCTTTAGCCTGTAGTTTATTTTCTTTTATATTGGTTGCTATATCCCTGCCTTTCTTTGTTGCTTTGAAGAGTATCTTGGACGGTATAATTTAACCTAAAAGTAGGAATAAACATACGAACAGCAGATAACATTAAATAAAGGAAGATTTGAGATGAAAAGGGGTGGAATAATAGATTATGCAGCTGACAAAGGACTACCTAGAATCCCATGGACTGGGAAGTCCGAGGATAAGAGATAATGGTGAATACTGTATGGTGTGTATATATAAGTTGTAAAGATGCATAAGCAAAACAAAATAAAAAGAACAAGAACAAGAAAATAGCATTAAAGAGCCAAGCATGGGAAGCAGCATCATGACACGGAAGACAGAAAGCAACTGTTAGCTTTCTACCAGCTTTGATTCATTGGCTGAAAGTTGTTAAGATGCTACAAGGCATTGCCATGGTACCAGGCTCTATGTAGATCACTACCAACAATGGTGGCCAGCAGCAATTCTGGAATCTATATCTCCATGATCTTTCACCTTCCTACATGTGACCCCTTGGTTGAAAGGGCCAGGGATAAAACCCTCCCCCTGAACTTGCCTTGTCTGGAACCTCTTCAAAACCTTAAGATGCAGGAAGGCAACCACAAGGATCCCAATAGTAGTCTAGCATTGGGGAGGAAACATTTTTACTTCTCTCCCATTGTTTCCAGTAGTTGGGACACAAATGTGTTAATTTAAAAAAAATCAAGAAGAAAAGAATGGAGGAGCGTGAGAGTGTTCCACTGCTCTCACTTCCCATCTGCCAAGGACAGCCCGGCAGAGCATTGGATAAGGGGGACAAACTGCCTCCAGATTCCCCTCCCCTGCTTTAAAACTGTGCGGTTAAACTGGTAAAGGAAGTTTAGGTGTGAAAATCCAAGTATTGCATAAATTCCAGTTCTCCATTACTCCACAAAATCTCCTTCCCCACCATCCCACCTCCAGTTAGAAAAAAGAAAAAAGGAAATGGATATGTCTGTAGCTTTGCTAATCTTGGAGAAATGTCTTTATATCCAGACAATCTGTACATATGGTGTCCTCTTCCTCCCCTGCCCGCCCCAGACATTTGATTGATTGGCGGCAGTAGGCTTTGAGGTCTCCTGAACTCTTTCTTTGCTCTACCTGCTTCCCTTTGACAAGCTTCATGTTGCTACAGGCTTATAATGAGAAGGAGTGCTACTGCCATGGGGGCGATCCATCTTTATTTTGGCTTAGTTATCCCACAGGAAGGCTTAAACTTTGGGAGGGGGCTGGCTCATTAGGGGGACTTGCTATGGTGAACAAGTTTGGGTTTGCCGTAAGGTAGGGCAAAAATGGATTGCAAAATTTCACATGGACATTTTTCGAGCTATAACACTTTCCTTCGTGGTCTTAACTCAATATTCCTTCACACAAAACCCTTTATTTATATACCCTTCATTCAGCATGGAAACACGCAATAAATTCACAAGGCAGGCAAGCTCCAGAGAGCCTTAAACTAAGCACAAGAACTCTGTTAGGCAGTGCTAAATAAATTAAGTTAAATGTATCAAGACTGGAGATACTAGCCAAAATTAGATTCAACACCAGCCTAGGGTGTTAAATCTCCTGAGGAACAGTTCAAAAACAATCTAAAGCAAAGTAGATTTATCCAAGAGTAGAACCTAATACTTAAGCAGATTAAAGGCTTAATTTCAGATCATCTTTATGACCTGACATCACAGCATTTAAAGGTCTGGAGTGTTGTGAGTTTACAGGAACATAAAATGACCATGGCATAGAATCACATTAGGCAGAGAGGAAAAGATGGAAATCTCACACTTTTTATGATATACTTGCTCTTTAAGCCAAGAGAAGCAGCTTTCAGCCTTCAAATACTGTGTAACATAGATACCAGTATTAACTCTCCCAAGTATTCCAATGCCATTAAAGTGTAGTAAGAACTGTCAAGAAAAAAAATTGATTTGGTTTTGGTTTTTTGCCTAGGAAGTAAAGCCAATTACCAGCACAGGTTTGACAGTTATGACTCAATTGATATAACTGTTCCTAAGTCGTAGTGTCTGCCTCTACTATATATTTTGGAAAGTTGTTTGCTCACTTTCCACTTGGGCACCTATTAAGATACCGCAACCCCATTTTGCATGATGGTTCCTGAGATCAAGGAACAGGTTTGTCCATGTTGGGATACAATTGGATGCCATTTTGAATCAAGATGGCAGACTGAAACTTTCCAAACTTCACTGATTTCAAAGCTGCAATCATTTGTTGGTTTCTTAGAATTCCCAAGCAGCACCAGATTTGATGCTGCTTGGTATTAATAATTTGGCTTATTTATTCATATCATTGCCATACATGTTCATAGTGTCTTCTGTGCAGACTTTTAAAAGCCTGCTAAAAACTTCCCTATTCCGTCAGGCCTATGCAGGCAATGATGTGTACAACACTAACAATGGTCTACTGATGTTTGTTTTTATTTTATTTTTTTATTTTTATTCATTTGAAGCTTTTAAATAATTTTTACTGTCCAGTTTTATGTTTTTATAAACCACTGCGATAGATTTTTATGACACAGCATTATATACATTTTTTAAAAATAAATAAAATTGTTAAGGGCCTGATATAGGTCTCTATGCTTCAGAAAAAGCTTGCTAGTCAGAACAAATAATCTGTAAAAGTTGTGCTTTGCTTAGCAAGGAATGGGTTTGCCCACCAGTTTTTGTAAGGCTATTTTCTAAGAATGGTAAAACAGGACATATGAAGGAAATGCCTTGATCCTTGAGTTGTAGTGAAGAAATGGGGGGAAAGTCTGGTGTTGGACCTCACCGTAAATGCTGCAAGAGAAGCCCATGAGAGGCATTAGGTCAAGGGTACCTCAACTCTGGATGCCTGAACACTTACATAGCAAGCTGTGTGTATCAGTTAACTATTTGTATCTTGCTCTCAGAATTGTGGGGCGGGATGTCCGTTACATGAAACAAAACCGAATCTCAATTAGAACTTCTTTCTGTTAACTCTAAGGAAATATGTGACATGTATGCATTTTAATGCGCATCTGCCAAAGAGCTGAACTCTGTGGCTTTGAAACAGACCCTAAAACCTTTTTTTGTATCCCGAGTTTCTTTATTGGATTTTATTAGTGGCTATATATAACGTTATCTCTGCTGTGTTATTATATGCTATCTATTCTATTGTTGCATTGCTCTCAACGTTTTCATCCTCAGCCGGTTTGCACATGCTTGCCTTAAAATGTGGGGGTAGAAATAAAATAAAATACCAATATATATACAGTAAAAGCTTGGGTCATTGTGTTGCCGCCTTATAATTACCTCTCTGCAGCCACATATAACCATGCTTGGCATTTTAATCCGCACAAACTGTGGTATGCAGACTAATCTGTGCTAGAGTTGGCATCTCTCTCTCATGAGACTTCCCTTCCAGACTAACAGTGCAATCCTGTGCATAAATACTCAGAGTTAAATGAGACCTAACCAATGTAAGTGGGTACAGATCTATAGCCTTAACCTTGAACCGAAGGGGAATTTTTGCCAGAAGCATTTTCGCAGCCCTGACAGAAAAAGCTTTCCTGGGCTATGGGGATCTTGAAGATAGAGGATCCCTTGACATATTTTTAATCTAATCTTTACGTCACTGTTAGGATGCAGGAGGACACCGATGTTTCTAGATGCACAGTTCCCAGGCATCCTTTAGAACATCCATAATGGTGAAACCAGTTAACATTAGGCTTCTATTTGCTGTACAGAAATGCAGTTTTATCCAAGGAATGTTGGATGCTGGGCTGGAGGGTCAACCTCCCACCCTCAGCAAGATGTGGCTGTTTCTTCCAGTGTACCCCCAAACCCACAGTGTGTTGAGCCAAATATGGTTGTCGCCCAGCTATGCAAGCCAGCACATCTATCTCTTGCTGCCACCAAGGCAAAGCTCCGATTATGACAAGAGGGACAAGAAAAGACTGTTTCTCATCCTGCAGCAGAAGCCGACATCAAGCTGCAGCAGGATGAGAAATGTGTGCCACCTCCTCCCTGAAATGCTTTTACCTCTGAGGCAGAAATAAAATATGATCCATATTTTTCCACCCAACATTATAAACATTATTTACCCCTTCAGAAAACCTAGATGTATGAAATGTTCAATTATCTTAGAAAAATTCAAATACTATAGAGGAATGTTTAAAAGAAATGTCAGATTGAATAGTCACCTAACTACCTTTTTTCTCATATTTCGGGACAGCAGTTTCTGACTGTGTTTTATTAAAGCACATAACTCTGGAAGGTAATTACAACAGTCACACACCATGTCCTCAGGCTCAAGCTGGTATATAACTTAACAGGTAGCAGCCTGGGTAGCAGAAATGTTTTTCATGAATGACTGGTGAGGAAACTATTGCTCTAACAGTCCTCATGTAATGCAACACCACAGTAATAGTAAAAAAAAAAGTAAGTAAAGGACCCCTGGACGGTTAAGTCCAATCAATGGCGACTATGGGCTGTGGCACTCATCTCGCTTTCAGGCCGAGGGAGCCAGCATTTGTCCACAGACAGCTTTCCTGGTCATGTGGCTCGCATGACTAAACCACTTCTGGTGCAGCAGAATTCCCTGACAGAAACCAGAGTGCACGGAAGACTGTTTACCTTCCCGCCACAGTGATACCTATTTATCTACTTGCACTTTGACGTGCTTTCAAACTGCTAGGTAGGTAGGAGCTGGGACAGAGCAACGGGAACTCACCCCATCGCAGGGATTCGAACCGCTGACCTTCTGATAGGCAAGCCCAAGAGGCTCAGTGGTTTAGACCACAGCGCCACCTGTGTCCCACCATCGTAATAAAGCACATTGTCTTCTATTTCTTGAATTGCATGCAGTTGGGATGGGTGGGTGATTTCCCCCAGCTCTCCTCTCTATCTGCAGCCTCTCCCCTCACCTGCAACCCAACACACACATTTCGAAGGACCACCCAACTCTCAGGAGCAGATTTCCAGGGGGCACAGGAGGATCCAGAGCGATGGGGAGGGGGTGGCAGGAACCCCTGGCCTTATGAATGTAAACTCTGTTCTGTTGTTTAAAACCACAGTTTTCCTCTTGGTGTCTCTACCTCCTCACTCCCATGCCATGGACACTGGTGTTGTGCAACTTGCCTTCTCCTTTGTTCCCCTATCCCACCATGACTTGCTGCAAGTCCAGGGTTGTGATGTGGCACTGCAAATCCTCTAATGGGAGCTGTGCAATGACAGCCGTATATTTTTATGTGTACAGGAAAGGGTGGGATTAATTCTTTTTTGAGTCTCAGATAAAATGAAACCGAAAAGTTCATTTGACGGGTATGAATTCTCCAAGTATCGAAACAGGAGAAAATGACTTCCATGGCACAGAAAAGAGCGGCTTTTCTCTCTGCCACCAATTAAATGCCTGCATTTATGAAACCAGCTTGTTTCATTTCCGCTCATTAACAACTTAATCTACATGGCAATATTATCTCCTTCATATATGACTCGTAATTTCCGGGTCATGAGTTGCTGTCTTCTCCTAACCAAGATGTTTAAGCCAATGAATATCCTGGAAAGAAGCCATTGCATGGTTCACACATCCCTTGCCTTCTGCACACTTAAGCTGGGTCTGTAAGTATAATAGGAATATGTGCGTGCCTGCCACTACTGATTACTTCCCTCTGCTCCCCACCAATGCACAGGAGAAATGTTCAAGTCCAGTCCCATTGCCCGTCATGCATTATCCATTTTCAGGAAGTTTTTAATGTAAAGGAGCATTTCAAAACAGCAGACCCTGTGCCTGCAGCCTCAAGTTACCAGGAGCCTGTCCTTTTATTCTGCTGCATGTATAGGGCTAGCTGAAGCAATCATTGTGAAGCAAATGTAAAGCCCTGTGTTTGGTGGAATGTGAGGCACGGTTCCCAGAGATACGTGCAAGGCATCAGCTGACAATGCAACTATCAAGGGAGAAAAAAGGCATGTGCTGAACAGTCTTTGAACTACAACCCAAATGCCCTCTGTGTCGGGTTGGTAGGGTAGATTCCACTCCTCCCCCCCCCCCCCTGCATTTTTCCGACTACTCCTGTATGTCCCCTGCTGTGATACCAGGAGGGGTTTTTGTAGACCTTCAAAGCCCACCCCCAAATTTGTCCAATAATAATAATAATAATAATACAGTGGTACCTTGGGTTAAGAACTTAATTCATTTTGGAGGTCTGTTCTTAACCGGAAACTGTTCTTAACCTGAGGTACCACTTTAGCTAATGGGGCCTCCCGCTGCCGCCACGCCACCACCACGCGATCTCTGTTCTCATCCTGAAGCAAAGTTCTTAACCTGAGGTACTATTTCTGGGTTAGTGGAGTCTGTAACCTGAAGCGTCTGTAACCTGAAGCGTCTCTAACCCGAGGTACCACTGTAATAATTTTGAAAAAAATCTTTTTACTGACTGAATGCTCCCATAGCCGCCCCCATCCCGGTGATACCAACAATTGTTTTGCACACACACCCAAATGCCCACCAAATTCTTTTTTTAAAAAAATTACTGATCACTCCTATCGTCCCCTACTGCGATTCTGTGGTGCCAAAATGTTTTTGTGATTACCCAAGACTTCCCCAAATTTTATCATTTTATTCAATCAATCAATTTAATTACATTAGATTTGTTTTTTTAAAAAATGGCCACACCCACTTTGACATACAGCCCTTTGCCCCTGGTGGTTGACCACAAGACAATGAGACCACTGGCCCCTAAAAGGTAATGCACTCCTGGTCTAATAACTACCATCACGTCTGACCTCTGAGGTTCCTGGGGGATTTTTGGTCAGCAATCCTTTGACATCCCTGCCCAAGGCCATTGCGTGACCTTTGTTTATTAATGTATTAATAATTTTTTATATGCCATTCCATAGGAGTTCAGAGTGGCATGCCGTGAAATAAAAAAAGCAAGAAACAGTAAAATCCTAGAGGGCTCAAAAGCGTTTTAATACATGTTTAAAGTGTTAAAATGTCCTTCTAACACAAGCAGCGAAGGAGCCATTCAGATATCCTGGAGGTGGGAGTTCCAGAGGCGGGGTGGGAAGGGACAGATAGCATAGAAATGGCCTTGTGCATGCTGTTACCTTACAGATAGCTGAAGAAACAGCAATATCTCAGCTCAGGATTATATGGAGGAGGGTGATTCTTCAGGAAACCTAGTCCCAACTTGTTTAGGTCTTTATAGGTCAAAAACCATCACTTGGAATTGTGCTTGGAAATGAATAGGTGCCAATACAGTTGGTACAAAAAGAGGGTGACATGTCTTATATCCCACTCCCATAGGATGCTTTTATGGCTGCTAGCTGCTCCAAAGCCAGCACAGCAATTCAAATACTCTGTCCACTGCATCTCACTGGCTCTATGAAGTTTTAGCCACCATGGTTGCATAGAAGTGTGTGCATATCGTCTGGACAAAAGACCAAGGTTAGAACTAGGTAGTGACCGGGCCTTAGTGTCCTTATAGTTCCTAAACCTATTCCTATTACATCGCTTCTTTCCCCTGTGCTGGCCATTTTCATCCCAACCTCATCCTGCTCCACTCACCCCAACCTTGTAAAAATAAAAATAAAAAATGTAATTTTATGTGAATGTCTATATGCAGTAAACGGTATAGTTGTGCAAAATAATTGCAATGATTATTTATTCTGCCTACAGCTGGAATCTGTGAAAGTGGACCACAGCTTAGATCTGTTCTGGCAAATAGCAAACACCCATGGATCTTGATGTAAAAACGGTGTGGTTGTTGTTTTATTATTGCTAAAGACAGTGTTACAATTTTCATTAAAATCAAACTCCAGTCATTCAAAGTACAGGTACTTTCTGCATCAAATTGAAGAGTACAATCTAAACTTAAGAAGTTCCATGATAGGCAGCCTTCCACTATGGCATAAAAGAAACTGTGAAGGCTATCAACTTGCCACCTGAGCAAGTCGGCTGCAGACCTATTTAGAGCTAGAATTGTGTTGTCATTCCACAAACATAGTTACCTCTTTCCTCTCCACATCAGCTTGAATTTTTGCTTGAGTGACAGCAGCTTCTCTGAAGGAAGAGCTGGCCTGCTTAGCTTGCTCGATCAGAGTCTTCAGCTGCTGAGCTGTGCTGAGAAGGGAGTTGACCGTCTCCTCAAGGTACAGCCAACTCCGCTGCTCTGTCACTTCAAGACCATTCACCACGGAAGCCGATATGGTTTTGGTGGGGGTGGCAGGTGGCACAGCCAGGGCAGGAAGTGAGGTCAATACTGAAAATCAAAAGAAATCCATTAAGATACTTTGGTTCAAGTTCAGTTGGAAGCCTACTGTATAGTAGCAACTTTAGTCTGTAACTGCTTTGGTTCACCTCTCTGCCCCTTTAGAGGTTCAGAATTACCTACAACCTAATCAAAATTTCATACCGCTAGCAAACCTAAGTTCCTGGAGGGAGTTCCAAAAGCACAGATATCAAAACTATAAGTGTTACTGCATACTCAGTAGTCCCTTTCCAAGCTTTGGAAGTCACTTTCTGCAGAGATCCAGCAAAAGTCAGAGCTTTGTGCGTCTTCCCAGAAGCAACACGCAGCCACTTCATCTTGCAACCCGGAAGGACAGCAGGGACTTCTTTTACAATACAGTCCTATCCATGTTCACTCAGGCAAAAGTTCCACCATGTTCAATGGGCCTTAACCAGAAAAGTGTTCACAGGACTGTAGCCTTAATGGCATCTTTTAATGGGACATTGATCATGCACTAATCATGTTACCAGCTCTGAGCCTCTGGCAAATGCAAGAACACGGGCTGAATACCAAATAAGCTTTAGAACAGCTTTGTTGAGGGACCAGGAGTAGGGAGATTAAGTCAAGCTGTTCTCCACTGCTGCATCATTGAAAAAAATTGGGTGGTGATGGGTACAGAAACATGAGCAATGAAGCACTTGGTCTGCAAAGGAAAGACGTGTGTGTGTGTGTGTGTGTGTGTGTGTGTGTGTGCAAGCTGAAACTAATCAGCTCACTGTGGTTACACAAGCCACAACTGTTTTCAACAGTGTTTGCATGGGGCCCCTACACAAGCCCCCACAGAAGAAACAAAGCTGCCTGCTTTGTGATGCCAGCTGCCCACAATACTTATGCCGCAAAAGGAGCAGTTGGCAAAGGGTCCCCCAGAGAATGTCAGACTCTTGCTTGTTTGCTCAGAAGTAAGCCCCACTGTTAGGTGTGTCACAATATAGACACAAATATTTGCATGTAATCCTATCTATGTCTACTCAAAAGCAAGTCTCTCTGAGTTCAATCCTACTCCTAGGCAGCTGTTAGTAGGAGTATAGCCTTAAAGGCATAATTACACAAGTGTACAGATCAGATCAAAACATTTTTAAATTCCAGTTTTCATCCAGAAAACTCTGCAAGAAATAATATGTCTTTACACCAAGTATGCTTCCAGTTCCCCCAAATCATTTAAAAATGCTAACTACGTTTTAAATACAAACTTGCGTAGCAATTATTTAGCATGTATTAGACTTTAACCATACTGCAATGGGTGCAAGTTTCAAAGTTAAAGCCATGAATTAGAGAATCAAAATGTAAACCCCAAAGCTTTTATTAAGTTAGTAAATGAAACAGATGTTTGCTCAACTGTATCAATAGGATTGTAGTTAATTTGATTCAGTAAAACATCCCTGTCTTCCATATATTTGCAGAAGCAACGGCTTTCAGCTACTATGCTTTCTTTCAGCTACTATGTTTCTTGAGGAACAAAGCTTGACATTTGATTGCCTGATCTTTCCATAAGTGTTTCTTACTTCTGTAGTCATGCCCAGTTAATGGGCTTTTTTTCTAATGCACTTGCTCTTTAGAATAACCAATGCTCAACAGTGTGCTCAGAAGTGAATGAAAAAGGAAGGTTTAAGAGGTCACGAGGGAAATAAAATCTTATTAAGAGCCACACCATGCAATATCACAGCCACCACCAGAGGTTTTTGTTCTTTCTTTGCTCAGTGAATAACCCTAAAGAACTCGACTGGATGTGATTCTGCTAATGCCATGGTGCTGAGAAAGTATAACCCCTTTACTATCATCACCACCACCACCACCTTATAGGCCTACACATGGGCTCTATGACATGTTCAGTCAGACTCAGTGTGAGTTTTTGCCATGTGCTTCAGCTGACACCAAAACTGCCACTCAGCCTGCAGTTCATCTACAAACCATGGCACCAGACTTGTGGGCGAAAGTCCAAATGCAGTTGAATCAATAACGAGGTTTCTTCCAGAGAATCAACAGAATGGTACCACTGGAACAGCCCCCAATGTATTCCAGAAACTGACAGGTTTCATAAATCCCCTGGGATGGCCAAATTAATAGATTCCCTATTCAGACAGAGATCAAAGCAGTGGGAGGAACCTATAGCCCTCCTGATGTTGTTGGACTACAACTCCTTAGCAATCTCTTTTCTTGTGACTTGGAGCTATTGGTTCAGATCCTAGCCTCTGGAGAAGGAGAAAACAAGATTAGCCAGTGTGGCTGGAAATGCTAGGAGCTTACCCATATTTGAGCTGGTTAGCAGTCTGAACCCAATAAAAGCCTGGTCACAGGGCCTCTAGCCTCCAAAACATCTGTCTCCTGACCAGTATACAACAAAACACTCAGCACATGCCCTGCTAAAGTATTGGGCCACAATGCTGCTGCATTTTGTATCTGAAACTGTATTCACACACCCCCACCCTTCTCCTGATTCCCTATCCACCCCTCCAATCTGTGGAGAGGTTAGCTAGCAAGCACTATAAAACATACTGAGAACTCCAAAAGTTGTGCTATTTACGACTTCCAAAAGGGAACTTGACGAAAACGCATCAAAATCAAACTAGTCCCTTATTGAAGAAAGCTGATATTGACATATGCATCTAAGGTGAAATGTTGTTAAGATGTCTTACTTACACAATTAGTTTCCAGTTGCGCAGACAAGAATTTTCCTCCTTTCCCAATGCAGACCCCACAAAACCTGGTACTTGGGGGGACTCCCTGAAGCAGACTAGGCCTGGGCAATATATCAATGTATCGCCCAGGACCGGTCTAAGGGGGAGACCGCAATGATGGCTTCCCTCAGTGGTACATCATGGGTGAAACTGCTGCCTCCCGAGTCCCTCTGCTACCAGTGCCCAGAGGAGAAACACGCTGCAGCGAGGTGCTGGAGGCAGAGGGACTCAGGAACAGCGGCGGTTTCACCAGCGATATACTGTTGAGTGAAACCGCCATCGCGATCTGTCCTCATACCAGAGCAGAGGGAGAAACAAGCAACATTGGCGAGGCGCTGATACAGCTTGTTCCTCCCTCGCTTTTTTAAACTGCTTGGGTGATGGGCACACCACTGCCCTTGCCTCAGCCAAGCAGTTTTATGGAGCCCCCAACTAGCCACCGGCTCACACGATCCAACAGCAGGGTCGGGCTCCATTAAAGTGCTCCCGCTCCCCATTTGAGAGAGCCCCGATCCTTCTCCTGCTCACGTGTGAGAAGAAGGATTGAGGCTGCTCAGATGGGGAGTGGGAAGCTTCTTGCCCCACCCCCGGCTAAGGAGCACAAACAAGCTCCTTCCTCCTGCGCCCCCCACCCATTTCAAGGCAGCGGCGAATGCTGCTTTAGCTGCTGCCACTGCTTTGGCAGGGGGAGTTGTGAGCGGACTGCTTGTCTCATTTGGGACAGGCAGCCTGTTTGCCCACCCCACCCGGCCCATGCCAAGGCATCGGGTGTGGCAGGCATGTGATGGAGCATTTACACATCTGCCTCATCCACTGCTGCCTTGACACGGGCGGCGCTGGGCGATGGAGGAGACGGCACTCTGGATGAGGCAGAAGCTGCACACGGTGGCCGGCAACTGCCTTGTTCCTTCCCAATTCCTTTCCAAAATCGTGATATACGTGCCATACCATGATGTTTAGCTGGCAGTATATTACGATGTTGGAAAGCAGCTATCGCCCAGCCCTAATGCAGACTGGGGAACCACAGGGGGAAGGGGAGTTCCATTGCAATGCCTGATCTCTCACTTAGCTCTTTGGGATGAAACTTACCAAGTTTGGGATGAGAAGTTGGCAGTGCTGCTTCTGGGAATGCGGAGATTTGACAATTGTCCTGATAACTTGGGTAGTGAGGCTCTGGATGTCTGACCCGGCAAGGCTGCTGAACGTTTGTGTCTTGTACTACTGGGGGGAGGGAGGGAGAAGGAAAATCAGGACTCATGAAAAGAATTCATCATTTGGTTTTGATTTTACACTTTTGATATGAGTACCCAAGATGCAAGATTACAGTACGAAAAGGAATGAGCAGCAGCTGGAATTATTTTGGAAACAATGTGAACTGAAGAGCTCATATCACTCTTTGTTAAAGAGCAATGCGAAGACTTAGATTAGACTCCACAGATTTTTCTTTGCAAAGTGTGTTATTTAAATAGCTGGGTCCCTCATAACAGCAATCAACCAGTAATGAACTGAATTGTTTCTCTTGTAAGACAAGCAAGACTGAAAATATGTATTTAATAGTTTAGCATAAAGTTTCAGCTTCAGTATGGAGGATTAAAACTGGAATTCAGAATGTGGACAATCAATAATTCAGATAAGTAAGTTCCTTATTCTAAATAAATACCAAAATTCTAGCATCTGCTGTTTTTCCTTTAAAAAAAATAGTAGTAATGCTTATCCAAAATGACTTACTAAGGATTTGCAGGCATCCTTGTGCAAACAACCAGAATTTTATCCCTTTAACTGACCTGTCACTCTAAAATTTGATCAGAAATGCTTAGATTCCCTAATTTTTTAAAAACATTATCAAATCTAAATCCATTTTTCAACCACTTCTGAGACGTTGACATTTCATGGGGAGTATGTTTTATTAAGTTTACTTACCCTTACAGCATAGAACCTTTTCAATAAAGGTCAGTGGTCTCAAGCCAATACTCATTCATATGGAGAAATATTTCAACTCATTAAAATTGCTGTTATCTGCTCTCTGTATTCGTATACCCAATTTAACAACTACATGCTTGCATGTAGGAAAAAAGGTCCTGTGTGAATTGGGCATAATGTTTATTATGATATTGCTAAAGGCTGCAATCATAAACACAATTTCCTGGAAGTAAATCCCACTGAAATCAATAGGGCTTACTTCTGAATATACTCCCCTAGGATTCCACTGGTCAACTGTAATCCTATACACATTTACATGAGATTAAGTCTCACTAAACTCAGTTTAGGATTTATTTTAAGTAGACATCCATAGGATTGCAGTGTAAAGTCATGTGAGTTGCTGTCTTCCAATTTTCTTAGACATTGGCCAGATTTGTCTAAACCAGTTCATCTTAAACTATGGTTTACTCATGAACATACCTCTACTCCTGCTGTGTGGGTCCCCCCATGTGGCTCAAATAAGCCACAGCATAGTGTTTCATGTCATTCAAACCCATGCCATGGTTTCTTTGAAACAAGCAAACCACAAATAGCAAACAGTATAGCACAAATTAACCAAGAGCAACCCTTAGTTTATTTCTGAGCTTATCCCTTGCAGTTTGTTTGAAACAAACCACGGTCCAGGTTCAAATGACACAACAAACTATACTTTGGCTTGTTTGAGTTGCGCAGGATAAACTGTGGCTTATCACAGTGGCTGAAGCAGCTTGCTGGATCCCTAAATCTGAACTGTTAGCCTTAGGCATCTACAATTCCACACAAGTATCCCAATCACATGTGCATACATGTGTGAATTACTTATTTTACTTACCAGACGTACCAGTAAAAACATCACCTTGGGATGGGCTTTCTGATATAATAGCTGTGGCCTCAACGCTTGATGTACGGTCAAAGGTCAGAGTGCCAGAGGTAGTGATCTGTCCTGAAGGAGTCACAGTGACTAAAAAAAGTGTAAAAACGTTTTCCAGATATTAGTGAAATGCTAATACCAATCAGCTAGAGGTCTCTTCATTTCTGCTTCCAAGTTGCAGAAACCAGGCCACTAACTCAGGGGTGACTGTGGCCCTCCAGATATCTGTAGACAACTCTAATCATCCTCGATTACTGGCTACGCTGGCTGGAGCTGATGGGAGTTGGGAATCCAGCAACATTTGGAGAGCACAGCTCAGCCACTCTTGCACTAACTCATAGTCAAACTTCCATTGCATTTCAAAAAAAACAGACACAGCCCTCCTCTGACACCACTGACAGAAAAAACAATCCAGAAGAAGTAATATAAAAACTTAATCTAAATACTCAAATTTTAGATAATACATTATGCTAGTACTTCCTTGATGTGTTTGCCATTGCAACGCATACCATGACCATCTGCTGGTTGCTGAAGGAAAAATCCTCAGCATTGCTTGCTTTTCTGAATAAAAGTGAGAAAGCAGAAAGGAGGATGGACATTTCATATGGATAACTTTTATAAAGTTATTTTAACATTACAACATGCAAATGATGTATATACACACGATTGTGATTCATTTGATAAGGCTGTTTATTCCAAGAATGACTTACAAGTAGTAGCAGCAGTTCCAGGAAGCAGAGTGATGTTTTTTGGGGAATCCTTCTTCACTGGAGTTGTGGGCAATTCGTTTTCTTTTTTCCGTCTTTTATAGGGCACAAAGAGTCTCACAGGACCACTCTGGTAACAAGCAGAAAACACCAGTGCTCAGAGCTTCTCTGCCATGGCTGTTTCTGTCAAACTGTCTTGCTCTGTGTCTCAAGCAAATGATTTGGGGTATCATGCAAGGGCAGCATATGGTTTTTATTCAGGGTGGGATTCACCTAATGATTCACCCAATGTCAGTGGAAGTCCCAAACAAGGACTTCTGCTTGTGCAATGAGGTTTCCCCCTTGCACCTCCTGAAATTGGTCCCACCAAAACAGCACATGGTGGGAGGAGATAGGGGTCATTCTGTTTGACAAGCTGAAATGTTTGCACAGATGTAACGCTTGTCATAGTGGGATGTTGCATCCCACCTCTAATTATTTAATTTAGCATTACAGTATTGTATTTGCGCTACCAGAGTGAGGAAAGAGATGCTTGTGGGTAGCGGTGTTTGACCTCAGTGCCAAATTTACTTTACTGTGGAAAGTAGGGTTTGTTTGTTTGTTTGTTTGTTTGTTTGTTTGTTTGTTTGAAAAAAGGAACATTTCCTTAGCCAGAAAGTCCACCTTTCCGCTGGATCTAAGAGGGGGTGATTTTCTTGAGGAAAGGAAGACATGTTTTAAGGAGCAGACCCCAGTCCTGTCCAAGACCACTGCCACATCCCTCCCTCCCTCCTACCAATGGTGAAATCACAGCTGAGCAAGGCACCTCTATTCCTTTTGCACCATCATCACTAGCAGGTCAGAGTGCTCCTGAAGCAGAAAAGAGACCCCAATCTTTTTTAAAAAAATTCCTGAGCCTTTCTTAGGAAACCCTGGAACAGATGAGAGCTTTCCTTCCCATTTCCAGAGAACTCCAACCTATTAGCGACAGTAGCACAAAGGGAAACAAGATGACTGATTTCACCGCCACAGTGGATTTCCACCTTGACATTGTAAAATTTGATCTGGAGGCTAGTAGGCCGTGAGAAATAGCCTGGCAGGCTTGATCTGGCCCATAGGCTCACCACCCCTGCTCTGGACAGTCCTAGGGAGAGGACCCTACAGTTATCATGGTGTGCAATCACACAAGACTCAGAGAGCAGGCCTTTTTCTGTTGCTGCCTCTACACTCATCTCATGTGATCTTTAGAAAACATAGTAAAAATGTTCTTACTGAGGTGTGCATTTGAACAGGTTGCTTACAGATTATAATTGCAGTAGCTTAATTTACTCTTAATGAAGGCCACTTGACAGATTAATTTATTAGAAAACACTAGAGCTTATATATGTATAAATAGAATGTGTATTTTCAAATAAGTAAGTTGACAGATAAATTATCCTCAAT
This sequence comes from Podarcis tiliguerta, assembly GCF_965153285.1. Lineage (NCBI taxonomy): Eukaryota > Metazoa > Chordata > Lepidosauria > Squamata > Lacertidae > Podarcis > Podarcis tiliguerta. The sequence continues at coordinate 59,855,454 of NC_139534.1, forward strand.
AATATTTCTTCCATCAGAAAGTCAGATACTGCAACTGTAATGAAGTCTCAGTGAAGAGCTGTCATATGAAAAGACCACCTTTCCTTTCTGCCTTTCCCTACTAAGCAAAGCACACCTCGATCCATCAAGTTTACAGTTATTCCTTTCTTGAGATGCTCATAACCTAAACTTACGGCACTACAGTGTACCATTAGAGAGTCCCGTCAGCTTCTACAACAGCAGCTGCACACTCACCAAACTCATGTCATCACAACAGGCAGCACAAGTGCATGAGGCAGCATGAGGATTTAATATCCCATCCTAAATTGGGGAAAGGAAAGAAAAGTATCAGGGGAAAATATACCTGGAGACCCATCCTATGCTCTACTGTACAAAGCAAAAGATCAAGTTCAGGGTTCCCAGCACCTTCTTGAAGTTACTCCTGGAAGACCTAGTGTGGAGTTCCTCCCAGCCACCTGCCCAGGAAATTAACATTCTGTTCTTTCTCATTCTGTTCTCTTCATGTTCTCTCTACTAATTGTTACTATTTTTAATGACTGATGTTTTAATGTATTTTTAATCTTTTGTTGGAAGCCGCCCAGATTGGCTGGGGAAACCCAGCCAGCTGGGCAGGATATAAATATACAAATAATAATAATAATAATAATAATAATAATAATAATAATAATAAATAATTTATTATTATTATTATTATTATTATTATTATTATTATTATTATTATTATTACTGTATTACTATTACTACTACAGTACTGATGCCGCCCTGTTCACACATAACAAGCAGCAAGTCCCACTGCATTTAGTGGGGCTTACTTGTGAATTAACATTTTCTTTTTCTATTTTTATTTAAAAGCGGCTTAATATTTCAAAAATCTCTAAGCAGTGCATATCATTAAAACAAAAGAACAACTGAAAATGCCTGTTTTCGGGTCAGCACCCTATGATATTCTGCAGGGTGTGGTGGCATGAGCAGAATTTCCCCAGATGATCTAAGTCAGTGGTTCTCAATTAGTTAATTACTGAGGACCCCCTATTTTTTAAAAGCCAAGCCATGGACCCCCAACTTTTGAAAATTCTGAAAAGTTGATACACTAGTGTAGCTAGGGGGTGTCATGGAATACTACTCAATTTTGATCCAGAGCAGATTCCAATGTATAGTTAACAAAGTAAAAATGTAAACATGTTTCAGGTGATCACCGTGTGATATTGGTGCTGCCTTTAAACTGGCTGCCCTGCTCTCCCTTGCGCAAGGAATAATATATTGCTGCATATTGCTTGGTCAAAATCATTATCATGGTGTGATGACAAAACTGATTTTGGCCAATATATTGAAAAATCACAGCGCTGTAACAGACCATAAAATGTGTGATATTACCATGCAAAAATGAAAAAAAAAAAATGGGGGAGAGGCAAGGGCTGCTGTCACAGACCCCCTGGGTGCATTCCGTGGACCCCCCAGGGGTCCCCGGACCCCTAATTGGGAACCACTGATCTAAGTGATCTTACAGGTCTATAAATGTGCCGGTGGTCCTTCAGGAGTCAAGTTGCAACTCTTCTGAGAGTAGAATTGGGATTTCCACTGCGCCCAGTTTCTCTGTGCCTGGATGAGGGGGAGGGAGGAATGACCTTCTGACTTTTGTAGGATATAAATAAAAGAAAAAATGAAAGAGAGTCCACCGTACATGAATAAGACACTGAAGTGGCCTTCCTGCATAGCGGATGCTTCTCTTCCAGTCCTTGCTGCTGGCTCTTCCAGCCATAGCTTCAAATTCAGTGGGGCTGTACCAAGTGTCCCCTTGTTTAATGCAACGTCCTCGACCACCTTGAAGAGGGCAAAACAACAAGCTTAGCTCCTGCTTAAGAATTGCTTTGTGCAGAGATGGCCCAGCTGAGCTTGGAAACAGCCTTTCTCTGCTATTTGTAGATCTTGCAAGGGCCTAGAGAAGGCACTTGGCCTAACCTCATGAACCGGGGAGAAGAGGGGAGTTTGGAAATTCCGCTCATGCAGTGACCCTGTACAGCCGTACCTTGGTTTTTGAACACCTTGGTACTCGTACGTTTTGGCTCCCGAACGCCGCAAACCTGGAAGGGAGTGTTCTGGTTTGCAAATGTTTTTTGGAAGCCAAACATCCGACACGCCTTCCGACTGAGTGCAGGAAGCTCCTGCAGCCAATCGGAAGCCACGCCTTGGTTTTCGAAAGTCAAACTGATTTCTGGAATGGCTTATGTTCAAGAACCAATGTACAATTGTAGTTTGCACTGACAGAGGACATTTAAAACAGATTTTATCAGAGAAGAGGGAAGAGCTGAGCCCCTGTTCTTCACAAAACAAGATTCTGGCCTGCCACAACCACAGGAACTAGAGGCTGAGCCACATTGCTCACTGTTGACTCTCAGGCTTTGAGAAGGAGCACAGATGATTTATAATCACCATCAGATCAGAAAGAGACACCTTACCCGAGCCAAGTCTGTTTTTGTACAGGATCCCACTGATATTTCTGCACCGCACAGGCAACTCATTGTCATACACTGAAGGATCCCAGTTGTATTTTGTTCCTGCTTTTTCTTGCCCAGACGTTAAAGTAGTAGGAGACTGAGGCCCTTTGGATTAATGGAAAGAAAACGAAGTCACACACAGCACACTCAGGTTCTAACTTCTGCCTTTCCCACAGGAAGGCAAATGCCACTAGAACATCATGGATTCTCAAAGTGACTTCTGACCAATAGAACAAAATATACTGCTTTTCTGCAAAGGCACCCAGAGCAGTTTACAATTTTTCCAGTACCAGAACAAATAAATGATATGAAATGTAAAGAGGACTCTGTGGTGTGTTGGAGACAGTCCAACTGGAGCAGCCCCTGCCGCCCCCACTCTAGTTGGGAACTAGTTCCTTTAACAAAGGAAGAGGAAACAAATATTAAATCAAATATTTCTGTATATCAAACAGCACATCTGTTTGAAATACAGAAATCATGTGGAAAGGGGCAAAGGTCATTGTTGCTTTCCATTCAACCACAGCAGCATGGAGAGGAGACACACAATACGTTTCTTCCACATGGTTCTCCCAGTTCAGCCATTACTAGTGCAACATGGGATACAAGCATGCAGCAGTGCCAATCACATTGTTGTCATAGCATATGAACTGGCCCTGATTTACTGATTTCATAACACTGCATCAGATGAAAGAGAAGTTTTTGTTTTAAAAAAGGCAGGGCACAATAAATCATTTGGGTGTTCCAAGTAGCTATTGCACCACCACCTGGAGAACAATAAGACAGCAGGCCAAGAACAGCTTTGAACTACAAATGGGATATTGAAGCTGAATTGTTTCCTTTCATGTCATTACTCAAGGCAACCTGCAGTCATTTAGATAGCCCTGCTGGGTTTTCAAAAGAAAAAAGGATTTAAATACAGAAACAAAGAGACAAAACTTATCAGTTATGTCAATACATTTTCTTCAATGTTCAAAATTATAGTTTTACTCACAGTATGCAATCACAAGTCCTTCTCCAAGCCTGCAAAAGCCTACTATTTCAATATTTGCTGAAACTGTCATTTACCAAAAACATGCTAGACCTGAATAATTGGATCAAAGCCAACATAATCCCATTTACTTGGACTAACAGCCTGATTGTAACACATTATACAGAACTCCAACTGAGCTGTGGTTTCTGTAAACATAGTACTCGCAACAATAACTTCTGAGTAACAGAACCTGCAGTCTGAGTAACATTTCATTTTATTTATTGTTATCCATTGTTTTGTATTAATACATATACAGCAGAAAAGAACAACAAAATACAGTATGTAAGTTGACAGTTGTAAGTATAAATGCTTATAGATAAAAGCACACACAAAGAGATTGAAATACACATGCACAGACAAATCTTGGTGATTCATGTAGATTTAGCTTGTATAATGATTGCAGAAGCATGGAAAATGGAAAAGATGGCTGGATAAGATTTGGAAGCTATCTGGCTAAGAAATGGGTAAGTTTTTGAAGAAGAAAATTTTGGATTTAATAGTAGTGAATAAAATAATACAATACAAACAATTAAGGGATGAAAAAATCAACTCTATTGAGACATTTCAGAAAAACTGGACTCCTTTTGCACTTTATTGGAATCAACACTAGACAAAGGAAACAGTTGTGATGGAATTTATTCACGTTGCTATAATTGTAATCATTGTAATCAAAAAGTAAACACACACACTGATGCACATTTATATTAATACTAAATTGAACAAGACATGTAGGAAAGCTCAGTCAGTAGAGCATGAGACTCTTAATCTCGGGTGATGGGTTTGAGCCCCACTTTGGGCAAAAGATTCCTGCATTGTAGGGGCTGGACTAGATGATCCTTGTGGCCTCTTCCAACTCTACAATTCTATGTCTTCCCATAGATCATGAGGGAACATTCTGTCCCTGGAAAGGATTCCAGTTCAACAGAGGTGGAAGGGGCAGGTGATTTTAACCAATACCCTCTCCAGCCCCAACATTCCAGAAGGTTTCCCAACCTACAAAGAAGTTTTCCAGGTATAGAGATGGTTGCAGGAGAAAGAAGGAATCTATAGAAATCATCTCTTTTGCCCTTTTCCCCGAAGGGAGAATCAGATGAGTGGAAATCTACTCATAGGAAGTGTGGGTCCAAGTCATTATACTTATTTCGCCAAAATTCAATAAGCATTTGTCATCCTGTCGCAAAATCCTCTTTGCCTTCCATCTCTCAGTTTGGAAAATTCCCTTAGCTACTTGAACTAACTCAAAGTACTTTCATCTGTCATTTCCGATATAAAAGTGAACAGTCAGAAAATACACCAACAAAACGTCAAGAGGTGATAAGCCAAACATTATGAGTTAACTGTCACGATAACCTTATCATTGCAAGGCATGAAACTAAACTTGAGGAATGACACTTTAAAAAAAACTTTGCAAGGCCACATAATACCTGATGTTAGAGATGCTGACGACCCCTTTAAGCCTGCAGTCTCTACGATGCTGCCATCTGTGTGGACCACAATCAGAGTGGCTTTCTCAGTGTTCAAGCTGTCTCCAATTTGAAGAGCTGTCCTTCCAGACTGCAGAAGAAAGAGCTTTAGCTGATACAACTTGAAAGGGTTGTTATTCTTTTATATTAGTTTGCCTATAGATTTCTAAGTTAGTATGGCAATATCTAAGGTGGATTTGCATATTTACAGGGGAGAGGAAAAATCCACATCTCCCTTCCTCAGCATTCATTGTGCAGTTACATAGACACAGTTCCCAGAGTTTTCCTGGGCCATAACTACAAGCAGAACATAAGGCATACAACACTGAGAGAGGTCTCTGTCCCCAGCATCTAGACTCTAGATGCTGCCTATGCAAATAATGAACCGCTTAAGCAATATTGCATTATTGAGTTTTGTACAAGTGATATAAAAGGGGGCATTGTAGAGTCAATGGCTACATCAGGGCAGCTTTATACATTTTCAAGCGATTGGCTACTCACTGATTCATGCTGAATCTACACTTGTTGGCAAACCTGGGTTTTCCTCCGTGTAATGTGTAAGATTGCCCATAATGGAATTAAAACAATAATGTACACAATAATGTATTTATCCCACAAGCCCTGGGTAAAAGCAACATCTGTGCAGTTGGATTGATGAATTGTCATAGCGACATACACACACAGCTTTGATGTTACTTATCACACACAAAATATTAAATATGAAGGAATGAATATTGGAGAATGAATCAACCCTGACCTTACCAGAACATGTCCTGAAATAGATGCTGCATTTGCTACCGAAGTAGTGAATACGTTGTCTGCAGAGGCACCCACGTTGGCTACAGTTACCGTAGTCACTTCTGTAAAATATGGCCAAAATAACGTTTAATTTTCTGCTACAGCCTCCCATAGACCAGATAAATTCCATGCAGTAAAGCATGTAATTGCAAATGTTTTTCTTGTCCAACTATCTAGGTGTAAGGTACCCCATGATCTCTCTCCCTCTGAGGTGTGCATTTCAATGCATAAAGCAAACATTTTTGGCTCAGTGAGCACAACTAATTAGTAATAAGCCACCAATATAGTGACTGCACTTAAATGTAAAGTGGTGAATAGCAGTGGGAAATTATTCCCTTTTACAGTGCAGTCCTATGTGTGTGTGTCTACTCAGAAATAAAGTTAATTGAGTTCCAAAAATTAGTCCCAGTGTATGACTGAGGTCAATGTATGCCTGTATTTACAGAACTTTCTACTTCACTTGCTTTTTCAAGTGTTTAATTTTTAAACGAGTGAAGCTTTATTGTATGCTACTTTGATATTTTATGCGTTTCAGATATCCAGCCATATTTCCTGAGGCAAACTAAAAAATGAAACGTATAAATGCACACAGAAAAGTTATATTGCTGTGTCACATCTAACCACTACAAAGCAGGGCTCTGTGTCTTTCTTCAGTTGGCTGACAGGCGGAAATTAAACAGGCACAGCTCTCCCTTGGGAACTATAGAGGAACCGTCCGTACATCTGCTAGATTTCTGCTTGTCAAGCTGCTGTCAAAGCAGGCCGGGAAACCTGTGACCCTTCGGACGTTGAGATTCCAACTCCCATCATCACCAAACAGCAGGGCCAACACCTGGAGGGCCAAAAGGACTCCCTACCACGATATTAAAGGTCCAGTTGCCCTATGACTCAGGGAGCTGTAGAAATGAAACATTGCGGCCATGACAGCGACGACTCCACTATACTATGTCTCAGAGCTGATTCACATATGCATGTGTACACGTGATTTCTATACACTTGACTAATAGCGGCTGAGGAACGTGCGAAGTACTTCCACAGAGCGAGTGGTGTCTGATGCAATACGAGCATTCAAAACGTGATGTTACAAAAGCAGGCGGGAGTCCATTAACACTCCTTGAAGCGCACGAGCGCGAACCAGCCAAGCGTCAGGAACGAAGCTGAACGGACTGGCTGGCGGGGCGCCTCTGCGCATGCGCCGGGTGCGCTGACCTGCGAAGGCAGCCGCGGTGGCCTCGTCGCTGCTCGGCAGGGACTCGGCTCCCATCTCGATGTGTTCGGCATCCGCCGCCATTACGGTCACGGCCGTCACCTCCTCTTCCTCTGGTGGCTCCGCCCCCGAGCCACTCGCCTCCACAGGCTGCTGGTGCTCCGACCCGTCTCCGGCCGCCGCAACTGCAGCGGCGGCAGCTACCGCCGCGGCCTCAGCCAAGCCCAGTTGCTTCGCGGCCGAGTCCGAGTCCTCCATCCAAAGAGGCCTTTAGCCGGGGATGTTGGGGAGGGGGATGCGGGGGGGGGGTGACCGAAGCGAGGTGAGCCGAGGCCGTCCGATTGAGATTTCGTCTCCGATCTCACCCGAGCGCCTCTTTGACGGCTCCCGAGTGACGAAACGAACTGCCCAAGGCCCTCTCCGATCTTGCCCGAGTACTCTCCCGAGTGCTGCCGATGGCAACCCTGGCCGAGGCCTCCGGAGCGCCGCTTCGGTCTCACCCGAAAAATCCCGAACAGTTCCCGATCTAGGCCGACCTCTTCCGATCAGCCTAATTCCCAATCGAAGTGATCTAGAACAAGGCCGAAAGCTTGCGAAGGCGCCCGAACTGGTGCAGGTTCGCCTCGGCTTCTCAAAAGCGGCGACTGACGGCGATTGCCGAAGAGACCCGAGTCTTTCCGGCTATAACCGAATCGAAGGGCATAAGCGGGAAGCGAGCGGGAAAGGCCGAACAGGGATTTCTGAATCCCGCCCCTCACAATCCCAAGCGACCGGAGCTGTCCGATTCAGCCCGAACGCCTGAGCTCCGAAATCTGTTGTGCAATCCCGCCCGCGCGAAAAGCAACGAACGGCAGTATGCGCAGGTTCACGAGGCCCCGAGTGAGGCTGCGCAAGGACTATTGGGATATTGGAGGAACTGAGGCGGGGCGGAGAGCGAGCGGGAGGCGGGGGGGAGCGAAAAAATGGCGGCCGTCAGGCGAGGTGAGCTCAGTGCTGCTAAGGCGCCGCTGTTAACGCCAGGGCGAGTGAGGGGAGGCAGGCCCGGTTCCCCTAATCATGCGCGCGGCTCCAGAGCCTGGTGACTAGGCCGCCGGTTGCTCACTGGGCTGCGTTGGCCTTGCCTGCTATTAGGTTTCCATGGCAACAGAGAAGCAAAAATGCGCGTTCTTGCTCGGAGTGGCGTTTTATTCCTCAGTAAACGAGGCTCAGATTGCAACCCCGCAGTCCGTTCTTAAATACGTCCACGCGGGAATTTTTCTGCGTTTTGTAAGTGTTGGTGATTAGGGCTTAGGTGTCTAGTTCTCATTGAGGCGGCAAGTCTCTTAAGCAGAGCGCTGTCGCCTCTGACTGGGGTGGAGTGTTAGCCTGATTGAATGCTTCTCCTCCATAGGCACCCTCCAACATAAAATTATTTTACATAGGAAACTAGATATCAGGGTGAAAGGTTGTGTTTCAGGTTAGCCTTTTCCCCTGACATTTCTTTTCTACATGGAGGGGGTTTTCGGTATCGAGAAGTAATCCATTTAATTGCAAAAGCCTCCTCCTGCAGCCAGAATTAAATCCAGTATAGTCCAGGAGTAGTGAGCCTTGGGGTCAAATGCAGCCCTCCTGTCCTGCAGCTATCCTTGGGCACCTACCCCACACCCCTTCAGAGGCACTGCTCTGCTCTCTCCTCTGGTGTTTTTTTGTTTTTGGCCTCCCTGGAATATGGCCTTGAACTGTGGCTGCCTGGATCGAAAGGTGTGTGTGTTTGTGTGTACACATGCACACCCCTGGCTTTTGTGTGTCTGAAATGCAGCCTGTACAAAAGTGAGAGTCCTAGCTGATGCTCCGCCCGTTTTTGCCTCCTGCCCTGCCCATCACTGGTGTCTTGCCCCTGGATGGTTCTCTATGAGAGAATGCAGCCCTCAAGCTGAAAAAGGTTCCCCATCCCTAGCTTAGACACAGGTTTGCCACCTCAAGTAACAACAGAGCCAAAATCTCATTACATTAAATGGATTCTTTTCTCCCTAGTAATTGTGATCAGGCCTGCAGCTTTTTGAATGACTTACTGTGAGCTTTTATAAGTGATGAAGTAGACTGTTGCCTACAGCAACCAATGCTTAATAATTCAATTATTCTAAACAGTTTTGACTTTCAAAGTACACAGAATTATTGGAGAGCAAAATTGTACAGTTGTGTGGGGGTGGGGAACCTATGGTGCTCCAGGTTCCCCGCCCCTGCACTATTTAAGCACACAAGCACTCACCATCCTTAGCTGTTGGCCATGTTGGTTGGAGCTGCTTGGAGTTGGGGAAGGCTGATGTATAGATTACTGAACATACCTGGGACCTTGGTCCAAATATGGGTGACTTTGAGCCCACTGCTGTCTGTCATAATAACCTAATTCGCAGGTTATTGTAAGGACAAAAGGGGTGGGCTAAAGGATATGTACCCTCAGGGGAGCACGGGGGGGGGGGGGGAGTGGGATGAATATGTACCCACCCCTCAAAATGAGTTGTATTTGTGGGAAATGCCCCTCTACTTACTGGATGGGATGCCACATTTGTCACTTCAGAGCAGTCAAGAGTGACCACACATTAATGGCTGTGGGTCGAATCCAGCAAAGCCATTGCATGAGCAGAACGACTTTGATTTGTGCAACAGAACCCCTTCTCCTACAACTGAACTGTCCCCCATATCTGCTCTGGAGCGCCGGTGGGAGGGACCCCTGAGCAAATCTGGGAATGGTGTGGCTGGAGGGGGTGCTCTGCTGCATGTGTGGAAGTTTCTTTTACAACATTATTTTGTGGTTACAACCCTTATTACTCTTAGCCCTTTATTTTTGCAGTTTAATATGGCTGCTTCACTATATTATTAGGTGCTTGGGGGTTCACAAAAATAATTCAGCCAATAACACAGGCATTGTGATTCTTACTGGGAGTGTTTCTGTGACCATGCACTTTAAATACATGGGCTGTGTGTGTGTGTGTGTGTGTGTGTAATAGTTATGGGTTGGAGGGGTGTAGATGGCATTAGTAATGTAATGAATAATATAAACTCTCATGTGGGACAGTTCACAGATATATGCATTATTTTTTAAAGTGGCATTCATCAGACTGTAGATGTTGGATTAGATGGAGAGGGTACCCATACCTATCAGTTGCTTAAACATCGTGTACCAGAAGCTATCTTACATTAAATATAATTTCAGGCTACACCTCCATCTTACAGTCATGCCCACATCTTATGAATTGTTTCCACTATAAAGTGTAACTTCAACTACATCTAAAAGTTTATTTTGTTTTAACCTGATTTAAAGACTGACAGGCTCCTGTTGAAATAATTCACAGACTTAGAAACCATAGCATGCTTAATTCACTAGAGGGGGATAGAGAACTGCTTTGTATAACTAGGTTATACATCAATCATTTTATGTAAGCCTAATAATGTATGACAGTGATGAATGACTGAATTCTTTATGTCCTTCCTAGCTTTGTTACTTCTTGCTTTAAAATGTAACATTCTGATCAGTTTTTGGCTTTGGTTCTATAACCTCTGTGCATGTTTGTGCAGAAATAAGTTCCATTGTGTTCTTTATGGCTTACTTCAGTAGTGTGTTTAAGACTGTAGCCCTAAACTGAAATATATGCCCAAGCTGACTTACGTGGTGTGTAAATTGCAGCAGCATCATTGCAGGGAGTAGGGGTGATATGAAATAGATCTTTCAGCATTGTGTTTACAGCTATGAAGTGAGCTGTTCATGTTCTAACTGGCTACTGTCATAGCTTAAATTGTTTTCCCAGTAGCTCTGAAAAAAAATCATTTCTGCTGTACAACATGTATTCAGCCATTCTTAGGTTTTTAATCTTTGGTCCAAAAATTATAGACTCTGCTAATTATTATTTTTGTCTTACTTACAGGAAGAGCAACATCTGTTGTATCCTTTCTCATTCATTCAGATGATGAAATAATTTTGCTTCTTTCTATCTGTGATTTTCATATGTGTTATGTGAGTGCTTCTTTGGGGTTCCTCAATGAGGACTATGGACTGTCAAGCATGTTGCAGAATATAATGCAATGCAGGTATTCAGTAGCAAACAAATTGACATGCGGAATACTACTTGAAGACATCTGAAGGCAGCCATGTTTAGGGAAGTTTTTAATGTTTGATGTTTTATCGTATTTTTAATAGTCTGTTGGGAGCTGCCCAGAGTGGCTGGGGATACCCAGCCAGATGGACAGAGTATAAATTTATTATTATTATTATTATTATTATTATTATTATTATTATTATTAAATTACTGAAGGTGGAAAGTTTTAAAACTACTGTTATGTTTCATTGTAACCCGATAAGTTTTAGTTTGTAAATTCATAGTGAAATTTGAGATACGTGAAAGCAGTATATGTTGTCACTAAGTACTGTACTAGAACTTGATTAATCTATAGTCTGGGAAACTAAGAAATGAAATGATCAGAGTGGTCTCCATAAAATAGAGTTGTATCCATTGGTCTTACTCAGCTGATGATAAGGATTATATCAGCAGAATGGATCAGGAAACAATTCTCTTTGATTTCTCCTCTCACTGCAGTCATTCCCCCCCCCCCCCACCATGCCCATCCAAATCTGCTCCGGAGGGTCCCACAACACTCCGGACACATGGGTGATACAGTTTGTAACAAGTTCCCCAAAAAGCATTCCAGACAGTCTTCAAATATTTCTGCTGCTACAATTCTTTCATCTTCATTCTCATTCCTTCAGTCTGGAGAATGTGAATACTCGCTTCTGTTTCAGTAGAATTGACATCCGCTCCACAAACTTGAATATAGCTATTACCTGTAGGTCTTTTATAGTGCAGTCCTATGCATGCCTACTCAGAAATAAGTCTCTTTCAGGTCAGTGGGACTTAACTAAATGGGCATGGCTCCTTCAGATTCATTCTTTCAAATACAGTGGTACCTCGGGTTAAGTACTTAATGCGTTCCGGAGGTCCGTTCTTAACCTGAAACTGTTCTTAACCTGAAGCACCACTTTAGCTAATGGGGCCTCCAGCTGCTGCCGCGCCGCCAGAGCACAGTTTCTGTTCTCATCCTGAAGCAAAGTTCTTAACCTGAAGCACTATTTCTGGGTTAGCGGAGTCTGTAACCTGAAGAGTATGTAACTTGAAGCGTATGTAACCCGAGGTACCACTGTAAATATTTGACTGTGTATTAGTGCGCAGGTTGCCTACAGGCATTGTTTCCAAGAGCAAGTACAGCGCTTTCAGGAATTCATGTGTTCCAGCAAGACTGGTGTATTTGCTTTTTTAAGCATTGCTCTGTTTTGGAAGGTTGACTCCTTATGTGCTGCTGTTGGATTTATAGAACTGAAGAAAACTGACAGAAATCAACAATTGTTTGTGTTTGTGCACTTCATATGTCCTTCAGGAATTTATAAGATAAGTAAAGGAAGAAGAGGTAAAATCAGTCATGGTTAAGTGGGTGAAGAATTTCGGTTACAATATACAAATGGTGGAATGGGAAAATTTATGGTGTAGGGATTTGAAATTCACAGCTTGCTTCACTATAAAAGAAAACTTTATGAAGATGCTATACAGGTCATACCCCCAGCAAACTGTCCAAAATGTACAGAACCAACTCAGTTTTATGCTGGAGGTGTAGAGAGTTAGAGGGAACGATGTACCACATAGGGTGAGGTTGCAAAAAAATAAAGAGCTTTTGGGAACTTATATATAATGATTTTAAAAAAAACCTGTTCAAAATAATGTTTAATAAAAAACCGGAAGCCTTTCTCTTAGGCATAATGGCATCAGACATCCCAAGAGAGAAAGGAAGGATCTTTTTGCATGTAACAACAGCAGCGAGGATGCTGATTGCCAAGGGGTAGAAAGGAGATAAAATTCCATCAAAAGAGGAGTGGCAAGTAAAACTGTTTGAATATATGGAACTAGCATATATGACGGAAAAGATCAGAGATCGATCAACCCAAAAGTTTGAAAGGGAATGGGAGATTTCAGACAATATTTAAAAGAACAGTGTCCCCATATAAAAACTTTAGAATGCTTTGAATAACTGTCGGGATTGAATAAGGTATAAAGAACACAAACAAGTTTTAATAAAGTTTAAGCTTGTTGAATAAATAGAGGCAAGTAATTAAGGAAACAAAGAACCCATATCAAGGAAGTCGGAAATTGAAAGCTAGAATATTTTTGTGCATTCACGATGTATTGTTCTATTTCTTTTTGTTTGTAAGAGATGTATTGTCTTTCTTTTGTTCTGTTTTCTTTTTCTTTTTCTAAGCTTTCTTTGTGTATGTGTTGATTTTAAACCAACAAAGATTGATTTTTTAAAAAAGGGAATTTATAAGATAACCATGATGTTATCAATTTATTCCACTTTATACTGGGTTATTCCCTACCTCTTAGTGTGCGATTAGCTGAAATTTTCTTAGCATGATAGCGTGAGTTGCTTTTCCCACTTAAAACCCTGCTTATAGATTGCCCCTGAACCTGGGCTCAGCATAGTTTATACATTTGGATGGAGAAATGGAACCCAAAGTGCACACGTGGTTCTCATTGCTATGAATGGAATGGCAAAACCTTCCACATGTGAACCATTTACTCTCCATTATCAGTCCCCTCTGCTAGAATGCAGCTCAGCTCACAGTTTAGGTTAAGCAAAAAATCACAGAAATCTTTGGAAGGTACAACACAAACTCTTACATCAGGAGTTCCTAAATCAGTCTGTGAACCACCACAAGCTTCATTCAGGTGCTCCATGGCATGTCTGTGGATTTTGCAGTTGGAGATGGTGCATCCATCAGATTGAATATGCCTGTTGATTTTTAATTGCATTTGTATTGCTTATTATATTTCTTATATTGTATTTCATTGTATTACAATTTGAATTCTGTGGATTTACAATTGCTAGAAGAAGCAGAAAAATCATTAAACCATTATCATTTCTTCATAGGAGGTATGGCAAAAACCTTAGTTTATCCTGACCTAAATTGCTATTAAGTTCTGTGGCACATTTAAGTCTATAAAATGCAAGGCAATTTATTTTTCCTCACACCAACTCCTTGAGGAAGGTTAGGATGTGGCAGAACAATTGTGTTGAAGGCCACCTGGTGAGCTTGGTGATTCAGTAGGGAGCTTCCAAATCCAGTCCTAATGTGCTTTAGGGTTACAGATCTGATGAGCCAGCTGTCATGAGCACTGCTGTCTCAAGTTTTTCTGATCTCGATCAGTAGACATTGCAAGTTTAATGGGTGGTATTTAAACTCAGTTTTTCTGGGTATAGATCCACCGAAATTAACAAACCTAACTTTTAGTCATGTTCATTTCAGTGAGTCCACTCTGATTAAACCTTAGCTGAATACTAGTCAATAAAATTCAAGTAGGTAGTTCTTCTTACAACAAGAATGGTGCTTATAATATTTAGTGTGTTGGAATCTTAACATATAGGATGGAATTAGAATAGGAATTTGACTGAGCCAGGATTGAAAAGTCCTGGGTATTCCCAGTCCACGGCCAGTAATTTTATTTTTTAAGACTTTTGAGGACTGAAATACCACTGTACATTATTTTGAAAGTGCAAATAACCCAGCAAAGGCTTCTGTCACTTGAAAATTCATACTCCAAATCATACAAGATTTTCATAAAGCCCCTGCAGGAATAGTCTTCCTCTTAATGGACTGTGAAAGTTAAATTGCCTTTGATCTTGTTCTCAGTCTTCATAAAATCCCCGTAAAACAAATCCCATGGCTTGAACAAATAGTTTTATACAGATACCCTTTCAAGAACTTTTTTTAACTTTAACAAGACCTTCTGTATCAACAGTTTTCACAATAAATGTTTCATCTAAGGCGTACATTGCCATACCTTGAGAGAGCCCATAGCTCTATAGCAGTCCACATGCTTTGTATGCAGGAGGTCCTTGGTCAACCTCTAGTTAACAGCATCTCAACTAGCAGGGCTGAGAAACCCCTCTCTATCTAATACCTTGGAGTGTTGCTGTCTGAAGTGGGGGGGGGGGACGGAACATGATTTGATTGTTTTAAAACCAATTTCCTTGACAGAAACGGCCAGCTGTCATCTGTTCCCTTACAGATTCTTTTCTATTTAAATGTTGTTTATTATATATTTTATTTTTTAGCAACCCTGATGATGATTATTTATAAAAGTAAGTTATTTCAAATACACAGTTAAAATAGCTGTATTGTGGACCTCTTATTACTTGTCTTTTTTCATCATTTATATTTTGCTCATTGGCAGGTCAGGTTTTCACATATCAGGATGATTTCTTAGCTCTTGATCTCATATTACTGTTCATTATGGCAGTTCTTGAAGCAATCAGGCTATACTTTGGTAAGTTGGATAGCACATGCTAGAATCATTGTTAAATATTAATCCTTTAGTAAGGATACATGTCGAAACATGCTGATTCATGACAACTAACCAATTACTTTACAACACATTTAAATACTTTTAATGTTAAACATTAAAATGGCTGACTGACCTACATGGGTAAAAGTGCAAATGAGACTTTGCTAAATGCTAGTTAAATAAGGGATATATTTGTCAAGGTCACACTCCAGTCAAATGCATGTTTGCCTGGATGTAAGTTCTAAAGTAAGAGTCTATCAGTTGCATCCTAAAAGAGGGCAATTTTACTAAACTATAAAAATCAGGAGCAGAGGCTGTGCTCAGGGGCATAGGAAGGGGGGGCGTTGGGGGCGGATCACCCCAGGTGCCCTCATTGAGGGGGGTGACATTCAGCCTGCCTGCGACTCCCAAGCTTACCCTGAGCTGTCGGGATGGGGGGGCGAGCTGCGCCACTTTGCCAGCGGCATTGCCCCCTCCCCCTTCGTTTTGACAGCTTGGGGGAGGTTTGAGAGTCGCGGGTGGGCAGTGCACTGAATGTTTGCCACAGGCGGCTCGCTCCGCCCCCGTGGGCAGCTCACTCCACCCCCGGCTGCACCACTGGCTGTGCTGTGCCATCACTGTCCTAGCAGTGGCACCACTGCCACTTGCTAAGACAGAGAGATTGAGTCTGTATCAGTTTAGTGGCAGAAGCACCAAATTGGCTTTCACCAGTGTGCCCACACAGCCCTGCCCATGTCGCTGCCCTGCCCTTCTTGGTAAGTAGATGGAATGCTGCTGATAGGAGGGGGGGTGCAGCAACAACCCCACTGCACTAGGTCCCATGGTAAAATGAGAGTATTGCTGGGTTCTGTGGATCATGGTGGTTGAAAAGGGGGAGATACAATGAAAAGGAAGGCTTTGCTTCTCAGCTACATCATGGCTATACCAGCACAAAAGCACTGTAAAAGGGACTAGCACTGGTATTTCTGTTATAAACTCCAGTATACGCTGTGTTAGCCTCTGAAAGCTCTCCTGGTCCAAGAATGATCATAGCTATCATACTAGGTGCAGCTAGTAAAAGGCCATTATAGCCGCTTTGAATTTGGATTTTTGTGAGCTATCACATTCAGCATTTGTCAATTGTGCTTGTGTATTATTTTTTTAACTTCACTAGGTACCAAAGGGAATCTAACAGAAGAAGAGTATCCATTGGGTATCAGTCTTGTGATCACTGCTGGCAGCATAATCCTATCCATCTACTTTCTGGTGTGGCAAACATATGTCCTGCGAGCAGATGTCATCATTAATGTTGTACTGCTTGTCACATGCGGACTTGAAGCAATCCTGCAAGTCATAGCCATTGCTGCATTTGTCAGCTAACTCATGCTGCTATCTGTGGTAAACCTATATTCTGTATTTTCTTTTCAAAAAAGCAATACAGATTTTTAATTGATCCTTGTAAAAGTAGATGGGCTTGATGTTCTCGAGTATAAACACTATCATAACTGTTCTTGCTACACTGCAAAGTTCCATGAGGCCATCATGAACTAACATGTAACACATTCTGCAGGGTTATTCTTAGCATAGCTTATATAGTGGTGGTCTCTGTTTGCATTGAAGTTTGGAGTTAAATGTTGATACTCAAATCAAGGCTGATCCACATTTTTGGTGGCAGACAAGCTTGCTGTTTGTTCTTTGCCTGACTTTGGTGAGCACCACATTGTTTCAAGGAAAAGATGCTTCTACAAATGTAGAAATTCATGCTGTGGACAGATCCCAGGGATTACCACAGTTCCCCAGTGTGTGTATACCATATGATTAGAGGCATTGACCTCTCGTTCCTTGGAAGATACATGGTAAATAGGTAGCAATAAAGTGCTTCATAAAGCTTGAATCATCTCTCAAAATAAATATTAGCCAGACCCTTGTGATTAATTTTTGCAGCTCTTTGAGGTGATTACTCATTTCAGTGGTCTTAACAGTGGAATCAGTGAAACTAAATCACATGTTATTGTACTGTATCAGACCATGCATAAGCATTTATAGTGAACATTTCAAAAGAATGTAGCAATCTTTTAAAAGTTACTTGGAAACTGGTATCTTAGCTGTACATTATCATAAGCCTAATTCCCAGTTAAAGTCAGAATTATGGGTTTCTAAGAATAGTTTTCAAAATATTTTAAAGATATATTTTATTAATGAAAGAGCAATATCCAGTGTTGCATGAGCAGATCCTCCCTTCTCCTTTCCCATGCAGCCCTCATCCCTCCCCAGCTGCTCTGGGGGGTCACCGTAACCTTTCACGGCAGGTTTGGGTTTGTGCAGGAGGAGACATCCTTATTTCACAAATGGTGCCTGTTCCACTGGTGGACAAACACTGTTGGATATTGCCTAATGTATTCTGCAAAACTGATTTAGTTGAGTACAGGTCATGCCTTGCTATGTATACTGTAGGCTACTTAATTTTACTCTTGAATTTGGATGATTTTGATAAGTATATCCACGTGACAGTGCTTATTTTTGCTTTCAGGTATCTAAAATATGTGTGATATGAGGGGAAAAATTTAAAACCAAATCCAGTGACTTCAAGACAAATTCATTTCATATGATCTTTGGAAAGGTGAATTCCATGTTGATCTTCTGGGAACTACAGTATTTTATGCCTTGGGTTCTAATTAGTCCCCTCTGCAAATGGAAGGGCTCCTTCCATATGTGGAAGACAGCATTTTATTTTATTTTTTGTAACCAATTTTCCCTTCCCCCTACACTGCCTCTCTTGATACACTGAAATGTCCCCTGACCCTCCTGAGTGGACATTCAAGGGGCTGCAGTTGGGGAGGGGAGACTGATGAAAGTGCTGCCCTTCCTTCTACTAGCAGGAACATTCTGTTAGCAGAACTCGGCATGTGGGAACTTGCCATCAGAACCTCATTTACAATCTCAGCCAATATATTTTTCTTTAGTATAGCACTTTTATGTATAATGTCCAATGTGGGTTTTCCTTCACCTAGATTTATATTCTGTGTTGAACTGTTTTTTTCTACAAGAAAGCCTTAAGAAGTGTGTTAAAGATTATCAAATTTTTAAATTTGTATTTATGGACAGTA
This sequence comes from Podarcis tiliguerta, assembly GCF_965153285.1. Classification (NCBI taxonomy): domain Eukaryota; kingdom Metazoa; phylum Chordata; class Lepidosauria; order Squamata; family Lacertidae; genus Podarcis; species Podarcis tiliguerta. The sequence continues at coordinate 59,873,899 of NC_139534.1, forward strand.
TATATTTCTATTTTTCTATCACTAAGAATAAACAGACTTCAAGTCATTCACATTGAACAGATACTAATTGAGCTGACGGATATGCCTATTGTGGTTCAGTTAAGTTCCTCACAGTGGGAAGTGTAGAAACACTCCTTACACACAGTGTGAAGTATGATGTGAACCAGTTTTGTATTCTCATTTTGTATTTTTCTGTTGTGAACCACCCTGGGTGGTGTACAATTAATAATAATAATAATAATAATAATAATAATACAAAGTGTAAAAATCTTGAAGAGAAGAGGGTAACTCTGGTGGGCAGATATGCTGAATCTAAAATAACGTCATATATCATGTTTCAGGTTCACTCCTGAAGCTCTGATTTTATTTCTTTATTAAATAAAATCCATATACTGTTTGATGGTTAAAAACAAATAAAAACCTAGAACCTTAGAGCAGTTTACAAAAACCTTCTAGTCCCTGGAGTTCTTTCAAATATGTTTGCAGATTGCTGCATAAGAGAATTGGCGCTTTGACAGGGCTGTCTGTCCAGAAAGTAGTGAGATTTGAGATAACAAACATGTTGATGTCAGGATTTTGTAAGCATTATTATTGAGCACATCTTGCATACAGCACCACATACAAAGAGTTCTTTTGAATTACCTTTTATATTCCAACGCAGCAGAACAGGATTATCTAGTTTATCAGAATGAATTCAGTTTCTCAGCCAAAAGCCTGTAAATGATAGTGATGGTTGACTCCTTCCAACTCTCTATGTACTGAGAATTGGGTGGGTGGGAATGTGTGGGAAGTCAAAGTTGACATGGTGCTCCCCCACCCTTGAGTCACCACTCATAGTTTGTGGTTAATAAACTGATGCATAGTGATGCACATTTATTTGCATATCTTTGGTGATCCCCTTCACACCTACTTTGTATATACTAAAGGTAAAGGGACCCCTGACAGTTAAGTCCAGTCACAAACACTCTGGGGTTGCGGGGCTCACCTTGCTTTACAGGCTGAGGGAGCTGGCCTTTGTCCGCTCTGCAGACATTTTTTCCGGGTCATGTGGCCAGCATGACTAAGCTGCTTCTGGCGCAATGGAACACTGGAATCAGAGCAGCACACAGAAACTCCCTTTACCTCCCCTCCAGAGCGGTACCTATTAATCTACTTGCACTTTTTTTTTTTGCGTGCTTTCAAACTGCTAGGTTGGCAGGAGCTGGGACCGAGCAATGGGAGCTCACCCCGTCGTGGGGATTCAAACCGCTGACCTTTTGATCAGCAAGCCCAAGGCTCAGTGGTTTAGACCACAGTGCCACCGCTGTGTTAGTTAGTTAGTTAGTTAGTTAGTTAGTTAGTTAGTTAGTTGTATATACTATCTCATGCAAAAGGGAGCTCCTTAGCATCAGTTATTCACAACCTCATCCTACAGCATAGCATGTTTACTTGAAAATATTTACTATTAAGTTAAATTGGTATTTCACATGAATGTCATAGGATTGCAATATTACAAGATCCCATGACCACCCACGACACAAAATAATGTTTCAGTTTTGCATTTTCCTTCTCAGTGGTGAAATAACATTGGCAATAGCTCACTGGTCACCATATTCTAAATGGAATAAAAAAACCCCACACACATTTGGTTGTATCCATTTGTGTCCCTCTGTGGCACTGATAGAAGGCTTTTTGATCCAGTGGAGGCTTCTATGAGTAGAAGAGGTGGGCCATTTTTGTGAATTCCTCCTTCTTACGATTTCTTCCCTCTGAGGAAAGGTTGCAGCATCTGTGACTTTTTAGTTTGGTGAAAAGGAGAGTAAGCGGTGACATGAAAGAAGTTTATAAAATTATCAATGGCATGGATAAAGTGGATAGGGAAAAGTTTTTCTCCTTCACATAATACTAAGACTTGTGGACATCCAATTAAGCTGAATGTTGGAAAATTCAGGACCTAGTTAAACCATGAAGCTCTCACAGGATGAAGTGATGGATACCAATTTAGCTGACTTTAAAAGATTAGACAAATTCATGAAGGAGATGGGTATTGATGACTGTGCTCTGCCTCCACTGTTGGAGGCAGTAATGTTTATGAAAGCCACAGGAGTTTTTGCAGGCTTCTCACAGGCATCTGGTTGGCCAATGTGAGAACATGATGCTGGACTTGGTGGCTCATTGGCCTGATCCAGCATGCTCTTCTGTTCATATGTTTTCTTGCAGCCTGCTCGCATGTCACCTCCCATGCTGTTCCAAAGGGTCCCCCAGTCCTCTGAAGCAGATCTGAGGAAAGGCAGTTGGATACAACCCATTGTTTTGAAGTCAATGGGTCTACACCCATAGCTAGGATTCCGGTTTAATGTTAATCATATATATTTCAGTGGGTTTAGACTGCCTTTATATGTTCTGTTTCTCCCATGTGTCTACACAGCCACATGTCATGAACACACATAGAGGAAGCCCCTATATGTTGATGTCAGATTGCCCATAATCATTTTAACTGAGCTGCGGAGGTAACTAGTTCACTGCCTGAATCTTTTTCTCTGCCACTCCTGACCTGCTGGAGGTATTTGTTAGTGTTCATGAGACCATTTTTGTGAGCATGAGCATAAATTGTCATGGTAAAGTCACAAACAACAATTGCTAAACATGCTGGGCTCTTGGGAGTGTATAATTAAAAGGCCAAACCCTTCTGGAAACAGGATGAGCAAGTTTTAATGAAAAATGCAATAAAAATGAAATGAGCACATTTTCCCCCAGAAGTTGAGATCATTATTTGGGTGGTGGTTATGCCTCAAATAAAAAGCACTTGTTCTGTACACAACTTGAGGTGGCTGTCATCAGCTTGATCTAAAATTCTGATAGCACATTCATCTCCTGGGATTTAATGCCCTCAGATATTTTGAAGAGATAAGGCTACATTGTTTCAGACTGTTTCTTTGCTTGTAAGCCCAACAAAAATAAAAGGAAATGAAACACAAATAAAGTGCATTCCTCAAGAAGTCTGCATTTTTTTTGGCTTTAACACAAAACACGATTAGTGTCCTTAAGGAATGACTTTGTGTTTGCCTCTTGTTAACAAGCTGTGTGTTAGCACTGCGAAGTCTTTACTTGCAGAAAATAAGAGAAGCACATCACACTTTCCTACTTGGATTTCACTTCTACATTCACAAGCTGTATGTACATCACATTCACAATGAAACGTGGAAAACTTAGCACTTTTGCCATGTGTGCTAACCATAGTTGGGATACTACGCAGTCATTATGTTACACTTTTTAGTAACCATTTGTTTAATTGTAAAGAAATGTGTATTACCCTGTAATCTGCTTCTAAGGCAAAATGGCATGTGCCTACAGCAGAATGATTTCTGTGCTTTCTAGATTTCTTGTTCATTGGTAGTTTTGTCTTGGCTTCTGCTGGCTATTAATTGCCATATTTTTGACTAGTTCTGTCAAACGACTATGTTCAGTGCTAGCTTTGAGTCCCACATTTTTATAGTGCACAAAATGAAAAAAGTATTTCCTTTTTTCTGTTTTTAGTCTAGCCACTATACACTTTGAGAGTAGCCCAAATCATAATGTACAAAATGTACAAAAGTGCACAGAGGTGCCCCAAACGGAAGTAGCTGATAATTCGGCTAAGTGGTCCAGGAATCCAATTTGCATAAAGGCAGCATATTTTCTTGTTCAGAAGTCGGGACAAAAATCTCACCACACAACTATTGTTGTGAGTGTTGCATTGTGCAGGACTCCACCGGCAAATTGCTGAGCAGGGGAAATGCTCTTAAGCTCATGCACGTCGAAGTTTATTTCCTAGAACTTGATGGGACTTACTTCCGAGGAAGCACGCGCTAGCTTGAGCTGGGACTTCTGTTTGGGCACACAGTATATTGCTTCAATACCCTGGCTCCATTTTAAGACCCCCGGAAGCTAAAGGAACTATTTCCACCCGTTTCAAACTGAAGAACAGAAATGTACTTTATCTACCCCAGCACCTCCCTTTTCCTGGTTTCCCTCTCCCTCCCTTGCAAGCCAGAGAGACAACCTATCACTTCCACGTTATCGATACAACAAAACTGCTGAGCTCTATGCTGCGCTCGTTGACATTTGAGTCAGTGGCTACAAATGGGGGGGGGGGGTATATTCCGAGTCCCAAGTCCATCCATCTTGCTAAAGTTGGGTAATCCGTGAAACTCTCTCCCTCTGCATTTTGTTTCTCCGAGTTGGAGAGATGCGTGTGGCCACACCCTCGCGACAGATTTTCCACCCTTGCGCTGCCAGGACAGGCCGAGCCCGGCTTATTCTGGCTGGATAAACATCTCGCCAGACAGAGCGAGCCTGCCAGGCAGCCGCCAGCTCGGGGAGAGGCGGCTTGTGCCTTTCACAAACGTGGGTTTGTTTTCCCCACAGCGTCGCCAGGTTGCTCATTTCCCTTCCCTAAACTGAAAGGGGGCGGGGAGAAGACGACGAAGGAGGAAAACCTGAAGCAGAATCACCTCCTTTCTCGCCGAAGTCTCGGAGAGAAAGAAAAATAAAGCCCCCTCTGCCGCCTGTCTCCACAGGCAGCGGCTCAGTCCTGCTTCTCCAACGTTGCACCAGGTGTCAGCAGAGATACCCAACTCTGAGGCGCCCCGACTCGGAGCCTCCTGGTTATATAGTAACCTGTTGCTTTTGGCCGGTGGCTCCACCTCTCCCTCCTCCTCTGCCTGGGCTGAGGAAGCACTTCCACCTGCTCTCAGTGGAGCTGCGAGGTCTGCACGGGGAGAAAGGAGGGCGAGGAGGCGCGAGAAGAAGAGGGAGCCGTCAGGAACGGAGAGGGTTGTTTCCTCTTCCCCACCTCAGCCCCGGGCACCGTTTCCCCCGGGCGTGAGGTCGGCGGTCACCTCAGGGAAGCCCTTTGCTGAGCCCAGCAGAGCAGGAAGCCCCAAGTTCAGAATGGCAGGGAAGCTGGACTAAGAGGAAGGGAGCCGCTCAGTGGGGAAGGAATTACGAGGACCCAGGAACCTGGGAGAGTCCAACTGGCTTCTGAGGGAAAAGTAAGTGAATTGTTGTTTTTAATTTCTCCCCCCCCCCTCCTCCCCCGCCCTGCTCCTCAGCGTTTGACGACGAGCCTCCAAAGAATATTTCCCATGCATAAGGAAGGGAGTGTGTTTGGGAAAGGGAGTGCTGGTAAAAACTCTGGAAGAAGTTAGGGGGAGAAGGAGCAGGATTTTCTCCATGTTATTTTGTGGCGTACTACAACATCTCTGCCCAAATGGGAAAGGTCCAGCAGGGAGTGCTGTTTTGGCAAAGGAAGACTCCTAGGTTAGAAAACAAAGTCTAGCTATGCTATCAGTTGCTCAGCTTCATCGACACACTGCTAAGTTTATTCCAAAGTTGGTTGGGTTTTTCCTCTCTGCTTTTATGTCTGCTTGGCTGCACTTTTGTGAAGTGGACCTCAAACTTACGACCATGGGAAAATGTTGGTTGAGTTTTGTTTTTAGTTTAGTGAAATTATATTGACTTGAACATTCCCCAGTGGCCTGGGGGGGTGTTGTTGCTGAAGTATGGAAAATACTGGTACAAATTCTTCTCAATAAATGCAAGTCATCTTAATTTAGAGCTTTCTGAAATGCTGCCTGATATTAAACCCTGGGAACTAATCACTGCGTTGTCAGACAAGTGGGGCACTTGGATATAATTGTTCCTTGGCTTTAATTAGGGCAATTTTGTATAATGTGCAGCAGCAGGACTGCTCTTCCATGCTGAGTAACTGCCTGGAAGTGTAAACAGAGACATACCAGATCTTTCTTTCCTAACTCACAAATTTCAAGTTACTCTGCCGAGGGTCATTGCTTAATTTTTACATTTTGTACTCTGGATCCAGTTCCCAAGTACAAAAGAGATGCAAGAGAGTATTGTTTATTAGCAGCACACTTGTATTTCAAACATGAATGTCACACGTCCTTTCAGTTCATGCTAATTGCTCATACGCATTTTGTAAGAAGTCACAAGTTATGCATTTGGATGTCGTTCAAAAATTACACTGATGACATGTATTTGGGGATTTGTGCCCATGTACAATGTGCAAAGATGTCCTAAGAAGTTTGATCCATTCCGAACATCTGGATTTTTTGTGCTCACCACATGACACTCTATAGTCATGTGAATAGAATGCCATATTAACAAGAGTTATAATTGCTCCAGCTTCCAGTTTACCAAAATGTTATGAACATTTACATAAATCAGGTGGGGCTGATGGGAGGCGTAAGCCAAAACATCTGGAGGGCATCAAGTTGGCAAAGGCTGTTTCACAGTATTAGTGTGGTCTAGTTCTTCCATTGTCTAGGGGAAAGGATGGTCCACATAGAAGTCCCAGTCGATTGCTAATTTAGGTTAAAAGGACCTGTTATAAAACAAGAGGTTGGAATCTGCTGGGATTGTGAAATGCAATAGTGTGTGTGGAGGGGAGGATATATCAGAGCGACCTGCACACTGACTACAAACAAAGCTCAGGGCCACCCCCTTCGTATGCTACTGCAACAGCGTGGGAGCTGCTTCCCCATGGCTTCATCACCCACTGCCTTGCTACTGTCTGGAAGCCACAACTACATGATGTAAGGGTGGTGTGCAGCTCCTACCCATCCAATTATATCCCAACTGGGAGGAAGAGATGGAATTTGTTGGGAATAGTCCATATGATTACTTTTGGCACTAAGTATTGCTGCAGCAGCCTGGGAAGAAGTTACTGGGCAGCCCTTATTGTGCCATTGCTTTAATGTGAAGGGTCTCTCTTAGGGTGAATGCAGATAACCATGTCACCATTTGTTCACCCCAATGTGTCATTAAATGTTCCTTACCACATGGCAAGATAAGACAAACAGGTGGTTTTATCGGTTGGTTAGACGTACAGTGTGGAAAGGGACTACCTGGCATTTGACCGTCTGACTCTTCACCTTGGATCTTGCATCACTCATTCAAGCAATAAAACTTGTTCATAATTCGTGACAGGAACTTAAGTGGGAAATGTTTTTAATTCATTTTTTAAAAATAATTTTTATTAATTTTCCAATAAAAAACACCCTATATATCCAATCATAATCCAATTAAAATAAAAAACTAAAAAAAGACCAAATTATAATCCAAATTATAATAATTAATTTTTCGGAGCTCCCCATGGTCTGGACCTCAGAAGCATATCTCCACATCTCAGTTCCGCCTCTCCTTGTTGTTTCCATATTTTCCACATCTCGATTTTGAGCTTTAAAATTCTCCGTCCCTGGTTCCACGATTCTCAATCATGTCAGACATCATATGTCCTTTCATCCGTCAAATACAGCTTTATTTGTAAGTATATATTTTTCCAACTGCCTTTTTACCAGTGCAGCTTCCTCAGACTGCATTCCAATCCAGGATGTTATCCAAGTCTGTTATCTGAAGTTTAATGACGCAGCAACTCCCAGTCATTGATCCTTCCAATCCAGTCTGTTGTCCAAACCTTCCTTTTGAGCTTTAATGAATCAGTAACTTCCACGTTAAATTGTTAGGCAAAACTGTTTGAAATGTTTTTATATTGAAGAGCTGAATACAAATTCATTTAAAACAACAACAACAGAATTTCAGTTAATACTAAACATAATAAGTCATTAGATCAGCACCAGAGTGAGCACCCATCCTAGTGCCGCCATTGGGAATGGAACCCCCAAATCCTGAAAGCTATCCCACTCAAAGGATCCATACCTGCGGACTTTGGACAGATGAAAAAATGAACATGGAATTATGAAAGCCAGAGTAGTCTAGACTTTGGACAGATAAAAACATGGTAATAAAATTATGAAAGTGAGTGTTGAACCTGTCATCAAATCCCTGCTCAGCCTTGAAGTTCCCAGATGGCCTTGACAAATAAATTTCTTAAGCTTAGTGCATAGTCTGCAAAAGAAGACTGAATGGGATGATGACTACCAAGCTGGCTACATTTGAGAAATACTTAAGGAAATATGAACAATGGCTAATAATTAGTTGGGAAACACAGGGATAACACAGTAATGAATCTTTTCTAGCTTTTAATCAGTGGTGAGCCATAACAGGAAGGTGGGGTCAGGTCTTTTTCTCCCCACCTCACTGCTAACTTTGACAGGTAGGTGTGACCAGGCTGCTGTCTTGTCATCTGACATCATAATTGTTCCAACGTAATGATTACATTTTAAATAATTATTAGGGGGCATGTTTGCCTCATTGGTTTTTAAAGCAAGCTTTTTTATGCCAGTTTGCTTTGTAGCTTTGATATCTAGAACCTTTTTTAAAGATGATATGTTCATTTGAGAAATGTGTCTCTCAGCATGGGGCTTTAAGAAAACCACAGATGATCAGTCTGTCTATGATGACTATTAGCAAATCCCAGATAATAGAATTTAAATGGATTTACACAGAATGTACAGATTTCTCATACACCTGCACACTTTTCTCATCCTATCTGCTCATTTCAGTGCACATCAGCCTTGTTCTAAGAGTGGAGTGCAAGTCATCATTCAAATGGGATGGGTATTGTGATGTTTGCAGGTTTGAAATAAAGTATCCAATTAACCCAAAATGACAGTCATGTGAAGGTGATGTTCAACATCTTTATAAATGACTTGGATGAAGGAATTGAAGGGATGCTTATCAAATTTGCAGATGACACCAAACTGGGAGGGGTAGCTAATCCTGCAGAAGACAGAATCAGAATTCAAAATGACCTTAACAGATTGGAGAACTGGCCACAAGCTAACAATATGAATTTCAATAGGGACAAATGTAAGGTTCTGCACCTAGGCAGAAAGAATCAGATGCAGAAATATAGGATGGGGGACACCTGGTTCACTAGCAGTACATGTGAAAAGGATCTAGAGGTCTTGGTGGACCACAAGCTTAACATGAGTCAACAGTGTGATGCAGCAGCAAAAAATTCTAATGCTTTTCTAGGCTGCATCAACAGAAATATAGTGTCCAGATCAAGGGAAGCAATAGTACCACTCTATTCTGCCATGGTCAGACCACACCTGGAATACTGTGTCCAAAGTATATTGACAAACTGGAACATGTGCAGAGAGGGCAACCATGATGATCAAGGGTCTGGAAACTAAGCCTTACCAGAACTGCTTGAAGAAGTTGGGTATGTTTAGCCTGGAAAAGAGGAGACTGAGAGGAGGGATGATAGCCATCTTCAAATATCTTAAGGACTGTCATAAGGAAGAGGAAGCATGCTTGTTTTCTCCTGCTCTTGAGGGTAGACTTGAGGCAATGGCTTCAAGTTACAAGAATTGAGATTCCGAGTAAACATTCGGAAAAACTTTCTGACAGTCAGAGGTGTTTGGCAGCAGGACAGACTCCCACGAGAGGTGGTGGACTCTCCTTCCTTTGTGGTTTTTAAGCAGAGGTTGGATGGCCATCTGTCATGGATGCTTCAGCTGAGATTTCTGCATTGCAGGGGGTTGGACTAGATGATCCTTGGACCCCTTTCAGCTCTAAGATTCTATAATTCTATGACTGCCACAATTAGCCACCTCACCACTAGCCCCTTTTCAGTGTATGTAGTTGATACTAGTGTTTGGAAAACGTGGTTGTGTGTCATCAACAATGCCTTCCACTGTGTTTGTGTTCTTTTTCTGTACAGAAACAAGAAGCAAGTTTGTGCCAGGCTCCAGAGATATTGCCAGCTCTTGCCATTTTGTCACTTGGCTTGTAGTTTTTGTTTAAAAGATATACAAATTTCAGAGTTAATCCAAGTTATCACCCTTGAAGGCTTGGATGAAAGCTCTTCTCACAACAAATGACACATAGGTTTTATTAGTTTTGTGAATGACAGTAGTAGTCAGGTGGTTAACAACTGTCCTATTAATGCAAGCTATAATATGTGTAATATTTGCAGTGTGTTCCTCTTCAGAAGCATATTTAGTTAAACTAGAAAGACTGCCAGGGCTCAACAATAGAGGAAGCCCATTTTGTTGGGCCCAAACCATCAATAAATTCACCTACCCAAGCCCTGTTTATGGTTCAAGAAAACTAATTTCAGTAGAGCTTACAGAGGCATTACATCCCACTCATATTAATGACTCAGAAAATCAAGAGAGTCAGGGTGTAACATGTGTGGGGGGGGAGCAGGGGGAGAGAGACATGGGAGGAAAGCATCATAAACATACGTCTTTTCAGATTCAGCTTCTGTGTTTAATGGCAGGTCAAGCAATATGGCCAGACTCTAGGGTTCTGCCTGTCTGGCCCCTATGTCCTTACCAGAGGGTTGACACAGGCTGCCCTTGTGGCAGTGGTTTTGTATAGGACACACCTCCTTTTCTTGTCCTATTTTCCCCTGCAGTTTGCATAACATTTTTAGACCCATCCCTTGAGGGGAAATCTAATTGCGGAACATTGATTTTCTGCTGACTTCTCATTATAGAGTGGCCCTATTAGCAGTGGTGGGATTTGCCTTGGTAGCTTCTAAAGTCCAAGCCAATTTCCCACCTTCTCAGTAGTGCAATAAATTGGTTAAATTTAACTGCTATTGTGAATATATGTTTTGTCGTAATTATTACTGCTTTACTACTTTCTTCTCTTGTTGTATGACTCCTTGTTGGACCAATAATGACTGGCTGACATGGAGGAATCATCAAGGGAAATGTCTCATGGGCTAGAGCTATGCAGGAGCTATGGAGCTAAATATGAAGGGGTCAACCTCAGGGTGGCCAGATTAAAAAAGAGGACAGGGTCATGTAGAAGCAACACCTGCTGGAGTTGTTGTAGCTTCTGCACAACAATTCAGGTGCAGGGGTTCTGTTGTCCTTTGCATCTGGCTGCCCTAGTCCAATAGGAAGGCAAGCTAGAGGTTTTGGGAAATGAGATGGTGGTGATTCAAAGCCAGTCCAAACAAATCCATAGCTTCTAGTAGGTCTCATGAAGAAGAAAGGGTGAATTCTTCATATATTCATTCGTTTCATTCCATTTCTATCCTGCTCTTCCTCCCATAGGAGCCCAGGTTGCAGCACAATTCAAAATAAAATCAATAAAAACATATACAATGTGCCAAGAGTGATTTGGTACAGCTGGCCGATATGTACAGCTTTCAAGGCTGTTGGGATGGAAAAGTCCCTTGGCTGGGATGGGTAAGAGTTGTTACTATACAGCAGCCTTTCTCAACCTGGTGCTCTCCCAGTGCTTAGGACTATAACTCCCATCCTCCCTGATCATTGGCTGTATTGGTAGGGGCTAGTGGAACTTGTAGTCCAAAACATCTGGAGGGCACTAGGTTGGGGAAGGCTGCTATACATGATCAATTTTGTGTAGTCTAATTTTTCTGTGATAGTATATCGGGAGAGAAATGATGAGACCTGCTAAAGAGGTCTGTAGCTTATGCCTAAGGGGGTCAAACATCCAGGCAGCAAGATGTATGGGGCAGTTATTGTGGATTTGGTAGCCAACAGTATAATTAGGAGCAGTGGAGCAACAGATACTATACAAGCAGGTGCTGGTTGCAACTGAGCCCTTTTCAGATAAATGCAAGGGTGTAGCCATCTAGCCTTAATTTCATCACTTGTTAGTGAAAATAAGCGGCATCCTGGCCAGACTCCTTGGATACGATGCAATGAAGGACAACGTTCTGGTCCCTTTAGTTGTTCTATAGCAGAGGGGTTTTAGGAAGGCACAGCTTATGTTGCAGTGGCACAAGTATGAGAAAACCAGCTCAGTTTCCTCTTCTACACAATTCTTAAAAGGTATGGGAACTGTTCAGTTGTATCCAAAGTTGGTCAAACTCGGAGTAGGCCTATTGAAATTAAGGGCAGGAATTCAGCGTGGCAGGAATTCCGTCAGTGCAAGCGTATCAGCTTGCCAGGCAAAACAATCCCCCTTCTCCTCCCCCTGCACTCTGTTTTGGTGTGTGCACTCCTATCGAACCCTGAGCCAATTTGCAGGCTGTAGGAAGGGAGCAGGAGAGAAACCCTGTTGTGCTAGCAGGACTTGTTAACCATCTGGCCAAAGTGCCTACGTTAGTCATGTGCATTGATTTCAATGTGTCTGCTTGAGATTGACAAAGCTGGAGACAACCCATTTCATTGTGTTGCTAGGCATTGCTGCTTGCTCAGTTGGGTTTCATGTCCATCTAAATCCTCTGCAAGGCAAGAAGCAGGGCTAGAAAAGATAGTGCTGAACAGGGCAAACTGAATGGCATGGCTGGAGAATTCTTGATATATGGGCTAGACTTAGGGTGGAAGATTCTTACTCTTCATAGCACTTGAATGATCACTATGCAAGCTGCTTGTGTTGAGGGAACAGGAAAAGCTGGTTGTCTGCAATAGGTTTCTGTATTAATAGTGACTCAGTATTGCAGCAGAAATTACCTAGGGAGACTTTTTGCCTTATGGAAATGGTTAACCCGGAAGCTTTTGGTATTAGAACCCTCTGCTTTTGCAAGCAAAATATGCTTCCAATTTTAGTTGAAAGAGTGTTACAAAATCATATTTTGTTTTGCAACTGCAGTAGATGTATGGTGAAGAACTGGGTATGTGTTTGGTTTGATATCTTGAAACTAACAATTCTTCCAACTGCCCCTTAATGCAAGCTACAGGAGGATACCAGCTTTGTGATTCAAATCTGTTACTGTATCTTAAAAGTCCCATTCATTAAAGAGATAACTTTTAAACTGATGTAGGGGGAAGGGTTTGTATGTTGTGTATGGTTTTAGAATATTATTGTGTTTTAAGGTACTTATCATTCAAATTTTTATTGGTTGCTGTTTATGGTCTCCTGAAGACCACTGGACATTTACTGTGAAATACCTATGTTTTGTTTACTCACTTTTTATGGAACATTTGCATGACATCATAAACAAAACATCCTCATCTCACGTTTTCCCTGCTCAGGTTACATTTATCCAGAGCTCAGAAAACCCATGATATAGAGGGTACAGTTTCTCTGAGTGTAGATGGCATGTTGCGCTTGAAAACTATGCTCGTTAGCCTTTCTTTTTCCAAACAGAATTATCTTGTATCTGTTTTATATCTGTTTTTCGTGTCTCTTCCCACAACCTCCCAATTGCAACGGTGTCATGACTTAGAGTGCAGTTAGAGGTGGAAGATAGTAATGAGCTGTGTGGCAGGTGGAGAGAAGAAGCATTTTAACCATTTCCATAGACAGTGGTCCAATGAAAATTACCCTCTTACCAAGATTTGGGACTGAGGAATAAATAGGGAGGAGGGGTGGAACTGGTTTCTTGGCTACAGAAAGTTATCTGGATGCCAGACATCTGAAAGCAGCATTGCTATTCCACTTCCTGCTTAAAGTAGTATACAGTGGTACCTCGGGTTACATACGCTTCAGGTTACATACGCTTCAGGTTACAGACTCTGCTAACCCAGAAATATTACCTCGGGTTAAGAACTTTGCTTCAGGATGAGAACAGAAATTGCGTGGCAGCAGCAGTGGGAGGCCCCATTAGTTAAAGTGGTTAAGAACAGTTTCAGGTTGAGAACGGACCTCCGGAACGAATTAAGTACTTAACCCGAGGTACCACTGTACTAATGATGATTGAGTGCTGCTAAATTGTCCACATCTGCAAGAACCTCACATCTGTGCTAGGTAGTTTAGACTCTGACATGCTAAAGGATTGTCAGGGATTGATTTCATCCCTGGAAGGCTGTTGATTTCACAGAATCTGTTGCATCGATTTCAGTGGGTTTTGTTCTGGGGGTACAAAATTCCACACTTGGCTGCTGTATTCAGAAAATCAAACAGTCCTGGTATCTACCAACAATCTAATTTCAACACTGCATGTTGTTCCATCCGATATATTGTTGCTCTTAAAAGTCTTTTTTCCTTTCTTGCAGCCATCCAACAGTTTCTGTAAAACAGGGATGGCTAACTTCTTTGAACCAAGGGCCATATTGGCCCAGGATCAGCCCTCTGAGGGCCACATGGCAAAGTGGAGATGGATAAAATGTAAAAGTGTGGGGCACATTTTTTTTAAGGACACATTTTGGGGTTTCAGCGAGTTGCCTTTTGATATCACAGCAATGGATCCATGGGACTGGTCAGTAGAATTTTAAATTACTAGGGAAGCCATGAGTCCTTCAGTGCTGTCCCTATTGCTGTCTCTAGGGAAAGGCTATTCTGTCAGATTCCATTTCTCTAGTTCCTTATCTTTCTTGTCTTAAATTAATATCTCTACATTTCTGCATTAGTTTGCAGTTTTGCTTTAAATGTCCTCTGGAAAATTCACCAGCATTTTGTGCAAACTGTGTACTTTGTGCAAATATACACATTTTTGTATGCAATTTTGCCTGTTACACAATTTGCAAACAGTTTCTCCTATTTTTAAATCAAATTAATATTTATTTATTAAATTTTTATACAGCCATTCATCTGAAGATCACAGGGTGGTTTACAATGTAAAAACACAAAAATACATAACATAGTAACAAAACAAAAAAACCCCAATACCCTCCACAGTTTGAAATGCCATAGATAGTTTACTTATTTGTTTTTTATTGGTTTTCATTATAAAAAAAACAAATAGTGTTGCCTAGAAATACAAATTTGGTCACATACAACTGAATAAAAGAACAATAATAAAATAAAATGTAAAATAAAATTGAAAACAAACTTTGAAGTTATAGACAGAGTTGTTGGAGAAAACCAGAGCAGTAACAATTACAACATGATACATAATGACTTCCGATGTTTAAACTGGGGAATACAGGTAAATAATAGTTTAAACCATCAAAATTTTGGATTTACAAACATTTCACAAACCTTTGTTACTAGTTGTGTATACCTTAATAAAAACGTTATAAAAATGATAAGGAATGGAGGGGGAGAGAAAGATGTGGAAGTTGGGAATAAAATAATTTAGACATGCCAGTATTATATACTGTAGTAGGCACTGCTAACAGTTTTCCCTAATGCATTTTGTATGTTATTTCCTGCAATATATGCATTTTATGCACTCTTCTTTCTAAAATATATACTTTATTTAGTTGGAGACCTGGTCCAAAATTCAGAGCAATATAGTTCAGTTTTGGTTTGCATATTGTGTTCGAAAGTGCAAATTAAGTAGGTTTGCACTAACATCTGAACCATCCCTGAACCCCCATCCCTTGCTACTTCTGTCACTTTGGATAGAAAGGCAGGAAATGTACACACCAGTCCATTTTTCTCATTTTATTGAGCCGCGCAGTACCACCAAATATTGTGGGTGGGGAAGCCAGGAAGGGAGGTCAAACTAGCTATACAACTACACCCTTTTCTACATTTTCTGCAGTGATTAAAAGCTTTTGTGGCTGCCCTGGGTGGGTTATTCCAGCCTGACTGCGTGCTTGGTGTAAAAATAATTCTTTCTCAGACTTCACTCTTGGCCTGACTTCCTGGATCTTTGTCTACTACTCCCTCAAAACTCCCACCAACATACTTCCTGCCTTTTTGACAAATGTGTATACTTTTGGCACCCGTTTTCCTCTGGGATGCCCACAAAGGATGAATACACTACATATCTTCTGGTTTTCTAAGTCCCTCAAATCAGGAGGGAAAGTGGACAAGCAAGCTAACTCTGTACCCACCTCCCCTTGCTACCCAGTCACCCTGCCCACCTCCAGGGATGACTTTTGAAAGCAGGGAGGCTTCTCTTTTCATGTAGACACCCCCCCCCCCGCCCCATGCAGAACCCTAGAGAATGTTGAAGGATTTTGAATGTCTGGGTAGGATTACTGCCTTCTGACAAAGTCAAATTAGCTTATGAATTTATGCAGTACAGAGTGTTTCAGCTCAAACATCACAGTAAACCATGGTTTATTGTGATGGAACCAAGCGTAGCTCCTGCTCCCCCAGACTCAGACACTCTTCTCTCCCCCGCCCCGCCCGTCCTCCAGCTTTGCTACAAGAAGGTGGTCGAGCATTTTCACTTCCTTTTTTTCATTTTCAGCTTGTTATGTCACCTGAACCTGACAAATGGTATTTAAGCTTAGCTATGGTTTGTTTGAAACAAGCCAACTTCAAACTGGCTTATGAAGCAGTGTTGTCTAAATAGCCCAGAGTTAAAATTAACTGTGTTTGGGGGTTGAGCATAACAGAAATGACACAAACTGAAATTGGTAGTTGGAAGCAAACGCTTCTTAATTCCTCCCCTCCACATTTACAAGTCCAGTGAAGGCTAGGCTCATTACTAACATGATAAAAATGTGGTATCTGGGCACAGCCAGTGTCTCAAACATCAATTTCAATGTTATAACAATACATTAGAACAAGTGTGTCATTTGGTGTGGGTTTTAACTTACTGTGAGTAGTGTAGCCGCCTTAAACGTAACATCCTCTAGAGGTTTTGAACTCTAGTTGCTTTCAGTCTGAGCTGTCACGTACTGGCTGAGACTGATGGGAGTTGTAGTCAAAAACATCTGGAGGATATCAGGTTGGAGAAGGCTGAAACAGCATGACGTAAAGGGTGTAACTGCACCAGCATTTTCTGCTGTGATGGACAATGCTCTGAACATATTCTAGAATTTGGAGGATTCCTGCAGTTTGAGCTCCCTGGAGGAAGAATATTCTTGTTTCACATTTGCATTGTCCCAGCATGATCAGTGTGACAGTATGTTGCACACTGTAGCACATGAGTAGGCAAACTAAGGCCCGGGGGCCAGATGTGGCCCAATCGCCTTCTACATCTGGCCTGTGGACAGTCCAGGAATCAGTGTGTTTTTACATGAGTAGAATGTGTGCTTCTATTTAAAATGCATCTCTTGGTTATTTGTGGGGCATAGGAATTCGTTCATATTTTTTTTTCAAAATATAGTCCGGCCCCCCACAAGGTCTGAGGGACGGTGGACCGGCCCCCTGATGAAAAAGTTTGCTGACCCCTGACACCCTGGAATAAAAGACCTCCCTCAGAAGGCATTTTTTGTTTGTTCCAGTTTTACTGCAGTGAGGTGTTACTTGACTCAGTTAATGTAACAAGGCCATTTTTTAAAAAGTGGGCCATGCATTTAAGGTAGCCTTTTGACTATGAGCTGAATGGTTTTGGTTTCAATCTATTTTTTCAATCTAGCATTTGGAAAAAGAGGTGTTTGTTTTGTGTGTTGGGGTGCAGGGAAGTCTGGCAACGGCAGGTTCCAAGGAATAAATAGATTCTCTTGCCCACCCCAGAAAGAGAGGGTAAAAGAAGGATGGAGATAGCTTCAAGCCTTTGCTTCTATCTTAAGGTCTACTCTTAGGATACAGGTACTTTGGTGGGCAAAGACTGGCGTGTTGGAAGTGAACAACTGAGAATCAAGTATGGACTTATATTTTGTGCTGTAAAGGTGTTCCATCAATCTCTTCAGGATGCTTCATCCGTAATAAATTCATTTTTGGTTTCTTGAACTGAATATGAAGGGTTGCATGGTTGCTACTTGGTACACCAAGGTAAACTTTTGCTCCTAAGGAGGTGGAATAACCCATCCTTTCCCCCCTTCTTATTCCTCCACCACACCTACTAGGCTTGGGTTTTGTGAACTGCCATGGTTCTCCAGGGAACAAATGCTAAGATAAAAGCCTGAATTTGGTTTGCTTAGAGTTTGAAGCAGCTACATTTCCTGGTTCTCAGGAGAGAAGTGGGAGCTTGTTCATGCTGCTTTAGGGAATGGTGGAGGCAGTCGTGACTTGGGGTTATGAGAAGGGTGTGGGTGTAACAATTGCCTCCTTCGTTATGTGCTGTCATGGAAGGTTTCTGCCTCCTGTTTTGCACACAGGACTTGATTCATCAACAGCACAGGGAATATCTGCCATCATGCAGGAACAGAGTCTCCTGCCCTAGAACTATAGCAATACGTACGGTATCTGCTTTCACCCCTCTCTTCCCACAATCTGCAACAAGCAGGGACAATTAAGGCACTGAAATCCCATTGACTTCCATGAAATGTGCGTGGTAGCGTGGGTGGAGATCAAGGGCTGTGTTCAAGGTCACATGAGTACCATACAATATATTCCTTTCAGTATTTCATTTCCTTCTGATTTCTCTGTTCAAAATTCCCCACTCCCCATGAAATGTGCATATACCTGAAACTCAGGAAAGTGATTCATGTATCTGACAAAGGGGACAGTAGTTCGTGAAAGCTTATGCCATAGTAAATGTGGCAGTCTTTTATGTTGCCACAATGTTTTGTTTGTTTTTCTGCAAAAGGCTAACACGGCTGACCCCTCTAGAAAGGCAGTTCTCACCTTTTGGGGCTCAGGCTCTGTTTGGGAAGCTTGCCACACCCACAAACCTAATCTAAAACCTTTTTAGCACCATCTAGTAATGCAATACAAAAAATATTGGCCTATTCTGGTAATACAACAGGCTCCATATCACAGCACCAGAGAGTTAACCATTGAGTACATACTTGGACAGGATATGGTTATATCACTTCCTGTCAGTTTTCCCTTAAAAAAAACTTCCTACAATTATTTCATCTTCATCACAAGGTCTTGGTCCCAGGCTGCCTGCTCCTTTGGTGCTCTTGAGAGGATTTCCTTCAGAAACTTGATGCTACTGGGTGCAAAACTGTGCCTGGAACTGTCAAAGCCGCTACCTGGTCTGCGGTCTAGAACTTCAAACACAGAACGCCTGTGTGCCAGTCCTGCCACCAGCCTAGCCAAAGCAGCGCCTGTTTGTTTTGTTAAAGTGCCACTCCCCAGTGGACATAGCATGTGCCAAGTTACAACTGAGTATGGATTGTTAGCAAATATCCAAACATACATATATATATATACACACAGAGGATGTGAGCAAGAGCTAAAAATGAAAGACTGGCAGGATAGGAAAGTAGCCACCCCTGTGTTGAGCTGGAAGGCTCAAACCCCATGAACAATGATGTATGGGTGTGTTTCTGCAAAAAGTAATTGCTGCATTCACAATGATAAGAAGGAGGTGAGGAGTTGGCTTGCTACTCACATTGCCTTCGGTTTTTGCTACTCCTCACTTGCTCTTTGTGCACAGCAGTGGGAAGAAAGGTTTTCTCTATCATTGTAGCTGGAGTCAGACATTGCATTCCGAACCCTCAAGAAGATTGTGGTTGGGGAACCAAGAGCATGCCATAGACACTCACAATCTTGCCTCCTTCTTCCGCAGAGATTCTACAGGTGTGCAGTGGGTTTGTGTGACTGACAGATCAAGCTTGTAACTGGATGAAATGTTTTAACCAAATCTCTAGTTCCAGTGATTTGGGGAAGAAATGTTGAAAAAAATACAGAGCCGTGGTCATGTGCTTCTTACTATTATGCAAGTTCTGTTTCTAAGGAGCAGGAAGATTATTTAAAGAGTTCTGATAGAGCAGTCGGAGCATAAATCCATCCAGCCCTTCCCTTTGATGCTCTCTTTAAGATCATATGCCCCCCCCATTTATTTCCTATAATTTAATCTTGGGTTCTTTTTAGTGTTTGTTGCTTGTTCTTAGAGTCATTGGAGTTCCACTCCATCCTTTCTTTCTTATAATGTTTTTGATCTGAGAATTCAGTGTTTTCAGAATTTTATTTAGTCCTGGTGTCTGGACTGTGCTAAGAGATGCAAACTGAAATTCAATTACCTTGTAGCTACAGTCTCTATTAGAAGCTTTACATATAATTTCAGGAATCAGATAACAAATTAGGGATGACAACCAAAAGCTGAGTTCATTCATGTCCACAAGGCATCTCTGCCAATGGCAAACTCTTAGCAGTTGCATCATAGTTAATAATAGGTGGAGCGAAACTTGAAAGCCAGATTGTATGTATTCATGTATATATGTTTTAATTAATGCATATAGAGTTAATTACCATGGTGAAGTGACTACCACTAAAAGAGAACACTTAGCTCCCTTCCATTCATCGGAGCCATTATTTTTAATCTACAAAAATAACTATAGTATATCAGATACTATAAAGTAGTGAGAGGTGTGACTACTTAAATGTTGTATATTAAATATTACATAAAGCTTGGGAAGCTTAGTATTGCTTGAAAAGCATTAGGCAGAGGAATTTACTGACCTGTCTACATTTGTTAAATAACTAGCAATATGCCCCCGAAACGGAGGGAACATGTATGGTATAGGAATCTTCTGTACTTCTCACTCTCATTTTATTGCGTTTCCACATCTCACAGCAAGCCTCTATTTGCTTCAAATTTTCATTTGCTTTAAAACAACAACACACACAATAACAACAAAAACACAGCATCCACACTGAGCCTTCTTTAGGTCTCTTTCTTTCACCCTTATTTACAGGGGTTTCTTGCTTGGCGTATATTTTGCCTTATAAATGTTCTGTTTGTCCTTTCCTTTCCTAATGTGAGTATTGCAGCCCAGATAGCTTCCTGACTCTACTGAGCAAGACCTGGGCTCCAGCAGACATGTGTAACTTAGACTTGAGGTGCTGTTAATCTGCATACACAATATACAGCTAAAGTACAGTATATTCAAAGCACCTTTTTCCCCTTAAAGAATTCTGGGCGCTGTAGTTAGTTAAGAGTTGCTGGGAATTGTAACTCGGTGAGGGGTGAACCACAGTGCCCATAATTCTTTAAGATCCCAAACCTTTTAGTTGGCAATGTGCAATACACAACACCCACCTTCCAGGTAACCCAGAAGTACAAATAGGTTTGGGAAGAGAGATGGGATTGGTCTGCTGCTGTTTATGTTCCCAGGCAAAACACTTCCTGCAGGAAAGTGGTATTTGATCTCCTTTCTTTTAAATGAAAGATCATAATCCCCCCCTCACCATTGCCATTACAGTCGTACCTTGGTTGTTGAACGCCCTGGAACTCGGATGTTTTGGCTCCTGAACAATCGAAACCCAGAAATGACTGTTTCGGTTTTCTAATGTTCTTTTGGAAGCCGAGCGTCTGACGGGGCTTCTGCGACTTTTGATTGGCTGCAGGAGCTTCTTGCAGCCAATCAGAAGCTGCATTTTGGAAGTGGAACAGACTTCCAGAACAGATTCCGTTCAACTTCCAAGGTACGACTGTACCACTAACCCTTTCATCTGTCACAACTTCACTGCTTGTCCCCTTCATTGTGGGATGCTGAAGCGGTTCAAGAGGAAAAATGGACAGGAGCTCAAATAAACAGACTTATGAACATGGAACATTAGAAAGATACTTTATATGTGGGAAACAAGCAAATAATAATAATGATGATAATTTATTACTTATACCCCGCCCATCTGGCCAGGCCTCCCCAGCCACTCTGGGCAGCTTCCAACAGGATATTAAGAACACAATAAAACATCAAACATTAAAAACTTCTCTAAACAAGGCTACCTTCATATGTCTTCTAAATCATATTATGATTCCGTTGCATTAAGAAAACTGAGGCTTCAATCCCGAGTACACTTATTATGGGATTAGCCCAAATGCAGGGGACATTTGGCTCTTCACAGGTTGCTGAACGACAACTGCCATCATTCCTGTCCATTCGCCATGCTTGTTGGGGCTGGGATTAATAGTTCAGCAAAACTGAGAAGGGCAAAGTTTTCCCATGCCTGCATTTAATTGCACTTACACTGCATTCAGGCAGAATAAATTAACTCTGCATTGTCCCCTAAAGTGCAACTCCACCTCCAGATTTTCTCTCTCTTCCCCTGCCCTAGAAGCACTGCTTCAGAGCTTTGTTATCTGCTGCAGAGCTGTTAATAAGGCAATTACATTATTAATGCCTTATATAGGGCTTTAATCAATAATCAAGGCTCAGCAGGACTTATTTCTGATGAAATACTTAGGACTGTGCTACACGGCTGCTGTCGTCATGTTTGATTTGCTGGTATTAAGACGTATTTACATGCAGCAGCACATTTCAGATCTGCAGGATTATCACATAGGATATCTGTGTAGGAATTTCATTGTGAATGAGACAAATGAGTATGAATGGTGAGTGGGCACACAGATGCAATGACATAAATGCAGTATATTCTTAAAATTGCTTCTGTAATAGGGGATTTGAGGTGCATGTGGCAATAGTGGTGAAGAGGGGAAAAAGCAGGACATATGGCCAGAGAAATTGCACCAAGAAGGCTTGCAGCTTTTCATCCTATTCCTTTCTCCCACCTTGTAACCTTTGAGCTCTTACTGCATCCAAAATGCATATCATTTCCTAAAGTTCCTTGCGATAGGTTTGTGTGTGTCAAAAGAAGCGAAAGATTTCACTAGTCACAGTTCCAGAGGGAGGTAACGAAAAGCTCCACAGCCAAACCTTGAACAGCTTTGGGCAAGAGGAAAACATTATGAAATCTTTCCCAAACTGCTGCTGCGTTATTCCCAGGCATGCTGAGGAAAGTGAAGTTGTTTCTTTTCTTTTTCAAACCAAAAGTAAATGACTCATGTTGCACACCATTTCAATATGGCATTTCTTCTTCTACAGAGTCTTTTTCATCCCTGAAAATGACAGCCAGCTTTTATATGAAGCCCATTTGTTTACTTTTGCTCAGACTTCCAAAAATATCTGCAAGTATGGACGACCTCCTTCTTTGGTCTGCTCAGCTGAGAAACAGAGTGTGAGAAACCCTAATCCCTCTTCTTTTGGAACAATTTTCCTCCAGCAGATTTCTAGATACTGCCTATTTTTATCTCTTCTTCTGGTTTATTTATACACTCATTCATGCTGAGTGACTAGCGGGTATTTTTGTTCCATCAATCGTTCACATTTTTTCCCCTTTGGCTACTAGTATGAATGTTTTTGATGCTGAAAACTATTCAGTTTCTGAAAACCCTGTTTATTTCTGTTGGGTTTTATTGACATAGGCCTAGTTCACATGTCACATTAACCATAGTTTAAAACATGGGTAGGCAAACCAAGGTCGGGGGCTGGATCCGGCCCAGTCGCCTTCTAAATCCAGCCTGGGGACGGTCCGAGAATCAGCGTGTTTTTACATGAGTAGAATGTGTGCTTTTATTTAAAATGCATCTCTGGATTATTTGTGGGACACAGGAATTCGTTCTTTTTTTCTTTTTCAAAATAAAGTCCGGCCCCCCACAAGGTCTGAGGGACAGTGGACCAGCCCCCTGCTAAAAATTTTTGCTGACCCCTGGTTTAAAACAATCTATGGTTTTATGTGTATGCTGCTCAAAAGCTTTTGTGGTACTTTCCCTCCACTCTTGATGCAGTGCAGATGACAGAGGCGGAGCTAGCTGCTCCGGCACCCAGAGTGTGTACACTGGGGGGGGTGGCTAGCTGCCCACGGTAAGCGTCCATGGGGGGCATCGCGGCAATGTCACCCCTCCCTCACAGATGACACCCGAGGGGGGCTGCATCCACCCCCCCTTTCTCCGCCAGTGGCAGATGAAACCAGGCACAGCCTTGCATGTCATGTTCCCTGGTTCTCCCCAGCTCATGAATTGTTTCCAAACAAACCACAAGCAGTAGCTATGTTTTGTGCATATTATTTGTTTGGAGAGGTAAATTTAGCCAGGCATGCTCGGGTAAATTTTTTATTTGTTTATTTGTTTTAAACTCACATTTTGACCAAAAAATTGTGGCTGTGCTCTTGGTTTGGGATTTGTTGTTGTTGTTTAGTCGTTTAGTCGTGTCCGACTCTTCGTGACCCCATGGACCAGAGCACGCCAGGCACTCCTGTCTTCCACTGCCACCCGCAGTTTGGTCAGACTCATGTTTGTAGCTTCCAGAACACTGTCCAACCATCTCATCCTCTGTCGTCCCCTTCTTCTTGTGCCCTCAATCTTTCCCAACATCAGGGTCTTTTCCAGGGAGTCTTCTCTTCTCATGAGGTGGCCAAAGTATTGGAGCCTCAGCTTCACGATCTGTCCTTCCAGTGAGCACTCAGGGTTGATTTCCTTAAGAATGGAGAGGTTTGATCTTCTTGCAGTCCATGGGACTGTCCGTGGTTTGGGATTAGCCTGTAACAAATACAGCACGCAATGAACTTCCCAATTTCTTCCAACTACTCTAAAAAATTCATATAAACTGTGGCTGCAGCTATTGGCATGTCTAGAGCTTCCCTCACTCTTGTGATTGTCAGTGTTTTAGTTTTGGATTTTGAACTCATTAAGGTTGAAATCCTATACCCGCTTGGGTCTCACATTTTAGTAGACATGTACAGGATTGCATTTGCTTCACCAGTCATCAGTCACCTGGGTCGTCATTTTGAGTTGCTTAACTCCACAGTGATTCAGATGCCACTGTTATGGTTCCAGTTCCAGCTGAGGTACCTAAATGCGACATCTCCTCCAGCTTTGTGGGGTCAGATGCAGTTTACAATGCCTGATAATGGGAACAGGGTGCTAGCAGGATATGTCCCAAATATGTGACTTCTCAATCCCTGCCCATCATAACTAGTGAAATCAAGCAGGGTTAGGGGGGATTGGCAGGGGGTCCAGGGAGTGGTGAATGCTTTCTTACAAGAGGGGGTGCTGCCTGCCACCTTAAGGAGGTGGTAGTGTGTCTACTCCTGAGAAAACCAGCCCTGGGCCCAACGGAGTGTAATAGCAATATTTTAGGACCCACCCTATTTTTTGTGATTGCATGTTTAAATTATTTTTGGAGGCAATTGTAGGTTTTTAAGCTTGCATTTTAAATTGTTGTAACTCACCCTGATACCTTGCGGTGAAATTCAAGGAATAAATTAAAACAATACTACTCCTACTCCGGGATGCGGGTGGCGCTGTGGGTTAAACCACAGAGCCTAGGACTTGCCGATCAGAAGGTTGGTGGTTCAAATCCCTGCGACGGGGTGAGCTCCCGTTCCTCGGTCCCTGCTCCTGCCAACCTAGTAGTTTGAAAGCACGTCAAAGTGCAAGTAGATAAATAGGTACCGCTCCGGCAGGAAGGTAAACGCCGTTTCCGTGTGCTGCTCTGGTTCGCCAGAAGCGGCTTAGTCATGCTGGCCACATGACCCGGAAGCTGTACGCTGGCTCCATCGGCCAGTAAAGCGAGATGAGCACCGCAACCCCAGAATTGGCCACGACTGGACCTAATGGTCAGGGGTCCCTTTACCTTTACCTTACTCCTACTCCAACTTATAATAACTATTGCTCAGTTGTAAATGCTCCCTTTTTGAGGAAGGTGGTAGAGTGGATCATAGTGGAACAACTACAGACATTCCTGGATGAGACTGATTATCTGGATCCATCCCAGTTTGGGTTTAGGCCCGGATTTGGTACCCAATCAGCTGGATGACCTTTATAGAGAAAAGGGCTTGTTGCCTTCACGTCCTTGCACTTGACTGACTAGTGTTGCAAATAGGGTGCTTGTCTAGAAAGATCCTTGGTCTGATCCAAAAGTGCAACTGATAATGATTTATTTCTGGTTTCCAAGTACTGTAGTTAGTGGTTCTAGAGAGAAAGCTCACCGATAGCATGACGAGGTCCTGAGAGGGCATTCAATCTGAAATAGTTGTTTATCTTATTTTTCTCTTCATATGGATACCGATATAATGCCTTCCTTTTTGCTAAACCTTTTGTCTAGCATTATCAGCCATATTCTGACCTACATATTAGATTTAGTTGAACATGGGGGTGTTGGCTGCAGGTATCCGGTGTCTCTTAACTAATCAGGCTGCATTATTTTTAGCGTCATGTTTGTCTTCTGCTGAATGTCTGCAATGTGAAAAATTTATGTTCAAGAACAAGGTGTGCTGGCTTCAAGTTTTGCAGCAGGGTCCACCCTTCTTTTCCTGTCTGACGTCCAGGTTCCTGTTTGTTGGCCCAGGCTCCATAAATGCTCTTGGCCTGCCGCTGAATTATGAACACCACTCTTCTTACAGATTAGTGAACTTTTGTGTTCCTCTGTTCCTCACGAAGGAGAAAAAAAAGTCTGTGGTTTTCAGCTGATGTATTTCATTCCTGGAGTTGCAGCATTACCATGTCTGTCTTTCAGTGGACCTATTGTTTTAGGCGGGGCAGAAAGCAGGAGCCTAGACTCAGGTGTCAGGATTGGGAAAGCTGAACTTCCTGGGCTATTTCCTTAATTGTCATTGTAGCTGGAGTGAGGTATTACAGAGGGGTGGGGAACCTGTGGCCCTCCAAATGTTGTTGGATTTCAATGCCTATTAGGCCCAGCCAGCATGGACAGTATTTAGGGATGTTGGGAGTTGTAGTCCAACAACATTTGGGTGGCCATGGGGTCCCCACCCCTGGAATACAGGTTAGATCCATGTGGTACCAGTTAAGCTGGTAAATTAATATACTGCCTCCCATTTTAAATGGCTATCCAAGCACTTCCCTCCTGCTCTGAATTAACTCTGAGAAATGTTAGGAACTGGAAACCAAACAGAGGGAGCTTTGTTATCCTCTTAAATTGAAAAGACAGTGTCATGTGTTATCTAATGGCTAAAGTGTCCAGTGACAGCCTTGTATTATTAGGCTTCTGCTACTCTCACATTCTTATCTGAAACATCAAACATGTAGGAAAGCCTCAGCGGGAGCTGAGAGTTTCTCTGCAAAAGCCTTCTCCACCAGCAAAGGATGAAACCAGAAGTAACACACTCTCCTTCTGCTGCATCATTGAATCAGTTGTTGATTTCGGAGCAGCACCTGTATGCATGTTGCTCAAATTCTTCTTTCCCAGTCAAAGAGAAGCATTGGATTGCCATGTGAGGTAGATTTTGTATGTTTGTGTGGAAATTGCCTTCCATGGGGTGGTTTTCTTTTAATGAGTGGTCATGGAAGAAACTGAATAGGAGAGGGGCCGTTCTGTTCTATGGACTTTAACTATAGTCCCAGTTTTGCTTTGTTTTTTAATACTGTTTTTATTTATTGTCATGGTACAGAACATACATTTTGAGAAAACAATTGTTGCAACAGTAAACAACAAGTAACTTATACTTGTCCTGATAAAATGGTACAAAATAATGTGCAAGTTTCCAAGTTCTCCAGAACTTTACATCAGTTAAGGTGTGTACATTGGAGACGACCACTGCACATGCATAGATGACAGCTTATTGAATAGGAGTTTGGGGGGTTGGGAGTGGTTGAAGGCACAGGAAAAGCAAAGAAGTGATGTGCATAGTATGAAGATGTCTTATGTCCGTCTTGAATCTCCCTACATTCAGCTTCATTGAATGTCCCCAAGCTGAAGCATTTTGAGAGGGAGGAATATTTAACTCTATCCATTTTCTTCACCACATGCATAATTTTGTACAGCTCTATCATGTATCCTCTTACTCCTTTTCTCTAAAGTATAAAGCACCAAATGTTGGAAGTATAACTACACGTGAAGATGGTAAGAGAGGGATCCGAATTATCATATACTCATCGGGTTACTCAGTGTACTTTAGATTTGAAGCATTCACACTCACCTTCTGAAACATGAAGAAACTGATCACACCCATAAAGCAGACGATGAGAGATTCCAGGAGACTGAGCAGTGCCTTGAGCAAAAGGAAAGGAAAGGGAACACAGTGCTGGCACTTTACGATGCAGCAAACTGGAAGGCTTGAACCACCTAAACAAATTGGCATTCAAATACAATGAGCTTGGTGTGGGAGATGAACTCAGTGCCAGCAACAGTGACAGATCCTAGATTACTCCTTGTCCCACTGCCTACACCTTGCCTATATGTCATAAATTTGGGTAATTATAGTGGTGGTAAGCATTAGTTACATAAACACACACATATATTTTGGCGTATTTTTAGCAGTATTAATAGTATAATACAGTATTAACATGGATAGATGTTGCTTTATACTGGTTGAAAAAAGCATAGCCTCCAAATATATCAATATGCCAATTCTGTATTCTGAAAATGCATTAAGTTTGGTCCAACACTGGCCCAGTTCACATGTAATGCTAGACTAAATTATGACTTAGCACAAATAAGCCAACGTGTGGACTCCTGGAGAGATTGCAGCTGCTTTGCTTTTCCGTGGTCATCATGTTGCTGCTCTGTACTAAGCCATGGTTTGGTTTAGCACATCATCTGAAAATAGTGTGTCATATGGTTTATGGCTCGTTGTTTCTCTGTGAGAGCTTACACGTGAGCCTGGTTCAAGTAACATGATTTCCATGCAGTGCAGCAGCAAAAAGTCTATGGGGATCAGCCACAACCTCCGCTTTGAAAGTTCACATGTTTACTCACTTGTGCTAAGCCATATTTTGCATGCAGGTGAGGGCACTGTATGTCTAATAATAATAATAATAATAATAATCTCATTTTGAAGAGCCAGCATGGCACAGCGATTAGGTAAGCTGAAACCCCGGTTGTTGAATCCTAATAAATTCATATTATTTCCTTGTTATGTGTTTGGAAATTGCTACTCAAAAATTTCCATGGTTTTGGCTAGCTCTCAGCCTGTTTTCCTCCCACAGAGTTGCTGTGAGGCACAACAAACACCTCTTTGGGAGAAATGATGTAACAAAAGATGGGGAGGGAGGGAGAAATGAGGAGAAAATTCAGATCATTTGATCAGTTGATTCAAATCAAGTAACACAACCATTTTCTTAGCACTAACCTGGAACAGGGCTGTGTGTGTATGTGTGTGTGTGTGTGTGTGTGTGTGTATCCCCACTTGCCTCTTGGGTATATATGTTTAGCTGTTCTATAGACTGTCATGCTTGCTATCCTAAGCCTTAAAGCTTTCTTGAAATTAGTGAGAGGTACTTTATTTATAATTTCCAAATAATGTGATAGTAATAGCAAGACAAACATTCATTTCCCCCCCCCAAACTATTGTTCCTATGATGGTTTTGCAGACTATACGATGGGATAAACATTTTGCAAATAGCAAGAAAGGAGGCTGTACCTCTTTATTGGAGCCAGTATCTGTTCCTTTGTGTAATATATCTGTGGTATTGCTTTGTTTTGTAACCTGGTTACCTTTAGAAAATATGCATCTGCTCAAGTTAGAAATCTTATTTGATCTTTCTAGCTTTAAATATGTATTTTCCTAGTGTGTCCCCCCCCCCCCAGTCTATTTTCTCCAATCTAAATTCATTAACAAGCTTCTAACAATAGCATGGCATTGTCTCACATGTGTCAGGTAGTTTAACATCTGGTTCTAGCATAAATTATAGAGTGGGCCTCTGTGTCCTTTTTTGGTCTACTTAGGCTGGAGAGGCTTGAAGGTGGGTATGACAGTCACTCAAATCCTTTTCACCCTGCTGCATACATTAATTTCTTTTGTACCACTGTCATCTCTGGTCAAACAGATTTTGCAGCGATATGAAATGGGAATAAACCCATAGGCAGAGAAGATAGCAGGAGGACTATGGGCAGCGCTGCATTTATCATATTGGGAGAAATTCGACGTCACACTCTTGTGATTTCAGCTTGCCAGACAGAATAATTGCCACTTTGCCAATCCCAATATTGCAGGGCATGTGCAGGGAGAGGAGGGAGGAAGACCCCTTACCCAAGTAGAATTCATTGCACAGAATTGCACTTATGGGACTCATTAGGTGAATCCTGCCCACTATGTTTATGACACCTCAGAAATAACCATTGTTTCGTCTGTACCGTAATTTAGCCTCCTGCTCATTCATTGTTGGTTTCTCTGAAGTCAATTCAAGTCTTGGGACTGATGTGAGGTGTATCAGAATGAATGTATTTCCTTTAAATAAATTTGTTACTATGTATTTATAGATGGCATTGTTAGGTTAAACGTCTGCCACTAAAAATATTTGCTTAAAATGTAACTTTAAAAATAGTAGCCTGTAATTTGGTGTTGCTAAGCTCCTTTGTGTTTTTCTTCTTCTTCAAAGACACCATTCAGCTTTAGTTTCACTATCACCATTTATACTAATAATAATATTTTTGAGAAAGTCCACTTTAATTCCATAGAGGCCAGTTTCAAAATTATTGTAAACAAAGCAATATCACCTCCAGACTGTCAGTATTTTGTAGTACAGTGGATGCTTGGGTTGCGAACGTGATCCGTATGGGAGGCATGTTCGCAATGTGCAGTGCCGCATCTGCACACACGTGAATCACAATTCAGCGCTTCTGCGCATGTGCAAAGGGCAGTTTAGTGCTTCTGCGCATGCGCAAGCGGCGAAACCCGGAAGTAACCCATTCCGGTACTTCCATGTTCGGTGGGTGCACAACCTGAAAACATGCAACCTAAAGCATCTGTAACCTGAGGTATGACTGTTGTAGTATTATTATTAATAATAATAATTTATTATTTATACCCTGCCCATCTGGCTGGGTTTCCCCAGCCACTCTGGGTGGCTTCCAACAAAGATTAAAAATACATTAAAATGTCACACATTCAAAACTTCCCTAAACAGGAGGGATTCAAACACATACCAGGAAATATATGTGTGGACTAAGCACCAGCGCAACAAATCCAATTTCAAAAAGAAACTTTAAATTTTTGTGGTTAGGAAGGTGATGTGGAAATGCATTCAGAAGTGTGGAAGGAAGGAATGATTAACAGGAAGATGTATAAACACCCAGCAATCAAACCAGTGTGAATGGAAAATAAATAAGCCATAACTATGAGTTCAAAGATCACATGCTTTTGAATAATAAAATATCATTCTACAAAACAACTGGAACATCTGTACTAGAAAGAGGAAGAAGATGTGTACCAATATCCTGCCATTGCTATGCTTGATTCATATTGGACACTGTTGTAGCAAGCAAAAAGCCTTTGAAAACTTGACTTCCATTGTGCCCAACTTGTTTACACTGAGGGAAAGCTTCATCAAAATTGCACCATTAACTGGGCAGCCATAGCTAATATGCATACACTGTCTATAATTAAAATCCGTGTGCCATTTCAATCAACAATTTGTGGTGTGCCAAACTGTGCTGCCTGCACTCCGTAAAATTACGTTTATGGAATTCTTGCCCTCAGAGCTGAAATACCTGGGCTAGTCATGTCATTGGATCACTGTGATATATGGCTGTAAAATAGGAACAAAGGAAGCTGCTTTATACTGAGTGAGATCATTGCTCCATCTAGCTCAATACTGTCGTCACTGACTGGCAGCAGCTCTCCAGGATTCCAGACAGAGGTCTGTCCTAGCCCTACAACAAGAGGCTGGGGATTGAACCTGAGACCTTTTGCATGTAAAGTGTCTGCTCTGTCACTGAGCTGCAGTTCCAATAATGATAAATGAAAAACATAATACATTTGAACATGAACTCTTTTTCTTAGCCACCTTATTTACCTCTAACAAAGTTGCTGTCACTTTTTAAGAATATTTCTATAACTGAGGCTGGAATACAGTGTGGGAGAGGGAGACGTTCCGGAAGCAGAAATTAGTGAGTGTAGCTTCCGTTTGGAAGGACAGATAACTGGAAACTCATGACAACTTTCTAAAATTTGATTTCTGTACACACATACAAGTAGACAATATATTCAGTGCTATTTTTCCTAGAAAAAGAGGTATTGGAACTCACTATTAACTTCTCCATTGTTCTCTTAGAATGGCAATGGAGCCCACCTGAGAGGTGCCGGAGCTGAGCTCTGGGGAGCTCCAGCTGGGAAAAAAGCCCTGAATATATTACTCCCCTATAGCAAATCTGCTGCTCCTAATCAGATTCTCAAGACAGAATGCACTGATAAAGATACATTTTCCCTTCAGCGCTCCTCTCTCTCTCTCTTTCATCAAGCAAATAAGTAAATGAAATGTAAATGCTGTAGTTCCTCAGTCTCAACTAAACCATTCCTATTTGTTACAGGTGAATGCCCTGAAAGCAGTATGAGCCACAAAGGATCAACAAGCAGCCATCCAGGCTCTGCGAAGTAAGAAACCTAAAGATTAAGCAACCTTCATCCCCCACCCAAATTTTAGTAAAAGAGAGAGAAAATGAGATTTGACAGAGCCTTATAGGCCTCCCCCCCTCCCCCCACCCTCATTTGCTTTCTGTCTTACAATATACAAGGCTCCCATTTTCCAAGAAAAGTGCTCTAAGGCTATGTGCAGATGACACCTTTTCAGAGGGTGGGTGGTGGTACTGTGGAGCTGTCATTTCCTATGACATGCATGTTCATTTATGCATCTGATGAAGTGGACTTACAACAGGAGTATTATTGTAACATAGGCTCTCCTTTACGCCTTACCCTGAGTACTGAACCTACAAGATGAAAGTGTTTCAATATCCAGAGTTAGGAGAGATCCCACATTCAGATAAGCATTGGAACTCTCAGATTAGTGAATTAGTGAACACGGGGAGGGAGAATCAGTTAAGTATATAAGGTCTGTTCCTGTTCTTATGTAGAAATGGGTTGGGGAATTGGACTGAACATTGTTCAGGACTCTGTTAGTCCATTTACTACACTTGCTCTTAAGCTGCTCTCATCGTAAACCCCGGCTTGTTCTTAACAACTGCTTTCTCCTTTTGCAGTGGTAGCATGGGGAAAGCAGATGGAGCTGCCAAAATGAGTGCAAAGGATTTATATGGTAAGTTCTTAAAATTCAGATTCTTACATTAATAAAATTTGCGACAGTATAGCATGCCAGATCCAGCTTTGTGTGTTGGAAAGTGAGAATTAACTTTACGATGTGGGGAAGTAATATTCTTTGTTGGTTTTTTACAGTGAGTCATGAAACTGCCATTGCGTGGAGTGTTTCTGTTTGCTCTGAAAGGTGTTGGAGCAACACTGGAGGGTTATAGGAGTCAGAGGTTTGTGATTGCAGCAGGTTTCCGAGGCCCTCTGTTCTAAAAGTAACCCTGTACATTCCTGAACCAGCTCCTTCTGGAACTCACTGTATTTGGGAAGTGACATGGCATAAATAACAGTCACGATATGATCAGTGATGGTGACTATGCTTTACCCCCACTATTGCAAGCAATGCGTTTCTGAACACTAGTTGCAGGAAACTGCAGAAGGAGAGAGTGCTGTGGCTTCCCACAGGCTCCTTGTGGGCCACTGTAAGAAGGATGGGCCGCTGGCCTGATTCTGCAGGCTCTTCTCCTGTCCAAGCCAGTGTTTTCCTCTATTCTTCCATTCCATGACATTTGTGGATTTGCCAAGCAGGACCATAACGCTTTCCTGTACACCTTCCTTGAGAGAATTTTTAAAAAGAAAAATTTGTTTTACATTAATATTGCCACCATTTCGCCTGTGGTATGGCTGGAGTGTTGAGGGTTGCCACCACAGTATTAGCTGAGTGTCAGACTCTCTGGAAGTGTACTTATTATGGAGTTAAAATGAACTCTTTAAAGTGTATGAGTTCCCAGACCAGCTTAAGACAGAAATGTTTGCTGTTATTAGCAGTTTAATGGATTATGGTCCTTAATTAGATATTGTGTAACTTCAAAATAACTCACATCCTTTCAAATGTGTAAAAGAGAATTGGCTTGCAAGCAATAGTGTTCTAGATGGCAAGAGGTTCCTTAGACAAACAAATTCTTCGTTGTCAGCAATGGTTTTATAGGCTGGCCTGGTGTTAATGGTTGGCATAGTCAGGCCCTTTCTGGGATACCACCTCTTGCTGTTACTACCTGCCTTAGGTGAAATTCTTCCTAGCTACTGACTTGGCTGCCCATTTTATAGGCGGCCTTACTTGTCATGAGCAAGCCTTTCCAACTCCTCCTCCCTCACAAGACTCCCTATTCTTGCTGTAGCAGCATGTCGTGGTTGCCAGGGCAACCAAGCCAAACTTCCCTGCCTACTTCATCTTGTTGCCTCCCCACTCCTGCATCTCTGTTGATATTAGCCCTGTCATTGGGTAGGCAGACAGCCTTTCCCCCTGTTTTGTGCTAGTTCCCAGCTCTTGTTCCCTTTACCTGGATGGCCAGGTAAGCTCAAGCAGTGTCCTCCCACACATTTTTTCTATCCTATGATGATAGAGAGGTTCAAGAGAGTGAGAATGGGAGCCATAATCGCCAACTTGCTTGCTTTCTGTTGGTGGGACACTCCTAATATTTTTTCAAAGAGATTGCTATTCATAGCCCTAAGGCATCATTGTTTATAGTTTATTCTTTGCTGGAGATGGGGAGGATGCTAGCATTTTAAAGTGGCTTGTAGTGATTCATCTGAAGTAGGGACAGAAAGACAAATAGGCAGTCAAGTCACATGAGTAGCACATTGGTTTCATCCCCCTGTGTCTTCTGTGATTCCTGATATAATCTATTTTGTAGGAGCCACTCAGCTAGCTACCATAGATTAAGCAACTTGCTTTCTGATGCTGCCGGATTAACCGAAGTCTGCTAAGGACCGTCTTTCTTTGCTTAGTAGAAAGCAGGACAAACAGGGTATTAAGAAAAATGTATCTTGTCTAACCAGATCATCAGAAGAAAAAATCTATTGTCTAAAGGTCAGGTTCTGCAAGTATGAGGAATTTCAGCTGAATTTTAGTTGCGCAGTCAGCTGTTGGGTATGCAGTTGGTTATTATGACCTTGGAATTTATGAGCTCCAATGTTTTGTTAGCTAACTAGCTAGTTGGAGGCATATTATTTTATATAGATATAGATATATATAGCATTAAAATGCTCAAATGAAAGTTAAACAGAACAGAATCAAATAATTCCTTAAAACTAGTAAATAGGTTTGTTGTCATACAGTATGCCCTTTTGATAAGCCGTCAGAGGAACTTAGGAAGCTGCCATTTACTGAGCCAGACCATTTGTCTTTCTAGCTCATTATTGTCCAGGGCTCTCCATGGTTTTAAACAAGGGACATTCCCACTCCCGCTCTGATATTCTGGGGTTTGAAACTGGAATCTTCTGCGTGAAGCAGGTGTTCTACCACTGAGCTATGGTCCTCCCTCCTCTCCCTGGTTCTGTTTTCATTTACTTGGTATTATTATTATCTTAATTGAATTAAAATACAAATAGATATGCGGGACAAGATTTCTTCATTCTAGGCTGTGGGAGGAGGGCACAAGGATTATAGGAGCTCTGAAGGTTAAGGAAGCAACGCTTCCTAAAGGCACCTGAGATCTGGAGATGAATGGGCCCTCTTGTTACTCTTCCCTCAGGATTCTCACATCACCCAAGGTGACCAAGGAATGCATTCAACAAAGCATTGTGAGCCTGGTCAAGCTTTGATCACTTGGCCATACAGGGCATTCTGGTGCGCACCAAAAGAGTTGGGAGTGACACACTGACTTGTATGCACATATTATTATTATTATTATCCATATTGATTCATTACCATATACCCAAAATGGTTTTATGGTGACTTACAACAGGAGTATAGAACAGACAATAAACACATAATTAAAATTAAAGAACACTGAGTTTAATAAAATCCCCTCAACTCCAAGATCTTCATAAAATACCTCATTAGGAAATGCCAGCAGCAGTCCTGCAAAATTGTGTGTAATGTTTTGAGAATGTGACGGGTATTTATGAGAAGTGTGACTATTAGTTTAAGAAAATTGCAATTGAATGTTAACATGAGTACAGATACCAGACAGCAGTTCTAAACTGTACTCTGCAGAGCTCTAGAGTTCCATGGGAGCTTAGCAAAGATTCTGTGTAAAGTAATAGACAAGATGCCTGGTAAATTCCCCTTCTTTTCCTTTCAGTTATTACCAACAGCAGAATAGTCCCACTTGCAGGGCCGGCCCACCCATGAGGCAAGGTGAGGCGCCCACCTCAGGCTGCAGAATCCACCAGGACAGCAGATCCCAATGTAGATCTTTCTTTCCACCTTGCTCCTGATGTAGATTTTCCCTCACCCCTTCTTCCCTGGTGGAGAGGGGGATGCTATTTTGGCATCTGCCTCAGGTGCCAAAATGTATTGGGCCGGCCCTGCCCACTTGCATCATGTGGGGCTGCAGCCGTGGTTTTATGGGGTTATAGGCTGTGGAGCCTGCAAATTATTTGCAGGAAATACTTGCCACTGCACAGAAACCTTAATTTGCCCACAGTTTTACCCCTAGATATTTTGTCACTACCAAGTGACCTCAATCTGAGTTGTCATTGTGTTAAAGGCCTCCTTTGCTGCAGGACTCAGTGCTTAGTTTGCTAGATGAAACGTTGAACAAAGTGCTTATTAATAATTCAAAAGGAGGAGGAGGAGGTTGATACAGAAAATAAATACAGGAGGCACTTGCCGCTTGTATTGTTCTGTGGCTATTCATAGAGTGGCACTAGTGATGATGATGAAACAGGCAGGGAGCAGAGCACTGAAAACAGACTATGCCTCCTCTCGCATGCACTGTTCCTAGATGGCTTGCTCAGGTCTTATACTCGACACCAAAAAGGCATCCCTTACTGGACTGTTCCCCACCCCCACCCCATGACAGCTTCTAGGTGTCTAAATGGCAGCCTTCAGTGTTCACCTTTCTTCCCTTTGTTTGTTATGTTTTCTGATGACAGGTTTTGGGGTTCATAATTCTCACTCCTGAAGCTAAAGCAACAAAGAATCTCATGGTACCTTAATGACTAACAAAAATGTTTCCATGGACTGCAGTCCACTTTATGCATTTGTCTTATTGTTACATTTATACCCCACCTTTCCTTCAGTGAGGTTTCCCCCCTTCTCCATTTTATCCTCACAAACAACCCTTTGGAGTAGGTTAGGCTAAGAGACTGTGACTACGACATTTGCAGGAAACCCGCCAAATAATGGTTTAAGAGAGTATTGAAAAAAATCAGATAAGATAAGATCACTGCAGAAAAGTTAATGGGTGGTATTCAAGTAATTCATCTTGTCAATGAATCACAAAGATTTCTGCTTGTGCAACAGGACTTCTCCCCCTGTGCATGTGAGGAGAAGAGGGGAATATTGTGCAAGCAGAAATCCTTGTGTTTATTTATCTTATTTATTTTTTAAAAAATATTTTTAAACTGCTGTATCATAAAAAATACATCACAGTGGTTTGCACCAATATAAAAGCATAAAAACAGACAATAAAATAGTAAATACTAAAAACAAATTTAAAGTAATAATAATAAAAACAAGCATCAATAGACCATTGTGGGGGGTGAACTCTTAACTGCTGGCATAGGCTTGGTGGAATAGAAAAGTTTTGAGCAGGTGTTTAAAAGTTGGCATGGAAGGTGCCCGCTGAACCTCTATTAGCAGTGTGTTCCACAGGACTGGGGTGGTAACACAAAAGGCTCAGTTTCTTGTTATTTTCAAATGAGCCCCATCAGCTTGGAGAATGATTGACCAGAGATGCTCCTGCAGATGATCTCAGTGTCTGAGCTGGGCTGTAAGGGTTCAGGTGAACCCTGAGATATCCTGGATCCAAGTTGTTCAGGGCTTTGTAAATCAATACAAGAATATTGACAGAATGTTCACATACTGCTACTTGGGATAAGACTCTTATATCTTTGCTTTACACCTCATTTTTGAAAATACACCTGATCTTTTCTTGTCTAAATCTTGCATAAGTAGAGCCCTGTTGGATCAGGCCAAAGACCCATCTAGTCCAGCAGCCTGTTCTCACAGTGGCCAGTCAAAAGCCTATGGGAAGCCTGAAAGCAGAGTCTGATGCGTGAAAATAGCAGACAGCTATTGGTGTGCTAAGTAACAGCACGTTGCCATGACCAGATGGTATCCACACCAAGGATTCTGAAGGGACACAAAACAAATTATTGGACTATGTTATCTGGACCGAAAGGTAGCTAATGTAATGCCAAAGTTACAAAAAATAGACCCTTAGGCAATTCCAGAAATGACAATATATTTATTAGCCTATAATTCGCTATACAAAACTGTGCTTCCATTTGCTGATGTGCCCTGGAAGGATGTTGGACTTTCATGCTGAACATTAAGGATGCTTTTCTGTTGCATCTCTCTCAGTTGATTTAATAACTTCTCTCTGCACTGTGGATAAACATACCCAATTATCTGAGGTCTTGAGCAAGTAGATGTTAAAATACTAGCTAAATATATGGAAATATATTTTTTGCATTCCTAAAAGTCACTTATTTGTGTTTATGCTTGCGTAAATAGAAGGTGTGATGTTGGAAAGTTTATTCAGTGCCTGCCTAATGAGTTAAATGAAGGGGTGCTAGTATTCCATTTCATCACATGGGTGTTGTGAGTCCATATCCACTAGCAGCTGTGAAATATTCAGGCTGTTATGGTGATAATAGGGTTGATACAGAAGTCCTTAGAAAGGGGGGGCACATGGAGCACTTTAACACTCTGGCAGTGCAATCAAGAAGCTGTTGCTATATATTTATTCTGTCTTCTATCCACAAGAATAGATTACATGGCCTGTCCTACACTTTGTTTGGGGGCTATAGATGTGACGTCTGATGTAGCATAGTGGCTTAGAGGTATGAGCCAGAAAGTCCCTGGCTTGAATCACATCTCTGCCATGGATTTGCAAGGGGCCTCAGCAATGTATCTATTTATTTAGCTTAAAGCCT
Organism: Podarcis tiliguerta; assembly: GCF_965153285.1. Taxonomy (NCBI): domain Eukaryota; kingdom Metazoa; phylum Chordata; class Lepidosauria; order Squamata; family Lacertidae; genus Podarcis; species Podarcis tiliguerta. Next base: position 59,912,038 of record NC_139534.1, read on the forward strand.
GCTATGTTGCAGAATGGAGTTAACAAAACCTTACAGGGTTGTTGTAAAGATGACTGTGTGCATTGAACACTCCAAAGTACTTGTGTTGTTTCTTATATTTTGGGGACATGGCAGCCCTGTAGAATGAGGAAATATAATATTGTGTCTTCAGTCCCTGCTCTGATAGTAGTAACAAGAGCTGGTGAATGACCCTTCCTCCTACTTGCATGAATGAATGAATTGCCCTTCCTCTGGCACATGTGTCCCTTGGGGTCACGAAGGGTACTGGATGCTCACTGCCTTTGGCAACTAAAACACAGGCATCTCATGTGCTTAGCTCCATACTCTAGAAGAGTCGCCAGAAGCACTTGCTGAGAGATCCCTCCGCTTACAGGTACAGCAAGTAGCTCTCAGGTTACTACCTCATTCAATTCGCAGCTGCCAGCTGAATAAATGTTAATGTGAACCATGAATAAATAAAGTCACTTCTCTGCTTACTGGCTTCTATTCTGAACCAAGATGAAAGGACATTGGAGGGAAATCCATTATTTTCCTGGCAAGCTCAAGAGAATGTCTGGGGAGGAAGTACTTTGGAATAATTAGTGGTTTACACAACTGGCGTGTTGCTGCATTTTCTGTCACATTAGCAATCTCCTCTGCCCCCTGCTGCAATCTCCCCACCCCCCACGCCGTCAGCTAATGGTAAACACTTTGCAAAAATAATAAGGAACCTACAGGTGGCTATAGCTTCTTAATCATTCTGGCTGGTTTGCATATACAGTGGTGCCTCGCAAGACAAAATTAATTCGTTCTGCGAGTTTTTTCGTTCTACGAGTTTTTTCATCTTGTGAAGCACCAATGTGTATTGACGGTTTCCCATAGGAATGCATTGGCGGTTTTTAAAAAAAAGGCGCAAGACGTTTCGTCTTGCAAAGCAAGCCCATAGGGAAATCCGTCTTGCGAAGCAACTCAGAAAATGAAAAACTCTTTCGTCTTGCGAGTTTTTTGTCTTGTGAGCATTCGTCTTGCGGGGCACCACTGTAAGATTGAACCAGGGCTGGCCCTAGATATTTTGGCACTTGAGGCAAACTACAAAATACCCACCACCATCCCCAACAGGGGAAAAAACATGTGTGAAAATCTACATCAGGAACAAGAGAGGAATAAAGATCTGCACTGGTAACAAGGGTGGCAGGAGATCAGCAGTGCCTCCTACTCACCAATGAGATCTGGCTTCCAATGAGCATGCCACAGCTATCACTGCCACTGCAGCGGTGGCAGCAGCAGCAGGTGGCAGTGCATTCCTTGGAGGCCAGATCTGCTGCCCCTGCGGATCCTGCCACCCAAGGTGTTTGCCTCACATTGCATCAGAGGTGAGCTGGCCCTGCACTGAACCATGGTTTAGCACTTCATTATTTAGCCTGAGCAAAGTTTTCAACTCACACACTTCCCCCACCCCCGCTGCTGCTCGTCATCTCCTCTAGCACGTCCAAGAGGAGGATTTCTGCCAGCTTTAGTTTCACTTTGAAATAATCTTAGCTTAGTGTTACAGAACTTGGTTTAAAACAAACTCTGGCTAGTTTAATAAGTCAGCTTCACAATCTATGGCTTGACCTTGATTTGTTATTAACCTTACCACAGGTTGTTTTGAACCAGGATTCCTGGTTCAAATGCAACACTAAGCTGAGATTCTTTAAAAATGATATTAAATGGTATAATTTCTCCTCCTGGCTGTGCCAGAGGAGGAGAGTGGAGGGTGGAGTGCATCCATCTCACGTTTCACTCAGGCTTATTTAGTAGCAGACAGTGTGATGTGGCTGCGCAATTCACCTGACCTCCCTCCAGCTGAGTTGGGGTGCAGAGCGGGAGGGAGTAGGTGATAGTGAGGTTGGCATGGTGCAAATATGCCAGCAAGCTTGGCTCCATGGGCACATTTGCACTGCACTGACCTCATCACCACCACTTGTCCCTTCACTCTCTCCATCCTGGAATGCAGCAGGGACTCCACCAGAAGGAGGTCGTGAGCAGTGCAGCCCGACCCTGCCATCAGCTACTGGGCTTGTTGATGTTTGTCCATATAGTGCTAAACTATGGCTTAGTGTTATGTGCAAATGTGGTTCAGTTCCACAAACCTGTTTGCTATAAATCCATCCCGTTTTCTCTCAGGCTGGGGATGTAGCAATTCTACATAGTCGAGTGGGATCTCAATCTTTATAAGATCCATACTGTATTATAAACCCAAGCAGGAAATACCCAGAAGGGTGAACAGAGAGCCTGAGGAGGATACAAAGGAAGCCTCTGCTGCTATTAACATTTCTGTAGTATCAACTGGTGCTGTATTAAATGGAAAAGTGGGGTGGTGAGAACCACGTTACAGATGGGAAGGAGAGAGGGAAGAGACTGAAAATGTATGGTAGGAAGCAAGGAAAGTGTGGAGAAGATTTCAATGTGTGTGGTTCTTGGTATACTGTATGTGTCTATCAACGTAAATATGCTGGTGCCCTGATGGATGCATCAAATTTGTGGCAGTGTTTCCAGTGAAGCGGAAATTTGGTACCCAAAGTCCAGCATGCCTTGATTACTACAAAAAAATTAAATTGGATATTTTAACCTCTCTCAGACAAAACTTAAGACATGAACTCTGCCTCAAAATGGCAGTCAGCATCCACCTCCCTTTAGTATACTTTAACTACCTTTGGATGGCAGAAGGAAATAATTGCAGCATCTGCCACCGGAAAGTAACCTACAAGCCCCCTTGCCCCTCCTACCTTTGCAACCTGTTTTCTACTTTATTTGTTCAAAATACGTCTTTGTTTGTTCATTCAAATGAGGGTTTAGCAATAAGTGTTATAACATCTGGTTGAACCTTCTAAAATGTGTTGTTTTTAATGTAGATTTTTCTAATGGCCACAAAGGGACAAGTGTGTGTCTCGGTTACTGTGGTTTGAAGGTTATAGAAATGAGATGCTATAAGGGTTGCTCATAGCTGAATGTGTCCAATCTGAAGTGGATGCCAGCCTTGAAGAGTGTTAAAGCACTTTACTTGCAATAGCCAAGCTAGATGATGGAACACTCACCTGAAAAGCAGCTGCCTGCAAGGCAAGATCACTTGACACAAGAAACTACAGGTAACCCAAGAAAGGTTTTAGTGCTTAGTGTAACAGAACACGGTAGGCCAGCATGAGGGGCACAGTCATTCCCACATGACTGCCCGGGGTCAGAATGGATGCTTTCTGAATGCTTCACACCTTCTGGTGCTTTTCAGTCATGAGCTCATATGTGAGATCGAATAATGAAAAGGACTATTTAGTGACTCCTCAGGCACGTGATAGAGACATCCATCTACCACTTACACACACAGAGTGACCTATGCAGTCCAGACCTCTGTGCTGCAGTAGATACCAGATACACTGTCGTGAGCTGCTTGCAGAGTGACAGCTTCAGTACCTTGGCACCTGATTCCTAATACTATTTATTGATTTCTGTGGGATTGTTTTCCAGGTTAATATGTTTAGGATTGCAGATTTGGGCACTTGTCCTAAGCATGCTTATTTGGAATTTGTTCCCACTGTGAACTGTGGAGTTTGCTTCTGAGTAAACATGGGTGGGAAGGGGAGTTGCAAGGCTTCTAACAATGCCAGGCTCCCCTCTTCACACCATATGCTGGTGGCGGTGGTGTGTGTGTGTGTGTGTGTTGTTATGTGAATATTGTAGCTCTGCAACTCCTGGTAAGTAAGAATGATAATTGACCACTGAGTGCAATGTACTGTTGGCCAAAGATTAAATTGCAGCCCATGTGACCACAGACAGATACCAAAGCTTCTATGCTTTGGTAGCCATGGAGATAAATATATTATTTCAGCATCCAGAAACAATTATTCAGATAGCAAATACTTTGGGGATTAGGTGTCTTCAGTAAGTAACTGATTCCCTGTGACTTGCTGAATATTATACTGTTGCTCGTGTACGGCTGGTCAGGGTCACAGTATTCGCTGCAGTTTGGCATTGGTTATATCTTTTTAAGCTGTAAGTACTAGCCACTGGTGTCTGTGTGTGTTGATGGGGGTGGTTGTTGATTCTTCTTTCTTATGCTGTCTTTCCAGTGAGAATTTCCCCTGGTGCTATTTGGCATGGGAGGGGAGCTGATGACTGTGTGAAGAAAGGCACTCATTGGCCCCTCCATTTCTCTAAGCCAGCTTGTCACATATATTCTGCCAGTCTTGTCAAGCAAAAAAGGGTACTTGAGAGAGACTGCAGAACCTGAGCACCTGGCTCTAGCTTTGCATTGGCCAGCAAGGGTCAAAAGTCATTCCCACAAAAGAAGGGAGGGAGACTTTAAAAAGCTGAACTGCTGCAGTGTGTTCCCTCCCATCACCAGGGATCCAGGTGTTCCCACTCACCATCAGGGACCGACATTAGACTTTTCTTTGAAGCAGAACTTGTAAGTAAATTGGAATCATTATTTTGTTCTGGCTAGGCTAAGATTAGTCCAATTTGAGAACCATCGTGCCCTGGTTTATTTTGTATTCTGTTTTGACCTTCTGTCTGTTTTCTCCTTGATGAAGTGTGTGTGATTGCCAACCTCAGGGTTTTAGACTCCCCATGTGCCTAGATGCTTGGAATTCATGCTACTACTAAAAGTTTAGGATCAGAATTGTAAGACACCAGCAGACTCTTCTGAGATCTGGGAGGGACTCAGAGAGTGGGGCCTGCCTTTACAACTATTGAGTAACCAACAAGGGAAGTGTCTGAGAAATGCAGGGTGCATTTTCTGGGTTTTAAGAAGCCTAGTGAGGGGTCTGCAGGGAAAAACAAGCAAACTGCTTTAATCTTGGACTAAGATAAGGCAGCTGGAAGCTAGCCCTGATTTCCCCAGCAATTTGTGTGGGTTGTATAGAGGAGTGCTGGGTGCACGGACTGAGAATTTATTTATTTATTAAAGTAATCACTTTGATGCATCCAGGTTCCCTCCCATTTGGGCTGCAGGAAGAAAGTGAGAGGGTGGTGGCAGAAACTACCAGAGAGTAAGACCCACTGCGGCAGCACTGCAGGGCTGTTGTTTTACAGTTGGACAGTGAAGCGGGTGCGAGGGGCTTCTCTCGAGTGTCCCTCCTTCGTCACAATGTGAACTCAAGTCATCTGAAGCTAATGCCATTAATTTGTTTGTCTTTGAGATGCTACACAACTGTGTGTGTGTGTGTGTGCTCGCGCGCTTATTCCTACAATCTCCCTGAGAAAGCTATTAGCAGAGTAGATCTAGGTTAATGGAATGGTGCCATTGGAATGCCTAGGGACATTAATTCCAGATCCCCCCACTCCCCTGCCTTGAATAACTCCATTGTTTGTCTCAACATCTCAGCCGTTACCATTTCAGTTTCTCCTTTCAAACTCTCCCCCCCCACCACCATTGATCACAGTTTCAGATTATTCTCTGGTACAGTTCTCCACTCACTAGCAATGTTTCTTAATGTTTCCATTCCTACTATCTCCTTTGAGAAAAGAAGCAGAAACCATCTCTCTGTCCCTTACATGCACTGGTTGAAAATATGATTGAAAATAAATACAAGGAGGCACAGTGTTGATCTAAACACATAAAAATCAATAGAGGTCACTTTGTTGCTCTGTTATGATGCCTGGTGTGCCACTTAGCTGTGAAGTGGTGACCACTATCTGAAACCCTGTTGAGCTGCTACCTGTCGCTGGACACAGTACTGAGATAATAGACCAGTGGTCTTAGGTGAAGAACCACAACTCCACTGTGATAGACTACAGGCAGGACAATTTTAGAAAGAAAAGACTTCTTCCAGATCATTCGCATTCTTGCTTTTATACTCTCTCTACCTCAGACTTCCACTGTTGCAAATTGGTGGATATCACCAACACATTTCCCCTTCTTCAAAACCCTATTTCCCCATTTTATAGTATCTGTGGTATGAACACTATGCTGTTAGCATATTTAGTGACTTTTCTGTGGAAGCTGTAAATCGTTCGTTCGTGAGAAACTTCAACCCAGGATGATAAGCACCTTGGCGCTAAAGGCTGTAGCTATAAGAGCACATAATGCACCAACATAACTTCCAACAACATCCTGTTCTTGGCAAGGTTACTCTGCTACCTACCAGCTGCAACCCTAAAAATTTGCCACCAATGTAGCTGCCTCTGATGAAGCTGAAATGCCTTCAGGATAGGGTTGTCCAAAGACATGTCCACACCAAACTCTGCCAAGTCACAAATTCTGGGCTAGATAGCAACTTTGAGCAATACTACTCTACTCTACTTTGTGTACTACCAGTGCACTCCACCTGAATGCAGGTTGCGACTCTGCACTAGCTTTATATTTGCATTATGTATGATAGAAAAGCAAAACATGCTTTTGGTGTCAACCAAATTTGCAACACTTGGCATTTAATCTAGAGGACATGCGAAAAAGGCTGAAACTGCGCTGTGAATCAGGAAGTCCCTGTTTTAGCTAGCTGGCAAGTAAGTCTCTCTCTCTGCCTTAATTTCCCCATGTACAGTGTGTGTGTGTGTGTGTGTGTGTGTGTGTGCGCACTACAAAGTTGTTGTAATGGTTACAACTTCATAATGCACATGAAGCAACTTGAATGCAATGAAAATGTAAAGGGATATTATTGCATGCCTTGGCGTGTTAGAATTGCTCAGAGCTTTTCACCGCATGGGTACTTTGCACAAGAAGGAAATGTTGGCTGTATTTGTGTTTGCTCTCCTTGCTTGCTTTATATCTTTATCTAATAAACAAAGGAATGCAAGCACTCCTCGCTGATGCTGGGGTAAATATTAAGCATGATGGAAAGGAATTTAGCAGTGCAACTCCTCCTAAAGCCTGCCAGCATACTGTCAATAAAGCAGTGCATTGCTATCGGAACAGACATAAAAACAAGCCTGAGCCAAACCTCACTGAAAATCACAGCATGTATTCCATCAATGTCAATTGAGAGACTGACCTTTTAATCAGGAGCCCACTGTGATGGTATTGCCATGTCCTTCTTCCTAACAGCAGCAGGCTATGCAGAAGCCTCTGGGACAGCTGAAAGTGCGTAAGAAGCTTATATTTCCTAAGGGTAATTTAATATAGTACATTTTTTCCTACCTGGAGATAATCCTTATGTAGAAAAAAGTAGGTACATTGTCATGTACAGCACAACGTGCTTTTTTACAGTCACAAGTACATGAATGTGGCAGCTAACATGCACAGCAGCACCTGACATTCACAAGAGGGGCTGCTCCAGTTTGGCATAGATGGGAAACGCAAACAATGCATGTATTCTTTATTTGCTAATTCAGTAGGTGTCCGCAGCCTAGACTCCTGGGCACTATAATACATATAAGCTGTTTTGATCTTTCAGGGGTTTGTCAACCACCATGAACAACCAAAAAGCAGCTAGAGTTGCCACTAAAGCAGAAATGAATTTGCTCCTCAAAAATCGTCTTTGAATTATTCATTGTGAACTTTCGACATGGAATATTCATTGGATATTCTCAGAATCTAGTATCTATAATTGGCATTAGATTATATTGGAGTCCAGCCTTTGGTATCTGGCTGCTGATGGTATTTGGTACTTGGTATGCAACGATATTTGAGACACCTTATGCAATATCATATTTAATGCTGCCAAAATGAAAAAAAAAAACAATTTAAACAAACCAATAATGCATTCAAATTTCAAGATAAAAATTGAGTAAAATGTTGCCAGATTTAATTTAAATCAAGCTTCTATGTTTTTTTCTGGTATAAAGTCTGCAGTTTTTCCAAGCAGGAAGATGTAGTGATGGCAAAGCTTCACCTACTCCATTTCTGTTTCTGCTGCCAAAAAAAGAAATGCAGCAACCCATCACTTGTGCTCATTACTGCAATGTATAATTCAATACTGCTGGCTGCTACCTTCCTAAATAGCTACCTTTTAGTGTAACCCATGGGTGGAGCTTGGCAGTTTCATGGGGCATGTGCTTGGTTGGAAACAATCCTGCTCTGAAACTGAGAGTGCTCCAGGCTTTGGCGTATAGTGCAATAATGACTGTGATAATAAAGGAACTCTTACGCAATATTTTCCATCTTTGAAACATACTTAACAGTGTGGATCCGCTCACTCTTGTTACATTGAAGTGTCACTGCATATATGCAGGTAGCATTTTAAGAGCTTTGTGGTAGATACATTAGATTGTGTACCTTGGATTCTAAGAGCTAACAAATGTAGTTGGTCCTCTCTACAATAAAACTATTATTATTATTGTTACTAATATTTTTGTGTGTGGCACTTCTTTGGTTAAAAATAAACCCCTTCCCACAATCAATACACAATATAAATATTTAGCTTCAAATACAATAAAATGACAACGTTTCATGTTATCGCTTATTTTTACACACCTGTGTGTAAAACTTGGTATGCCAGGTGAGAAAGAACAGGTAAGAACTATAAATAATTCTAAAAGCACATCCAGCCTAGCAAAAACACTTATGTTCCATACATTTTTCACCAGGATCATTTTCTAAATGCAACAACCCAATAAAATCCTGTTTAATACAACAGAACAGAAACACGTCTTTAGGGCAGCTGGCATGAACCTGTGGCCCTTCAGGTGCCATTGGACTCTGATTCCCATCAGTTCCAGCAGCAGAGACTATGGGAACTGTAGTCCAGCAGGTTCCCTAGCCTTGCTTTAGGGACAGGCAGCAGGCCTGCAAGTTATGAGGCTTGATGAAGCCTTACTGGCAAAGCAATCCACAAGCATGGACCCATTGCCAAAAACCAAAAACCCTCTTCTTTGTGCCCACCATTTGAGTTGTTCCTACAGGCAGGCTTGTGAGTAGAGCTTCAGATGAATGATCTCAGTGCAGGCAGGCTAATATGGGCCAAATTAATCCTTCAAGTAACTTGGTCTCCAGCTGTTTAAGGGTTAATACCAGCCCTTTAAATGGGATGCTGGTTATGTACACACACACACACACACACACACACACAATTATGATTTAAAAACACCTGAGCCAACACATAAGAGATCTCTCTTTATTCTATTATTAAGCGTTTAGTGGTGTATGTGTGTTTTCTTTCAAAGTCTTGTTTTGCTCCCAGTATCAGTAATGGTGAAAGAGAGAGACACACACCCCAGTATTTCAAATATTATCTGCATTTCTTCCTGTTCTTTGGGTGTGTCCTGGAAGATAGAGAAACGATGCTGCAGAATGAATAGAAAGCATTGGCAAAAGTGGTGTTTCTTCCCCTTAGTCAATATTTGTTTCTCACATTTGGTGGGTTTGTATTTATTTCTGCTTTGCTGCCAAGTGAAAAAAAATAAAGCCAAAATAAGCAGAAAGAGATCTCCTAGAACCTGGATTGTATATGGCTGTTATAAACTGGGCTGATATGCAACAGCCTTTTTATTTTTCTAGGTTGTGTTTTTTTTTGGGGGGGGGGACAGATCTAGTTTATAACTAGAGTTGCCTTCTGTTATGTAGTAGTCTTATCCTCCACGGACCTGTATAATCCCCTTTTAAAGTTGTCTATCACTACATTTTGTGGAAGCAAATTCCCTTGTTTAACTATGTGCTATGTGAAGAATCACTTTTTTTTTAATCTGTCTTGAATCTTCCACAATTCAGCTCAGCTCATACTTAACCTGTATGATTTGATAAGTGTCACTTGTTAATTTTTGCATATTAAGTTGCTGTTAAAACACAGAAGCAAGCCAGTCACTAATCATCACTTTATGCACCTACTGTGGATGTAAAACCAGAGTCCCGCTTGCTACAGCAGGTGGGTAAAGAGGATGAGGAAGAATGAGAGGTGCAAATGCAACATCTTTGCTTAATCTCATGGAGCATTCAGAGGCTAAGGCAGAACCTAAGTGAAAACTTAGCAGCTCTAACTGGATTTCACACTATTGTCTTTGAATCCGGAGCTACAGGATTTGTTCCACAAAGGGTACAATGTTGTAGGGACACAGTTTGAATTGCCTGGCTGGATTAGTAAACAGCATAAATAAATTTGATGATGAAACAAAAGGGCGCACTCATTGTGTTCCTGTTGGGTGAAGCTTGTAGCATAATGGAAATAGGGCAGGAAAAAACACACAGATTAGATAATAAACCAACAAACCAAAGAATATGAGAGAGGGAGAGTAAGATGCTTGCCAGGTGTGTTTTTAGAAGAGCCTGATTATCATCTGAAGATAGCATCTCACAGCAACAAAGTAACATTGTTCTAGTTCTGTTGTATTTAAACAGAAGTCAGTGGCTCCCCACAAAGGAAAATGGAAACGTTTTATTTTCCTCTTGCCTCGTCCATCTTACAACTGTGTTCTTTGGATATATGATACTTATTAACCACAGCTTAGCGCCTTAGAGAGTTTCTTCCAACCTGAATAACATTGAGGCAACTAATATCACATGAATATAAACGTAATAATACTGGAGAAAATCCCTAAGAGGTGAACCAGATCTATCAGCTTCCCTGCTCCTCTTTGGCACAGAAGCAATGCAAAAGACTCAGAAGTAGGGGTTCTGAATTTGTTCTGCTGATGCATCTGCACAGCTCTGTTATGGTGTGTGTGTGGCTGCACCCACATGCATGTCCAGCACTCACATGTTTTCAGCGCACAATGCTGAGAGGATTGGGATCTTACTCTGGAGTCAGTACATGTGTCCATTACGAATGCATGTAAACCCTTAACTTTATGCCCCATAAAGAAGTTGTACACGCCAAGAAGTAGAGAAAGCTTGGTTTATTACATGAAATGAAAGAGACAGTGTATGTTTCAGACACCCAGGTTAAAGATAGGTGGGCAACAAATCATACAGCACAAACACACCTTGATCTAAGGAGTCCCTATCTACCCAAAAGCCAGGAGGTATATGCAACAATGTACCACAGACCCACACTAAGGGGGCAGGGGGAGAACAGGAAGGTGGATATATGTGATCTTGAAGCCTAATGGAACTCAAGTCTCAGGGATCTGTGTCTTCTGGAAGAGTTAAACTATTCCCATCCTGTGCCAGACAGATAACAGAAATCTCTCATTCCTATTGTTGGTTTGTGCCCGTGGAGATGATCCTTGAGATCGTTGAGGAGCAAAGAGGGTGCCTCATTAGAGCATGTGAGCTACCTGACTACCGTAATGAAAATCTGGGGTTTAAGTACTATTTGGGGCCAGCAATTCCCTATGGAAAGGGGATGCGCTTCTTCAGTGATTGAGTGCAGTAACACCTAAACTCCTTTGTAGCATTGCTTATTTTCTACACATTCCTGTCTGTTTACTTCTCTGCATTTGAAGTTGAAAGGACATAACCTTAGTGAGAGATGACTAACTTGTTATTTGTACATTTCCTGAATTAATGCTTTACCTTTGGAGGAAGCTTCTGTTGTCAATGCGGAACCCAGTTCTTTTCTTGCAGGGGATCATTAAACTTTGCTGGTAACCCGGGATTAGTGTGCTGATCTTTACATTAAGTATTAGGTCAGGATTCTTACTCATACCTTCCAGATCACGTTTAAGGTAAGAACTAGTGCCAGGGTCAAGCATAGTTCATTATGGACATTTCATATTCAACTAATGCCAGTTGTGCTAGTGCCATGATCCACTGACACAAACCACGTGAAAAGTCCTGATTGGCAAACAGCAAACATCAGCAGCTCTACCGCCAGGAAGCTATTACTGCATCTCCATCTCACTGGGCAAGCTGCTCCACTTTATACATGCACATATGGACAACAGTGTTGGTTATGAATACTGTATAAAGGTTGCAAGAAACAACGAAAATGTACCAGTAATAGCCCAGCTCATACATTTATCAAACCTTCCTGATACATCTGAGTATCAGGCAATATGTTACGTTTCATTGGGGAGGGGGAAGAAATCTTGTTACTTATCACAATTAAAAAGTGGTCTTTTATCTATAATGTCAGAAGCAATGTCCAATAGACACCTTCCAGATTTTGTGCAAGCACATCCCAAATGCAACAGTTAGAATAGCAATGAATAGTCTGCCTACAGGGAAGTAACATCACCTTTTCCTAGGTATGAGAGATAGCACAGTTTATTGCTTGGGACATGCAATATCCCTGTACCAAAATGCCATTTGGAAGAAAGGTAATGAGCACTGTACAAATGGGAAAGCACTTTTTAATAGGCAGTAAACGAAAAGTTCAAAAAGCCCTCTCCCGACACTCAATTAATTGATACATTAAAAATGGTTGTGTGACTAGCAGGGCTAGTCGGGGAGCGGGGAAAGAGGGCCATTTGACCCAGCGCCTCAAACTCAAAGGGGGGCCTTAGCTTACTAAATTTGTTGATTTCCCCCACATTTGATAAGTTTCACAACTTGTTTTCATGCACATTAGACCAAAATGTGACACACATTTTCAGAACAGCAATTTTAAGCTAATAAGAGATGTGATTTTATGAAATGTATTTTTGTTGTTATTAACTGATATGGATTTAGCCATATTAAAGATTTTAAAATGTCAGTTTTGATAGCACAAAATTATAGTGAAAATGCCATCTCAGATTAGCTGATTATATGAACAAACCACTCACTCTTGGGGGCGGGGGTCCCTTCTTTTATTTTGGCATGCTTTAATTTTTAATTTTAATTGTTATGGCTGAGGGCCTCAAAAGATGAAAGTGGCGTAGGTCTCTCTTGACCTCTGAGAGGTCCTGGGAACTAGACTTTCAGGAACTTTTAACAATGTAAACAGAACATAGCATGTAAATAGAGCATAGCATGAAGTTAGGGTATTGCAGTGACCTAGGAATCAACAGACTCTGGTCTTCAAGATAACCTTTATTGACTATAAGGTTATGAAATCTAATTCACAGGCATAACTTGTACATTTTTTTGATGGCTAATCTAGGACAAGGACCAAGGGGTCAGAAAGGGAATGTTTATATTCTCATGGGTGTAATGTTCATTCACAGGTGATAGTTGTTCTTCTCCATTGTTATTTGTTTGAGTTATTTCATTCCAAATCTCAAAGGCTCTTTCAGTTGCATGATGAAATGCAGGCAGAAAACCTACTGCTTTGTAGCTATTTCCACATTCCCCCTACCCCCTTTTCTTTTTAAAATAAATCCACATTTACTAGTTGGATGCAGAGGAATGGTGGGAGGAACCAACTGGGGAACCACCAAGAGAAGAAGGCTTGGAGCTCAGGGAGTGGTCAGAGGGAAAAGAAGGAGGAAATAAGGAGAAGAAGAAGGTGGAAGTGGCAGAAGCTGAAGAGGTAACAGGGCTTAGTGAGCTGGGGGAGTCTGTGGCAGAGAGCAGTCAAAAATCAGAGGCAGAAGCTGAAGCAGGAGAGTGGGCAGATGAAGGCCAAGAGGCAGATATGAACCAGACTGTTGAAGAGTCACTGGTATCTCCCCCTCTTGCTGCAACAAGCTCCCCTCTTCCTTTGTCTCCCAGAAAGCAATTTCCCCTAATATAATGTATTTTTATATGTTATTTTTATGCATACTTTAGTATATGCATTCTTAATATGTGCATTATGTTATCCCTACTCCTTCTCAATTGATAGCAAATGTGCCAGTCTTCAAAGGTGTGCTTCCTGATGGTGATGTGAAATCTGGGAATACAGGTATAAATTATGAATGGTAATATTCCATGCACGCTTACTTGGGAGTAACTCCAACTTATTTCAATGGGACTTGTATTTGAAGAGTATGATACTGCATAGGACTGAGCTGTTAATTTAGAATTAAAATCAGTCTTCATCAGTTCACATCAAAGCCTGTGGGCAGAATCTTTCATCTTATTCTATTTTGGTGGCCTCCTATCCTCTTCCTGTGTTCACGGTGTTCCAGCATCAAGAACAAAGCATGAACACATTCTAAACTTGTACTCCCTGTGATAGGCAAAGACATTACCTTGTGTATCTCACCAGGTTCCAGTCCTTTTTGCCAATTAAATAAATGACTGCCTATTTATGAGATTATTTTATTATTAAAATTAAATCTTTCTCCTCACCTAATTCCATCATTTTCACTAGTCTATAATTAAAGTAAAGCTAAGAAACCTGGGGTACGTATTTGCCCTCGTTCAAATTATACCCCCTGAATGTAAGCTAAGATACATGTTTACCATACTGCAGTCTAAATCCTTTATTACTCTAATCCCTTGCTTGGGCTGCTGGTTTTCTGTGACTCTTAAATCTGCAGTAATGTGTTGGTGTGGTTTTGTTTTTGTGTTAATTTTTTTTAATATGATGCAAACTGATTTGAACTGATGAAAAAGCCCTGTAGAAATATTTTAATAAAAAAAAATAACAATAAAGGGCAGGATTCACTAAGGAGCGCCATTAGCTGAAGCCGTACGTAAGAGCTTTCACTTGCACCACAGGGCTTTCCTCCTCTCCTCTCCTCGTACCCCTGAAATAGGCTCTAGTGGGGTCCAGAGAACCTTTAGAACATCTCCCTGGAGGAGGACAAGGGGGATCATTCCATCTGGAAAGCTTGCATAGATAGAGCATTTGTAAAAGCCCAAAGTGGAATCCCACCCATAGTAACTAAAGCTGCAATCCTATACTAACTTGTCTGACAGTAAGCCCCCTTGAATTCACTGGACAATGTACAAGATTACACTGTAAGCTTCGGCAACTGTTCTTAAAAGATCTGAGCTACCTCGCAGCTTGGGGTTCACTTAGCTCACATAGGAGCTTAGCAGACTTGCAACATGCTTTTCAAGCCCAGCTCTTGGGAGTTCTTACCTTCATGGCCACATGGATGAGGATCTGCTTTCCAAGCTGGAGTGAGAGGGAGAGCAGCCTTAACCATTAAGTGTCTTGCATTCAAAGTGGGCGTGTTACTATTAGCAGGTCTTCCTATAATTGTGATACAGATTTTGAGAAACTAGGCATGGTGAATCGTCTACCAGCCTCTTAGTGACAGGCACTGACTCTAAAGCCAGGTAATCTTCACTAGCTTTTACTCTGTAAAAGTTGTGCATGAATGAAATAAAGAAGATAGGAAAATAAAAAACTCTACAAGAGCAGAAATCTATGGACAGTTGTCATGGGTGACTGACTGATCAAGTCTCATTCCCTGATGAATGGAATGCCTAGCCAAAAATTGTTTTGGAGGGTGGAACTCTAGAACGATATTCAACAGTTCTTTACTTGCTTGGTAGTGAGTCCCACTGAACATGATGGGGTTTACTTCTGAGTAGATATGTATAAGGTTGCACTGTTAGGAGAGTCTCCTGCAGCCTCAGTCACCTTCATACTGTCAGTATTGTCCAGGAAAGATTCATACACATACAGAAATTTTGATGTGTGCAGTTAAAGTGTGGGTTTTTTAATGGACTTTTTGCAGTTACAAAAGTGATGGGAAAATGCACTCCATAGTGTGGAATAAACAAATGAATAACAGGAAGATATATAACTATTGTGCAAGCAAATTAGGATGAATGTTCATTGTCCCCACAAACAAATCAAAACAAATGCTGAATAAAGACCAGACATCATCTAACCTCCACATAAGCTTTGTGTAAGCAAATCAGGACAAATGCTCAATAAACAAGTCATCTGGAGGAGCCCCTTGTGAGCCAGAAATGGGATCTTTTAGAGTACAAGCAATGGTTCTCACGTTTTTCTTTTTTAAATGCTGCAGCCCTACACTCTGTGGTATTCTGCATTAGAGCGCATATATCCCTCACCTACTTTGCATGTGGTTATTTTTAGCCTTATAATACAACCCATATGAACAGAAGAACCCAATCTTCATCAGAGGGGTCTTGTGATATTTCCCCTCTAGCCAACCTGCATTGTTGTGTAAAAAAGATTTGCCATGCCACAGGGAGAGCTGTTCAAGAAAAGCAAGCCCAAAGTCCCCTTGGCAAATGGTGTGTGTGTGTGTCTGTGTGTGTGTGTGTGTGTGTACGTACTTGTGCAGTTATTTGGATCTTGATCTAAGTACTTAACCAGGTTGATCAGGATTTAACTGGTTGAATCCAGCCACTCTTGCTTAACTGTTTTGCTTAGCAAACCATTCCTGTAACATCAATTCCTCCCAGTAGGAATTGCTGAGCAAAAACATTCCTGTGTTTCCTTCTCCCGTTCTGTTGTCCTAATGTCCTACTCTTTCCCTCCCTCAACCCTCCTGCTGTCAAGTTATGATTCAAATACCTCTCCTACTTATATTGATACTGAGCATTGGGGGTTTTATAATTTATTTTTATGGTTATGTGCAGCACAGGGCTATGTACAAAAAATATAACACAAACAACAGTACAAGTATAACACAAAAAATAAATATAAATAAATATAAATAAATGCTTTTAATTGATGGTTGAAGACCAACAATGAGGGTTACAGACATGCCTCTGGGGGAGATCATTCCAGGGTGAGGGCCCCACCATGCAAACCCCCCTTTCCTGGACCAATCTTAAGCATCAACTGTTTCATGGCTTTTGTTTGGGGCAATGTGACTGGCACTGTGTGTATCTGAGGTTCTACATGGACTACAGTTTTTCTGAGAAGTGCAAGTGACACGCTAAAAGTTATTTATTTCCCACTGTACACACACTATTTTTTCTTTCCCATTATATTATTTATATTTTTATCACTTTCCTATTCTTTAGGCCGCTTATAGTCAAGGAACCAGTAGAAATCGTCTTACTGGTGGCCTTTGAAATCATGGCAACATGCTTGACTGCCTGTGCAATAAAAATGAGAATGCTGTTAATAACGTATTGCTAGCAGTGTTTGATTAATGCAATAAATGTAAAGGGGAAGGGAAGAAACCAAAGAGCCTATCCGTATAAGTTATAACTGGACTTAAGGATCAAGCAAACATTAAAATGGGGGGAAACTTTGTTTATCCCTTATAACATTATTGTGAGAACAATGTGTTTAAGTGGGGGGAGGATTACAGAGTGAGAAAACAGCAAGCTTGAGATAATACTCAGGTAGATGGACTGACATAATAAAAGCCACTTTCACCTATTTATGTGGTTATCACACTTTCTGTAGTAACATGGGCTTGAAGAGGCAGTTTATACCTTGAAACCAGAAGTGAGCCCAGTGTTAGAGGTGGTGTTTGCCTTAAATGTCCCAAATTCCTGCCCACCGTACCTCCTCTGTTAGAGCTCTCCTGTCCACAGTCTCTATAATCTCAGCAGCCTGCTTTGTACAGTCACTGGTCCTCTTAGCCTGAGTTGAAGCTCTGACAAGCGGTGAGTCTCTAAGGTCTTACGCACGTATCTTTCACAGCCCTGTTGCCTCAGATCCTTTGACATGAAAAATGCCTGTAGTGAAAGGGATGCCTTACAAGTGAGCAACAATGCCCCTCTCTTTGTAGGATTGGGACCACACATATCCCAAGATGATGTCTAGCTTGGCCCTTACTCTGCCAATCAATTGCCGTAAAAACTAAGCCTCGTTTCCTTTCCTTTCCGCAGAGCAGAGGAAGAAGTATTCCAATTCTAACGTCATTATGCATGAGACGTCACAGTACCATGTACAGGTGAGTCAGGGAAACTCATATGAATGAGCAATAAATTGCATACAATTAGAAATGATACTGATATTGCACCATTTATAGGAGGACATTGATCCTTCCAGTTACATTTTTATAATCATGCTTCCTGGGTGATATGCTAGAAGGTTTATTACAAACAATTAGTAGAAGCCCAACACATCATGTGCTGGAGTTACTGGAAGTTGGTAATGACTCTTGATCTTTGCCCTGCTTTCCCTTCGCTCAGGTGCTGGGGGAAATGTTCACTGGTTTCCTGTTCCCAGTGGCCTTGCAGAGATTACCTAGATCAGATCAGTGTTTCTCATGCACTTGGGTAATTTTAGGCTCTGTACTTAATAGCCTTACAGGAAGGCTCTTTTTTAAATGGTGATGTGCATGACGTCACTTACAAAATGTGATGGGGGCCACACAAACAACACATACATGGGCAGAGGTGCCAACTTGAATAAACTATTGGGGGGGCAAGTAATTGATCACATGATGGGGCACATCATTTGAATGGCAATGACCATCAACTTGGGGGGACCCTACCCCCTCAAATATTTTATTGGGGGGCAAAGGGACCTGGGCCCCTAGAAGATGGCTCCTATGTACATGGGCATGTGCTTTACCAGTCTTTGCTGCTACATCCGCTTCAGCCCAAGCTGCACAAATCCTGAGAAAATGGCTTCCATGTGGCTAAGGAAAGGTCCAAAGGCCACTTCAGCTTAGGATCTTTCCTGATTATTGATTTTAGTGCAAAGCATAATGCAACTGTTCCCTTTTGATTTAAGGATTCATTTCTCTTTCCTCCAGAACACTTTTTAAGCAAAGGATACTGCACCCTCCAGAAAGCTAACACCTTGTACAAGGATATTTATCTCATTTGTATCCAGCTTCTCTCAGGGCAACTTTACCAAGGGTTCATCTCATGACATGTTATCCTCATCACAGTCTGGGGCAGGTTAGGCTGAGAAAGGGTGACTGACCCAAGTCACTGAGCAAACTTAATGGGTCTCCCCAGGCCAGTTCCACCCCACCCCAATGACTCTGTTATGACCTATATTGACAAATCATCATCAGTGTCAAAGGCAAGGAGTGCTACATGACAATGAGTTCTTATATATGTAATTTTCTTCCACATGTGGCTTAGTCTCAATGTAGGTCATTTAGTCCCTGGAGATGTGGATATCTGGGGTGTGTTGCCTTTGGGGAGGCAGAGGGAAAACAGGTTTCTCTCCCCCCTCCAATCAAGGCCTGACATGCAAAAACTTGAAATTCTCTTGGAGGAAGGGAATTGGAAAGAAAACTGATAAAAGACGGTCTTTTTCAAAATGAGTGAAATGATGTTTAAGCAGTGTTTTAAAATAATATTGCTACACATGTATATACACTGCCACAAACCTTCTGGAGCCAAGACACTGTGGTAGTAATGCTAGTGGTAATAGTTATGCTGCTGTATTTGTCTGGATAAGAATTTAAGCAGGACTTGGGACAGCTCTGCAAAATATCCTGTGAATGTAAGAAGCTGAGCTGTATTGAATAAAATAATTGTTTTTATCAAAGCCAGTTCTAGCTGCTCTGACTGGCAGCAGTAGCTCCCCCAAAGATCCTTTCCAGGGCTGCCCGTTGAGGGCCAATCTAGATATGCCCTTATGTGCATCTTTACATGTAATTTGCAGGTTTTTTAAAATGCAAATTGCATTAGTTGTATGTATTTATGGATCAAAACTAGGGTTGCCATACATCCAGAACTTCCTGGACATATCCGGAATACTGCAGTCGGAAGCAGCATCAGGGCGGAAATCATTAGAATGTCCGGGAAAATCTGTATGTATGGCAACTCATGTCGGCAGTTTCATGTTTGGTGATTTTCCTTTGAATAGCTCAAAAAATCAACAACAACAAAGTTCAACAAGTTTTCCCAAAAAAACGCAACAACTTTTCTGTCCTTTCCTCTTCTGCTGCGATTCTAAAGAAAATTCCTTTACTGACGCTCCTATTTGCTTTGCAGGAAATTCCCCACTTGAGCCATTGGTGGGTAACAATTAGACCCAGGCAGCCAGTTGATGCTATTTTAAAGATGCATTTAACAGCACTAGTTTGACCCTGAGACCCTTGTAACTGAAAATGCTGTGGGTTAATTTAACAAATATGGCATAGACTAGCCTTCCCCAACCATATTCCCTCCATATGCTTTGGACTACAAGCCCCATCAGTCCTGACCACCATCAGGGCATCAGGTTGGGGAAGGCATGTGTAGACTGTGTTCACAGGTTTGTGTGAACATGTGAATGAGAGGGACTGCCAGCTGCTGTCCCTTTCCTCTTTACACATTCATTCTACATGGATGAAAGGACAAACGCTCCACTTGTTTAGATTGCATGTTTAAATACTACTCTGTCTAAAACCGGCAAATAATAATCTGTTCCCACACATTTAAGAAAAGGGAGCAGATGGTGTAGCACCTAGGAAGACTGGAGCTGTATTTCCTTCCTTTTAAAGAAATCAAACACTGGACATATTTTTTGCAAATAAGCAATAAAATCATTGCAGTCACTTCCACTGGAAAGTAGACTTTACTCTCTCCTGCAACTAGAATGCATTTTGATCTCTGTTAATTATGGTTGCTCAGCTGTAAGCTGTTCTTTCCCCTTGAACTTTAGTCAAAGCAAGCGTGATAGCTGTCAAATTGGCAGTTTGTTCACACACACATAGATATGCACCTGTATCTATCTATAGAGACAGATATTTCCCAAACAACATGTTTTTTAATCTTCCTTTCTGTGCAAGTTTGTTGTTGGATTTTTGACTTTGTCAGTAAGCATAAAGGGTTACATCCTTGCATGACCAGGAGGAAGCCTGCACAACATATGTTTTCCTCCCCCTGTAGCCTTATGCACCCTGCAGAAAACCTCTCTAGGGAGTCAGGGGGACATGCCAAACATTGTGGGCTATGTCTTATGGGGCATCACCAAAAACTAGATGGAGGAATCTGGTTGCAGTGGAACACAAAATCTCTCCACTCAGTTCAGGATGATTCTGTACCACCACCCTATATGACACAGCCCACAATGCTTGGTACATTCCTCTTACCTTTTGGAGAGGTTTTGGAGAAAGATCTGTTGTGCAAGCTTGCTTTCTGCACATGTTGGATACAACTCTAAAATAACAGCAATCATGATCTTGCTCTATTGGCCCTCATGAAGCTGCTGGTAGGTGGAAATTACAGCTCCATATGAGCATAGCAGTTGTGCACAGACCACCGTCAACCGCAGCAACCCTAAGAGTGCCAATCTTACTCTAACAGTTCAAGGTCAACTATATGTTACATCGTTTTAATGCACCAACCTGCAGTAAGACATCCTTATGTGCCCTATTCTATTGCAATGCCTCCTTGGGAAGGGGGCGTAGTCTTTTGGGTTTTCAAAATGGCATGTGTTTCAGGACTGAGGAAATAAAGCAGTTCAGGGTGTCAGCTTCTGTTGTCAGAATGGGGTGGAGGGGAGGAAGGTGTGAAACTGAGTTCTTGGAGAAGAGTTTGCCAAAATTTGAACACTGCTAATCTGGCAAGCTGTTTCCTTTGCGGTGGATACCGATGGCATGGATTAAGTATAATGTGAGAAAGGCAAATGTGCTCTCTTGCACTTGCTTCATGCTTCCCTCTGCTGGCTGATAAAACCACAGAGGGAAGTATTATGTGATTTTTACTAAGACCAGGAAGAACAACTGTTCTAACTGGCAACAATGGCAAGCGAAGAGAGATTAGGAAAACACAGTCTTTTATGTGTGTATCCTTGCACTGCCCAGTGGCATTGCAGTGTTGCTTGCTCATGGCATTGTTATCAATACAAACCATACAAGAGCAGCCTGTGCATGCAGATCCTGAGGTTTAGAGATCATGTCATGCTATAAAAGCTGAATGCTTTCTTAACCAGGACAACAGGTTTAGAGCTGAGCTGGAAATGACTGCAAGTACAATCATGCCTGGCTGACTTTCTACTGCCTGGAGAAAGCTACATTCCTAGCACTGGCACAAACACACAACTATGCAGTGTGGAGAGATGGAACTAAGAATGGGTCAACGCACAACATTACATTGTTTAGTTGTGTGCCTAATGCTGTTTTAAGTGTACACCTAAAAATGGGACATGCCAATGCAATCAGCACATGTTTACAAGTATGTGCTTACAAGCAGGTACACGAGGAGGGAGCCAGCATTGGTCTGCAGGCCAAGTGTACTCTGTGGCAAGTCCAGTTTTGATGCCTTGTAATGTGATGTTTATATATGTACTGGAATTATCATCATCATAATCATCATCATTAGAAATTGTTTTGTTCACTGCTGTCAATCAAAGCAATCAAAGGAAGGTAGACCTGTAGGAAACATTTCTGTTTGTAACCACACCACAGAACCGGGGTTGACCAGGCACCGCTGTGCAGTTGTATGTGGGAAGAGTAAAAATCCATGTTGCTATTAGCTGCTTTTGTTATGCAAGCAGGTGAGACTCCAACATAGTGACTGCATGAATTTTCAGCTCACACGGATTAAAATGGCTTGTGACCTCCTGCTTAATTGGGATACTTTCCTTTCACCCCGCCCACCATTGTTTTTCCCCTTTACAGCATTTAGCCACCTTCATCATGGATAAGAGTGAGGCCATTGTAACAGTGGATGATGCCATCAGGAAACTCAAACAGCTGGCTTCCAAAGAGAAGATCTGGGCCCAAGAGATGCTGTTGCAAGTGAATGACAAATCCATCCGACTGCTGGACTGCGAAACTCAGGTAAGCAGTAATTCACCATTCATATAACAAAGTGTTAGGATATTTCCGTTCCACCTTAAGAGGGAGCAGGCTTTGTGAGTCACAGAGTCTGCGTATTTCCTGTTCACAGGAAGTTTATGTTTTGTCTATTGCTTTCGTTCTCTCTCTGTGCCTGTGACACTGAAGCAGGCAGTCATGTTTTCTCTTTGTTCTGACCAACGCTGAATAAAGTTGTAAATATGCTCTCCTGCGTGCATCTTTCGCTGTGTGAATTCTGCTGATAGAGCGTGCATCAGCTCTGGAATGTGGCAAGCTATTTCTGGAGCTTGTGTCGCTAATTGCTGATACTGTATCTATGGGAGATCGATGGATCGCAACGGAGACGACGTGGAGTCATGATGGACTTTGTCTCCCTGGCAGTATCCCAACAAAAAGCTCCCATAAAGATATCAAAATTTTGAAAAGAAGGGGGTCCATGGCTTGGATTTTGCCAAGCATGTAAACTGGGGGATCTCCCACAAGACTCTCTGGCTGCATACACACCGTACATTTAAAGCACCCCCCCACACACAAAAAAAATCTAGGGAACTGTAGTTTGCCCTTTACACAGCTGCAAGTCGCAGCACCCTTCAGAAACTGCAGTTCTTAGGATTCTTTGGGGGAAGTCATGTACTTTAAATGCGTGTACACCGTCTGCTAATTTTGCTGCCGCAAATGAACATGGCTACACCTGTGGGAACAGCTTCTGTAGTGTCCCAGATCCTATTTCTGGCTGGGATTTGGTAGAGTATGTTACTCATGCACACAAGTTGTCTTTGCAAACATAGAAGTGACAAGTCTTTAAGACATTGTATTTTGACATGATGCTCAAGATTGATAGCAAAGGGAGGAGGCAATACAATGAAGTTTTGTTGGCCTCCTTACAAAAACTTTGCCTCTCTTTCCTACCAGCTAAGAAACGCCCAGAAACTTCACATGTGCCAGCAACAATTTTGTCCAACTGCCTTCATGCAGCTGTAGCTACTAATGGATTTAAAGTACACTAAGTGAATCAGATGCCATCGTCTTCATTGCCTTTTTTCCAGGAATGGTTATTATAATGAATAAATGCAGCTTGTAACTAAATGTGTCTGTCTGTCTGTCTGTCTGTCTGTCTGTCTGTCCGTATGTGTCTCTGTCTGTCTGTCTGTCTGTCTCTCTCTCTCTCTCTGATTTGCCTTTCAGGAAGAGCTAGAGGACTTCCTTCTGCCAACAGTCCAGCTCTGCCAAACTGTGCTGAATCAGATGCGGTACTCATCCATACTCCTGCTAGTGTGTCAAGACTCAGAGCAGCACAAGCCTGACATTCATTTCTTTAATTGCGATGAGGTGGAGGTAAACAAGGGTGGGGAGAGGAGGGGAGGAAAAAACAACATGGTATATTTTAGCAGCTTGGTGCTAGATGAGAAAATGTTGGTGTGCAAGCATGACTCCACTGTGAACGTGTTCCAGCTCTGCAGCCACACGCAAGCCAGGATCTCCTGTTGTCAATATTAGCAGAGAAAAGCATTTCTTCTATCCGCAGTGCTTAATGTGCAAGGGAAGGGATGTGCATACAGAAAACTCTTGATGGCAGGCAAGGACTGCAGGGCAAAGCTTTCGTGGGAGCAAATCTCACAAAATCTTTGCAATCACATATGGAACTGTGATTTCTAGTGTATTTGTAGCTGCAAAGCTCTCTCTCTCTCTCTCTCTCTCTCTCACACACACACACACACAGCATAGTACAATGAAACATTTTTTAATGCAGCATTTGTTTATAAGACCTTGTTCCATTTGCATTCTTACATGCATTCTTAAATTTCTGCCATGAGCCATTTCTTCTCTTGAGACAAACCTGATCTTGTATTTTAGGCAGAGATGGTACATGAGGACATAGAAAGTGCACTTGCTGACCATAAGTTTGGAAAGAAGATACGGCCACAAACTCTCAAGTAAGTGGGTTCTGTGGACAGGCAGGCTCCAGCAAGTAAACTGGGAAGAAGCTTCGCTTGCCCTACTCTGCAGAAGTCACAAAGCTCATGATCCACCCTTAATTTAATTTCCTGCTCCTGTACTAGGTGTGTCCCTTGGAGGTGAACACATTAGGATTAAAGGACAGTAAAATTAGGCACAGCCTTGTGAAATTTTGAGTAACAAGGGCAGAGAAACAAGTAATAATAGTAATAGTAATAATAATAATAATAATAATAATAATAATAATAATTTTATTATTTATTCTCCAGCCACTCTGGGTGGCTTACAGCATATGTCTGGTGCGCTGCAAACTTCATCTGGCAGCACAAACTCTTGTTTGTCCAAGGGATTATTTTTGATACCCTAACTTCTAAGGAACATGAGTCATCTTGATGGGTTCCATTTACAGATACAATATCCTGACGATACTAGGATGTGCCCACATTCAATCCTATCATATACTGAAGCAATTCCCCTGTTGTCTTTGAACTAGACTTCATTGTTTATTTCTCTCTTTCTTTTACTACATGGAAATGGGAATTGTTGGGACTTTAGTGAATGAATGAATTGCATAAATCTCATCTTGGCATGGTTAAGTTCACTCTCTGCTTTACTCATGTTTAAGCAGGGAGATGATGTGGGTAGCACAGGTATCATGCTTAATCCCCATGCCAGCACTACATCTTGCTGTGAGCCAATGGCAGTTGCCCAGGGAAGTACATAATGTACCCATCCCTTCTGTGTGGTCTCCCTGTTTAAACATTACCCAGGCAGTGTGGGATACAACCCCCACAGAAGTGGCAATCCACAACATTAAACCAATATAAAAACTAGACCATGTACTGTACAATATTGTCATGGCTGCTGGCCTGCCATTCCCTTTTAAGGTGGATTAGGAAACAATTTCTTGATAGTTGGGAGTCTCCCAGTTTGGTTCCTAAAATGTTACTTTAAGGAGGTTGACAGAAGGAAAGTTCCCCATCCACCCTTCCCACTTCAGCCATCTGCATCCCTTTGCCCGAAAAGCCTTACTGAATATCATGGGTGGGGGATTCCTTAGCGATGTGGGAAGTGGGGAACTTATGCAGGAAGGGGAGAGTCACCCAAAATCATCCTTGGATTTTAAGTTAGGAAGTTCACAGAGGGAAATGTCCCCATCCTCTCTTCCACCCAGAATCCCTTTCTGCCCCTTCTCACATTGTTGAGGAAGGGTCCCCCGTCCCTTCGATGCAGCCAGAGTTGATATTCAGGGATCTGCCTTGTTAGTTTGCTTCCACTTATCCTCTGCTGGTGTAGTTGTAAATAAAGCAAAGCCCCTGTGTTACATTTACCTAAGGAAATTAAACCTGGTAGCTCCTCCCTTGCAACTTTTCACAGGTTAGGAGGGAGTGCATAAAAGTATTATTGGTTGTTGCCAACTGTTTAGCCCACACCAGTTTGGGCAGCAGGGATATCCTAAATGACTACCCAAAACCTTGTAACTGTAGTCATAGACAGGGTGTCCTGGTAAAAGGAGTGATCCATTGTTTCCTTTGCAGGGTAAACCAAGAGAAGATTAAACAGAGACAATCCATCCTCCCACCACCTCAAGGGCCAGCTCCAATTCCTTTCCAGTATGAAGCAAGAGGCTCACCAAAGAACAACCAGAATCGAGTGGCTCCTCCTTCACAGTATCATGAGCCAGGTATAGAAGGCAGTTGGTGACTAGTTCAGATTGATGACTAATGCAAGCATCTGCTTTGGGTTGTGACTCACCCAGAAAGTCTTATGGTGCCCTAACATGATTAGGCATGTGCTGTTTCCCAGTAGAACAGGAAAATCTCTATTCATCTTCATTGATTTCTCCATTTTAACCACTCAGGCAAAATAACCCAGTAGCAAGTATTTATTTCGCTGTAGTAATTAAAGCAAAGGATCCTTAAACTGAAAAGCATTTTTAATAGCTTGAATAATGCTTATTCATTGTACTAGGTGCTGTATGCATCCAGAGTATATTATAAATGAGACTGAATCCATTCCACCAAGGATGCATGCATTTCTGACAAAAGTTAATTGTACTGATTTTTCAATGCCAGCCTTTTTCTGTTGGCCCCCAGATGTTTTTTACTACAACTTCTATCCCCAGCCAGTGCTGGGGCTGATGGGAGTTGTAGTCCAAAACATCTGAAGGCTACCAGTGGGGAAGGCGACACTATGTGATAGCATTGTCAGGTCTCAACCTAGAGAACCATCATTTCTGCCTATCACCCCACAGCAATGATAAAGGATGCAGCCATGACTTCTCTCATCTTATTCCCACTGCCCAGCCTCCTCTCCCCGCCTGCCCCATTCCTGTACTGCAACATGAGGGTCCTGCTTGCTCCAGTGGGTAGGAAGGGAGAGCAGATAATTCTGGGCTGCTTACAGCACATAAAAAATGGGAAAACATTAGACATTAAAAATTTCCCAATACAGGGTTGCCTTCAGGTGTCTTCTAAAAGTCAGATAGTTTTTTATTTCCTTGACATCTGATGGGAGGGCATTCCACAGGGTGGGTGCCACTACCGAAAAGGCCCTCTGCCTGGTTCCCTGTAACCCCACTTCTCACAGTGAGGGAACTGCCAGAAGGCCCTCGGAGCTAGACTTCAGTGTCCGGGCTGAATGATGGGGGTCGAGGTGCTCCTTCAGGTATACTGGACATCAAGGACACTGCAAGAGGAAACAATAGGTTTCTACCAGCCTGGTGTTTTCATACAGACTTAAGCACAATTTGATGGCATACAGCTTTTCTCAACATGAGATTGTTAGGAAAGTCTGGAGAACTTCTACTACAGAATAGCAGAAGGACCAGAGCAGAGGTGGCACCATTCTTTTGTGAACAAAGACACTATGTGTTTTAATAGCTGCATGACAGGCAGCAAAGCAAAACACACTTTAACCCAGGGGTCAACAAACTTTTTCAGCAGGGGGCCGGTCCACTGTCCCTCAGACCTTGTGGGGGGCTAGACTGTATTTTGAAAAGAAAGAAAAAATGAACTACTTTCCGTGCCCCACAAATAACCCTGAGATGCATTTTAAACAAAAGGGCACATTCTACTCGGGTAAAAACACGCTGATTCCCGGACCGTCCGCGGGCTGGATTTAGAAGACGATTGGGCTGGATCCGGCCCCCAGGCCTTAGTTTGCCTACCCATGCTTTAACCCATCATGAAGAGCTATAGCCAGAGGGAAAGCATTACCTGTTGACATGTAGCTAGTCAGACTGAAGTTAAAAGAATTAAGCCATTCACTGAAGTGAAGGCATGTGTGCTGTATTTATTGTGTACTGCATTAATTCACCTTTGAAAACTTGTTCAGACTGAAAGCCTCAAGCTGCCTTGAACGTACTGTATATTGGACCAAAAACATCTTTCCCCTAGAAATAATTTAAATGGTTAAATCTGCTGGTCTCTGATCCAGAGAAATATTGTGCTATTTTAAAATCTAGTTTTGCATAATGGAAATAATGTAGAACTGTAATGGGAGATGGGTGTTTTGATAATGCTCATATAAGTAACAAATATCTTTGCTGTGCCATCAATCAGATGGGTACAGAAACCTATCAGCCTGTGGAATCAGCTAGTTTCCCAGGTGATGTGTACTTGTGTGTTCCAGAATGACTTGAGCTATGAGTGTAACTTATTGGCTGTCCACTCAGAACAGTAAAAGAGAGCAGCAGAAGTTGCAGAGAGAGTTGTTTTTTTAAAAAACGCTCCTCATACTGGCACCCCCAAAATGAGAATTGATGCTCGTTGTCTTTTTGAGAAAACTAAAAATACATTGTAAGATTGATGATGCTTCCTAGTTAGTCCTCACCCCCATATATCAATTTTCACAGCACATTTTGTCGATGTTTTCATATCATACTTACTGATATTAAAGTGATTTTTGCTTTCTGCACTCTGAAAAGATGGCGTTGGACATGCACAGTGGAGTACAGTAATCCTCTGAATGAAAAGTGAGGGCTTGATGCCGCAGCTTCCTCGCTAAGGCATACTTAATACCTGCCTGAACGAGTCACTTAATTCCCTGACTTGGAGATGACATGACATGTAGGCAGATGGGTAGTGGCTCAATGTCAGTCACTCCCATTTTCTGTATTCTGGCTCTTTTGCCCGAATCCTTGCTTCTTGCCACTGAAAAATTATCTAAACCCTTAAAGAATTCGTTTCCTTCTCAATCTTACAAATGCAAAGTGGGTGGGTGGAGGAGTGTCTACCAGAAACATTGCATACACTGCCTGTTGAATTTCTGCAGGTTACTTTTACATTTGTCTCTTTGTTTATAGCATTTACGCACATTCCACCAACCACTTTGAAAAACAAATTGGATTCTGCAGAGGATTGTACAAGTTCCTACAGAGTTCCTCTTGAGTTCTATTTACATCTGTATAAGACAGCAGTCAGCTAGAAATCCTTGCAGCCTGAGGCCGTTAGACAGTTCTGTATTTATTTTTGTCCTAATTTGTCTTAAACCTGCCCATCCTTGATCATTTTGATCCTTTCTGTGCTACTAGAAGGATGTGAGTGATGGGCGGTACGTGTAGCCTCCCATGTGCCCATGGCTATTGTTCCCTATTGCATTTAAAGCACTAGGAGACCATTTTAGCAGCCATGACTTCCTCCAAAGAATCTCAGCTACTGTAGTTTATTAAGGGTGCTTCAGGTTGTTAGGAAACCTTGATAGAACTATAATTCCTGGAGTGTTTTGATAATCAATCCCTTTTCCCATGGAACTCTGGGAATTGTAGCTCAGGGCAGGGAATTTGGGTCTCCTAGCAACTCTCTGTACCACTAACAAAGTACAGTTCCCAGGATTCTTTGGGGGAAGCTATGACTCTTTAAAATGGTATAATATTGATTTAAATACATAGTGCAGAAGGGGCCTAAATGCTTTGCAGTTAAGTCTAGGAAGTCATGGGAGGTCAAGGGGACTTGGAAAGGGTTGGGACATGTCACTTTTTAAAACCTGGCCCTGCTTTTGTGCCCATAAGAGCAGCCTGACACACTCTCTTTCCTCTCTTTGGCAATCACTCATAGCCAAGTAAGATAGTCTTCCAAAAACACGGTTTTAACAATGAGTCCGTAAGTGACTGTGGAGGCCAATTCTGGATCCACATGTCCTTCCACAGTTGGGACATTGGTTTCCAGGTGGGAGTTGATCACGGTGTGGATTTGCCAAGTGTGCCTTCCTCTTAGCACATTTCTCCCTTGCGTCCTGAGTTTGAGTGTCTTCAAAGCCCATGACACCTTTGGTAAAAGCTGTTCTCCAACTGGAGCACTCGCAGGCAAGTGTTTCCCAATTGTTGGTGTTTATACTACTTTTTTTTAGATTTGCCCTGAGAGAGTCTTTGAACCTCTTTTGTTGACCTCCAGCATTACGCTTTCCATTTTTAATTTTGGATTTGGCAGCTAATGGGTTGTTTCTTTTTAAAATTTTGCTTAATATCTGTACATTAGACTCCCACTTAATTCACAAGAGCAGGTGCCATAACAAAAGTTGGCAGTCTTGGCCTCAAATATACTGCCGATGTAATTGAACCATTGCTTACAATCCCATGCTGCTCATGGCCTCTGCTTTTTATTTCTTTCCTGCCAGAGCTCCTTACTTATGGCAGAATGTGAATTTTGCATGCTGACACAAATTCGCTTCAGCATGAGAAGAGCATTTCCTCCCAAGTGAATCCCTAACCTTGCCTATGGAAAATAGCTGAGTTTCCACCCCATTTTTTAAGTTACTAATTTGAAGGACATATGGGGTGGGCGGGATGAACTCTGCAAGTGTAAGCACCAGGATTCTGGACTGGATCAGGTGCACTGTATGTACCATCTGTCCCTGGCACACTGACTCTTCTTGTTCAAGAATGCTGTTTTCAAAGCAACCAGATTCCGCTTTGTGGCAAAGGCGTCAGCAAGTATGTGAACAGGAGTGCTCTGATAGACATTGTTTAGCTGAGCTTTCAGAAAGACTCCTTCTGAGTGACTTCACATTGATGGGATAAGAGGAGAGATCCTCTCATGGACTTGTAACTGGTTAAAGAATTGAGAGTAGGAACAAATACATAGTTCTCAGAACGGAGGGATGTCTCTAAGAATCTGTACTAAGATCTGTGCATCTTAACTTGTTCATAAATTATCTGCAGTTAAAGGTGTGAATTGAAGTGGTCAGGTTTGCTTTTGGCATCAAGTTATTTACTGTAGGATGGTTAAAAGAAAAAAGGAAGAGATAGCAAAAAAGCTCTGAAAGGGTCTTTCCCAACTATGTGAATGGGCATTAAAATGGAAAACGTGTTTCAATGTGGTAAGGAGGCATAAAGTGATTCACATTGGGGCAAATATACACTCCTGGGGTCTGAGCTCACTGGGACTGCCCAGAGAAGGGATACTGAGTTTTTGGTGGGTATTCCAATGAAAAAGTCAGCCCAGTGTGTGGCTGCTGTGAAAAGGTGTGCTCCCATTTGGGGATCAATAGGCGAGAAAAGAACTGCCAATACTATATCATAATGTCTTTTTACAAAACCCTACTTAGAATGGTGTGTGCATCATTCCCCAGAATTCTGGGGTGTAAGCAAGATATTGTAGACCAGACCTAGAAAAGTTTCAGAAAAGGGATAACCAAAACAATTACGAGATTGCAGCAATCCCCCTAAGGATAAAGGTTTAATGGAGAATATGGCTATCAAACGCTGCAAGCCATGGTATCTCTGTACAGCTTCCAGTGTACCGCTTCCAGTGAGATAGCATGCCTCTGGGAATCATGGGTTGGGAGAGTCCTGTTGCACTCAGTTTACGCTTATAAGCTTCCCATGGTCATTTGGTTGGCCACAGTGGCAACAGAATATTAGACTAGATGGGTTTTTCGTCTGATCCAAGAGGGCTCTTATTTTTATGTTCTCATGTGGCTGAAAAAAGATATACATGAGCTGCTTGCGGGAACTGTGTGCAAGAACAATCTCACTGCAGCTTTTAACAGACAGGTTCTTGGCAGTGAGGCCTTTGCACCTCATTTTGAAAAACAGAGTCTTGTATCAATAGAATGGATGGAGCTTTGCCAGATCCCACTAAATGAATTGTTTGACTCTTAACGTATGGTTGCTCTTTGTGTCCAAGTCAACAAAATAAATCAGCAAGGTTTACAATGCTGGCATATCGTGCCTTATCCTCCTGAGATATTTAATTAGCAATTTTCTTTCCACAATAATTCCCTCTGCTTCCCTTTGTAAACAGTCATAACCTACCATATGTTACCAATAATATTAATGATTATCCATATCAAATGATGCTTTGCAGATTATCTTGGTAGAAGTCAATTTTAGAAAGCAGGTGTTTTAAATTTCTCTCCACTTTTGACCTCTCCTTTTTGATAACTAATTTTTTGTGTGTTTGACAGAATATGATCGACGAAGCTCCAGTTCTCAGGACTATGAAGAGTCCCGGGCAATTTTAGCACAGAAGATTGAAAAAGAAACGGTTAGCTGTGACTTTAAAAAAAAACCATACAAAACTTATGTGGGAGGATGAGAAAAGGGGATGAACAGGGTGGAGATGCATTTTCTAAGGACGAAACCAAATACAATGTTAATTCTGTGAACACAAGTCATGTTCAGTTTTGTAATGTAAATAGCAGCTGTAGAGCCAATGCAGTCTAAGGACCATGAGGGTGGGAAAGAAAAGCTTGATGTTCTCTCTTGTTGTCAGGGTCCCAACAAAAATTGCTTATTTGAACCTGATATTTTCATTTTAAGGGAATCTTCCAGTGGTGCCAATGGCAGGAAATGAGAGAATTAAACTCCCCCAACCACATTACTCCTGAGGCTGCTCAGGCCACCCCCACAGGTGCTATTTATACACATGTGTGTATACACACACACACTCCCCCTATGCACATTATCTGCATTCACAGAAATAGCATCTCTTCTGGTTTGGTCTTCAGTGGCGAGGGGCAGAAGGGACAAGGAGAGGGGCCTGCACAAGGCTCTGGCTCTCTTTCCAATTTTATTGTTTTTCATTTCTCTCTTTGCAGCAAATCCTAAACTGCACTCTAGATGATATTGAGCTGTTTGTTGCCAAGCTTCAGAAAGCTGCAGAAGCATTCAAACAGCTGAACCAAAGGAAGAAGGGAAAGAAGAACAAGAAGAAAGGTCCAGCAGGTATAAAGGGCCAGACTGCCAGCTTCAGGGCAGGGGTGGGGATCCTTGTTCTAGAAGACTTAGTTGGTCAGAATCAAGGATACACACACAGACAGACATCTATATATATAGTATATATCAAGTATACACTTCCAGAGTTAATGCTAAATGCATTACTTTTGGTAATTGAGCCACCATAGCCACTTAGTGGGCTGTGAAAATTTGTGTCCTGGGCTTTTTTAGCCTAATCCACCCATGTTTTGTCTCAAATTAAGCAGTGCATTGGTTGCCAAATGTGAAATATATTGGCATTATTTTCAGCTCTACCAACCCACTATTAAGAGTGCTGAGAGCTGCTGGTAAAGATAACATTAGCGAGGAGTTGTTGGGAGACTCCCATTCCCTTCACAGAACTACAATTCCCAGAATTTCCTGAGAAGAGGGGTTAATTGTTAAATTGCTCTGGGAACTGCAGTTCTGTGAAAGGCATAGGAGCCTCCCAGCAACTCCTAGCTAATGTTATCTTTCT
This sequence comes from Podarcis tiliguerta, assembly GCF_965153285.1. NCBI lineage: Eukaryota > Metazoa > Chordata > Lepidosauria > Squamata > Lacertidae > Podarcis > Podarcis tiliguerta. The sequence goes on from NC_139534.1 coordinate 59,944,923, forward strand.
AAAAACCACGTGGTTTTAACTTCCTCTCCTTTGTTTCTTTATATTCACTGTTGTTGTTTTGCTTTAAAGAGGGAGTTCTGACCCTGAGGGCAAAGCCCCCAAATGAGGCTGAATTCGTTGACTGCTTCCAGAAAACAAAGCTGGCACTAAATCTCCTGGTAAGAACCAAAAGGCACAATATAATTTGTCTCTACACTAGACAGGCAATGGCTATACTTCATGCCATCATCTTATACCAAGGAAGGATTATGCTTTTGCATTCAAAGAACACGGTTTCTCCATATCAGCAATGGCGTAGCATGGGTTGTTAGCACCCGGGGCAAGGCAAGTAATTTGCGCCCCCTAACCCGGGGCAAGGCAAGTAATTTGCGCCCCCCCCCCCCCCCGCTGCACTGTCCCTTCCCCAGATAGTCCCTCGCTCTCTCTCCGCACCGCACGCCTGGCACCCTCCCCTCCACAGTTGCCGGCGACCCGGCGGCTCGGATCGGATTCGCACAGCCAGCACTGCAGTGAGAGAGAGTGAGTGAGCCAGGTAGGGGCAGAGAGCTGCGAGTGCGAGCGCGCCCCCCCCCCCGATGTTGCGCCCGGTGCGGCCGGCCCCCCCTTCACCCCCCACGCTATGCCACTGCATATCAGGACACTATCAAGGCTGTGTACTTAGCTCTGCTTGAGAAAAAGAAAGATCAGAAGGCAGTACAACTTTCCTCCTGCACCAAAGCCACGCTTCCTCCCTGCCTACTGACTAGTCCAGTCAATCAAAAATGTACTGCTTAGCCAAAGGCCATAACAAATCTGAACAAGACGTGGCCCACTATGAACTTCTGCAAGTATCACACTATGGAGGAGAATGCTGTTGGGGCACGCATTGCTTGATTGTCTGTGCAAGCCCTTAACAAGCCATAATCTGTGTGTCACATAATAAATATCTCCTGCTAATCCCCATGTAGCTGAGTGGAAGAAGCACCAGTGCCATGAATAGGCTTGCCATACGCCAGGAAAATTCCTGACATGCCCTGGTTTTCGAGTGTAAAAATGGCTTTTGGGGGGGGGGGGGGAGAGCAGCTCAACAATTTTGGAGTCTTCCTTAAAAAAGCTCAATTTTACTTTTTTGAAATGTGGCAACCCTAACCATGAACAGTTTCTGAACCGCCCATATATTTTCACATGCTCAGTTGCCCCTATATCAGTCACAGTAGAAATAGTTAATGGGCGAGATATCAGTAAAGCAGAATACTGTCATGTATTGAGGAGCCACTGTTTCCACTTCAACAAAGAGAGGTGTTGTTTGCCACTACAGCAAATTCCCAGCAATGTAAATAAAAGGGGCATTCATCTGAACGGCTGCTGGCTGCATTTGACATCCTCCTAAATCCCTTTCATTGTTTCCCTTTCCAACGCAGCCCATTTTAAATACAAATATTTGAGGTTTTGGGTGCACCAGTGACCTGCAATTTCTGTGGTAACATTAAGACCACACTCCGTCACTGAAACAAGCTCTGTACAAGTTAAACTTTGAAATCCAAACTAATATTTAGATTGGAAGACTCTTGGTTCAAGGACCTGGATTTTTTGCTGGTGTTACTCTATACAGTACCATGTGTGTTGGCTGCTAGTGTAATATGAATAATATCAGGAATGCCTTAGGCCAGGGTTGCAGTGACAGGGGCAAACCTGTGACCTTCCAGGTGTTATTGGACTGCAACTTCCATGAGCCCCATTCAGCATGGCCAATGGTCAGGGCTAATGAGCATTGTGGTCCAGCAGCATTTGGAAGGCCGAGGTTTCCCATTTCTGCTTTTAAACCTCAGTGTAGCACTGCCTGTTCAATATGCCGGATAACTTACTGGGCTTGTAATACTCAGGAAGTGTCCTGTTTTTTTCCAGTTACGATGATAGAACATAAGAACATGCCCTGCCAGATTGGATCAGGGACTATTATTCCAATGCTGTTTCCAACAGCAACCATACAGATGGCTCTGGAAGCTCACAGATAGGGGCCATGAGGTGATGGCCACCCCTGTTGATCATTTGCAGCATCTGTCACTCAAGGATATCTTTCCTCTCAAAATGAAGGTTCCTTTTAACTATCATGGCCAGGCATAGGCAAATTCAGCCCTCCAGATGTTTAGGGACTACAACTCCCATCATCCCTAGCTAACAGGACCAGTGGTCAGGGATGATGGGAGTTGTAGTCCCAAAACATCTGGAGGGCCGAGTTTGCCTGTGCCTGATCATGGCTAAGAGCTGTTGATAAGTCTATCCTCCTCCTTCATGAATTTGTGTAGTCTTTTTTTTTTTTAAAGCCATTTTAGCCAGTGACCAACACAGTCTGGAGAAGTTGGGAGGTTGTTAGGCAAGAGTTAATAAATGACTACTCTTTAGTTTTCTGTGGATTCATTGTCTGGGTAGGAATGGATTGATGCAGCTGTTTTAGTTTTATTTGTGTGGGTGTGTGTGGGTGTGATGTTATTTCTGTGAATTTACCCTGAGAGTGTTTTTCTGCCATAAAATATAGCTTAACACCTAAATAAATAGCAGAGAGCTAACATATAAACTCTCCAGTTATGATAAAGCTTGACTCCCATGCCAGCTAAACCTTGCTTCAAGGATTGGAAGTACAGCTAAATATTTCTGCTTTTCTGATTTGATTTCATTTCTGACTATGAAAATTTAAGAAAACAGTGATATCTCTGTACCTTAGAGCCTTTCAGACAACTTGTTTATTAAACATACATCCTGATTTGTTTGCAGGCAGATTAGACAACATTGGCTATTTAATGAGCATCCACTTTCATTTGTGGAGAGGTTTGATGACATTGCACCAAATGATGTGTTCTCTCACACTCTCCAGTGCATTTTCCTGTCACTTTCCTTATTGCAAAAAGTCTGATATTTTGGAGCAGTGAGCTTGTCGCACAAGACCTCCCAATCAACTATAATTGCACAAACTGAATTTTCCAATGTGTGGTTGAATCCTACTTGAAAATAGCAATAGTGTGGAAGCACCCTTAGAATCAGCAAATCAAATTTAGTTTAAACCTGATTTCATTTTTCCCCTTTTTTAGGCCAAACTGAGAAAACATATCCAGAATCCAAGTGCTTCAGAATTAGTGCATTTCCTGTTTGGACCATTGGAATTGGTATAATTGTCTTTACTATATTATCTCAACATTCTTCCTTATCCATTGCTACCATAATAATCGCCTGGCATAGAGAGTAATAACCCATTTAAGGGTACATCTTATTACTGAGGTTCCATTCAGAAATCGCCTATAAATTAACAAATGTTAAACATGTTTTTAGGTATATGTAACATTTTTATAACTATAAACTTTCATTGGACAACGACCTCTGATTTGTTCCAAAGGATTTTACTGGAGGATTGAAGTGAGTCAAAAGATGGGCAGAAACTCATGACAAAAGACTGAGGCTCTTAGTTCAGTTTCTCCCATTGCTACAGCACTGGGATGGGAAAAACCTTCACTTGGTGAAATCCTTTGCTGAGCAGGAACTCTTGTAGTAATCTTTACAGGCTCTGAATGTCACAACCCTATGCCAGCTTGCTCAGGGTAGCTAAATTGGTGGGTGATGGAGGTCTATTTTCTGCTACAAATGCTACTAAAAGGGGTAATCATGTTGTGAGAACTCAACAAGCAGAATTGGCATTAAAGAATGTAGACAGTACACTACCTCCTATTCATCACCCAACGGCTGCATAAAACCTATTGGAATGGCTCTGTGATGTGTCTGGCATAACCCATGTTGTGCTATAAGTGCTAATGTGCAACACCTTGTTTATATAGTGAAAACCTGCTCCATGTTAACTTTGCCAAGTGTGCTTGCAGCTAAAATGTGGGAGTACAGTGAAGATTCAATTCAGGAGCTATCCTGAGAATTTTAAAAATAGCCCACTGAACTGCTTGAATTTGACTATCCGTTTTGCTTTTTAGGCTTTCCATTAGCCACCCAGTATAATACTTCCAGTAGACAGTTGGGGTCTGGTTTTCTTTCAAACATCTTGAAACACCTTTGAAAATCCTCTTATGTGATTTCTCATATGTTATCCAGATAGTCAATAGCTGTGGAGGTCCTGAAGTTGCAAGGTCTGTTGTCAGCCCACTTCTTTCTAGAGACGCCACAGATTTCCTGAAAGGGCATCTGACACCAAAGGAGATGACGCTGTGGGAGTCCTTGGGGGAGACTTGGACAAGGTCAAGGTTAGTTTCAAGGAGAGAACCAGAAGAGAATATAAAGTTGGCTGAAGCTGGTGAAGGAGAGAGCCCCTTGAGAGATCACATGAACAGAAGCATTAACTGGGTCAATAATGTGCATTTCTTTAGAAAATGGGGCAGAATATCTCAACTTGCAGTATCGGCTTAAAACTTTATGAAGGGGTTCTGAAACTATATTTTTCTCTGACACAAACAACACACATACACGCCTCTTTAGAAACCTATCAATGTTTCTAAAGGTACTGGAAGCAAAACAAAAACAAAACAAAAATTTAGATTGGAGTCCAACAGTAGGTGTTAAGAGACTGAAAACTGGTTTTGTGAGTAGCAATGCTTGATTTGCTTCTCTTGTGTGTACACTACACAATTCTCTTTCCACCCGAAGAATTTTTAACCATTGAAAAACCTGTAAAACCTGTTTACCAAAACCCAAAGTGGGATGGGTGTCTACACCATGGGCAGCAATTTGCCTTTCAATCTATATTCAACTCTACAGGGGGGAAACACTCTGTCTCCAGCATTATTTGGTCACTTAAGTCAATTAGTGACCTAAAAGCATCAGTCTGCTGACTTCTAAAATACGTGTTGGACTTTTATAATGACAACTGTAGCCTAGAATAGTAGAGTGGGCCATAAGGTTCTTGCAGCAAATAAACTTCTTCTCAATGTGTTTCCAAGAGCTGAGTGGCCAAGAGAAGCCAACATCCCAAGCTATATTCCAAAGTTCCGCAACGGATGGGAGCCACCTCTTGAAATACTCCGTGGAGCCCCTTGGGAAATAGATATTGGCCACCTGCAAGATGAGGTGAGACTCAGGCTTAACCCCACCCCCTCCTAATTTCTCTTCTTTCATCTTACTCATTTAGTGGGCTGAATACTCTGCAAGCATACAAATAGGCAGATGTATGGCTAATAAAGGAAAAATTATTCCAATGAAATGCCTACTTCTTTTTGATATTCCTATTGTTCCTCGCTTGAATAGATGATCAAAGACACACCGAGAGCTGTTTATACTAGAGTAACCTAACACAATCTAGCTGGCAACACACATATGCAGAAGCAGCCTTCCATATGCATATCTCTACCTGCAAATGGGAAATGCACAAATGGATGTTCTGTGTGATGCTGAAAGAAATCCTCCAGACCAGTGAGATTATTAGCCTTAATGGGAGGGAAGGAGTTGGATTACTTGTACCTCCAGTTCTCTTCCTGTAACCTCATGAAAGGCGCTGTCACTAATCATCTGGCTAGCACTGCATGTCTGCAGCCCTGATTGCTGGATGGCATTTTGCAGCAGCACACTATCAGAGGTCATTGTTCCAGTTTTGTTTCCTCCTTTTCAATGATAGAATGTATTGTAGCAATATCGGTCAAATTGCACCTGTATAAAAATCAAATATTTGAGCAGAGAATCAGACCTATGGAGGCTACAAATTAATATGCCAGGAACTGAAGAACCCCCAGATTATCACCTCTTGCAATTAATTCGAATCAGAGGTCCACCAGCTGTGTACAGTATTTTAGCTTAGGAAATTTATTGGGTGGGAAATGGTGATGATCATGATGCCATTGCTTAGTAGTAGTTTTGCATGCTGAAATCACCCCATGTTCAATCCCTGGTATCTTATGGTATCAGGAAACAGATAACTGGAAAGATTTCTTTCTCAGATCCTGGATAGTTGCTGCAAGTCGGAGTACACAATAATGAGCCTCAGGAGACAAATTAGCTGATCTAGTATAAGAAAGATTCCTAAATTGTTTTTAAACTTCACATTTGAGTTCATCAGCTTCAGGGAAGTGCCACCTAATGTCAGGGGTGCTGTTTGGAAATTTTACTGCAGGCCTCCTATCACCTGCCGCTTTCCACAATTTTACATTTAAACCCCTTTAAAAAAACCAAACACAACTTTGCTTATAGGACAGCTGGGGACACTACGAAGTGCAATGCTGGCGAGATGCCAGCTACCCTCTGCTTTAATTTCTCTGAGTCATTATACATTTAAATTTGCATATCCAAAATGTTATACAGATTTGTGTTCTGGATTGTGTCACTAGCAACACTTTGCTCAGTGGTGTTTATGAAATACTGCACTATATTCATGTGAGAAGCAAACACAGTGGGTTAAAAAAAAGTAATATTACACAGATAACTGGAAAGACACAGAAACACAGGTTTCAAAGGTCAAGTAGATGTTCATTGGAAGAACAGGAGGCATTCATTGCTGATACCAAACCCTGCCCCAGAAGTGAAACACTTGTTACCCTTTGTACTGTTGCATTGACTCCCAAGTAAAGTCTCCTTCAAACACATGTGGCTAATGTAATGCCAACCACCACACCCACCTTGCTGTCATTTGATCTTCTGTCTTTTAATGCAAGAAATAGACTGAGCACTGCCTGGCAGGTAAATTAGTGTTGTCTTATTTGCACTTTGAGAGGCTCAAACAGCTGCTTTATAGTCAGTGGAAAGCTACCCAGATCTGGCTCCTCCTTCAAGAAAGAGGCATGAGTTATACATCTACATTTCAGTTTCATGACTTTGAATGCTGAGAATGTTGACATGCTGTATCCCAGTTTGGCAATAATATTTCTTCCATTTTATCTAAGCTGTCATCACCTAATGGATATTCCAGCCGGAACATAAAGCCTGTCCAGACATCTGATCAAAGTCCAGCAGTGGATGCTTTTGCTCAACATGTTACTCAACATGTGAACAGGTAATTTCTAGCATATAGAATAGAATAGACCAGGTGTTTCCAATGTATGTCCACCAACCACCAGTGGTCAATGAACTTCATTTAGGTGGTCTGTCCTCTTTACTGACAGCTGCATCTAGAGAATGAGTAAATGCTAACACAATGATGCCAGATCACACTTTTCTTCAGCTATATGTTACTGTGGAAATGCGAGTCAGTGACACCCATGTATCTCCCTGTAGTGTAGGCCTAACTACCTGGTTGTGGAGGGCAGAAATTATCCTTAAGGTTTCCATTCTACTAGTCCCAACTATTCCTTCCAATGACTCACTGTGTTACTGGCATGCTTCACACAATGCAAACATAGCTCACATTCTCCTGCTTATTCCTACCTTCTTTTCTGAGAACTGCTGGAAAAGATTACTACCTCCCTTCCTGTCTAGTATGTTAGGGCTCCCTGTGTCTTGATTCCAAGTTCTGGTGCACAAAGATGACTTCATCCTTTAACCAGTTATGAGGTTTTGTGAGGGCTTATTGGTGGGAATGCCAAACGTTGTCCCAAGTCAGCAAGACTGAACAAAGAACACAAGAAGAATTCTCACCACAGGCTCAGATATTAATGCAAAGTGTATACAGTCGTACCTTGGAAGTCAAACGGAATCCGTTCTGGAAGTCCATTCGACTTCCAAATTGTTCGAAAACCAAAGTGTGGCTTCTGATTGGCTTCGGGAAGCTCCTGCAGCCAATCAGAAGCTGTGGAAGTCCCGTCGGACATTCAGCTTCCAAAAATAGTTCACAAACCAGAACAGTCACTTCCGGGTTTGTGGCGTTCAGGAGCCAAAACGTTCAAGAACTAAGCTGTTCAAAAACCAAGGTATGACTGTTTATCACATTACCAATGAACCACATGACCATCTGATAAAGGCTTTGAGGAGGGTTTTAAAAAGTGAATGTATTAGAGGGATCTTTAGTGGCTATGCAGGAAAATTCTTACATTCAAATACTAATAAATACCAATACTAATAATACTAAAAATACTAATAAAAAGTAGTAGAGTAATGCGGTATGTTTCCCATGAAAGATGTTGATATAAGCCTAAGAAAGCTTTTGATTAATAGAAGGGAATAATGGGTGCTTGAGAAAAGTATTATTATTAAGTGTTCTGAAACTATACAAGTGGCAAGTGATAAAAAATACTTGTGTTTTATCTCAGCCTGTAAACCTGTCCTCAAATAATACTGTATTGTGTTGTTGTTTTTTAAATATCAGCCAGGTAATAACTTTCAAGTCTCAGTGACTCTGATCCAGCTCCAGTATATGGCATACAAATGCTAGAGTCACCGTATTAGTCTCTGCCAGGAAGCACACCCACAAAACTGGCATCTGAAAGACTTGCATTTAAAGCTTATGGCACAATGAATCTTTAAGGTACTAAAAGAAGGTATATGCTAGAGGGACAGATGGTCCTGACTGAGAAAGTACATCCACATCCATCACAAAAGATGCAGTCCCTTCTGCCATCGTACACTTTCTCTTTTAGCTAGTACAAAGTGGTCTTAAAAAAGCGTGACACACTTTTCAGTGCCAATATCCTTCCAAATTCCTGGGTTAGCATTAAAGAAATTAAGAGAGCTATTGTGATTTGAATTAGAATTTTTTTTCAATAGGTTATGTTTTTATTCAACTTTTTTTACTGTTTGTTTTAGTATTATGGTTTGCTATGGTTGCATAGAACCATGTGTTGTTGTTGTTATTATTATTAGGTAAAGTGGTCTGTATACTAGACTAAAATGGAAAAGTTCACTGATATATCTTTTGATTTCTATACATTGTTTTAGATTAGATGGTTTTTATTTCAACAGGTAGTGGAGACCAATCATAATCCCATTATGTCTTTATTGCAGGAATTTTGAGGCACAGGGTATGGCCCCGTCAAAGAGATATGCCAAAATCCGCTATGATTTCACTGCTCGAAATGCCAATGAACTTTCAGTGCTGAAGGAGGAAATTCTGGAGGTAAAAGAATGGAACAAGTGCAGAAACACACCATAGATTTAAAGCACACCCGACACAAGTTTAAAGCACATGACTTCCCCAAAGAATCCTGGGAACCATAGTATTCCCCTCACAGCGCCACAATTTCCAGCACCCTTAAACTACAGTTCCCATGATTCTTTGAGGGAAGTCATGTGCATTAAATATACAGTGGTGCCTCGCAAGACGAAAAGAATCCGTTCCGTGAGTCTCTTCGTCTAACGGTTTTTTCGTCTTGCGAAGCAAGCCCATTAGCGGATTAGCGCTATTAGCGGTTTAGCGGCTATTAGCGGCTATTAAAGGCTTAAGGGATTAGCAGATTAGCTGCTAAAAGGCTATTAGCAGCTTAGTGCCTTAGAAAAAGGGGGTGAGGAGCGGAAAAAAAACCCCAGGAATCGCAAGACATTTTCGTCTTGCGAAGCAAGCCCATAGCAAATTCATTTTGCGAAGCACCTCCAAAACGGAAAACCCTTTCGTCTAGCGGGTTTTCCGTCTTGCGAGGCATTCGTCTTGCGGGGCACCACTGTACTTTAAATCTATGATGTGGATCTGCCCCAAGACATTATTATTGGAAAGGGTCAGTTTATCACCCTTGCCATGCACCAATCCTTCTGCCCTCCATGACAATAATGCTATATAGAATATATTGTTACAAGAAAGAAGATTCCAACTAAACATCAGCGGGAACTTTCTGGCAGTAAGAGCTGTTTGACACTTCAGCAGACGCCAGCAAGGGGAGGTGGACTCTCCTTCCTTGGAGGTTTTTAAGCAGAGGTTGGGTGGCCATTTGTCATGTATGATCTAGTTGAGATTCCTGCATTGCAAGGGGTTGGACTAGATGACCCTTCAGGGTCCCTTCCAACTCTACAGAAGGAGAGAGCATACACTGTGTGTGCAGAATTCACAACAATACACTATGTTAAACTAAAGTGTTGGAGAGACTGCACATATGGCTCACATTCTCTATTTTTAAAGGGATGAATCAGCAGAGAACTGAAGGCAATGTGGTTTGGGAGAGGGAGACCAAAAAGCGGAGGGAAGAAGTGGATGTAAATTTACCTGTTCCTTATTAGCAAGACCTTCCTATAGGCTATGCAGGTATTTTGGAGCAAAAGTCTTTACAGGTTGTTTAGGATAGGAACAGGAAGAGTAAGTGCTGCATAACAGAAGCTTGATGCTTTCCAGTATATTGGTGAAAGGAAAGAAATAAAAATGGCAAAGGAGTTACATAAAAGTCATCATAGAAACACAGAATTGTGGAGTTGGAAGGCACCACAAGGGTCATCTAGTAGTCCAACCCCCCCGCAGTGCAGGAATCTTTTGCCCAATGTGGTGCTTGAACCATGAATTACTTTTTCCCAGCTGATGAGTATTTTTTTAACATTTGCAGGTGTTGGAAGATAATAAACAGTGGTGGAAGCTGCGAAATAGAAGTGGGCAGGCTGGTTACGTCCCATTTAACATCTTGGATCTGGTGAAACTGGAGGATTATGGGCTAATTGAACAGGTGAGATTTAGCCATCGATTCACTGCAATCAGACTCTAAAGCAGTTACTTTAAATAATCACCAACTCACTCTGATATTGTCTACAAAATACAGGTTTGTCCTAGCTATAAATTCTTCTTAAATATAAATGAATGTGAATAAATGCCACATGAATGCCTTGAATGCCACATGAACCTGCAATGTAGCCATACATTTGATTATTTTTATTATAGGGAGATCAGAGGGGCATATATAGTTCTCTTCCCCAATTTCATCCTCATGGCAATCCTGTGTACAACCTTCTTATGGTTCTTTAGAGTTGGGGCTGGCAGCCTTTCAAATAGACCACTGTCCCCTCACAGGACTGTCCTCTGTAAAGAATGATATGGGACCTAATGCCTTTGCATAAATAGCCAAAGGCCCAACTCCACTGTCAGCTGTACCAAGTGCCCAACAGCAGTCTAGTATGTTGGAGTTACCAGGATGCTCATCAGCTGGCAATTAGGAAAATCTGGGATCAACACAGAATGAAAGTGGAGATTCCATAGATCATATAGCAGCAGCAGGAGGAGGAGGAGGAGGAAGAGGAGGAAGAAGAGGAGGAGGAGGAGGAAGAGGAGGAGGAGGAGGAGGCAGTGCTGTGATAGTTCAGCTCTTATAGATCTTCATCCCAGCAATTGGGAATGGAAGACAGTAGGAATGTGTTTAAAAGGAAAGCATTGCACTTAATGAGACACCTTTTTATTTTTTTTATTTTGTAGAAATACAAAGGAGACTTGAGTCCAAGGGGAACTGGACCATCCAGCCCCTCACATAAGTTACCCGCCAGCTATGCTGGGGAAATGCTCGCCCGAAATTCTCCTGATGCCAAAGAACGTAAGTATACAATTGTCGGAATGCCTAGCACTCTGAACAAGCTGCATTTTATATTTTCTGGCATGGTATGCAACTGATATTATAAAGACCAAAAACCCTGATCTTTAGTCTGAATACTTCAGCTAAAAACCACTTCATGTGCGAAAATTTGTACTTTGGTTTCAACTTCCAAAATACAAGGGGTGGGGGGAGTACCACGTATAGCATCACACATATGTATATAGGGCAACTTGAAAATTTACATTATATAAATGCAGCCTTGATCCTTGCCCAGTTGCTGGAATGAAACACATGTGATTTGTACATCATGATCTTTTTAACTAATCCGAGAACACATATTGTGCACATATAAGTGTCAAAACCTTAGATCAAAATGTTACATAAGAAATGGCCCCTGGATATTTGATGTTCTCTTCCTCTCAGTTAAAATGTTCAGTCTGTGCCATCACTTTAAACATAAATTCTGGTAGGAGTCATCAGTCATCATAACTGTAGACTAACTGCAAATGACAGTCATCATAAAATCAGTCATCATAACTGTAGACTAACTGCAAATGACATGCAAATACTCACAGAATAACCTTAGCCCTATTCATTTTTTAAAGAGAAGAACTTTCAGGGGAAGGAATTTGGAGTGGGAAAGGTGTGGGAGCGGGGTGCATATTGCTCTCCCTGTTCATACCATGACTCCTACCTACTTTTCTCCACATGGGGCTTAACATGTGCGTTTAGCCATACAAACACCTGGAGGTGAACTTGGAGCAGAAAAAATGTGGGTGGGGAAAAGATTACGCATTTGTTTTTCATGTGTACTTAACTCCACAGGATAGCTGCAGAAGTAATACTGCTTGCTTATCCTAACCTGAATACTCACCTCTATTAACCTAAACTGGTTAAATTGATAACTGATAACCTAAACTGGTTAAATGGGTAACTCTTCAATTTGAACAAATTGGTTTTCATTTGTGCTTTGTGGGGCTGCAAATTTCAGACCAACCAACTAAAGCTTTAACTGAAGTAATGGGTGGGGGATGATTTTAATTAGTGAGGTAAAAAAAATTAAGCAATGCAGATGAGAGAGAACTTGTTATTTTTGGAAACAATATTGGTTCTGGTGTGTTTGTTAAAATAGATGGTAAGGAAACTAATAAAGTTGGCCTTTCTATAACAAATGGTTGCTTTTGTTTGTTAAATTCCAAGTTCTTGTTCATTCTTCAGAATGTAGAAGCCTATGAAGATTTGGTAATTCGCAAATACATTTAAATTTTAACCAATTAATTGACAGAGATAGATGATTAAATAATTGTTCATTGAAGAATTGTTCATTAATCAGTTTGACAACCCTTGTACTCTCCCTCCCCTTCTCTCCAAATTTATGTGCTGTTTTTAGAACTGATTCATCATATGGATGAGGTCAATGATGAACTGCTGAAAAAGATCACCAATATCAAAGTACAACCACCCCAGAGAAACTTTAAAGTAGAGAAGACTCAACAGGTTCATGTGCCCCTGACCTTTGAATCCAATGCTGAGGAGGTCAAAGCATGGCTGGAAGCAAATTCTTTCAGCAAAGGGTGTGTTCCTTTTTCTACTCTTCTTTCCTTCTCCTCTTGTATCATGCGAAGGTGGACTTGAGACAGCAGAATAAAAAGTTTTCTTAATAACTAAGTTACTTGCACAGCAGGGGTGCGGGGAGAGAATAAATTCAGAAGGGAGTCCTGCACTCCAAACCACATGTTTTCTCAGGTCTCTGTTGTTTTGAGAACTTCTTTCTTCTATCTTCTTTCTTCTGGAATAATCCAGCTGGTTGGAGGAGGGGCATTTCAGAGGAAGACAATGTAAAACTTGTTTGCAGATCACTGGGGTGTGTGTGCTCAGTTTTACTCTAGTAGCAAGGGAATGGGTTGTGTTACCTCCACAGTTAATCTTGCAATAGTCAGAAGTTAATATGCCATGAAAGTGATGAATGGGCCCTTGGGCAGTCTGTTCATTACGCAGTGGTACCTCGGGTTAAGTACTTAATTCGTTCCGGAGGTCTGTTCTTAACCTGAAACTGTTCTTAACCTGAAGCACCACTTTAGCTAATGGGGCCTCCTGCTGCTCCCGCACCGCCAGAGCACGATTTCTGTTCTCATCCTGAAGCAAAGTTCTTAACCCGAGGTACTATTTCTGGGTTAGCGGAATCTGTAACCTAAAGTGTATGTAACCTGAAGTGTATGTAACCCGAGGTACCACTGTATGGGGGTGTCAATACAGTGTCAAGTTGAACCATACAGATGGGAGCATTAGATTTACCTAGAATAGCATACAGAGGTGGCAGCACCCACACTGCTAAAGGGGCTGAAGAAAGGGGTCTAAAAGTATTTAGCATCATGTGCTCTGAAGGTTCCATAGCCATGGAGCTAAGCCTCTTCTCAAATTTCTTACACCTCAAGCACTGAGAAGCTGGCTAAGGGACCTTCTCAATTGAGCTTTGAGGTCCTGTTTAATGAAATTTAAGTATGGAGGCCAAAGTTATGAAACATAACCAAATTACCTGTACATTCAGAAACCTACTTGGCAGCTATTGGACTTTGAGGGACAAGATGTCATTGATGGTCTCCTGTCTTTTTATTTAACCTCTCAAACCTAATAAGAATTTAAATAAAGCTACTTGCTTATGTTTTCCCAGAACTGTGGACCATCTTGGCATACTAACAGGGGCACAACTTTTCTCTCTGAACAAAGAAGAGTTGAAAAAAGTATGTGGAGAAGAGGGTGCCAGAGTGTATAGTAAAATCACAGTGCAAAAGTCTCTCCTAGAGGTAAGATGGCACATTATTTATTAGGACAAAAATATTAGATGGTTTCAAGATGGTAAACATTTGAAGGCTGCATCAAGATTGTAAAAAGTGGGTAATAAGAACATTGTTATTGAAGCTAGTTCCTCCTACAGAAGGAGAAATTGTAGTGCTTGGACTAACAGACTCTGTTTCTCTGGTACAAGAATTCAAACCAATTTGCTATTGTAAACAAGCTCAGGGCAGAAGCAGGCATTCATTAATTTTCCACATTCAAAACAGAATGTGAATTTTCAAAGCAAGATACATTTTTCAAGGAGCTGATGAAGTTTGTTCACCAACATTTTTAAACTTCATTGACAATACTAGGCTATTTGACATGGCCTGCGCTTTACTGTGATGTTTCATTGGACTGTGCAGGGTTGCCAAGTTTCAAGCAACCCAAAAACATTACGGGAAAAGAAGTGACTGAAATGCAATGGTAGTTTCAAAAAACAGTAACTCAAAAACTAGTTGCCAGCATTTGAAACTTTAGACACCACTTAAATATACATGTTTGACTGTTCGACAGATAAGTGACTATCATGGGTAAACATGCTCTCATGACCATGGTACATTTTAGGGCCTAAAAACTGCCCATTGTATCGGGTTGGAGAACCTGTGGTCCTTTGGATATTATTGGACTCCACCTCACATCACTCCCAGCCACTATGGCCAGTGATCTGGGATAATGTGAGTTGGAGTCCCATAACATCTGGAGGCCCACACTTGCCTTAGTCTTCTTTAGCTGTTGTGATCTTCATTAGTTCCGTAAGCTATCCTGATTCGTGATATATTGCAGTCTCTATGTATTGATGTATATCCCATCTCTGAAAGGAATTGTGTGTTGAGCTAACATGATATAGTATAAAAGTTATTGATGCTACTGTCAATGAGTGATGAATATACTTGTGTGCAGTATTCCTGAGATTTTATTCAAAATGTACTGATGGATTTATCTGTGCAGTTATTCCTTTGACAATCAGCAACCAAAGCTGGAGGAAATATGGACCCTAAAATAGTGAAGAAATAAGTGGGGAAGTAGTGGAGAATTGGCTGGTTGTGCAGGAGTTTTACAGTTAAGCAAAGTGTAGAAGACTTAGTTTTAGTGCAAAATGTTGCAGTGACATCTATCAAGCGTTTTTATTGAGAAACAGATACGAAACCCACAACTTCAGTGTTTAAGGCACAATAGCTTCTGTAGGTCACAGCTGTGAGCTTTCACCTCTGTTCCTTCCTTTCATCTTTCACCAAAGCCACTAAAATTAGAAATTATAAATGTATAGTAACTCAAAGGTCACTGAAAAGTTTGCATTCTTTATCTTTTGCTTTTATTCCAGAAAAGCAGAGGGGAGTCGGAGCTTCAAGAAATCATGAAACGACGCCAAGAAAGGATTGATTCTGCTATTTAAGTTTTATCTTCTTATCCCCACCCCCGCCCCAACACTGTTCACACACAATTGCAAAAAAACAAACAAAAAACAAAAAGGGAAAGAAAGCAAAACAAAGAAAAATGGAAAAAAAGACTGCTGGAATCAGCACCTAAGCAATGTAAATTGCCATCTAGATTAACTGTTCCTTCAAGCACTCTTAGTGAGGCCATGCTCCCTCACTAATGTGGCATGCATTGGGAGAGAGGTTCTAGTATTGTATGAAGTATTATTTTTATATCTCTATATTTTATACATAAATGTTATGTGCATGAAGTTCAGAGCATGGTAAGGATAGGAACTGACATTCTGAGCAAAGGCTGGATTGAAGCAAAATGGCCTCAAAATGATCTATGGCAGTCAGCTTCCTGTGTGGCCCTTCACTACTTTCAAAAAGCCTCATAGAATGGGCTGGGGGCAGAAATGATACAAGCCTATAAGGATGTTCTGAGACCCTGTATTTTGAAAACTACAGGCCGGCTGACCACTCAGTTGTGTTTTTGTACACAGCACAAGAAAGTCTGGATTAGCCTAATGTGGGAAGGGGAGGGGAGGGGAGAGATTACTTCCGGGGCCACTGTTGTGACATGTTAAAACAACAACAACAACCAACACAAGACAAGATGATGATCAACTAGCAGGCAAGTGATTGAAAGTTGGTTTTGGATTTTTCTAGAATGAAGTTGGCAACCAACTTGTCTTTTCTCCCTCCCTAGCTCTAAACTGCATTCACTGCTTTTATATGGCATCAAAAGGGTACCAGGAAGCCATCATGTACCAAACATAGCCACGGTTTATCTGAGGGCAGTTTTAATGTCATAACCATTAACTGCTGTATCTCCAGAGAAAGTTGTAATATGAGCTAAATGCATATTCTGAAGTCCTTTGATACACTTTTGGCCTAGCAGTTGCATTGGTGTCCCTGCCTCCCCACCCACCACCCCTCTAGTCATCATACCTTCAAGTCTCCATCATCATATTTGGGACTAACTCTGAATGCCTCCATTCTTGCAAAGTCAAGACCCCACACAGTGCTATTGTGACCCTTAAGGGATGGAGTACCCATGATGTTTAGGTAATTAAATATTCAAACTATCATGAAAAAAGGAATGTCATCAGTGTGGATCACATTGGAATTGGTCTTTAGCACTGTATACATATATATATATTCATCAGATGCCTTTTCTCACTGATTGATATTAGAAGAAACCTAGAGTCTTTACATTTTGTGCTTCCCATTATTTCACCCATTATTAAGCAGTGCCTAGAACAGGCTTTACAGTGAAGAATGACCTTTTGCAACTTGTAGATGAATTGTAATAGCTAGTTACTAAATGCAAGAGTTGGGACAACTTTCTCTCTCCCCCTGTACTATACAAGACTATTGTTTTCAAGAAAGAAGTGGAGCTGAAAAGAATGGCAAATGGATGCATATTCAAATTTCCTTTATGGCAACCTATTAACTGTGTAATAGTTAATAGGTAAAAAGTCTTTGCACTCATCCTTATGAGCTACAGCATTACCCAGTTGATCATAACCAATCAAAAGACGATTGAAAATATGAGATTTAATTTCAACCTGATGTGGCTTCACCATCCTCAAAGCATCCAGCTATCCAATTTGCAGATTATATGGCCTATTAGACAAATTGGGTTGTATTCAATGTAGCAGTTAGCAGCACTTTCCGTGAACAGAACAATTTCCACTTGCACAGTGGTACTTTCCCTCTTCTCCCTTCCCATGCACCCCCTAAATCTGCTCTGGGTTTTTCCCAACCTTCCAGAGCAGATTGGGGGATTGCACAAAGGGTTAGGGTTGCAAGGGAGATGGGAAGTCCCACCATGCAACTAATAATCATTCCACTTGTGCATTTAGCTGAACACCACCCATTCATGCCTAGGGATTATTGTAATGAATTGAAACTTCCATTAAATAAAAAGTTTTCAGTCCATATGATGAAGAAGACAAAGGTGAGAAAGTTCATGCAGTACATGCTGTACCTGCCTGGAATCCCTAAGACAATATAAAGGCACCCCAAATTATATTTTTATAATTCTTAGTTTCACGCTGCAGTTTGATAGTAATAGAGTTTGCAGTCAGTTCATCATGCTACGATGCAGATGCCACACTGTTCCCTTTTATAGCCAATTATCACCTTTGGACAATTAGGTATAAGCCAAACCCCACAGCAGCAGTGGCTCTCAGATGCTTTGTCCTTGTTCTGTACATATTATAGGGGATGATCGACTATACTTTTCTCCCACACTTGCTGGGAAACTACTTACCCCAGCATTGTAAAGTGTGCAGTTAACATGCGACCACAATCTGTAACAATAGCTGGTGATGGTGGTGGTCAATAAAACTTTATTTAAGCTTTAATGTCTAGTAGTACACCTGGAAATAGGAGCCTGACAAACTTGCATGAACAAAAATGACTGCTACATACTCTTTTAATTAGACTTTTGAAGTCTGAAACTGCAAATGTATTTAACCTATAGCTGATTCCTACAAAGACTCGCAACATGTAGCCTGTACATGGTATGAACAGCCCCATTATACTGTCATTAAAGAAGCTCGATTCCTTTGCATGCCTGGAGAATTTTGCAGGACCAAGCCTTTAGGAAATACACACATAACTGCTTTATGTTCCTTCATCTATTACTATTATTTGTACATTAGCCACAGTGGATTTAGATTATCTGTACATAAAATGTAGTCAAGGTTCTTAAGAACAAAAACTCATGAAGGTATAACTAGATGAAAATGATGTTCACATTATATATTTTAATGGTAGCTGCGCATAGATAATTTAACATGTTAAAAATCAGAGCTAGTATAAAGTTTATATTATGTATGGAAGCTGGCAAGTATATCCTTAGCAGAATATGCACTTATTTTTGTTTAACAGACTTACAGAGATGATCAAGCAAGCAAACTGCTTGTTATAGAGAGTGGCAGTAATGAAAGTCTAGCAAAGTAAAACAAAACCACGTCTGAGCTCCCTGAAGGGTGAGATACAAATATAAGAAATTAATAAATTGCTCTGTTCTAATATTTGAACGTGTGTTAACAATGGCTAACATTAATAGAAGTGGACATTCTAATTCTGTTAAATCTGTGGTGAACATATTATTGGGTATACTGCTGGTAGACCCATTTGGTAACACTACTGTGGCCACAGATACAGCCATAGAATAGTCCTATCTCAGACAAGTCAGTGGACCAACCATTGACTTGGTGACTGCATTTGATAAACCATGTTGACTTAACTGGGAGTATTTGCTGCATATCTAATGGAAAATACCTTTATCTTTGTGGGCTTAGATGTATTTGTTCAACCAAACATGACTTGATTAATGATGCTGAACTGTATGTATGTACTGTAAACGGGGGTGGCAAGATGGCTGAAAAATTAAAAGACAATTTACCCATGGTTTGTGTTTATTTCTAAACATGTGTCAAATTTGTAGTTTAAGATTGCACCCTTTATTCCAGTTGCTAGATTAATGCTGCACAATATTTGAACCTACAAAAATGTTTAGTTGTACTTATAAGCTAATCCATGTGCATGTTTCCCACTTGGGTGGAATTAGCCATTAGTCTTAGTGTCTAATTGTCTTAGTTGTCTAGGAGGCACCTGCATTACTGAGTGTTTCTGAGAGTGCTGCTTATAAATGGGGGCAACAGCTTACTAAGAAGGTGCTTCTGGGCTGGGACTAAATACTGTAAACATGTCATTGAGATATTGCCAATGGGACATTGGCAATGGCTTTTGTGTTTTTGTTTAACTTACTGGATTTTCCTGAAAGGGAAAATCTGACTAAATGGCCATTTGCTATTCATGTATTGCACAAACCAGAAGCACAAGATTGGGTAATCCAGAACACTGTACAAAATGCTGCTTTGAGCTTTCCCTGCACATTTGTGCCAGGTTAATGTAAACAAGAAAGTTGAAAGGGAATGTATACTGTAGCTGGTGTAGATTTTACACATGTAGTTACAGGATAGTTCAAGCAAGCTGATTTCTTATTCCATGGGCTCTTGTAAGCTACCACTTATTTCATCAGATCATCTGTACACAACAGCTGACTTTATCAGGTGATCATCTGGTGATGTACACTATTGCCTAAAAGAACTTACTGCAGTTAACCAGTTTCAGTGCTGCTGTGGTTTGCTTGTGTTGTAAACAAAAATTGCCCTTTTCCCTTATGGGGTATCCAAGAGCCCATATAGAGTCCTTACATAGGTTCCCTATTGGTAGGAGAAAATAACAGAGGCCAACCAGAGAATATTGAGAAGCAAAGCAGCTAGTAAGCTTGATCTTTATTGATCTGTTGCAACAGGGTGCTCCCCTCACACGCAGGAAAGGAGGAGGACCCAGAAAAATGGTGTGCAAGGCCTTATAAAGACTTTTGAAATTGCCACCCTGTAGATCAAGACCACCCCCAGAAACATAATACATACATCTCAGAAGGGGTGTAACCTAAGACCACCCCTCAGATACATCATACCTACATCACAGAAAAGGCGTTCTAAACAGAAATTTAAATGTTGTTTATCTCTTGTCCTTGTTTATCTCCTGTCTGGCAGGTTACTTGATTGGATTGCCTGGGGAGCCTGGCCATTCTTTTGTAGTGATAAATACTTAGTTCCTGGGCCAGGTCACAGGTTCACACCCCAATCAAACACAGACATACCCTTAAGACAGGATTTGTGAAGGAAAAGATAATAGGGAGGCTTTTCCACTTTGACCATGCAGAGAAACATTTGCTCAGTTTAGGAATCAAAATGGCTTCAGGTTGGTCTTCCTGTGCTGATCTATGTACGTGCAGTTATATATCTAAGACCTCAAAATTCCTATCACACTTGCTTCTGATCTAGTGGCTTCTTGGGGTAGAGAAGTTCTAATGCAAGCAGGAAAGACCTCAAGCAATATTATGTACAGTGAATTGCAGAATTGAAGGGGTTGGATGCTTGTGCAGTAAAACTAAGACATGCAGTCTCACAGGTCAATGGTGTGTTCAGGTGAACACTCAAAAAGTGTAGATGGGTGGGGCTGTTAGGGAAAAAATCTAGGTGCGAGGCTGCTCAGTCACCCAGCTCGTCGGGCAGAGCCCGCGGGTCCCTGCGGAATAAAGGAAGGAGTCCAGCCAACTGGAGCAAATAGCTGTAGACCAAAGTTTATTGCGCAGTAGGTTCAAAGAGCAAATTTTGAACCCCGAGGATGGGGTGACAAAGACTTTTAAAACTTTCCCACCACATCCAGAATACAGTTCGAAGGGGAGGGGTTAACCTTGGCAAACATGTTCAGACAAGTCCTTGGTACAAGATTAGCATAAGCAGACATGGCGGGGCAAGACTCAGGTATAAGATTCGCATAGACAAATATGTCTTAAGTACCCACCACCCAAAAGTACAATAGAAGTTCCTTTGCATGTCTGGAGCCTGAGGCGAGTCAGGTGATGAGATTTGGCTTCCTTTGGCTAACAATGAGCCCAGCAATTGTCACCTCTGAGAACTTCCTGGAGTCCTTTTGCAAGGGGAAAATAGCATTGGAATGGGGGGAACTGGGAAAGGAGATGATTTTATATTATTTTTAAAGCTAGGTGACTTCCCTGAGCTGTCAAGTTGGAAGGATATATTCAGGCATAATATTTGTAATATTTAACTTTGAAGATGTGTCCTCCCCCCTGTAATTTCCATAACAGGGCGCACAAACAAGCCCTATCTCCAGCATGCTCATTCTACCCCTTCTCAGTTCTCAGCCTTCACCTTGTGTTGCACAAGGAAGTCTGCAGGGAAGATTGTGCAGAGAAGTCTATTTGCATTCAATGCAATTTGAGTAGGCACTGTGTGTGCGTGTGTGTGTGGTGTATACAAGGATGTTAGTGGCAAAGCTTGCCACTTATTTTTCACTTTCAGTGCCTGCATGTTCAGGCAAATGCCAGAACGAGCCTACAGAGATTTGTAATTCTTTACACATGTCCTTTCAAGAACTACCAGTTCCTTGTACTTAGGCAGGAGGGGTGAAGTCAGTGGGAGGGAGAAGGCAGCATAATAATCAGGGACATTGATTCCAGTGATGTTAGGCAGATCCAAGCCATTCATTTAAAGCACATAACTTCTCCCTTGCAGGCCCTTGAGTACAAACATCTGTATTCATACGTGAGTTTAACGTCTAGTTCACACACACGCGCACAGCTAAGACGCCTAGGTAGTTCGTCTACTGAGTGTTTTTGAAAGAGAAATTAGCTTTAGAAGATAATTCATGATTTTGCAGTGAAAAGGGCTAGAAAATTAAGTTTTAATGTATATTTGTTTTTTAAAAATGCCTAGGACTATTAGCAAGCTTCATAAGACTCTCTCTCAGGCTTCGTATTATTTATTTTAATTCCGAAGTTACCCTAAATAATTCATGATATTCTAGGTGTGGGTGGGTGTGGCGCATGCTACAAGTGACCTGCGATCAGGCTGTCGAAGGAGAAAAACAAGGCGAGCACTCCAGGAGCTACACTGACAGATCATTCGCCACCTTCCACCTCCTTTAACTACTTTTGAACGCTGTGAGCCTTCACGTGTCCCAGACGAAACCACACACACAGAGAAAGCAGCCTCTTTTTCCATTCTTCGCCGCCGCCTCCCCGTCCTGCGATTGGTTGCTTCCCTCTCCTCACGCGGCCTCCATTCGCTCGCCCTACGGTCAGCCGCTGCCCGCGATTGGCTGCAGACCTTGAAGCAATGCCGCCCGGCCTCTCTCTCTCCCGCCCGCGCTTTCCACTCGAGCCCTTTTGCGCAACCTCTTCCCGACTTAGTTGGTTCTCTTCTCGAGGAGGCGGGCTGAAGAGAATGGGAGAAAGCCGTTTGGCCGCGGCGCAGGCGCTTCTTCTTAACCCCGCCCCTGCCTGTTGCCCCTGCGCGCAGAAGCCGCCTCGGTCGCCGCCGGTCACGCGCAGCCCTTGAGTGCCGCGAGAGAAGAAGGGCGGAAGAAGGGCGCGCCCCCCTTTCCAACGCTTCCGTTGAAGGGCGCACAATATATAAAGGGTCTCGCGAGGCGCGGCTGGACCATGTCGGTTTCCCCAGTGAAGAGGCAGAAGATGGAGTCGGCCTTGGAGCAGCTCAAGCAGCACACCACGGTGGTGGCCGACACAGGGGACTTCCACGGTGAGGGCGGCGAGAGGGAGGAGGGGGCGGCGGCGGCTGAGCCAGCGGGGTCTCTGAGGCTGCTTCAGCAGCTTCCATGCCTCGGAGGAGCCGGGTGCGCGGCGGTGGCCGTCGGTCCCGCGCAGACGCGCCGGGTCTCGCTCTGCTTCTTTGGGTGCAAGAGTTCAGCCTCGGGTGCTGGGAAACCGGCGAATGGCGTCGGGCGGGGAGGGGAGACGCAGGTGAAGCAAATTGGATTAACGAGGCTTTCTTGGCCAAGCCGGCGGCGCTGCTTCCGTGGGGAGGAGGCAGCATCGCCGGGCCTCTCCCGCTGCTGCTGCTGCTCAAAGGGTCGTGGAAAGGGCATAGGTTCAGCTGCTGCATCCCTTTTGGGTTTGCGTCCCTGAGTGAAATCCAGCAAAGTGGCTCCCTCCCTCCCATAGTCTGCCGCTTGACTTGGATCATTTGTTTAGGAGCATATTAGTTGTTCGGTGGTTGCTGCCATAGCTGCCTAACCCGAGACGGCAGAGTCAAAGTTGGGGGGGGGATGGGCGTGTTTGGCTTTATTTAGGTTCTTGCAAACTTCATGCACATCTGAAATGGACTCGCTCACGGAAGGCTTGCACTTGCGTTATAGTAGGTGCTGTTGCAGCTTTCAGGTTGTTGGAAGCAGGGAGTCCATAAACTCAGTTTAGCTCTGAGAGTGGAGGAAGCAGTTGCTGAGCCAAGATCTTCATTTAATTTCTGCTAAACTGAATTATGTCGAAGAGCAATGCAGTACAAATAAAATATTTTTAAAAGTAGCCAAAGCTAGCAACATAATAAAAGAGCCAATGATTTCAGTAGGACTACTGTTAAGAACGACTTGCTTGGATATACGGTAATCCTTTCTCCTCTAGTGGCGACACGCTGGGCCACAGTTTAATAATTACTTCCCTTTTTTGGCGATCACTCATAGCCGAGGTACACTGGGCACCAGCTCCAAGTCTAAAAGTTAAAGCCTGTTGCTTGAATTGAATCAATCAAGTCAATGAACTGCAGGTTGTACTAGGATGCTTGTGATGCAGGTTCTTGGCCCAGCACTCACTATGACTTTCTGCAAATCCCAACTCAGTTCTTGCCTGTTGTAATGAAGTATGCTGTTCATTAACAGAAAATATAGTTTCTGATAAAAATTGCTTCAGTAATGAAATAAGTTTTTAAATGAAGTTAATCTGAATGCATCCATGCTTGATGTATTACAGTATTTTAATATTTTTTTTGGAAGCCACCCAGAGTGGCCAGATGGGCAGGGTATAAATAATAATAATTATTATTATTACTATTATCCTATAACTGAAGGCAGAGTTGTATGCATTCCACTACTTTGCTGTATAGAAATTAGAACTGTTTGCCAAATGCAACATTTCTTGATTCAGAATTTAAATTGCTTAAATGCAGCCTTGTCCTTTTTTATAGCAAGTATGCACAGCCCAAAATAAAAGCTGATCTAAACAGACAAGGTGTATGTTGTAAATAGTCTTATGAAAGACATTGAAATCTTTTGTTACTGAACAGGTTACTGAATCCTGCTAATGATTACTGAGTTGGCAAATGCAGAAGGGAGAAAATCCTGAAAATTATGAATAAGAAATTTTGGGACAGGAGATTCCCTGTGTTGTGTTGTTGTAATTTGTTAAAGTTTCATTATAACGAATACGAAACGTTTCACAATGTATTTTCAAATTTGAAGCATTATGGAAAGGGAAGGAAGTGGCTTAAAGTGAAGAAACAAAACCAGACCTGCATTGCTACTGAATATGTATAGTGTCAGGGATATTGAAATTAGCCTTGTCAAATAACTCACTTCCAAAATGGGCAGAATTGTGTGTAGCCTCTTTCTGGTGAGGGTACCGTAACTTATTTGTCAATCACAGAAAACTAATTTTGTGCTTGAGGGCTGCTGTGTTCATCCAGTAAATGTTGCATAACATAGCTAAGAATGTCACAAAGGTTGATGGACATATTGCATTATTGTGATGCCTCTTGAGCAACTTTGGCAAGAAAACTGGCATGTCCTTAGGGTAATTTGGAGATGATTATCAGTACAAAGGCATTTCAGATTGCAATGACTATCCTTCAGTTACACCCAGCTGTAGTTTCACATGTGAAACACATCCTTCTAGTAAGTGTGTTGTTGCCTTCAGATTTTCAAAATGGTTGCACCAGTTTAAGGAGCAGCTGCATACAGAGCATGTTACAGTTAACCATCCTTGAGCTTACCAGCATGTGGCTATAGCTGGTGCATCAGTCAAAAGTTGGTAAAAGGTTGCTGGCTTTGGGGGGCACTTGGGTCTCCATCAATGATGGTTCTACAAGCACCGCGAGACTATGCATCTACTTTTTTTAGGGGAGTGCAACCCCATCCAGTCTGCCTGTTTCCTGCACCTGGAAGCCACCCAGCCATGGAATCTTTGTCTTGTAAGGCTTCAGCTTCTAGTTACTGGCCCCCATCTACCCATGTGTCAGTTCAGGTCTTGTACATTCTTACCTGACTTGGGAGGGGAAGGGGGTGTCTTCAAAGTTGTGCTTTACATACTCTAGGAGACCCATCAAACTGCACATAGTTCCCTACTTCATTCATTAAAAGTAAACACTTGAGCTAGTATTTAGGAAATCTATAGACCATTTTTCTGTATACCGTTCCTTTGACATAGATGAACAACAATAAGAGGGTTGGGTAGAAGGTAAACTGTGATCCAGTAATGGACCAGTGGCAAAGCTTTAGCTGGGTTTCTTGTACAGTATAGGCCTTTCTTTTGTAAACAGATTGTAAGAATACACTCCTGCTTTATACATTCAAAATACTGTAGTAGACCACAGGGATTCAATTACTATGTAGTGGCTTCAACTTAGCCCAAGTACATGAGTGTGTTGGATACTGGAGAGGAGCTTATAGCCACTTCACTCCTCTGGTCCTTTTTGCTGCTGAGTCAAGCTGTCCAAAGTTTGGCTTAGTGCAGTGGCTCATAGATTTTGCTAAGTGCAGTGGCCTCCATACTTGTGCCCATGGGCACCATTATGCCCATGGAGGTTTCCAGTGGTGCCCCTGTGAAGGAGCCCCAGATTATGTGCTTTCTTTCTTTTTTAAGCAACTCTCAAAAGAAAGCTATGGAGCAAAATGCACTGGTACTTTCTAAGTGGTTTTTGTGAAAAGAGAGTGGTGTTGCTATGTTTTCCCTGTTAATAGACAGCAACTCTGTGTGTAAGCATTAGGTTGTAGGGGTGGTTTTCACTCTCTTTTATGCCATGCTGCCTTCATGGCAGACATTTTGGGACTGGTGCTCCCAGCACATTCTCCAAATTCACAATGTGCCCACTAGTCCAAAAAATGTTGGTGACCTCTGACTTAGTGTGATGTAAATCAGATCATTAACTGCACAAGACTGAAGTTGTTCCACACCTAAACTATAAGACCCTTCTGCTTTAAAATGGATTAGCCCTTCAAAAAATCAAAGTTCAACTGTGCTTTGTTAATCTTGGGTGTTGTGCTGCATAACTATTGTCTGAAGTAAAACTGAAATGCTACAAAGAGGTATGAATAGTGGGTGGAACATTGTTTACTTTAGCTTGCAATGAGTAAGCATTTTTGTTCCTTGATCTAAGGAGTCAGATCAAGCATTTAGATTCTAAATTCACACGTCTGAGGGATTACACACTATAAAGTGCATACTAATATGCAGTATAAGCCAGAATTCTGGATTTGTGAGTGATAAAATATTACAGAAAAGGGGAAATGGCATGTAGTATTTAGGTAGGGGACGAGGAGATGAAGGAAGTAATATTTCCTCATCCTTCAAAAATAAGGAAGTTCATACATTGAGTAGTTTGCATAACTTAACTTCTTCATTGTTCCTTAATTTTGATTCTCAAGGATGTTCATATCCAAATGCTTGGGAGAAAAACATCTAAGCACTAGCCCAACTGCTTTCTCTATGTTCTGAACAAATGGTGATTATTAACAAAATTGTGCTAAAACTAATAATTCCATAGTTGGCACTTGGAGAGAACAGATCTAGCCAAGAACTGTAGGTAATGACACACATCAGATATACTGGCTGTAACTGGTCCTTGCTAGGGGGAGACAAGATGGTGGGAAAACAAGTATAAACCTTCATTTTTTGTCCTTATATTGATTCCTATGTGGCAAATATGAAGTTTGTTACACCTGTATCTTTTGTAGTGTAAATCGCATGAGTTCTGTGGGCAGGTAAGGTAAAAAGGACAGTTAAGTCCAGTCAAAGGCAACTATGGGGTGTAGCGCTCATCTTGCTTTCAAGCCGAGAGAGCCCGCGTTTGTCCACAGCTAGTTTTCCAGGTCATGTGGCCAGCATGACTAAACAGATTCTGGTGCACGGAGGACTATGATAAGTGCCAAAGCGCACAGAAATGCCATTTACCTTCCTGCTGCAGTGGTACCTATTTATCTCCTTGCACTGGTGTGCTTTTGAATTGCTAGGCTGGCAGGAGCCGGGACAGAGCAACAGGAGCTCATTCCATCACAGGTATTCGAACTGCCAACCTTGCGATCAGCAAGCCCAAGAGGCTCAGTGGTTTAGACCACAGCACCACCTGCTCCCTGTGGGCAGGACCACAAAAGGGATGGAGCAACAGAACCTTGTCCATTCCTCTTCTCTCTTTGTCCATTCTGTGCCCTTGACACACATCTCACTATTGTCCTTGATATTGTCATAACCTATGCTAGCAGGGCTTTCCCTCTGCCTGGTGCAAGTATCTACACCAAAGTGAATTATTTACACCAGCTCAGCTGGGACATAGGGAGATGCACAACACCCTAATTTATCTTGGCTGGTATATTTGGGAGTCAGGGTTTTGCCTTTAAACTGGTATACCAAACTGTCCTGAACAAGGCATAGAATTTGAAGTCATGCTATGTTTTTCGTATGGAGAAACATTCTGGCATATGATGCCCTACCTGCAGTCTAAAAGTGGTACGGCTCATGTTTGCCATTTGAGAACTAGGCCTCCAATTCTTAGTCACTGTGTGGTTCAGTCACACTTTGTACAGCAATCTGACTAATTGATTCCCAAACTTGGCATCTGCTTAATTGTTATTAACAAGATTATGCTTCTGGAATAGCAAATTAGCTAAGTTTACTCCACGCGGGTGGCGCTGTGGGTTAAAGCCTCAGCACCTAGGACTTGCTGATCGAAAGGTCGGCAGTTCGAATCCCCACGGTGGGGTGCGCTCCCGCTGTTCGGTCCCAGCGCCTGCCAACCTAGCAGTTCGAAAGCACTCTCGGGTGCAAGTAGATAAATAGGGACCGCTTACTGGCGGGAAGGTAAACGGCGTTTCCGTGTGCTGCGCTGGCTCGCCAGAGCAGCGATGTCACGCTGGCCACGTGACCCGGAAGTGTCTTCGGACAGCGCTGGCCCTTGGCCTCTTTGAGTGAGATGGGTGCACAACCCTAGAGTCTGTCAAGACTGGCCCGCATGGGCAGGGGTACCTTTACCTTTTACCTTACTCCACCCTATCCCATCTTTAAAATAAATTATTTTCATGCTAGCCAACCAAGGTTTTTTTCCTGATTGCTTTTGTCTCCCATAGCTATTGAGGAGTATAAGCCTCTGGATGCTACCACCAACCCTTCACTGATACTTGCTGCAGCTCAGATGCCATCCTACCAGCAACTGGTGGAAGATGCTATTGCATATGGGAGGAAACTTGGTGGGTAAGTCCATTAGTATTTTGTCAAAGGGAACATGGTGGGTGAGTGTATTCATATTCAGACTTGGCAGCTATGACCCCTCATGATGATACCATTGTGTATTTTCTTCTGGCCCTCCTGTATTGTAATTTAACAGCATATCATCTCCCTCCAAGAAAAGGTTATGGCTATCAGAAACCAAGACCAAACCATAGTGCAAACAATTCGCCATTCCCAATGGAGCTGTGGCCAATTTTTTTTTGGACATTATCATCACATAATCATTTTTTTTCCTGGATATTCATTATTCTCTCTTGTGATTATTTATTTCCAGGTCAGAAGATGACCAAGTTAAAAATGCTTGTGACAAGCTTTTTATATTGTTTGGGGCAGAAATACTGAAGAGGATACCTGGCCGTGTGTCCACAGAAGTAGATGCAAGGTGTGTGTCTCCTGAATTGCCTTCTAGGTCTCTGCCTTAAAATAAAGGAACCTGGCTGCTCATTAGTTCTTCGGCTAAGGCCCTCTTGTGTAATCAATCTTGGCGTAATTCCTTGTTGGGACAAGTGGGAGGAGGGCCTTGCCTCCTCTGGAGTTCTTGCTCATGCCTTCACCACCACTATGATCTTCTGCCGTGTGGTGAAGATCTTGGAGGTGTTTTTTAAAGAAAGGCCTTTGTGAATAAGATGCTTGCCAGCCCTGTCCTAAGCTGTTTGTTATTTATGTTGGTGGTGTTATTTATGCTATTGCTTTTATAGAATATGTGTTTAAATTTTTGTTTTGCTTTTATTATGCTAGCCACTTTATTTTTAGGAAAGGGAGGGTGTAATTTCATACATACATACATACATACATACATACATAATAGAATTAGTAGAAAGGTGCCTGCACACCATATTGCCATGAGTACACACATTGGAAAGATGTGCTCCTAACATGGGTATAAACAGTGAAATAGACATTGCCACATAAGGGAAAGTGCTGACTTGACAAATTATTCTGCTCAATACTTTTGTGTTAAAAGTTCTGTTTAGGCTGGACAGAGGAAATCCCAGAAAATTCAAAGAGGCACCATTTTTTCTTTTTTCCAAAATAACAAAACTTTTAACAAGAACCCGGTCACAAGTCCAGTTATGTGCTAAGGTCTCCTCTCCACATAAATACAAAGCAATAGATTTGTAACACTTCAAGCTTAAACACATTAATGCCAAATGATTTTCTACCTACTGAGATACTACCCATGATTAATGGAGAAATACTATACAGTAAACTAAAAAAACAAACAAAAATGAATGCTTGCACATTTTTTAAAAAAATTCTTTGATTAAAGGTTGTCTTTTGACAAGGAAGGCATGGTGAAGAAGGCCAGACACTTCATAGATCTTTATAAAGAAGCAGGAATTAGTAAAGATCGCATCCTCATCAAGCTGTCATCAACATGGGAGGGCATTCAGGCTGCCAAGTAAGTTTTTACGTTATGCGTTAATGTAGTATAGATGCAATATAATCTAATATTAAGCAGTCACCTCTTATTTTCAGGTGCCTGCTCCTATCCAGACTGAAACACCTGTAATTCAGTTTCTGATATGAAACTAGATTTTCAGAGCTGGAGGTTGTTTCTTGTGGAGTAAATACTGACAAATCAAAAATTTCTAAAAGTTAGTAATTTGAAAATGTATACTGTATTTTTTGCCCTATAGGGCGCACCGGCCCATAGGGCGCATTTATTTATTTTTTGGGGGGGGGGAATAAAGAAAAAAAGTATTCCCCCCCGAGCCCCAAAGAGCAAAGAAGCCATGACAGCTAGCAGGATAGATCCCGCTCGCTGTCTTGGCTTTGTTTTTAGCCTTGGGTCTGGGAGCGAAGGCAAGGTTGCGCTCGACCTTGCCATCACTCCCGGAGCTTGCCGGGCTGGGGCCCCAGCCCCCAGAACGAGCCCGGGAGCGATGGCGAGGTTGCGCTCAAACTTGCCATCGCTCCCGGAGCTTGCTGCTATCCGAAGCCCGGGGAGCGCGGCGCTGTAGCCCGCTGCAAACCCCCGGCTTAGGGCTGCAAGCACCTATCTGCAAGCCTGCAGAGCCTGGGCGCCGCAGGCTTGCGGATAGTTGCCCTAAGCCCGGGGTGCACAGTGCCGCGCTCCCCGGGCTTCGGGCTGCAGGCAGCTATCCGCAGGCTTGCAGATAGCTTCCTGAAGCCTGGAGAGCGAGAGCTCTGCAGGCTTCAGCGAAAGCCTGCGTTCGCCCCATAGGACGCACACACATTTCCCCTTCATTTTTGGAGGGGAAAAAGTGCGTCCTATAGGGCGAAAAATACGGTATAAATTGTAAATTTACGGTAGTAAATTGTTTGTTCCCTTTTTCCCAGCAGTATAATTATAGTTGGTGGGGGGAGCAATTCTGTTCTAAGGCTGTCTCTTTTAACAGGGTTCTTGAAGAGCAGCATGGGATCCACTGCAACTTGACCTTGCTGTTTTCCTTTGCTCAGGCTGTTGCCTGTGCAGAAGCAGGAGTCACCCTCATTTCTCCTTTTGTTGGGCGTATTCTGGATTGGCATGTAGCAAATACAGACAAGAAGACATACGAGCCATCAGAAGACCCAGGTAATTGATTGACTGTGACAAACATATTAAGATTTTAACACACTCAAGCCCAAATGCTTAGTTTTTTAAGAGGAAGTTGTTTTTTTTTAAAGAGTTGAGGTCTGAGAGTTTCTTCAAGGCTAACTAATTTTAATTAGTATTCTTTTTTTAAAAAAACACAAACCCTACTCCATATTCTTTTATAGGTGTGAAAAGTGTCACTAAAATCTACCATTACTACAAAAAGTTTGGCTATAAAACTATTGTCATGGGAGCTTCATTTCGAAACACTGGAGAAATCAAAGCACTGACTGGTTGTGACTTTCTCACCATTTCACCAAAGCTTCTGGGAGAGCTCAGTAAAGATAGCAGCAAGCTAACGCCGATGCTCAGTGTCAAAGATGGTAGGTTGTCTTCTTTTATATATTGTGTGAGATAGCCTTGCAAATTATTTTACTAAGGATGATTAACTAGGGTGACAATCCAACAGTTGTTCATTACAATGTCCTTCATGTGTTTAATGGTTGACTTCTACATAACAGGGTAAACCAACTAAGGTATTCCTTATCACCGTATATATCTTTGAAGCATTTTAAGGGGCTGTGGCTCCATGTAGAATCTGGCATCAGAGGGATTGTAATCTAATAGACCCCAGAGCTGACATGGAAAATGTGGGGTTTTTTGTAATCTTTTATTCTAAACTTTCTCCTGTTGAACAAGTGTATTCTCTGGATAAGAGCAGATGGGAGTTGGAGTAAATATATCTAAAGGCTCTGGCCTTGTGTGTAACTATTAGAGAAGCACTGTTGTCAACTCATCTTTTTGATAATCAAATATCCAAAATAGTTTTTAGATCAGCATGTTTGCTCTTGTACCTAGGTTGCTGAACCTACTGTGGAGCTTAAAGTACAACACTATTATTATTATTATTATTATTATTATTATTATTATTATTATTATTAAATTTTTCTATATTGTACTTCATCTGAGGATCACAGGGTAGTTTGCAAAATATAAACACAAAAATACATACCATGAACTCTGTGCAGCTGGTTGATTTCTGTAAGAGTTCAGAATAAACATTTGCTGTGGGTGCTGTGCAAAGTTGAGCAGCAGCAATTGCTGTCTTAGCATTTAGTGATTTTGTGAAAAGGACTCCGCACCCATTAAGAGCTGTTCTATCCAAATAGCCTGCTAGATTTCTAAGATTCAGTAGCTTTGTGCATTCTTCATTTCAGCTCAAGCGTCTGACCTGAAGAAGATCCATCTGGATGAGAAGACATTCCGTTGGCTCCATAATGAGGACCAAATGGCTGTGGAGAAGTTGTCTGATGGAATCAGAAAGTTTGCTGCTGATGCAGTTAAATTGGAGCAGATGATAAAGGTAACATTATTTAAGAGGGTTTTATCTTATAGTCTGCTATACATTAGGTCATATAAGGATGTGGCTTATTTGCAGTTTCTGTTTGTTTCATTTCTAACTGTTCACCAATGGAGAAGATTAAAACATGTTAATTCCATAAGACTAACTGGATATTAGAGATTAACATTATTGTTTAGAACTGTCAATATCCATATAGAATACTGAATTTAAATAGTGCTTTGCTTTCTCTTGCCTTTAGGAAACTTTTAAGTAAGCAGATTAGGTTTTTATTATATAAAGCAGTGTAAAATGTTGATAAAATCAGTATTAAATTGACAAGATCTATTAAAGCCTAATCCATACTGTTTTTTCAATTATACAAGTTGAAAACTGACATATGTGAAACTATTTTCTGGACGTTTCATATGATTTGGCTCCTGTTAAATGCTTGATTTTTTTCTTCTTCTTTTAGGAACGAATGTTCAATGCTGCAAATGGAAAGTAGGCATGCCAAACTTATTGGAAGCTGTATGGCTGTACTTTTCTGTATTCCAGGCTTTTTATATGATTTTGCAAACTTAACATATTCTCAGTGTGTTTGGCACTTTTGTATGATGACTAAAGGACCAATTGACTGGAAGGTTTCCCTTCAAAATGATGGTGGTAGTGGTAATAATAAAAATTTTGTGGTACAACAATGCTTTCACTTATTTGTACTAAGGAATAGGCATGATGTTGTCTACACTTACCGTAATGCAGGAAGTGGGTTGAAGAATTCTCATCAAAATAGCTGAAGACGTTATGGATGGGGTGCATAGCACTAAGCAAGAGGTTTGTTTACTAACCTAGCTATACCAAATGAACTTGAAAAGCATCTGACCAAACAATGATTCAGGATCTCCAATTATGGTTTGAAGTAAGACTTGCAAACTGTAATTGTAATCATGATTTGATGTCTGAATTGACGAGAGTTTGGTCTCTTAGGAATGCAGCACTTAGGTACGTAACTGTAGTGTAAATTTCATGTTTGGAAATTCAAATGGTGGCTTGGTATGGTGCCAGAATATTGTATGACTAGAAATCTGCCCTGTAGTCCTATACATGGTTTACAATACTTAAGCCAGCCTAAACAGGTAAATTAAAATTGTTTTCGCAAAAAACATGGCCAAGCTGCTACTAGCAACTAAGAGGAGCATTTGTCTAATCATTTTGTGCAACAGCTATATTATGTGTTACTTCAAACCAGCCTGCCAATTTGAAGCCTTCTAGATGTTGACTATTGCAACTCTGATCAGCTACAGCCAAAAGTCCTTACACTACAAACTTTTAAGAGGGTGAAATTATATTTATTGAGTCCAACTTCAACAGCTTCTCTAATTTTCTTCTGTGGTCATAAAAAAATTGACTTGTACAATCATGGGTGGTACAAAAAAACTAAATAAAATTATCTTTAAAAGCATTAAGCGAGCCAACCAGCACACATACCACAGCCCCAAGACTAAATGCCTTTCCATTCAATTGTTGTATTTCCATTTTATAGAATCTTCATGGTCTTTGCCTCAAACTCAACTCATTATCTAGAATAATTTTTGTAGCTTACTGAACTGAAGCTTATTTTAACTTTCAGCTAATCTCAATACAGCAGTCTTTTTTAGCACCTGCAATCAAACTCAAAACTCCTATGTGAAAGTGTAACAAATACTTTACTTTGTATTCTTATGTTATTGTTAATTGCCACAACTGTAAACTAATACCACATAGTCCTGCACAAGGATGAGGATTTGGACACATGGATAACTAACAAAGTAATAGCTTCAAAAATATCTAATTCAGGTGTTCAGCTGTTGACAGAGCTGCAAACCATGGTTTTTCATGTTAATTTTCAACCAGGCTTTTAAGAATCTGTATTAACACAAGATGGAACAATGTTTTTCAAAAAAGCAGGAAAACATAGTTCAATTAAGGTTTTTACCACATGATTTACAGTCCCCATCCTCACAAATGTGCAGTATTCTCCTCTCCTTTCCATTTCTCAAAGTCGAAGACTTCTTCTTTATTCATCCCATTTACAAAGAGCACCATCATTTTCTGCTGAAAGAAAGTTGGACATAATAGTTAGATCACTGTAAACAGCTCACATCTAAACTACAGTAATAACTTGCTAGAAAAAAACCAAGCAGCTAAGCATCAGAGATCTGCTTCATCTACTTATCCATAATTGACCAGGTTATTTTAAAAAATGAAACTATGTACTCACCCCATTAGCCTTTAATATATATTCATTTTTTCTTTGAAGAAAAAGATTGAGTTTGGCTAGCTGTAACCAAATAATTTTAATTCTTAATATAAAACTAGTCTCCCCCTCTCAGACATACACACATTAGCTAGAATACTCCAGAACTGAAGGGCTATGCCGGCAGTGGCACAAAATTTTACTGAAACTTCCCCCACCTTTTCTTACCTGCCATTGCAAAGAAAAACAAGGTTCTGGACAGCTGCAACTGTAGAATTTTCATTCTGTCCGGTGACAAGGTGTCTGTCCAATACAACATGCACTGCATCTGCTTTGCTGGCTGTATTGGGGGAAAATATTCATGTCTTAATTTACATGCTACAACCTCCATTTCTCTGACACTTAAGGAAAACTATACACAAGACTTAACTGCGGTTAACAATTTAATTACATCTTCCTAATAAGTCGATTTGTTTTTTTTTCAATCACTTGCAAACCATTTTTATTGCCAGTGTGGTGTAGTGGTTAAGAGCGGTAGTCACATATTCTGAGGAACCGGGATCGCGTCTCCGCTCCTCCACATGCAGCTGCTGGGTGACCTTGGGCCAGTCACACTTCTCTGAAGTCTCTCAGCCCCACTCACCTCACAGAGTGTTTGTTGTGGGGGAGGAAGGGAAAGGAGAATGTTAGCCGCTTTGAGACTCCTGAAGGGGAGTGAAAGGTGGGATATCAAATCCAAACTCTTCTCTTCTTCTTCTTCCTTTGTGACTTGTAAAACCCAAGCAATTATAGGGATATCTATAACATTGGCCAGGCTCAGACTATAATTTAGATTATTGCATGTGAGCCACAGTGACTCTTGTGCTTGTCTTCCCCTCTCCTTAGTGTTTGAAACAAATAAAATGCAATTTTCCTATTAATCTTTTAAAATGTTGCACAAAGTTGTGTGCAAGAGCATGCTGAGGGTATATAAGAACACAGTGGATCTTAACTTCTGCCTGTAACATCATTAAGGACCACTAGAGGGCTCTCCAGCAGGGCATTCAGATTCCACTCATGAACAAGCTTGACTTCATTTCTGAGATGGTCAGTGGCAAAGACTGAAATGAGTTCCTGTGGGTTCAATTATGGCAGGCATCCCCAAACTCAGCCCTCCAGCTGTTTTGGGACTACAACTCCCATCATCCCTAGCTAACAGGACCAGTGGTCAGGGATGGCGGGAATTGTAGTCCCGAAACAGCTGGAGGGCCGAGTTTGGGGGTGCCTGAATTATGAAATAGTTATGGGAGATTTACTGTGGAATGCTGGGCTGTTATAGCTTCCATGTTGCTGAATGTTTTAATGAGAAATTTTTGTCAAGCACTTTCTAACTTCCACTTTTAAAGTCTTGCATCTGCATTAGATTTTGCATTAATACAGTACAGTCCAAGCATTTCTTGATCACATTTACTTAATCAACTACTGATTAA
The DNA here is from genome assembly GCF_965153285.1 of Podarcis tiliguerta. Classification (NCBI taxonomy): domain Eukaryota; kingdom Metazoa; phylum Chordata; class Lepidosauria; order Squamata; family Lacertidae; genus Podarcis; species Podarcis tiliguerta. The sequence continues at coordinate 59,980,987 of NC_139534.1, forward strand.
AAACCTGTGGGAACAGAGCCTTGAATGACATACCACTATAGATAGCTCCAGAATCTTTTGCAAAGTCCTCAAAGATAATAGGCAAACTGGCAAAACTAGGCAGTCTTATTAGTTCATACACACAGGGCTGGAAGATACAAGAAAATAAATATGTCACAAAACACGTAGAGGAAGATACTGTTTTCAGATGGTTAGATTCTTGCAAAGAATACAGGGCTAGGTTGACCTTGGTCTGATCCAGCCAAGCAGATCCTAACCAAGACTCAGGATCAAATTACACAAAATATATCAGTAGGTCACAGGACTTAATTTTAAAGGGAGGGGAGAAGGAACAAGGATGAAGTGAGCCTATCGCTGCAATAGTTCATAACACTCTTTTTATACTTGAGCCTAAAATAAAGTTATTTAAGTAAACATGCACCTTTCTATCCCACTGCTAGCATGTCAACAGAAAATTTAAGTACATGGTTTCCCTCACAGTTAGTAGTTAAAACTACATAATGCATATGGCTATGTTTGTATTGATTATACTGTGATCTTCTTGATATTATTTTTCTAAATTGCTTTGAGGAGTCTTTTGGCTATATATATATTTTTAAAGTAAATAAATGCAACTTTATCAGTCATTTCACCTTGCAATGACCCTGAATTAAACGCCAGTAAATATGTGCTTGGCTTCACTGAAAACAGAGTACTATAAAAGGCTTGGAGCAGATCTGTGGTTGTAATCTGGGAAGCCCAAGGGGAAATCGACATATAAAATGTAGACAAAGGCTACTTCTTATGGGACTCATCAGAACAGAAACTTGAGTTTTAGAAGAGTGATATATGAAAAGTCGTGATTTGCTTAAACATACTGCACCTACACCTGTTAAGCTGTATTCCTGAAATACCCAGGATTTGTCCTCATTTGTGGCACAGCATAAGGCGGCAGCTCCATGTCCAATAGCACATATGGGTTCTACAAAGAAAAACAGCTTTATCTAAAAATCCCTGTTCATAAAAATTACAATTTGATTCCTCCCCCCAAGAAGTTCAGTTATGCTACAAAATATTCTTCCCATCTAACTGACTTCAGGTATTTCTGTGATGCAGTCCAACTCCTATTAGCCCCAGCCAGCATGACCAATGAACAGAGATGTTGGAACGATAATCACAACAATATCTCGAGGGCCACAGGTTCTCCAAATCTGATTCAAGGCATAAAAACCACTCAGAATGACTGAGATTTGACTGATAGCAAACATTGCTGGGGGGAGGGCTGTGTAAAAAAGATGTGGAAAGAAGTTCACTGTTGGTATTTGTAGATTAAGCAATGCACAGCCACAATGTTAGGTTATAAACTGGCTACAATTGTTCTTATGTTACTGAACTGAGTTTGCACTAGTTTGCTACTGTATCCACATTATCAATAATTTTCCTTAAGGCCTCCTGGATGTTCACCCCTACCAGAAAGAAAGATCTTAATTAGTCTTAGCAGTTTATATGCTTCCCAGTCTAAGATGCACAAAATGTACAGAATAAAGCATAAATCCCCAAGGAAGTTTACTTACTGTTTTCAGAGCTGAAATGCTGCAATATTCTAGCTAAGTAACCACTGTTTGCCAGATCCACCATGGCACCAGGACAGTCTGGAATCAACAAAGCATGGTATCTGGCACCTAGGGAGGAAGAAGAAGCAAAGAAGCTTATGACGCTTGCAAGTTCTGTTTATTTCAAAACCAGCTAAAGGTTTATCAAGGTTGACAGGCTGGCAGGGATGACTCCATGGGCTAGTGGGTACACCCCAAAATATTTCATGTAACCCCATTCACTCCCCCAGCTTTTAGTCACTAAAGTCCTATAATGTGCCAATTAAATCCTTGCTCTCCTAATACTGGCCTCTGCCTTCCCCTTCATTCCCCCAAACCAGTATTCCTGGAGTTGGCACTACAGGAACAAGTGCCTTTCTACAAATACATGTATGACCCCTCTCCCATATTCACTGCCCCCAATGACCTGGCTCTTACTTTACCTGCTCCAACAGCAGGTGTGATTTTGAAGGTGTGAAGAGTTGTTCCACCTTTTCCCTGTTCTGCCCATCAAGGGGATTACCATACCTGGAATGAGGGGTACAGCCATTACTCCAAACCAACCACAGCCTCCAGGGTGCAACAAGGTGCAAGAGGTCAGCTTTGGAAACAACCCTGCAGCTGACTTCAGAAGAATACTTGCTGCTCTCCTTCCCCACTGTGTCCCTTTCACAGGCAGCTTTGTTCCCACAACAACACTATCTCTAAGTGCATGCAGGAATGATTCTTCATTATGGGGTAATTGGAAGGGGCCTGTTCAAGAAAACATTGGAATGGACTCTATTGACCACACTCCGAAACTATTAAGAGCAGGCTAGATTCCCTTTGGCCCCACTGTTTTCTGTTTTGAGGTCACACTGAAACAGGACAGAATGTCTGAAATGTGCTCATGGCCATGTTTGCATCTGAAAACTACAGACAAACCAATTGCCCATCAAAATCAGATGGGAAAATGAGAGGCAACATTATGAAGGGGGCTGCCTTACGAGGATTTATGCTCCTATTTCAGGTCTTGTTCCTCCCCAAAGTGATCTGGTAGGTCACTGGCAGGAAAATGTCAATTCAGATGCAATGGGAAACCATGGTGAGCCTTGGGTTTAAGGCACCCTCCCATCACCATTTCCTTTGCAACCATGGTGTGAAAATCTCTATTTTAAACTAACCACAGTTCCCTCAGGGAGCTGAACAGTGTTTGTTCAAGCTATGGTTTGAAAACAAGCCAGGATCCCAAACTACTCCTTGATCCTGGTTTGTTATCACAAGTTACAGTTGAAATAAACCACAGTTCACCAAGCTTAGATATCGCAGGAAACTGCTGTCAGTTTAAAAGTGAAAGTGATACCTTTCCGTTTCCCCTTGGATGCAAAGGAGTGGAGGAAGGAATGTGTGAGCCAAAGATCTGCCATGGTTTACTGTCATAGAAGGAAACCATAGTTCCCTATCATATCTGAATGCTCTCTGTCACAAATACAAGAGAGGCCCTTGAGATTGTGGCAAACAGGCAAAAAACTATCTTAATCATTGCTAAAAATGCAAAAGAAACAGTAATAGCATCATTCTCAGCACATGCTTACAATCACGTTTAAAATCAATGAGCGCTTAAGTTTGACAGAGTTGGCAACAGGAACACTATACTGTGTAGATAAGAACAGTTTCTGCACAGAGAACACGCTGAGTTGCAAGTTAAAAGATACCTCACCATCAGTTGATTCCAGCTTGGCAGGATTTGCGTAAGATTTCATTCGGAAGTCCTGGATCCAACGCATGTTTGCTTCATTAACACCAGTGAAATCAATTGACTTTCCCTAGCAGAATCATTGTTCAAAGCTCAATTAATGAAAATATGTGAGGAAAGACTAGTTAAATGCAAGAGTTTATACATGGGCAAGACTTGATAAGCGCACCCATTTTTTTAAGACATACCATTTATTGGTGATTGACTGAAATAAGATAGACAATTCATATGCAAACAAGTGGTTCTGATTTTGTAAAACATGCACAAAGCTACACATATGAACAGCACTGCAGCTCAAACCTATGCCTCTCCCTTTCCCAAATAACACAGCCTAAAACTAATTGTTTCCGCTTAAAAGACCTATATTTACTGCCCTGTCTATTTCCAAAGTCAGAATCTGATGTAGACTCTGATGGTGGAAAGACATCCTCCCCCCACAGGTAGGGAGAGGAGAGAGCAGGCTAGAGCTCTCGGGTAAGATGGCAGGACAGGGATAGAGAACTTCAGTGCAAAAGCCACATTTCCATCAGAGCTACCTTCTGGAGGCCGCATGCCAGTGAAGTGCAGGACCATAGGCAAAAGTGGGCAGATCAACTATTAAGAATATTAGCTTTGTGCAGTAGGCTAGTTTCTACACACACTCTTGTATTCATGGGCATCTGCAGGAATTTATCAGGGAGAATGTGAGTAAAACACTCAAAGCAGGAAGTACGGTAGGCCAATTTTGTACAAAAAATGAGGATAAAAGTACCTGTACTTTTTGTCTCATCACACACACACACACACACACACACACAATGGATGCTCATGCCTCTATCCAGATAAGCAAGAAACATTTTCAGATTTGAAGAACATATTCCAGTTAGGCAAGAACACTCAAAGAGGGCGCAAAGCAAGTCTATGAAAGAGTGTGACCTGGGGAGAGTCCCAATGGCCTCCCGGGGGCCACATTTGGCTCTTGAAAGTAAGGCTCCCATTTCTGTAGCAGGGGATGAAAATTACTTCCTGCTACAAAGAAAAAAGAGATTGTTTGTGCATTCTTCCCTCATGTCACCAAGGCAATACACCTGGCAGCAGAACACCATGCATTTTTGGAACCTAATGCACTTCCACCCAGCACCCTTCTTTCTACAAAGCAGGGTCGCCTCTTTATTCTGAAAGTTTCTCTGTGGAATGTATCTCTGGAGCCCAATCCCCGCACCCAATCCTCCCACCCACACATATGTAATTTTGAGGTATGAGTTGCTTGCCCTGGGATGCAGCTCCCTCAACAATTCTTTCAAAGACCAAAAAATGATCTTCACTGGTCGAGGAATAAGCCTCATGGATTTTCGCAAGTTCCATTTGTTTTAAATGAGCCTAATACTACTGTCTGAAATCTGTTGCAACAATATCCACAGTTAGGTATTAACATTTTTTACCTACCCCTGGAGTAGCAACCTGTAGATTGAAAGCAGAGCTTGCCAGGGTAAAAGAGTGAAGGAAGGAATCAGCAGATACCCCTGGAGAACAGGAATTAAACAAAATGCATATTTCGTTTGTTTTCAAGTGCACATTTTTCACAGTACTAATCTGCTATTCCTGGTGCTCATTTTTCTCCTATAAGGAGCATTTTAATAATACACAATACAGTATTCATAATATTATTGAAAAAGACAGCCAGTTTAGGATGTTGGTAGTTGCCCCAAACAGACAAGAAATTACATCAACATCTAATCAGTTTTACAACTCCAGGAGAGAAGAATTGTGACAAACTATTTCATGCAGCAGGAGAGATAAGCAATAAGAAAAAGCCACATCATAAAAGTAAAAAAAGGGGAAGCAGAGCTCAAGGCAGGGAGCAATATTAAGTAGGTTGCATCCACACCATACATTCAAAGTATCCCTAAACCACTTTAACAAACACAGAGAACTGCAGCCTCTCATGGTGGCTGACTTTACAGAAGAACTTCAATCCCCAGAATCTTTTCACAAACTGCAGTTCCCAGGATCCTCCCCTAGTGTTTAAGGTGGCATAAGAGCATTTTCAATGTATGGTGCGGTGTGTAAGGGGCAATCTCAACAAGCCAGCTTCAAGCACAATTCGTGCAATATGAGTAAGGATTTCAGGCTCATATCGGAGACTAAGACTCCAGAATGAGAGTATGGCAGGTGTTCCGGATTGTTACAATTAAAAAAAAAAAAAAAGGATTGTCATGTTTGCTTGTGCAGGAAGACAGGCCCGGCTTCCCCTCTCCTGTTTAGGGTTGCAATTTTTTTTTTAAAGTGTTTCTTTGGCCAGGGCTCCTGCAACTCTTACGCGACGGACAATAACAACAACAATTATGATAACAATAGAGAAATGACAAAGTGACCTCGCCCCGCCCTGCAGAAATGGGAATGCCGCTGGCGTGGGTTGGCCTCCCTCAGGCGCCTCCATCCCGCCACCCCCGCGGGCGCCCGCGCAGCTCCGTCTCCGCCACAGGGCGAGCCGAGGAAATAAAAAGCTCAGAGGGGCGCCCGCCCGCCCACCGGCCTGAACTGGCTCTGCTCGCCTCTCACCCGCTGCGGCCGCGCTGGCCGCGATGAGGCACGTCGGCTTGCTGAGCCTCTCCGACATGGTGGCGGCAGTGTCGTCCGCGGAGCCTCCCCGCGGGAAAGAGGAAGCAGGCGGCGGCCGCCTTCTCATGCGCACCCGGGCCGGCGGAGGTGGGGAAGCTTAGCAGCGCCTGGAGTGTAGGCAGAGAGGCCTATCCCCGCTCCGCTACGCCAGGCTGCGCTTGCGCCGCGCAGGCGCCATGATGCGCGCGGCCCCTGTGAGGCGGCCTCAGCTGAGGGAGATGGGCCAGAGGCAGGTGGGGCGTCCCTCCAGGGCAGGGCGGTTCCTCTCTCCGCCCGAGCGTGGAAGCGGATGCGATGTCTTGAAGGCGGCAGCAGCAGCAGGGGTGGATCCCTCCAGCGCCGGAAACAAAGCAGGCGGCTCTCGAGTCTGAGCTGGGCTGGAAGGGGAAGGGTTGTGAAGGTGAAGGGACCCCTGACCATTAGGTCCAGTCGTGACCCACTCTGGGGTTGCGGAGCTCATCTGGCTTTATTAGCCAAGGGAGCCGGCGTACAGCTTCCGGGTCATGTGGCCAGCATGACTAAGCTGCTTCTGGTGAACCAGAGCAGCACACGGAAACGCCGTTTACCTTCCCGCCGGAGCGGTACCTATTTATCTACTTGCACTTTGACGTGCTTTCAAACTGCTAGGTTGGCAGGAGCAGGGACTGAGTAAAGGGAGCTCACCCTGTTGCGGGGATTCAAACCTCCGACCTTCTGATTGGCAAGTCCTAGGCTCTGTGGTTTAACCCGCAGCACCAAGGCAGCCTTTAAACAGCCACAAGCACCAGCTGCAGAGGGAAAGGAGGAGGGCCTTTTCTGCATTGGCTCCCCCAGGGAGGCTCACCTGGAAACAAAAAGTTCAGCTATACGGACCTTTGACTTGATCCAGCAGGACCTTTATTTACCTGTTTATGAGAAATCAGGAGCAGAACTGAGAAGCAGCACATTGACTATTACTGTCTGCTTAACTAAATCATTTAAAAGCAGAATTCATGTGTGAGGTTAATTTCATACCAAGGCTTTTTCTGAGTCGCATGGGACAACTTCTCTGGAGCAGTAAACATGCTCTATGGTTCCTTTTATTGATTTGTTCTCAAATTCAAAGGCATAGTAAAATTGATCATCTACTTGCCTGCTCATAGAAGCTTTCGAAAACACGTGCACTTGTCTTCTTAGCATCCAAAGACTCCGTTGGTAGAATACCGGGATTCTGTGTCATCAATAAACAGGTCCAAACTACACGGAGAATAGGCTCAACAACAATTGTATTTTTTGTACCCCACCCATCTGACTGGGTTGCCCCAGCCACAAGATAGGTTTGGGGTGCCAAATGCATCCAAGATTAGTGCAGTAAAGTACCAGTTGTAGACAGGAGCCAAGTATCTGCAGGAGCGCCTCCTCCAATACCAGTTGATTCCGTTCCTGAGACTGGGAGGCAAAGACAAGGTTCTGCTTGTGATCTTTACAAGGCTTTGTTGCCCAGGAATGTAACAGTCTCCTTTGTGGTGCTGCTCTGCCTTTGGAATTCCCTCTCCCTGGACTTACATTTGACTTTGTTTACCCTCACTTTACAGAATGATATTTTGTTGGTTTTAATAACAGCTGAAACCGATCTGTGTTTTAATGATTTTGTTATCATTTGTTGATAAATCTTGTTTTATCTCTTATCATACATTACCCTGAGCTCCTTTTGAAGGGAGGGGGGTCCATAAATGCAATAAATAAATAATTATTTTGTAATAATTTTGTTAATAATTAGTCTTAAGGTGCTATCAGACATATTTCTCTTTATCACAGAAGATTAGCATGGCTTTTATATTTATTTGTTTATATATTGATTAATTACTATTCTACACAATATGAAGTTAGCCATCAGATTACTTCAGTGAACAAGTTATAGCTTAGCCTGCATGGGTTGCCTAGTGAGAGAAAATAGGACTAGCAAGGGAAAAAATAGTCTCTATAAATGCTGTCACTTTTTCTTTAGAGAACCAGGAACTAATCATTCTTTCAGGAAGGGTTTTGCCTGTTGATCCTAAAAAGTACAAAGGGGAGAAACTAGAGAATGACTACCAGTAACTTCATGTGAGGTAATGACATAACACCAGTTTGTGTGTTTTCATTTGCAGAGAATATTCATTTTAGCTCACAAAGTATATTATGTATGTCAATAATCTCCCAACACTCCACCGATTGTAGGGGGGTGAATTCTTTGAAGAAGCTGAAACCATCTGAAAATCAGCAAAGAGTTTGGCTCATTTCACAGAAGCAGGGATGCCGACTTGAATAAAATGGGGAGGGAGGTAAGTCCTGCCCCAAATAATTGATCACAAGATGCAGAGCACACGCACCATTTGAATGACAATGCCCATCAACTTGGGGGAGGGCAGCCCCCTCACATAATTTATTGGTGGGCCCAAGGTCCCTTTGAGTTTGCTCCTAGGCACGGAACAAATATTGCTAGTGCTCAGAACCCTCCTGCAAGTAGAGAAAACACCTACATATAACCCGAAACAAAAACAAAAAAACACAGATTGAAAAAAGCAGACCATATCCCTCCCCCCAAAAGAAACCTGGCAACCCCTCCAACCAAATGAAGAGCAACATTTTTATTGGGAGGGGCAAGAGGCCTTGGAGGGGGAAGTGCCCATGTCTGCCAAGTTGGGGACCTCAGTGTTAGAGCAAAGTGATACACACTGAAAGAAAAAGAATCACGTATGCCGAGGGTAGACAACCTGGTGCCCTTCAGTTGTTTATGAATTCACAGCTCCCATAAGCCCTAGCCAATGCGGGCAGTGTCAGGTATAATGGAAAAGAAGTGTGATCCTGAAGCAAACATTTTGAATCCCTCTTGCAGGCAACATGAGGAAATAGAGAAAGCGCATGCAGAAGAGACTCATTATAAAGCTTTCATTTAAATCCCTGCAGCCTTGGAGTTAGAATAGCATAGTTGTGCTCTAAATAAACTCTGGAAATGTATTACCAGCAGAGATGTTCAGAATATTGCTCTAAGTAGTTCACAACCCACCCTTCTCACTGCTCTGATTTCCAGAAACTAACGAAGAATAGACAAATACGTTCCTACGGTTCTAGTCTGAACAGGCTGCAATAAATTTTGTATTATTCACCAAATTCCTCATGTTAAGGCTCCTTTTTCTCCATATTTTAGACAGATGTGTCGATAGAAAGTACCAGTTTCTATGTTCTCTTGTCACTTCAGTTCACTAAGTAGCAGGGTCCCTCCTTGGTAGGATGGGAAATCATTCCAGTTCTGTGTGCAGAACTCCATGTCATCTTAAAATATGTCGCCAGAATTAAAACACAGTAGGACTCAACACTCAAGCATAACACACAAAATGATGGTCACTATAAGAAGTGTACAATATACATATATATATAGTTTATTTCACACAATCTTGATAAGAGTTACAGGTATATTGGGAATCATTTACAGTTCCATAGTATATGGAGTGGCCATATAGCTTCTGATGCAAGTAACATACGTTGTGTAAAAGCGTACACTTTCCCAATCAACCCACCCGCCATTCACACAATGGATTTTCAAAGCTAATACTAGATTCAGCTACGTAGGAAAGCCTCGAGAATGCTAGGATACAGCGTTGGGTGACATACAACACTGTAGGTCACAATGGGACAAGCTAAACTACTTTAATTTTCAATCTAGTATTTCTAGTCTACCTGCATTATTGCATTTATACGCATTTTAAAAGTCAAATAAAAGAGAATACTATATGGGAAAGGAAAAATTCTTTGCTGATTTTAAGGAGTTGAGCTGCAGCCCATACAAAGTGTCCATAGAAGCATAGGCAAGATTATAAATTCAAAAAGGTACAAATTAGTTTTCTAGCTTGGTGTGTGTCAGTAGGCTTTCATTTCCTTTGCAGAAATGGAGTCACCAACAATGGACTCAAAAAGAAACCCAAATCTGCATGTTATACACACAGGCCAATTGATGTGTTAAGTGGTAAGTGGATCTGTTCATTTGCAGGGGAGGGGCGGAAATCAAGATGTTGCTTGACAAATTCAATTCAAAAAAGAAACTATATTTGGGGCCCATTAGAGATAATGGGGAGACCCTTTAGAAATACTTGTTTTTTGTAATGACCTTTGCTATGTTGATCTGGTATATATTTGTTTTAGTCAAGTGATCCCCTTAAGCAGATAGCGAACGTTCAGATTGAATAAATTAGCATTTCCCATTTGCAAGTATTACTCTATGCCTTTCCCTAATTTTGGGTTAGGAAAAGGCATAAGAATTAAAAGAGGGCAAAGAAGGTCACCACAAGTACATTTATGAAAACACAGACAAATTACAAAAGGGTTACTGAGGCAATAGTATTCCCCTTGCTCTTTTGATAGTTCAGGAGGCTAGTTGAAGCTACAGTGGTAGAAAAACTGGCAAATGATAAGACAGAATTACATGGGGGATGGGAATTAAATGTATTTCTCACAACTAGGCATTGCTACAACTGTTACCAACAAACCCTGCATGACTATCCATAATGACTGAACTTTAATATCTAGTGCCAACCTCTAACTTCAAATCAAGGCATGGCCTTCAGTTTTGGCGGACTATACCAGTCCCTATAGCAGGATTTTATTTTATTTTATTCAAGACAGTTTGGATCTCTCTCACACTTCTTGGAGTACATATAAATGCTATCAATATGAGAGAGAATTCAGAAGAAAAATAAAAAAAGTATATTGCAGCCAATGCAGGTTTTACATTCACATTAGAAGCAGAACTCAAGCACACATTTAAAATGACCTAAGGAGTCAAATTCAACATGACAACTGTCTAGCAGAGTGTGGGAAGTTCCATTGTGTGGAGAAGCTGAAGCGGGGGCCATTAGCCAAGGGTTCAGGAAGAAGCAAAGTGTGTAAGCAGAATCCCTTCCCAATCAAATTCCACCAAGGTCTTGGCAGAGGTCTTATGGAACAGATGGGTTTGGGGCAGGGCAGACAGAAGCAGTGAAAGATGGATGGAGCCAAGACATTGGATAAGTGGTAGAAGTAACTCTTGTCAACCCACCTGCCTGCTTTAAACACATATCAAATCTGTGAAAGCTGTTGTTTTTCAGACTTAACACGACATCAGATGTAGCTTTTACCTTAGTGTTTCCCTTTTCATTTTATTTGCTCCTAAATACAGCCACGCAGGTCACAGTCTCCAAGATGAGAGGAATCTTATCCCGTTCCTGCCAGTTTCCTGCTTCCAAATCCATGCCCCACCCCCCCACCGTCACTCTTCTACTTCCAAATCCTGGGTGGGCTGGGTGAGCCATACACAATTAACAACTACAATTAGAGCATTTCATCCTTAGCATACATAACAGTGATGTTATGTCTGTGCCAGCTTGAAATACTGATTTTATGTGCATGTTATGTGCACTCTATGTTCCGAATAGCAGGTCCCCAATTACCCTTATCAATTATCCTTGCTGTATTCAAGGTGGATTTTCACCACCCTTCTAATGCATGCTTAGGGGTGAAGCAAAGATTCAAATGTGCATTTCTGTTTCTGAATATGAAATCAGAGGGTGGTAGTTTTCCAAGATTATTAAATCAGAAGTAAGACTGTTACTCCTTTCCCCAAAACATGAATATTTCATTTTTTCTGGTTTCATGCTCACAGTATTGATTGGCTAAGTATGTACAGAGTATTTTATTACATTAGGAGAGCACATTAAAGAACTGAACTAGCTTCCATCACATAGGTTTGCCTAGACACCTTAATTCTGACCTGCGGTTGGATCCATATTCTTCAGTCCACGGTATTTTGCACTGATCTATTAGTAAATACCCATTCCCAGTAAACATGGGGAACAGGATGAACCTTGGTATACAAACCAAGACCCCCATTACTACAAGGGACTCAAGATTCACAGTCACTTTGAACTTCAGTGGAGTCCAGCAACACTTTTTGTATCCAGGGCCTGCATCATACACCAAAAACAGTGAATTGTGAGTGAATTGCACTTTCAAGTTAATGCATAAAACTTTCACATTGCCCCCATTGGTAGATGCCTGGGCTCAAACCATGGGAACAGGTGGCATGCCCCAACAGCAAACAATGATATCCACGCAGGAAGTGTGACACGCTCATACTTCAGCTTTTGGCATCTTCTGATAATGTGTCAAATAGTTATATATACCTACAGCTACCAAAAGCGGGTTATAAGCGAATTAGCATGCCCTGTTCAATATTAATTACATGCTATGCCCAGAATAATCCCCTACGAATTCCACCAGATTAAAATGCTATTCAATGTGAGGAACGGATTACAAATCTCTGGCATATATGAAAACAATTTCAGATAAGTAGGTTCCTGCAATTATGACAGAAATATGGTGCACACAATCCAGCCATCACTCACGTCCTCTACTACCCCTTCTATGTGTGCTGCCCTGCCTGAGGCAGTTTCTGCCACCAGCTCCTCATCCTCTCTCTCTCTCTCTCTCTCTCTCTCTCTCTCCAGCCCTCCTCAGAGAGCAGGGCTTGCAATGCATTTATCTAAAAGCACACATCAGCCTCTGAGTGGATCAAACCTTTGTACTGGCAGACCTGCTGCCACAAACCAAATAAAGCTGCAATCCTATACAGTACTTACTTCCCTGGCAGAAAGTCCAGTACAAAGGACTCAACAGGGCCTACTTCTAAATAGGCATGTATAGGATTTCACTTTAAGAGAACCAGTGTGTCATAGAGGTTCATAGTTGGAAGACCCAAGTTCTCAGCTAGGGCTAAGCAATTTGTAGTCCTCCAGGTGTTGTTGGACTCCAATTTCCACCACCAGCAGCCAGCATGGCGAGTGGTCATGGATGATGCGAATTGTAGTCCAGCAATATCTGGAGGAACAAAGGTTCCCGAGTCCTGTTCTAAACTGGGTGACTTTGGCCTAGCCACTATCTCTTAACCTAGCCAACCTTGAAGGGTTGTTGTGAGGATAAAAGGAGGCAGTACCACGACAGCTTGGAGGAAGGGGAGAATATAAAACCTTAAGAGCAAAGGTAAGAAAAATGAGTTGGTATAGATTAATAGTTCAGCTCTTAAGAAACAGGCAATATATATATTAGTGAGTGTGAGAGTGAGTGAGTGTGTGTGTGAGTGAGTAAGTGAGTGAGTGAGACTAGCTATTTTGGGCAAATACACCAACTTAGTAAAGTTGAAACAGCTTATAAAAGAATAGATACAAGCTGCAGCACATTCTGATTTGCTCAGCTTCTTTAAGCAGACAAAAGAGTCTGCACATGGTCAGGGACATGCATTTAGAAACTCGTAAGGCTTACCAATATAGCAGTGTTATATTCACACTTCCATAAAGCACAGATTTAGTAAGTTCAGAGGAGACACACACACACACATATTCCTCTTTCCCTCCCCTCTCCACCACCTGGCCAAATGAACGATCTCACAGTCACAGACACAACAAGGTGCCTTGTTGCAGTACAACTGACTGGAGATGCATGGCCGAGGGCTACTTAAGAAACTCAGGGAGCCCATCAGCCTATGCCCATAGCTGTCAACTTTCCCCTTTTCTTGCAAGGAATCCTATTCAGAATAAGGGAATTTCCCTTTAAAAAAGGGAAACGTTGACAGCTATGCCTATGCCCTGCCTCAATATGCCAATGCAGGAGCAGCTGAGAAGCAGGAGCCAGGCAAGCTGTAAGCAAGGCAAGTGCCCTTCTTTTTTCCAAAAGAGTCAATGATGGGCAGGAGTCACAATGATGACACCTCCTGGTTTACATGGAAACTTTAGGGAGGAATGTGCCACGCACACGTATAAAGAATGTGCAGTGCTGGTACACGGCTATTTTTTGCTGACTGCATCAGAAGATTATACTGACTAGATTTATCATTTTAAAAGGGTCTGCATAGAAGCAGTAGTTTTCAGCTCCCAGCACAAGAGGGATTATCGTACATTCACCAGTTGGCTAACCATACATTCATTTATTGGAAGGAAACCATGGTTTCGGATGCTGCATGGTGGAATGCAAGTGGCACAAAACATGGACACTTTGTGTGAATGCAGGTGCGCAAATAATGGTTGCCTTTTGCTTTTTGTACAAAGAATACAGGTTTTGTAGCTTTACAAAGACTTCAGTAAACTGTACTATATACACAGATATTCTCAAATAAGGTAAGGGTAGGAAAGCTTGTATAGGAAAGCTTGTACACATACATACACACAAAAATACAGGTGCTTTCAGACTGGAGGTGGGTTCTGGAGAATTATTCTAGACAGTGGGACACCACAGTACTAAGCAATGACTGTTGGTGAATGATTCCCCTATAGACCTAACCTATCACGTCACAAACATAAATACGAAAGAAAGGGAGAGAAAGTTGGTCTTCAAGACGATGAACTGTAGTCCTGCCACTGTCACCATCTCATCCTATTTCATGATCAAGTTGTGGGTCCAGAGACTAAAATGCAAAAGAAATCTAGTACCCACATTAATTTATGAGCAAGTCTGTACTGCAACGAAAACTTGGCTGCTCATATCTATGCCAACCTAACAACAGAAAAAAGCTTTACAACTCCTAGTTCAATCTAATTAGCCTTTCCTTTTTAAAAAAAAACACAACAACACTAATCTGATGTCAATCACCACTTTCGCATCAGATTCAATCTAAGCAAAAATATACATGTAAGCTTCTTGTTTCAAACGGTCATCCCTACATTACAATTTATGTCCCAATATTCTTATGGTTAGTGGATTATCTCTGGTAGATATATTAACAAAGATACGTCAACATACATTCCACTGATCCTTTCTCCTCTCAAAGTCTGATTTTAATTCTTCAGGAAGGCCACCAATGTAGCAAGGCTAACTCAGGACACAGGGAATTTCCTCCCCTCTTAAATGCCCATTGGTTCTAATTTATTAGGGGGGGGGGAGTTGCCTCAATGAATCGGTTGTCATTTTTTCTCCGCACTGAAATATCCAGTGAAATAAATGGGATTAGCCCATTTGTCTGGCTCCTCCAGCATTAGAGTTATAAAGTGTCAGATAGCAAAAGACAACCCATCCATTTCAAATCTGTGCACCTGGGCAGGATGCTCCATACATAAATACTTCCTAAACCATAATCCAGTTGTTGATTGGTCACAAGCTAAAAAAAAAGAGGAAAGCAAAAGAAAGAACAAGCCAACCAACCAGCCCATAATTGCTTCTTATTTTCCCCTTCCATACATGGCATACAATGGCAGGTCAACCTTCCACAGCGAAGCACTAGCATTCATCCCAGATCCATATGCACAGAAGGCCTCCTTGACTTCCACATATTTTGAATCATGTTGTTTTAAGTATCAATGGCATCAAGTCCTTCATAAGAAGTTTACCAGTACAGGACCAGGGGCTTCAACAGAAAATGCAATACTAAGTTGCAATGCCCATTGAAATCCGCAGCCAGGCTGCTATACGTCACCATGCCCATATATTGCACGGTGGGATGGCAAGGCTACCCTATGGCTCTCAGCAGGCCATGCTTGCTTCTTGACCTTTGAAAGCCCCCCATGCTCCAGCTGCTACTTTGAAACTTAGGCAAGGGGGGACAGAGTGAGCACATTAATGCTATGACGAAACGCGTACTAGGGACACCCTATCCTCCTTGGATCAGGAAAGAAGCTCTAGCTTGTGAGCATTTTCACACCACTTTACAGTGTGTGCTGGAACAGAGATGGCAACAGGTGACCCTGCCGATGGGAAACTCTCCATTTCCACCTGCTCTACTGCAATCCAGCGTAACCAAGCTGAGAACTCTAAGTGACCCTGGAGCCAACCTGGGGACAAAAGGTGGGGAAGGAAAGGAAAACACCGCAAGAGCTCATACGGACCAGAGAAGAAAAGCCATCTATACACATTGCTGCTAGCTGAGTTATATTACACAAAAGAGCAGAAGCCCACCAAGTGCCCGCGCTAGGCCAATGCTGGCGCATCTGCTGGGAGCAAGGCAGCGACCAGCATTGCGGTTTGTACCTACTTAGCTCTTTCTCTCTATATACGGCATATTTATAGGTATGTATAGAGTTTACCACATGCAT
The DNA here is from genome assembly GCF_965153285.1 of Podarcis tiliguerta. Classification (NCBI taxonomy): domain Eukaryota; kingdom Metazoa; phylum Chordata; class Lepidosauria; order Squamata; family Lacertidae; genus Podarcis; species Podarcis tiliguerta. The sequence goes on from NC_139534.1 coordinate 59,996,943, forward strand.
TTTGTTTCAAAAGGAACTGTACATTCAGCCCAGGGTTATTCCTCTCCCCTGCGCTTCTTGGGTGCCAATTTATTTTTTCCGGGCAAGGAGAGCCACTCCCACAATCAGAGCAATGGCAGCCACCGCCGCCCCTCCGACGATGATCAGAGGCTTCATGTTCTCAAAAATGCTGCTGCCCGGAGACTCCTCCGCATTGTTCCCTTTGTGCTCAGAGTCAGCGGGATGACCTGCGGCCTCTGCGCCCTCCGCCGCTCCCCCAGCAGAGCTAGGCTTCATGTTGCCGTGGTTGTTCAGCATGGTCGCCTCACTGGCTGCCGCCGTTGCCGCCTTTTTTGCTGGGGTGCTGGCGGGAGGAGCCGGCTGCTCCTTTGATGGGGCTTCTTTCTTATCGGCCGCTGTGGCAGGGCCAGGGTTGGGCTTCTCTGGCTTCCCTGAGCTGGCGGTCTTGGCATCGGGCTTATTTCCACTGCGGGTGCTCCCTTTGGACTCCATCTTGCTCAGCTGCACAGCGGAGGCCACCCACTCCTGCTCTCAGACCAAACCAAAAGGGGTGGTGGGGAGGCACAAAACAGGTTGGACGGACCCCGGCTCCCTTCACTTGGCCCTCGAGCCAAAATCCCGATAAAAAATGGATCTGCCTCAAAACTGCTTGGCCTTGTACAGCTATAATTCCGTGTTCCTGGAGGGCGCCCTGTTCAAACAATATGCCGCTGGGTCATGTTACAGAACCTGCAAGTTAAGTTAGAAATACAAAGATCAGGTCAAAAAAGACATGAACAGCAGTATCCCATCTTTTCAAACCTGGAGACACACATTTTGCCCAGACATGTATTTCAGGACTCACTTCTTAATATTCTGCTATATATTTGCATGGTAATATAGTGCTGATGTTGCAGTAGACCTATTGAGGCCAAATAATCAGCCCAGCCCTACCCTAAAAAATAGGGTGCCTATTTTTTATTTCATTCCATTTCATAAAATTTAAACACTGCCTGATTGTTTAAAAAAACCCCTCAAAGCAGTTTACAAAAAATAGGAATGAAAGAAAAACATTACCTGTAATTTTTTTAAAAAAATCAAGCTAAAATAACAATACACGAAAAAACAGATTAAAAACTCGCACCAACTTTCTAAATATCTGGGAAGGCTGATCTAAACAAAAATGTTTGGGGGAGGCCTCTGTATTTTACTTTCTAAGAAAAGGCGGTGCTCATTTATGGCGGCTACTTAGTTTGAACTGTGCTGCCAAGTATGGCTGGCAAACAGTCTCCTGTTCCGAAGAGCCTGCAGCGAAAGACATAAGAAGGGGCCATGGCAGCTGCTGGCCACTGGGGCTGGTAGGGCGGAAGGCAGGGAGCCACAGCCAATGACAGAAGCAGCACACAAATTCTAGTATTGTCCCCACCCTCCTCCCCATTGACTTCTATAGGGCAGCACCGAGTATGAGGAGGAGGGAGCTGAGAGCCAGCAGCACCCTGTGTGTGGGTTGTAAGTAGGTGGGGACTAGCTGAGTGCAGACTGGAGATGGCAAAAGCAGTGCCTCATTTACTCCAACAGACTCCGCTGAGAAAGAGAAATAAACAGACAAGGCGGGACAAAACATGGGCACCTGATGGCAGTGGTTTAATATGTCAGTAGCTCCAGTGGCATGGTACCTTTTTTGACCGTTTTTGCTCATCAGTTTCAAGCCTGGACCCAGAAAGGGACACTGCCACTCCTTTAGTCTCCTGCGCCACACTCCAGAGACCAAGACTCAGAGGCTCCCAACATCACACTGTGTTATACCAGCAGTAAATACTGGAAGAATCAAAATCCCAGAGGCAAGGAACAAACACCCTGGGAATTATTGGAAGGTTGTAGGAGACATGCAGCACAATCCTAAGCATGTTGACACAAAGGATGCAAATTTCACTGAACTCAGTGAGATTTACTTCCTATTAGGAGGAATGAAAGTAGTTCAGTGCTTTGCATGCAGAAGGTCCTAGGTTCAATTCGTGGCATCTTCAGGTAAGGCTGAAAGTCTGAAAGGCCCCTGTCAGAAACCCAGGAGACCCACTGCTAGGTAGTATGGTAGCCGATATGAAGCTAGATGGATCAATGGCTACCTATGCATTGATTGATAGGTGTTCTTAAATTTGCAACCTCCATTTTAGAGGTCCTTGATAATAAGCTTTCAGAAATCCACAATGAAATCTTGGTGTGTGTGTGTGTGTGTGTGTCCCACATACAATGTGTGATGGGAAAATATTGGATTATTTCCATTGCCCTTGAAAAAGCGCAATGCAGCATCCGAAGGTCATTGGAATGATGGAATTGATCAAAACTTGTTGGCAAGGACTTAGATGGCTCATGGCCTTTTCAAGAATGTTGCAAGGTAAGCTTTTCCCCAGTCTCCATCTCAGGTCAAATAACGTTTAGGAAAGGTTTTCAACTAGCACGGCCAGCTCAATACATTTTGCTGCCCAAGGCAGGTGCATTCCCTCCCTTGTTCATTTTACATAATGATGCTAATAGCTCAATCATGCTTCAAGACAGGGCAGCATCTTCCACCACACCCAGGGCAGAAGGCTAGCTTAGAGGGGACAGGAGAGGGGGCACCCTCCATTGTCAGAGGCACTATGCCTCTGACTACCAGTTCATGAGAACTGCAGGTGGGCTGAATACTATTGCACTCAGAACCAGTTTGCTGGCTTCTCACAGACATTTGATTGGCCACTGTGAGAGGAGGGTGCTGGTCTTGATGGGTCATTGGCCTAAGTCAGGGTCTCTTCTAATGGTGCTGTCTACTACATGTTGGGTGAAAGCACTAGGAGAGACAGTCAGGCCATCATTGCCACCACAGCAAAACTGCTGGAGGTTTCAGGAACAGCTGCATACAGTTTTTTCACCAACAAAGTTAAATATAGACCTATAATATATCCAGCAAAAGAAAAAGGGAAAAAAGAAAATGAAAATCTCCTGGCAATCCTCTCCCATCATCCTCTCCCAAGATGGAAACAAGTAGAAAGAGTTTATGTATTTTTATCATTCAAAACAGGGTTGTGACAGTACATTTCTATGCAATATTTAAACTAGATTACCTTTTTTGAGCAAGGGAGTTTGAGAACTCTGCATTTTGATTCTCTCTCTCTCTCTCTCTCTCTCACACACACACACACACACACACACAAACACACTTCTATTATTTCCCCAAAGGGAGGTGAAAAGGCAGGCAGTGCTGGGTCCCCATCAAACAGGACATGGCCCATTCACACACACACACTCAAAAAGCATGAACAGCTTTTCTTTAACAATCCCTGCTCCCCATCCCACCCAGTGGCGTAGCGTGGGTTGTCAGCACCCGGGGCAAGGCAAGTAATTTGCGTCCCCTAACCCGTGGATTTGCGCCCCCTAACCCTAACCCCCAGATGTTGCGGCCAGTGCGGCCGGCCCCCCCTGCACCCCCCACGCTACGCCACTGATCCCACCTCCAGAGATCTGCACCCACCACACCACTCTAGCAACAGACCTGCCACAACTGGCACATACCAAAGCTCCATAACCCACAGTCCATAGAAAAACATCAGATTCTAACAGTGCAGCACGTCTTAAATTGTATCTGCAGCTCACCAGTGTCCCCTGGTGCACCAAAGCACCTTTGGGAGGCTGCAATTTTGAGCAGACAAAGAGTGGGAGGGGGACTGCTAACTATTCCCCTATGAGCTGCTTTTCCTAGCACTTAGTTTGAAATAGCTAGAAATTAAAAGCAAAGCCATAAATAGACTAGAGGAGGCCTTTTAATTACTTATGACTCAGCCAACCAGAACTTGAAAAAAGAAAGCTCAGCTTGGTCATCACTGAAGCACCAACGAATGAACCACAGATTAAGCATCACAGAGCAAGTATTCTGCCTCCAGATACCAGGATTGGGGGGGGGGGAACCTTGATATTACAGATCCTAAAATGTTGTATCTTGGATAAAACTTCCTTTTCCAAGAATAGGTTCCTAGGAAGTAAGAGTCTCCAATGGGGTAGGTGGGTCAGTGATCTGGCAGCTTGAGTTGGGGTGGATGGTTGATAAAATGGAGATTTTGATTAATCTGCACCCAGCTACATGGTTTGTACTTTTCTCCTGGAGTTGTGCACCTAGACAAGGGAGTGAAACCCCTTATTACATAACATATACCATCATTGTAAAATTTAGGATAGAACGTATTAGGCAGCATAGGATCAATGCAGGGCAAGCACTTTAGCCATGTTCCCCAAATTTTCAAGTGATTGGAAAGAGCCAAAGCTCAGCAGTAGAAGCATCTGCTTTGCATGAAGACAGACCCCAGCTCAATCTCTGCAATCTCCAGAAAGAACCCTGGTGAGCCTCTTCTGCCGGTCAGAGTAGACAACACAGAGCAAGGTGGTCAGAGTCCACATAAGGCAGCTACCTATGTTCCTAAGTGAACTCGGATTGGCAGCCCTCTCAGTTTTCACTATTCCCCCTTCCTATGCCATTTATCTGTGGCATCCTGTACCGAGGAGAGAACATGCAAACACGGCTGAGAAAGGCAGCCCCCACACTCCTCCACCCCCTCTTTTCACTTTGTTTAGCAAGCTGCAGTGGCATTCTCCCCTTCCAAATTACTAGCTTGCACTAAGCTGTTTTGTATATGCAAGCAAAGAAAAGGAGGAAGCAGAATAACAAAGCCAATAATTTATAAAGGGGGAGGGGGGAGAGAACAGATCCATAGCCACATTGTCTTGGGGGGAAGGCTTCTTTGAGAAGGCTGTTTCTTCTGGAGCAGTACAACAGAAACAAGCAACTTTACTGTAAAAATTACAACAAACAAACAGAACACTGATAAATTCAGGGCAGAGAGGAGTGGGGGGAATGAATTCATTGGAATGAATGCATAAATCTTCATCCCACATTGTGTGTGTGTGTGTGTGTGTGTGTGTGTGTAAAAGCACTTGGCTTTTCCAGCAGGGGAAGGGAAAGTTAGGATGTAATCTTAACCTCCTTTAGCTGGGAGTAAACCCTGGCGAATTAAATACAATTTAGTTTTGAGTAGACATGATTAGGATTGCTCTGCTCTCGCTATATACCGGTATATGTTGTTTCAGTAAAGCTCCTGAAAAGGATCTGGCTATTGTAGTGGTGACTCAAGAGGTAGGGAATAATCTGATATCCACTTACTTGGGAGAATGCTCCATTGAAATCAAAATGGAATTTACTTTTGATTTGAAATTTATAGAATTGCATAGTAGGTTGTTTTTGTTTGCTTTTTACAATCAAGAGGGGGGGCAGAATCCCCCCCCTTTTCTTTCATCCCACTCCTGAAACTCCACCTCCACACTGAGCAGCACCAGCAAGGCTCTGGAGCCACTCTTAGGGTATCAGAACACACTGCAACCTTTTGTTGCAGGCCACACTTGTTCCTTTTAACAGTGAGCTCAAATCACTCAATTTCAAAAGGCCCCAAAAGGCTAGAATGTGGAGGAATATTAAGAAAAGTTTTGTGCTCTATAGTGCCATCTGGTGTCGCATGTTTATAACGCATTTACAAAGCTGCTGCTGCTGTTGTTGTTTACTAATGTAGCTGAGTCCTGGGGCTGTTTCAAAGGGGACTCCATTCTCTCAAAACTCCCACAACCCAGACCACTGAGTACTGAGCATGCTTAATGGCTTCCAGGAACCACGGAATATTGATTGCCAATGAGAGAAATAAACAATTGGCTAGCTTAAATGCCTTCTAGCTAAAGGCTGGAGTCGTGGAGGAAAGAGATTGGGGCGTATACTTCCATATTTTGTTGGGGGTCCTACTGGTTCTAATAAACTTGACCACTGCAATTGTTGGATTTCTGCTCCCCTTCCTGCATTTGTCATCTCTTCCTTTCTCCAGAAGCCTAGAAATTTAATCTGTCCCTTTTATTTTCCCCTGTCTGTGCTGCTGAAAGATATCCACCCTACACCAAATAGATGAGTCACACTAGTTTTTCTGTAAAGAGCCATAATTACAAAAAGCCTGTTCTCTTCCCCTTCAACAGTCATTTTCCAGGGCCCATTATCCCCTTCTTGAAAGATGTCAGACTAGAAACAGAGGCAGGCACAGCACAAGAACCTCAGGACTCTTGGTCAGAGGGGAAAATCAATATTCTGGAAGGGGTTCAAGTTAGAATATTGCAGCCCATTGCAACAACCATTTCGCAACGAAAATTTTCATCTCAGCATCACAGAATGCTGGATTAAAAAGGCCTTTGGTCTGATCAAGCAGGGCTATTATGTCCTTATAGAGGCCCGCTCAGATAGTACTAGCTTTACATGGGTTAGCAGGATTGGCCCAGATAACAGAAGTATTGTCCAACCAAAAAACCGCTCCTATAGATCTATAACCCTGCCATACAGTGTCTCTGTTGTGCTTCCTGGTTGCCAGCAACTGTTCCTCACTGTAGCAACAGGTAGAAGCACCTGGAAGTACCTTGGAATCAGAGTACAAAAGTGCCACCTCAAGAGTAGAAAATTGCATGCGCACTAATTAGGGTGGCTCCAATACACGCTAAGAGAAGACAATGGGCAGTTTGCTGAAATGTTTAGGGAAAATTCCTGCTTTAATAATATTGCTGGCTAACTAGTTGAAATGGAGGGTGGGGCTCCTGCATACATAAATAGTAGTGGAAGAAGAAAGAGCAGGGGGAGATTTGAGTAGATGACTTTGTCACGTCCAGCTGAGCAAAGCTGAGCTGCAACTGCAAAAACTCCCAGTTCTAACGCAACTATTCAAAGGGTACAGGCACCCGGTTTCCCTTTGTCAGCTACGGAGCAGTTCATGGAGCTGCTACTCTAAAGAGAAACCACACAGCATCTATCTCCAGGTGTAAAAGAGGGCCAGTGGTTGCTTTACAATCACATTTCCCAGCCCACTAGATCTGTGTCTTCAGCAACCAAGTCAGGACTTAAAACCAAAACAGCTGTAGCCTTGGCAGGGGAAGGAAAGGGCTGAACACCTCCCACCCCAAGCACTGTGGTCCTGGTGAAGATTGTGTTCCTGATACCTGATGTTATTTTTTAAAAAATCTGACATAGCTAAAGACAAGGTGAGTGTCATGTTGGCTTTGGCAGAAAGTTAAGTGCAGTCCAGATTCTCATCAACCACAGTAGAAGGAGTAGGACTTTTCCTCCCCTCCCCACCACTAAACAAATTAAGAGCAATTTCCAAAACCAGCCCTAAATGCTGACAGCAGAGAAAGATTCAACAACCAATGTATGGTCAAGCACTTGGTCAGTGATGGCCCCTCATATCCAGACAGCATCTACAAAAGTATCAGCTGCAAACAGACAACTGCCTTCCCCAGTCTGTTCAACTCCACATATTAGTCTTCCAACTCCTTGCCACCATGCTGCATGTGCAGTCATGATGGGAGTTGTAGCCCAACATCTAGAAAGCACCGGGTTAGGGAACCCACCACCAAACCAAAAGCGGCCTAGTGAAGCTTCCCCGCCCCTCACCCTCTGAACTGTGGACACATCACTCTGAAGTAAACAGGGACAGTCAGGCTATTCACCTCCTGCGGGGCTCTGGGCACTGAGGTTTCAATCCACTATGCTCATGACTTCTGGTTTTGTTTGTTTTTTGTTATTGTTATTGTTGTCCTCTGAAGTTGTGTGCATCTCTCCCAGAGCCTTTCCTCCATTCTAATTCTTCTCCCATCAAAACTCTCTGACCTGTGCCTTCTTAAGCAGTTGCTCTTCTTCAGTGTCTCAATAGAGTGATGCCTCAGATCACTTCCTGTGTCAGAAAGGAAAACACCACCAAGGGGCAAAGCAAAAATGAACAGCCACCAACTTTCTTCCCACCTACCAAGCACTGCCCATTTTGACAAGCAATTCTATGCTCAGAGACATTTGAAGGACTAAGCAACTGTATTTGTGAACAAGACCTTGGTTTATAAAACTAGGGGTATCCATGTTCTGACCCTGGAACCAATGCCCTTTTGTAGACTTTACAGCAGCTGAAGTTGAACCTGGAAAAGTCATTTTCAAAAGCTGTCTTAATTATCACTTTAGCCAAGTTACCATATCTCAGGGCTCTGTCAAGACACCAGCTGATATGGGCAAGTGACTCTTCTGACTGGATCCACCTGCAGAATAATGCCTTGTGTGGAAAAGCACATGTGTACCCTTTGTTCCCCAGAGATTCCCATCAGCATCAAGGAAGCCTGCGTATGCAAGTTGTCACATGTGATCTCTGCGGAGGCTGCACATCTGTCACCAGGCCGGAGATACTTCCTGTATAGGGATTTTGTGACACACAAAGCAGCCTTTGGGACCACGTGGCGGTTTTGCAGCACACCATGAAATGTTTTTGCAAAACCATCATCGCTTAGTCAGCTGACTGGTACTCAGGAAGCCCAGGAAGCAATGCTGACCCATTTTTTAAAATATATATTTATGACACACACTCTAAGCCCACCAGTCTTTTCCTTTTGAATTCTGACACAGCCCACAGAGTCTAATGCTGGCAATTGCTTTAACAAACTGCGATATCAGAGAGCAGGAAAGAGACAGGCCTGTCCCCTCAAAGTTCACTTTCCCTTTTCATGCTGATCATGACATTGCGCTGGAACATTGGCCACACTTTCTCAAGGTGCAGAAGGAAAACCCCAGAATCCCATACAGCCCAGTTCCATGGTCATGACAAAATGGCTGCCACAGTACTTCTACCCCTTAGCAGAGCAAATAGTCGGTTAGTCAGGGCAAGTGTGTACAGTCAGCAGCATCAAGTGATTGAGTCTGTCCCCAAAGAGAAAAAGCTCAACTTCAGGCTACAAGTAGGTGGTTCCATCTTTGAATAGTCACCTGTGAAATATTTCCTGACCCATAAAAAGGGTTGTCAGGGAGATGGGCTCTGCCCTAGAACTCGGCCTGGCATACTGGTTTACTAAGTGCCAAGGACTGTATGAGTCGAATTCAAGCATGCACCTCCCCTCCCTCAAGCCTGTATCTTATCACTTGATTTTACCAATTGTATAAACAGGCATTCCCCCCCCCCCCACTGGATGGGGTTGGGGTGAAACTCATAATTTAGTGAGTTTCCAAATCTTTGGTTGCAGCTGTCCTACTACAGCAGGGTTTCCCAAACTTGGGTCTCCAGCTGTTGTTGGACTACAAATCCCATCGTTCCTAGCTAGCAGGACTAGTGCTCAGGAATGAGGGGAACAGTAGTCCAAAAACAGCTGGAGACCCAAGTTTGGGAAACCCTGCACTAGAGCCTATAGCACATGTGGCTAACCTTTTTCAGCCTAAAGACCACACAAGAGATTTGGGCAGCTCTCCAAGAGTAGTGGTGTGTCCACTGCACACTCCCTTATGTGCACACTCACCACACATAGAGATACAACACACACTTTATTGGGAGAAGAGTTGCTCCTTCAAAGCAGGTAGGACATCCCAGAATCTTCATTGAGAGTTAACAAATTAAGACAGCAGAGCTGTGAAGAACAAAATGGGGCACCTCATTACTGGAGTAACTGGCAGCTGGGAGGAAGTCCCATTCATCAGCACAAAGCAACACTGTGCAATTGCCAAAGCCTCGGGAGCCTGGCAAGACCCACTGCGCAGGCTCCTTTCAATGAAATCCACAGTGGCTTCCATTGGGGGTCTGAAAACCCTCATTTTTGTTTCCTAGAGCAGTGCTATGTGGGGGCACTGTGCAAAATCATAATGGTTTCAAATCCACCCAAAGCTCACAAGTGTGCTGTCGCTGTAGCTCCCCACCTGAAGAGGCCATCAGCATAGCATGGAGCCTGCTCAGGGGCATTTGGCTGAGGGTGTCCTCAGGCCTGAAGTCAACCCTGCAGGGTTTGATGCGTGGCCTGAAGTGTGTGCATTATCCTGTCAGATCTGTTCCTAGCTCAGGATAAACAAACATGTAAACCAACCCTCAGTCCTCCAATGTAGGCATGTCATCTTTTCCATCTCTGGATGGAGTTAGGGATACTTAATTGCCACACAGAGTTGTTGCCCTGGCAGGCTGTTAAGCTTGCAGAGGTATAAAGTTGGCATAGAAGTTGGTTCATCAGACATGAGTTCAGTCTGACTGAGTCATAACACCGTCACCCTGCCACCTGCTTTTCTTTCTTTCTGTATACAAGCCATGGCGGGCCCATGGACTTTTCCTTCTCTCTGCTTGTTGAATACAGAGATAGATAAAACCATAAGAAGAAGAACAAAAAGCTCCAGTGCCACAAAACAATGATGAACAATGGCTCCATTGAGAATGATGGCTCTGTTTATCTTATCAGCATTCCTGATAACTAGTAACTTCTGTTTCCCTGTAACTCAATTCAAAGCTATGCCCCGGATGTGTCACCCAACAATTCCCCTGTTTGCTCTGCTATGGCAGACAAATGACTGGGTTGGAAATCTCGCAAGGCCCCGAACGTTGCAGGCGCTGGCTCAAAGCTGCCGTGTCGCACTTGAAATTCAAGAAGCCATTGCAGACAGAGATCCTGACCCAGCCTGAGGCAACGACCTTTAGCAAAGAACAGCACCAGCTCCCTGGGGTGGCCATGGAAGGCTCAGGCCTACTCAGACTCTACCCACTAACCAACAAAAACAGTGCTTCCCCTCTTACTTATTCCCCAGTAACGCTGAGGAGGACATTATCTAGTGGAAAATATATAAGCATCATTGACTCATCATCCACACACACTCTCCATGAGGGATTATTTATTGCAATGTTATTGAGGAGGGAAAGGAAGCCAGTAAATTCTTTCTCCCTTCTGCTGCAGCGAGCAAAGGCCTGACCACAAGGAAATGGAGGCCTGAAGCTTGCCAAGAGGCAGCAGTGGAAAAATGCCAGAGGTGCAAGTGATGGTAAAGGAGACCAAGAACACCAGGACTCTATGAGAGTCTTGAGTTTTATTGTTGCCACATCTTTAGAAGATAGCGGTAGAAGTAGCTTTCAAAGTAGCTTTCATCCAGAACTCATTGGTGAAAGCATGAAAATGCAGGCCCAAGAGATCAGATGTTCTGCATGTCTAATAATAAGGAAAGCCTGCAAAGTAGCCAGTTGATTTCTGGACATCCTAGTTTCCCTTAATTGCTCTATGTAAAGGAGATGATCATGTAACCCAAGCTTGGGAAATACTGAACAGCTATGATATACCAAAACACGCCCCCTAAGGTTGTTCAATAAAAAAAAGAGCAAATACGCATACAAGTTAAGCATTACAGTACTGAATCCCCATTAAAGAACAAATAGAAAACCTGCATGAGGAAGGGTGTGCTGTATTAAAAGGAACTTGGGGGCACATAGCTTGCTCTGAATTGTTACCCAATTTGTATTTTGGATCTCTGGTGAAGGTATTCCATAGAGTGCTATGGAACAGGGATGTTCTAGACATAATAAAGGTATCAACTGTGTTCTGCTGAAACTATAATTCAGAGTTATGGAATAAGGGCCAGGCCTTCAAAATAAACAACCTCAAGCAATCCTACCCCAGCAGTGCAGTTGTACACATGTCCACTCTGATTTCAGTGGGACTTACTATAGCTGAAGGGTGAAGATTTCCAGAAATCTCCAGTTTTCAGTTAGTGAAGTACACTAATACCTCCTAGCAATTGCAGGCTGCTCATCATTGGGGAGAGGGTCAGCCCTCGTTTCAGAGCTTTAAGGCCTCAACTTCTGAATGCTTGGAAAAACCTGGCACTCTTTTTTAAAGGAAAAGGCCACACCAACAGGTATTTTCCAGGCACAAAATGAGGAATACATGGCGGTACAAAGGCAGAAATACACTAAATATTAGAGCTTCCAGCATCATACAGGTGCCCCATAGCTCAGCATGAATTCCAATACCCACTAGGTTGAGTGTTTCCTTTTCCCCCTTCCCCCAGGAACATTGCACAAGGGCCTATTTTAGAGCTAAGAGCAACTACCATTTTACCACTAGGTTCCTCCCATTTCCCAACTAGTTTTAGATAGATGTAAAATACCAGAAGAAAGCTAGGATGCAGTATGCATCATTGAACTACCTCTTTTGTTTTAATATAATTTTACAGGAGCAGATACACACTTTTTTAGCATAAAGTAGAGGGGGGAGGGCATACAACCCTAAGCTTAAAATTTCAAAAGGTTTGATCAAGCAAGCCAATGTTTGGTTTGGCATCTTACATGCAGGATTGATGGCTAAATAAGGAAAGAGAATGAAACAGCCAATGCAAAATACAGCATAAAAGGTTATTCAAGCTTGAAAGGTGTGCCATTAATGTTACAAGATTAAAACAAAGAGGGGTGCCTATTTCTCTCCCAATTCTATTTTTAGTTTATAAAAGATGCCTTAAATAAACACACCTGATTTCACAATAGCATCAGCCCCAGTTTCTAAATTTAAATTATAAAAAATAGCTGCGTTGCTAGATTGTGCCAACATGCTCTAATTCTCATCTATTTCTCAGGGATGGGTGTTAAAGCTTCTCCGGAAAAAGTCTTGCCAGAAATTCTCCTGGGCAGCCACTGCAATCGTTATGCTTGGGCAGCACTGGCTGCACAATGACCAAATCAAAACGCAGATGACGTTCTGCCGTGCTATATAACCCCCAGGTTAGGTAGGACGTCGGTATTCCGTTTCTGCTCACACCCACCATCTGACCTTCAAGGAAGAAAACGTGGCACAGGAACCCTGGGTGTAGAACTCAAAACGCATTTCACAGGTGTTTTCCCCCTGCCCCCGCCCCGTTCCTACTTTGTTCAGGTGGCATCAGTTGCCAGAATCAGGACAAATGCACCAAGGAAAGCCAGGGTTGCCGACTGAAATGCTTTTATCTTAGCAACCCAGTGACCTCTCCCGCTCTCAGAGATGCCCAAGCTGCTTTAAGCAAGCAGCTCTACCTCTATTCACCTGCATGCAAAAACATTCTCCTCCACCATCCCCCCTCCCTCCTCCGTGCACATCCCTCTTTGCCTGCCTACCTAGTTCCCTTACTCGGGGGGAGGGGGTGTCTTCTATAATGTTCCAGAAGGCCGAGGGTAAAACAAACTACCCATACCTTTACTTCCACCTTAGGGCTTCTGTTTGCTGATGTCACACCTTGGAAGCTGGCTGTTCCGCAGAGAGGAGGAACGGATGAAGAGCAGGGGGAAAGGAGGGGGAGGAAAATACCCTGGGAGTTTCCCACAATGCCTCACTGCAGACCCGCATGAAGCTGAGGAGGAGAGAGGCGGGGAAAGTGGGCGGGGACACTCGGGCGGGCGGGGCCAAGGGAGGGGCCGATGGCGGCGTGGGAGGAAGAGGCGAGCCGCGATAGGTCCTGACGCTCTTTTCAGGCTGAATGGCTGCAGGGAGTCGAGTTTGCAGCTGGGAACGTGGTAGGAGGGAGGCCTGGCGCCGTGCGGGTGGGAGGCTGCTGCTCAGGAGCCCCCGGCGACTGGGCTCCTCTTTGCGCGGGAGGGGAGCGTCGCCCAGTATGAAGTAGCGCCAGTAGGCAATGTGATATCCTATGAAACGCAGCCACGGGATCTGTTAATGTGTGTATTCGAGAGGACGCGAAAAATGACCATGCGCACTGTTTTGCGAACTTTCGTGCCACGGTAGACTCCTCTTCGACCGGCACAAAATAGCTTGGAGGTTGGAGCGATGATTAAGATCGGAGCCCCGAGCGATTTGTTTCTCCGTGCCAAGGGGATCTCGGATGACCCCCCCCCCCCCAGCATCGGCCTAGTAGGGAAAGGAAGTGATAGAAGGCGCATGGATTCTGAGATGGGCTAGGCAGGAACTTAGCGTGAGGTGGGAAGCGAAGAGGCTTCTGATCCCGCCCTCGTGGGGGCAAAATGGAGTGTCCCATCCCGTAAAAAGAGCAAGGCGCCGCCAAAACACGCTCCCTCGTTGCCCCGAGAAGGCACGTGCGCGCTGGGACCTCGGTTTGCGCTTGCACATGTGCGTGAGTTTGTTTACAAGGGGAAGGAGAAAGCGGCCGGGTTGGAGCGGGGCGAAGTTCGCTGAAAGCCGGTTCCTGTCTATCGCCTGTGCTTCCCCGTCGCTTCTCTACTGTAAGCCTGACTGCGCAGACGCCAACGCGCAGTAGAGACTTGAGGGGTGCAGTTGTCACGCAGCAGGGCTGACAAAAGCAGCACCTGTTGGAATTCCCTTTTCCCTCCCAGTCGTCCTTTGCATCTGTCCACTTGGCCGTTCCGAATGGTGCTAGAAGTTTGTCTGGTAAAAGGTTTGTTAGGGTTAGGCCTCTCATTCTGAGGGTGGTGGAATCGACATGAGGATCCACTCTCCCTACCAAACAAAGCTCCCACTGAGATAAATTGGGATTTAAGCTAATTGATCTTTCTGTCTTTGCTGTTGTCTGTGAAACCAGATGCTTTTGCTTTCAAAACATTCTCCCACCCACCCACCTCCGCCATATCTATGGTATAGACACAGGGCAACTGGACCTGGCCGTGAGTCAGTAAAGCTTCTGTCCTCAGCTCTGTTGCTTTTGCAGGAGATGGATCTACTCCGGCTTCCTAGAAAAAATATTCTTAAGAACATAAGAAAAGTCTGCCGGATCAGGGCAGTCACCTTTCTATTCCAGCATCCTGTTCTCACAGGTACCTCTGGGAAACCTACAAGCAGGATTCTTATACAAGAACACCCTCTTCTGTGATTTTCCAGTAGCTGATATTCAGAAGCATTGTGACTTCCAACTGTGGAGACAGAGCATAGTCATCATGACTAGTAGCCATTTTGACAGAAAAATAACCCTGGAGGAGAGTTTGTCTTGTGCCTTGCTCAGTCTTGAGATAGCCACTCATAGAGCTTCTTCATAAGAGAACAAACAGATTGCAGAGCATCATCTGGCCTCTGATTTCCATATGTCTGATTTCCCGTACCTAGGTGAAACTACATTTTGAAAATGCATTTAAAAAGTCAGATACAAATCTGCTGCAAGAGGTTCTTGAGTCTCTAATTTTACCTCATTTAAATAAACAAGAACAGTGTTTTTGAAAGAAATGCTGCATCTTAATGCTCAGTCAATTGACCTCCAATGGAGGTGCTTCAAGTATAATTGTTCCTGTGTATTGCAGCCAGAGCACTGTGTAGCCAACCATTATTTTATATTATTAAATTTTATTACCTGCCTTTCACCAGCCAGTCCCAGGGCAGGTTGCAGTCCAAATTAAAACACTTAAAACATTTGCAATAATATCTTAAGTTTGGTGGGATTTTTTAAAAAAGGTATTTTGACGTCATCAGTACTGAAAGGGAGTCTACAGCAAGCTCCCATGTAAGCCATTCTGGCGTTCCCAAAGGAAGTATGGGATAGTGGGAAAATATATTGGAAAGGTTTCAAATTTACTGTTATTCCTTCTTTTTACCTTTCGTAGTCCAGCATTTGAAATTCATGGTTCATTTTCACTGTACCTTTCATGAAATCTCTTGCGCCAGGGGTTCAACACAAGTGTGTTTTGTTTAGAAAGAGTTTTCCATGCTTCAGTAACTTCCAGAATGGAGTACAGTAAATTAATTGGTCCTAAACATGGTCAATGGGATACTAGCTGGGCCCCGTTGGTGGGCGTGTATTTTGCCAGTGCTCAAAACTTTCCACTGGCTTCTGCTCCATTTCCTTGCAGGGTTTGACCTTTGAGTGCTTACCTTCAAAAGCCCTAAATGGCATGGGTACCTATCCACGTGTACAGTGGTACCTCGGGTTACATACGCTTCAGGTCACAGACATTTCAGGTTACAGACTCCACTAACCCAGAAATAGTACCTCGGGTTAAGAACTTTGTTTTAGGATGAGAACAGAAATCGTGCTCTGGCGGCGTGGCGGCAGCAGGAGGCCCCATTAGCTAAAGTGGTGCTTCAGGTTAAGAACAGTTTCAGGTTAAGAACAGGCCTCCGGAACAAATTAAGTTCTTAACCCAAGGTACCACTGTACTTCAGAATGAGCCTCCCCATACACTTAAATGGTCCACAAAGCTTTCCTACAGGTGTTCCTGCGATCTGCATCAAGGCGGCTGTGACACATGCAGACAGGCATCATAGTTGTGGCACCCATTTGTGAAGCATTCTTTGTAGGGAGGCTTGCCTGTTTCTTGCACTACAGTCTTTTTGAGACCAAGTAAAAAGCCTTTTTGGCTTTCCAGAATTTAAATCTCTGATAGAGTTGCTTTTCAGTTGCTCTTGTTTTCATCTTAATGTACGTGTCCCCCCTTATTTATGCAGTAACTTGCATTAGGACTCTGCACTAAAGGCACAGTGTAAACTGAATGAATGAAAGTGATGGGTAACTAACTAAGTGATTTGGAATCTCCAAGTGAAGGCCCTCAATGTATTACATCTATTGCACCATCATCACAGCAAAGGTTCATAGAGGATCCTTGGGTCTGGGATATGCCCCTTCTTCCTTCTGCACTTTATGGTGGGGAAACATAATTGCATCCTGCTGGTTCTGGTATTTTGATACAGCAACTATCACAGTGAAATCACAATCCACACCCACTTTTTTTTAATGTCATAAGGTGGGCAGAGCTAACTATGCCAACCAGGAAAAAAATTACAAGTGGCCAGCAGATGGCAGTCGCCTGTTCTGTTGAGGGTGGGGAGATGGAGAGAAGCAAGCTCCAAAACGAACCATGTGACTATTGCTTTCGGGGGGGGGGGGGAGACCACCCAGTGTTTAAGAAAGAATTTAGGAAAAGGGGAAATGCAGGACATGTCCAGGTTACCCAGTTGTTTTTATTCAGCTGTCACTCAAATGAAACACATAAAATTCCCAGTTCAGACAATTCAGGAGAATTTAAGACATAGTGCTAAGCAGTAGATTGGCTGCTCTGTTTTCCAGCATAAATCCCACAGGGAAGGTGTGAGGCTCTGAAAGTGATAAATGGCTAACTTGTGACTGTCACTATCTTGGCATCACACAATGAGCCTGGAGTCTGTAGGGATGTGCACACGCACAATCGTCTTGCGTAGCTGTGTTTCCATGGAAGCAGAATGGCCTTTAAATGGTACTGCATTAGTGATGCATGGCACCAGCCTTCTTGAAATAGCAAGATTCAACATTTCAACATTAAGACCATCTGTGGAGAAACTAAGGAGCCAGTTCAATTTCACAAAAGGAACCTTGATCTTCTAGTCCAACTCAATACATTAAAGGGAAGTTATCCCAGATGGAAAACATCTACAATATCTGCCTGCCTGGTCTTCTGATTTGTGTGTGTGTGTGTGTGAGAGAGAGAGAGAGAGAGAGAGAGAGAGAGAGAGAGAGGAGGGTCCTGACTTTAAACTTGGTAAGCAAGCTGGAGCTTTATCAAATTATATTGAAGTACCCTCCGGCTTGGATTTGAGCAGAGTTCAAAAACAGCCTGGCTCTAGAGTGCTGAAAAGTTTCTAGGACCTATGTGGGCTCTCTATCTGGGAGGTTAGTGCATATGTTATTACATTAAACCTGCACATGTTATCCTAGCTCTTGAGGGCTAGATTTTTCAGGGTTTCTTTGAGGTGAAATTTCAGGTAGATTTTTACCATACTGTAATCAGTGTTAACCAGAAAACTTGTAGAATATTTTCCCCCCATGATATTGATGTGTCACAATCTGGATTTGTGCAGGAGAATTCACAAGCCCATTTAAAACAGCCAATTAAGGTCAATGAGTAATTAGTATGTAGACCAGGATAGGTGTACTCTTGATTCTCAAATTGAAAAATGGAGACAAGTACCTCTCTACACCCAGCCAATGTTGTGAAGTGCAGAAATAGAAGTTAAACACATAAACAAAACCCTCACGGCACTGGAGAAATGGATTTAGTTCTATTTAGAATATTTATTTAACATGACAGTTCACAAAAAAGTTATTTTTAAAACTCTCCAAGAGAAAAAGTTTGATCTTTTTTTAATTTTACTTTTAAGCAGCAGTTTCAGAAAACAGTACAATAATTGTCCAGGTTTCCTACAGCAACAGGATACACAGCATCATAAAGGTGTTAACTGATACACACCATTCAGGGATTGTAAGCCTCACAAACAAAAATTGCACGCACACACAATGGCCAGTGTTGGAAATTGAAACATTACTGTACTAGAAGCACCACTTAACAAATGAGTGGCCGAGATGACTGGCAACAGAATCCTTTTTAATACCAGCAAATAAATAGTTAACCTAAAATGAAGATTATGTGGTTGAACACATCAACAGAGATTTGAATTACTGAAATGAATATATAATCAGGGCACATAACCCATAAAGGGATTTATTGGACTCTTCCCCCCCCACACACACACTTTCTTAGCTGTAATTGATCGAGGAACTACACCAAGAAAGCAGAACCTAAGAAGAGGGATTCTTCTGAAATGGAACGCCCTTAGAAGCCCTCAAAGCATGCCAGTGCCACATGACAAAACCAGAAAGAAACGCCAAGAGCACAGTCAGCACAGATAAATAAGAGTAATAATGAGGGAGCTTTTCACCACCTTAACACCCAACTCTCCAGCACCATTTTGAACATCAAACGACAAGCACTAATCAATTCACATCACTGAGGAAATAGCTGCGTAGGCTGGGCTGAAAAATACTCTTGGGAAAGGAGGTAGCAGATTCAAAAAGACCACTGCTGGCCTTCTGACTGATGTCACGCGTGGTCCAAAGGAGCTCACTGAAGTCACTGGAGCAGTGAATTCAGAAGCTGCAAAATTACAGTTTTCAGTTTAAGTTTTGTTTTTGTTTTTTGGGGGGGAAAGATCAGTGTTAGAATAACCTCAAAGCATTTCCATCTACAAGAACATTCAGCAATGCACAGCCTTACATAAGTGTAGCCACACAAAGGAAGCTAGATTCAGCACACTTAAAAAACAACAACCCCTGCACAAACGTGTATTCACTAGACACGCTTTTTGCAGAAAACACACATTCAAATCCTATCAGTTTCCACGTGAAAATTACCAGAGGGTATTCAACTAAGTTTTACTCAGAGCCAACCCACTGAAATTAACGAACATGGCTAAGTTAGGTCTATTAATTTCAATAGGTCTCCTCTGAGTAAAATTTAGTTGGATACCACCCATAAGCATTAGGATTTCCCAGAGTTTTCAGGTTAAAGATCTAATAAGGAAAAGGATGAGGAACCTGTGGGCCTCCAGATGTTGTTGGACTACAGTTTCCATCACCTGTAATTATAGGCCATGCTGGTAGTGGCTGATGTTGGGAGTCCAACAGCTGCAAGGCCGCAAGTTACCCTTTCCTGAAGTGGAGGTAACAGCCCCTCCTATTCACTCATAGTATTTGTTCAACTGATTGGAATGGCCTTGCTTCAGACAAGAGAGAAACATTGTTCCATTCCACAGAGCATTTTTTGCACACGTGTATATACCCTTGTGCAATGCCAAGATGATGCTTTCTGGATCACAGCCAGGTTATGAAATAAATAAAAACGTTTAGCCAACTCTGTGACTGCAAATCTATATTTTTATCTCTAATTTATATCACAAGTTGACCAGTTCTTCATTTCCACATACACTATTTTACGATTCCTGAAAGCTCAGGTTTAAAATGTGACATTTTAATAAATAAATAAACAAGAACCAGAACTAACTACCCTTCCAGTTTAGATGATAGAAAGCAGGAGAGTGGTGAAGCGACTTGACAAAGAAAGGTTTTCTGGCTCCTTGATTTGTGCTTCTGTTGCCACTATTAAAAATGATGGCAGGGAACTAAGACTTGGTTCTTTTTTGAGTTGCATACAGACATGTTGTTTAAACAGCTCACCTGCTGGAGAAGCACCTTCACCATGTTCTATACAGTATACAATTCCCTTTTGAGCTCTGGAGAAATAAGTTCTGCCAACCAAAATCGACTGCACACAACAGATAGTGGTTGGTGCTTGTGGTGTGACAAATCTGTCTCCTTCCCACCCCTAGAGCAGTGTGGCATACTTTAAAAAAGGAAATAATAATAATAATAATAATACCCTTATTTAAAATGAAGTCATGCTCTGGCTTCTTTTTTTAAACAGGTACCTAGTCTACCTGAAGATTGGTGGGAGCAGCAAAAGAGATAATTGAGCTCAGTGTTTGACTAAGTGATTAGTACTCTTTGTCAAACATGAAGGGAATGGGAGCAGGGAGCCAGGGCTTGACCTGTGGGAGAAAAAGCCCCAGCAACCCCCATGTCAAGATCCATCTGTATGTATGTACCCTTGGAATAAGAAAAGCCAACAACCTAAACCAGATGCATATTTACAGAAGTGGGTCAGGCGTCCCTATGGGATTGCTTTGTGGCCGAGTAGTTTCTGACATTTGATTTCATGACTGGGTAGAGAAGCAGCTCAGACACTGCGCGGAGAAAGAAAGGAACAGAAGGAAGTAGGCCAATCAGGAAGAAACGTGACCTTTGGAGACATTAAAAATACATGGCGTTTCAGTCTTTCACTGAAGCTGTAACGCAGCAACACGTTTAAAGTGAAGACTTCAGCTCTCCTTCCAGACAAGCTTTTGGTCCTGTGCAGTCCAGTTTAGCATTGGGCAGGGGACAATGCTAATGCCATTCTAGAGAGGAGACATCAGTCATCTCGTTCCCTAGAATAACTATTTTCACACACTTCACCTTCACCCTTCACTTGTTTCCCCTGTACATTTCTTCACGTGGTTTCCAGTCATATCATATCCTTCTTGGACCTCAGGACTCTTCATCACATCCCTCAGTCCTCACACTGAAAACACTGTTGAAAACCTGCACATAATAACTCAGAATTTTCTCTAATTTCCCTTCCTCCATCAACTATGCACATCATAGCCACAGGAGTGTTGGACTGAGACCTAGGAGACTAGGGTTCAAAACCCCACTCAGCCATGAAATTCACTGGGTCATCTCTCAGCTTAACTTACCTCACAGGGCTGTTGTGAGGAAAAACAGGGAAGGGACAGTCATGTTAACCACCTTGGATTCCTTGGAGAAAAGGGATATAAATTAAACAAATCAATAAATGACACTGGTGCACAGACTCAGGTTGTTTTTCAGCTTCCTTCACGTGATAGCTTGAAAAACCCTATCATGCTAATTGCCAACAGTTCAGGTTTTGGTGGCTGAACATCAACAAACTAGGAGCTTATTGTGTCACATGTGTGGTTCACAAAGGCAATTAATTCACTTTGTCAATAGAAAATGAGGTTTGGGGATGCATCAGCACTATTTCACAGTCCAGTCAACACTTTGTTGTGTTCTCTCTTCACGCGTCCCACCCTCCCCAACATCCAATAGCTTCTGCAGTCACTGAAAGATGGGAGTCAAGTGATGCTCGATTGCCTATAATGTGTTGCAGACTCCATTGCCACAAGTACCAGCAAGTTACACAGCTTAGTCATGGTTCTCACAAAGGCTAATGCTCCCTCATCTGCAGCCCCCATGTCCCTTTGCATACTGGTTCCAGAGTCAGGGACCCTCCAGGATGGCATGTCAAGGAGCATAAGGAGGCTGTCTATGGACAGACAGACACAGCACACACACACGCACACACATGCCTTCCACTCATGTGATAGAAGTGGCTTGGGTCCATAGGTCTAACAGCTTAGTTTCACAAAATGGAGAAGAAAAGTAAGCCATGATCCTGAAGCATTTACATAAATTCACAGTAGTGTCAAGTGAGAAGCAGCCATGGACAGAGGAAAAAATATCTGAACACTCATGGCTAAATTCACATGAGAAGCTACCCTTATTAGTTAGGTGGAGAAAGGCCATAACTCAGTGTGGCAGAACATCTGCTTTACATCTAGAAAGTCCCAGGTTCAATCCTGGGCATATTCAGGTAGGGGTGGAAATGTACCATCTGAAACCCTGGAGAGCTGCTGCCTGTCAGTGTAGACAACACTGAGTTAGATGGACCATTGCTCTGACACAGTACAAGGCAGTCACTGTCAGATCCCCCAGCCAACAGCAGTGTTGTGTTATCTTCAGTGTTGACTAGCTGTAGCAAAGAACCAAGCTTAAAGTCAGACATGTGTGAGCCTTGTGTCACACCTTTCCTGGTCCATTTCCATGGGCAGGGGGACCTATCTGTGGCCTGAAAGCTGATAGCCTAACACAGATACTGGGGAAAACCTCAAAACTTTAATACTAGCAAATATCTTGCACCTATATAATATCTAAGAGATGGGCATAAGTAGAACACAAAAGTACAGAGCTCCTGTGAGGTAATTTCACATGAAGGAAAGTTATTGCCCTAACTGTATTGTTCTTACTACTACACAACATGTTCCAGTTAATTTTTATTTACACAACAGAATTTGGATTTCCAGATTGGATGTGAAAGCACAATGTTTTAATATACAGGGAACATTGGGCATCAAACAACTTTGATGGTTCTAGTGTGATAGATGGAACCCTAATGAGGGAAGGATCCTTAGACTTTGTTCTAAACGTAATGGAAGAATGCTAAGCTTCAAAGCACCAGTTCACACAGCTATTTCCATCGGAAAATGGGCAATGTGGCATTTTCTCATTTCATATGTTGTCTTATGAATGTTCTCCCATCTCTCTGTGTGAAAGTGCTTTCAGAAGTCCACTATATATCACTATATATCCTTAAATATTAACTAGATAGAATAATGAAACACAAGAATGGCCAGAATTCTACTTCATGGTTACATTAGCTAATTTTAAAAGACGACAATGTTCAAGACAGTGATAAACTCTATCGTTCTCTGTCTAGGATTTAGACAGCAAGATACAAGCAGTGCTTGTACTATTCATGAATCATCTCAGTGGCAGGAATAGAAGCCAGCTGGAGTTTACCTGCTTCCATAAATCCAAGCATCAACAAAAAAAATGGGACTTGGGTTACTTAGAAAGAAAGCCAATTAACATAGAATTATAGAACTGTAGTTGGAAATAACCCTGAGGGTCATCTAGTCCAACCCCCTGCAATGCAAGGGTCTCAACTAAAGCATCCATGGCAGATGGCCATCCAACCTCTGCTTAAAAACCTCCAAGGAAGGAGAGTCCACCTCCTCTTGTTGGCGTCTGCTGCAGTGTCAAACAGCTCTTATTGTCAGAAAGTACTTCCTGATGATTATGTTATTTTTAGTAGAGTAAAACATATTTAAAGTAGAAAGGACAGCCAATTCTAGTGGAAGTGTGTGAACACATATTCAACATCATAGACATACACTTGGTAGCCTGAAGGGTTATTAGTTAGCATTTAAGATGCAACCTTGTGAAGTTAACTTTTAAAATAAGACCTATAAATGGGAGTGAAAAATAGGGAGCCTTTTAGAAGCAACATATGCCTAGGAATAGCCCAAAGTACACAAACTTCATGAGAGGACGGCATTTCTGTTACCTATTACCTATTAAAAGTCCAGTGATTGGCAAAAACTTCTGAGATCACAGTTTCTAACATGAGAAAGCTTGTGTTGATTGTTTACTCCTTCCCTAAGACCCAATACTAGTCATGTTGCAATGATTAGTTCATTAAAATCAATTGCGTAAATAAAAAACCAACGCATTTTTACAGTATCTGGTTGCTATATTGAGAATCTCAAAGAGTAAGATACAGATAACAGGCAAGCCAGACACAGATGGGTTTTTTTTAAATGCATTTTATTAGGTTACCTGCTTAATTTAGTATGGTGTTTAAAAATTGATTTTAATGATAAATTAAGTTCACGAAAATAAAAATCTGTTTCACACACACACACACACGGAGAACTAAACACTGGTGTGCTTGTTTTTACCTCACCCCGGACTTTGCACAGCACTCTTGCCTCAGACATTATTTTTGGCTGAAACATGCCTGAGTAAAGACTGCATGTTCAGATGAGTTTATACAATCACGTGAAAAGAGAATGTCAGCACTGCAACATTCCCAGTCATTCTCATACAGCAAAATTTCTATTTAACCATATGCTGAGAAACAATCCAAAACAAAATTTTAAGTCATAGCTAAACACTCAGGGGGCAACATTCATGGGACGGGTTGGGGGGAGTTTCACAACGGAATGACTCAGAAAAGTAACCACATAACAGCTTTTTTCTATAATAAAAAAGTCATGCACATTCTCCCTCAACTGGCATATTTAAGAATCATGGGATGTGGACCTCAGGATCCTCAACAGCATTCCAGGTACCCATTTTGATTTAGAAGGGCTGGCATTTTTAAAACTGAAGAGCTCAGCATTTCATTTTTTTTCCTTGAAGGATATTTGTACCATTTGGTCTCTAGAGCTTCCTTGAACTCTGCTGAACTGAAAACTTGTAACTTTTTACCGCCAACACAGATTGTTGCCACTATTCCCTATTTAAAGCATGGGCTATTGTCCTCAAAAGCTGCTTGCTTCCCAGTTAGCATGGAATGGCTAAGATACTTGTTACCCCTTAGCAGACTTTAACCAGCCTTACTACTAGTACAAAAGTGTAGTTAAGAGAGACTAAAATGTGGGTTTTATTATTTCGGTGCATGATTATGATTAGAATGGGAACTATAATTCACACTGGTGATTGCAAGTACACATCTAAGCATTACTCCAAATTTACTCAGAATAGAAGGGCATGCACAGAACTTGACAGGTCTGTGTTTATGGCATAAGTGTTGGAGATTGTAATACAGACCTCCCTACACCTGAAGGATCACTATCTACGCTAACAAACTCAAATTAGCTCTGGACTAAAATAGGATTCCTTGGACCTCAGAGGACCCCATAAGGCCTCTGGACCTTCTGCTTGAAAGCCCTAATCTATAGGAGCAAGAACTGAATTGCAGACTTCCACCACTCACAGATATGCCTGAAATGACCTCATTAGATTTCTTTCTTTCTTCCTTTCTTAATGTGGACTGTGGACTTGTTGGCCAATAAGCCCTTAGGAGCCAGAAAGCTTAGGAAACAATGATTTTAGGCTATCTCCACATTGTAAATTCAAATGATTCACAGCTTCTGTAGGAACTTCAGTAGGAACCCAGTGACGTGTGGTTCCATGAAAACACAAAGGGCCTCTTAGAGCTTCCTCTAGAAGGGACGTGCATGAGAGGCAGGCCAGAGAGGTTTCCTCAGGATGTGAAGCTGATGGAAGAGGGGAAAGCTCTAAGGTGAGAGCTGGGAGACTTAACTCTTCTGTATGTGGAATAAGGATCAAGACATAATCGTGACAGAGGGCTTGGTTTTATATATACATATAGTGTCCCCCCTCTTTTCTTTATTTCTGCTTCCTGTCTTGTTTATCATTATCAATCTTTAGATTAGTTTGGTTTTTTATTGTTATCTTATGTTGAAAACTCACAATAAAATTTAATATGAAATGTAATAAAGCTTTATCTACACTGCTGAAGCACCACAAACATTTTAAATGTTTAATTCAACATGTTTGAACGTTGTGTGTCTGAAATGTGGACATATTCTAAGTTTGCAGCAATAAGAATGCCAGCATTAAACATTTCAATTGACACCTAGTATGAAGGACTGGAAAACAACACCACTCTGCTTTATTAGCTTGGTCATGCTACACTAAAACTGGGGCTTAGGAATATTCATGCAAAAAACAAGTAGTGCCTTTTCCCTTTACTAGCAACAGTGCTGAGCCACATCTCAGCAGGAAAATCTCCTGGCAAGCAAGCAGCAGCTGCCTTAGTGGTAGCATTGCTAACTGGAGCCTGTTTTATCAGTATTTTTACATAAACCCTTGTTTTCACCTGGACAAAGGTTCACCTGTCATTAAAATAAAGCTTCAAACCATAAATCTCTCACACACCATTAGATTACATTTTGGGTACCACTTCAGTTTTTCTTCATGTGACAAAAGTATTTTTTAAAAAAGTTTTCTTGCAAGGGGTTGCTTTAAAATGAGGTCCCCGCTGCCCTTTCTTTTTAAAGTGCAAAAAACTAATCCTGAAGATTGTGCTTCTTAAAACACTAAATCATTGTTTGATTTCTGCTTCAGAAATATCAAAGCACATCAGTGCAGATGTTCCAGGCCTTGACAGAGAATCTGTAGTCTTATGGCGGGCTCAGACATGTGGTGGCAGCGGCGGCAGCAGCAGCAGCAGCGAGTCCTTTAAGGCCTCCTCTTTCAAAGCGGCATTTGGTCATTTAAGCAAGACAGACATTGCAATAGAGTTTTAAATGATGATTAGATGTGAAAGTAAACAAGGGCTTACGGTGATGAAAAAGCAGCATGAAATGAAGCAAATTAAATTATTAGATGCAGCTCCTATTATAAACCAGTTCCAGCAATTTCTTTCTGTTATTTTGTGAGTCAGCACCATCAGTCCGACAATCAGTCTTCTAAAACGTAATGATTCTAACATTTAATGTTCAAGATAAGCAAGGAAACCATGCTTTAAAACCCCACATTCTTCAGGCCTTGTTTTCATACGATGGAAAAGTAAAAAAAAAAAAAGTGCCATATTTTAAAAATAAATAAAACATCTCCCCCTGCTAACTCAAAGGGTCCAACAATAGGAGGGCCAGATGTAAGACAAGAGAGGGGCTCCTGTACCTTTAATATTTGTGTAGAAGAGGGAATGTCACAACAGGTGCAGCTTTCATAACAAGAAACATCCGCTGATGCTTCCCTCTTCTACTATTCAAGGTGCAGAGTTCCTTTCCTCTTCTGCGTCTGGCTACCCCAGCCAACAGTGACATGGGCATTAGGAACATTTAAGACATCTCCAAGGGCAAATGTAAATAGCCACACCATCTGCATACCTAATTCATTTCATTTCTTTGGAATGGGATATAAGAAGTATTGAGGCGCAGCAACAAGAAGACAAAGACCAAGTTGCAGGAGGGGGGAATGTCTCTTAAACACGCAATCCTCCAAAATCAGACTGTCCCACCCCCTCAAAAAAAAAAAAGAAAAGAATTTGCAAAACTTTAACAGATTTTTTAAAAAATATGAAATATTTCCCTGCAATGTTGCAGGCAGCACTGTGTCAGCACCTGAGAAGCAGGAAATAGAAATAAAGGGGAAATTACCAGAATTAGCATTGATTTTGATACTTGGGTTACTTTGCTCTGATGGAAGAGTAACTGTTGAAACAAACAGAAGAAAACCAGGCTTCTATCTCTGAGAGAGAACATAAGAGATATGGAGAGCCCTGTGGAGGTTAACAAGCCACCTTCTGCTGTCAGTTTTGGTCTGAATAGGGAAACTAGCTGGCACCCTTAAAAAAATCATCATTGCAGGCCAGTAAAGAACTGGTATCTGAACTGGCATGAATATAGCATAATTCTTTGACTTCGGTGCAACTGAACCTCAAGAAATGTGCAAGATTATTTCCACTGATTTCAGCTAAGCTAAGTCTTTCTATGCCATCTGGCATTTTGCAGTGTTTACAGCCACATCAGAGATCAGCTTTCCCTAAGTAACCCTTTGGCATTATTTGTGCTCCCAGAGGGAAACAGGAAAGGAATACAGGTACAGGTCAAAACACAGACAACTGAAACACTGGGTGGAACAGCAGCATTACCAGCATCAACTAGGCTGATTGAAAGGAATGTATTACTGGGTTGGGGGGTTTTTTTGTTTTTAATCCAGCATGATTTAAAAAAAATAAAATTGATCCCAAAATTATTCAGTTCTTCCCTATCACAATGGCTCAGCTAGTTTGCGACACTGGACAGCACTGTGTTTCCACAGATGCAGCTCCTTAGCAGTTGAGTGCACATCTGCAGGGAGGAGGACATTTCACCTGCGCACACTCATTCAGGAAGGCAGTCCCTTTCACAAATTCTAAATACAAAATGCGCCTTTCCCTTTCCCCTCCTCCTTTGATATCCAAAGAGTTCACTTCAGTCCAGCTAATTTAGGAGAGGGATGTTTAGGAGACCTACATGAAAACAAAACATTTTTATTTCAGAAATTACCCGCCTTTTCGAATGACAAACTGGCCTCCCTTTAATGGAGAGCAGCCCCCTGGCTTCCCCAGAGGCCTGAAACCAAGAATGGGTGGGGGTGGGGGAGGAAAGTCCTTTGCTCTTTCTTGATTTCTTGGTCGTTCTCCCCTAGCCAAGAGGAGAAAAAGCAGGTCTGTAAGACAGTCTGTGCTAACCAGTGTCTTTTGAGATTGATAATTAGAAAGGAGATATGCATAATCAGGTATCTTCCCTGGCATAATGGTGAGGCCATGTTGACTGGAGGGGGGGGACTTGGTTTGGAGACAACATTCATTCCCCCCCCCCCCATTACTGTTTTAACTCCTTGTGCTGTTGCTCTGATAGCACGGTGACAAAGAATACTATGATGAATTCCAATTGGATGGGGAGAGGTGTGAGGGGTTAATCCCGGCGCATCGGAAGCATGTCTAGGAAATATTCAGCAATGCCGATGAAATACACAACTTGTGCAATACCAAAGAGTGGGGCGATGACCAGGGCTCTGCAATATGCCCCCTTCAAAAAGGCTGAGGGACCTTCATTCCGCCAGATTTTCCTAAAAAGGCACACAAAGAAATCAGATGAGACTACGTGTGTTCACCACAACTCCCATTTAAGTGTTGCCAATCAGAATATCTGTTACTTCAGTCATGCCCGCCCTGCCCGTTTTGCTTTAGAGCACAGTTATCTATAACAAACAGGCTTTCCCACATGAGCAGCATACTATACAAAGGCATTTCAAGTACAATGAAAAACCAATTTCCTGCTCATCTCAATGGCTATTTGGCCAGGAATAGCATAAAAATGGTTATCTGCTGCAAATTTCGTTCACATATGTGTCAGCCCTTGCCCAAACAAAGCTCAGACTAGGTGATTTTCACATCCTTCTTTGGGACACACAACACTGGGTGGGTTTCCAGGCTTGCTTGTAGTGGATTTTAAGAGCAATGCAAAATAAATGGTGGGAGAGGTGCAGTCAGCAGCAGCTGATGGGGAGGTGTCTGACTTCCTGGCGATGGAGTTGCTGCCACTTAATGGGTGAGAAGAGTGGGAGGGACCAGGCAGTGGGGATGCCAGCAGTGTGTGGTTGCCCCTATGGAGCCAATCTTGCACTCCCGCCAGCGTACCTGCACAGCGCCAATGCCCAGGCCAAGCCCCCTGCTGCTTCACCCTTCCCCATGCTGCTAAGTGGCAGTGACTCTGGGAGCTCAGATGGGCAGTGCTGTCCCTTCCTCCCAGTTGCTACTGGATGCAGGATGAGACACACTTCAAGGTTGGAACCTACCAACGGGCCCAGTTAAAAAAACAAAGGGCCCTGCTGGATCAGACCAAGGGCCTATCTAGTCCAGCACCCTGTTC
Source organism: Podarcis tiliguerta (assembly GCF_965153285.1). Lineage (NCBI taxonomy): Eukaryota > Metazoa > Chordata > Lepidosauria > Squamata > Lacertidae > Podarcis > Podarcis tiliguerta. The sequence continues at coordinate 60,026,121 of NC_139534.1, forward strand.
CCTGCAATAGTCAACTGGATGCCTATGGGAAGTAAGTCCACAGCCGCCTGTCTTCTACTGTCGTTCCCCACACCTACTGGCAACTTGTGCCTACTATGGCGTCTCCAATCCTGGAGGAAGTGTATAACCATCAAGGCAAGCTGCCATAGCTACTATACTGTATTTCATTCACTGTATTTTAATAAGAATATCACAGTTTTATCAAAGTGGATTTGGATACATCCAGCAGTAGCAGCCCCCACAAGAAACATGTATCAAATTCATATATGAGTAAAATTCTGTTTTTATGCCTGCAACACAACCCTTTCGGTGATAAGCCTCTGTGTTCACTGGTATCCTTGGGACAAACACCCAGGTTTCGCTGATTGCTGATCACCCTCAAAAGATCATTTACCTGGCACAGTCTATGATCCCTGAGTATGTGTCCTCGTTGACCCCCCTCTGCAAGGACTGCAATCTTGTCTTGATTACTGGGGAAAGAAGACAACAGCGTTAGATACAATCAGTGCTCTGGTCTGTATCTAATTAATTTCCCCAGGCTTCCTTTAGCTGTTTAGGTATATACAAGTATCCCAGCACTGCTAAGCTGGAAGAGATTTTTATGACTTCCCCTTTTACAACTCTCTCTCCATGAACAGATTAGTCTTTATCATCTGGACATGCTTTTTACTAAGCTCTTCATTTGCTTCTGTCATTATGATGAAGTCGCCTCCCTCCTTTAACACATTATGCTGCACCTCTACCACATTCCGCATCAACTGCAAGGCTGTTAGCCTCTGACTATCACAAAGAAGTGGGACTCTGCCACAAAATCTTGCAATGCATTTCTGGTGTATGAGTGCTACTTGAGTCTGTGGCTGATGTGAGCTATTTGCTCCCTGGAGGATTCAGATGTTCCTCTGTTAAGGTGTGGTACCCGAGGGCTCCCTTCTTCAAGGGAGAAACATGCTTTAACAGGCTACAGCCCTGGTTAGCTCAGGAGAGCTGTAAGCCCCCTCGTTTCTTTGAGGATGTTCTCCTCGCCCCTCAATCAAATGGCAAGAGATCAGGCAGAGATCACTTCTATATCTGACATGCATTTAGCATCCCTTCAAAGATAATCTGTAGTACAGAATTTCCCCTTCCTACAAGAAGGGCCTGTGGCTGACTGCATCTCTTCAATTCTCTTTCTCAAGTGGAAAGTATACAAACCTCCACTAGCTGGAACAATCAGGATAGCAGCTTCTCTTACTGTGGTATTGGGTGCTTTGCAACTTAGATCTTTCCCCCCTCTTTCTTAACACTGCTGTAGTCCACTGCATTATATGCCAGCTTGCCTCCTGTGACAGTGTGCTTCGTGAGAACACAAAAACACCAGTGTTCACACTCTTTCCTCAGTTTCCCCCTGTTGCCAACTGTTCTGGTGAACCTCCCCACATTTCACACGCACAGCACCTTGACTGAACTTTGCTGCAGTACCTACCATCACAAGGATTCACTGCTACAGCTGCCGTGCTGCCAGCCAGGCACCCAGCAAGGAAGGACACATAGAATGGAGCCTTGACATCCGGGGTTGTCTGCCCTAGTTTGTTCAGGTTTGCAAACAATGGAAAATAAACAATGGAAAACGGTACATCCCTGCAGAAGGAGAAGCAAGACCATGAGGGAAGAGCTCTTTCCTTTAGTCCTTTAATACCAAGCTGCCCCATGCCAATTGTAAGGGGTGGGTAGTTGTGCACAGAAAGACGATTCCCCTTTCCATAGTTTTCAAATGCATCAGGTATTTCTCTTTCTACACTGTTCTCATTTAGTACTATGAAACTCCAGTGCGGTGTATCGCCATCTCCCTCCCTTACCCACTCTGTCCCCATCCCTAACTGAGTCAATACCCAGGGAACAACATGTGTTCCAATTCATTCCTTGTTGTTACCCCAGACTACTGGGCACCATTTGGATTTTAGGTCCTCCAGAGGGCCTAAAGGGGTGCCCTACCTTAGCAACGTAGCGCCAAGTCCCTTATAAAGTCCTGCGATGCCTTTGCTCCGAAGCAAGTCCCTTGTGATTTGCATTGCTGTCGTCCGTGTCTCCACAACAGACTCTGCTGCTGCCCCAGCACCAGTGGAAGGGTTTAACTGAGCTTGTGCGGCCATTAGCTTCTTCTGAGCAGCTGAAGAGGAATCAAGACGGAGTTGTCATTTACCGCAATAAACATGAATGCAGCATGCAAGTTACAGACAATGACATAACATAAATGTTTTGCTTCTGACAGGAGGACGAATAGGCCAGCCACAAATGTAATGAACTAAACATTGTTTAAGGTCAGTTGTACTGCCCTCTGATAAGTCACTAGAAACCGCCTTTATCCAGTTCAGTTACGTTGTGCTGTTGAATTTTAGCTCTAAGTAAAATATTTATGTGGCTGTCACAACACCATATTCTCTGAGCATATCACAGGCTTTAACATACAGTGCACTCCACTGTCATGTCTCTCATATATATATATATATATATATATATGCAGGTTTTGGTGTCCTCGGGTGTCTTCCCGTGTAAAAGTTGGGGTGTCTAGGCGACGTTTCGACGAGGTCTCACTCGTCATCTTCAGACCTCGTCGAAACGTCGCCTAGACACCCCAACTTTTACACGGGAAGACACCCGAGGACACCAAAACCTGCATTCCTGTACCCGTGAAAATCTACGAAAGCATATATATATATATATATATGCAGGTTTTGGTGTCCTCGGGTGTCTTCCCGTGTAAAAGTTGGGGTGTCTAGGCGACGTTTCGACGAGGTCTCACTCGTCATCTTCAGGCTGGTGCTTTCGGCTTCTTGTTACTGGAACAGAGCAGGATCTCAGTGTTTGAGTTCCTATAAATACTGTTGAGGAGGTGTGGTGTATAGCCTCCAATGTTCTGGGCAGAGAGGAGGTTCCCAGGCTAGTGTGCCTTTTCTTCTTTTGTTCCTTAATTACTTGAGGGATATCTTGAGTGATTTCTTGAGTGATTTCCTGAATCCCACTTAGGTGGGTCATTAGGTGTGGATTAGTTGCTAAAGCCTTCGTGTCTTGAACTCTTGAACTTTGTGAAGAGTTTTTCTGAGAAGATGGCTGTACTGCACTTGGTACTGCACTTGGCACAAGAGAGATGTTGTATCTCTCTTCACACAAGTGCCCATTAATGAAGCCTTGACAGCCATCCAAAACAAATACAATCCCCCCGAATACATCTTGGACCTGACCAACCACTGCCTAACCAACACGTACTTCATCCACAATGGACAAAGATACAAACAGATAGAAGGAGCACCTATGGGATCACCCCTCTCACCGGTCATCGCTAACCTGTACATGGAACACTTCGAAACCAATGCTTTAGACAAGTCAGAACACAAACCCAAACTTTGGCTCAGATATGTTGACGACACCTTTGTAATTTGGCCACACGGGAAGGAAAAACTGGATAGCTTCCTCACACATCTCAACAGCCTACACCCCAAAATACAATTCACTATGGAAATAGAAGCCAACAACCAACTTCCCTTCCTTGACGTCCTAATCTACAAAAAACCTGATGGCTCCCTAGGACACACTATCTACCGGAAAAAAACACACACCAACCGCTACTTACATGCACAATCACACCACCACCCTGCACAAATAAACTCCGTAGCCAAGACTCTCATCTCCAGAACCAAACGCCTGGCTGACGAAGACCACTTGACAACTGAGTTACAGAATCTCTCAAATGTGTTAATTGCCAATGGATACCAGCAAAACAGGGTTACGAAGCTAATCCAAAAAGAAACACCCCCCAAAAACCAAGACACAGAAGAAAACAATGGCATAGCCCTCCTTCCTTATATCAAGGGCACTACAGATAAAATTAGCAAAATCCTCCATAAACACAATATCAAAACAGCCTTTTGCACCAACCAAAAAATAGCCAATATCCTCAGAAACCCCAAGGATAAAATTCAGTTGGAAAACCAAGGGGTCTATGAAATACCCTGCAAAGTCTGCCCAGCCACGTACATTGGACAAACAAACAGACGAATAAATGCACGTATCGCAGAACACAAGAATGCCGTCAAAAAAGAAGAAAAAACTTCCTCTCTTTTCCAACACATGAAAGAAACAGGACACGAAATTAATTTTGCAGATTCCAAATTGCTCTTTAACATGGAACATCACCACAAGAGAATAATCATGGAAGCCATCGAGATAGAGAAACACCCTCACAACATGAACAAGCGTGACGACACATCCCGCTTGCCAGACATCTGGAAATTAGCCCTCCCCACAAAATCTGACACCAGATCCAGAGGCACACAGAACGCCATCACCAATCAACCACACCAGACCCAAACCCAGACCCTCTCCACAGATAAATTACAGACACCATCCAGTAGCCAAACCAGGGTGGCACCTCCGGATGCTGCACCCCCCTGCAATCCCTACACAGATTTGGCTGGCACAGGCCACAAAACCACAGCTCGCCCCTATACACGAAGCCAAGCCAGAGCACAACCAAGTGCAGTACAGCCATCTTCTCAGAAAAACTCTTCACAAAGTTCAAGAGTTCAAGACACGAAGGCTTTAGCAACTAATCCACACCTAATGACCCACCTAAGTGGGATTCAGGAAATCACTCAAGAAATCACTCAAGATATCCCTCAAGTAATTAAGGAACAAAAGAAGAAAAGGCACACTAGCCTGGGAACCTCCTCTCTGCCCAGAACATTGGAGGCTATACACCACACCTCCTCAACAGTATTTATAGGAACTCAAACACTGAGATCCTGCTCTGTTCCAGTAACAAGAAGCCGAAAGCACCAGCCTGAAGATGACGAGTGAGACCTCGTCGAAACGTCGCCTAGACACCCCAACTTTTACACGGGAAGACACCCGAGGACACCAAAACCTGCATTCCTGTACCCGTGAAAATCTACGAAAGCATATATATATATATATATATATGACACAGCATTTACCCAGAGATCTATGCAGTCTGTTCACTTCTTCTCCCCCAAACTACTTCCACTGCACTTCTCCTATTTTATCAGAAGATGGAGCCCATGTAAATCCCCTGAGCTAATATATTTGCTCACATAGCCTCTGTTGCAACTGAGGCACTAAATCCCAGTATTGTGCTGCAGTGAGAATCTTTCTGCAGCCTTCTAATTTAACACATTAGTAACAGAGGATTTGAAGTACAACTGGAAACCGGTAAGATACAAAAAGATTCAGAGGCAAATGGCCAATCAGAAGCAGAGGGAGATACTAAGTCCCAGCGATGAGTGGTTGTTATTCACAATAGTCCTGTCTAACAGGATATTTATATTGGAGCTTTTGAAAACAAACAGCGTTGGTGGTTCAATTCTGTGGTTGCAAAAATTTCCCACTGAACTCCTCTGTGCTAAGCAGTTCCTGCATTATTAGAATTCATTGTTAATACAATAGATAGTGAGTATCATTAAGCTATCCCCTCTCCCAACTTACACACACACACACACACACACACACACAAATCTTTCCCCCTATGTTCCACACCTGTCAACAGAAAAGATCCAGTATTCTAAATTTTGTCCTGAAATTTAATTGGGGGGAAATGAGACAACATAACAATGGTAGGTAAGGTTGTTTGGGGCAAGAACACAAGTTCTTAATGCTTAAGGGCTTTGGCACACTGCCAGACCTTCTAACTGGGGTGGAAACAGAAAGAAAGTGTCATAGAAAAAACACACCATAAGGGGCAACTAATCCTCCTCCTTTTTTTGCATTAGTTATCCAGTTTAATAATTCACAAGCTGAACGCAAGCTATTGTTTTACCAGCCTCCTCTTCCCTATACAGATATCTAAAGATACAATTTCAGGCTCTCTCACATCAGGAGAATGGAAAGAGAACAACTCATCATTTGGCTCACAAGGCTGAGGTCCTTCCCAGTGATGTAATATATCCTGGAGCTACTCAGGGAAAGAACGACTTCAGTTAACAGAACTGCTGAAAGGGCTCCGAATCCCTAAAATTTATTAAGGTATATATTGTAACCGATTATGTCATTATGTTGTGTTCTAATTATACTCAGTGGGGTGCCCCACATTTTACTGATTCACTGTTGATGGCCTTTGGGCTAAGCAATATAAACTTAGTGTTGGATATTTGTATATCACCCCTTAATAAAACCTGATCCCAGTGCAGTTCAGTCCTATTTCCCTCCCACCACTGCCCTCCCATCATCTGCAAAGCCATGGGAGACATTTTCTGCTGCTGCATGGGCATGGTGAGGAGAGAAGAGAGACAGGTGAGGTACCAATTCGGCCTGCATCCTGCAGCTGGATTTTGAGCATCTCCATGGGAGTGGTGACAATCACCTGGCAGGTCCCTGCCCCACAGCCAGCCAGCATTTCCTTAATCAGGGTCAGCTTCTTCCTGACAAAAAGATAGGAAAGAGAGGGAGAGAGAGACAAAGAAAAATCAGCTGATTGACCCCAACTGGGTTAACCTGCCTCCAGGCAAAGCAACAGCCAGGCTTGTTTCTCTCTGTGAGAAGCCCTGTCTCTGTCACTTATGGATCACAGAAGGAACGAACCCTGGGGAATGTTAGTCATCAGACATGCCCAATTTTGACTTGATTGGTAATGAATGCAATGCAGTAAAAAAAGGCTGGAGGTAACCAAGTGACTTAAACTATCCAAGGCAGTGAAGAGACACTCAAGAGAAAGAAAAAAATGGTGTTGGATACCCAGATGCACAGTGCTGAATAATACACCACCAAAGACCAGCTTTCACCACAACCAAAGCCATTCTTTGGTGAGAAAGTCTCCCCAGAAGCTCAGGGAAATGCAGAAGCTTTGCTTCTGATCCAGTGAGCATCTGTTGCCATTGTGCTCCTACAAAAGGTACAAGCAAGCTAAACAAGTATAATCCCCCAGGCACTTAGGCAAGCAAGGACACATCCAAAGAAAATGAAATTGTAAACACTGCAGGGGAGGGGGTGCAGCAGAGAGAATTTCCAGAAGACTAGTTGTGTTAGTATGGACCAGGCAAAAATGTGAAGGTTGGTGGTCAACATGGGGCTATTCAGGGGCTCATCTTGCAAATAAAACCTCTCTGATGGCAAGCAATTCATCTATCCCTGATCTCAGATCCCCAGCAGTAAACCCAGAACACATTCAACGGCTTTCATCAATTCTTCTCATAATGATTCATCCTCTGTCCAAATATAAGACATATAATCCACAGGCAGAACCATCACTGTCATACCAAAATCCATTGGCCAAGGGGAGAAAGCAGGAACTATGAAGGAGGAAAGCTACTGTGCAGCAGTGGCTTGTGAGGCGATGTGGGGATGCAGAGAGGCAATGCACCCACCAGAACAAGCATAGGACAAGTTGAGCTGAGCTCTGGAGCAACTGCGGCCACCCCAGAGCTCCCCCAATCTTGCCACTACTGTGATTTTATTTAATTGTATCTATTTTTATCTATTTTTTGTTTTATGGTGTAAACCACTTTGAGACTATGTGGAATAAAGCAATAACATAAAGTTGTTGCTGGTGTTGTAACAAAGTAAATAAATAAGATGTTCATTAGGTTCTTTAAAAGGCAGAGATGGGGAACACATGGTCCTCCAGAAGATAATGGTGTTACTAGACCACAACTCTCATCACCCCAACCATTGGCCGTAATTTCTGGGACTGATAGGAGTTGGAAGTCCAACAGCATCATTGATATCTGGAGGGCCACACCTTCCCCACCACTCTTTAAAAGGGATCACAAACTGGACAGCCTAAATAACCAAGTGCCTAAGACAGATCAAAGGCAAAACAAATCAGAAAGAATTGGGGATCTGAAATGACCTGTCCACTTTTAGTCCCTTAAACCTGCAGGATATTAAACATCTCATTTATAATGGGAGTCCATTTAAAACAAAACAAAACAACCACATGACACTTTGCCTGCAGTAGAAAACAAAGGCAGAGTCCTGCATGCGCATGTGGAGCTGTATCACTGGACCACACTCTCCTGCGCTGCTTCCTATTAATTTGCAGCATTAAGGCAGGCAGTAAGATTTCCATTTACTAGAAGGTCACACATTAAGTGAGAGAGAGAACAGTTTCTCACTATGTCCCATCCAAATTCCCTGGCACTTTCCACTCTGGAATGATGCAATTGTCTGATGGAGCTGTGCAGAATCTGTCTATGTGTTCAGCACCATTTACTCAACTGAAAACTATTTCATCTAAACCCAATTAATCAAGAAGTTGGTAGTCCTACTGGAGGTGTGGGGGAGGGGAGGTCACCTTACAACTGCTCCATTTAGACCAGTACTCAGGTTTAAGAATGATTTAAACTGGATATCAGGCTTATCTCTATATGGCCTTTCAGGTAGCCGTCCACCTTGCTTACTTGTATTAGCAAGGTTCAGATGCCTGCTTGAAGATCCACCCATGAAGGCATTTCCCAATGGCTGCTTCCTCCAGCAATTATGCTGCTTCTATGAACAGACACATTGATTCAGCACATTATCACTAGCATCCCACAACGTGAGTATGTCAATTGCTATGACGGTCGCTTCTGACCAAATGGAGAGGCAGGATTGGCATAGATGGGACAGCAACCATTGCACATAACTAGGCAATCAAAAGTGAAAACCCTCCCAACATCTGGGGGATCCTGTTAAGATACTTCCCATTTAACATCCTGCGTTGCTGCTACAACAATACTGGGAAACTCCTGTCTAAGAAGAAACTGCTGCTATTGCAATAACCAAATGTACTGCAGTGCTTTGAATTAGTAGATTATCTGACACATTGAATCCCAGCAGTTTGCAATGGGAGGGATAAGGATAAACTTATGTCATCACTTTAGTTGCCCACAGTAAGGAGAAAAACATCAGGAAGCAGCAGGCTATGTGAATTTGGTTTAAAGCCCAAAGAGATCCATATGAAGGAGAAAAATCTCTTTACGAATACGGAAAATTCTCCAGACACAAAACTGCTCAGTTGCTGTACTTCCTCAGGAGATTTAGAACAGCCAAGGATCCTGGCCAATGGACGGCAACTTGCCCTAACAGCTAAAGGTGCAAACGGCGGCCTGTCAAGTTTACTCCTTCCAATCCAAGCACAACAGCTTTGAAGCTTAGCATCTGTGAACCGTCAACAACTTCAACCCTGTGGAAAAAGTCAGGTAGCATAAAGTTCACCCCCCTTGCCTAAGGGAACTGCCACTGCTGAAAGCTTCCTCCAGTACTTTGTTGACTTCCCTAAAGATACAACAGAATTGCTTCAGGGAACTATAGGCAGTTAATTTCTCAGACTGCATGGCTGCTTTTTGGATTCATCCTCCTCTCATCTGAGGGGATTATCGGTGTAAGGCCACAGTGAAGATTATTAAACCACTAAATATAGATTTCTCCTTTGAGAACATAGGAAGGAATTTTTCCATATCAAATCACATTGGTGTGAAGGGAAATTAAAGAGCTGTTGACATTTCCCCCAAACAATTCATTATTGCAGTTGACTAGCTACATGCATGTAGAAGTGGAATCTGGTAGGGAGGGCCTCCATTTTCTATACAGTCATACCTCAGGTTACAGATGCTTCAGGTTGCGCGTTTTCAGGTTGTGCACCGTGCTGAACCCGGAAGTATCGGAATGGGTTACTTCTGGGTTTCGGCACTCGCACATGCGCAGAAGCACTAAATCGCACATTGCGCATGCGCAATTGCAACCCGCGCGTTGCAGGTTGCAAACACTGCGGGTTGCGAACATGCTTCCCACACAGATCACATTCACAACCCGAGCGTCCACTGTATTCTTTCTCCGCCCCTCAAAGCTCTTAGCCACCTCACAAATTTAGGAGAAAATGTGGATATCTACAGGGAGTTGCTGCTTTAGAACTTGAAGTGTAGGGGGGAAAGTTGGTGGCAACCCTTTGAGAAACATTCTCAGTATATATGGGGTATATGCTGCAGTCACTTTTTTGAAGGTCTCTAAAACAAGAGACACAAACTTAATTTCTACGTCACAGTGAGTAGAAGATAGTGCATAGTCTACTAGTGGACAACTGGCTTATTTCTAGCAGAACGCAAAGCACCTGCTGGTTGCTGGGATATTTGCAGAGAATACTAAGACTAGGTAGATCTTTGTCTGATCTAGCAAGGCGACAGTTTCCATTTTAAGCAAGAGTATATAATCAAGATCAGTAAATACAGTGAAGTAAGGTGGCCAATACTAAATTATTCAGGGTCATTAAAACAAAACAAGATTGTGAAGAACTCCAAACAGACTGAGCTAATGGGCAGTAATATGGCAAAGCATTTCAATGTATACAAGTGTAAAGTGATGCATGTTGGGTTAAAAAAAAATCTTAATTTCACATAAATGTTTATGGGGTCTGAACTGGTGGTGACAGACCAGGAATGAGACCTTGGTGTCCTAATGAATAGGTTTCATGAAGATGTTGACTCAGAATGCCACAGCCGTGAAAAAGGCAAATGCCATGCTAGGGACCATTAGGAAAGTAAGTGAAAATAAAACAGCTGGTATCATAATGCTGTTATTCAAATCTATGGTACTATCGCATTTGGGATGCTGTGTACACTTCTGGCCATGCAGAAAAGGGCAGCCCAAATTATCAAGGGGCTCCACTATGAGGAATGGAACTCTTTAGTTTAGGGGAAAGCTGAGTAAGAGGCAACATGATAGACACTTAAATAATTTATTTATGGTATGAAGAAAGTGGGTGAAGAAAAGTTTCTCTCACACACATAACACTAGAACTCATGGACATCCAATGAAGCGGAATATTAATTTTTTCCAGACTTCACGTCTCCGCTCCTCCACATGCAGCTGCTGGGTGACCTTGGGCTAGTCACACTTCTCTGAAGTCTCTCAGCCCCACTCACCTCACAGAGTGTTTGTTGTGGGGGAGGAAGGGAAGAAAGGAGGAGGAAGAAAGGAGGAGGAGGAGGAAGAAAGGGGGAGGAAGGGAGAAAGGAGAATGTTAGCTGCTTTGAGACTCCTTCGGGTAGTGATAAAGCGGGATATCAAATCCAAACTCCTCCTCTTCTTTTTCTCTTCTTCCACAAGAGGCAGTGATGGCCTCCAAATTGGATGGTTTTAAACAAATTTAGCCAATTTCTGTTGTGCATTTCTGTTCTCCAAGCAAAATAGAACACAAAGCAGGAAGTGGGGTGGTTTAAAGATATCGGTTTCCCTGCTGATTTTAATTACGTCCACAAAGAAACAACTAATGCAATAATGCTTAGCAGCTAGGCAGAGAAAGAGCTAAAATCAGCAGCTTTCCAGCCCCACTCTAGAACAACAAACAAAGTGAAGGTCAAGATAAAAAAGCAAAGTTATGTGATACCACAGGAAGGAGTAAACTTGAGTGATGATATGGTACCGAAATGCAGCAATATTTTCAAATGCTTGAAAGTGATTTTGGAAAGCAATGCTTTTTAATTAGAAACGTCGAGACACAGTAGCCAACATGAAATTCATGAGATGAGTCAGGCTTCCTTAGAGTGATGATGTTCTTTACTGACAGTGTGTAGAAGTCATAGCTATGTAATGCAATATAGCCTGGGAATAATATAACTTGCTTGCTTCATTCATGATGGTCATTTTCAAAGTCTTGTAAGTAAGTATCCCTGTGGCAAAGTTTGCCGTACTGAAATCCTATGCATGTTTACTTGGAAGCAATCCCACTGGGTTCAACAGGGCAAATTTCCTTGTAAGTGGATTTAAGACTGCAGCCCTAGAACACTGAAGACGTGCATCTAGTAATCTAGTACTGTAATTTTAAGCATTTCCCTAAATTATAGCAAATCATCTTCTGAAATGATGGAACAGGTGGGCTGCTGTGGAAAAAGAACTTGTTACTACAAGTGTACTGTGCCTGGAAAAATAAAATTAATTGATTGTTCAACAGAAAACTCATCTCCATGACTTGAAATTGTTGGCGGAGCATCTTACATTGTTTTGCTTGCTGACCGATCTACAGCATTTTTTTATAGTCATTTTGTTGTTTTGATATACTGTTTACTGCTTTTGGAGCCTTTGGGCTAAAAATAGGGTTGTTGTTTTTTAAATAAAAAGAGTAGCCAGACTTACTGCCACACTGAAATGGGCAGAAGAAAGAGGAGCAGCTCCAAATTTCAGATAATTCCCATAGTCTAAAAACCTATTTTCTTATTCAACAGACACACTATAGATTATGTGCGATAAACTAAGCCATTGTTGACCTTCTCTTGTTGAACAATGCAAAATCTAGTTTTAAGTACCCCTGTAGTTTTTTGTAGATTTAATTTGATGTTAAATTTACAACTCTGAAGCAAGTGATGATTTCCCATCCTTTGAAATGGGAATAAAAATAAAGTAGCGGATTGCTCATTTATGCAGAAAAAAAACAGTTTGTAAATGACAATGAAAATTAAAAGAAAAACGAAATACCCCTGTTGCCTATTCTTAGTGGCTTCTGGAACCCACAGGATCATGAGAAAGTCCATCAGCCGGGGGAGCGGGAAGGGATTAGAAGCGGGGTGTAAGGAATTGGTTGGCTTGAGCCACTAACAACTTATAGTATTCTTAGGCTTATAGGAATGTACACCCTGAATATTAAAAAGCTCACCACTCTGCATTACATGGGGAGGTTTTTATATGGAGGAAAGAAAAAATAAACATTTTCTGTTCCCCACTATCCCAGTTATACAACAAGACTCCAGGTTTGGGGCTAGTACAATGGGAGAGGTTCAGAAAGGTGAACAATTGTGGTGTGTGTGTATTTTCCCCTCCCCTACTAAAAACTACCACCATGAGCCACAAACAGTGCTAAGGCTGCTGTTCCAAGATGACTAAGATCCCTGAAAATGAGCGCATCTGATGATACACTGCAACATTTTGTTGAGCTTCCCAGTAAAAGAAAGATCCCTGTGTTCTGTCCCATCCTTCCAAAGTTCTGTCACATTGTAGTGAAGCATTAGGGAACCTTTTTGGCCCAGTGGGCCAGACCTTTATCTGTCCCCACCCCCATGGGCCAACTTTGATAGATGGGTGGGGCATTATGACATCAAAATGATGTCAGATGCTTGGCAGGTGGATTGCCCCACCGACCTTTAAAAGACCCTTGCACAACACTTCCTGAGCTCCAAACAGCCATCTGGTTGTCAGGCACTGGGGAGTCACAGCTCAAGGGGCTTTGCTAGCCCTAAATTCATAGCACTGTATGAGGAGGAAGCAATTCTGTCAGGAACAGACTTGATCTGTGGTGGTTAGACTCATGTGAGGCAGGAAAAAACTGCCCCTTTCCTAGTGGTGTCTCTGAATGCACATTTGTAATTTCCCCCACATAACTGAATAGCTCCCACAAGGAAGAGAAATTGACTGCATCTGGAAACACTCTTATATCTAGGACAATTTGGAGACACTTGCTTAACATCACCGCTCTACTGTCCATGAAATTCAGCTGGTTCTACTTTTGCACTTGTGAGCTGCAATGCTTAATGAAGACATTAAATTTCAAGCCACAACACCAGTGGATTTTTGCTGCCTCTGCAGTCTCTTTACAAAAGCTGCAATAGCATTAACAGGCTGAGTGCTAATGCATTTCCTATCTCTGTGTACATATATAACACATGGTGAATATGCAGTGCTACCATTTTTATCCTTATGCAAACATATCTAGGATGCTGCAAAGCAGTCCCTGTAGCCAGATGTTTTTACCAGGTAAAACTGGTTCCACAGAACTGGACCTGCATTACAAACAAGCCACTTAACGTCCACAACATACTAATAATGTCTGCCAAGAAAGGAACTTAAGTACTTTTTCGTGTATAAGCTGAGATATTTTTATTTAAAAACTATGTTAAATTTTGGTGATCGTCTTATACACAGATAGTGCATAGGGGGGACGTGTGATTGGTTGCTGCCGGGAGCTGGAAATTGTCAGCAGCTACTTGGCGTGTCACTGGTGGCTGCGGCAAGGGCTGGTGTTGATTTGGTGTCGCTGTGGTAAATGGGCGGCTTTAGTGGTGCATGCGAGTGGCAGCATATGTCAGGCGGGTGTGCGATTTCCAGAAATCTCCCCCCCAAAAAGCTCAACAACTCTGAGCAATCTGAATTTTGAGTCCCCCAAAATAGGGGATGTCTTATACATTCATCCTACAAGCAATTTGACCTTGGAGACTGTCTTCAGTGGTCATTTTTATTGTAAATACATAGGCTGTGATACACAAGTGCTTGTGGGCCAGGAAATTAATAATTAGGACTACATACAGAAAATGTTTGAGAAGGAGTTATAACACTATTAGGCTAATAACTATGCAGAGTGTTAATGGGACCATCTGAAAACTATCAAATAGTGGTCTTCATAACACAGCTACAGAACTTCAAATGTGGGTTATAAACACATTAGAATGAGAACTGAAACTCTGTGTGGACCTTCTTAGGGCTTAGCCATGTTTTCTAAGATAGAGTAAATTGATATTCTTCATTCAGGCTACTATGCCTGTTCTTTCTGGGGTGGATCAGGGGGAAACTACAACTTTCTACTCCCACCACTTGAAATTCGGGCTGGCATTGTTACAAACTGAAATTTTTATAACTTTTGGGCTGAACTGAGAAATGAAAACAAGACCAAACACAGCAGGCATAGAGGTGATGCTGCCTGTGGACTGCATCCAAGCAGCTTCTCATTTCAAAGCATAGTGGTATTTCTAGGCTTGAAAAGGTAATATATATTTAGCCTTCATTGTTTCAGAGAGTGCCTTGAAAAAGCTTGAGGGTATCTGTGTTTGACAGGTTCAATAAACAGAAAGCATTTCTACCTTTATTATGTTGCACTACCCAAGAGGCTACTATTTTTATAAATAAAAAAAGACAAGCACCTGTGTTTTTAGGATTAACTACCTTTTTGCAAAATTTTGCTGTGATGCAAGCTCTCAAGCTCTCAGCACATAGTGATGGTCAGAGTGTTTAGCATATGTACCTTTGTATAGGGAAAGGTAAAGGGACCCCTGACCATTAGGACTAGTCGTGGCCGACTCTCGGGTTGCAGCACTCATCTCGCTTTATTTGCCGAGGGAGCCGGCATATACCTTCCAGGTCATGTGGCCAGCATGACTAAGCCACTTCTGGCAAACCAGAGCAGTGCACGAAAATGCCATTTACCTTCCCGCCAGAGCGGTACCTATTTATTTACTTGCACTTTGACGTGCTTTCAAACTGCTAGGTTGGCAGGAGCAGGGACCAAGCAATGGGAGCTCACCCCGTTGTGGGGATTTGAACCACCAACCTTCTGATCGGCAAGTTCTAGGCTCTGTGGTTTAACCCACAGCGCCACCCGCGTCCCTTAGTATGCCAAAAGGCTAAAATCACCACCAAAGCCCAATATGTTGGGAAATGTGAAACTGATTTTAAAAACACAACAAAATAAAACTGAAATGCAGCTGCAGATGCTCTTCTAGAAATTTTTGAACTAGAATTTTTTTCCTATATTAATTTGCATTGACAAATGTTCAGTTTTCTTTGGAAATTGTTCTGGTGCCCTAGAGAGTGATCTAATTTAGCTGGTTCGCTTTACTTGTATTTAGTTAATGAAGCTAAACTCCCATCCTTACCTAATACAGTGGTACTTCTGGTTAAGAACTTAATTCGTTCTGGAGGTCTATTCTTAACCTGAAACAGTTCTTAACCTGAGGTACCACTTTAGCTAATGGGGCCTCCCAGTGCTGCCGCGCTGCCACCACGCGATTTCTGTTCTCATCCTGAATCAAAGTTCTTAACCCAAGGTACTATTTCTGGGTTATTAACCTGAAGTGTCTGTAACCTGAAGCGTCTGTAACCCGAGGTACCACTGTATTGTATTTGCAACTGGCATTTGCAACTGAATTGTATTTGCAACTGGCATTCATTCATCATTACTAATGAACTTATGGAACAGAGTATTTTCCACAGAAAAATAAGGCACTGGGTAATCTTCTGCCCCACATTGCTGTCTACAAGGGAAAGGTTTTCTTATCTGTATACTTAACCCCTTTATGCCTTTGACCATTTTCTCGCTAACTGCTTCCCCATCCAAGAAACAAGGCATTCAAATCCTTTCTCCTGCAGGTAGGCAAGCAGGCGAAGTGGAGCCTATTTTGAGTGAAGGAGGGGACAGCCTAAAGAGATGGGTTAATACTCCTGCTGAAATGAGATTTGCATTCCACCCTTGGCCACAATCCAGCTTTTAAGAAATGGCATTTGTAATCTATTTCCCAGGCCCTGAATTTTGCATATCCAAGTTTAAAGTGAATTTTAAGTGCCTTGCCTTGGTGAAACATCATTGGTGAAGGCCATTGAAACAATTTCAATGAGATTCCCAAAGGCAGTCTCCAGAGAATACACCTCTTGTATCATTTTGCACAAGGCCATTCCTCAAATAATATATTGGTAAAGAATGAATGAATGAATGAATGAATAGATGATAAATAAATAAAGCAGTTTCACCTCTGTTTGTTAGTGCCAAACTTGCAATTCTTCAGCAGCTAGAAACAAAGGACCTCTGAGAATTAACACATGAATAATCACAGATACTGCCTTTGTTTTTGGATATTTTCCCACATTTGGTAGCAAAGTAACCTTGGCTGAGATGCAAAGGAGTCCTTTCAGTCAGCAGCCTCTCACTTTCAATTCCCGTGCATCATCTTGATCAAGTGTGCAGAATGACACATCTACTCTGTTGTATAAAGGTTCTGTGAAATTCAGATACACCTCTACTACCCAATGCCTCTTTTTGATCATCCAAAAGTAATAGTGAGGTAATACCTTTATTGGTTTCAGCTAAGGGCCAAATGTGACTATGATGCTTTAAATATGCAAATTAAATGTGTTTGAAAATGTATAGGTGTGGTGTTTCCGATCAGCATCATGACATGCAGGGAGAGGGTAGGTAACCTTTTGCCTCTGCAAAAAAAATATCTCAGGTCCCACCAAATGCTGCAGACAGAAAAGTATTGTCACTGTCCCTTTGAACATATAAAAGGCAGCAGTTACTGGGGTTGTCATCTCTGGTAGGAGGACTTCATGGTATGCACAGTGTCCTGCAAACAATCCAAGGAAATTGCCAAGAGAGTGTGTGACAATCAACCTAGAAATGCAATTGCGTCTTTCCTAGTCCAGGAAAAGCTCCACAATTGGCCTTGGGCAAACAAGATATTGAATATTGCGTAATCTCCTTTGCAATTATTTCTGAAAAGCTTAACATTTGAACCCCAAAATGATCTCTCTGTGATGAGCTACAATGCATCAATCATTACTGAAAAAACCAGTCTACTCAGATGCCAACTTTGTTCTCAAAGGAGAGCCCCAATGGGACCAGCAGTCATTCTCTGCATTGGCTTCTCATTTGCGGAATGCTCTCCCCAGGGAGGCTCACCTGGTACCTTCATTATACATCTTTAGGCCCCTGGCAAAAATGTTCCTCTTCAACCAGGCCTTGGACTGATTAACATTCTTTGTCCTTTTAAATGTGTTTGTAGGATGGAGGGGCTATTGCTTTGCTTTGTTTTTATTATGCATTTTGTGTTTTTATTTTGTATTTTGTATTTTTATGTTGTGAACTGCCCTGAGATCTTCAGATGAATGGCAATATATTACTTTAATAAATTAGTAAGTGAAAGGGAATAATATTGTCTTGAGCACTGGTCTCTACAAAATAGGGACAAGTCACCTCAAACCAAATACTAGTGCATCCACCAAAAGAAAGAGAAACACTTGTCTGTGGTATAAATTAAATGTGTCAGTGGTATCCCATTGTTTTCAAAGCAGGCGCAGTCAAGCAGCTGAATACTGCACTTGACTCAATGGCAACAATACCAAGTACTATGGACAGCTGCCTCAGTGCACCCACACTGGAAGCAATGGGGTGCCATCAAAATATCCCAGCCATGCCACCCCTCCTAGAAACCATTATACACAGTGCCCTGTATCACACTCACCCATCTTTGGCCAGATGATGCCGGAAGAAATCATTGGCAGCTAGTTTGATGGCTTTTTCTGGAGTCACTAGTGTCAGATTCACTGCAGCACCTGGGCAAGAAATATGCAGAACAGAATGTTAAGAGAATTAGGGAAGACTTAAAAGCTAAAAAATTGTGTTTTCTTGGTGACCATCAACCTCACCCAGAAAACTGAGCTGGAGGAGATAAGGCACTGTAGAATCAACAGAAGCTAGAAATGCAGACCAATTCTAGGAGCCACACCAGAAAGAAAACGTATGCTATGTTGGAAGCCAGTGGTGGTACCCATTTCCATCCAAACCAATGTTTGCTACTACATTAGCAATTGCCTCCCCTGCCATACTGTGGCATAGGATTCATTCAGTACTAACTGGGACCATGGGTGCACTCCATTCAGATGGGACAGGGAGGAGGGTCTTTCCTCTAGTGGGGCAGAGCCAGCCAGTCCACTGCCAGCAATCAGATGCTGCTTCAGTTGCATATGCACAAACTGCTACTTGCCCTGCACCATCTAGATCAGAACCTGTGGCCCTCCAGATGTCGCTGGTCTACATCTCCAATAATCCCTGCCTATTGTCCATGTTGCCTGGGGCTCATGGGAGCTGAGAGCCCAACAACTTCTGGAGGGAACAGTCCACCCTGAAAAAAGCCCTCCTTCAATAGCTCAAGGCTTAGAAGGAGTCGTGAATTTTTCTCTTCCAGAGGCATGCCTCTCTTTCCTCTGCCAACCAAACAGGTTACATCTGTCAAAAAGTGTTAAAAGGCATTGCTCCCTTTAACATACTATGCCCTGACCCAAAGGTCATGCACATTAATGGAGCACACCTCAATTTTGGGGGGAAAGGAAGAGCTAGGAGATGGAAACCCTGGTTAAATTCTCACCTCAACCATCTGTTCACTGGGTAGCCTTAGACAAGCCACTGTCTGCTTCACACACACATACATCCAGCGGAAATTAAGGTACTCATCTACTTTATAGAATTGTTGTAAAAATTGCTGAGTTCATGTATGCAAAGCACTTTGCTAAGTATTTATTTTGCACCACAAAAGAGAGAGAGAAGTATTTCCTGTAGGAACTCTGCATAAGCATCTCTACTTAATTAACAGCATACACTGACCTAACTGTGACCTCAAGCTCCGTTGTTCAGAACTAAAACTTGCCTCAGTTCAAAAAGTGTTCAATCTATGCATCCCTATCAGGGTCAGCATCAGGGGTTGGCAGCTAGTTTGCAGCATACCATACCAAAGCACCCTTTCTCCAGTTACAACAGTAGGCACACACCCAACTCTGTCCTCTGGTATGTAAACAGCACGTGACGTTCACATGGTGAATGTGTGTACTCTATTATTGGGAGCAACAAACAGAAAATCCCTCTGAAGGCATTACAAACTGTGTGCTGCTCTGGATAACAAAGGAAAGCAGCATTAGCGACACTAGAGTGACCCATGCCACTGAGGTCACTTAGGAACGGGAATCCAGTTTCGGCCGCTGCTTTTCCTCCATGAGAAGGATGACCTCTCGTTTGCTTGTTTCCCAACTATGCAGAATTCACAGAGTACTTTGCATGACGAATGGCCATCTGCAGTAGATTAGGGCAAGAGCCATCTCCTGAACAATCTCTTCCTCTAAAGGTTGCTTACACTTGAGATTCAGGGCCAAACTAGACATGGTGCTAAAGGCATCCCTGGGGTCAGGAGTCAGAACAGCTCTGAAGCCCTCACCCAACAGGGAACCACTGCCACCCACTGGAGCCCTGTTTCTTCTCTTCTTTGCTGTTGTCACTTCTTCACCTGGCCCTCTAAGCTAGCAGGAGCAAGGAGGAGAAACATCCACCTCATCTTGCTTTGCCTCTCCCCTCTAGCCAGCTGGGCAGGCTGGGCCCCAAAGGGAAAGGTCATGGGAATGGGTATTAGCAGGAGAAGTGGGAGCTCATTCAAGGAGAGTGGTTGAGCGTAGAGCTGGCACTGATTCCTATCATCTAGGTAAGGCTATCAAAGACTGGCATATTCTTTCTTGCTAAATGTAAAGGTAAAGGGACCCCTGACCATTAGGTCCAGTCCTGACCGACTCTGGTGTTGCGCGCTCATCTCGCTCTAGTCACTCTCCCACTTGAACTCTTTTCAGCATACAAAAACTTGGTGCACTATATACTAATACTAATGAAACAGCTTCTGGGTCAATATTTTTGTATCTCAAATGAATTAAAGTCAGGAAAAATGTATTTCCAGATAAAAGGTCAATCTGTGATTTTCTTCTAAATCTTTAATGTTTTCAGCAAAGCTGCTTGATGGGGGAAGGGGGGGAGCTATAATAATCCTTGTCCTCAGTAACCCAATGTGGCTGCAAATCACTGGAGAAAGACAAGCACACCTCCACTGACTCCCAGTATATTTTAGTCTCCGAAATGCAGTCCTCGGCATACAGGCCAGGGGTGTTGATGCTAGACGTTGCCTAATTTACTAGGGTTGAAATGTAGAATTGCTCATAAATAAGGCTGCCAGGCTTCAGACGCCAGCAAATGACTGGGAGGCAGAGCAGACAGTCACCATAAAGCCAGCATTTTACAAGGTTTTACTAAGGGCCCCATAAACCTTTGATAGATTGACTACACATCAAGAACAACTATCTGGTTGATTTGTTGCTCTCCTAAAATGTTTCATGTATTCCTTTCCATTTAACAAAATCCTAAGGCATTTCTCATAAAATATATTTTATTATAAAATATTGTTCTATATACATCCTTCTCAAGCAAAGTAGTACTGTTTAATTTGTTGCTTTAATTGGTAATGAATCAACACTGGGAAATTTTTGCTAACCATCAATGTGCTTGTACAAGTCAACCAGTTTAAAAAAAAAAAGTCAACCATATGGAAGCATTAAATATTAGAAAGAAACCAGATAGAATGTGTGGTTTTTCTTCCCTTCTGCATCAGTCATCTAATTTCCTGCCATACATTTGCAAATGCAACAAAGGTTCTACTTTTGTTATCAGAATATATTACCAAAAATATATGCAGTTGTGTATAGGCAATGTCCTAATCCACACAATTGTGGTCAATGAATCTGAGGGTTATGAATATTTTTGCACCTATCTGCATTTATCAGGCTAAAGAGAAAATAAACTTCAGCAGAGCTGATGTTTGACGCAAGTGGGATCAGCGTCAATGTACTACTGCATGCTGCTGGAGGACACAATCGGAGAGGTTATAGAACAGCCACAAAGTGTATAAATATACTATGTATTGAAGTTAAATAAAGCCTCATTATGTTCCATCCAGCAGCTAGGAATAGTCTGCCTGTTACAGTGGGAGCCTGGGGATGACGTTGAGGGTATTCTTAGTAAGAAGGCTGCCTGCCTTGGGTGGTCTGTGCTGCTCCAGTTCTGTGCTGCAGAGACCATTTGGCAAAGGTTTGGCCCTGGCACACTCACAACGCAAAAGGAAACCGATGCAGAGCAAACTGGAGGGAAGCTTCATGCCCTCAGTGTCCAAGGGCTCACTAGAATAGGAGCTGCCATCCATTGCAATGCAATGCATCCAATGCAAACCATTTCTGTTTTGTACATCTATATTTTCCCACGTGTCCAGAGCGGGCACATGACGAACGATGAGCTTGACACTAAGTAAAATCTCAACTGCTTGCTTGTTACAACGGATTTGTCAGAGCTGACACAAAACACAGCCGTTTGCTTCCCTGTCTAGGGACTGCTCTCCACTCAACTGCTCAACCAGCCAATCCTAATGCAGCTTCCACTCCACGCATCTCTGTCTGTCTGCCCACCACCCACCTGTAACTTGGCAGCAAGAACACTTTGCCCTCAACCGTCAGTCACGGCATCCCCATTGCCCAAAGCCAGTCCCCTTTTCTGGGAAACCTGACCAAGATCTGGTAAGATCCTATTCAACTGGGAGAAACAAACTTCAAAGGTCATTCAACTTGGACTTGCGTAATCAACTAATTAAAGGTAAACTGTCAATAGTGAACTGTGCTGCCAAGGTGATACAACCATGCTTTACTGCATTAATGCTTCTTATAAACAGATAAATATCTGCACGCTCTTGCAATTCTATACTACAAGAAAATGAATGAGATTCCAGTTGTGACTGCACCCTCCTAATCACATGAAAAACTCCCAAGGTTTACAGCTGTTTGAACTCCAGCTATGTGTCTTTGATCTCTGACCACACACAGAAATATGCAAGCCAAGATAGATAAGACATGTAAGATTAACTGAAAGGTAAATTGGCTAATTTGTTACATGCTTCCTCCCCTCTGCAAGCACCGACTACTTTTTATTATCCAAGAGAGCCTTTTTGCTTTTAAACAGCTGCAAGATTAGCAAAAATTCAGCACAGATGAAGTTTTTCCTCAGTGTGCAGATACAGTGGTGGGAAGAGCTCTACCTGCTGGGTTTCAGCTTCTCACGCAGCCACTAGAGTCATAGGAGACCACCTAGGAAAGAACCAGCAACTGTAGCAACCAAGAATTAGCCTCTGGAACCCACTGCTACAATTGCTGATCCCCTTGTACAGGAGCCCGGGCACTTAAAAAACTGCAGTGTGCTGTTTCCATCTTGATAAAAAGAATCCCTTCCACACACTTAGTCAGAATCAAAATAAGAAGTAAAAGTAGCAGTAACCTTTTCCACGGAAAGAAATTCCAAGCCAGATTGTCCTATAAAGCCATTCTGAAGTCAAGAATTTGAGCACACCAAAGAAAACACAGACCAAAAAACTTTCCCACTATAAAGTTTATTTTCAAGCAGTCTCCTGTTGGGGAAATATTTGCATCTGATGATACTGCCTTTTTTCCATCCAGTATTTGGTTGAATTTGGCACTGGATACAAAAGGGTTTCTCATTCAGGGCATAACCCATACTCTAATGGTGTGGTCTGGAAGAACAACACACTCCAGCAGTAAAAAAGAGTGAGGGAAGAAGCCATATTCATTGCAAACTGGGAAACGCCACAAAACATTGCATGCGAAATTAGTGTGCGCAAAAATTCTTCAACTCAAGTAAAAAATACCATCTGTAAGCACAAGTCAGTGTCTAGAATTCTGCCCTCTTTGCAGTGAAGATGAACTAAGCTAGATTTTGCTAAAGATAAAAATCTCCAGAAAAAGAATCCTGGAAAAGATGTTATCAAGTGGCACCCTCCAGTTCTTCTGCATTTTTCTGTCCATTTCTGCTTTATATTTCTTTCCAATGGAATAGTCCCTTACTGCATTGCTCCAATTACATTAGTTGATTCAGTTGTTTTAACTGATTAATTAACTGAATCAGTGTGCTGATGTCAAATAAATCTGCATAAAGTAAGAAGGACAGGAACAAAAAGAAACAAGAAAGCACTTTGCTAAATGATGCGGGCATATCTCATAGCTGATGCCACCTTGGTGGTGCAGAAACTCTGCTCTTCTTATTCACCATATCTCACCCCATAGGCAAACCTACACAAAAATTAGCGCTCTAGGCCTGAGAAAAGCTTTGCCTGTTGAATTTCAAATTACCATGCAGATCCTAAAGGTACAGAACACCAGGACTAAATGTTGGCAACCGAAATCCAGGAATAGCATATTTTCCTCCTTCTCCAACAAGGCTTCCTACTGTGATAAAACATTCATAATAATGCAGCTTAACACTGACCTCTGTACATGCCAAAATACCCTTCGGAACGGATTGTCTTGATAAGGCAGTCAGACCTATTGAAAAGATGGAAGACAAGGAAAGTCACTGATTGGGGCTTTAAGCATAGTTTCAGTCCCTTGATACAACATAAGTCATTACAAATAGTGTTTTAAGTCTGGCCACATTTCTCAGCTGGCTGCTCTTTGTCCTGTGTTAGTCATCTGGCTGCAGGTGAGAAGAGCAGGCAATTCATACACCTCAGCAGGCTTCACTAGAAAGGCAGGAAAGAGATGGAACATTTTTTTCCAGTTTTATGCTGGTGGAAAAATGGAAGTCTTTGTAAAAACTGATACAAGACCAGGTGCAGCAAAAAGCAACAGCACCTCTCTCTGAAGGATGCACTGCCTTTCATAAGACATATCAGAATAACCCCCAGGAGTTATCCTTAGCTAATTAAAAGGCAATGCCAGAAGCAAAACTGCTTTCCTGATCTACAGATTTATTTGGAATCATGTACCTAATGCTTTTTGCTTGTCCCCATGCTAAAGCCTACAGATGAACGGGGGGGCATGGAGTGCAATGCTATTCTTGTCCACTCAAAAGCATCCGCTGAGTTCAATGGTACTTACTCAAAGGTAAGTGCACATAGGATTGCAGCTGTAATCCATTAGGAATATTGAGTATGTAGGGGCTTGTATTGGATTTTTGATGGCTCAATTATTAAAGTTAATACCCTGTACAAATGACAACTAAGAAGTTAATCATGAATCGTTTTTAAAACATGAATTTTTAAAACTGAAACTTAAAAAAAATATATATATGGTCTATAATAAGAGATGACAGGGTGGGTGACAGGAGAAGGACTGTTGCACATTTGATAGTAGTATAGGAGGAAGAAATTCTCTGTTCTAAACAACTACTAAACAACTAGTGCAAGACCCAAATGTAAAACTGGAAAAACTGGAAAAAAATAAGCACAGTACTGCAAAGCACCTTTACTGTGCAAATTGATTGTTCAAAAAAGAAATGATTGATGAATAACTACTACACAATTTCTTTCACTTTGTAACTCAAGTACTTACATGCTTGTGTACATTCTCTGGCCATTCTGCTGATTCTGTAGGCGAGTTTTTGCCAGGTCAATAGGAAATACACAGGTGACCCCAATTAGCCCAGCTATCCCTCCATTGATCAGCTTGGCAGGTAAACTGTGAGGAAAAGTGATAGAGAGGCACAAGAAGACATCAAAAGGCGAAATAACTATAGCAGCCATATGTTCAATCAAAATACATGAGCAATAATAGTAATAAATAATAATAATACATTTTATTTATACCCCACCCTCCCTGGCCAGAGCAGGGCTCAGGGCGGCTAACACCAGTAAAATTACAATAAAAACATAATGGGGGGGGGGACCAATTTAAAATACAGGTTAAAATACAATTTAAAATGCAGCCTCATTTTAAAAGTAGCCCATAGATCAAAACCATAAGGGGAGGGAAGCATAAGGGTCAGACTGAGTCCAAACCAAGGGCCAGGCGGAACAGCTCTGTCTTGCAGGCCCTGCAGAAAGATGTCAAGTGCCGCAGGGCCCTAGTCTCTTGTGACAAAGCGTTCCACCAAGTCGGGGCCAGTACTGAAAAGGCCCTGGCCCTAGTTGAGACCAATCTAACCGCCTTGCAACTTGGGACCTCGAAAGTGTTGTCATTTGTGGACCTTAGGGTCCTCTGCGGGGCATACGCGGGGAGAGGCGGTCCCGTAGGTACTAGCACCTCCGAAAAATCTCATTGCATCTTAGGGACCAACAGGTTTGTTGTGGTGTAAACTTCCATGGATTAGAGTCCCATTCATCAGATGGGTTAGTTGTGGAGACTCCTGTTCATGAAAAGTTATGGTACTTAAGGAATCACAAGACTCTTAGCTGGTTTTTCCGCACCAGACTAGAGTTCCTCATTTGGAATGTGTCTATTCAGATACAAGATCAATGGGTGCCTGCTGTCAAGCAAGCATGTGTACCATTGCCATAGAAAAATCTACATAGTCTCATGGTCACGGGACATCAGAAATTTTTTTCATGGAAAGCCTCAGATTCACATAATTCTTTTATGATTGCAACAGCAGGAAAAAAGAAAAAGAAATAGTAGTGGTAGCGTCCATAGTAATGACTCACTAGTTGCACAAAAGCAGTATTGTGGAACTTACTTGCATTTGTTGATTTCAGAATAAAGAAGCCTAAGAGCAGGAAACCCACCTCTCAAACGAAGTTAAGTTTAAAAGAACCCCCTCCCCAAAAAAAACTTTATATCTTTGTGCCCAGTCATATATTATGGCCTATAATGCCTGGCACTGAGCCTATATCAGAATGTTTATCAGAAACAGGGGGAGTGAGAAATGAGCTCCACTTTGGTCAGCTGACAAAAGAACTCTGAGGGCTTTCGAATAGGCCAGGAATGGGACAGCTGGTCATACAGAGGATGGTCTCAACAAGAGAGACATAATAGCCTTTAAAAAAAAAAAGTTATCCAGAGCTGATTATTCCAAGTTTGTATTTCATGATTTATAAACAGTGAAAATCATGGAGCCTTCCCTTTCTCTAAATCTGAAACTATAGTAAATTAACACTGGGCCACCTTGGAAATTCAGCAGATTATGAAAAACATCCCAGAGTAAAGTTTATAATGACAATCCCATTGTATTCTGCAGCACAATTCTGCAAGTTGACAAAGAATCTCTTACAGAAAACAGGTGTAAACCAGTATTCTCACTCTCCAACCCACACTCCCTGGTGCATGTTATGCAGCCTAAATATTATCAGTTGAGTACAGCCAGGCAGCTGGACTAATATAAATCCAGACACTTACCTACATACAAAATAAACCATGAAAACAAAGCCCACTATACTCTCAAAATCAGAAACACTAGAAAATCTGAAAGGTCCAGACTATAGAAGTTGCATAGAACACATGGATGAACAGAAAAGTCTTTGTCTGGCACCAAAAAGACCACAAAGAGCAGGCATCCCCAAACTCGGCCCTCCAGATGTTTTGGGACTACAACTCCCATCGTCCCTAGCTAACAGGACCAGTAGTCAGGGATGGTGGGAATTGTACTCCCAAAACATCTGGAGGGCCGAGTTTGGGGATGCCTGACAAAGATGGTGCAAGGCTAGCTTTCATGGGAAGGCTATTGCATAAGTGAGTACCACTATTGAAAAAGATCCCCCCCCCCCAATTGGTTATCAGGCCACCTGAATCAAGTCTTTGAAGAGGGTCTTAAAGTTCCACCACATGCATATGGCAGAGGACATTTTTTCAATCTGGTCCCAAATGGTTTAGGCTCTATGGATCAAAATCAGACCTTTAAATTGGGGCTAGAACTAGATGGACACAGTTAATATAGTCAAACTGCCCAGCACCAGCTATTAGTATTGTGCCCTATTCTGGAACAACTGTATTTGCAGACTTTTTTTATTGGGTGGTCTATATACAATGCATTGCAATAGTCTAAAATGGAAGGTTACCAGAACATGGGTAATTGTAGCCACACTATCTCTACCCAAACAAGGTTGCAGCTGGTGAATTAGCTGAAGCTGATAACAGTGCTTTGAGGAACATAGGTCTCTTAGCTTCAAATGAAAGCGCTGGATCAATAAGCACCCCCAGATTGCAAACTGTGGTCCTTTATGGGGGATGGTATCCCATGTAAAATAGGCTGAAAATAATCACCTGGGTGAATGAACCACTATCAGCATTCTTGTTTGAACTGAGTCTCAGTTTATTCACCTCACCCAGCCCATAATCACTCCCAAATACTGGTTCAGGGTTGTGACAACCTCAGTCAGTTAAGTCCAACGAAAGTGAGAGAGAAAGCTGGGTGCCATCTCCTTAGGGGGACAAATCAGATCAAGTCTCAGGATAACCTCTCCCAGCAGCTTCATGTAGATGTTAAACAGCAAGGAAACCCTGTGGACTCACAAAGCACTAAGGGGTGAAGAGTATTATCCCAGCACTACTTTCCAGAAATGGCTATCAAAAAATGAGTAGAACTACTGCTGAGCAGTGCCTCTCTAACCTACCCTAGACAACCGATATCAAGAAGGACACCATTTGTGATGGCACCAAAAGCCTTTAAGGAGTCCAGGTCAGAGAATCAAAAGGGTTGCGCTTCCCTTGTCGTTCACTCAAAAAAAGTAATCCCACGGGGCAACCAAGGGAGTTTGTTGTCCCACAGCTAGTAGTTCTCTGTGTCGTCCTATCCTGCATTTTTAAAAAACCACACACATTAAAACCTGTTGTCTCAATTATAAGATGTGTCAGTAAGAGGATCTCTTTTCCCTGAAACCATTAAAATAACAAAATCCTCAACTCTTTGTCAGAAGACAACACTCATTGTCTCGCTAAGGCTCTCTCTACAAAAGCTGCTCTTAGGTAACAATGAAATTGGAAAATCACTCGTGAAATAGACAATGGCTGGACGTAAGCAGAGCCAAAGGATCAGAAGGCATTTTCTCAAAGGGCAACAGCAAGTAGAAAAGCTGCTCAGATTCTCAGAGGGAGACTCGCTTTTCAGGAAAGGTCTAGCAGCACACCCAAAATGGTTGATGCGGAAGAGCCAGCCATTAAGCAGAAGTATCAAAGTCGGGCCTTGACAACTCACCTGAGCATTACGTGCCATTTGCTGTGATATGTTCTGTGTCTGTTAAAAAGCTCTGTTGTCTGTTAAACAGACACTGCAAGAACACTTGCTTGATTCCATTCTAAAGTCACAGATTGCTGCGACGGTACAAAACGACAAATTAGCTACATGATTACAGCATATGCCAGGGGTTGGCAACCTTTTCATCCTAGTGGGCCAGATCATCATCATCTCCCATCCCCCAGTGGGTAGAGTAGCCCACCTGACAAAGTTGAACCATGGGGTTGGGGGGGAGTAGTCTGCTTCCCCAGCATGCTTCCCCAAAGGGAACAAGCATCCAGCAGGACTAAACCCGTCAGCTAACATCACCCAGTGAGTGACAGGCAGCTGTGGTTTGCAGGGAATGACCTCACATGCCAACTTGGAGCGCCTGTCGGGCCAAGGTTGGCCAGTGAGCCAGAGGTTCCCCACCTCTGGTTTATGCCCTAACATCTTGTAGTTCATTGCCTGCTGGTCAACTGTAAACCCACAAAATATAAAATACTTTGGTTTATTAAGACAACAACGGTGACATAAATAATAGAGATATGGTGAGGACCAAGTTTTTAGTTTGATATTTGGTACCTTAAAAGGACTCAGGACCACAATACCTCAAGGACCGCCTCTTTCCATATGAACCTACCCAGACCTTGAGATCATCTTCTGAGGCCCTCCTTCTTGTGCCTCCTCCTTGAGAGGTCCAGAGGGTAGCAACACGAGAAAAGGCCTTCTCTGTAGTGGCTCCCTGTCTGTGGAATGCCCTCCCCAAGGAAGTTCGCATGGTGCCTTCATTATACATCTTTAGGCGTCAGTCAAAGACATTCCTTTTTAACTAGGCCTTTGGTTGATCTATGCCCTTTTAAAATGTGTTTTTTTTGGGGGGGGGAGGGCTATTGTGTTTTTATTATGTATTTTGTGGTTTTATATCTTGCTTTTATTCTGTGAACTGCTCTTATACCCCCTGGTATAGGGTTATATATAAATTCAATTATTATTATTAGTAGTAGTAGTACCCAGAATTTTGTGTGTTGGCTACCAAAGAGGAGATAACTTATTGCTTGTATAGCATATTAGGAATTGTTAACTTGTTCCTGGATCCAAATTCGTTGCTGGAGGGTCAGGTAGCCTCAGTTGAAAGGAAAACCTTTTACCAGCTATGGCTGTTACATTCTCTATAACCATTATTGGACAGGGATGGTCTGGCCACAGAAGATTCAGGCATTGGTAACCTCTAGACTTGATTACTGCAATGTGCAGTACATGGGGCTACCATTGGGCCTGGTCTGGGGGCTCCAGCTGGTGCAAAATGCTTCAGTCAGACTATTGGTGGGGTAAGACTCTCCCTAGCACATAACACCTATTAAGCTTTTCTATAGCACTAATTTTAACCCCTAGAAAAACATGCCATTACTATCAGATATTATGCCTCCGTTTCATGTAATTTCTGCAACATCACCCATTGCTTTAAATATTTGGTAAATATTCACCCAATGGGAAGCTGTCATAGATCGCCTTCCAGTAATAGATAGGCAAGACTCACAAAGCTATTTCCCATGAAAACAGGCAATATATTTCTTAGTAACCCTACTTGACTTTTCACCTTCCATTTTCCTTATACTTCCCCCCACCCCGCAACGTTTGCAGCAAAAAAAAACCAACAACAACTCTGCAACATCATTTGCCTATCCTGACTGTGCAAAAGGCAAAAAGAACTCAGAATTAAGAATAATTAAAATAAGATCACTGCACAGTCTTACTTTATAGCCTCAAACTTTGCAGCCTTAAATTGCATGCATACTATATTTGTAAGAAGCAGAATTCTGATGAGACATTTTGCTCCCTGATTTGATCTTCTCACAGAGGAAAGAGTTGAAATTGCACAACTTTGCACAACATCAAAGTCCTTTTCCCTCCCTGCTGATAGTTAGGAAGGGATCTGAAGTGTTGGATAAAATCTGGCTGGAGGCTGCATATGGCCTGTTTTAACTCCTCTAGACTTTCTATTTCCCAGATAAATATGTACATTCATTAAAAGATGTTTGCGTGCCCCAATTTTTTATTATTGGTATTTCAAAGGTGCATTCTTGTGCCTCTAAAATAAATTAATAATATTGCCAGTATCATACAAAACTTATTTATCTTACTTCTATTTTAAACGTCAGAATTTAACTTCGCTCCTGATTTCAATGGGAGTTAAATCAAGTTATGATTAACTTGTCCCATTAAATTAACATGGATCTAGTTCTAAGGACAAACAGGCCCATATACTCGTGGAAAGTAATTCCACTATGCAATATGAGTGCGAGTTTGATTGTTTACTAATTTCCCCCGGCTGAATCCACTCACATTACATTGTATGCTGCCGTATGGAGTGTCCTGATAACCAGCTTTTTGTAGAGTGCAAGTGGCTGCCAAAAGGAGGGGAACAGAAAAGACCTGGTGCAGACAGAAACAACAACCCAATTCTTTGCATCCCACTGCAAAAGTGTATCTATCCACCTCAAAATCTAACAACTGGGCCTGCTCCCAAACATGCAGGATGTCTAAAGCTTATGAATCACCTATGCAGATATGATTTCAAGCATGTGGGTCCTTGTATCAAAAGTATTCCTGTCCCATGGAATACAGGGCAGACTCTCAGATAAGTGGGCACAGCATTGCAACCTGAATGTTTGAGTCTGCTCCATGTGCTGTTCCTCCTCTTCTGTTCCAACCACAAGACCATCAGAAGAAGAAGAAGAGTTTGGATTTGATATCCCGCCTTTCACTCCCTTTAAGGTGTCTCAAAGCGGCTAACATTCTCCTTTCCCTTCCTCCCTCACAACAAACACTCTGTGAGGTGAGTGGGGCTGAGAGACTTCAAAGAAGTGTGACTGGCCCAAGGTCACCCAGCAGCTGCATGTGGAGGAGTGGGGAAGCGAACCCGGTTCACCAGATTACGAGACTACCGCTCTTAACCACTACACCACACTGGCTCTAATAATGGGCAATAATGAAGAAAGGAGCAGAGGCAAAGGGGTGGAGAAAGAAGAGAGTATTTTGGGATGTGTTGTGAAGAAAAGCAAATGTGGAAGGACAAAAGGAACCAGAAGTAGAGACAACACTTGAGAAAAGAGGTAGGAAATGCTTTTACCTGATCTGTTTATCAGCCATTTAATACAGATTTGATCTTGTGGAAACTAGATTTGTTCTTCCAGAAGACTTTCAAATTCTTTGGAGTTCAGTCACCTGTTTCTGAGCAAATGGTTATCTAGAAAGAGACAGAAATAATACCAGGATTATAGTTTCTCATCATCGCTATAAGCTTTTTATATTCAATAAGAGCACTTACAATCTCTGTCATCATCAGGAGAATCATGCAAAGTAGATTAGGCATCCTCATTTTAAGGAAAGGACCAAAAAACAGAGAGGCGTAATCTGAAAACATCCAAAGAAGAGTATAAAATATTTTCTCTTCCACATCCAAATTTTAAAACAGTAAAGAGCAGTCCTCCAGGGTCTATGACCTACAAAGTAAGATGGCAAGGTTCAAACATCCCAGGAAAACCACATGATCTGCCTAAGAAAGAAAGGGCATCCCTGGATTCCAGACTCTATTTTGAAGGAAAAGAATGAATGAATTCCTATGCCCCATAAATAACCCAGAGATGCATTTTAAATAAAAGTGCACATTCTACTTATGTAAAAACACGCTGATTCCCGGACCGTCTGTGGACTGGATTGAGAAAGCGATTGGGCCTTCGGTTGCCTACCCCTGCTCTACACCATTATTACTTCTTGACACTCTGGCAAGTGGAAACTTACAGTGCAGTCTCTTCCCCCTCTACATGCTCTCATGGATGGACCATACCTCTCGCATTCACACAAGACAGATCTGATGGGACAGCACCAGATTTAGGGTGCTGTGGGCAGTCCCCCCCCCCCCCCGCAAGGGTGCTGAGCTGAGGCAGTGCAAAATTGAGAAGATCCGTTTGGGGGCGCCAAATTTTGGCCTTGCTAAGGGAACCTTATTACCAAAAATTACCAAAGTCCGCCCCTGGAATAGATTTCCTTTAAATCAGGTTAACTTTATTAAGTCGTCAGATTGTTGAAAAACTGGTCAAGTAGGCATGCCAACTTGTTGAACTAACCCCAATAATATTTTGAGTAAACCATTACACAGCATTGTTTTAACACTGCAGACACACTGCAAATCATGCCTCTTGATCCTTATATTACTTTGCAATCTGTACTGGTTGTTGGCTCAAGTCACGCAGAAACAGCCATATCTTGATTCTCAAAATGTTTACCAAACCTACACAGAGAACATCATTTCATTTGTAAGTTATTCATATTCACGTATAATCGTGTGTTTTTTAAGAGCAGTATATTTCCAAGCTATTTTCTGCTGCTATCTGAAGCAAGACTGTGAAATCACACCCACTCACCCCGCGGTACCCAGGCGAGGCGCCTGCCCAAAGGTGCCAAGCTGCTGTGCTGCCAGGAGAGCATCGGAAGAGCTAAGGGGGGGGGGGGGACTTGCAGAGTTTTTAAAAAGAAGAAGTGCCTTCTGCATAAAATTCTTAATGAAGAGAAGGGTGGGGTAGAATGAATCAGTAAGTATGAAGAAAAAGGGGGAAGAAACCTTGCAGGGTGGAGTTTTTTTCTGTTGAACCTCATACTAAAAGCATACTAAAAGAAGCAGCAATAAGCCCCACATGCAAAACAGAAAAATTGAAAAAAAGTAAATGCTGTATCCTAAAGTGACTGGGAATATCCTAAAGTGACAGCCTTGGATTTAGGAACCGTTGAGACCCTATAACACCGGTCCTGAAAGATGCACATTGGCTCCCAGTACATTTCCAAGCACAATTTGAAGTGTTTGTGCTGACCTTTAAAGCCCTAAACGGCCTCGGCCCAGTATACCTAAAGGAGCGTCTCCACCCCCATTGTTCTACCTGGACACTGAGGTCCAGCTCCGAGGGCCTTCTGGCGGTTCCTGCACTGTGTGATGTGAAGTTACAGGGAATCAGGCAGGGGGCCTTCTCGGTGGTGGCGCCCGCCCTGTGGAATGCCCTCCCATAATATGTCAAGGAAATAAACAACTATCTGACTTTTAGAAGACATCTGAAGACAGCCCTGTTTAGGGAAGTTTTTAATGTTTGATGTTTTATTCTGTTGGGAGCCACCCAGAGTGCCTGGGGAAACCCAGCTGGATGGGTGGGGTATAAATAATAAATAATTGTTATTGTTATTATAACCTGCTTAAAACTCACTCAGGATTTTCAGGCACACTGGTGTATTAATTGGATCCACAAACCTGTGGTGCATTTTGTATTTGATTTCATAAACATTACTGTTGTTTTATACTGTTTGCCAGTACTGTATGATATATCATTGCTTTACTCATAGGGCAAGGTAAAATTAAAAATATCCCTGCAGTTTTAGATACTGAGCACCGCTCAATGCATGTTTTTTGCAATAATCTCTACACACATATTTTCTCATCAAAAATTGCATAACGCATTTCAGAAAAAGGAAGATATATTTGCTCTCTGCAGAGTTTGAAAATTTTGATCTATGCACATAATATGCAACAGTGATACTGTTCCAACGGGATTAGGTAAGCGCTAGTGCAAATTCACACACACATAATTGTACTCTATTTCTTCACTATTCAGATATGGCATGTACTGTATGTGTGAAACAGTTATTATAAATCAAGAAAATGCAGAGCTTGTGTTTCCCCCACCTCTGCCACCACACTGCAACACTTTTCAGCAGTGCTTCCTTTCTAGAAAAACAGGTGCAGGAACTCCCACTTCTCCCACTTTAAGGACGACTCAGTTTCCCCGGCTGGGGAAAAAAAACCCTGCTTTTCAGTACAGACAGTTCACACATTCATCAGTGTCCTAAAACAATGTTTTCAAGTGATGAGAGAACTGACGCAATCTGTGATAAATTAGCTCCTGAAACTTCAATCTGGTAGCATAAGGACAGCAGTACAGAACAGGTTAAGATGGAAGAATACAGATTTGAAAACATTCTGCTGAACAGCTGAAGAATTACTAAAGCAAATTAAAAAACCCAATTGTCTCCATACAGGTAGTTTTTATTACCAAAAAGACTCTGGAAGATATGTTTGGCAGTGGGCTAACATGTGCTAGGTCCTTCTAAGCAGAACCCTGCATGCCAGCCTGGGTTCCTAATGCAAGCGATTGGGGGCTAGGGGAAGGGGGGGCGCTGTTTTAGCTGGATAGCAAACTAACTGCAATGCAATTGAGCTCTTGACCCACAAATTTGTCCATGCATCAGAAGTGACAGTAGTATAAATGCACCCATTTCAAAACATCCCATTCACAGCATTACTGTGTTTCACCCAGATACAGAACAGCAATAGTAACCAGTGGTGGCTACTTCCCTTTTGGGACTGCTAGGGTGGAAGGCATGGAAGAAAACAACAGGAGCCAGAGGCAACTCATTCTAGTTTGTCCTTATCCTCTTCCTCCCTACAAAGGAGTATAAGGGCAACAATGAGATGGAGGAGGGGGGGGGAAGAGGACAGTTAATGCTACCCACCCATCCCAAACTGGTTTTAACTAAGACAACAGGCAAGCAGAGGCTGGCTGAGGGCAGATTGAGATTGGTGGGGCAGTGTCTCATTTGCCCTAATGGACTAGCCTCCTTTGATAGTGGGGGCTCATCCAGACTTGTCCCTGCCCTGCTGCTTCCCCCCTAGGGAAACTCATTATTTACCACTGAATCAGACCAAATGTCAATCGGATTTTCTTTTAACTGACATTTGCCTGATTTATCACTGAAGAGCTGGCTTTCCTGGGGAAAGTGGCAGAGCGAGGGGGAAAGCGCTTGGACCCGTGCTTTCTAGACATAGGACAAGTCTGGATGAGCCCTGATTGATGTATTGCCTCTAGGTAAAACGTGTTCTTTTATGGCCCAGGAGAAATAACAGTTGATGCTGTAAACATTCCAGCCCACTGGAGAAGTGGGGAAGCATGAATTAAAAACTAGCCGTTTCCAAGTCTGAAGCTGAACTGCATTCACCCTTTCTTAAGTGTTTTGCTTGCCTGACATCAGCTGGGAACCAGCTTCCGTCTGGCAATTCACCATATCTCATTTGCTCTCAAAGACATTCCACTTCAAATGACTGACATGCCCCGAAGGTAGAGAAGTTGTCAGTTGTTGGCATGGCAAACAGGTCAGCTACCATCCTTCCCACCAGAGGCTCTTCATTATCAGCAACTTTGGAATGAGTTGTACAGATACATTTGCATTCTGTAAGGGAATTATACACATCAGTTCCAGAAGAGGGTTTGATTCTTGTTTACATTTATAAGTGTATCAAGTAACTGCAGAGAACCAAATATATTCCCCCCCCCCCCAAAAAAAAAAAGAAGAAGAAGAAGATGTAATTTTGACAGACCAAGAAGATCGGCTTTCATTTAAATAATGAAAAATAAACAGGCTTAGGTGTTTAGTCTGCATTATTTGTTTCAACTCTCTCATATCTCTGCAAACCACTGGTAGCATATTGACTGAGCCCTTCAGTCTAGTGGTGCTGTTGCAGAATGCCAGATCTGCCCATAAGAAAACCATGCTCATCAATGACTTGATTGTGGATGAATGGGCAGATCCAGCAGTCATTGCAGAGACTTGGGCGAAAAAGCTGGGTGTGCCATATCTTACCCAGATATGCCCACCTGGGCTTTCAGTACTGCACCAGGCTAGACTGGGGCGGTCAAGGCAGGGGTGTTGCTATTGTCCATAAGAGTGCAATCTCCCTGACCATGAAATCTTTTGACCCTGAGACAGGCTTAGAAGGTCTGCAGCTGTTGTAAGGCCAGAGAGGCAGATTGCGGGTGCTGCTGGTCTCCTGACCACCCTGTTGTTCAGCATTTCTGGGGTACTGCTGGAGGATCATAGGATAATAGGGTATTTATACTCTCTGTACCACCACTTGGCAGCCCTATGGGTGAGGAAATCATTGTAATTATATTATTAAGAGATGCCAGAAGTTCTGAAAAGAGGAAATATTAAGACAACCAAGTTTATTCTATCTTTCATCATTTCTCAATAACGATAAAGCACTAATTTTAAAGTACCTACTTTCCCCACCCATACACAAAAAAGAGCCCACTATCTGGAAGCAATCTTCAAGGTTAGCTGCAAGGTGGAAATTCAGAGGGAATGTGGAATGACGCATTATTTAGGAAGGCTTAACTTAATACGAACTGATGGCATGTGTACCGGTATTTTTCTTTCGCCTTCCCCCCTCTGCTTTTCTTTCTTTGTTACACTGGTTGTTAAAAATAATTAAAAGACTTATCTTAACCAGGTGCCGAGAAAAGAATCAAAGGCAGTACTTCAAGCAAAGAGGAGCCTCAAAAATTATGTCATGGAGATCTTGGCTGAAAATCTACCTCTTTGAAGGAAAGGACCAAAGGATAATCTACTCCAGCATTCTGTTCCCACAGCAGCTTGTGGTAGCCCACCAGCAGGACATGAGTGCAATAGCACAACAACAATGCTAATTGATGGGTGCCTGTGTGCTTTCTTCTCTCTGCTGTTGAACAGATGCCACTCTGCTAAGTAAAGAACTGTGCACAGCTCCAAAGTTCACACATGGTTGCATCAGTAGAAACTGAGCCAAGGACAGAAATCATTAGCTATTTTGTACTTGTTCCTTGGGGACTAACACATCAACAATTTTAGGAATAAAAAACTTACTATAGGAGGCAGGCAAATCCACTTCTTGAACTATCCTATATACAATAAATATTATGAGTGTGGACCGTGCTGCTCTAAGACTTTTCTGACGTTATCAGTAAGATTTCCTTGGCAAGCCAACAAAACAAATACTGTTCAGGACAGAAACGCCCGACCTATCACAACAAAGGACACTGCTTAAGGTTTGCTATCTTTTATTAAACTGCTAGTTGTCTGAAGGCACTCCAAGGTTTCGAAACCAAATTCTTTTAATCTGTTCTGTTTAACATTACACTTACAAACATGTCTGATATTACACACGCACTGTCTTTCATCCACCCTACAAGGTAAACTGTTTCATTGAAAGGGAGATGGCATAGGAGAGTCCAGCTGACAGCAGCTTAATGTTAACACTTTCCATAGTAAAAGAAAAAGAAAAAAGTTGCCCAATTAAGAAATATTAATTATACAATAGGACATAATTTTCACCTGCAAGTGGTGAACAATTCAGTGCAAGTGCTGAAGAAACTGCTATATTATTCATTTAACTAATGATCAATTTATGTATATCCTATTTTTCATTAGTTTAAAAAGAGTAGCAAGTTGTTTGAAACAGTTTCCAATGTTGTTTTCATTGTTGCAACCCACCCAGGGACAAACTTTTGACTAGAGTTTAGATGCTAAAGTTGATCAGAATCCACATGGGCAGTCAAACCTACTCCAAGTATGTTGTTTTAGGTTTTCAAATTATTATTATTATTATTATTATTATTATTATTATTATTATTATTCCTCACTCAATTTACCGCTCCTTCCTCTATGGTTTCCTTTTTGTCTATTGCTTGCAAGCCCCGTGGGGTAAGAGGCCTGACAAACCTGTTCTTTGTAAAACACAATGTACACAAATTAATTATACCAGCTTTTTGGAGGGGGGGGGTATGAGAAAGATCTTGTGATTTAAATGTGTGGGCAACATCTGTTGAATAGATCACTGGATGTCTTATCTTTCACGTGCTATTCTCTTACTGTAGGATCAGAGAAAGCCAAACAGCCATGTTTTCTACATTATTTCCAGTTACCTATCTCCCTCCACTCGCACCCCCAGCAGGGTTCTGGCTGATACTAAACATATGGGAAATTGTATCAGAGGACTTGTAGATTATTCCAAGATTCACTTCCCTATTTCTAGGGATAGGTAAGACTCAAGCATTAAAAAAAACCAACAACCGATGCTGATTAACTTCAACAGAATTGTCCCCTCCCCACCCCCCAAAAAAGTCAGTTTCCAACCCTACCAATTTTCAAATCCTATTAACTGATTTTAGGATTGTGTTCTTAAAAATGCACCAGCCTGTATACATTCAGTAAACATTCAGTTGCTTAGCCTATCACTGCAGCTCTGTGACAGAACAAGTCCCGCCTGCTGAACTGCTCCCTGCAACACTGGGCTTGTCCACACTTACCTTTAGTCCAGGGGTCAGCAAGGTTTATCTTGCCTGGGCCGGATCAGTCCCGCAGAGATTCCTCTGTGGGCTGGATCGTGCGCACCTGCAATTTTCAGAGTCTGCGCACACATGACTTTTGGCGCCGCAGAAACGAGTCCCCGCGCTGCTCAGTGCCAGTTTAGTGCAGTGGGCAAACGGGTGGCTTGGGGGCTGGTCAAACAACCTCCGCAGGCTGCTTCCGGTCCATGGGCCTTAGGTTGCTGACCCCTGCTTTAGCCCCACACTTTCCAGGCACAGCTCCATGCTTTAAATCTCCGTATCTGAGCTCTCTCTCTCTCTCTCTCTCTCTCTCATTTCTGTTCCAGAGCTTTTCCCATGAAAACTCACTCTTTAAAGCTGAAACACAACAAACCGCAATTTGAATTTTCCATGGATTGCTTTTTGCTCTGATTCAGCAGTAAGGAGTAGGCTTCCATGGGGAAACCTCTGGAGCAAAAGAAAGAAAGAAAGAAAGAGCACTCAGACACAGAGTTTTAAAGCACAGACCATGCCTGGAAAGCATGGAGGAAAGGTTAAGTGTGGATAAGCACACAGCTGAGACACAATAGTCCTCTCTGAGCCAGTAAGCTCCCTACCTGAGTTTTAAGTACAAACCCTTCATTTCTGAGAGGCTTGTAATATCCCAGCAAAGGCCTCTCCATCCATGATCAGAGCTATATTTACCTAGAAGTGTTCTATTTATGGGCCATGACCCCACTAAATTCTCCAATCATTGTTGAAGCTCCAGCAGTACAAAATCCCCCACCCCCAGCAAATACATTCTTGCATCACAACAAATGGATGCCTTTGCATTTTGTGCCACTCCAACATTGCAGTGGTAAAAATCTCTTGTAAATATAAAGCCTACAAGTTCCATGATCACTGCAGATGGTGACAGCAGTCACGAAATTAAAAGACGCCTGCTTCTTGGGAGAAAAGTATTGACAAACCTAGACAGCATCTTAAAAAGCAGAGACATCACCTTGCTGACAAAGGTCCGTTTAATTAAAGCTTTGGTTTTCCCAGTAGTGATGTATGGAAGTGAGAGCTGGACCATAAAGAAGGCTGATCGCCGAAGAATTGATGCTTTTGAATTATGGTGCTGGAGGAGACTCTTGAGAGTCCCATGGACTGCAAGAAGATCAAACCTATCCATTCTTAAGGAAATCAGCCCTGAGTGCTCACTGGAAGGACAGATCCTGAAGTTGAGGCTCCAATACTTTGGCCACCTCATGAGGAGAGAAGACTCCCTGGAAAAGACCCTGATGTTGGGAAAGATGGAGGGCACAAGGAGAAGGGGATGACTGAGGATGAGATGGTTGGACAGTGTTCTTGAAGCCACAAACATGAGTTTGACCAAACTGCGGGAGGCAGTGGAAGACAGGAGTGCCTGGCGTGCTCTGGTCCATGGGGTCACGAAGAGTCGGACACGACTAAACAACAACAACAATAAGAAGTTCAAACTCCTTTCCATTAATTCCAACAGCCATTCAGGTGAATTACGCTTTAACCACTAAAGAACACACAGGTGGTCATTCTGTTCAGTAAACACAACTGCAGATATCTTCTGGGGCACAGTACAGATTTGGCCTTGTTTCAGTGCCTTCTCTTGAGCCAGGGAGACACCACCATACCTGCATACAGCTGCCGCAACAATATCCTAGCAGGATCCCTTCATGCCCTTAGCTGTTCCCTAATGGCTGTCCAAAAGGAAATACAGTTCAGTAACTCAAGAATCCCTCGAAGATACAAACATGAATCTGACCAAACTGCGAGTGGCAGTGGAAGACAGGAGTGCCTGGCGTGCTCTGGTCCATGGGGTCACGAAGAGTCGGACACGACTGAATGACTAAACAACAACAACTCAAGAATCCACAGCTTCAATCACACACTCACATTCTTGCCTGCACTCTCTTTCTCACCCTTTTCCTACCTCTCAGTTTTACGTGTACCAAAATTGAATTTCTCTTTCTTCAAACACTCCAGAGTCCCCATATCAGGGCAAATGCACCAGGCACCTTATTGCCATGCTGAAAAGGCAGCAATTAACTTTTGCCCCCACTTTATTACCGAAAGGAAGTACTTTATCAAAAGAAGCACAGTCCACTTTGTTACACAATGCATTTGGAAATGCTCTGTGCCCTAATAGTGAGGCTCAAAAGAAAAAGAAACCAACAAAAGCAACATAACAACTCATCGTCCAAGGTCTCCCCTCTGCATTCTGGCCCTAACCGCCATGTTGGTAACTTACAGATCTACAATGAAGCTGCAGAACCCCAGCCACAGATCCCATCTCTCTGCTGGAGTGTACACACCACCCTTGGCTGTTCTATCAAGAGACTCCAGAACAGGATGTCCAGCATGATCTGATGGACAGCTTACTTTGAAGTAAAATTCACTCTCTCAGCCAACTGAGGAATTAGCTTCTCTTGGCATCAGAGGCTGAATGCAACCCCTTGCTGTGCTGTTCTTGGGCAGACATTTCATACAAAATCATGCCAAATGGAGGAAAGTAGTCTTCCCACATCTAGAACGCAACTGCCACCTAGGGAATTTATATTTACTTAGCTACCACCACCACGGATCATGAAATGCAGCAACAAATATACACAGAGAGGCAGACACCAATAGGAAACAGATCTAAATCCAAGTCAAGCCTCTCTACTGCCACCCCTCATGCAGACAGTTATTGAAGGGGAAAGGAACCAAATAGAACCAAATGTTCAGATGGAACAGTGCTGCACCTCAAGCACCAAGAAGCAGAGTCTGGATTGCAGCTATCAATATGAAAAGTTAGTTACTAATCCACTGCCTGTGCCAGACCAGTCTATGATATATAAATCAGGGAAAGAAAAAGTGCACAGCCTCCACCCCCACTGCCCCCTTCAAGTACAGAAACACAATCTGGAAATGAACAGGGAAAAAGACAAGCCCAAGAAGCAACATACACTGCAAAAAGATCGTGACCAGCAATATGCAATGACTTGCATGGAACATTCTTAATTGGAAGCCTAATTCTTCTGTGATAAATGTGCCAGGTCAAGGCAGCTTCAGTGCTGTGCCCAGGATTTACAAAGGTGAGATGGGAGTGTTTTGCCAGAACCTACAAAAGATCTATCCAGGTCTCAGTAGATGCTGAGTTTGCCCCACTTCCACTATGGTCAAGCAGATACATTGAGATTCTGGGTCACATCTCTCTCTCTCTAGAGCATTGTATAAATGTTTTTTCTTTTTTCTTTTTTTGCAATGTTGAACAGCAGACACTGGCCTGCATTTTGTCTTCCCACTTCCCCCAGCAGGTGAGGCATCATTTTGAGATCACGTGACATCAGCTGCCTGGTGCGGAGTGAGAGCCTCTTTGAACTTGTGCTGTCAGAACCAATCAGCTGGTTGATGCTAGGAGTGCATCTTTCAAGTAGCTGCTTCAAAAGGAGCACAGTGCCTGGAATGGGAGACACCAGTCCAAAAGATCACTAGGGATGCTGAGTTACAGCTCTCCAACCCTGTATGGTGTTGAAACATTCTGACAAAAGTAAAGAACACCTTACCTAAAGATCCAGCAGTGTCTTCCTAGTTCAGAGCTGCCAATCAATCAAATGGCCTGGGAGTCTTATCTCCAGTATGGTCCATCGCATGCCTTCACTGACCACACAAATTACTGAATCACCTTCAGGGCAAGGAGGCAGTGGAGCAAATGACCTTAGAAGGGCCAAAGTGACTGACTCAGCATTAGCCTCTTCCACAATTCCCTTTAAATAGCAGCGCAGGTGTCAAGGAGTGTGAAGATGAATGCACTGGAGCACAAAGGTGTAAAGTTAGCAGTTTGCTTGTACTTGCAGTTAAAGAAAGAATTTTGGGCTGGGGAAGGAGAACTGTGACTCAGGTGAAGGCAAGATGCAGGAGGGCAGCACAGCGTGATTAGATGTGAGATGTAATTTTAAAAGTTCTCCCTGGACACCTGCTTGGTGGGTGGCCCACCAACTCATCTGAATCTTGCACCCCTGCCGTACACCTTTATAAACCAAATGAACAGGCTAACTATGTGCTCATAATTGTGCATAGTTTGGCAATGACAGAGAAGAGAAATGGCACAGAAAGTCAGATCCAGGGTTCTATGCAGAATATTAAAGCTGTCAAACTTCTCCTCTCAACAGACAATACCTTAACATTTCCCATAATTTTTGTTAGGATTGCAATAACAAGAAACAATTTGGGGGTTTTGCAGGCAAATGCACACACAATCGCCTAAACATTTGTGCAGTGCATTGGATCAATGAAGCCCTGGACACAGGCAGGAAGGGTTCATGAAGAATGAATGTTTTCAGGCCCTCCAATATATGGGAGAGGGGGAGAAGATAAGGTATTGGGCTTTAGGCCAATTGACAGAAGCAGTTGTCATTATATGGTGAGTGCAATGTAATGCTGGCCACCACAGATCAAACACCAAGGGCAGAACTTCCATATTTATGTAAAATCACGTCAAACATGATACTCGTCAAAGGAGTCTGTTCATCTACTCAGAAATGAGTCTTCAAGTTTTAAGTAACCAAGAGTGAGTTATCAAGAGAATTGCATGTACATGTGATTCAAATTATTCATTAGAACTCCACAAAGACTGCACTTCTCAATGGAAGAGATATAAAATGCCATTACGTGGAAGCTTCACCCAACAGCCTCAGAGTTCATCTAATCCAACACCATGTGGATGCAGGAAATCCACTGCTATTGCACCCCTGACACAGGTTTTTAATAACAAAAATTCCTTCCAGTAGCACCTTAGAGACCAACTAAGTTTGTTCTTGGTATGAGCTTTCGTGTGCTTGTTATCTGAAGAAGTGTGCATGCACACAAAAGCTCAAACCAAGAACAAACTTAGTTGGTCTCTAAGGTGCTACTGGAAGGAATTTTTTTATTTTGTTTCGACTATGGCAGACCAACACGGCTACCTACCTGTAACAGGTTTT
Organism: Podarcis tiliguerta; assembly: GCF_965153285.1. Classification (NCBI taxonomy): domain Eukaryota; kingdom Metazoa; phylum Chordata; class Lepidosauria; order Squamata; family Lacertidae; genus Podarcis; species Podarcis tiliguerta. The sequence continues at coordinate 60,069,554 of NC_139534.1, forward strand.
TAAGCGGAGGCTAGAAGAATCCACCACCATGCAAGGCAGTCTGCCCACTTTCAAACAGCTCATATGTTCAGGAAGTTCTTCCTAATGCAGAGGTGAGCCTGTGGTCTTCACAATGGTGTTGAGACTATAACTTCCATCATCCCAGACCACTGGCCATGCTGATTGGGATGGGCAGAAGTTGTGAGTCCAAAAACATCTGGAGGGCCACAGCTTCCCCACCCGCAATCTATGAACTATAATGTGTTCAGGGTTCCCCTCATCCTGGGCATGCTGTCTATAGAGCGTGGAATTCAACCAATTGTCAAGTGGGGAATGTGCATGGGGAACTGGGTCTACTCATGCCATGAAACTTTCCCCCTCCACCTCCCACCATGTGCCCCCTAACCCTGTTCTGGGTTTCCCTCTCCCAACCCTTCAGAGCAGATTTAGGGTGGGGGGGGGGAGGGAGGAAAGTCCCACTGTGTGAGTAGACCCCATTCCACACATGCAATTAAGTTGAACCCTGTCCATAGGACTTTTTACCCTCATTGGAACCATGAATGGAAAATGAAACAATACTCTCAAAAATCCTAGTCCTGCTGCTGTTTGTTCTTTGTATAAGCCTTACCAAATCTCCTCAAAACAACTAACCATATGAATCTGTTTCTCAGACTGCCTAGCAACCAGTATCTTCATTGGCTGCATGCCTTCTCTTGCACACGTGGGGGTTTCTAAAATATTTTGTTTGCAGTCCTGTTAAACAACAGAGCAGAACAAGTCTCATAAAACGAATGGCTCTCTGCTCAGACATTTTTCAGTTCCAAATCACCAGTCGGTCTACCCAACTATCATCAAAAGGTTTCCTTTTGGGCACTACAACAAATAAAATATTTAAGGTGACTGCGTTCCTTAAATCTTGTCTTTTAAAGAAATCAGGGCTCTGCTGGTGTTTCAAGAGACGAGAAAAACAATTAACCACATTCAGAAAATACTGAAAACCCTGGCAATTTGGGGAAATAAAGGACTGCAGAAAGCAAACTGGTGTACCTAATCTTTACTGTAGCCTTGATGTGTTTAAATTATGCTGCAGTTTAAATTATTGTACAGTGGTACCTCGGGTTAAGAACTTAATTCATTCTGGAGGTCCATTCTTAATCTGAAACTGTTCTTAACCTGAGGTTTCACTTTAGCTAATGGGGCCTCCTGCTGCCGCTGCGCTGCCATTGCACGATTTCTGTTCTCATCCTGAAGCAAAGTTCTTAACCCGAGGTACTATTTCTGGGATAGCGGAGTCTATAACCTGAAGCGTCTGTAACCCGAGGTACCACTGTAATCCACCCTGGGACCTCAGATGAAGGGTGGATTGTTGTTATTAAATAGTGCAAGGGGACAAAGCTAAGAGACAGAGACTCTAAACAACAGGTTTGTTCTGGATATCCATCAGCATGACCATGACAAGACCAGGCTACATTCCGTAGTCAGGAACAATCAGTTTGCATTTACCCAATTCATTTTTAGAATTAATTTGGAGGAGTGAGGCAGGGTAGTGCCTAGAACAGCCTTGACAAACCTGAACCTTCCAAACATTTTGGACTACAATTCCCATCAGCCCCAGCCAGCATGCAGAGAGAGTTGTAGTCCAAAACATCTAGGGCACCAGAATAGTGAATGTGGCTCTAATTAGCCAACACCAGCAAATGCAGACATTTGCGGCAGCCCTAGTCAGGAGGAGGAAGATATGGGAGCCTAGCAACAGGTGAGTCTGGCCTATATTCCTGTCTGCCTCTCCAGTGCTGCACAGGAGCCTATTCCCTGACGTGGCAGATTAAGAGACTAAACTACACTCCGAGGTAGTTAGGGGGTTGTGACATTTCAGATTTGGGGAGGTGGATTTAGGAAGGCACAATTCAATGCACAGCAAGGTTCAAAGGCCCACTTTTGGATGTTTTCAACAAGCTTTTCCCAGGTCTCTGCTTGGAGGTTCATTCCATGTTGTTTTTAAACCTATACCTCTGTAGCTCTTGTGCTGTTTAAAAATTATTTTAGCTGTTTTTAAGGACACGTCAGCAAATTGCAATGGGACATATGTGTGGAGGGTGACTCACAAAATAATAAGAAGAAACATTTTTAAAGCATTGTATTTCATGTGCTTTTAGGAATTACTTGTAGTCTGAAATACAGAGGGATAGGCAGTTTGCCCCTCTAGATGGCATGTATCTAGTATTAATTTAAAGTCTTGTAATTTGGGCCTTCAGTAATGACACAGCCCCTTCCTCCTTTTTTTTTTTTTTTTTTTTGCCACCTTCATTCTAAGGAGAAGGCAGGCTGGCAAATGAAGGGCCTACAGGCTTTAAATGGCTGAGTAACGCAGGATCTCAGGCGGGGGAAAGGCTTCAGGTGGCCATGAAGGGTTAGAAAGCATCCAAAAGAATGCCTTTGAACCTTGATGAGAATCAAATCTCCTCTTTCCCTGGAACCTGAAATGGCACCCCAGTGTGTAGCCCCCTGTTGACAGGCACAGCTGCCTACTCCTTTGTATGAAGCACACGTCAAGATATGAAGGCTGACATAGAAAACGAATGAACACATCCTAATCCCATTTTTAAAAAGAAATATCAAAATATTTTGATATCTTCCTGCTGTCACGAACCTTTGAACGTGTAAAAATAGGCACACCGGATCTATAACAATGAAAGAGCTCTCTGGCACCCTGGTTTTCCCCCTTTTATTTTTAGTCTCAGTATGCAGGGTCTTTTTTAATCTTGACATTTGCTTATATAATTTGATTATTAACCTTAAACTTAGACAGTATTTCTTAAGTAGGAGAGGGGATTGAAATGTAATGGTTTGCATGTTGCCAACACACACACAAAAACACAGCGCTACCATTTTTTTCTTGCAAATAACCTTCTAAACTTTGCCACCTCTTAGCATGTTTCAACCTCCTTCACCTTGGGAACCATATATCCATATGAAATTATTATTAGTAGTAGTAGTAGCAGCAGCAACAGTAGTAGTAGTAGTAATAAAGTATATACAGGTAAAACACCTTAGGAGCTAAAGATCATACTGCTGTTGACCATAGGTCATGGATAGTCCCCCATACAGAATGATGCAACTTCTGTGCAAACAGTGGCTGGTTTCGCTTCTTTCTCCCCCACATACTAGCAACAACTAATTCAATATATCTCTAGCTCTTATTACTTGTTAAAGCTGTAACATGGCCTCTGTTTGCTCCATGTTGTCTATCTGGGATGACACATTATTTTTAGTTCAATTTGCATAGGTTTACACAACTAAAAGAAAATGGACACCTTCTGTTTTGGTCCTCTAAGGACACAACGCAAGGACAATGGGAGGTCGTTTTTATTTAAAAACAACAACAACCCACTAATATACAAAGATGACTTCTGCTGCTCGCTCTTGGTTAATGTTTGTAAGAGGAATCTGTAACCACGAGGGCAGAGTGCTCAGACAGGTGAAAAACTCAGCACAAAACATGTAGTTTGCACTGCAAAACCCTGTCATGGTATTGGGGCAAAGGTACAGCTTTAACATGAAATAAATGCCAGCAATCTATTTAATTCATTGTTGCCGATACCTGGAAAGGCGGGGGGTGGGGAGCATCCACTGAAGCTGCTCCCAGTTACATCAGGGAGTGTGTCGCTGGTCTTCTCCAGAGCAAATGAGACAGGGAGGGCACCATGGAGTGAAGTGGCCAGAAGACTTAAATTACTAGTAATAGGTAGAATTTTGCTTCCCCTTCCACAAATCCCTCCGTGTTCAAAGGAGCAGATGGAAGAGCTGCCAGAATTCAGGCAACGAATGGGAAACACACACAAGAGCCCATTTTCGAGGCAGGCAGTCTCCAAGCAACAGGTAGCAGCTGTGCAGCAATAGCTTCTCTGCTCAGAGACCCACGGGTGTTGCCATGTGCACACAGAGCTTCCTTGTGGGTAGCAGGAGCTCTCTAAGTACATCAGAATGCACACAGAGAGTAGATGAAATCAGGCCAGACGTTCATACTGTAGACAGAGGAACAACTTGGTAAATAATATTCACTCTCATGGGTGAAAGGAAATATATCATGTATACTACTTCCTGAACCATTCTTTGTGCCTGCTAGGGAAAAGCAGACATTCAGCTTGGCATATCCTTCAAGCTGCAGAGACTGTAAACTGAAGCACCCACACAAACATTAACATAGTGCAGCTTTTGCTGGATTGCAACCATTTCTGACAGCAGATGGGGGAGCCCACGATCAAATGCTTTCTTGTATTTTTAAAATTATTATTATTATTCCTGCCTGCGCAAAACTAGCATGACAGGACAAAGTTTGCCAGACCAGCCATCTTTCTAACAAACTACTAGTTTAGTATGGGCAAGAATTTTTTAAATTTTTTTGTACGAGCAAAGAACATTCAAACATGCAGTCTCAAACAGCAGAGCCCAGCAAAAGCTACATTGTTAAAAAAATGTTCTAAGTAACTGCAGCTCTAGCTGGATGAAAGAGGCTGAGTTTAAAAGCTATGTCAGTCTGCAAATTTCTGACTCTCACAGCACTCTTCCAACTGAGCAGCATTGGAAAATAGTCAGTTTTCTCAGCAAGAGCATAAAGCTGGTTACAAATATAAATAATTTTTCTCTGTTTGAAAGAGGAGGGGAGGGAGGGAGAGCTAATCACACTATGTTTTTCACTTTCAATACGCAATAAAGGACACTGTATGGAAGGATCAATGGGATGTCTCAAGAACTCCATCAGTTGCATTGGCCGTTTGACTATAGCCTTCAACTTGATTCAGTCCCTAAATGAAGTTGCTGGCCATTGAACCTGGGAGCTTCTGCATGCAACACAGATATTCTACCAGCCTTTTCCTTTTAAACAGTGCCGGTCTTGCCTTTCAGCCTGCATGGCCAGCTATAGAAGAGGCAGCTATGGGGATGGATGTGCTTGTGTTGCTTGGATTACAAGCTGCACCTCTAGTACACAGTTATTAAAAGTTGTAGGAGCCACATCCTCTCATTTCCTGCAACCCCCCACCACCACCACCACCATTCAGCAAAGGAAAGCGGCCTACTTTAGGTAGTACCACAAAAGAGGGAGGATAGAGGGAGGGGGCACCTGAATGGTGCAACAATAACTCTCTCTCTCTTTTAAGTACTGTATTGCTCCTAACAGGAGGGGTTACATTTGGACTTCAGGCAGCAAAATGTCTTGGGCCAGCACTGCTTTGAAAAGCATTGTGTTCATCATCAAGGACCAAGGCAAAGCACTTGGACAGAAACATGTATATTGGGTTGTTTTTTTAATAGACAAAGCGCAGCCTTTTCTGGGCAATGGGGGCCTTGAGAGCAGAGACAGCACAGCCGGTGTTTAATACATTCAAACAGCATTGAAAGATCATTAAAAGAAACCTCAAGAAGCCTTGAAGAGTTTGGGAAGGGGGGAAGGAAGAGGATCAACATGTTCCAGTTCATCACTTTGTGGGAATATGGTGCAGCCATGGCAGCATCCCATAGGCATGAAAGGTCCCATTCATTCCCCATTAGTAACAAAATACAGTTCCTGCCCAAAACTGGCTGCTTCATCTGAAAGAAAGAGAGAGTGCTTCAGGAGCACTGCCTAGGAGAAAAATCCTTCTTTCTGGCAGGGAGCCCTGGATTGCCTCACCAGCAAACAGTTTCCAGCAGCCTTAGGAGATAACTGTTTCTTGGGGACTGCATGTGCTCATCTGAGTCTCCCCTGGGGCGGGGGGTGCTTCGGAAACGAAGCACAAGTTTAAACAAAGCAGAATGTTGCCTCTAGTCTTAGTTTGCATCATGTAAATGTGTATTTGGGAATGCAGAGGAGAGAGAAGGAGAAAAGTTGCAGCACCTCTAAGGTGAAATCCCAGCTGCCAGGAGAAAGCTGTCACCAAGACAGTAGGAGATGCTTGCTGAAAACAAAAGGGATTGAAGGATATCCTCAAAAGTCCCTGTATCAGCTCCTGCTAAGCTTTGGGTTTTTGCCAGTATGGAAATCGTAGGTTTAGCATCTGGAAGGCTAACTGACTCATGTGTCTGTCATTGGGCCCAACTATACTGACAGGGGTGTCCAAATTTTTTTCAAAGAGGGCCAGATTTGATGAAGTGAAGGGCCGTGAGGGCCGACCAAAGAGCCAACCAAAGTTGTTGACCTTTATTGTGGTTGTTGAGCTTTTTTAAAGGATTGAAGTTCTTGGGGGGGGGGTTGGGATTTTACCCCAGGAAATAAACTGCCACAGGGGCCTGATTAAACTGACCAGCAGACCAGATTAGACCCCCGAAACGGACTTTGGACATGCCTGGTAGACAGTAAAGCTGGTCCGGTAGCACAGAGCTTCTCTCATTTTCAGGACTTTTGTTTCATTTTCTTCTTCATCGCCCGCCCTCCCCTGTCTCTTGAGGTGTTTTGTTGCCTCTTGTATTGTTATTTGGACAGGTATGCAGCAATTCCACTAAAAGCCCAGAGGGGAGAAAAGGCCAGTATCAGCTATTACTAAAGCCAGCACTTACCTATACAGTTTTCAATGACTCATATCCCTTTTAATCAGGCAGCAAGCAGGCAAGAAACCACCAAAAGCATCATCATCATCATCTCTCTCTCTACCGTGAGTCAGTTAATTTCAAGAAGACGCAAGGAAATGCATTACGATGGGCCAAGTGCCAGGTACTACACACTTATGTCCTTTGGGGGACATGTTGCTAGACTACAACTCCCATGACTGTTGGCTGTGGGGTCCGCGGCTGATGGGCAGTTGAGAGTCTCAATAACACCTGGATGGTCATGGGTTTCCCACTCCTAGCACCACCTTTGGAAGCAAACTAAATGTATATATATTAAATATTCTCCACCAACCCATTAGCTCTTCATTTAGAGCGAGAGAATAACTTGATGGCCTCCAATGTTACACAAAGCAAGCTGTAGCCAGCATGTTTTGCGGCAGGCACCCAATGCTCATTTTTGGGTGCTGCCATCCAAGGCAGGACATAAATGCTTGAAATAAATCAAACCTTAAGCGACACAGTCCAAATAGAAGCCTCTTTCTCTCATGCTCTTGAACTACTGCTGCTGCTGCTTCCTAACACACCCTCCTGGCAATAAGAATGGCACAGCGTGCCAAAAGCCACTTGCCAGAGCCAAGAAAGGATCTTTCACTGCTTTTTGGCATGGCGGGTAGAAACCTAGAAATGCCCTATTCATATCTGCACAGCTACCTTTTCTTTCCTTATAGAAGGTAGGGTTATGGGAACAAGTAATTTGCAATTTATCTGATAGGGGCAAATACCAATTAATCAGTAGCTGCCATTTTTTGACAGATACACAGAGCTGAAGATTTCTTTCTTTGGGGGAAGAGTTAAGCCTTTTTGTTTTCCCAGTCTTGATCCACGCTCGGCAGCTAGTCGCTAGAAACACACCTCTAATGCAGCAAATAAAGGCTATAGGGAAAAAGAGTGCAACAGCCTAACTCCAAATTAGGCAGCAAATTTGCAAACACTGCACATGCTTCACCTGGGGCCTTATCTCTATCTCTCTATTCTGAGAATACCACGGGCATACCAAATGCCAGCAGCTCCTGCCAGAGATGTTTTGGACTATCAAGAAACTAAGAAACCGCAATAATTAGCAGCAGAGGTAATAACTACTATGATACAAGCAAGATTGCTTCCAGGATCAATGTTCCATAGGTGAACACTAGGTGATATGTTTTTATAGGACTAGAGTTTAATTGCTAATAGTGAAAGCGCAGGAAGATTTCCTTCCCTCTGTGAACATAGCAAGTTGCTCCTGTGTTTATGCAAGCAAAAGGAGGAAGACAGAGCATCACTGTTAGTCCTCTTCATAGATGGAATGGGAGCGTCAAGAGAACTCGGGTTTAGCAGCCACCACTTATGGGATATACAGGCCTGAAAATAAGCAACCTTTCCATTCTGCCCAGTGGTGAAGTTCTATGAAACAGAAATGCTTGCACGTTCCTACACCACCATCTCCCCCATTCAGTACCTCTTTTCTCCCCTCAGAGCAGCTTGGCAACTGTGGAGTGTATCAACGGGCTTTTTAAAAAGAATCGGTACACACTTCAGTCTTTTAGCATTTTATGCTCTTAAGAGTGAGAACTGATGCAAGACACGTACAAGCATACTTAACCCACAGGCATATCAACAAGTACATCACAAAAAAGAACAAACAAGGTTAGGCCACCTATCACAGTCTCTGCTTGTTGGAGTCTTCTTTTTCCTGTCACATGAGCAAAACTAAACAAATGTTAAGGGCAGAAGCTCAGCTTTGTTATTGCATTTCCACCAGCTAGGTCCCTGATCTACTCTCACTGAAGGCTTACATCAGAGCATGCAGTGCAGACTAGCTTTACTTATTTAGAATCCCACAGAAACCACACACACACACACACACACACACACACACACACACACACTATTAGGCATGTAGTCTCAGAAATGTAACTCAAATTACCTCCCCACCCCCTACCCCCCAAAAAAAACTTCAAGGAAGGGAAAGTGTTGTTTTACAATCTCTAGGCCAGAAATCTTTCTACAGAAGAAGAATGATGCCTTTGGTTGTTTGTGAACTTGACCCTTTGCCAAAAACTTGCAGGATGTCATGAGATCTGTGTTCATCCTTTCCCTTTGGTAATAAGATAATATTTTCCAAGGTAATATCTTGAAACGATAAACCACTTAGGAGAGCTTCCCTACCCTTTTTCCTTGAAAGCAACAACCCAGAGAAACTGAGATTCTTTACATACCGGTAGTACTTTTACTGTTTGTGGGCATGGATATGTATGTGCAACTCTACCTGAAACATTGTAGAAAGATACCCCACTGGCATATTAAAAAAATAATCCCAGCTGCAGCATAGCAACCCATTGTAATTGCACCACTGACAGGTAAGGCACTTTACGTAGTGACACAAGCAGTGAGGCATGTTCCTGGCCCAAAGAACTTGCAGCTGCAGTTTAGATCATGTGAAAGACAACAGAGGGGTGGGGAAAGGGAAAGGAACAAGGGATGCAACTATACATTTGTGCTTTATTGCATTTTACTGCAGCAAGCCTCAATGTCAGTTGCATGAGAGCAGCTTTTATAGTGGGAACATACTGATAGTATTATAGTAGAGAAAATAACTGTCAGTAAGGCCTTGTGGTAAAGAGCCACATTCATGATCCCAACAGTAACTGTGACAAATCGTGAGAGGAAGTTTTTCCCAACTGGCACAGCGCATTTTTGAAAAGTGTTCCCCAGAAGAGAATCCTGATAGGCTACCATCAGTTCCATCAGGCTGTAAGGTAAAGGTAAAGGTACCCCTGCCCATATGGGCCAGTCGTGTCCGACTCTAGGGTTGCGCGCTCATCTTGCTCTAGAGGCCGTGAGCTGGCGCCGTCCGAAGACACTTCCGGGTCACGTGGCCAGCGTGACAAAGCTGCAGCTGGCGAGCCAGCACCAACGCAGCACACGGAAATGCCGTTTACCTTCCCGCTAGTAAGCGGTCCCTATTTATCTACTTGCACTTAAGGGTGCTTTCGAACTGCTAGGTGGGCAGGAGCTGGGACCGAACGACGGGAGCTCACCCCGCTGCGTGGATTCGAACCGCCGACCATACGATCGGCAAGTCCTAGGCACTGAGGTTTTACCCACAGCCTGATAAGCTACCATCAGTTCCATCAGGCTGTACCTCCTGACAAACACAACTCTAGTCAACTGGGGATGTGGGTGGCTGGGGGCAGTTTCCTAGCCTGACAAGGGCTCCTTCAACCCAACTGGGGGGGGGGACCCTTAGATTTACTTTCTCACAACCTAGAGCAAGGGTTCCTAACCTGAAGGCCACATCTGGCTCCCCAATAGATTTCATCTGTTCCAGCCATTTTTGTTTTTTAAAAAAGCCTTATCATTTGACTATTCCTCTGGGTTCTCCCTCTGGGATAACATACCAAAAGGTTGTTTGGGCTCTACAATTTCTTCTACTTAAAAAACAAAAACAAAATGTATTTTTTAAGTGATGCAAAAAGGTTTGTGCCTCTCTCCAGCATCCCCTCAAAGTTATCCTTTAAACAAAATAAACCGGTGCACCCACTTTTCCTCCTCTCCACTGGCACTCAGAACATTCTTAAAACAGCTTCCAAGGTTTCTTTCTGCCTGTGCAACCTTGAGTCAGCAACTCAAGTAATAGGGATTGATCTACTTCAGTGTGTGGGCCAGTTGCCCCGTCATTTGTTAATGGGGTTACTTAAGACGGTTACTAGACATGCACACAAGTTCTTTGTGCTTAAGTGATCTAATAATGCACCTACTAATTACATTAATTCAAACGTGCTGTGAAGTAAAGGCGCAGGGCCAGTTCAGACAGAGCAAATGACATAAAGAAGGACAAAAGGGAATGAGGAAATGAGCTACAATGGGAGAAATATTCTAAAGAATCTTACAGCACGGGACACTGATGGCAGTGTATTCTGCAACTGCTGAATATGTTGGAATTTAACTCTCACTGTGGGGAAAGAGTAACCATGATGGATGAGGGGCTGCTGGGATTTCTATTGCAGTTCCAGCTGTATCATTATCCTCTTGTGTGCTAGCAGAAAGGTACCAACAGGCTTGCTTTATCTAATGCAGCTGGGAAAAGAGGTCTCATGTATATAGGGAGTGGGGTTTGAGAATATTGACGATTCCATCCCCGATAGGTAAAAATGGAAGCAAAGCTTTTGAGCTTTCCCCTTCAGAAAAGTGACCATGGACTCATATTATAGATAATATTTACTTTTACTAGAAATGAGCAGAAGCAGTAGTTTGCAGCACCAGAGCATATATGGGGGAAGAAGAAGAAGAAGAAGAGTTTGTATTTGATATCCCACCTTTCACTCCCTTTAAGGAGTCTCAAAGCGGCTAACATTCTCCTTTCCCTTCCTCCCCCACAACAAACACTCTGTGAGGTGAGTGGGGCTGAGAGACTTCAAAGAAGTGTGACTGGCCCAAGGTCACCCAGCAGCTGCATGTGGAGGAGCGGAGACGTGAACCCGGTTCCCCAGATTATGAGACTACTGCTCTGGCATATGAGCCCACTATTACGCTCCACTGCACAACAGCACTACACAAGATGAGGCGGTAGACTTCCAATTTTTCTCCCAAAGCCTGGGGTGTCTAATGCTCTTGCTCCAGGCCCGCTCCCTAAATTGGGAAATATCATCTGTCCTGTCAAAGCAGGTTTGGGTCCCCCATGTGTGTCTGACAAACACTTTTTGACATATTGGTTACATTGTCTGGCACAACATATACTATCTTCAAACCTCCCTTTCCCCTTCATACTCTCTTTACTTTTTCTAGGATGAGGCTTCCTTGTGCTGTGCTGCCACTTCTACCAACTTGTGGAAGTAAAGCAGGGAGGAAGTCCACAAAATTATTATTTTTTATTCTCTGCTTCTTTAAAACTTCCTGCTTCTATGATCCTCGCCACCAAAAGGCTCAAACTTGCATTAAGCAACAACAGACTGCAGACAATGGATATTTAGAAGTGCTGGGTTAAAATCCTATTATTAAAAACAAAACAAAAAAAAACCCACCCTTGGTATTATCTGTTAATGGGACCCAGAATGGAATGGATGGACAAGGAGTGAAAATCAGCATGCCAAGTATGCTAAACATACATGAAGAAGCAACATGTATTGAAAAACAGAATGTGCACGGCATTTAAAAGCACCAAAAATGAACTTATGAAAATAGCAAACAAATATTTAAGCAAAATAATATACAATTTGATTACTATTTAATATAAGATTTCTTTTACACTAATTAGCCCAGATCTTATTGCTAGCAGGATCCCACAACAGAGGTGAGATGGGGGTCAAAGTGGGAGAGAGAGGGTTGTTGTTGTTGTTGTTGTTTGGCAGTGATGCCCCTGTTATAGAATAGCCTCCCTAATGAGGGCTGATGGTGCCAAAACATTTCTATCCCTCAGACATCTCATGAAGAACACATTCCAATAATTTAAAATCGTGTTGCCACTTTTAGCGTCTTATCTGCTATTTTTGTTCTGGTCTTGTCATTATATGTCTATTTTTGTAGCAAACTCTCCTAAAATAGAGTGAGGTGAAGGGCAGCATACAAATATATTAAAATCTTGCTTTCCCAAGAGTCTTTGGCTGACCCCATTTCAAAATGGAATCAGCCACGTATAGTCTCAAACAGTGAGCCAGGAAAAGCAGAGTGTTCACACCATGGCTAATTTGGTTTAAATGAATGCTACAAAGAAGACCTTGTCTTTCTTAACAGTCTTTCTGCTGGTTTTAAAAGATGATCCAAACAGGATGGGCAGAAACTGCTTTTTAGCCATCAGAGTTCCAAGTCTAATGCAAATACAGCAGACATTGTGACCTGGCAAACATAGCTGGCACCTGAACACATTCAAATAGAACACATCCACACATTACACTGAACCCAGGGACAAGTTATATTCACACCTGTAGACATTTTTCTCGGAAAGAGTTTACACTGGTTGATTTGTTCAGCTCAATTGTTGAGTACGCACATTCTACATTCATTGAACATTACAAAAACTGTATGAGTATACAGCTCAACTATTGTGTACACGTATTGTACACTTGTTCAACCCCTACAGTCCAAACAGGATCCATGGAAGTGGTTAGGGGCTTCAGAAGTGGACTGGTTTGCTTACCAAACTTAAAGTCTGACCAAACATTAAGTTGGGAGGTTTAAGTTAGGGGGTTATTCCTCAGCTCAACCCCAAATTTTGCATTCCTCTTGATTTCATGCCTTCAGCTATTCTACCTTCATACCACCACCAACCTGATTTCAGAGGTGTCCAAATTCTGGTTCAGTCGAACTCACAGTTAACAACTATGAATTAGGAAATAAATCCCCTTTTCAAAATATTGGCATGAAAGCTAAGTTCTCCAGAGATCACTATAACCCCTGATCCCAACAGTATTGGGATTATGACTTGGTTATGTTATCTTTCACGTAGTCAGGATATACAAATTCCATCACAAGGTCACGCAAGTGCATTATCTGCTATTGATCTCACAGTGGCCACAGGACTTGGGGGGGGGGGGGGGAGAGAAGCTATAGCTTAGCGGTAGAGCAGCTGCTTTGCATGCAGATGGTTCTAAGAAGGTCCCAGCATATCCAGGAAAGGCATTGCCAACATAATTGGCATGGATATGGAATAATGAAAGACACATGAGACTCTTGAGTGCAGATCATTTAAAGTGGTATCTCCAGAAAACCAAGCCACATACTGACGCATTATGCGCTGTTAGAATCAGAAGAAGCATAATATGGAGGGAATGTTGTTCTAAATATAAACGGTTTTGAGGAAAGCAGCTGACATGGTACTGAAGAATGAATTAGTGCCGAAATAAAATGCTTCTACCCAAAGCAACTATTGATTACACAAGATTTCATTTGATAGCACAGGCTTCCAGACCAGTTAGAAAATGGTAGGGCAAAAAACCCTAGTTTACACAGTTGTAAACTGGAGTGTAATGGTCAAAGGGTACCTCTAGGTTCTCACTATTTTCAGGTGGAGCTTAGTCACACCCTGGCAAATTTGGGCTGTGCAATTAACACTCTTGCAAAACAAGCCCAATTCCCCAAAAGATTGGACTTTTTGCAGTAAGAAAAGTTGTGGAGAAATGCTCTGCAGCATCATCTAATCTCCTCACAAACATATCAGGCTAAATGCTCATTAAGCAGGCCATCAGAAAGTGGCCAGAACTGATACTGCAAGGAAACCATTGGATAGGAAACCAATGTGCCCAGCCAGATCTACTGACTTCATCAGGAGACAGTGGTTCTCCACCTGCCCGCCCCCAGACACTTTGGTCTCCAAGTAAGCACAGTGTGCATCTCAGAAGTCCCTCCAGTAAGTGTAGAATTGAACCAATAAAACAGGGCAACCAACATGATGATTATCATGTTGCAGGCTTTGACTGCAACTCCCATCAGCCCCAGCTAGAATGGCCAATGGCCAGGGATGTTGGGAGTTGTAGTCCACAGTATCTGGACGTGACATTGGCAATCCCTGCAATAGGGGGATTGGGCAAATTACATGCCAAAAAAAACATGGAAATGAAAAGTGAAACTGCTCATACACTTTGGGGCCAGCATGGCAGTTTAACTCTGTGCTGCAAAATGAAGCAGTAAAGGTCCAATGACAGATCAAAGTGAGACAGGAAAGAAAGGATATGACTAAAGGTTTCTCACTCCCAGGTCTTTATTCTTAGGCCCACTCACTAGAGAGCTCTAGGAATAATTTATAGTTTCTCCAAGGCCATCTCTCTTGTCAAGCACACAGAGCTCAGGAGAAACAGCTTCATTCTACAGCCCTTTCAGCTGACAGAGCAGACCACCTCTACATTCCCACTGAGTTGCCACACTGGGCATCCCATGGAAACTCCCCCCACCAACGCTTCCCTCCCCACTTCTTCTGAACCCAAACGTCATCTCAATCAGAGACTTTACCCCTCCGTCCCCTTTTGTAATATAAGGGACTTCACCCAACCAAGGCTTTTTTTCAGCCTGAACCCACCAGAACCCAGTTCCAGCACCTCTCAGGTGGGCGCCATTGCTTTTCTAAGAGAACAAGGGAGGCATTTGCGGTGAGTTTCAGCACTTCTTTTTCTAGAAAAGTAGCACCGCGCCCAATGGTTCAGCTGTATGCCTATTTCAGGTAAACAGCTATGCTTGCAAGTGCGTGCGTGCGTGCGTGCGTGCGTGCCTGCATGCTGTGCCACCCCATCTGCTCCAGACCATGGATTATCATGATCAGCCTGCAAAGAGCAGCTCAAGGCTGCATGTACACAGAAGCACAATAATCACACAGATCTCCTCAGCCATTATCCAACTGCAGAGAAACCTCATCACATACTTCACGTTGCAGAACACCCTCTATCGGGCTCTGGAATACCAGGCATACACAAATATATATATATATATGCACATGAGTCACATGCAAGCACATTGACAACAGTGGCTGTCCTTTCCTTCCAAAGCAAAATCCAGGCCATCTGTTGATCAATTTGTGAATACAGTTCCCTCTCCTGAGAGAAAGCTGGGAGGGATCATTTCGTTTCTTTGACTACAAGACATTTAAAAAGCATTCTCTGCTCACCACTAAAATATCAAAGTCTCAATTACGTTTGCAAAACAGTACTGATGCTCAGAGCCCCCAGGTTCCGAGAGCTTGATAGAAACTGTGTTGGTGCGCAGGTGGAGTAAAGCAGAGCCAATTGCAAACCAACAGGCCATAAAACTGTTTGCAAGCACAATCTACATGAATAAAGGGTTTCAGTGAATGGAGACACAGATTTATACAAGCACCACTTTTCAAACTGATTTGGAGTGCTCCCATAAAAACTAATTGCCACAGTTGGTGAATCAAACAGGCTTAACAAGGAATCCTGTTAAAAGGACCCGTGAACTGGGAGGCTGGTCTTCTTCCCAGTGGATTGCATTGGCAGAGAAAGGGAGGCCACTAAAAACAGAAGTAGTAGTAGTAAAACATCATTTTGAAATAAAGTGCAAACTGACAACGACAGTGCTGTGAATCAATCGGTGGCACAATTTTGGATACATGCAGAAATGTAAACAACAATCAGTGAGACATAGAATTTGCCCCAAGGCAAGCATTTCTGAATCATTATCTGATATACTGGTAACAAGAGCATCTCTCTAGTGGGCCCTGAAACACATGGACTGCTGGTTAGGACATAACATTACTGACTTAATAAACCATGGTTTATTAAGTAGGGAATGAAGAATGGGCCTTCTTCACATCCTTCTGTGACCTGGAACCAGGATCAGACAATGGCTTCCTGTCCTACTTAGCCAACTGACATTTAAAAATGAAAAAGAAATCCTGTTTTGGACATAATGGAAACTGTGCTTTAAATAGGAGCTGTGGTTTAAAGAAGCCAGGGCCAAAGCACTGAAGGCAGTGCACAGTGTAAATGACCCATGCTAATTCCTGGTTTAATAAATTATTATTTATTAAGCTGGAAATATTGCATCTGAACCAATTCAAACATGTTGTTCATTTATATGGTTCTTCTCTGAACGACAACTCATTTGCATGGATAAATTCAGACATCGTGCCAAACCAGGATTAAGGAAGTTTGGTGCAGTGCCTAAACTAATGGACCATTGTTTATAAACAGCCAGCAAAAACTAACTAGAATCTAAAACAAGGTTATGAAGTTTGCTTGCAAATCATGGTTTGTGTCAAGTGTTTAAATTGACATACCATAGTTATGGCCATAGCTCCTTCTTAAGAGAAGCTACACCATGGAGACAAGGGTGAACTTATTAAAGCAGAATTCTGAGAGGACAGAAAACAGAAGATGACAAGAAGATGACCTATAAGCCATGGTTTGCCTCTTGTACATTTGGAATTTCTAACCATGGCTTGGGTTGTGAACTATGGCTAGGCATAATGTCTGAGCCAAGGCGTTAGAGATTGAGAGGTGGGAAAATGTAGGTGGTTATATAACCTGTGACAAGAAAGAATGGTTTCATAGGTAAATCTGGCTCTGGCCTCAATTCTCTGCTACTAAATTCACATACTATTTAATGGGAATGTGTTTTGTCTTCTCAACTTTAGAGATGACAACAGAAGTGAGAATTATAACAGTTCCAGAAAGTATACAGAGAGATCCTTCAGGATCTCTACCAGAGAAGAACTGGTGCACAGACATATTAAGGAACTGTTTGTTTACTGCAGTAGAAACTTGTGAGTGCAGAGAGATACTTTTCAGTTGAATACCATGACGTCAAGAATCAAGGAAATGACAGGCAAAGAGAGAGAGAGAATGAAAAACACTAGGAAGTTTGGGACAAACATAAATGGGATATAGGACTGCTCTGCCTAAAAAGTAATATCCGAAGGAGATAGTGGGTGCTTCCCCCTTTTTCTTCTTTTCCTTTAAAGCCAAATGATATATGGAGAATTGAAGCAAATAATTCGTGATAAACACACCACAGCTAGATTCACAGATGCAGGATGCACAGAATCCTGCTAGACAAAAACTTGGGATGAATCATCATCACACAGCCATATGGAGCTGTTTCTGGAGAGGCAGAAGCACCCACCAAAAACAGAATGATTAAAGAGGATGTCATGACTCAGTATGAAATGTCATTGCTCTAATCTGAGATATTAAAATGAATCAAAATGCAAAATGTAAAAGCCCTCCGGCCTTTAACTCAATCCAAGATGCTTGTGCATATACCAGCCTTCACCAAGCTGGTGCCCTCCAGCTGTTTTGGGCTACAACTCCTATCAGTCTCATTCAACACAGCTGTGCTAGCTGGGGCTGATGGGAGTTTTAGTCCAAAACAGCTGGGGGGCATCTGTTTGGTGAAGGGTGGAATATGTGGTAGCAGCCTCTGGATCAGCAAATTCTGCCTAAAATCGGGTAACTACCTCTGAGTCAATGTCTGCACTCTGCTTGATGAAAGTAGAACCATGGAACTCATTGCCACAAGGAAAATGATGGATGGCAAATGATGGCAAAGAATAGATAAGACATCAGTAGAATTGATGTCAGTAATTGTCAATCAATTATGCCAGTAACTGTCACCATTTTGTGTCTGACTCTCCCCCTGTCCCAACCTTTTATGACTGGTTGGCCTCAGCTGTCTCAAGTGGGCCGTGGGGATGGAAAGTTTGAGAAGCCCTGATCTACAAGCCACAGATTCCCCAACCCTGAACAGCTCCAACAGATCTTTCCAGCAAGCTGAAAACTGAAGTGATGTACATAAATTTGTGAGCTTGGTTATAAACAGTACAGATACATTTACTCATTACAGTCTAGCACGTTTCTTCTGTAGTAATGCTGAAATGTTATACAAGTAATTGAAAGGGGGCAAAAGATCATCTCTTGCTTCCATGTCTGCAAAAGGGAACAGAATCTTTGGTGTACCAACTTGAAAAGAGATGGAAGTTCATGCAATATTATCAGAAACAGGGTATCAGCTATAGCCTATTTTGGTAGATCCACTGAAATTAATGGGCAAGGCAAACTTAAAGGTCCATTAATTTTTATGAGAGTACTTGGAAAAGAATCTAGTTGGATACAACCCCATATCCTCCCAACTTCCCTCCCCACCTTTATATGTTTTTTATAAGTGGTGGGTGTTTTTGTTTGTTTGTTCTTTTGTTTTGTTTTGTTTTGTTTTTAGGTTTCTGATTAACCTTACAAAGCCCATCAGTATTGTTTGGCAGGTCAAGAAACCTATCTGAAATATTTTGATCTCTCTCTCCTTGCAAATTGTGAGTGGGGGGCCTGCATGTGTGCTGAAGACGCACCTCTTTACCCTGGCCTTTGACACCTGAGATGTGTGTTTTCAAAGCCACCCTGTTCCTGTGGTTGTAATCTGCCCTGTTTTTAATTTGTTGTATGATCCACATGGAAAAGCACAAGTATAACCCACCCCCTTCAATCTCCTCCTGCTGTTTATACCCACATCTGACTCATCTAGAACCACTCATGATGGTGCAGCAGCATCATTTAACACAGGTCCATTGGTCCCAAGTGCTGCACCAGTGTAACTCTGGTGCAAAACCACGCTGATAATTTTGTACTAGTACTGCATCATCCCCCGCCCCCCTTCTGACTCTTAGACTAGGATAGCAGACCACAAGGAAGGGCGAGGAAACCTGTGGTCTTCCAAGTGCTACTGAAACACAATTCCCATCATCCCTGAGCCACTGACTATGCTGGCTGGGGCCAGAGAGCCACAGGTTGTCTATCGCTTCCACAGGGCTTTGTTCTTGCATAAAGAGGTATAGTGGTTAGGGTGTTAGGTGGGGGAGGCCGGAGTTCAAACGTTCATTCAGTCATAAAGTTCCCTGGGTGCCCTTAAAACAGTTTTCTCCTTCTCTTTCTTGCACACCCACATCTCACATGACTGTATATGCTGCCCTCAATGTGCACTTCCTGTGGCAGCCTAACGCTGCGGTAAAATGCTAGTATTAAAAAAAAAAGAGTTACCAAACGTACTCTGCCAAATCAATAGCACATCAACACTGCAACATAAAGGAGCACATTACAAGGAACTAAATAAAATCAAGGAATCTGCATGTTCGGGGTGGGACTTTGAAAAAACTGTAGTGACTTTACAGCAATTGCGTAGCTTCCCCTGGAACCTATGTACACCTCATCAACATCTAATCCAGGCATGGACATACTTGGCCCTCCAGATGTTTTGGGACTACAATTCCCATCATCCCTGATCATTGGTCCTGTTAGCTAGAGATTATGGGAGTTGTAGTCCCAAAACATCTGGAGGGCCAAGTTTGGCCATGCCTGATCTAATCCAATGGTCTTAATTTACACGATTAAACAGCATCCCAGCATGTCTGCTTGCTTGCATTATGGAGAGGCATTTTACTTAATACTTCGACAATCAATTCTCTGGATAGAAGGATGGAGCGAAACTGGGAGGCAAAATGATTGTATGAATGGTCTATCAATCATATTGCCTGAGATATTTTACGGTTGGGTCTAGAAATATGGACAAATGAGGTGGTGGAGTCTAGAGGCAGAATAGACAGGACCACTTAAGACTACAGTGGTACCTTGGTTTAAGAACAGCTTCGTTTATGAACAACTTGGATTAAGAACACTGCAAACCCGGAAGTAGGTGTTTTGGTTTGTGAACTTTGCCTTGGAAGCAGAACATGTTCCGCTTCCTGTTGAGTGTGTTCCATTTGTTAATTGAATCCCACGCTGCTATGGGAAAGAATGCTTTGGTTTAAGAACAGACTTCGGGAACGGTTTAAGTTTGTAAACCAAGGTACCACTGTACTTGCAGTAGTGGAATATAGTGGTAAAAAGCCAGTGGTGCTGTAGTGCTTTGTGTGTTGGACTAGGACCCGGGAGACCAGGGTTCAAATCTTCGCTCAACCATGAAACTCACTGGGTGACCCTGGGCCAGTGACAGTCATTTAGCCTAACCTACCTCACATGGATAAAATGGGAAGGAAGGCAATGAACCATGCATGTCACCTTGAGCTCCTTAGAGGAGGGGGTGGGATATGAGTGCAGTAAATAAATAAAATACTGAATCTTAAAAACCATAGAAATCTCCTTACAAATATTAAAAAATAGCAGCTTAGGAAGATTCAAGCCCAACCCACTCCCTGCCATGCTAGCCTTCTATTTGCAGGGGAAATTGACATAGGGGAACATTCAAAGCATGATTTCACCACATACAATCTGACATAGCACAGTCCATTCTACCATCTCATTCCCACCTCACTCTGCTACATGTGAAGATGTAGCCTGATAGCAAGGTCAAAATGGAGCTCTATTAATAAAGCCTGGTAAATAGGCCTGCCTATGTTGCCAGCCCATTGGCGGTTTGGTACAGAAGAGGTGGAGAGCTCTGTCCCTCCTGCAACAGCAACCTGCTTCATTTCGAAACTGGGTGCACAGGAGGGGGGCTTCCCCCTTCTGGTAGACCTTTTGGTTCTACGTTGATCTCATAGGAGGGTCCCTTATCCCACTCACTCATCTGCATAAGAAGAGCCTGCTGGATCAGGCCAATGACTCAGTTGGTCCAGCATCCTGCTGCCACAGTGGCCAACCAGATCCCTGTGGGAAACCTGCAAGCAGGACCCAACCAATACCCTCTTCTGTGATTTCCAGCAACTGGTATTCAGAAGCATTACTGTCTTCAACCATGGAGACAGAGCATTGCCTCCATGGAGGAAGAACACAGCTAGCAGCCATTGCTACCCTCATCCTCCATGAATTTACCTAATCCTCTTTTAATGCACCCAGCATCTTGTCATTTGTGACTAGTGCTTAAATTAAATGCCATTTACTTAGGACAATTCCCTCATCAAAGTGCTATTTATCCAATACCACTACAGCCTGCATTTTATTTGACACTTGGTAGCATCTGCAATTTCAGCCATGCTGTGCATTCTTGGTTTCAATGGTTTGTTTTATTTTTTATTTTATTTTACTTTATTTTATTTGCAGTTCTGTACCGTGGCTCTTTCTTAGCTTTTTCATTTTTCAGCTCAAACATCCCCCTTTGCTTGGCCTCCTGTGCAATATTGTGCAATGTTCTCCAGGAAAAGGGATTATATAAACTAATGTACTTTGGAAAAACCCACCACACATATCTCAAAATCAGTGCCTCTGCACACTCTAACTGCATGTACCCAACTTTTAAGAGAGTTTGAAGTCAGAGTTCTCCTTTAGTGTAGAAGGCCAGTATTGCACGAAATCCCAGGATTTGCAAGCAAATGAACTTTCCCATTGGAGCAATCGCATTTGTAATTAACTTTACTATCTTTGCTTTGTGTGTGGTTGCCTTAGGGGGGTTGCCTTAGGAAAGCATTTTTCAAATAAGTAAAACAATGTCTAGATTTTTCCCTACTCTCTGTTTGATTATGCTGGTTCAGATCTATTAGTAACTATTCATACAGCACTTTGTTCCTTAGCACACTTTCTCCATTAATGCAAAGAACGGCATATTTAGGATTGTGGATTTACAGCATGGTTTTACAGCATAGGATTTACAGCATGGTTTCCCAAACTTGGGTCCCCAGCTGTTTTTGGACTACAATTCCCATCATCCCTGACCACTGCTCCTGCTAGCTAGGGATGGCGGGAGTTGTAGTCCAGCAACAGCAGGAGACCCTGCTTTATGGTCTTGAATATTTAGTTCTTCTGCAGTCCTGAGAGGCGAAGGTTGCTGTTATTCACATTTCACAGATGAGAAATTGAGACCAAGGGATAGTAGCCTACCAACAATCACACCTAGGAAGCCTATGCTTGGGCATACACTGGAATCCCAGATGTACACAAACCATTCCATTCACTGGATTACACAGATTCATGGGATCTTCAAGCGGCAGTGGTTCGTTTTTGTAAAAACACATGCAAGTCTCCCTAGTCTTACTGTAAATTGCACTTTCAAAGTTTCATATATTAACAGATACAGTATAGAACTAAATTCAGCGGGCTACACTTTTTCTAGCTCAGAGAGAAACCGGTGGAGGAAGCTGTATTTCTTGGTGTTTATGGGGTAATAATCCTAAAGGAGGAAGAAATGCATGGCTAGAAACATGGAAGTGGCTCAACAGCTCAGAGGAAGAAACCTGGGCCACAATGCTAGATACAGATTAGAAAGACCTGGATTCAAATCCCCACTCAGCCATCATAATCAGTTAGTGACCTTGGATAAGTTACCATTTCACCCTAACCAATCTCAAAGGGCTGCTGCATGGATAAAAAAAGGAAGGGGTGTGTGGAATGATTCCCAAATATGCCACTCAAAGCTCTGTGCAGGACAGACAATGTTAAATAAATGGAATAAATGCATAACTTAATTGCCTTTTGAACAACTATATTAGGAAACTTATACGTATGTTTTCTTTTCTATGCTGCCAAGATAAGTTGATAAGGAAAGCATACAGCTAGAGAAATGAGTCCATCACATCAGGCCCCTCTCTAAGAAAGATATGGCGACTTATGTATTATTCATCACTTCATTTTAATGAATGGCCTGTGGCAAGGATACTGCCTTGTTTAAAAATTATAACTAAAAACCCAGCCATCTGTCTACAAAGTCTCTGAGCATCACGTTCGCTGCAGCTACCCCATGGCTGAGCAGAAGCCAGATAATTGACCAACCTCTTTTTGTGCTAGGTGTTGCAGGAGCTCAAATCAAAGCAAGCCAAGAGAATGGCCACACCCAATCAGATGGGAGACCCAAGGTCATATATGGCAGAGGAGCTGCAGAGCAAAGATCAAATTCTAATCTCCGGCATGGTAATCCAGTGCCAAGCCTATGCTAGAAAATGTAAGCAAATTTAAAACAAACAAACAAACACACACACCCCAAAGCAAACATATTGCATAGCTTTCAGAGGCCTGTTTTTCATGGACTCATTTTTTGGAAAATCACCCTGAGAATGCCCATTTGGATAGGATGGAAGGCAGTTGAACCCTGTGGCTGAACCCAAGTGCTGCTTAGGGCAGCAATACTCTTAGGACGGCAGTACTCTTCACAAGCAGCAGACTAGGAAAAGGAGCCTTTATCACTGAATCTCAACAAAAGCTTTGTATGATGAATCTGAGATCATGTGCACCATCCTGGCTTCATATTTGGAGTTGATCTACCACAAGGCTCACACTATTTTTATATATTGACAGGGAGATCAGTTACAAACCACTCAGGCCTATAGCGCTGAAATCAAGCTAAGTGAGCAGATTCAGTCCTTCAGGATATGTGGAGATTTGTCGACGACGACAAATTTGTCCTTTGTCAACATACTGTGGTCACCTCTGATTCTGTGTAACAGCTGGAGTGTGTATCTTGCCCTGTTGTTTCAAAAATAAATAAATTTCTGTGTGTGTGCGTAGATACTGTGGTACCTCGGGTTAAATACGCTTCAGGTTACAGACTCTGCTAACCCAGAAATATTACCTCGGGTTAAGAACTTTGCTTCAGGATGAGAATAGAAATCATGCTCTGGCGGTGCAGCGGCAGCAGGAGGCCCCATTAGCTAAAATGGTGCTTCAGGTTAAGAACAGTTTCAGGTTAAGAACGGACCTCCAGAACGAATTAAGTACTTAACCTGAGGTACCACTGTAGATAGATAGATACACACATACACACACACACAGAGAGAGAGAGAGAGAGAGAGAAGCTTCATGCAGCTTGATTGGTGCTGGCAGGCTGAGGCTGCCGTCTCCCTCAGAGGAGGTGGAGACTTTGGCCTGAGAATCTGCCACGCTGCTTCCAGCATGTAGGAGGCGGCACAACAAAAGGCTGCCCTGCTGGAGAACAAGGTTGGAGGGCAAGCACTGCTTCTGCAAGGGGAATGGGAATCTAGGAGGCATTTGCCCTATCCAGTATCCACATCAAACCGCTGGGCACCAAGATGCTTTAAAAACACTTTAAGCCGCCCAAGGAGAGGGGAGGGCAACAAGAGTCCCTGCATTTTCACTGGGTTGAAACAACAGCAGCAGCAGCAGCAGCAGCAGCAGCAAGGTGGCATTACTTTATGTTTCCGCCACGAAGTTTCCAGGGTCACTGGCAGCATTCATAAAGGAGCACCCCTCAAACGCTAAGTCAAAGGTCGCGCTATCGGAAGGCAAGCTGAGGGGCGAGCAGGTGAAAAGGTCACGAGGCCGCTTTGGCGCGTCGCCTCGAGAGGGAGCCCCGCGGCGGGGCTGAGAGGAAAAGTTAAGCCCACGCAGGACCAGAGCGTGGAGCATCCCAGACACGCTCAGAGCAACTGCCCTCTTCTTCCCCCCCTATTGACCTCACACGCCCCCAACGCTTCAGTATTGAGCTCCGGGCACTTCCCAGCCGCCCCATTGCTCAAGTCAGGCTAGGCAACGCAGCCAGATACGGGGAGGATACAGGAAGGGGTTCGTGGCCACACTCCCGAGGGGTGCAGCGGGGCTCCCCATATGGCTGAGGAGAACGCTGGGCTCCAGTCAAACTTTCCGGTTGCTCCAAGGGAAAGGGAGGAGATGTAGTAAAGATAAAGGGGGCATGATGCAACAGATCCCTACTCCCTCGGGGGTGGGGGGTTGGAGATGGAGGGAGGGAGGAAGAGCAGGATCTCCCGGGTGGAGTTGGCCGAGAAGACGCCCTCCTCGCGGCGGAGTTCCCTGCGGGCGCCGCGGCTTTAATCCTGCCGTTTTGCTCTGCATTTGAGCAGGAGGAAAGGACACGCGCGCACTAGGTGGCAGGCTAATCCCTGCCGGGTTGCAACCGGCCGCGCCGCGCCAGCTCACCATGCAACGGAGGGAGGGACCGAGGGCGGAGAAGGGTTGCAACCCCGGCTGCATTGGCAAACCATTCCCAATAACGCTCAGCGGAACAATTCCAGGCGCTCATCCGCCCGCCCTTGGGGCTGGAGCGAGGAAGCTTGCAAGGAAGCGTGGGGCAGATGACGATCCCCACAGCCCATCTGGCATCCCAGAGCGGCAAGGGAAGGGGGCGAAAAGGAACCAAGGGCACTCACCGAGCCGTAGGGGCGCTCCGCCTCTGTCGGGAAACAGCCGGGAAAGCACCGATCTGGCTGAGTCTATGGCTGGCTGGCTGCTCCCTCGCTCGCTCTCTCTTTCCCTCCCTCGACTCTCTGGCTGTTCCTTTAAGTGGTACAAACCAGGATGTCCGTGCAGTTTCTTTCCCAGCGCCAGCTCGGCACCGCCGCCTCTGGCCGCTGCGCGCAATGGCAGCCACTTTCCCCGCTTGCTGCCACTCTCTCTCTGGGCTCCGCACAATAGTTTCCAGCCCCAGGAGGGCTCACGTGAAAGCGCCCGCGTCAAAATTCTCCCCGACTTAGTACAGTACTCACTCCTCCCATCACCGGTCCAGCGCTGCTTGCTGCTGCTTGCTGCTGTCAGAAGCGGGAGGGGGCCGCCCGCTGACGTCACGACACGCCCGTTCGCGGATGAGGTCAGATTTCGCAGCCTGCGAAAATCACACACGAGAGAAATAAAAAGTCTCGCCGAGGGGGCGGGGGAAAGCAAAGTTAGGGAGAAACTTTGGGCTTCCTAATCGACGCTTTGCATAAAGATCGCCCTTATTTTTCGGAATTCTTTTGGTTTCCCCCTTGCAACCAACGTATTAAGAAAATAAGACGTTGTTTGCAAAAAGGTAGGGAATAAGCCTACGATCATATGGGCACTCATTTGGGAGCAAGTCCCCTTGAAATCAGTGGAAATAACTTTATGCATAAGATTAGTCTGCATGCATCAATCAGTTACCTCCGATCCTGGAGAATCTAAAGGTCAGAAGGCAATCTATGTATACTCAGAAGTAAATCCTCCTAATTAATTAAATGGGGCTTACTCCCAGGTAAGTGAAGTCAGGATTCAGCCTAAATACCCCACTCTCAGTACTGCCCCCCCCCGATAATCATCTTATGCCCACAAATGAGGTTGTGTGTGTGCATGCACAGATTGCACACTTCTGAACTAAAGAGAGAAAACAAGGGCATGTTTCTTGGCAACTATGTATATTGCCCAGAGAATGTGCATGTTGCTCAGAAAGTGCATAAAATGCATTGGAGATACGCACATTGGCAATTATGCATATTGGCAAAACAATGTACAAAATTCACTCAAGATACATACCCCAGCACTTGTTGGGGCTTATACATTTTGGCTAGTAGAAATATGCACATTCCCCAGTATTTATTGGATATTGTGCATATAGACTGGGAAATATGCACAATTGATTCTTCATGGACAGGGGATGCACACATTCTCCATGCAACTTAGTGAATGTGTGCAATGGTCAATTGTTAGGCACTTTATAACAACTCAACTTCCATTACCCCTAACATATACACAGCATCTCAAACTGGCCTCAAACACAAACTGGCCTCCTGACATAACAACCATATGTCAGGAGTGCTCTGATGGTGTTTCCTGCTTGGCAGGGGGTTGGACTCGATGGCCCTTGTGGTCTCTTCCAACTCTATGATTATATGATTTGTAGCGGAAACAAACACACTGTGTAACTCAGTTTTCAGCAGCATGGATCGGGCAAGGGAGGCATCACTGCTTCACCATGTGATGTGCCATCCACCAAGCGCCTGTGTCATCAAAGCACAGCCAACTTCCACAGTCCCACTTCCTGAGACGGCAGTTGTGGTTTTCTAGGAACTTGTGTTAGCAGTTTGAGAGCAGATAGAGAACACGGATGTCTGGATTGTTCAGTCATGTACAATATTTCCTGGACAAATTGCAGCATCCGGAAAGCTCCTGAGCTTGTGAAGAATGTGGGGCAGGACAACAGTGCTATTTTGCATATGGACAATTTCCAAAAAAAGAGACTAGTTTGCTTTTAATTTGTCTTGCTGTTTTAGATTGATGGGAAGGCACAAATATATGTTAAAATTCACTTAGGCTGTGCGTGCACCATACCTTTAAAGCGTGTTTGAAGCACATTTTTCCACTGAAAGAATTCTGGGCATTGTGGTTTACTTCTCACAGGGTTACAATTCCCAGAACCCTTAGCAAACCACAGCACCCAGAATTCTTTGAGTGGAAAAATGAGTTTTGAATGTGCTTTAAAGGTCTATAGTGTGCACACTGCTGTAATCTCATTTTGCTCCATAGTCTCCATCATTAGTCTGCAAAATCTGAGGGCAAGCAAGAAGGAGGGGAGGGGAATTACTTTTAAGCAAATAGCAAAGGCATACAGACTCCAGCTTGGAAACTGCCTTTTTGCTTGAAAGGAAGCCATTCAAAGAGACCCACTGCCTCTTTCACATAGAAGCTAGACTGGTCAGGGCAGCATGTATGGCAGTTACTTGAACGGCTGTGGGGTGTCATGTATGCCTGCACACTTAAATGAGGGAGAGGAGCAAATATTTTGGCTGCTTTGATATTCAAAAAGGGTGAAAGAGTAAGGATCAGGAGGCAGGGCTATAAAAATAAGAGATATTCCTGCAATAGTATTCTGTGTCATCAGCATTCTCTCCTAATGAGTTATCATCCTGCCATGAAACATCGTTCTTAGCAGCTCCAACTATTAAATAATACTGCCTATGGGGCTTTTCCTCCCTCCCTCTGAAAACAATGTATAAAGAATTATTCTGTTTGTTTTTAAGAATGTGGGTATTTTCTTTTTAGTGAAGACAAAACTTTAGCCTTGCTCACTGCCTAGGATTTACATTAGATAATTCAGCAGAGAGATTTTGAGACATTAAACTGTTTTTCAGATAGATTTGTTTTTTTTTGGGGGGGGGATATTTAAGGTGAATAAACAGGGAAGACTCCCTGGAAAAGACCCTGATCCTGGGAAAGATGGAGGGCACAAGGAGAAGGGGACGACAGAGGACGAGATGGTTGGACAGTGTTCTCGAAGCTACCAGCATGAGTTTGACCAAACTGTGGGAGGCAATGGAAGACAGGAGTGCCTGGCGTGCTCTGGTCCATGGGGTCACGAAGAGTCGGACATGACTAAACGACAAAACAACAACAACAAACAGGGAAGACAAGAATGAATTATTTTGTACAGTGCAAGGGACAAGAAGAGCTTGAGTAGGAAAAGTAGGACGAGGCTCACAACAGGAATACACATTTTGAAAAAGCAGAGAAAAACCACTCAGCAGAAAGCAATGTGGGTACATTAATGATTGTACAACAATAGCAGCAGATAGGCCATACTACACCAAAATGTGAGGCAATTTCTTTGAAATCAGGGCACACTGTTACACTTCACCGATTTCCCCCCGTAATGAAGCAACGGGCTGTTAGCCAATTAACTTGCATGTATCACATCCTTGACAGATATGCAGGCAAAATTAATGCTCTTTGACCATAAGAGAACATTGTTTAGAGTTAGAAGAATCAAACCTCTTTCCTAGCACCACCACACTGCTGACTCTGCTGTTACACCTGCAGCTCTCACTGGTACAGTAAGAACATTGCTGTTTGCAGGTGATAAATCACATTTCAAGAAATGTAGGAAAGCACTTTTCAATTGTGCTTGGCAATTATTTTTGCAGAGAAGGGGGGGGGAGGAACACCTCCCTCCCCCCTTACCACAACAGTGACACCAGTTTTGTATTCTAGTTCAGTAGCTTGAGAACCATTCTGATGTGTGAAGCAGGAAGCAGTGTGGCTGTAAGGGATAGCCTTCCAAACAGGGAATGGGGCAATGTTTTGCTTCCTAGGAATCCACAATATTGTTATATGGGTTGCATCCCAATTCTTTACTGCTGCATGTGCATTTTTTGAGCACATTGATTGGGGAACTACACTGCCAAATTCAGAAAAGTGTGTTTTTATAAAGATGGCTGCATTTTGGTTCTTGTCTTGCTTTGGAAAGTATGGATTAAGTGGGTTCATCTTAAAACAGGAACTGAATTTAATTTCTTCTCCAGCACTACTCAGAAGGAAATCCTATTGAACTCAGCTTTCGGAAGGAATTCTCAAGGTTTGAAAAAGATTTGTTGGAAAATAATGAAAAATTATTAACAAAAATATATAAACTACTGTTGGAATGGGAAACAAAAGATGAACAAGTTAAAGATGTGATGGTAAAATGGGCAATAATATCCCACTCAAGGACATAATGTCCCACTCAAGTCATGGGAAAGCTGTGGAAGAAGGATCTAAAATTTACTGCATGTAGTTCGTTAAAGGAAAACTATAAGAAAATGATGTACCATTGGTACCTAACCCCAGTTAAGATTGCAAAGATGTATAAAAATTGCACCAAAACATGTTAGAAATGTAAAGATAATGATGGTACCTTTATGCATATGTGGTGGACTTGTAGAAAGGCAAAAGACTTATGGGAAATGATTTAGAATGAGTTAAAAAATGTTTAAGATAACCTTTTAAAAAAAAAACCCAGAAGCCTTTTCGCTTGGAATAGTGGGGGAAGACATACCAAGGAATCTAAAGAGACTGTTTATGTATGCTACCACGGCCGCTAGAATGTTGTTTGCCCCAAAATGGAAAGAAGGTACAGTGACAAAGCAAGAATGGATAACAAAGATGATATTATGCTGAAATGGCAAAACTTACTGTGAAGATCAGGCAACAAGACGAGAAGAAATTTACACAAGATTGAATAAAATTTATAGAATATGTTAAAGAACACTGTAAATATGTTAAAACATTAGCAGGGTTGTTGTAACATTTATGACGGGATAAATCTGAACAATTTATTTATTAATAAGGTTTAAAACTTATAGAGGAAAAATAATGATATGCAAGATTATGACTGATTGAATTTGGAAGCCAGGGCAGGGGGTCGGGAAGGAAGTCAAACAAGATGAATTTGATGAACAATGGAATGTAAAAATGTTAGCATCAATTTTTTTGGATTTTTTTTTTTTTAAGGAAATCCTATTGAATTCAATTGAGTTTACTCCCAGGTTAGTGGGATTAGGACTGCAGCCCATGCTGCTAAAAGCAGCTAACTCAGATAGTTGCCTGTAGGAAAGAAGTTTCACTTCTCTTTTTATCTGGGTTAAAAAAAAATATGTAACGGAATAATTCATGTTCAGCCAACATCAGGCTGTTACCAAGGTTTCCTGTTCAAAACAAAAGTGAATTATTTTCTCCCCTTTTTTAGACAAGAGTAAGAGAAACAGACTGCATGCTAACATACAATTCCATACAAAAAGATGAAACATATTTCATGATTTAAATAATGTGACCAGCAACTGTGCTTAAGATCATCAATGCAGGAGAATACCAGACTTCCACACAAACCCATATCAGGCCAGTGGATTCCCTGGAATCTACAGCACGCTGTCAGTATCAATGT
Source organism: Podarcis tiliguerta (assembly GCF_965153285.1). Classification (NCBI taxonomy): domain Eukaryota; kingdom Metazoa; phylum Chordata; class Lepidosauria; order Squamata; family Lacertidae; genus Podarcis; species Podarcis tiliguerta. The sequence continues at coordinate 60,099,854 of NC_139534.1, forward strand.
AGAACAAGAAAAACATGCAGTGGACCCATTTTGTATTGGCTTTTATACTGAGGAATGCTTTCCTCAAAAGCCATGTGTTCAAGGGCATTTTCTTTCAGTTCCTCTCCCAGTCTTTTCTTCTTCCCCATTTTGCACATTGAGAAAAGCTGAGAGCAGCCACCTGTGGCTCATTGCTTAGGAGGTCTAAGTACTGGGGGGGGGGGAGTGATAAAACCTCCCCACTCACCTTTGGGGGTGGCTCTAGTGCCAAGTTTCCTGCACAGAGCGAGAAGTTGCACTAGTTGGTCTAGGTAGAGCACTGGTTTTCAGCTGGCAGGTCAAATATGCAGGGGACGATAAAGAAATGGATCCCAAAGTGCATGCTTGGGTTAAAGGTGAATTTATGTCTAAAAACACTGAAGACGACTCATCTTACGCACGCATACCAGAGCAACATTACAGTTTCAAGCACCACAAACACCTAATTTTAAAAACATTTTACTGTGGTCTGTAAAGTATTGCTGATCTCTTTTAAAAATAAGCTGCAACACTTGGGGTTTTTTTTGCATGTTGTTCCCACAGCTTCATCGGTTACAGCAGCAAAAGGGTTAATCCTCCTCTCCTCTCCCCCTTTAATTTGGTATAGCTTTTCAAGAAGCAGTTGCCAAGCACAGTTCAGCCTGTGAGTTAAAAGGAAGGAGAGAAAGAGTCTAATCTGCTCAGGTCTTATCTTGGGGCTAAAATACTTTACGTTCTTTATTGCAGACTGATTGATGGGGTTGTCTTGGCCAAGAAACCAGGCTGGCTCAGGCAAGGTTCCATTTTCTTCGCATGTATAAAATCTGGAGCTGTGCTGCTTCCACCTAGTGTACATCAGGCTGCATTACAAGCCCAGTTTATGGACTTTAAAAATTTACATGGCTAATATAAGTGGCTTAAGTTCTCATGCACTACTTATGGTAATTTATGGACTGGACAGGTTAGGACCAGTTACCTCATGCTCCAGTGACCTCAGATCTAGACTGGTGCAGTGTGCTCAGCACCAGACTACCTGGGAAAGTGTTCTGGAAGCTGCAGGATGCGGCTGGTAGGGTTATAAACAAGTGACCCTGTTTGCCACATTCAGAACCACATAATACAGTGGTACCTCGGGTTACGTACACTTCAGGTTACATACGCTTCAGGTTACAGACTCCGCTAACCCAGAAATAGTACCTTGGGTTAAGAACTTTGCTTCAGGATGAGAACAGAAATCGCATGGCAGTGGACGGCAGCAGCAGGAGGCCCCATTAGCTAAAGTGGTACCTCAGGTTAAGAACAGTTTCAGGTTAAGAAAGGACCTCCAGAACAAATTAAGTTCTTAACCCGAGGTACCACTGTACTGCTTCTGAGTGTACAGTGGTACCTTGGTTCTCAAATTAATCTGTTCCGAAAGTCCATTCCAAAACCAAAGTGTTCCAAAACCAAGGTGCACTTTCCCATAGAAAGTAATGCAAAATGGATTAATCCCTTCCAGACTGCTAAAAACAATCCCTAAAACAGCAATATAACATGAATTTTACTATCTAACGAGAGCACTGATCCATAAAATGAAAGCAATAAACGTACTGCAGTCACACAATCCATCAGTCAGGAGCTGAACTGGGTTCCACACAGTTACAAAAACAAAACAAAAAGAGCTACAAAAACGCAAAATAAATAGCAAAAATTGACAGACCTCAGCGTAACACTCACAACAGAAGTATGTGCCCCCTTGCCCAGATTGTCCAGAGTTTTGGGCTGGGTTGTCATCAATATGCTGATGATACCCAACTCTTATCTGTTGATGGACGGCCATCCTGAGTCGGCCCCGGACACACTGACCAGATGTCTGGAAGCTGTGGCTGGATGGCTGCGTGGGAGCTGGTTGAAGTTAAACACTTTGACAACAGAGGTCCTCTGGCTGGGTCAGGACGGCATGGGATTGGGGGGCCAACTCCCATCTCTTGCAGGGGCTCAACTTGTGCCAGTGCTTCTGTCAAGAGTTTGGGTGTAACCTTCGACACCTCCCTCTCCATGGAGGCGCAGGTTGCAGCTACTGCAAAGGCAGCATTTTTCCATCTCCGCCATATCAAACAGTTGGTCCCTTACCTTTTCCGCCCTGATCTGGCCACAGTGATCCATGCGATGGTCACCTCCAGGCTTGATTACTGTAACTCACTCTACGTGGGGCTGCCCTTGAAGTTTTCCCAGAAACTCCAGTGGGTGCAGAATGCCGCGGCGAGGCTCCTTACGGGGTCCTTATGGCGGGACCATATTCACCCAGTGCTTTTCCAGCTGCACTGACTCCCGATGGAGTACAGGGTCAGGTTTAAGGTGCTGGTTTTGACCTTTAAAGCCCTTTGCGGCCTAGGACCCTCGTACCTAAGGGACCGCCCCTCCTGGTATGCCCCGCGGAGGACCTTAAGGTCCATAAATAGCAGCACTACAGGTCCTGGGCCCTAAGGAAGTCAGATTAGCCTCAACCAGGGGCCAGGGCCTTTTCAACACTGGCTCCGGCCTGGCGGAACGCTCTGACTCATGAGACCAGGGCCCTGTGGGATCTGATTTCTTTCCGCAGGGCCTGTAAGACAGAGTTGTTCCGCCTAGCCTTTGGCTTGGAATCAGCCTGATCCCCTCCCCCTTTCATTTTCCTTCTGTGATGGAACTCCCTATTTGGGGACTTCCCTGGCTTTTTTCTGGCCCACGTAGGGCCAGTCTGGATAGTTGGCCTTCTCCCCCCAAACAGTTTTTGATCTGGGCTGCCACTGAAATGAGGCTGCATTTTAAGTTGTATTTTAATCCTGTTTTTAAGTTGTATTTTAATCAATTGTTTTTATACCTGATGTTAGCTGCCCTGAGCCCGGTCTTGGCCAGGGAGGGCAGGGTATAAATAACAACAACAACAACAACAACAACAACAACAACAACAACAACTATTATTATTATTATTATTATTATTATTATTATTATTACCAGCCTGACACTGAGCATAGCAGCAGCATGTCCCTGAAGGTCCAGAGGGCATAAGTACTGAGAGGTGAGGGTTGCTGAAACCTATCCTCCTCAAACAGCCATGCATCCCACATTTACGACCAGTGACAATGTGTAGGTTTGAATTTTGTTTTTATTTCATTTGTGCCCTGCCTTTTTCCTCCAAGCAGCTCAATGCTTTTGCATTTCATCCTCACAACAATCCTGTGAGGTAGGCTAGGTTGAGAGATAGCAGCCGAGACCAGAAGAAACTGGCAGTTAATAACAAGGCATAGCAACAGTTCCCCCAACTGAGAGTGTAAGTAGTAGGCCCAGAGTCCTTCCCCAAGTGAACCAGCTGTGAAGTCTGATAGCAGATAGCAGGCACATGTCACTTTTCCTGGTTCCCAAATCCCATGATCCTTCAGTTATTAAAATAAAATCTAAAGCCATGCATGTTGGGGGGAATACAAGAGAATCTTCTTTGAGCAAGGCCCTCCAACCTTTCTGGAGCCAAGGGGTAGATTTGGAAGTCTAAGAAAATGTCATCATGCCAGATTTAACTAACTGGTCCTGCTACCAGAAGCCCACACAAGGCCTTCTGTTAGCACAATGAGGCTTTCCTCCCCTTCCCCATGCCCCCTCCCAATTGGGTAAGGAGAATCCCCAGAAACAGCAAATAGGGGAGGAGAGACACGATCCCATCAGGCAAGAGGAAGCGCTTGTGCTGAGAGAACAAACTTCTTAGAACTATGTGGAATTTCTTCTACAGGTTCCACAAAATACCCATTCCACAGAAGAAAAACTGCCAATGCTCAGGAAACCTCCCCCTCAAAACATGAGGCAAAATACCAATTGCCACCTCCAAAAAACAAAATTGGAGACAAAGTAGGCAACACCCAACCCAAAAAAGCAGGCAACACACACACCAAACTATTGGCCAAGCAAAAAAAGTAGGCCAAGCACCCCACTGTGGGGCCCACAAGCATACAGGGTGGGGGAGTACTAAGAGGGAGGTAGCGTCTGTTTTCCAGATAGCTGAGCCCCATGGAAGAATCAGAATGCAATTTAGGAGGGGCAGGAGGCCTTGCCAAGAACCAAGGAGGGTGTCTGAGGGCATGGTGACACCCACAGAAACCATCTTGAATTTAACAACAGATCACAGATGGTTTTTCCCCCTTATAGGAGTAGTGGTGGACATGAAATAAATAAGTCACCAAAGTGGCAACATTTAGGGCTCAGCATGTCTCTGCGTCATTAATGTTCGGCAGGTCATTCTCATTCTAGCAGCCCTGGGTGAGAACATCTGGGGGCTTGACAAGAGACCAAGCATGTTGTCAACAGTCCTCAGCCTGAGCTCCCTCACGGATCCACTGCCAGTCCTTTGCCTGGTTCCTGCCTGCCCAATGCAAGCCACAGCAAGGCAATGGAGGCCTCTTGCTGGCAGCTACACCATGGCAATGGCAGAGTCTTCGGTGCTGCTCTCCTGGTCTAGGCCCACTCTCCTGATGGACTCCCTGTACTTTTGCCTTCCCAGCGCAATGATGGCTGTGATCTCATCTGCTATGTCTTGGCGGCCGCTCTCCTTCATGGCGCTGATCAGCTTGTCGACACAGTCGGGGTGTTTTTCATTTTGCTGAGCCCAGGAGAAGAGCATATGCAGAACCTGAGCACCGAGGTCGTCTCTGGAAAATACAGATGGCGCACCACACAATGGTGAGTCTCATTGAAATATTTTACAATATGCCTTTTCATTTGCTCCAGGCAGCTTCCAATAGTTCGAAACACACAAAGTATAAAACAATAAAATCCTAAGATGTGTTTCATTAGCAACCGTTGGAAAAATAAATTTCAGATTAGGCAGCAACCCAACCACTTCTCCAGAAGCCTACCAACTGCCTTTGTAGAGCAGGGGACACGGAAACAGAAAGGTCGGCATGATCAAAGCTGCAGGTTCTTCTACCTAATTTAGCACCACCTGAGAAATCACACGTGCTTTAAAAACAAGCTTCAGTCCTTATGGGGCAGAGGAGGGGACATGGAAGCTCACAGACATTTTCTATAATTGTCTAAAGACCAGAAGGATTATGGTTTTGGATTTTGCACTCATCAAAAGTTCCAGCCCCTCACTTCTTTCAGTCCTGGCCTCCACCCATCTATTGCCAGCCACCCCAATATTTTGCAAATCCCAGGTTTCGCTTTCCAGTCATTCTCTGAGGTTTGGAGGGAGGGAGACAAAACAAATTCTGCAAGAAAAAAATGTGAAGCATCTAAGACCTGCTACCAAGTGTTGGAGTGCTCTTGTTCAGGGTGCCAGCCAGTCACACCCTCCCCTCTAGGCTGTTGCTATATGCTAGCAAAGTTCTTCAGATGTTGCTACACAACAACTTCCTGAATCTCTGACGACAGGCTGTACTGGCTGGAGCTGAATACCACCAACATCTGGAGTTTCCCATTCCTGTTATATTATGTGGTAAGGAGCTCAAGGACTCCCTGCCTTCCGGTCAAAATAATTAGTGTTTCATTTTTCTTTCTCAACTGATGTTCAATATTCTGCAACTACTGAGCCTGCTCCATCATTATTTGGCTGTTTTGGCAGTGTTTTAGATTCAGCCTCACTCACCTGTAATTGTATCGTATCTGCTCTACCTCCTGGTAAGACAAACCCAGGTTTAAGCCAATCGTTGGCCAATCAGCTCCAACACGCCCAGCAATGGCAAGTAGGTTGGCCTGGGTCAAGTAGCCAGTTTCAGCATTCCCCAAATTCAGAGGGGGAAGAGAAAAGCCATTTGGGGTTGTAGGCTGCTCCTTCCCCTGGGATTTCAATTTCTGGCAAAACAGAATAAAAAAAGCACATATGTCTATTATTCATGGGCCAAGAAAAACCAGCAACACAGCAATCGAACCTGCCACAATGATCTCTCCACTTAGGAACATAGAAAGCTACTATATATTGAGTCAGACCATTGATCCATCTACTTCAGTGCTGTCTCCATTGACTGGCAGTGGCTCTCCAGGGCTTCAGACAAGAGACATTTTCAGCCCTATATGGAGCTGTTGGGGACTGAACCAGGGATCTTAGGCAACTTACGGGTAGCTTGATTGGCAAGGTGGCTAGCCAATGGGAATCAGGGCCTTTCCTCCTCTTGGTAACCTCTTCAGGAACGTCCTCTGGAACAGCACCTCGGTAAAAGGAAACCTTAAAAGATCAAAAAAGTTACACAAATGCAATTATAATAATAGGAAACACATCGTAGACTACAGACCCACATACAATACAGATTCTCTTAACTGCCACAGCATAACAAAAATAAGGGAGGAGAAAATCAGCAGCAGGATATCTAAAAATGGTGCACAAATACAGAATCTTCCCTCTATCCGAAGTAACTCTTAATCCCAGCCAGCCAGACGCCTGGGAGCTCTCCTCTCTTTTCCCAGTCTCTCACCTTGGGTGATCTTTACTTCCCTGCCTGTCCCTCAGGGTCCTTCCACCATTTCCCCTTGTTCCTCCTAGCACAGTTATTAAGGGCAATAAAGTGCATCCTCCACTGATTTCAGAGGATTCATGCTATGTTCTTCGAAGTCAGTAAGCCAGAGTTGGCACCTTCCCCACTTGCCCTCCTCTGCCCCACCAAAACCATTGAATTTATATGCCAGAGAAGATTATGTTCTATCCAGGCACAAAATGATGAAACTAAATCTAATTTATGCCTATGATCTTCTTTGGAACAAGTTACACAACACGTACTAAAATTTATGATCTCTCAGCTTGCTTAAGAGAGCTTTCTTGGAAAATATAGCTAGCTAAATTTGCTTGGTTTATTTTGGCACCAATATTTGAGGTTTTATAACAGTTTTGATGCTTGGAAAAGTGAAGGCGTTTTGGCAAGACTAGGCAGGAGACCCTACCTGGACCCCATCAGTCATTGAAGCCTTTTGCAAATAGGGCTTGCATGTTTTGAATTTCAGCAGGATTTAAGTACACTCATGTTTTGGATTGTGGCCATGGACTCAGAGAAGATAAGTAACCCTGTTTATGAACTGGCACATGATTAGGAATGAGGACAATGAGGAAAAGGAATACATTTGTTAATGAGAGATGTGTCCATTTATTAAGATATGTATTATAAATGAATATATCATGGGAAACCTTGCTGGGGCCAAGAAGGAGAAACTGATGTACCTGCCCTTTCACAGATTTGCTTTTCCTGTCCACTTCGGAGGTGATGTAGACTTCCTTCACGTTTTTCAAGTGAGAGAAAAAGCTGAACGAAATCCTTCCGTCAGTGCAGTCTGGGCGGTCTGAGTTAAGTTGGGGGCAATGCAGGCAAAGCATCAGTTTGCATTAAGCTACAGTGCTGTAAGAGGCTAAAAATCAAGGGACAACAAGACAAATAGGGTCCTGCCCACCTGTCAAAGTTGGCCCGTTGGGGCAAGATGAGGATCTGGGATAATTCAGTCCCCGTCCCCCCCCCCCCCCGATTCTGCATCATTAATTGGCCGGCGAAAATGAGAAAATCAATGGTTTTGCATGGACGTACTCACTGATAGATGATCTGTCTTCACTGACTGGTTTGGGAGATTTCCCACTATGGCCCAATGCAAGAGAATATCACCTGCTGAGCAGACACCACAGCCCTTCCTGCAGACCCCTTCTGACAGGCAAAGGCCAGGAAAACATGGTGCCTTATCTTACATTAGCATCTCAATGCTAGCCAAGGAGGGGGCTTCCCCTATTCAGTGGCCAGCACAAAAATCAAAAGGTACTGCTATTACTCTTTTAGAAGGCTTGGGGTTTTTTAAGAAGTGCAAGCTGGTAATGGTTGTAGGTTTATGAGCAAGTCTGACTTAAGCTTGTGGCTGCACAATCACGTCTAAGCCCTGAAAAAGCCTCCTCCTTTCAGAAGACCCCTTTGGGTCAACAGATTTGAGGATGGTGGGCAAGGGCCAAGTCCCTTTGTTCTTCAGGGGTATTTACACAAGCGGGCTCTGCTGCACTTTACCTGCATCAATGCTGATGCCTCGTTCAAAGGCTGCAAAGAACTGCTCCCCTTCAACCATCTCTACCATGTCCGATGGCTCAGGGCCTCGGTATCTGTCGTGGAGCCTTTTCAAAACAGGATCAACCTACAAGACATCCAGGATAGAGATTTTTTAAGAAATAGATCTTGGGGGTTCACAGGGCCAATTCATTTCATTACTCTTTGTGCGGTTTCAATGGGAGGATGAAGGTTTCCGAGGGAGAAGCTTTGTAAACTCAAGAGCAGCTGGTGCGGTGCTGCAGAACCACCCTCCTGACCCCACTTGCCCTGCTAGTAGCAAGGTCTAGGTTCCGTGGGCACACCAGCAGGGGTACCAGACTGGGCGCACTAGTGCACCCATAAAACCCTGAACTCACTGCCACCCTGCTACACCCATCCTTTGCAAACGACAGTGACATCCAGTGTTGAAAGGGTAGCTTCTGCTGCACTACCCCAGCCATTCTTGCTGCTTTATTTGCTTCTGTTACCCCCATTATGAGGACTCATGCCAAGCTGAACACCTAAGCTGGGCTCGTTCACCCTGTTGCAGCAAACTGTAGATTGCACTAGCCAATGTTTCCTGCTCCCGCCATGCTTGCTGCTCTTACTTCTACTGAAGCCTATTATAAAATAACGCACAGAACCAATCTCAAGTATTCATGGGAGCAGGCTCTACTTACAACCAGCTGGTTCCCACCCACCCGGCTTCAAACCCAGAAAGGTCTCTCTGGATTCCATGCATTATATGGCTCATGCTAGTGAGCACAGCTTCTGCTCCAGCCCTGCACAACTTGTGCCCTCCTCTTTTTTTTGCAATCCAGGAAGAGAGCAACAGCGAGCGGCTTACTGATCCCCTGGTGACCAGAGGGATATGTTTAGTTTGGTGGGTTACGAGTTGCTCTAAACATAGATAAGTTCTAGGCTGCATTTCATGCTTGCAGATCACGAGCGGATGGGCACTACTGCATGCGCATGTACACACACGAAACCAGGACAGTGGACAATTTACCTTGTGCTTTGGGACACACTGCAGCAAGACTTGCTCGGGATCTTTCTTCCTCTGCAGAGCTATGAAGTTCACCTGGTACATGCGCAACCTTTTATAGACATATTTGGCAAAGCCACCGATATAGGTCTTGGTGGTGCACCACAACCAGTACCTGGGGGAAAGAGTGGGGATTTGCAAAATCATTTTGATTTGTTTGCTTTTTTCGCTTGTGAGCACATATATTGCAAATGGGGGTGGCATGAGTGCAAAGTTCTGTTTCTCTATGCGAGAAGAAACATATGGAGGTGTGCAAGTGCACTTCTATGTCAAAGGAAAACTGAACAGATGATACAGAAAACAGACCCGCCCCCCGCCCCAGTAGGGGCAATCTGATTCACCTATTTAAATACCTGCCAAAAGCAAGGAAATGATGTGTGATTGAGGAAAAGGAAGAAGCTGTGAATCTCATTATTGAATACACATACAAAACAAAACATGATCATTCCACAAGGTACAATACTTAGCGTGATGAGTTGAATGTGCCTGTGCTGATCTGCATTCATGATGAAATACATATGCAATTTCTTCACCCTGAGCACAACTCTGAACTCAATCCCAGTATCTACTATTCCGCAGCAAAGCATCTAAAAGCAGATGGATCAAGTGCCACGGTGCATTTGAGTTTACTGTGAAGCATGAGGCATCAGCACATCTGCTTCCCTGCAGATACAAAGCCAGCCTTCATGTGATCAACTCACATTCTCCATGTCTGAGTGAATCAGCAACATGAACAAGCCATTATGATACTATAAATTTTGTCCAGCACACCTGGTTACCTATAAGATTGCATTCCTCTGTGTCTGTATTCTTTGCTAAATGTTCTAGAAAGACACAAATAGCCTGAGTTGGACTACGTTCAAGTATACACTGCAGGAAATCAGTAAGAACCAGAATCAGATCTGCAGCCTGGCTCATATAAGCCCAATATGATCCTTCTTGCCTGGTGGAGAAGCAGGAACCGAGGACCATTTAACAAAGAATACTAAACAAATATCTTACTGTTGACTGCCCACTCCCACCCCTTGTTCAGAGGAAAGAGGAAACAACTGGATGAATATGGTCTCTTCTTTGTGGAGCTCCCAGTTCTTATGTTATATATAATGTGTATGGAGGGCAGGAAGAGATGGAACCTTCTCTTCTTGCTGGCCCAGGAAGATGTATGAAGTGTGCCTCCTGGGTCAACTCACCAGGAGAAGTGTGTGACTTCAAACAAAGCATAGAGGTGGGTGAACTCCAGCACCACCTGACTGGTGATGTCATTCCAGTTCTGAGCATTCCAGTCACTGTGCAGCAGATGCACCCTGGAGCGATCCAGGGTCAGACCTGTGGACCAAAAAAAATATGCTGTTATCTACAGACCTCAAGGACAAACTATATTCAGTGCATAATCAGGATGGATGAGGTTTTGTTCCCATAATAATAATAATAATAATAATTTATTATTTATACCTTGCCCATCTGGCTGAGTTTCCCCAGCCACTCTAGGCGGCTTCCAATCGAGTGTTAAAAACAATACAGCATTAAATATTAAAAGCTTCCCTAAACAGGGCTGCCTTCAGATGTCTTTTAAAGATAAGATAGCTACTTATTTCCTTCACATCTGAAGGGAGGGCGTTCCACAGGGCGGGTGCCACTACCGAGAAGGCCCTCTGTCTGGTTCCCGGTAACCTCACTTCTCGCAATGAGGGAACCGCCAGAAGGCCTTCGGCACTGGATTATCAATGGAACATGTGAAATTGTGAAATGACTGGGGCGGCGTGACCCAGAATAAACAAGAGCACCTTGCAGTTCAGTGTGTTATAGTGCACTATACTTGCACAACCCAATTTCCTCAACAGAAGATTAACTGTCCAGCTTGAAAGCGCATTTAATTGTACCAACGTTTTGCAAATTTAACTTGCCTGTGAAATTCAGGTGTGGTAATTCTAAGGAAGCATTAACAGTTCTGTCAAAACCCTTCTGCTGAGGGAATTTCTAGATCAAACCTACCTGTGACTCCTGGGGGCAGAGGGAGCTGAATTTTTACAGGCTGAAGGAAGTCGATGCTGGAATTCTGGGAGAGGCAGAGGAGGGGGCTAGCAACCGTCTCAGGATCATTTGTGATCTCCTGTAGGTCCTCTGAAGACACGGGCAGCACCTGAACATTTAAAAAAAGGGGGGGGGAATTGGCTCCATCAGGTAGTGTGGGGGTTTCCTACACAAGCAATGGACTTTGTAGACTCCCCTTCCCACAGCAGCTATCAATGTCTTGAAAAAATGGTCCTGAAAGTGAAGGGTCCCACCAAAGAGGGATCTAACACTGTGGAAAAGGCTGCACTCAGAAGCAATATTGGGAAAGATTCCAGCCACAGGTGTCAATAGTTTTATTCCTAAAAGTAATTATTTGAGCAGTGACTGTATAAGTCAAATAGGAGCTTCCAAAATTCTTTCAGGGCATGTCTTTTTGATTTTATAACACCAGGGCAACATTAAGGCACTCATGACCTAAACTGTGCAACTTGACTGGAATAAGACTTAAAAAAAATTAAATCTCCAATCTTTGAATACATTTCTGGACTCTTTAGGCTTCCTGGGCAGAGGCTTACCTGGAGCTTCACTGTTCTCGTCTCCTCAGTCACGCCAGGGGGAAAGGTCACTTTGATGTTGGGATCGACAGTTGAAAAAAGCAAGGCTCCCTCTTGAGGGACTCTGCATTCATTCTCCACAAGTCGAGAGACAACCAAGAACCAGGAGAAGTGAGGGACGCTGCAGCAGGCCACATGCTTCTGTCAGAGGGTGTGGAAGGAATGACAGGCACCATTGTAACATACAACAATACTTTAAACAGAGGGAATCAGGCACTGAAAATGAGCGCAGGTCTTATACTCCTTACAAATATCCACGAACTGGCCTGGCTCAAATGTAACAGGGCCACTTCCAACAACAGGCCATAGCCTGTTGGGTTGTACATAATGAGCAACAAGCTTGAGTGTGCCCCTTCATCCTCATCTCACACACCCAGCTTCAGAAGAGACTTCCTGCTTTCTTAAACCAGAGTTCCCTGCGGCATTCAAACCGGGAAACTCTGGTTTTAAGAAAACTAGGACATTTCCTCTGCAATCTGGGCGTGCTGGTTCAGATGATGAAACAGCTAGCTGACTCACAGAAATAACTAGCTCAAGCATGTTGATCATTCATAATCATCACATCTGAATTTGTCCAATTTGTGTTTGACAGACCTACTAACTTACAGAACTTTCCCTTAAAAGCTCTCTCTCTTTGGCAGTACACAGAACAGAGAGGCCAACAAATGAGAATGCAATTCCTAACGGTACTACACATATAACCAACCTTTCTGCCAAAGAGCTCAAAGTGGCACACATGATTGTTGCCCTATCCAATTGATCCTCACAACAATCTTGTCACGTAGGTTGGGTTTAGAAGACAGTGACTGGCCCCTACTGAGCTTCACCAATGAGTGGAGATTTGAACCTGAGTCTCCCCTGCCTAACCAAAACACTATGCTGGCTCTCTGTGAAAGGCCACCCATCTCAGTTGCAAATAAAACCAAGTAAAAGACTTACTTAGCATGCCTAGGAGCAGGACCTTAATGAGTTAACAGAGTGGGTGATGTGTATTACAATCTCTAGGGGAAAACACATGGCAAAACTGAAGAGAAAGCAGCTGCAGATTACAGCTCAGCCCTCCCTCCAAGCTTCCAGCAGGAATTTAATATGGCACCCAACTGATACAAGGAAGAACTCGCTGAGAAGTGAGGTAACTGGCATGTTTTCCAACCCGTTGCACTTCGTGGCCTACCTTTGGCTTTTCTTTCCATTCCACTCTGGTTTTCAAGTCACTCCAATTTTGCCCACTGAAGGTTCGAATTACAATCTCACGGTCATGCAGGTACTGCGTGGAGGCATATGGCAGCCAGATCAGCACCTCCTTGAAGAACACAAGACATAACAAGACAATTTCCATGAGTTAACCACCGAGAAGGAAACATCTCCATAACTCCAGGGAGCAAGAGAAGGACCTCAGGAGCCGACAGCCATTGGGGAGGATGTGGAGAGCAAGTGAAGGTTGTTAGTGTGTCTCATTTCTGCTGTACCTCATAAAGAGGAAGCGGAGAGGGCAACAGCATGGAAGGTTGCATATTACAGCGTCAAGATTGGGGGAAACGCAGCAGTTCCCACATAGCTCACAGACATGCTAGTAGTAAGAGATCGGTTTTATTGCATGGTGAACCGAAAAAGAACTTCTAAACACTTCCAGCCAACCTTCAGACCTGTACTGGTTCTTTAACTGGGGATGCTGCACGCAACAGTGATTGGAAAGCACAGAAGGTGCAATGCATACAACATGCAAGAACACAATTGCTGAGTTTCAGGGGCCAGGGCTAAACAGCCAGAGAGATAGGAAATTTGATGACATTTATTTAGTGCAATTCATTTTTAGCACCTATAATCTGTCACCCTCAGCCTTCAGCCTAAGTAAATGAATAACATGTAATGGCTAATTGTGATTTATTTATTTATTTGAATTCCTGGTTGTTTCATAATATTTGCATGCAAATCTGTGTAGGTTTTATAATGTGCTTAATTGTTTTACTATTCTTAAAACATAAGGCAAAAGGGAGGGATTATATTATTAAATACCTTTTCAGCTGTTGATTTTTTTAAAAGGAAAGGTCCTACCCAAACTAGAACTCTGTTTATCTTATTCCCACATTCTACATATCTCACAAGCAGAATGGTTGTCCTGGGCCATTTTTCCTGATGGAACTCGCATTTGATTAAGCTGAACCTTATTGGCAGCAGCCTAAATGCCACAAAGGGTGATTTGCAAGCAACCCAGCCATTATCACATTTAATACACCGGGTTCTCAGTGGCCACTTTTTGGCAGGCCAGTCTTCTTCTTCTTCTTCTTTCCCCCCATGCCAGTGCCCAAGTTGAAAGATTTGGGGGAATTAGCGCAGTTCTAGCCTAAACTCCTTTATGACTTCATGAGCTCTTCTTACCTTCTGGAAATGAATCCCATGAGGCTGCAGCTCCAGGACTTCACTCAGCAGGATGTCATGGTCCTTCAGCTTTACCCACTGGGGGTCAGGGGAGTGCTTTTGGAAGTGGATAGTTACCGAAGTGGTGGTGGCACCCAAGGGGAAGCAAAACTGGACACCACAAGCTAGGAAAACTCTGCAGCCTTCAGGGGTCACAGTAAAGCTTAGAAGATACAAAGAGAAGCACGGATGTTTCTTCAACGTTACAGTCCTCTTTACTCCAAAGTTCTGAGTTATAAATATCTATAGACTGTCAGAATTCTAGATACAGTTCTAAGGCTTGGCTACACTGTGTTTCGCTTAGCTGCATCCAGACTCCAGATTACTCCAATCCCATGGCCTTCCCTGCTCTCCCTGGGACCCTGATTGTGGTAACTGAGTTTTGCATAATTGCTCCAAATGATCAGATAGCCTCATCACCTTCAACAGCATCTAGGTTCCATTTCTAGAATATTTGCAGGGTGACTGAATGACTGATATGGCTGTTCCTAGCCATGTCTGAGTGCAGAGTTTGGAAATTGCAACTACCTGGCTGTTATTTGGGGGGGGGGCGTGGAATCACTTTACTCTGGTACTCAAATCCCTTACACTTGTGACTTGTGACATTCCAGACCCAATACAAGCCCTAAACAATTTGGGACCCAAGTACCCAGGAGAGCACTTCCTCCAGTACTGCCTCAGCCTTACCCATCTATGAAGATTTGCTCGGGATCAGCTGTTTGTTATTCCAACTTTAGCTTCTGCTGGGTGGGCAATGATAGAAGACAGGGCATTCTTGGTGGTGCCCCCTTGCAGCTAATTATGACACCCCCTCCCGAATGGAATTTGATTGTCTCCCCACATTGGCCTCAGTTGGGCACAAGGTGAAAATGTTTTCCCAACACTGCTACTTGATGTAATTTTTTCTTGATATGGCATATTGTTAGCCACTCTGTTTTTGCAAAGTTGATGGGTGGGATATAAAAGTGACAAAGTAAAATAAGAAACTAAAACTAAGCATATCCTTGCTATTCTCAGATATTTTCCTTGCTTATTTCCTCTTTCAGGGCTGGTATGCAGAGGTCCCTCTTGCAGGCTCCAGGAATGAGGGGGCCCTTGGCCCTTGGATGTATGAGCCCCCTCTAGGCTTATCTGGTGATGATTGCTACTACTGGACTAGTAGCAATCTTAACATCCCAAAGATTAAAACAGTGATGGCACTCCGACTGCAGAATGACCAACAACAACAAAGACAGTGGCCGCTGTTCCACACTCAAGAGTCCCATAAGAAACAGGGACCCAAGACCCATGTCCCTCAGTGCTGCTTTGAGATGTTACTTGGTGGTGCCTGCCCTGCTCCCTTCAATGAGTTTGCCACTGATAGTTAACTTGCAACCAGTTTCTTTTTAGAAATCCAGCTTGGCTCATTTGTAAAAAAACGGGGATGATTAACCCACAGAAACTACCCCTGCATCAACAACTGAACAAGGCATCACAGTACAATTAATTATTATTAGTATTAGATGTATATCCCTCCCTCCCAGGAGCCATGGGAAGCAAGGAGAATATTATGCCAAAAGTGAATTAGGAAGATATTCTGACATGACAATAGTACAGAAAGACACCGGCCAAAAAAAGTATGTGAAATACCTATCCTCACCAGCTTCAAGGAATAGTCTTTGTAATTTTTCTGGCCTTGAGTTTGAGTCTGCAACAAGTCAGAAAACAAAGTTTACATGAATATAAACAGAACATGTTAAGTGCTTCTGTAGGAATGAGTATAGTAGTCTTCAACTTTTTCAAATCAAAAACATGCACTTGGGCCTCAATTCTTTCTTTATCATATATTTGTATGGTGGGAGGGCTACTGTTGTGACTCCCCTTTGATCAGCTCTCAAACCAGCGGTAGGTCCTGCTCCACCCGTTGAAGACAAATGCTTTAGTCAAATGTTTTATTATGTTTTTATATGTGATAGAAGCTGCCCAGAGTGGCTGAGGAAATCCAGACAGATGGGCGGGGTATAAATAATAAAATTGTTGTTGTTGATGCCTTGTTCCCACAGGGCCAGCCCCAAATATTTCACCACTTGAATATTAAACCATGATTTCTATGACATGAACTCCCACCAGAATTTCAAAATAAAACCTATGACAGGGTCACTAACATTTATGGATTGGTGGGCACATTTCAAATGTTGAGAGAGTCACAAAATAGCTGTTGGCAGAGCAGGGCAAAACAAAATGGCTGCAATGCACTACACAAAACTAGAGAGGCAGCCATCCCTGACAACTTTATGCTAACCATGGGAAGACAGCTATGTTCTGCCGGTCATGATTACAGACGTTGTCATGCTATATAGGTTTTACTTACACACACAGAGGGATGTGGCTGCTGTCTATAGCAATAGGGAGCACCCCTCAGAACCAGGAACATATACAAAGTGCCACACCAGATTCACTCGCATGCCACAGATGTTGCTTGGAAGGCACCTGCCCATTTTACCTCACAACTTTTTTTCTAAGAGGGCTACAGACTGACTTTCCTTTTTCAACATGAAAACTCACGAGACTGGGACATCTGCCCTGAAGTACCCATGAAAGTCTTTGTGGGCACCAGATTGGTGACCCCCGTCCTATGAGAAAGTAACATTCACAAGCAACGCCTGTCTAAGGGTAATGGCGATTTTCATTTATCAGCGACTGTAAGTAAAGTCACCAGTGAATCAACCCATTTGCTTCAAAGTCACCCACCACAAACCTGGCTTTAGAGTGCCTGAGAGAAACACCCAGGAAAATTTAAGGCAATTTGCATTCAAATTGGTCTCTCTTTTGGCTTTAAGGTCTGCCCACCCTTCTTAGCAGCCTTCTCTTATTTTCAGCAGTGCCTCATTTTGAGCTGAATCTGAGTCCACTTCGGATGATGTGCCCTCTTGTAGTCGCAGTAATGTGAGGGGAGGAGCAGGGCCAAGCTTGCTGCCCCCCTCAACCCTCGCTCCCCATGCATTGGCTGGGAAGGTCTGAAGAAGGAAGCATGCTGTAGGCAAATGCGCTCCCCACGTGATTTACTCCCTGTTCACATGTAGTTCTGGGCAGTGCTGTTTTTCTAGAAAAAGAGGTGCTGGAACTCACCATGAGTGCCTCCCTTGTTCTCTTAGAGTGGCAATGGCTCCCAGCTGAGAGGGGCCAGAACTGAGCTCCAGTGAGTTCCAGTTGAAAAAAAGCCCTGGATCTGGGTCACATGAGAAGCCTATACTCATAGGGCAGGCTCCCTGGATGGTGGGGAAAGGGCCAGGAGAGGACACAGCAGCAGCAGCGGAGCTTAAGGGCAAAGCCCAACTTTTTCTATCCAGGCAATTTTGATGGGATGGAGAAGAATGACTGAAGGGGGCTCAGCTGTGTCTGTGAAAACCAACCAGGTGGTCTTTCAATCAGTCCTTCATGTTGTAAGGGCTGCAATTGCAGCTGTGTCTACACACATCTCACAAAAAACGCAGAGCTGCTGTCGCCAGTTAGAGCAGCTTGTTAAACAAATCAGACAGAAGAAAAGCAATTAACCTGGTTGCAGTGGCACCTCTGGCTCTCCTAGAGGATTACCACGGAGGTGCACGAAGGGGAGGCTCTGGATCTCTGGGGGGATGCTGCGCAGCCTATTGTTTTGCAGATCAAGCCTGGACAAGTTGTGAAGGCCGGCCAGGGATGCAGGAACTGTCACCAGAAGATTGCTGTGAAGATGTAGCTGCCGCAGAGACTGCAAATTGCCTGCAAGTCAGAGCAGGAGTGGGAAAGAGAGAGAATCAGCCTACACTTTGTAAATCCTTATATGCAAGCAACTCTCCCCCATTCACAATTTGCAAATCCCCTATAACAAAAAAGAAAACAACTCGGGGTCTTGCTTACTTCCACCACAATAAAAACCAGTCCTCAAGCATACAGACATGCACAGATAGATAGATATAAAATTTATACAGCATACTCATACCATAAACGTCTACCATAGAAAGGTTCTCGTACTAGCCAAAAGGGACATGCCTGGTATTCGAGGAACACAATGTAATAAATAATCTAATTAACAAAGGTCAGGGGGAGTCAGGCTTAATCCTAGTATTCCCTTGGCATTGTAGCTCACCTCAATAGTGAAGAGGTGTGTGTATGGAGGTGCATGTAAAATCCCTATGATTTTTGCAAGGCTGGAACATAGCCTTCTGTACAAAGAGTCGAAACACTTGCTCTACACACATTACCTCTAGCCTTGCTCACCACTGTCATGCGGCCCCCGGAATGTGGACCATTGGGGAATATGGCCCTTAAGCTAAAAAAGGGTTCCTTCCCTTTGTGCTATAATACACTTACATCCTGATTATGTGGGTACCACCATCAGTAGCAGTGGATCCCTCTGCAGCTATACAACACCCACCAGCTGCAGACTTGCCAAATCTGAAACAGTGGCCAGAAAAGTTTTCCTGTTTAGTCAGGACTCTGGTTATCAGTAACGTGACAGTGCTGCTGCAAAGACTGTGCCTTGCTTCAGGCTGAATACAACAACAACAATTGTATTATTTATACCTTGCCCAACAACAACAACGATTGTATTATTTATACCTTGTCCATCTGACTGGGTTTCCCATTGCAAATCTTAACAACTTTAAATATTTTAGACTGTATAACTACTGGGTTTCCTAAAAAGTTGTATTGTAAACCACTTTGAGAACACCTACTGAGAAGAGGTCTATATATGTTTCATTAAATATTTGCATTTTTTGTATTCATGTTCATAAAAAATGACCTAATTTAAGCTCATTCTGTGAAAGTAAGCCCCACTGAGTTAAATTAGACTTACTTCCTAGCAATTGCACAGAAAAACTGCAGCTATGCCATGTGACCCTGAACGTGTCGTAGCCTTAATCCCGTAATTTGTTTAGTCTCAAATTGCATCTTAAAATATTTACTCCCTTTCTCTTGCATCTGGGAACAACTTACCAAGAGAGCTAGGGATTCCTGTTAATAGGTTCCCTGAGAGATCCAGCTCTGTGCAACTCTGCAGGTTTCCAATCTCTTCGGGAAGTGATTCCAGTGCGTTTTCAGAGAGGTCCAGTGTTTCTAGTGCTGCCAGCTCCCCTATGCTCTGCGGCAGACCTTGGAGCTGGTTCTTCATGGCGGAGAAGAAAGTGAGGTTGCTGAGCTGGCCAAAGTCCTCGGGCAGCCCCTGCAGGCTGTTGTGACTCACCAGGAGGCTCCTGAGGCTGCCCAGCTTGGTGATGCAGGGAGGCAGAGCACTGAAGCTGTTGAAGCCCAGATCCAGGTGAGCAAGGTGGCTTAGCTCCCCCAGCTCTTGCGGCAATGATGCCACCAACCCTCTCTGGGGAGTGCCAATTTCATCTCTGGTGTGTCCACCTGCAGGCCAGGAAAAAGCAGGAAGAGAAAGTCTCGTTGCAAGGATCTCCGTTAACTAGCCTCATATAAGCACATGGCTATCCAATGGAACAATATGGAAGACTGAACAGAGATAATTTGAAAATACAAGAAGTCTGAAGGATTTGGGGCATGAAGAGACTACAGGTACCCGATAACTGTCAGTGGAAGTGGGTCTGGATTTTTTGCTTTCAGGGCTACAGCAGGAGTGATGAACATGCTACACTCACAAAGAAGTGTCTTTTTTGGCCCCTTAGCTTTCAGTCCAATATAATAACAACGATAATAAAGCAACAAGATTGGTAGCTTGCAGCTGCTTATGAGACACACACACAGCTACTGTTGCTTATATTCAGTATAAAATGGTTATTATAAATACCTGTACTAATGAAACCTAGGTTTTTAATAGGTTGGCCAGCTGAAACTGTATTAATTTAGCTGCATTAATGAAAGCTACAGTTGCTGTTTTTGCTGTAGATACTTGAAACAAAAAAAAGATCAAAACAGTTCAAG
Organism: Podarcis tiliguerta; assembly: GCF_965153285.1. Classification (NCBI taxonomy): domain Eukaryota; kingdom Metazoa; phylum Chordata; class Lepidosauria; order Squamata; family Lacertidae; genus Podarcis; species Podarcis tiliguerta. Next base: position 60,119,836 of record NC_139534.1, read on the forward strand.
AGTTAGGCACGCATGCTTATTCCTAAAGGGAATGCCACACCAATTTCAAAAGGCAAAGAGTAGCCAAGATAGTTTGCCACAAGTGTGTGTGGGGGGGTGTATTTTGTGATGCCTTACAGGTCATCTGATGGAGTGGACTCCAGTCCACAAAAGCTTGTGTTGTCATAAACGTGTTAGCCAATATAACGTGCCTTGTCGATTTCAACATGGTTATCAATTTGCAGCCTGATCTTTTTCCTATTGTTCTGAAAAAACCATGCAAGCCTATGTATGCATACTCTGAAGTAAGCCCCACAGATTCCAATGGAACTTACTTTGGAGTAAATATGGTTAGTACTTCAGGCCAAATCTAGTGCACATGTTACAGATGGCTAGGGGGTGGGGACCCTTAGACCTAGGTAGAGGAAGGCAAAGGCAAACAGCACAACATCGAACCCCCTGCCTTCTGTGCTTTTGACGGGTATTTTAAAAATCCCACAACATGGAAGAATTATGTCGCCTGCCCATTTCATTCCCAACACGAGCAAGAGGACAGAGCTTTCCGTTTATGGGAAGGTGGCGTGAGAATAAAAAGTGGGTGATGAAGAGAGAATCACAGGAAGAAGAAAAGGACCCCCTCAGCTTAAATGAGACATATAAAAATCAGAGTAAATATCTCTCCAAAAGCTTTTTCATGTTGCTACATAGACACAGAGTAAATCATCTCTACTGTAATATAATCATCGTAAGAAGGGAAGCTACTGTCCCAATTTGGCACTTTCTGCATTTTGACAGATATGGAACTGTCATCATCATTTTTCACTTCTGCAAGCCCCATTCCACAACTAAAGATCAGAAAGCAGTCTCGTTTCATTCACTGTTGAAACAAGGTCTGTTCCAAGCCAAATGCCAGAAGGAATACAGTAGGAAAACCTGACTTTTGTTCAGCCAAAGATAATGAAAGCCGCATGTCCATTCCAACAAGAGAAAGTCCTATTGAAAACAGTGGGTTTACATGTGAGTAAACACAACAGGCCCATTCCCAAAAGAGGGTGAAGACCCACCCGTTGCAGGTTTCCTAAGAAGTAAATCTCACCATGCTCAATTCCTGGGTAAGCGTGCATAGGTTTGAAGTTTTGGACTGTACCGTGCACTTTCCTGGCAGTGAGTAAGCCCCACTGAACACAGTGGGACTTACTTCTGAGGTGGGGAAATGCATAGGATTGCAGCAGAGTCAGACCATTGTACGAACAGTGACCTAAGGTCATTTTGATGGGCTTGGTCGGGGAAGGAAACCTAAAAGCTAATCTAAACCGAGGGGAGAAATATAAATTAAAAAGTGAAACAGTCGGTCAAAAGGCAGAAAGAGAAAAGAAGCATGCAGTTTACCTTTGAGTACAAGGGATTTTAAGCCCTTCAGGACTGGAATGGTGCTTAGTGTGGAAGTGATAAGTTCCTCATTGCAGCTCAGCCTCAAGAATTCCACCTGCTCCACTTCTTCCCTTCTCTTCTCATACAGCTTGAGGAATAGGCGACAGCCCTCTGGGTAGACGTCTAAGTTGAGCCTGTTGCCAGCCAAGCAGGAACTAGCAGGTGCCTCGGCCTCCAAAGCACCCTCCCCCAGAGGGTCCCCAAGCTCCTGCGGCCCAGCCATCTTCTGGTGTCACATTGCCAGGGGCTGCGCATGTTTTGACTTGCCAGCCAAACGAGCACCGGTGGCACCGCAAGGGATTGAAATGGAAGATGGAGGAGAGAGGCAGCCCCTGGGAAGAAATGGAGGGAGAGGAGCAAAACGCTGAAGAACCAGTGCACACGCAAAATCCATCCAGATGAAGGAAAGAGCAGAAGCTGTACTTGAGGCACTGAGCATAAATGAGGGCAGAACAACACCTTCCCCGGCTAGGCTGTTTAAGTGGCATATTAAGGCATATAATGGGCCCCAAAGCTGATAAAACTAGGAAGGAAGAATAGACGTTTGAAAGACAGCGTGGGGAAACTGATTGCATTTTGAAGTTTCTACATCTTTCATGTACTATTAGAGTTCTTTGCCTCCTCTTTAGAACCACATAAATGCATCTTAATAAAAGAATATTAGATATTTGCAAGCAATATAGCAAGAAAAGTTTAATAGAAAAATTAAAGATCTTTGAGTACCAAATCCCCATCCCTAACACACAGGCAATGCCATGGCATTTTACACATGGGGAACCGATAAAGATAACCAGCTGTGCAAATGTGATTTTTTAAAAACAGGTGCAGCTTCATTCACAACAGCATGACATGCCACCCATCTACAGGAAGCTAGAGCACTTTCATCCTTGACATCTGGGCGCAGTTTCCCTAGGAACTGTGGATGAGGAGTCAACTAAAAAATGCCAGGATGAATACAACTGACACAGTACAATCCTATGCACATTTACTCAGAAGCAAGCCCCACAGAGTTCCATGGGACTTGCTCCCAAGTCAGCACAGCGCCACAGCTCTAATGCTTTTTTTCACGTGACCCCTTATTTTCTTCTTCAAGTGTAACTTATCCTTATTATTCTTTCATTAGGCACTGTTACAACCTTCAAAAAGCAAAAAGCCAATCTTTGGCAAAAGAGCCATTTTTAAAAAAAACCTGTCCCCTCTCAGAGCGACTGCACCCCCCACCCCATACACACACACTCTTACTTCCAATTATTTCCCCAGAGAGATTTCCCTGATTTAGCAGTATGGAAGTGATAAATTAACAGATAGCTGCACAGCAATGACAGAAGTGGAACCTGTTGAAACTTTCCCTTACAATATGCACGGCATCTTTCAAGGACAGATGCTGGCACCTCTAGAAATCAATTTCTTGTAGCTGTGTTAATGCAACTATTCCAATCTATTCTGTTTCCCAACATGCTTTAAAGTAGTGGTAGCCGAAGTGGTGCCCACCAGATATTGCAGACTACAATTCCCATCAGCCCCAGTTAGCAGAGAGAGTCAATGATGGGGATAATGGGAGTTGCAGTCCAAACCATCCAGGGAGCACTATGTAGGCTGTCGCTGCTTTAAACGCTGTTCTCCAGAACTAAAGGAGACATGGAAAACCTGTGGCCCTCCAGTTGTTGCTGGACTCCAACTTCCATCAGCTAGCGGTCAGGGATTATGGGAGTTGTAGTGCAGCAACAACAGGAGAGCCACATGTCCCCCATCTCTAAAGCACATGACAGGGACAGAGATAATGTTTATTTCATTACAGAATTAAATAGGATGGAGAAAGTCGTGGAAATAATTCATCAACAATTGCGTTAATCTGCAGCAATGCCGTTATTACCCAAGAGGGTGCAAAATTAAGCGCGGCGAGTGTCAGGCCAAACAGTGGCGTAGCGTGGGGGGTGCAGGGGGGGCCGGCCGCACCGGGCGAAACATCTGGGAGTTAGGGTTAGGGAAGCAAATCCACGGGTTAGGGGGCGAAAATCCACGGGCTAGGGGGTGCAAATTACTTGCTTTGCCCCGGGTGCTGACAACCCACACTACGCTACTGAGGCCAAAGGATGAAGCCAAGGACCAGGGTCCTTGGCTCCTAAAACGGGAGGGAGGAAATTCAGGTCAAGTCTTTCTCCCTAATTCCGGGGTGGGCGGTTAGCTGTGATTTTTCAGTGAAGAGAAATAAGGCTCTAAGGTGGTTTTAGTCATTAGTACACATTTCCTAAGAAACAGTTTAGCACTGAAAATACAGACTCCAGCCGTGCCAAAGAAAGGAACGTACGGTTGCAGCCTTGTGCTGCGACGCTACATATAACTCACCAGGAAGTGAGCCCCATTGAACGCAGCGGCGCTTGCTTCTGAGTATCCGCACTTAGGATCAGCTTCTTAGGGCCCGGAGCAGGAAGAGAAAAGCTTTGCATGAAGTTTTCAGATAACCAGCAGAGAAATTGCCCGGATTAAGCAGTGACGTAGGTCTCTAGCCCGGCAGAAGCAAAAGAGCTTCCAAACAAAAGTTTCAATCGAAACGCGCCACCCGACCTGGCCTGTTTCCTCCCGCCCTTTCCTCCGCTTTCCAGACAAGAAAATGTTCTGACATGGGCCGGACAAGCATATTTTGCCTTTTGCCGGTGCTTCTGGCTACTCCGATCCTCGCCGTGCTTACTGGAAAGTTTGTAAAGGCTGCTGATTTCAGTGGCAACTGCTAATCAAAGTAAGCACGCTCCGGATCGCAGCCTTCGGGTCTGCTTGTCGACCTCCTAACGGCTTGCGGCGCAGTTCGAGTCCCCCGCTGTTTGCACATTGCCGCCGAAGCAACAGCCCAATTCTCCCAGGCCCTCCTTCCCCTAAAGGAGGCCGATCCCTCCCGCCCTCTTGCACAAGTTCCCGCTTCCCCGGGCTTCCCCGCCTCGGCCAGCGCGGAGGCGGCGAGCAAAGCGACGGCTTGGGCTTGCTGGGGACGTCCCGGGGAAACTGCGTCCATTGTGATCTGTTCCTTCCTAACAAATGCGCGCTGCCGCGATCCTTAAGGGCTAGTTTTGCAATTGCGATTTGTAGGTCATTGCGGATTCTTGTAACTCGTTAGGCCGGGTCCCCCCCCCAGCCCCCCTGAAACAAGCGGGACCTGCGACAAAATGTTGCCGCGTATTCTACCCCTTTAAAGACGAGTATTCCTATTTAGGGTTTAGCTAGCTAGACAGCCAACCGTGTAATACTCCAGTATGTACTATGATGTAAGAGGCTCAAGCAGACCATTTCATGTCTCCCCTAGTTTTCCACACACACCCCAACATTTTATGGAGGCCATGGAGCATGCTCAGTCCTCATCAATATTTATTTGTTCTTACTCTACTTCTGCCTACTTCAGGATTGTATACATAATACGGAAATACCCAAGTAGTATTTCCTCCCCTTACATATAATACTGTTACATGCCACCCCAATCTCTGAGCGGTATGATATTCCAGGGAATCCAAGTGCTTTACTCAGAGTTTGTGTTTCCTTTTGGAATGAGGCACAGTGGAGTCTGTGATGTCTTTATGATCTATGGTTTATTTACACATATATACAACCTGGGCCTATGATGGAGGGGTTCAACGCATTTAACTCCAATCGGGTCTTGTTTCTCCCATTGCTGCAGCCCTGAATCCAAAAAGAAATCAAAACATGACTCACTGTCCCTCTGCTCAACTTGCTGCATTTAACACACTGCTTAGTGGAAGGAAGGGCTCACACCCATCTGCTGTCTAGCACAAGGTATCTGCTTTGTTAATCGGTATACAAATTTAATAAATCATTGTTGTCGTCATCATCATCGCCCATTACCTTCCTTTGGTTCTCCATAATGGCTCTTCTCCCAGGCCTCCAAAACTCCATTGGCCTGTATTTTTACACTGCTAAATGCAGTGTTTGTCAGCCCTTCTTAATACTCCAAGCATTGATTAAACTCCAGCAGCCACTAGACTTAGGAATTATGGGGAGGGTGTGGCACCCAAGAATTTATGGGTGCGTCAAGGCACCCACAAACTCATAATACCCTTTTTTCTCCTATGTAAACTTAGGTTGAAAAACTACCCCCAGCCCCAGACTATGTTTGCAGTATGTTGTTAAACTGCCTTTTTTCAGATTATCAAAGGATGAATGGCCCTTTACTGATAACCTGGGTTTTCAGTGTTCTTGCTTTATTAACTGTTCCAGTATTCATGCTATTAGCTATTGATAAGTGACTCCTCTCCCCCAAGTTATGCATGGCAGTCTTAATTCTGTTGCACACTGAAAAATGATTGGTCACCTGGGATAGAGGCAGGGCATATGGTTTCCTCCTTCTGTTCAGTGCTTAATAAGATCTCCCCGGAGGGTATAGTGCTAAGCCCATAACAATTGTTTATGTAGCTATTTATCCTTTGGCTGTTTAGCTACAGATCGTGTGTACAGATCAACTTTTCTTTTTCAGATATGGCTTACTGCTTTAAATGCAAATAAGATCATTATCCAGACAAAGATTTACACATTCTGAAACTTGTTGTCCTTTTGTCCCATGAATCATTTTGAAGATGAGTGATAATACTTTTATTTTATTGGATCATAGTGCTGGTTCTAGGAAGGAACATTAATAAAACACAATGGCATTCCTTTAGTCAGACCCAGTCAAATAATGCTAAGCCAAACCATGGCTTAGTGCAAATGTGCAAGCTCCTGGAGAGATCGTTGCCATGTTGCTTCTCCTCTGGTCCTATTGTGGCTGCAGTGCTGGGAGCTAAGGTTTGGCTTGGCATGTCATTTTCAAGCTCCTGGGTTGTCTTCTCCAGACTGAGAGAACAAATATTGCTAACAGTGCATTATTTGCTATGAGCCTGGCTTCTGATGGCATGCTAAGCCAAACCATGGCTTAACTCATAGTAGCACAGGTGGAACACAGGGAACAAAACAATCTCATTCTATTCTCCTGGAGCCTGCACAGTTATAGATTAATATTAAAACACATTTTAGCTTAATTGGAAGCTGGTTTAGTGTATCTCACCCCTGAGTAGTGTGGCTGCAGCCTCTCATACTTTCTCTTCTGCTGTACTTCCTTTGTGCATTGCTATTCATTGGCTGCTTTGAGAAACTGATGCTCTCCTTTGCCAAACTGCTCTTTGCATCATCATCATCATTTTAATAGCTGTTTATTGAGAACCACAGTAGTTCTGGATCTAAGGGTCATGAGACCAAGAAACAGGATGAAGGCATGGGTGTAGAAAGGACTGGCTAAATTAATTGCTCTTTCTTGCTGTTTTAAATGATCGAGAGAATGGAGCAGTTCCCCTGTATGCAACAATTACAACATTAGAAGCTTTTTTAGTTTAGAGAAAAGGCGACTCAAGAGGCAACATGACAGACGTATAAAATTCAGGATGCTATGGAGAAAGCTGGTAGAAAAAAGATTTTCTTTGTCTCGCCTAATGTTAGAACTCAGAGACATCCAGTGAAGCTGAATGTTGAAAGATTCAGGACAGACAAAATAAAGTACCTCTCTTTGCACAGCACATAGCTAATTAAACTCACTCCCATAAGAGGCAAGTGATGGCCAACAACTTGGATGACTTTAAGAGTGTTAAGAGAAATTAATGGAGGGCAGGGCTAGTAACCCTGATGGTTATGTTCTACTTCCAGTATCGGAGGCAGTATTCTTCTGAATACCAGCCACTGGAAACTGCAGGAGGGGAGAGTGCTCTCACACTCAGGTCCAGCTTGCTGGCTTCCCACAGGCATCTAGTTGGGCAAATCCCAGCTCTATGTGGAGATGCTGCGGACTGATCCTAGGACCTTCTGCATGCGGATCATATGCTCCTTCACTGAGGCACAGCCTTTCATGGGGCTTACTGGCAAGTCAGTGTACTTAGGACTGAAACACCCCTAAGACTCAAAAGGTTACAGCAGTATATACAAAAAAATAATTAAAAAAAATTAGTAAGCAGACAAAAAGGGGGACAGGTAAATGGTATGAGAAACTGCTCCTCAATGTTCACTTATGCAACAGTCCTCACACAGTTTCCTGGGAAGAAACTCAATTGAGCTCAATTGATTTTACTTAGAAGGAAACGTATCTAGGTTCATATTGTTACTGAGTTTGAGAAACATGCAGCGCAATCCTACGCATGTTTTCTCATAGGCAAGTCTACTCTGTTCAGAAACATCGCCCAAGGCTGGCCGCCTTAAAGGGCTTAGTAACAGAAATGAAAACCGCAGGCTGTATTCACACAGCTATCGCGTAATTCAGAGCCGCCACCGCCACAGATCAAAGAAAATATAGCCTCTTTCCCTTCATAGGGCGCTTGCTGACGCCTCTAATCCCGAAACAGCAGTCGCAGAGACCCATTCCTCCCTATGGGCGTCGCTGGTGCCTCTAGTGACATGGCGGCTGCAAAAGCGGGCAGGAAGTGTCTCACTTCCGTTTAGTGCTACGACCGTAAGGGCGCCGCTAACTATGCGGTTTCTGGTTGGCTATGCCTTGCGTCCAATGAGAAACCCGGTTGTTGGAGAGTACTGGGAAGAACCCCGCGCCGTAGGCTCCTCCCTTTCCTTTTTGCTATCGCCGTCGTAGAGAGCGCACGTCCAGAGGCCCGAAGTGAGTAGGCTTGGGGGGCTTCTTTTACTCTGCGCCCCCTTTTTTTGTAATGGATGCGTCCAGAACGTGCTTAGATTCCATCTCCACCGCCTGCCGTTGCGCGGGTTTATAAGCCGGGCAGCTTATAGGCGATACCATGTGGGCCAGGGTGGAGGGGGTGACATGGCGGCCATGTGCTTCCTGATCCAGGTTAGGGAAGGCCCGGCTGGGAAGGAGAGGAGCCTGTGATCGTGGTGGTCTGTGACGAAAGGATGCGGAGGGCATATCATACCCTAGAAACGGCGAAGGCGAAGGGAGTGCTTTAGAAGCCTCCCAGGCAAAAAGGTCGAGTGGAGGAGGTGGGGAGCAGTCCCCCCATTCCGATTTAAAATAAAAATTTAGAGATTGCAACAAGTGGGTGAAGATGCTTTTTTGCCCTGGTAAGCGACCGTAGTGCATTAGGTTTTCCCATTTCCGGCTTGTTCTGGCGATGGAAAGTTGAAACTTAAAATCTCAGCGGCATGGCGGCTTTGTCCAACGTGAATGTGGGAGTTGTGATGGTAGCACGTGTCTCCCGTGGGGGGGGGGCTTATTTTTAGAAGGCCCTGAAGTGAAATCGTTATTTTTTTATAGCCCCCCTTCCGCCCAAGTTAAATATTTAATTTGCAGTTGAGAGAACATATTGTGTGTTGTAATGTAAGAAGAGGGTGCCTTATACCAAGTCAGGCTGTTTGTTCATCTGCCACGATATTGTCCAGTGGTGAATAGTGGTGGCACTGCAGTGTTTGGTAAAGAATAGTAGCATTCACTACTAGATCCATTTTAAAATTAAAGTCGTAATGTCAGGAATTGAACCTGGTGTTTTCTGCAGGCGAAGCATGTGCTCTAAATAGGAGTTACTTACTGGATGCCCCTAATATGGAATACATAAGGGTAGTTCTTAAGCATAGATATATCAAAAATTAAGAGGGCAGCTGTGCATACTCCCCTGGAACTTTACGTGGTATCATCCATTTTAAAACTCACTGGACTATCATATGTATTAAACACAGGAAAAATCATCTGCTGTTAAAATAAGTACCATGGTACCTCTGGTTATGTACTTAATTTGTTCCGGAGGTCCATTCTTAACCTGAAACTTCTTAACCTGAAGCACCACTTTAGCTAATGGGGCCTCCCACTGCTGCTGTGCGATTTCTGTTCTCATTCTGAAGCAAAGTTCTTAACCCGAGGTACTATTTCTGGGTTAGCGGAGTCTGTAACCTGAAGCGTATGTAACCCGAGGTACCATTGTATCGGCCATTTTTTTTTAAAAAAAAACTTGCCTTATTTTTTCTTTCCCAGAATGCGCTACGTTGCAGCTTACCTTCTTGCTGTCCTTGGGGGCAATGAGTCCCCAAGCTCAAAAGATTTAAAGAAAATTCTTGACAGTGTAGGCATTGAGACGGACGACGAACGTGTGAATAAGGTGAGTGACAGATAGGTGTGCAGTGTGGCATAAATGCCATTCATTGAAAAGACTACACTGGACCACAAGCCCCTTATCACCCAAAGAGAGACTATGCAAAATGAAGGCTTGAAGAATGTTGTTATTGGTTCCTATTTCACAAGTAGTCTCTGGATATTTCCTGTGTACCTCTCAGCTGCTTTGGGGCTAACTTTCAGTGCCCAGAATGAATTGGAATAACTAATATTATACTGCATATCTTGTACTAATGAGACTTCCATTTGTATACTGAAGATCACAGGGTGGTTTATAGTATTAAAACAAATGAGATCACAAAATACATAGAAAACAAACCGATAACCCCCTCTCCCACAAACATATTTCAAACACCATAGATTGTGTAAGCAGCCAAAGGCCTGGTTATAAAAGACTTCTTCTGAGCTAGATCTACAGTTCAGTGTTGCATCTTTCTTTGGCTTCTGGACTTAATGCCAACAGGAAGGAAGAGCAGATTGCAAGCTGCCATAGCTCAGTTCTGTGTGCGCTATATCTGTCTTTTCTAGTATTAAGATTGGGACAACTGGTAGTCATGCAGAATTTGTACAGCATAAAAAAAAAATGCAAATTAAAGTTTTCTCTCTTGAACTTTACTATGGTAAACAACCTAAATGAGCTAATCAGCAATGAAAAAACACCTTTGCTTAATGAAAGGGTATCACTTTTTTAGACAGAAGGTTAATTTTTAAAAGTCCCAACGTTTTGGCTTGGTAGTTTTTCAGCCATTATTAGTAGTTTCTACCAACTTTCCCTGGTTTCAATCACTCCATGATAGACTTTGAAGAAATCTATCTGCCTTCTCAAAGCCCAGCAAGCATAATGGGAAACTGATGATTTCCCACACCCAAGGAAATATGGGGCTTGTATAAAAACAATTCAGTTATTTGAGTTTTTGACTCAGATGAGATTCCAGATGAACATCATGCTGTGCTTGGTAAGAGGTTATTTTATTCCCACTTGGATAGCTAATCTGCTTGACTGTAGCTAACCAAAAGTGCCCTGGGGATCACTATATTTTTTGTGCAAAGCTGCAATAACGCATCTGAGAAGATGGTAATCTCTTTCTGAGTTCAGTGTGGCACAGTGCAGTTTCTTCAGGGCAGCTCTAGGCAAGACCAATTGTATTTTTTTTAAAGTGTTTTGAGTTGCTTCAGTTTTGCAGTATTTTGGCCACAGTTGTTAATTCTTTAGTTCCCTGCACTTAAAACCTTTTTTTAGGTAACACTTTTCAACTTGCTTCCCACAGGTCATTAGTGAGCTGAATGGGAAAAACATTGAAGATGTCATCTCCCAAGGTGAGTTTAAAATGGAGACAGATTTGAAAGGGACCATGAGTCCCTCTTTGGCACTGAAGGTGTTGGGGCTGAGAGGTCACTAGTTCAGAGGTATTTAACTATTTTGCTTACAGCAGAGAGGGTTGTTGGGAGTGAAATTACCACAGCGACATGATTCAATCTTGAAATAGTCAAGTGGCCAAACTTTAGTACTGTAGTTACTCAGCATAGCAAATGGCAATCCAGAGTGTAATCAATAAATATGTGTGGCATTAATGGAATATGCTTGGAAATGTAATGGGTCCATCCTAATTCCTACAGGCTCATGCTGGTGCCTGCTGGGTTTCGCTGGTGGACCACATTAATTTGGGGAAACCCTCATAAAAACAGGCACTTGTTGCCTATTTGTATAGAGGATGTTCTCAACAAATTGCTGTTTAAAAAGCAGCATTGCCTTCTTGGGGGGGGGGAAATCTTGCTGGTTGAATGGGTCTCTTCTGCTGCCATATTGCTCCCTGTCCACCATGCCTCCTTCTGTGATAAAATAATGAAGCTATTTGTCCTAGTTCCAACTTCATACCCCTCTTCCATCTCCCTCAAACTATCTTGCTTGGTGAGATGACCACCCTACTAGCATCTCCCCGCATTTCCTTAATCCTGTCTGCCCCTCACCTCCTGGTCCTCTCCTTACATCTTAACACCAATACTTGGAATATATGGGTTGCATTTCAGGTATATATCAACATCCTCCTCCTTTACTGGCCAACTTTTTTCTGCCCTGCCTCTGGACTTTTGGAACATGCAGTGTATTTCCTAGTGTCTCATGTTTCTCTATTTCAATTTCTCTTTCCCTGTACAATCTCTGTGATATTGCTGATTGTGCCCTTTCCCACACCTTAGGTAGAACTTTTGTTATAGCTGGTTCTTTTCCATCCTGTCTTCGTTGTTTGCTCACTGTTTCCATTGTGGGCAGTGCCTTCTGAACATACTGGCTTGTTCATTGGTCCCATGCTACTCATCATTTGCACACATAGACAACTGTTTTTTGTAAATTCAGCAGTAGCAGTATCACTTTTGTGCTGTCTTTCCATAGTAATCCATGCTCAAGGCAGCCCACAACACCAAAACATTTTACATAATTCACTAACAGTTACAAGCTATGGCAAAATTTAAGCAGCCGTATACTCAGTGAACTAATGAAAACATCTCATGGTGGACAAATATACAATGATAATAAATCCAACAGTAATATATGTATATTTTTGCTGGTAATCAAGTTGTGTGTGTGTGTGTGTGTGTACACATCATACACACACCCCCTTGGATCACCAACAAAAAAATAATGCATATCCAAAAATAATTTTTGCCCCAACAACAGTACCCCACCCTGATGGTCCCTGGGCGTCCTGGGGAGCATGTCAAAGGTCTTCTTGTGCTCTTTGTAGCATCCACCTTGTAGACCAGCAGTGAAGCCTTGGCTTTATTTTGGATTGTTCCCTAACACCCCCCATTGTTAAGTCATGTCAATCAACATTGTAAAACATTCTGGTTTGGTCATCTCCCAACCTAATTATAGTAGGCTTCTATGTTGTTTCCCCTTGTCATTCTGCCCTCCACTCCATGTAGAACTCTATGCCACCCATTGAACTCCTCTTGAATGCCAGCACAGTGGCATTACCTCTCTTCCTGTGAAGCCCTTCTGAACGCCCAATCCTTGTGTGGTCACAGATGCCTCCTTTTTGTTTCCACTGGCAAAATGTTGGAACCTCCTTTCAGGAGGGACTTGCATCTTAGGCTATTAGGTGCCATGTAAATTGTTGGTGCTGAATACATAGTCATAGTAACTACAATGATATGGCTGCTCCTGTTACTATAACAGCTATATCCTTGATTATCTGATAATGTTGATGTGTCTAGTTGCCTGCAGGAAAACTGGTACAGCAAACTACAGGACTTGTTAATGCTTATATGAGGCCCTTTGTATTTGTTCTAAATAAAGGGTTTTTTTGTACACTTAAATTACTTCTTGGCTCTGCTGTTACACACACTCTTTTCTGAGAATATGCTGAATGGTTATAAAATGTGTTTACTGTTCTGGCTCCAGGAATACCATGCAATTGTTTGGATTTATATTCCTAGAAACAAAGAACAGGCATTTCCCCCACTGACGTGCTTGTTCTCACAAGGGAAATAGTATATTGCCAACTTCCCTGGAACTGTTGGCATTAATTGGTAGCTAGTCTTTAAATCTCTAGGGTCCATTCATCATGTAACTTCTGTAGTTGCACAGTGTACTCCTTACCACAGTTCTAAGTTTGGCTTCATGCTGCTAATGGGAATAAAACATTCCCACTGGTTGCATGGGAGAAGGGCATTGAAGGACCAGTTGGCCTGGTTTATATGCAGAAACTAGGCTGATAGAATATTAAGACTTCCTTTTCTGGCACCTGGTGTGAGTTTGGTGGTCAACTGAAGTTGATCACTGGTATTGTGTCAATAGCCTGTGGTGTCTGATGTATTGGGGGCCAACAACCTGAGGCGCTTGTGACAAAACTGGTCTTCTAAAGTGCTAGGCAAAAGTTCATCCTTCTGTTCCTACCTTTATCAGAAATGGACTGGGGCAGGAAGGGGGGAAAGGGTTGGGCAGTAGGGAACAGTGCAGAATTGGGGGTTTGTCCTCCGGTTTCTCTCTCGTTGGCTTCATACACAGTTCTTCATTTTCCTTGTTAATGTCCCCCAGGTAACAGCAAGCTTGCCAGCATGCCAGTTGGTGGGGCTGTAGCAGTTTCTGCTGGAGGTGCTGCTGCTCCTGCTGCAGGTGCTGCACCAGCAGCTGGTAAGTATAATGGATCATGAAAAGGAAGGTTGGGTGGGCAGGCAGGCATCAAGCGGGAGACTTCAATTTCACATTGAGTAGCCACAACTCGTATGATACGAGTTGTTACTTTGTTTGGAAACATTGCCCAGTTCGACATTAAAAATTAAAAAAAGGTCTTGGCAATAGCTCTTCCGGTTGTAAGGAAAACATTATTGCAAGGTAATGTTCTAGCTCAGACTTCAGATACAGTCTCTTCAGCTATGATACTCTGATTTGGTATGGATGCCAATCTTCTCTGCTTTCTTTTTACCTTCCTTTTTGCTTATTTGCAGTAGGCAATGTTGGCATATTGTAACATGGGGTTACTAAGTGCAGTGAGACATCATATGGTCTACATGAGTGCTGAACCTAATACAACTTGTTGATGAGCAGTGTCTGCCTTCAGCTATTTGCATCATGACTTTGTTTGGATTTTCTTCTTCTAACTCCTGATTGGTTGACCCTCACACCTCATTTTTAAGGCAGCTGCATTTGTAGCGGTGATGGGGACATGTGATGCTCTGTGTGTTTCCTGAGCTGCAGCTTGCATCACCCCTTGCCATTGACCATGCTGGAGGGAGCTGAACAATGTCTGAGGGCCATAGATTCCCCGCCACTAGTATATAGAATTAGCCTATAAAAATGCTGTTTTGAGAGTTGTCTGCTAAACTGTCTATATCTACTTGTCTTTTCAGCGGAGGAGAAGAAAGAAGAAAAGAAAGAAGAGTCTGAAGAATCTGATGATGATATGGGATTTGGGCTGTTCGATTAAACTTTTGTTGAGGGCTAATCTATAATAAAATTTGGTTAAAATATTGTTTTGTTGTGGCGTACTTGATAAGCTTCCTTGCTTTCTGCATGTACAGTGTTCTGAATCATTTGGTAATTCTTTAGAAGTAGCATCTTGTGATAAAGTTACAACTCTTGTTATTGTTTTGTGAATTACGGATTTTCTAGAGTGGTTCAAAGCTGTTTGGTATTAACATAAAGTGAGCAATTCGATGCTATTTAACTCTGCTAAGAGATTAAAAATAGTTTTTTCCGCAAGAAAAAAAGTTTTTGCGGTAACTAAAATATTTGGAAGAGAAATAGGCTGATAAGGATGTAGGCAGAGCCTTTTATAAAAACCAGGAGGCAGCTTGTTCATGCTTTTACACCTTAAATGTGATGCCTTAATATGTCACGTGTAGAGGCAGACAAGCTGATGCCTTTTACACAAATTTTGGTTCACTTTATAGAAATTGAGTAAGAGTGTTTCAAAATATGCCTCAGACTAAGCCACATTTTGAATTCAGAAGACTTCTGAAGGGTTAAATGTTCTTCTACAAAACTAATACTGAATTATGGTCAAATCAAGGAGCAGTATATAACCATGCAGAACTACCTCCTGGTAACCGAGACTTCGCTATGTCTTACCTGTTCTGGGAAGTTTTTAAAAATTAGATTTTTGCTTTTATTGCCATAAACTTTGCTCTTCTGTGTTAGTATGAAATACAGAGCCCCACGTGCCATGAAATATATTTAAAATACATTTAAATTAGGGTTGCCATATTTCAAAAAGTGAAAATCTGGACACAATAGTTGAATTATTATTATTTTTTTGCAAGAACTCAAAAAAGGTGGGCGGGTTTGCTGTTTTTTTAGGAAAAACAACAACACTTCCAATATGGGGTGCCATATGTCCAGGTTTTCCCATACATTTTAACCGCTTACGGAAAATTCTGCCTGGACACCATTTTCAACAGACTAATCCCAGCTATGTCCAGGGATTTCCGGATATATGATAGACCTATTTAAATATATTTAGAATACAGGGCAGCTGAAATCCTCCAGCAGGTTTTCAACCCCTGCTTTAAAGAGTGATGGCCATGGCAGAAAAATCAGTCCATATAACACATGCATCGCATACACTCAATATTATACTGGCCCTTGCCTCCCAAATATGAAGTAGAAAAAACGGATGGCCGAACCAAAAAAGTGATGGCCGAACCAAATTGGCATAACCTCATAAATTGATGGAAAATTCTAATTTGAACCCAGGTTGGTGCCCTTTGGTGTCTTGTCTGTTTTGTGGCCTTCATGAAGCACTATAGTTCTTCAAGTGACAGGGAGTGTAAAGTGAGCTAAGAGTTGGAAGGGCCTGCAATGCAGGAATATGCACCTGTCCCTTATGGGAATTAACACCACACTTGTATCTAGTACCTTGGAATACAGATGTAGCTGACTTGGTCAACTCACCTAAGATAGGGTATTTTTAAATATTTTTTTCTTGAAGACTGTTAGGAAACTTTTGAAAGTAGCATCCAGTAACACAACATACATAACTTCGCTTCTTTAATACATAGGTGTTGCACCATGTTACAAGAGATTATATAAAATGCAGCAATTATGTAAACAACTAGATACTTTTTCCTCAGAGTGCATATGCTTGTAAAAATGCAGTGCACTGCATAAAAGGAAACTGCTACCATAGAGTTCTAAATATTGGCACAGAAACAAAAACAGCTATAATAAGTGCCTTGGGCAAAGTGCAAAGGCAACCCTATAATGGACTATGGACTTCTTCGCTAGTCTTGAGTAAAAGCTGGCTGGTTCCTAATTCCAGTGAAGTTGGGATATTTTTGCATCATGTTTTTAAAAGGGTGCGAAAATTCTGTGACCAAACTATGATGTTTTCATATGTAGGCAGCAAGCAAGGCATAGTTGTTTACATTTCTTTCAACGGGGTTGAGGCAGCAGCAGGATCTTACTGAATAGGAGAGGTCTATTATGAGCTCCACTCACAGTGCCAGATATTCAGCCTATGAACAGGCATGTGACTTAAGGAATAATATACTGTAAATGAAAATATGGTTTAGAGAACACTGGTGTGGCTTCTGACTGAAAGAGCTGACTTTGGGAGAAATGCACACACCCCATTATTGTTTGTCCACCTCTCACTCTTGTTTCTGTAGACTATTATCACAAAGGATTTCTAATCACATTCCCTGCCCCTCCTCTAGAGTCCAATGCCATTTATAAATAGACATAACAATATGTAGACAGAACAATATGTAAAATAATAACTTCAGCAGTGTTATTAAAACAAAAGTGTATTTCAGAGGATCAGAGTTGAATTCCAGAGATTCACCAGAGGCTCCAGGTAAAGTACACCTTTAATCTTTGGCTTGCTATTGATTACATTTCAGTTCTACAAGGTACCATTTCTCATATACGCTTACATAGATAGTTAGACCACTGCAACCACATACAACACAACCCACCTGCCATATCTAGTTACCTTCACGAGTCCAAACCTTTTGTTGAAAGTATTCCAGCTGGCCTAGGTATCAGTTTCATAAATTTTCTGCTTCCACTTTCTAACTTATAGTTTGAAAACAAAGGGGTGGTAAAAGTAAATGGAAAGATGCTAAAACCCTATGAAGTGATCTTGGGTAGTAGGCATCTATAGGACCTTCAGGATTTTTGACAAATAATTGATACCTTTTATAATCACTGGAGAATTAGTACATGGCTTCCAGTATACTGGACAACTCCCATAATCTGCGATGGTTTCATCTGCTAAATTTCAACTTGGAATGCAACTTAAAAGGCATGTCTGCATTGCCTCCCTAACACTCATTGGTGGGACAAACAGGATTGCTGAGGAATTATTTTAATTATTTCCTCCATTCCATTTCATGCTAGCATACAAGGAAAGGTAACAACTTGTAATTAATACATCATGTACTGATGTTGCTTAATAGCAAATGTCTCTTTAAAAGATCCCAATTAGTATAGATAATCTCAAGTAGATTGCCCAGTTAAATTATCCTTTGATAATTTACCAAATGAATTGCAGTGTTCATGCTGATAATTAACAGTAGTAATCTGGCTGGTTCCTAATTCCAGTGAAGTTGGGATATTTTTGCATCATGTTTTTAAAAGGATGGGAAAATTCTGTGGCCACACTATAATGTTTTCATATGTAAGCAGCAAGCAAGGCATAGTTGTTTACATTTCTTTCAACGGGTTTGAGACAGCAGCAGGATCTTACTGAATAGGAGCAGCAGGATCTTACACTGGCTTTCAGTATTCTCATTTTGGCTGTAGACTTGCCAAAGATGAAGCCTGAGCACCAGGTTTCCTTCTCATTTTAGTTGATGTAGATTAAGTAGGCATTGATTTTATTTTCATTTTAGTATCACAGGCCAAACTGATGTGCGATGATTGGATCCACTGTAGGGAAGATGCAAAATGGATCAGGGTATCACCGCACAGGATGGGGGTGGTTATTTCATAGGAAAACATTCTTCCTACCCCTTGCTGCTAAGTGATGCAAATTTTCTGTGTAGAAAAATAAGATCCCAGCCCCCAGACCAGTGTCTCAAAAACAGAGCAGCCTGGAGAACATGGGAACTGGCTGTTCTCACTTTACATTAGTCCCTGAGGCCCCAATTTTAAAAAGAAATGGTTAACATCTGAATGCCTACTTTTGAAACACAGGCAGCATGACAAGCAAACAGTAAAGAAAAACAACGGGATCTCTCCAGGTAGCTTGCTACTATTTGGACAGAACCGCTAACCCAGACCTTTTCTGTCTAGTCTCTCTGTTCCAACAGATACCCTGGGCTGGTTCACATATAATACTAAGCCAAACCATGGCCAAGCATGAATGAGTGAGTGAGGGGGTCACAGTCACCCTTCATTCCAGCAATGCTGCAAATGGATATGACAACAAGTCTCATTACACTTGACCACTGGCTATAATGGCTAGTGAGAGTTGTAATCCAAGAACATTTGGAGGGTCACATGTTCCCCATCCCTGGTTTAAAGACCAACAGATTTGTTGTGGCATACATTTTTATGAAACCAAGCCTGCTTTGCCACTTCATGCATCTGATTAAGTGGACTCTAACCCACCAAAGGATATGCTAAAATAAATCTGTTTGCTACAAAGGTGCTAATTAGAAGGCATTTTTCTTGCCAGCTTTTTTTTTTTTTTTTTTTTTTGCTGCAACAGACAAGCAGAGCAATCTTGTCATAGCTGTCAACCTTCCCTTTTTTTGCTGGAAATTCCCTTATTCCAGCTCCGTTTCCCGCTGCTATCCCGGATTGTTAGATATCCCGTACACTGTCCCTGGGACAGGTGAGGCTGCTGATCCCTTATTTTCGAGGCTGCTGATGCCTTATTTTCAAATCTGAAAGTTGACAGCTATGAATCTTGTAGATGTTTACTAGTCTTAGGCCCACTGTGTTTTATGACACTTCCTAGTAAGTCTCACAAGCTGGAAGAAGGTCGTGGTGCAGTCGGGCAATTTTAGACTCCGGACTTACTGGTTTGATAGCTCTCCCATTATTACTTCACCTCTTCGCAAATGCTACAGCATTTGGGGGACCCTCTTACTTCTCCTGCTGAGGAGGGCCCCCTAGCCTTCTTGTCCTGAGAGCACCACCCGAAGATGGTCTAACTTTACTTCTCCCCAAAACCCCTTCCATAGCTGTCAACGTTTTCCTTTTTTTAAGGGAAATTCCCTTATTCCGAATAGGATTCCTCTCAAGAAAAGGGAAAAGTTGACAGCTATGCTTAACACCCCAATCTCAGGTACGTTGATTTGGGACTGAGCTCCGTGGGGCTCTTTTTCAAGAAAACAAACGCAAGGAGACCACCCTCTTCTGAACCTCGCCCTTCAAATCCCCGACCCGCAGCCTGGCAAACACAGCAGCCTTCCCTCTGCGCACCACATACGTACCCTTTAACCTCCAGTGTGTACACGCGCCCGCGCGTCACCATAACACGCCTGAGGCAACCGCAGTGCGCGAGACCTTCAAACTTGGCTTCCTGGGAAAGCCAGGATCTCTCCCAAAACAAGCATATCTGGGTCGAAAGCTACAGCAGCGGCGCTTGCGAAGAGGGCGCCCCCCAGATGCGCGCTCCGGGCGCCCCCGCGATTGGATGCCGCCTCGGAACGCCCTCGAGCTTTCTGGGAAATACTCCCCAGCGGCTGGTTGCTGGAGCCGGTTGGCGAAGCCCGCCCACTCCCCGTCCCAGGCTGGTGCGCGCCTGTCCCCCGAAGGCTTTCGGCGCCCTCCGACTCCACCTTCCGAGGGGGCGTGGAGAGTGTCGCCGCCGCCTCTGCGCAGCAGCCATTAGCCGCTCGCTGGCGTCGTCGGATTGTGACCAAGCGGGGCTCCTCCCCGCTGCTGGCGCGCACCCGATATAACGCTTCCCTCCCGGCCGTCGGCGCTCAGGTGGAGTTTTCTGCGACTAGAGAGAAGGCGGAAGAAGCGAGTGGCAGCGCGGCGACCACCGAGAGAAACCCCTTCCTGCACGCCAGGCTCTGAGAAGGAGCCAGGCAGGGCGACCCACAGCAGCTGCCCGGGAGTGCCCAGCCCCGCGCCGGGAGAGCTCGCTCCGTGTCCCTCTTCCTCCGTGGTTGCCCCCCTGCCTCGCCCCGCATCCGTGAGGGCGTGCGAGGAAGAGGAGGTGGTTGTGAGGCGATGTACCCGCTGGGCTCCACCTGGAATATCTCCTTCGCGGGCTGCGGGTTCTTGGGGGTGTACCACATCGGGGTCGCCAGCTGCCTCCAAGAGCACGCGCCTTTCTTGGTGGCGAATGCCAAGAACATTTATGGCGCCTCGGCCGGAGCCCTGACGGCTACAGCCCTGGTCACTGGAGCCTGCCTAGGTAAGGAGCCTGCCTGTGTCATCCGGTGCCTTTGCGTTCCCCTTGTGCGTTCCCCTTGTGGGTGGAAAGCAAAAACAGACTACTGGGAGAGGGGCGCCTTCCTGTCAGTCCTGCCGCTTTCCCTTTCCTTCTGAAGGAGGGATCCAGATGACAACGCGCGCCCCCAACCACCGAAACTAATGGGTGGGTGTGCTTTTTTCAGCGGTGACACACGCAGAGACGGGGCGGGGGGACACACACATACCGCTTATTTGACCCACAGAAAGGATGACTCTCACCTTTTCTGGTTCACGTGAACCTGCCTCATGCTGAGTCAGACCTTAGTACTGCATGCAAAACATACGGTCTTTTGCTGAACCATGCCTTTTTCTCTTCCTTGTTATTAAGGTGTCACTTGGGTGTGGGTAGGTACAGGCTTGGATTCTGTTTAAAAGGTTTGCATACTTCTGCTCTTCTGTGGAGATCTCAGGGTTGTTTACAAAAACAATATAAAACTGAAATAATGTGTTTTATGTGTTGACTGTTTTTATTTTAAAATGTAATAAAATAAAACTCCAAAAAAATTTAATTGTCTTTACCTCGTACCTAATAGACAACAATTTTGGCACCGGCAAGGCCTCTGGGGAGGGTATTGCTCCCTGGTTTTCACCTGCCTTACTTTACTTGGATGGTGTGGGGCCCTGGAAAGATGATCTCGAGGCACAGAGAAGTTGATATAGGAGCAGGTGTTTCTTCAGGTACCTGAGCCCTAATTTATGTAGTGCTTCAAAATGGACTGGAAGCCATGGAAGTTATTTCAATGCTGGGAAGTTAAGTTTCTACCAAGCAGACCGAGGCAACAGCTTAGTACCTGTTTTTGGACTACCCAAAGGTTCTGAATTGTCTTCAAAGCAGCATGTACAATACAATGCAACACAGTACTCAACCCCAGTGAGTGTGTGTGTGTATACAGGGTGAGTCCTTTAAGAGAGGCCCCATGGATACGGAGTACACATGTTCCACGGGGCCTCTTTTAAAAGACTCACCCTGTGTATATATATTACTATGAATCTGTGGGTGCAAGACACCCTACCTTCTTGGAACCAATTGTGGTTGGCATCTGTCTGTCTTGAAAGACAATGAAGTGTGCATTTGGGGGTGAAGTCAGATGGACTACCTTCTCAGGCAGATGAGTCCCACCTGCCCCACACTTCCCTCTACAGCAGGGGTCAGCAACCTAAGGCCCATGGGCCAGAAGCAGCCCACGGAGGTTGTTTGACCAGCCCGCAAGCTGCCCTCGAACCAAGCTGCCCGCTTGCGCACTGCGCTAAACCGGCTTGGGGACTTGCACCAAAAATCGCATCTGCACAGACGCAGATGCCAAATATCAGCAAAAACATATTCTCATAGTAGCATCTCAAAAGCATTTTGCCCTTCCCTAAATATTCATTCATAGTCTTTGGGCTTCATGGATTCAGACCTATGCTTTCTACCATATCTTATAAGTGGTGTTGTTTTGTTAATCTTGATTTATTATTTGCTTATCTCTCCTGGAACCTGGAACACAATAAAACTGCATGTCCCCTAAATTAGATCATCTGTTTGTTTTCAAGCCCTCTGTATGCACACTATCTGAAAGGGAGTGTGGTGTGCATTAGGGGGCACTAACTGTCCTTTAAAAGGATAGTTAATATTTGTTTTTACCTTCAAAATTGTCTCTCGTGGAATTCTCATAAAGTTTTCTTATAAAGTGGTTTTTTAAAAAAAGGTTTCTAAGGCTGCAATACTGTACTGTGACTTAGTTCTGAGTAAGTATACATAGAATTGGGCAGCAAGAATCCTCCTTGAAACATGGGCTTAGTCTGTGCTGGACTGAAGGAAACAAGATGTGAGTTGCCACCTGCCAGCTCTGGACTAGGTGACTCCAAGGTCCATTCCAACCCTAAAATTATGTGATTATTTCCTTCTCAGTTGCAGGGATTTTGTGCCCTTAAGACCTCAACAGATAGAAATCCAGCAGATAAAACAACTGAAGGCCCAAAGGCTATGCCAGGGAAACAAGGCAGGGCGTGGGTCAGTTCATTTGCTGGCTCTGCATGCAGCCCTGAGTAGTGAATGCACCAGTTCTGTACTTTTGTTGGGGCTTATTCCTCTGGTATGACAGGATAGTCTCATTATTCTGCATGTAGGGGCAACGCACAGCTTTGTCACAGAGCACTTGCTTTGCAAATAGAGGTTTCCTGATTCAGTCTCTGCTCTGGCATTGCCTGTTAAACAGGGGACTTGACTAGCTGGTGATAAGGAAATACCCTTTTTTGCCTTAGACTTCAAAGAACTACTGTACTGCTTATCGGAGTAGCCAGTGCTGAACTAGTTAGACTAGTGGTCTTGCTCGTTATATAAGGTAG
This sequence comes from Podarcis tiliguerta, assembly GCF_965153285.1. Classification (NCBI taxonomy): domain Eukaryota; kingdom Metazoa; phylum Chordata; class Lepidosauria; order Squamata; family Lacertidae; genus Podarcis; species Podarcis tiliguerta. Next base: position 60,142,545 of record NC_139534.1, read on the forward strand.
CTTTCTGTATTCCCAAACTGAGACTTGGTGCTAAGCAAGCACAGGGCTGAGCTTTCGCCAGTGGCATTGCGGGGGGGCGGGCGGTGCGCCCCGGGTGCCATGTCTGGGGGTGGTGACAAGAAGGCACCTTGCGGGGTGCTCATACCGCCGCAGCCGCGAGCAGAGGATCCTCCATTCACAGCTGCAGCTGCGAGCAGAGGATCCCACCACCGTCCATATGTCGTTTGAGCGGTGCTGGTTGCAAACCGCTATGTACAACGCATGCGCGGTGTTACATGCATACACTCTACGTAGCGACGCTGCACATGCGGCCTATGTAGCGACACCACACATTCGTCATATGTAGCCGCGCAACGCGTGCGCAGCTGGCGGTTTGCCCCGCCCCGGGTGTTGGTTAGCCTTCGTTTGCCCCTGGCTAGACTAATTCCTAACTATAGAATAGCTAGGAAGTTCCCTGGTTTCAGCTTTCCCCATTGCATAGTTACAGAACATTGCTTCTGATGACTTTCTTTTAGGCCATTCCTGCTAGTGGGTAGGGGTCTATTTGGGAAGAAGTAGGAAAGCATAATACGTGTTCAGTGCAAGTGGCAATGAAATGACATAACCTTTCATACATCATGTGAATGTTTACCATGAGTGCACACTTGCCAATGAGCAGCAACCAATCCCGGCTCTTGAATGAGTCTTTCCTACATGTTTTACACATACAGTACTGTACATGCAAATTTGCTGCTCACATCCATCTATTCCTTTTGCTGTCCATTCACCAATATAAATACCTATAAGCTTTAAAACATGGGTGGCTTATGGCCACATTAATTGTGTCACTTTATCATCAGTAAGAACAGTGTTCAAGTGGCACTTATTTTAATCTTGCTCGTAATCTTACTGGTAAGCAAAATTAGGCAAACCATTCTGTCATGGAGATTGTACCTTGTGCTGTAATTGCTGGTGATAATGAACATACTTTTGTACTTTGTTTTGTGATTAGTCATTTGAAAGATTCTCTTTCAATTCCATTGGTAATTTAATCAGCTTTGGTGAACAAGAACAGTGTAGAGAAAGTTTTCAACCATTTTTTAGAATGCTTAAAAAAAAGATGTGTTTGGTGCCATGGGCTCCTTCAGGAAGAAGGGCAGGATATAAATTGTATTCTTATAGCTTTTGCCATTCTGGGGACTTCCAGATGTTCTGAACTAGAACTTCCATCGCTGCAGAGCACAGAGTTGTCCAAAATGCCTGGAGATGGTGCAGGCTATTTTACACACAAGTGGACACTGGTAATCTAATCTTCATTTACTCATTGCCCACCTATACTAGGAGCCATATATGTACATTCATCCCATGGATTCTGGATCAAACACTTCTTTAAAAAGCAAATGGCAGCTGAAACAGCCCAATGAGATATAAAGTGTAGATATGAACTTTGTAGAGGTAGAAACAACAGGAACCCAGGCTTGTTTTGTTAATTAAAAATACCTTTACAAAGTGAGTGATACTAATGAGCATCTAGAAACTTCCAGGTGTAAACTTATTAAGATGTACCCCATGGAGTAACCAGACTTACTGGTTATGGGATATATAGTCTTGAAATGCATTTAAAGTGACGTTACATGCCTCTGGGCGCCAGTTGAACTGGAGTCACTCCCAATGAGAAAACTCAATATGTATGCATATTGTGTATGCATACAGTATCTGTTTTAATTGTGGTTCAGGAAAGGAAATCCATAATTAAGATTGCACAAATTTCTGTTAAAACAGACACAAACACATTTAAAGCCTCTGCTGTTCACTTTGTATTGCTATGTGTTATTTATTCAGTAAGGTGTACTATATCCCTGAATACAAAGTGGGTGGGAGATAAAGCCCTTTCAAAATCTGTAAGTTCATAATTACGGTAGGTTCCTGCCAGCTCCTTCCCAAAAATCTATCTTGCAGATTCCATACTGGTTGCATTATATGGACACTTTTCATTGTCACTCTTTTATGGAGGAAGAACAGGCTTGCATTTGCCCTTAGAAAGCTGTTTTTCTTTTTAGGGAGGTGAATGAGAGGGGGTAGAGAGGATGTGTTCACACTCCTGTTTTCTGTGCATTCCCAGTTCTGGGTTTTTGATCCAGAACACAACATTAACTCAATATGTATCCTGTATTTTGTTATGAAATATTGCCATTTGATGCATTGTTTCTCAAACCAGCTTCACACTGATTGGAGTCCTTAAGCCCAGTGGTGGAAGAAAAGGAGTGTGGGGGGAGCACACCGCCCCTGGCAGTGTGATCCCAGTGGGGTGCCATCGCGGCTGCCCCCCCTCCCCCATGCTGGGCACCACGCCCCTGCAGGCGGTGTGCCCTGCCCCCAGGATGTGTGCCATGCCCCTGCGGGCAGTGAAGGCTTCCAGTGCTGCCTGTGAGCATGTGCCCTGACTATAAGAAATTGTTGATCTGTTAAAGAGTAATTAATTGGTTTTCTGCCAGAATAGATAATATTGCTAATTAGGGCTTCTAGGGACAGTTCGGCACATACATATTGATTATCCTATGCTTTCTAAGGCTTAGAATCATAGAACTGTAGAGTTGGAAAATACCCTCAGGGTCATTTAGCCAACCCCCTGCAATGCAAGAATCCTGCCCACAACCATCCCTTGGTTGCTGGTTAACAGCCAGGTGCACTGACCAATTCCACCACTAAGCACCATTGAGTTTTCACATTGGGAGTGACTTTTTAACGTTTAGACACGCTACTCATAACTAGGCAAATTTTCTCTAGGTCTGCAGATTTCTCTAGTTCTAAGGCTATAATTACCTGATAAGAGAAGAAGGGAAAGGCTAATGAAGGCTAAGGTCTGGATTTAGCAGGTGCCTTATGTGCCAGCTTTTGAACTCCTGCTGCAAACTTTTCTATCCTGTCAAGCCTATGCAGGGAATTAAGAGTACACCCCCCACAATGGTCTATTGATGTTTGCTTTTAATTTCTTTTTGCTTTTAACTTGTTATGATGTTACTCTTTGGCTTTATGTTTTTATATTGCTGTAAACCACTGTGATATCTTTTTATGATACAGTGGTATGTAAATAGTTTTACAAATAAATGAAATGTTCTGTCATGCCCATGGTGAATAGTAATCTAGTAAAATTTGCATGCATATACCTTAACAACTAAGGCACCATTTCTGGGGCCTTTTTTGTTTTGGGGTTAGGGGATTGGTCAAGCCCATGGAGGGTTAGTCACATTTTGATCTGACCCACTGGATGAAAGCCCTATTGGGTTGCATGTTAGGTTTGAGGAAAGGAAAGGAAAGGAAAGAGAAAAGAGGAAGTGGACGGAGTGGCTGGTGGAGTTTGTGGGAAGAAAGAGAATGACTGTGAAGGCAGAAGGGGAAAGGACTGAGGGAGAGGAACAGTAGAAGATTACATATAGAGATGGCCTATCTATAGGAAATGATGTTGGTAATTGTCAGTTGATTATGCCAAACCGCCTTCATGCACACCGCAATTCCGTGTCTGACTGTGCCCTTGCACCATCATTTTGTGGTTCATGGGCCTAAGTAATCTATCTCCAGCCTAGAGTGCTGTACATCTGCCTCACCAGATGCCTACATCTTCTCTCAATGGAAGTGTACTTCACCTAGTTGGGATGTTGAACACGTGGCTTCAGAATCATATACCCCAAAGTAATGTGTGTATGAACCAACCCTCAAAATCATATACTCCTACTCTTAAAAAAAAGTAGCATCCCTAGAACTTGACTCCATAGTTTTAGGGAATGATATCTTTGTTACCAACAAGTTATTTCCAATCTGTCATGTTGAGTTACCTTTGAGAGCAAAATCTCTGTCTCACAAGATCTAGCATAGCCTCAGTCCTCCGTTCAATTTCTCCCCACCCACCCCCTTTTTGCTGTGTGTGTTAGGGTCACTTTATATTAGTCCAAGTGTAGGAGCCAAAACAGGCATGGCAAAGGAGATAACTTTTATTTTAAGCATTTTTTAAAAAGCAATTGCTGGTGGCTCACAGTTCGGCAGGAAATAGTAGCTCTGAGTCAAGTAGTTTAGTGTCTAACCCTTTCCTTCCACATTATTATTAGAATTTTAACATGCAGGCACATTCACACAATGAAGTTGTTCTTAGAATCTACTGGGAAATAATATAGACATCATTTGGGAAACTCTTTTCCCCATCCAACAAAGTTGATCTTGGTTGCAGGAGGGGAATGTCATGGTCAATGCAGAAATAGCATGGGAAGAGGGTTAAGCAACCCTTGCGCCTCTGCCAATCAAAACTGGAGCTTTAAATCTGTCGTGGCTTTTTGTCTATCATATTATTGTTGGCTTGGAACCAGAAGACTTGTACACACCCATGTTGACAGCTGCCAAAGTCCTCTGTGCTCTTGCTGGGAAGCTGGCAACACATTTGCAGAAGTACCAGTGATACACTGATGAGTCAGAAGAATCCCTGTTGTGATGGATCATATGTACCAGTATAGCTCAAGTATCTCCAAAGAAAATGCAAGTAACTGTGTTAGCTACTGCCAGAAAATGGTCATCAACAAGAAGTTATTTGAGGGAATCTTACTAGCCTTCTAAAGCATCACTAATCTTTGGCACAATCAGCAAAACCATTAAAGCATGCGAGGACATTCTCAGTAGTGAGGATTCATGCACACACATCCTCTACACTCTGCAGTCAAGAATTGCATATTTTGTGTGATAAAGATGTTTGACATTCCAGAGAGGTTTGCTTAGGATGATATAAGAAGGGTTTTATTAGTGTCTTCCTTAAGACCTTTGGTTCCAGCCTTGATCCAGGACTCAGTGTTGGCTACTCTGTGATCAGGTCTATGTCATCGGGTGATAAAGAAGCAAGTTTCCATGTGACTACAGGGAAAAGAATATGGCTTGACAGGAGACCCTCCTGTAAGGGTGGTGTTAGACATGCTTTTTGATCTGGTCTTCTGAGGCTACTCAGTAACTGTTCCCTTCGTAAGAGGATATTGTTGGCACCTTTGAGCCCTCAAAGACATGCGGTGCAGTCCTAAGTGTGTTTATTTAGAAGTAACTCCAGTTGGGTTCACTAAGGTCTGTTCCCTAGCATGAGTGCAAGGGACTCAATCCTTAATTAAGGGTCTGTGTATAGAATGTAACCTCTAATGTGCTCGGTTGTATATGAGGAGACCATATAGTTCAACCTTGTATAAGATCAGTGTTTCATTTGCAAGCAATGTGTGTTAACTCTGCTTTAGTTTTAGAAATAGTGACAAATGGAGATGAGAGAGCAATAAACTTGTAATAAAGTACTAAGACAAGGATGGGCAACCTGTCACCCTCCAGATGTTGCTCTACTACCAGTTCCCATCACCTCTTACCATTGGCTATGCTGATACGACTCCAACAGTGTCTTGATATTGCTCATCTGTGCACTAAGATACCAAGGAGTCCTATGCTTTTGCACTGTGAGCACTGTTCTCGTGTATTTGTGGCTAGGGAGGAATCTTCCCTAGGTTATATTCTGATGGTTATTAAATGTCTAATTTTATTTTTTGTTATCTCCTGTAGCATATAATAATTTGTTCCTTGGGGCATCTTCATGTGTTTGTCCCTAGACCTGTTCATTACTCTGCAGGAAGCATTGACATGGTGATTATTAATTTAGATATAAATGAATACAGCATATATATTGTCTTTCCAACAAAAATGGTCCCCAAGCTGTTTTTCTAGCAAGGTAAAACCAACATAATAGTACCAACTAATAGCAGCATTCAAAGGTAAAACATAATGAACCAAAAAATCATTAACACCCTATAAATCCTGTCTGAAAAGTATTCCTCTTAATAGCTTTGTGGATTGCCTTTTGTAAGCATTTGCTATTCTGTGCAGTTAGCATGCATTCCTGGGCGTTGTCTGTTCTTGTCACAAGTTTTCCCTCATACTCATGCCTGAGAGAAGTGCTGTTTACAGTACATAATGTTAGGAACGGCTGTGCTTCATGTTCTGGTAGTCAGATAAAGGAGATGGTCACGTGATTTCAGAAATCAGCAATTGGCACAGGTCAGCTGCTAATCTCCTTTCAGAGCCCTTAGGGGGTTATGCATATATCAGGTGCAAGCTGGCTACTACTAAATTTGTTGTTCAATCATTTAACCATTATGTAACTACCTTGAGTTGGACAAAATCTCAGACCTCTCTCTTTAAGAATGTAATGGTAACTCCTTTTTTATGAGTGGGTGATCAGGTGACAACAACATAAATTGGGGGCATTAAGGAGCCATCCTATTGAATTCTAACCTACTTCATTAGTAGATCTTACAACTTACATTTCATAGGATCATAGAGTTAGAAGGGACCCCCAAGAGTCATCTAGTCCCCCTACAATACAGGAATCTTAACTAAAACATCCATAACAGATGGCCATCCAATCTCGGCTTAAAAACCTCCAGGAAAGGAGAATCCACAACCTCCCATGGAAGACTGTTTAAACACACTGTTGAACAGCTCTTACTGTCAGATAGTTTTTCCTGATGTTTGGAAACTCTTTTCTTGTAACGTGAAGCGAGGAACATGATTGCTAGATGATGAGCGTTCTCGTTATCTCCCTGTAACTCTTCCAATGCTTCAGAAGGCTCTAGATGTTTGAAGCCTCTTAGGAGTTTTGTGATGGTGGGGCACATCATTTGTCACTTTCTAAAGAGCCAACTTTAGTCCTGTCAATTTGTCACTCGACTATAAAAAGAAAGAGAGAAGAATGAAATTCAGCCCCAGTTGTGCACCTATCCAGACTGCCTTTGTTACTTGTGTTACTCAGTATGGACGTAACTTGCTTCAGGAAATGAGAGGCATTGTACAGTATAGGCTTTCTTGCTTCCAAGATTTGGATTCTGTGATAAGGCATCAGTACTGGAACTTTGCTAAATGAGTTTTCTTAATTGAGTTTTAATTCCTCCTCCAATTTCTTACCACACTGTGAGCTGTTAAGGACCAGATGCTCTGAACCCTTTATAAGGGCCAGTTGGGTGGAAGCATCAGCTTGTATAGAACACAACTGCCAGAACTGTGGTTCACTGGGGTTAATTGTTGCTCTAGTTTTGTTATGTATACACTGGTTACCAGTTTTGTTTCTGGGCTCAATTCAAACTGTTCTTGTTGCCACCGTTAGAATAGAAAACCTCCTTTTAAAAAATGTAATTGAATTTAGTGTCCACGGCTGTATTTTGTGCTTCCACATGATTGCAGTATGCAAGCAGCCATAATCTCTGGCCATTGTTTAGTTAGAGGAGCCTACATTAATGAGACTCGCTTGCAAATTCTTGTTTGTGTACAATGCAAACCTGAATTGTGCAACTGCTCCCCCAGAAACAGACTTGTGGAAAGCTGAAGGAATCCATGGGCAATCTGCTGATGAGAAAACTCCACTTCTACCACCAGATATTGCAGCACCAAGACTCCCTTGAGGATGGAGTATGCCAATGGCTTAACCAAGTGTATGTGGAAAACTTTAGTCTTTGAACCACACATCACTGTGCCTTGCTTGTGAATTATATTGCCCTTGGGAAGCAGTCCATTGGAATAAATTCATTATGACTTAACTGTTGGCAGCTTGCCGTGAGTAACCCAACACCAATGGGGCAAAGTTAAATTGTAAACCATAAGCCTTAGTACGTAAGCACTAGATGGAAGGGCAAAGAGGACAGAGTTTCGGGGGGAGAGAAAGGCAGGATATGAAGCAACCTAGCAGAGTGAATCCTTGGGGCTTTCATGAGAGGGGATTTTGAAAGGGCGCAGAGGGCCTCCCTAGTGCTGGATCTAGCCTCTAAGGCCTGAATTTGCAATGCAGACTTTTCTCCTCTCTTATCTGGTTATCTCCTAATGCAGTGATGGCCAAACTTGGCCCTCCAGCTGTTTTGGGACTACAATTCCCAACATCCCCAACCACTGGCCCTATTTGCTAGGAATGATGGGAGTTGTAGTCCCAAAACTGCTGGAGGGCCAAGTTTGGCCATCACTGTCCTAATGACTAGAATACTCCTGCCTGACCCTATATTACTATGTTCTCTGGAAGTTCTAGGCCAGCCAGATTTTTAAAATAAAACAAAAACAAAACAACCCTTCAACACCATAAAAAGGAACATTGCAAACATGCTAAGGAGTTGTTGGGTGATAAAATAGCAAAACTTGTGTATCCTCACAACAGTGCTGTGAGGCAGGGTTAGCTCAGAAAGGGAGTGAGTCTCCCATTCAGTGAGTGAGCTTTGCAGTTCATCAGGGATCTGAACTCTGGCATTTGCACTTTACATTAACACTTGCAATATATTGTAGTTAGTCTTGGTGAAGACTTGACGTTTTCATCCCCAAAAAAGCTTTTGATTTGAGTTTTAATGTTTTAATGTTGTATTTTAATCTTGTTTTTAAGTTGTATTTCAGTCAATTTGTTTTATATCGGGTGTTAGCTGCCCTGAGCCCGGTCTTGGCTGGGGAGGGCAGGGTATAAATAAATTATTATTATTATTATTATTATTATTATTATTATTAGTGGTTAGAGTGTTGGACCAGGACCTGGAAGACCAGGGTTCAAATCCCCCCTCAGCCGTGGGCAGTCATTCACTCTCAGTCTAACCTACCTCACAGGGTTGCTGTGAGAATACAATGGGGAGGAGAAGAACTACGTAGACCACTTTGAGCTCCTTGGATGAAAGATGGAATAGAAATGAATGGGGAGATTAAGTAAATAAATAAGCAAGCAAGCAAATAAACAATGCACAACACACCTGGAGTTAGGATTCATTCAAACCCTGCTAAGCTGGACTTGCCAGGACATGAAAAGCAGCCTGAAGCTATTGGGCAGGGTGAGGCACCGCATAAGAGAAGAGATGCTTAAGCTCCACTGGCCCTTCTATTCACATCTTATGATAATTATACTCTTTCCTGCTTCACAAGTGAAAACTGGAGGCTCATGAGAAACCAGTGAGTCTCCCCAGCCCCATCACATCTAGTTGGGCACTTGCACTCCTTAAAGGCCTCTGTCGAAGAGGAAAGGGAGAGAGTGTTATAGGAAAGCAAATGTATGGTAGCACAAATACTCTCTGCTCTCTCCTATGGTCTCACTGGCCGTACAGAATAAATATGGTGAAGATGGTTAATTCTGCATTTCAGCAGAAGCAGTCTAGTTTTCTCTGGTCTGAGTGATTAGGAAAGCTTTGGTAACAAGGGTGGAGTCTTGTCTGCTAATTTCACTGGAGGTGGGATGGAGGGGGATGACCTCTGCTCTTGCACTCAAGAAGTGGGGTGGAGGAGTGCAAGTAACAGCATGGTGTTTTTCAGTATAGCTTCACAGCCCACACATCTGATAAAATGGCTTTGTATCTAAAAGCCACCCTGCCTTGGCAAACCGTTATGGAAACAAACTGCAGTTTGCGCATTGGTAGAGGTAAACTGTTATTGGCCAACACATCTTTGCAAAGTATTGATATCACCCAGTGCCAGAATTAGGGCAGTGTGGGCTGTCTCCCCTCACAGGGTACCGAGCCGAGGAGGCGCAAAATTGAGAAGATCCACAATTGAGAAGATCCATTTGGGAGCACCAAATTTTGACCTCACACAGGGCACCATACTACAAAAGTTTACCGAGTCTGCCCCTGAATCACCACTTTACTTATATCCTGCCTTTCTCCCGAGGAGCTCAAAGCACCATACACAGACACCCACCCACACTGTGCTTCTCCTTATCAGGTGCCTTAGACACAGAGAGAGAGAGAGCGAACGTGCATGTGATTGGACCAAGACCGCTCAATGGGAATTTGAATGTGGGTCTTCCAAGTTCTAGTCAGCCACTCTTAACCACTAGACTAGACCACACCACACTGTCTCTCTTGAGCACTACTGTACACATACAGCTTTTCCCCAGCCCCTATGTCTTGTTGTTTTTCCTCTAGTCTGCTGAACTAGGGAGTAGGCAGCAGTGGAATGAGGTGAGGCGAGATGAGGTGAGGCTCCAGCTGGATGCAAGGCAAGGCAAGGCAAGGCTAAGGCTGTGCTGTAGATACACAGTTCCTTCAGCAACAAACAGACTGAGCCCTATATAGTGGCAGGAGCTGCATTTGTTAGCTCCATTTACACTGGACGGTGCATTCTTTTGTTAAAGAGGTCCAACCTGCCCCATTAGTCTCCTACTGTAGGGGAACCTCTGGTGGGAAATAGGTTAAATAATTGTGGCTGCTAGGAGGTGTCAAACCAGCAGAACTCATAGTTTGCACAACATCACTCAGAACAGTACCATTTCTATTCTGGATGACTCAGCTCTGGCTGGCCTTACTTGTTAACTGTAAATTGCAACACTATGTGCATCCTGAAAATTCTGGTCGCTTTAAACACTGTTTACAGCCACCCACTGCCCTTTTGCAAAAGAAAGTGTTCAGATGCTTATCTTCTAACACCTTGTTAGTGGTACTTTATACTTTACTTTCATTCATGCAATGCAACATGTTAAGTACACAACATACACACCCTTACAAGGAAGATCTCTGTTATTTTTGAAAGTCTGTGACTAAACATGAATGTGTACATAATTATAAGTATATAATCATATGAATTTAGGATCTTTTTGCATTTCAGACTTATGCATCAGTGGATGAGGATTTTTCTTGGAAGAGGGGAGGATTTTCACCTTGATTTTGACGTAAAGCTGAATTATTTAGTGTTGTTGTAAATTGTGGTAATTGGTCGCTATGGGTTATCATTGCAATTTGGGAATTTATTGTGCTTTATAAATACAGTGGTACCTCGGGTTAAGAACTTAATTCGTTCTGGAGGTCCTTTCTTAACCTGAAACTGTTCTTAGCCTGAGGTATCACTTTAGCTAATGGGGCCTCCCGCTGCTGCTGCGCTGCCACGTGATTTCTGTTCTCATCCTGAAGCAACGTTCTTAAACCGAGGTACTATTTCTGGGTTAACAGAGTCTGTAACCTGAAGCTCCTGTAACCTGAAGTGTCTATAACTCGAGGTACCACTGTACAGCATTAGTGGTAGTGATTGAATTGAGTAAATGAAGCTTCTTGTCCCTCGCCCCATTAACAGTACTTTTTCTGGAAAATGCTCATCTCAGTCCTAGTCAGAATTTGAAACAAGGCTTACAAAATGGAAATAATATGCTCTGGAATCTGTTAGGTTCTATAACCAATATTCATCCCCAAATGAATTTACTGCTGCACAGTTATTGAAACCATTTCATTTTCGTAAACGAAAGTGCTGCTAAAGGTAGGGTTCAGAGTGGGGATATCTTGCCATCATGTTGTTTTTCATCTTGCATTATTGCGTAAAGCCAAAATGCTGTACTGCTTGTGCAGCATGTACGTATGTGAGCTTGCTGAGATTTCTGTATAAAAAAGACGGTCTATCTACTCATTCTCCAGAATCATTTATATATTGTAGTAAAGTAATGCTACCGACAATGAAGGCTGAGCTTATAATTATAGTGTATAATTAAGGAGACTGATGAATAAGGCTAGCTTTAATTGCTCCAAACCCAATAAGCCACAGAACAAAAGGATTCTGATGCCAGTCTGTGTTAAGCTTATCCAGGATGGAAATAGGCCCATCTAGGGAGCTATGTTTTCATGATGCAGCTTGATAAAATTTGAATTAATTCGAAACCGCCTGTTCCCCACTTTTATGGGGAGCTGTTCTTACTGTCCTTGCTTGGTTGAAAGTCACTTTGTGCAAATGGTAAGTTCTCACATGAACTGGAAGCATAGCCATGGCTCTTGGCCAGGCTTTCTAAGAACTCTCTTTTGCAGAATTATTTGTTTGTGTAGCGCCGTTTCTCAAATATTTGTGCAAGATGACCTTTTTTTAAAAAAAAATTAATGTGGCAGCTTGTTGTGTAGGAAGGATGGCTTGTGTGCTCTCCTCGTAGAGAATGGCTTTAGCATAGGGCTGCTGTTGTTCAGGGAAGTCTCCTTGTCTTTTTTGCACTGCATCCCAAACAAAGAGGAGTATGAAGAAGTTGCATAGCTGGCCCCATCTTCCCCACCACCCCTCACCCCACCTCAGAAACTGGAAGGCCTGGGAGTGCAGAAGGCCACTCAGACATCAGAACAAATTGTTCTAGTGTACACCATTTCTCAACACTTCTGAGGAAACAAGCCCCATAAAGAGGCAGTAGTCACGTGAGTGTCTTAATGCCTGCAAAGAAGCTTTGTCTCCCATGCAAGGTTATAAACTTCTGTTCTTTTCCAATGATTTATCACTTTATTGGGGTTTTGTTTTTTGCTGCTGTTTTTCGGATTGAGGCAAGGCGTTCTAGGGTGGTGCAGTCTATTGACAACAACATTGCCAGCTGCCAACTTAAGAGATAATATCTGTCCTTGCTTTGTTTCTGGGTTTTGTTTTTTTTGTTTTTTGAAAAAAACAGACTGGAGCAGCAAAGGAAGATGCACCCTCTCCTACTGTGCTCCTCCACTAGTGCCTTTGCCCACCTTTCTTCCCACTTTGCCACAGGAAGTGGGGCTCTCTGGCTCCACAGTAAGAAGGGTGAGCAGAAGAGCAGTGGAGGAGCAAGGCAGGAAGGGCACCTGCTGCAGCATCTTCTGGGGCTTCCAGACTTTCAGAGGGCTGGTAGGCAGCCTTAGTTAACAGAGAAGGCAACAGCTCAACAGCCGGGGAAGGGATGCTCAGAGGTAGAGCATCTGCTTTGCCGAAGGTCCCAGGTTCAATCCCTGACATCTCCAGGTGAAGCTGGGGAAAACCTTTTGCCTGAAGCCCTGTGTTCCTATGTGTGCAGAAAGCATTTCATAATGGTCTAGAAGGCTAAACCAACTCATTGAGTTCTTTTCCCGAAACAAGCATCTTAAAAAGATACTGTGACTCACTTAGTAGATTGTAATTGGTAGGCATCATTATGACAGTCCCCCTTTCCACAGTTTTTTTTTTAGTTACAGAGGAACCTCTGCGCTTATTCCGTGGGCGATCCGTAAAAAAAAAGAAGAGTTACTATAAACCTGCACCAGTTGTTGCTGTGGTCGCCTGAGGGTTTTTTACAGATGTGCAAAAATTTGCCTCTCTTGAGATTCTAAGCTTACATTGTGAGAGATAGTTTCATGACTGCCGTATGTAGATGGAGAAGGAACAAAGCGAGCAGGAGGAAGGGAGCTTAGTTGTTTATTGGGAAACCACAAAGTGTGTTTTCCTCGGCTGTTCATCTCATCCCCACCCTCCACTGACTGGAGGTATACATGGTTGCTTCTTGTTGTGTAGAATATAGTTGAAAACTTGTTCATTGCTGGTCTAAGGCAGCCTCTTCTGGTGCCTCTGTTAAACTTCCCCATAGTTAGCAAATAAAATGAGGCAGGCATGGGATACTGCTGGTTACTGAGACTGCTGAATTGGGAAAATTGAAACTATGATAGTAAAGAAGCCCCTTCCCCAGTTTCTGCTATGAGGAATCTATGATATGGTTGCTGACTGGAGAGTTGCTATCTTGGGTCTGACCACTGAATACCTTTACCTTTAGTAAGTACTCCCAGCCTCAGCTGCAGGTAACTTAGCTGGCTTCCTGTCATTTGCAATACATTGTGTGTGTGTGTGTGTGTGTGTGTGTGAAGTACTGACTGGTGTTGCTGCCTTTTCTTCAGGGATGAAAAACAAATTGGCAAAAAGCAAAGCCTGCTGGAACAGATATGGAATGTGTGAAAACAGGAAGGGTGTGATGTAAAGCAGAATGCCAAGTGGCGGAGAGAGAAAGAGCAACCAGTGTGTCATGGTAGCCTTGTAGGAAAATCCAGGCAGCTGTCATGATCCTGGCTGGAATAAGATGATTTGCAACTGGGAAGAGGCAGAAGGATGCTTTGGAATCAGTGTTTGATAAATCTGTGCAGATCCTACACTGTTGGGAAGCAGCTCTTTTAATGAGGTTGATGCCCAGATGTCTAGAGTAGAGTGACCTTGATAGATAAGGCCTATAGCATCTGTTCCAAAGAACTCTTGAAGAAAATAAGTTCCACAGCTCTGGCTACTCCCATCACAATGTTACAATGGGGGTGGGGGATCGCATGTGCCTCATAGTTAGAAACAGTCTAGCCTGATTGCAGAGTGGCTGTTTCTGTCGGAAATGGTCCATCTCCCATCCCATCTCCTATATCATGTTGGGTCTCTTTGAGATGGCCTGTTTTTAAAATGTAGCTGGCATACCTTGGAGGTGGAAAGCTGACTAAATGATAGCCCTTGCAACAGTGGCAGACCTTGAGGTCTCCCATTTCATCAGCTCCCTATGCAACACCAAAATTCGGCACCCCACCCAGTCGAGCCTCTCCCTTTCCATTCTACCTCATAGTCGTAGTGCCCCTGAGGCTCTGCACCCAGTGTGACAAGACCAGTTGTGCTTCCCTAAATCTGCCTCTGCTTGCAATTGTGCAATATCAGTATCTGAAACCTCATGTTTTGAAAGGACAAACATTTGTTCTTTGCAGCTCCCCACCTCCAGAATCCCTCTGCCTGTTCCCCTTTCCTCATGCAACAGAGACAGCACCAACTTTCTCAATCAATGTTTGCATTCTTCAGTCTTAAATTCAAAGTGTCTCCCTGCAGGTCACGCAAATCATATCCATGGGCCGTTTCTGATGCCCTTGTGAGACCATTTTGATGCCTTGGAATTTATTTAGTTATCCCTTCATCTGTAATCGTGGCTGTGCTCTCCCCCCTCCCCCCTGTATAAGTGGGTGTGTATTTTGGCCAGTATAGCTTTACTTTCCTCTTGGAATGCTTTTTAAGCCTCACATGTTAAAATGCCCTCTGTGTTGGTCTGTAATGGAATACCTAATGAAGCTGGAATGTTCCTGGCTTTAGCTAGTGCCCTTTGCTCTGAGATGGATTCTCCCCAAGAGGAACCGGGGCTTCCAGAATGACTGTCAGTAGCTATGCCATCTCTTGCTTGCAGATAAATCTTATTTGCCACTAATTTGAATTGCTTTGCTTTTGTGAGTTGAATATTTTTGCAGGTCAAATTGACCCTTCCTGGGAAGAGAGAGCTCGTGGTGCTTCTAATTATTTTGTGTCTCTAGGTTGCTGTGGTGTGGGACCTCTGGCCTTCTAGATGTTGCTGAATTACAACTCCTATCAACCCTGGCCACTGGCTATGCTTGCTGGGAACTCTAGTTCAGCAACATCTGGAGGATCAAAGGTTCCCCACCTTGGTTCTGTTGGTTTAAGTATTGGGAGATTATGAGAAGTTACGGGGTTTTCCCAAATTAGAGCTTCTGGGCACCAGCAGGGAGGGCTTATGGAGATGGAGGAGGAAGAGGGGAGAAGAGTCTGGTGGAAGCCAGGGCAGCTTGTACGTGGTGGTCATGTAGCAGCACCCCAAACAAACATGGCTGTAAGCCCCACACAACCTGAGGTTAGGTTGCCTGGAATAGGGCCTCCATCTGTACAGCCCTGCCTAATTCCTCTGTGGGAAGCTTATTATGCAGTGACACAAGGGGCAAGCTGTCTCTGTGTTGGTGCCCCAGCTTTGGAATCCCTCTGAGATGTGACTGGAGCTTACACCACTTGAGTTTCCTGCAGTGATGTTGGGTTTTCTGGATTTCTTTTTCAAGAATCAAAATACAATTAGGGTAATTTCAGTTGGGAATTTTTCTGATGCCCTAAAGCAGACACCCCCCAAACTCAGCCCTCCAGCTGTTTTGGGGCTACAATTCCCATCATCCCTGACCACTGGTCCTGTTAGCTAGGGATGATGGGAGTTGTAGTCCCAAAACATCTGGAGGGCCGAGTGTGGGGGTGCCTGCCCTAGAGAGTGGTCTAATTTAGCATATTTGTTTTTCTTGTACTTAGTAAAGAAAGGTAACAAGCTTGCTTAATACTGTATTTGTAATTGGCATCTGTTCATTGTGAACTTAAGAATTTATGAAATGGAAAGTTTCCATAGAAAAATAAAGCCCCACTTCATTAGTTTCCAGTGCCAGGTGAAAGCCTTTCTATTCACTCAGGACTTTGGTGGATATTAGTGTCAGGCTTGATGTGGTTTTTTTCCTTTTTATGCTTGTAGTTAACTGCCTTGTTTTCTAAGGCACTGTAGTATAATGTAAATTTGTATTTTATTTGTAACCCTCTCTGGAGCTGCATTGCAATGGAGTACCGTATATTATAAACAATATTGAGGTGGTTGACCAAAATATTGGAGATTGTATTCAGCTAGGTTTTACTTAAAGAAGATCCACTGAAATTAATAAACATGATTAAGTTGGGTCCATTAATTTAAGTAGATCTGCTCCAGTAAAGCCTAGCTGAATAGCACCCTGGGGGAGGGATGAAGAGAGATTGGGCATACACACAAATTGAGACCACCCATCTTTTATACCCTCTACCAGCCTTATGCTAGGAACTGGAGATCATATCTTAAGGATGTTTATTACTGTGATTCCTCGATAGGAGTCACCTTCCCTCTCCTTCAGCACTCTAGTGTGAGTTCTCTAATTCCCATTAATAATCCTCTCTAGCATTGCCAAAGCTCAGCTTGCTGGTGGCCTTCTTCTGTTAAAGTGTGTGAGTGTGTATACATAGCATTTCATAAGGTTATAGCACATGCTCAACTATCATCACTGCTGTCATCTACTTTGGAGTCTATCCAAATAAGTCCACTCTCCTTTGGCAGTGCATCCAAGCTGAATCTCTCTTCTAGGAAGTCTGAAGTTCACTCTATCCATGTCCCCCTTAAAGGTTATTTGGCACTTTCAAGGTACACAGCTATGTTCTTGCTTTTAAACAAGTAAAGGACACATTTTATGCATAAGAACTGTACTGATATGTTTGGTAAGGACCCCCTTCCAGAGGATATAAAGGTCAGCTGAAGAGGAGCTATTCCTTTCGCTTCTGGCTTTCCCTAATTTTAGGGAAGGCTTGCCTCTCTCCCCCTGCAACGCAGTGCTTAAGAGTGCAAAGTGTACATGTGCCTGGGGAGTTAAATAATTACAGTCCCAGCCTCAGTGATGCCTTGCCACGTCAGTTTCCAAATGTTGCCCATGACCCTAGTGGCACTGCAAAATAAGAGTGTAGACTGTTTTGTAGATTATTTTTTGTCTTCGTAGGTCCAGGGCAGCAAAGGCAAAGTAGCATCACAGCTTCTGTGCAGCCACTCTAAAGAAACTCATTGGGACTTATTTCATCTCTCCTTCTTTTGTACCCATAATTAGAAAACTAGTTTTAAAAGCAGCTTTCCTCTAGATATCTGCTAGTATTTCTGGTCAGTTTTCATGTAGTTGATGGTGTGTGTGCAGTGCTCAATCCCACATATACTCACAGCATCCTCACTTCTCCAAGTTTGGATCCTTATTTAGCCAAAACATCACTAACCTTCCCTTGTGCATGGAGTCAGCAGGCTTTGGGGAGCCTCAAGATTTTAAGAATTGCAAAAAATCTTCAGGAACCAAAGCAACTCAGTGAACACCGTGCATTCTCAATGGCCATTGAATGCTGACTTTTTTGGGAGGGGTAGTAGGATGGAATATTCTGGAACCTGCACCCATAAACAGAAGCACTGCACACTGTTAACATTTTGTTTCAGGTGCTACTCACTTTGCATATTTGCTGGCAGCATTGTGAAAAACAGAGCACAATCTGCTGGTTTTTATGTGCTCTCGCTAGAAACCTAAGAAAGGATATTGGGGTTGTCAGCACCAAAAACTGTGATTGTGAAAACAGTTGACATTTTCTGACTACATCTCTAATCTGCAATATCAGCACTCCTACACTGCAGTTCCTTGCTATTATTTTGTTGTCGGTTGTCTTTGTGGTTCTTATTTTGTTTTTAATTGTGCAGCTGTACTTACCTTAATTATATATTTGTTAAGCTGCCCTGGGGCTATTTGGTGAAAAACAGGCTAGAAGTACAACTAATCTAAACATTAAAATAAATAAGGTATGTATATTAAAACCAGGAGGTTTTTTTTAGTGTATATTTCAAGGGCTTGGTTGTTCCCTAAAATCGGTCTCCTCCAGGAGGGATGCCAAGAGCACCTCTCTATTGCAGGGATCCAAGGAGGAGCAGGCTATGGCTGCTAGTCATGGTGGCTGATGTACCTCCAGGGTCAGGGGCAATTTGGGGCTTTTTAGCTTAGAAAAATAATGGGTCAGACAGGATATGATAGAGATATATAAAATGATGCATGGTGTGTAGAAGGTAGACAGAAGTTTTTATTCCTTTCCAATAATACTGGAAGCCATGGCAAGCCATCAAAGCCAAATGGTGGGAGATACAGAACTGACAAAAGAAAGAACTACCGTACTTCATACAGTGCAGATAAACTAAGGAAATTGCTACCACAAGATATGAGGGTGGCAGATAGGTGAACACAAGTCCTAACAAGTCAGTCTACGTTCATTGTGAGTTCTGGCAATTCGAATCTGACAGCTTTTAGTTTCTCTGCCCACTGTCTCTCCCCTACCCCCTTTGCCTTTTGCAAGTTTTTCTGGCTGGCATGCCCTAGAGAGGAAGTGGGAAAATGGGAGTCTTTGTTTTTCTACTAAGTCAGCCTCTGACCCACTGCAGATCGCTGGGAGAGTTAAGAATGAAGCAGCTGAGCTTTTGTTCCCACAACTGTGGACTGTTTTGGAGCGACATGATAGAGCAGTGGAACCGTCTCAGTAGGGAAAGAATTGCTGGGTTGTTGTGGTTTTGCCCAGTTCACTTCTGTCCAACAGAACTCTGAAGACTGAATCAAAGCCTGTCTTGCTGCCAAGCTTAAGAGGTTTTCTTTGGGGAAATCAGTCTTCCTTTGTGGGGGTTTGTGTATCAAAGTTGGTGGCAGTATCTCATACAGTACTTCAGACAAGTTCGCTCTGAATCATGGAAGGATGCATTTAATCACTAATACCATGTATTTATTACAGTGACTCACAAACTGATCAAATTATTATAGCAAAACATTTTGGCTTCCACTTCCTCAGCCGCTCCAATGTGAGTCAAAGAGTGCTGTAGCCAGGTTGTCAGTTATAGAATGTGGAGGACTGCATATCCCAAAGCGTTGCATTTGCTGTAGCTGAGTGACGCTGCAGTATCCTTTGATTGACATCAGAGCAGTAGAGGAATGTGGAAGTCAAAGCACTTGAAATTCAATTTATTGTGTGTATGTGTGTGTGTACTGGGGGAGTGTCTTTTAGGCCTGGTAGTATGAAGAATTATTGTGGACCAACACCCACTTAACGATCTTAGAATCTTTGCTCAGTGCAGGATCTGCAATGCAGGGTACAACTTCAGCATCCCTGACTGATCGTTATAGCTACTGGTCATGATAACTGAGTTATGGGATAAGTCAGTATCAGAAGCAGTATGCCCTGGATACCAGTCACTGGGGGAACACAAGTGTAGAGTGAGCACACATGTCTTGCATGTGGGTTTCCCATAAGCACCTGGTTGGCCACTGTGAGAGTGGGATGCTAGACTGGAATAGTCTGGTTTAATCCAATAGTGCTCTTTTAAAAATCCACAATGGAGGCTTATTTCGACACTTAAATTTCATCTGCCAGTAAGGGATCATAGAAGTTTTATTATTTTTACACCTGGAATGCTGAGCTCCCCGAGATGCACTGGGCCAGCCCAGATGCTCTGAAATATTCCATGTGAGCACGCCACTGCATAGCAGAAGTAACAAATTATTCTCCAGTTAATGCTTATGATTTTCTGGTTGTAATTTGCATCAGTTTAAATGTTCCTTGACTAATATTTTGAGATAGTGAATATGGTACATTAGGGTTTTGTGGTGCAAGAACAAATATGCCAGATTGCTGCTGATTTCATGATGAGACCATGTTTCAAGAACTAAGACATAGTTAAGCTACATAATTCCTGCTGGCTGCTTTATTAGATGGTATCCTATAGATGTGCAGTATCCAAGTTTGAAAACCAGTGATCACGTAATAGAAGAAAAAATAGAATAGCCTATTATAACATGGTAGATTTGTTTTATACTTAACCTTTAGTATATTTTTGTGGTTAGCAGGAGGAACTGCATGAGAAGGTAAACAACTCTGGATATGGGGGGCGGGGAATAAGGGAAGGGCTTATGGCAGTGAGGTCATTTCCCAATGAAGCTCTAGATTGGCAAACAGAAGTTACTCACTATACTAAAATTACAACATTTGAAAAATGGGTGCATGCTGCAACAAACTGCTTAGTGGCTGCGGCTTCTTGCAGTGTGCAACCTGTTTGGGGAACCATGTACTGTACTTCCTCCTCAGGACTATTTAATTGCATGATTTCTATAACAAATGGCACAAAGGGCATTGCCATTCTGTAATTTTAAAACCACCATTAAAACAACAGTTTGCTGACAGAATATAGCAAGGCTGAAACTCAAATTCTAACTGTTCTTTCAGTCACTGACAAGCCTTTCATGAGCTGTTTTGTCCGTTTCTCTTTCTCGGCAGTACCATAGTTTTGTGATTCTGAAACCACCAGTCATTGTGATGCCTGCATTTCAGAGATAACTGCTGTTTAGAGTGCCTTAACGTGTAAAGCCTGCTAGCTTAGTATCATGCAGCAGCGCCCTCCTAACGTCCGTTGTTCTCTTGTGCCTTAGGTGAGGCTGGTGCAAACATCATCCATGTCTCTAAGGAGGCTCGGAAGAGGTTTCTTGGCCCCTTGCACCCCTCCTTCAACTTAGTGAAAATCATCCGTACCTGCCTATACAAGACCCTGCCAGACAACGGGCATGAGGTGGCCAGTGGACGCTTGGGCATCTCGCTGACGCGGGTCTCAGATGGAGAGAATGTCATCTTATCGGAGTTCAGCTCCAAAGAGGAGCTTATCCAGGCAAGTAATAACATGATGACTGCCTCGTTGCTTTAGATGTGAATCTGTAGGTTCCCAGCCACCAGGGACTGGGACACCTGACTTGACTTTGTTTTCATGGTGAAAGGCTGTCTTGTAGCTATCACTTGTTCCATCAGATGATATTTACTTGGTTCTCTGGATACATAAATCCTCCCCCGCATGTTATTTAGGTTTCATGTGGTGTTTTCCTGTCTCTCTCAGGCATGTGTTTGCAGCACTTTCATCCCAGTGTACTGTGGCCTCATCCCTCCCAGCCTTCAAGGAGTGGTAAGTAAGCCATCGTGGACTTGGGCTTCCAAAATTGTTTGCATTGGTGCGAGGTCATGCTGTGATCCTTGCAAGGTTGGCTGTTACTGTCTCCGTATTATACATGGAGGGCTAAAGCTGAAGAAGTGGCTTGCTACTGATTGTCTCGTTTTCATTCTTGCTGGAACTGATGACCATAAGCCACAAGCTTTAGTTATCATGTCATCATCCCAGGGACACATCAGGCAGGCTATTAAGTCAAAGGGAGCAGGGATGAGGGGGAGTATCTTGCTTGATGCTGAAGCCACAAAGTCTGTATTAGTCATAATCTTCAGATTACAAAATGGGTATTTAATATGTGTCTGTCATGACTTGCGTAAAGTGGTGAAACTCCCTGCTATCTGCAGATGTGTTTTATCCAGCGCCTGACAAGGATGCCAACAATATTGCCTTCAGAAAATACATCTGTGTAGCACAGAGTAGTAGATGTCAGGAGTTTTTCCTCTTGTTTTTTTCCAAACTTGAGATTATTTGTTTTCATGCAGTCCTGTTTCAGGCATCAAGGGTGGTGTGTTTGTGTGTCTAGCAGCAAATAAGCCAGCATGTCAGCTAATTGCACTCTTGTTGAGGGCACAGCACACACAGCCTATCAGTGCAGCAGCACCCTTTCCTTGAACTCTTAGACTTTAGTGCCATTGGAATTGGAGATTGCTCAGCACCACCCAGGCCAAAGGGCAATAAATCTGGGGAAGGCAGGAAAAACCCTCTGGCCCAGCTTTCTCTGAGAAGCCCCATGTGACTATTTCATATATAACAGCAAACCACAACTTATGGCACAGGGAAGTGAGGCAGAAGCTCCTGAAAAAAACCCTTTCTTCTCTGCCAACATGGCTGTGAGGAGGTGTTGTCTTAAACCAGGGGCCAGCAACCTTTTTCAGCAGGGGGCCGGGCCACCGTCCCTCAGACCATGTGGTGGGCCAGACTATATTTGGGGGTGGGTGGGGGAAATGTACAAATTCCTATGCCCTACAAATAACCCAGAGATGCATTTTAAATAAAAGGACACATTCTACTCATGTAAAAACATGCTGATTCCCAGACCACCCACTGGCCAGATCCAGCCCCCAGGCCTTAGGTTGCCTACCCCTGCCTTAAACTAACTGCAGTTAAACATAATGTCTGAACCCTGGTTAGGCTTGTTTACATACTTTTTAATGTTACTTATCATTTCTATGTTATTTTTTGGCCATTTTACTATTGAAAATAAATAGTAAAATAAACAAACCATAATGTCTGAACCCTGACAGGCTGTGGCTACCCTTTGTCAAAAGGAGCCAACTTCAAACCATTGTTTTATTACGGTGGCTTGTTTCAGTTGACCACAGTTCAGGGTTTTAATACTATGCTAAGCTGTCACTAATTGAAATCGGAAGTTAAGGCTTCCAGTTTCCTTGCAGCCATGTGGGAGAATAAGGAGGGAAGGAAGATGGCGCAAGCGTGAAACACATCAGCTTATTCCTGCAGTAAGCCATGGTTTATTGTCATTTCAGAACAAGCCACAGTGAACTGTTTAAAGGTAGCTGCACCAAAGGGTTTTGTTTTTCCTTTTCTCCTGATATCTGTTCCATTCTGGTCTGGCTGAGTGGTATTAAGAAAAGCCCATTTGCAACGGCACTAAATCAAATTGAGGTTGTGAACTCAAGGAGTGTCTGGTAGAAGCAGAGAGGTGGAGTTTGTGGAGAAGGTTGGCACGAACAGTTTGTTCCTAACTGGAATGTAGGCGGAAGGTCCCCGATAGACGGCTAGCTTTATTTATTTATTGCTTTTGTCACATAATGTTGTTAACAATAACAGCTGGGGGTGTGTATGTCTTGTTTTGGAGATGTGCCTGCTTCATCACCTCTCCCTGGTCTTATTTTAGTTTGGCTCCAATCTCAAAGCATCCCTCTCCTCTAGATTAAACATATTTAGCCCTGTCTATGCATGCAGATAAGGCTAGAGCCAGCAGAGCCTTCACCTCTGTCTCTAGCCAGTCTCATTGCAACCCAAGAGTCTCCCAAATACCTCACAGCAAAAAGCCGGCTGTCTGAAGCAGGAAGCCCTGTTGGGCCAGATGCACTGAACAATTAATAAGTAAAGCAATAGTTCAGAAGTGCTTGCCTTCCAGCTAATGTAGGTAGGCAGTGGGTATGTCAGTAGAAGCCCTAGGGATCTTCATTGATTGCTGTCACCCCATGGATCTCACTCACTTTATTTAGATATTTTGATACTACTCTTTATCATAAAGTCACAGGAGGATGCGCAACATATTAAAATGCACAAATGCATATTCCGAGGCCAATTGAAACATCTATATGAAATAAACTCAGCACAAACTAAAATAACAGAGGATAATGTAAGGTGACAAGGGGTGCCATACACTGACCTCAGTGCATTATGCCTCCTAACCTCCAGAAACCTGGGGGGGGGGGGAGTATATTCACTTCCCTCTTGAAAGAGTGTAGCATTGATGCAAGACACTACAGTACTCAGTAGGGAGATAGTTCCATTGTTTTGGAGCTGCCACAGGAAAGGCTGTACTGTGGGTCCTCACACTACCGAACACCTCTGTTGTAGTGGCCATCAGGAGGTTCTCCTTAGCTGATCTTCAGACCCAGGTGGTAGGTTGGTAAAAGAGAAGTTCTCTTATTTTAATGTCAACATAAGCATTTTGACTTGGGCTCTAAAGAGAATTGGCAAGCTGTGCAGCTGTTTTAGTACTCTGGACCCCTGCATTTTACACTAGTTGCAACTTCTGAACCATTTTGGAAGAGCAGTCCTGCAAAGAGTACATGACAGTAGTCTAATCTGAAGGACAGCAGAGCATGGATAAAGTGGCCAGGCTATCTCTATTCAGGAAAGTATGCAAACGAGTGCAAACCCTTCCAGAATAAGGGTGTTATGCTGATTCTCGGACTCTGTGCAACCACAGCACCTCTGCTTGTCTAGATTCAGCTTCTGTTTCTTGGCCCACACCCAGCCCATTACTGCTTCCGCAGGCACCAATGAGCTGTGATGGAGCTGTGTGTCATCAGTATATTGGTGGCAATTCACATCCCCTGAATATGGCTGCTATAACCTGCCAAACTCGCCAAGCAACTGTGAACTGGTACATTTGCAATTGCCTATAAGTGTTTGGGGGTGGGACAGACTGTAAACTGTATCTGTATAATAAAACCTTCAATGATTCCTTGTCATTCTTTCTCCACTCCCAGAGGTATGTTGATGGAGGGATTTCTGACAACCTGCCACAGTATGAGCTGAAGAACACCATCACGGTGTCCCCTTTCTCTGGGGAGAGTGATATCTGTCCACGGGACAGCTCCACAAACATCCATGAGCTCAGGGTGACGAATACCAGCATTCAGTTCAACATGCGCAACCTCTACCGCCTTTCAAAGGCCCTGTTTCCACCAGAGCCTCAGGTGAGAGCCCAGCATGATTGTCTATATTTTTGTAGTGACGCTTGAGCTTCCATAGATGGTAAACATTGTTTATGGCTCTTCATTTGAAGGAACTTCAGGCAACCTGAATTTATATACTTTCTAAATACAAATCATGGTAGTCATTCCTCATCAGAGCACTTCATCTGTCTTAGCCCTTATGCTTCTAACACAAGACTGTGCATGTTTACTTGGAAGTGAGTCCCACTGGTGTTGAATGGAGCTTACACACCTATAGAAACCAACCTGCCCTCCATAAAGCTTCAGTGGTGTTTATGCCACCCATTTCTGAGAGACGGGCATATGGTGATTCATGAACAGCTGAGTGTTTCCTTTTAGAAACAAGCAACAAAGTCGCTGAAAGGCACGTGGGTGATAAGCCAATGCACTTTATGTAACTTGGGACTCCCACTCCCATTCTTTAGAGGGTGTTGACAGGTAGCCTAATTTGGAGTGGCAAATGCTCATTCTATTATTTAATCTGACTTGTTTTTTTAAAGTGATGGGACAAGAAGCCTTTAAAACTTTTGGAATGCACTGAATGCCTTTTTTAATCCCATTGGAATAACATGAAGACACCTGAAAATACCTTCAATTAGGCATTGTTTGAAAATGCTTATGGGCTGTATTCAGTTGGTGTCGATTGACATTCCTTTGTTGGCCTTCTTTCTTCCCCCATGGGTGTTCATTCAGAGCCACTGCCCAGAGCATAACATGTCTCCTCCGTGTTCCTGCCTCTTCCTTTAGTTAGCAACATAACAAATGCTGTTGGTCCGTTCTTGCTTTCTGCCCTTTCTCCCTCTTTTATTGCTGCAGTAGAAAACACTGTTGGGGTAGCAATGGTTGTAACCAGAAAACAAGCACCTCTTGCCCTTCCAACTGGAATGTTTAGACACAGGCTTTCATCATCATAACTGACTCTCCTTTATCTCTATGTGCAGGTTCTGCGGGACATGTGCAAGCAAGGATACAGGGATGCACTGCACTTCTTGAAAAAGAATGGTAAGCACTCAGCAAAAGGTTTTGCCTTGCCTCCCTACCCAAATTTTCTAGCAAAAGTAAAACTGTGTAAAAACATTTTTCTTCTCTGCTTTATAAGTTTCCTTGTGTCCTGTTTGTGCATAAAATCCATTGGTGGCCATGCTTAACCCTCAGTTGTTCCATCTAACCAGTTGTTGCTATGCAGAAAACATTTTTAATACTACCTATGCAGCAGCCAGCTTCATTATTACCAATTGTATTTCCACTTAGCTGAGGTTGAGCACACTTTCCATTCTACATAATTAGAAAAGTTCTGAGTAAATCAAGAGGTTTTACATACTCCTACACAAATCGCTGAATGAAAGCAAAATGTTGGATATGACAAGAGAATCTATTTTGTATTTGATCACATAGATGCAAAATGGCACTGGGTATGATCCACTGGGGTCTTCTCCTGCACAAAATTCATTTAATGGAAGCTGTGCAAGAGCATAACAATGCTTCTCTAGCACTCTGCCTATTATTCTGGCATGAGCCGGTGCTGTGGCCAGAGCACACTGTTTGTGTCTATAGTGTCACCTTGTGGTGACTGTCTGTAGTGCAGCAATCTTGTGCACTGTATTTTTTGTCCTTACACTTCATGAGTTAACTACTTACACTGATGCAGTTCAGGTCTTGCCTGTGTGCTTCCTGCAGGCAACAGTTGGTCACTATGAGAACAGGATACTCAACCAACTGAGGCTTTGCTCTGATCCAGAAGGGCTCTTTTTATGTTCTTATATTACATGATTCAGCAACCCCACTGTGCTACCCTAGAGAAGGCAATTAGAGAGGAAATTGACTTGGTGACAGCCAAAGATTTCTTATGGTTGCAGGTGTGAAAGGGTCTACTTGGGACTTCTTATTGAAGCTATCTATAGTAGTTCTAGAATTTCAAATGGTACTTTACAGAATGTGTAGGCATGTACAGTGGTACCTCTGGTTACAAACTTAATTCATTCTAGAGGTCCGTTCTTAACCTAAACCATTCTTAACCTGAGGTACCACTTTAGCTAATGGGGCTTCCTGCTGCTGCCGTGCCACCACCACACGATTTCTGTTCTCATCCTGAGGTAAAGTTCTTAACCCGAGGCACTACTTCCGGGTTAGTGGAGTCTGTAACCCAAAGTGTTTGTAACCCGAGGTACCACTTCAGGCATGTCCAACAGGTAGACCGCAAACTACTGGTAGATCACAGGGTGTTCCTGGTAGATCCTGGTTGATCTCTGGCCCCTCAGCGATCTCCTTACAAAAAAGCAAAAAAACAAACAACAACAAAAAACCAAAAAACTCAAACCAACTTTGGCTTCCTAAAAAAAGCTCCACAACCTTTGGGTAGATCACTGCCAGTCTTTTGACGACAATGAGTAGATCACTGCCAGTTTTTTTATGCTGTGAGTAGATCACAGACTACTGGGAGTTGGAGGTCCCTGGCTAGATAAACCACGTGGTACTGAGTTCTTAGTCTGCAGAGGTGGGGTATATTGGTGGGCAGGATTTAACATTTGAATGTCCCTCCATGCGCATGTTTTTCAAGAAACGACATACTTCTGCTGCACAATACTTCCAGGTATTAGACAGCACACAGTTTGTACAACGTACGTGTTACAATATTCTTTTAAATATTTGTAAACTAAACTTTATTCAAACAGATCCGATGGCAGTGTACAGTTATAACAACAAAGAAAGGAAAACATAATCCACCATTGCTCTACTGTTTTAAGATACCTGTTTTTTTTTAATGTTCCAAAGACAAATGTAACTTTTAAAAAAAAGCCTGAGTAAACAAATAAGTTTTAACCTGGTGCCAAAAGGAGTGTAGCATTGATGCCCACTGAGTCTTTTCCCGAGGAGCTATTTCTCTCCTTTGTAAACCCTCTTGCCTTGCACAGCTGTCTCACATGTCTTGGTGGCAATTTCATGTCCAGTGCTTATTGTACACGATATCCTCTGTGACAGCAGGTGGCTTTTGGCTGTGACTGCCACTTTCTCTGCTGTTAGGAAAGATAATCTGCAAAGCATATTCATTTTTTGGTTGAAGCACAACAGTTCCTTCTCCCATCTTCCTCAGGTCTTCTCCATCGTCCAGGACCCACCAACCCTTTGCTGGCTATTGAAAATGGTGCTGGGGTGAGGAATGCTGAAGAAGAGGAGGAGGAGGAGGCAGAGGAAGAGGACCAGCTGAGAGAGAGTGCTGCACTGGCAGAGGCTGAAGATCACATTCTTGAACACTTGCCTCCTAAACTGAACCAAGGTATGATATTGGGTTGGAGAGTCTGCTGTGTGTCTGTGTCTAACACAAGGCTCTCCTCATTACACAGGCTAGGCTGAGGAACATGTAGTTCAGCAGCATCTGATGATGGACCTCGGTCACGAGTTCCCCACCCCTGACTTATGTCCTGCTTTTTTCCTTTGTGGGAGAAAACGGGAGAAGCGGAGGAAAGAAGAATGTTGAGAGGCAAAAGATAGACTTTCCAATTCTGCACATATGCATACGTTTTATTTTGTTCTGTGCAGATGATTTGGTTTCCCTGGTACATAGTCGAACTACAAGTTCCAGGCTCTGCGGAGGAAGCCATGACGGTTAAATTGATTTCATTGTATAGTTGGCCATAATTGGCCATGTCCAAAGGTAAATTAGGAGACTGTGAATACATGAAATACACAGGGTGGGCAGTATGGCTAATGTAAGGGGATACAATTTGCTCCATGGCCCCCTACAAACATATCACAGGACTTCAGAAAATCTCTATTTCTCATTAATAATGCAAGTGTACTGAGCAGTGTTTTGAAAGTGTGCATGTGTTCACATATGCATGTGGAAATTCTGAAGTTGGTGCACAGCATTGACTTGAAACTCTGGTTCCAATCTCCACTGCCCAGTAAAGTTGGTATCTGAGAAGAACAGGCTGCCTGCCTTGATTTAGGATCTGGCTATAGTTTTTTATTTTCCTTTTGGAACTTCTCTTAGGTGACTCATGAGATAACGGATAATGGACACAGAAGCATAAAAACTAGCAAAATTGTCGGGAAATGCCTGTAGACAGATAAGATGGGGATCAGTGTTGAGGAGAGATGAATAAAGTGATTTGCTGCCAGCTCTAGAATTGACACAATCTTCCTGCCTATAACAAACCTCTTGGTCCCCCTGCTTAGTAGTAGATGCATGTTTATGGCTAGAGAGATTTTGTGGATCTTCAAAGTAGTCTGGACATCCAGTAATTGCTTTTAAAATGTTGGTGACTTGTGTTTCCAATTCCCACTTCTGTTGTAGCATGCAAAGTCCCTCACTTCATTTCAAACCTATACCTGCATTGGGAAATTACAAGTTAATGCTGTTTTTTTTAACTGTGGGGCCTTCAGGGCCCTGGCAATAACATGTTGCTAACTCATACTGCCCAACAGAATTGAAGGTTTCAGAGGCATTCAAGTTCTATAGTGAATACTACCTTTTAAATGAGGCATGGGACAAACAAAGCAGGCTTGGTCTCTTTCTCTGGGGAAGAGGAGTAATAGAAATCCCTCTGGTTGCTTCTCATGAGCTGGGCGAAGTCTTGTACTGTATTTTTATTCCTTGCCTTTTGGGCTGATGTTTGGAGCCGTGAGAGGGCTAAATTTTGGACAGGAGTTTCTCCTCTAAAAATTGAGAGGGGGCAGTCTCTGCTTTCCCAATTGAATTGGTGACTGGAATAACTCACTGTCTCCATCTCCAGCCCTCATAGAAGCCTGTGCTGAGAGGAGGGGATTGTTCACCGGCATTGCCAACCTGTTGCCTGTGCGCCTGGCCTCTACCTTGATGCTCCCATACACTCTTCCTCTGGAGTCGGCTCTCTCCTTCACTGTCAGGTATGCTCTAAATCCTGTTTCTGATATGCTTTTGGGAAACGCTTGTGATTGGGACCTAGATTGCTGTATCAACTGCATCGTTAAGAACTTGCTATTCTGTGGGACTTGGTTCTAAATAAAACAAGGGTAAAATCCACTCCAAGGGAATTTATTGAAAGCCAAGGACCCTCTCCCATGTGGTTGTCAATGGCTACTAGCCATGAGGTCTATGTGCAGGGTCAGAGGTGGCTATCAGCCACTGGGAAACAGCAGCAGGAACAAACTCTTGCTCTCATGTGCTGCATCTGGGCTTCCCATAGACACCTAGTTAGTCACCATGGGAAATGGGATTCTGGACTAGAAAGCTGATTCGTCTACTCTAGCAAGGGGAGGCATGCTCTTTATGTGAATACTTGCCATTGTCACAAGAGGCGCCCTTGTGCAGGCTGTTTTTAAGAACACCTTTGCAAAGCTGCAACGTGGCTGGTGCTCCTTCGTGCTTGCAGTGTAACAATGGGCTGTGTTACGTAACAGCGCCCCTGTTGGTCACCTGTCTCCTTCAGGTTGCTTGAATGGCTGCCAGATGTCCCTGAGGATATCAGGTGGATGAAGGAGCAGACGAGGAAAGTCTGCCACTATCTGATGAGGAAAGCCAAGAAGAAGCTGGGAAGCCATCTCTCAGCCAGGTAGGATTATCTTGTTTGCTTTTCTAAGTATTGCGACACAGGGAGTTGCCATAGGACTGGCGCCATATAAATGGTAATCAGGGGGACTTTGGCCTCCAATCTGACCGTGCTTATTCAGAAATCAGCCCCTTTGTACTCTCCTCCAAGTTTGTGTGCTTAAGATGGCAGTTCTAGATGTGTCATCTTACTTTGCACAGCCCTCTATAAAATAAAGGTGCCTTACTCTTCAGGAAGGTTTAGTGTTACTGTGCCTAGGTAACCGAATACATGGTTATGAAACTACAGGCAATTCCAGCACTGTGCGCTTCTTTTTCAAGAAACCAAATAAC
The DNA here is from genome assembly GCF_965153285.1 of Podarcis tiliguerta. NCBI lineage: Eukaryota > Metazoa > Chordata > Lepidosauria > Squamata > Lacertidae > Podarcis > Podarcis tiliguerta. The sequence continues at coordinate 60,172,942 of NC_139534.1, forward strand.
TGAAAACCCAGGCTTGACAGTCCCCAGTTTTGTTTTGATGGTGAAATAACATAACTAAGTGCCTGAAGTCCTTAGATGTTGTACGTAATATATTTGAAAGGGCCTAATTTTCTTTCTAAAAGAAAAATGCATAATTTCCAAGGGTGGTGTTCAACTAAGTTTTACTCCAGAGTTAAACCCATTGAAATTAATGAACCTGTTAGGGTCTTTGATTTCATTAGATCTACTCTGAGTAAAACCTAGATATAGTAGCACCCCATATACAGAGTGTTCTGAAGAGCTATCTTGGATTAAGTTTAAAACCCAAACAACCCTCTTCAAATGCATCTATTTGCTCACTCTTGGTTCAGTTTCTTTTCTGCATGCGAACATGTTCCCAGGGCAGTTCAGGACAGTGGGAAAAAATGTATTGTGTGTGAACTGCCAAAAAGTGATTGGATTCTATCTCAAAGGTAGGGGGGGGGGGTGGAGATAGCCAGAGGTTGCCCAAATGGAGATAGCCATGGATGCTGGAAAACTGGCTTTGGGCTGAACATTGATTCTTGGTATAATAGTCGGTGGTCAATAGCATTGGCAGAGAAACTAACATGTCAGGTCAGAACAGCAAAGGGCAAACACCATCCCTATTCTTTTTATAATACATGGCAAAAAAAATCATTGAATATATAAATTGTTTGGATAGTGGTAGGAATCCACCTAACACTCACAGGGAAACGTGGTGTGATCTTTTAGAGTAACCAAATGAGATGTTGTATAGCATGACAAATGTATATGATTTTATTGCGATGAGTTGTTTGTTATTTTCTACTTTAGCAATTGTTTATATGCTTAATATAATAATAATAATAATTAAAAAAAAACTTTTTTAAAATGTAAGGGGGGAGAGAAAGCCACTACATATATATTTTTCCAACCTAACAACAGGGACCCTATTTCCCTTTTCTTTCCATGGAATGACTTATAAAATCATTCGTTCCTGCAATAGCAGATGATTTTTCTATGATCTTCCAATTCACACATTAATTTCTCAGGACAGTTCTGTATGTCAACTGTCAAAATGCAGAAAATATCAGGATGGTTTGTGCAGACAAGAGTGTTGTTTGAAACAGCTTTCAGTAACAAAGCTGTCAGTTAATGTTTTACAATATAACAAATAGATGGTTTTTCAAGTGATTTGTTTGCATTTATCGTGTGACAATAAACAGTTACCATGTCAACGGGTGGCTCGTGCATTACATCTGGGTGTCGCACTGTCCACTTGCACTCGGCGGGGTGCAGGTTTTATTGAGAGACAACGGAGCCCGTTCTGCCAGTGGAGAATCTCATTTTGCAGAGCAGCCCACTCTACACAGCTTGTGTTCTCACTTGTACACCTGACTCACTTTCTCAGACCGAATGAAACTCAGCAGTGTGACGACCATCAGCCTGGGGACTCTGGAGGCTCCAAGTTTCCCCTGGACCTCAGTCAGCTCACGTGGCACTTTCTGCTTATGGGCCAATGACGGGACTAGGAAGGGGCAGGACTAGGATAGCCAGGGTGTCAAAGGTCAGTATTGAGGCATGCAAGGAGAATCTGAGCACTGCTCACCTGCACCTTCCATGACCCTAGTCTGTGCTGCTGACTTTTTGTATGCGACTGTTGCATCACACTGGCATCTTGTACTGTTAAGGGGAAACTGCAATGGGGAATGTGTGATCTTTTATCCCCCACTCCTCTCTCTGTATCTCCATGGAAGCTCCAGTGCAGCAAACAGTGCTTGTGAGTACAGCATGACAAACAAACTAAAAATCTTCCCCTCTCTCTTTCTCTCTCTCTCTCAGGCTGTACTACCACCTGGAACTCAGAAAAAGCCAAAGCTTGCCCCTCCCCTTGAGCATCGGCTATGGGGAGGCGCTGCCCAAGTGGCTGCGGAGTAACCTCTCCCTGACGGACGTTATGACAAAATGGGAGGAGTACCAGCGCCAGCTGATGCTGGGGTTGTTCTGCATCAACGTGGACCTGCAGGCGTCCATCTTCCCATCAGAAGGGCTGCAGATGAGGCACCCGCCAGCAAGCTGCACACAAGAAAGCCTCCAGCTTTTCTGATCTCGTTGCCACACTTTGGCAGGGGAGGGTGGACAGCCGCTGCCTCTCAACAGCCTCCTAATGGAGCTGCAACACCTGCTAAGAGACTTCTTATTTTCTCATTTGCAGAGTGAGAATTTACATCAATATAGCCATTGTGCAACTGCTAAGCTGGTGGCTGCACAGTGTTCAAACCCATAGCAATGTGTCGGGCGTTGCGTACACTCTTAGAGATGATGGTGTATAAATGCCCAGCACCTGTGACAAAAGTGCTTGGTCTCTTGGTTGAACCGAAAAGAGTTTTGCTTGGGACACCTTTTCAGAGGCCTCATATCATATTGAACTTGCCGTTTGTGATAAGAGGATTGGGACACAAATCAGTACTCTGGCATTTCTTTGCTTTTAACCTCAGTGTTGTAAAAGGGTCTTTGTTTTGAAGAAAGCCGAGTCCCTCATAGATCATCTTTGCCTGCGCTACACAGAATAGTGAAAAGCAGGCAGGCTACAACAACTGGCTGCCAGATTGGCTCTTGTTATCTATGGCAGCCCTTGGTTTTCAACTCTCAGCTGATGCACCTTTTTAAATGCCTGTGCCCCACATCCTCTTTCAAATCTATCTGGGTGCCACTGCTCTTAATATAGATGTTAGGAATGTAGACTTGTAAAAATGAACTCTTAGAACATTATAGAGTTCCTTTTTCCTCTCAGGATCACCTTCTTCTAAGGGACTTTTTTTTTTAACTATGGAGAGAGAAAATATTAGAAGCTCTGAAACGTGCTTCGTAAGGGTTGTACTAAAAGTAGGCCCATTGAAATTAATGGCTGTAACTAATTTAGATCCATTAATTTCAGTGGGTCTGAGTAAAATTGAATTGAATACAATCCTAAATGTATGCTTGAGCTATGCTGTTGTTTTCTTTTTGATGCTCCATGTTGTTTGGATGATGCTAAACACTAGTACGTTATTCTTCAAATGTGCAGAAAGGATGTAAAGAAGGATAGAGGAAGAATGCAGGAGCTAAGACAGCTTAGTGTATGTTTTTCAAATGGTTTGTGGCTCATCTGATGAGCTGGAGCTGAGCACGTGAGGAGAGAAGGGGTGTTTTGCCACTCACAAAATGAAAGTGAAGCTGGAGGCCAAAACTGATGCTGGCCAAACTGGATTTAACCTTGAGGAATCCATATGCACTTTGTGCCAGTGGTATATTTGATCACTTTTGAAAGGACCTGGCAACCCCAACAGAATTGTGACTGGTGTGGTGGTTAGTCAGGAGGGTCAGGAGCTGGAGGTCCTAAAAGGGATGGCAGTACAGTGTGAGAAGGAGGAAAAGGGTGCCAGAAGGTGTCAGAAGTGAATGCACATCCTTCTTTGTATCCACCTGTGTCAGAAGGGGGGAACCTTGCACTCTCTAGATGTTTTTGGACTCCATCAGCCGCAGAAAGCATGACCAATGGTCAGGGAAGGTGGGAGGTGTTGTCCAACATCTGGTGGGCCACAGGTTCCCCTCCACTGTACTACAGGCTAGTTCAGTGGATCTTGGTTCCTGTTCTGCAAATGAAACAGGGATTCATGTCTTAGGTTAACCTGGAGGGCTTCCCCCCTATAGTCCATAGAGCCAGAAGGACATTTAGTTACTTGCCAGGTTCTGAAGTTTTCTGAGCCAAAGATCTGGTATGTGTTCCCAATGCTTTTGCAAAGTTCCCCACTTGCTGGAATTGTTCACTGCAGTGTGTGTTTAAGGTTAAGCACTCCATGTAGCAGCACATGTCCTGTCTGCTGTATAGAATCTCTCTCCCTACAGATGCCTTTCAAGTGTGATGTACTGACTACTAATTGTCTCAGCACTAAACTGTTATCTCACATTTCACTGCTGTTGCCTTGTTCATGCTACTGCGTAGCCCAGCAGAGATTTGCTGTGGCAGCAAAGCAGCAGCATCCCTTATCATACAGCAATACTGCTTTCTGTGGCTTGCTTTTCCATTGGCTTTGGGGCATATCTATATATCTGTATATATAATATAAATATATATTTCTTCCCTTTTGTGATTTGTACCATGAAAGCACAGATAGGTTTGTGCTACAGGGAGAAACAAGTCTTTGTATCTGTACTGCGCGGAGGTTGACTTCCTTTGCATGCTAACCTACCATCTTCGATCCTCTCACAACGCAGTCAGTCAGTTGAATGCCAAAGAGAACCCAAGGGGTATTCAGGGGCAGGGGGAGCTGGCACAGTACATATCAGTTAAGCAGTGTTAATAGAGATGCAATTCAGAGTTCCACTGCAGAACAAAGGGGTGGGTATTCTTTGGTAGGCATACCTCACTACTCAGTGTACATTGAATAGTCTTGCGTTTTTGTTCATTCCAAAGCATCTGAGTAGGGGTGTGTTGCACTGCTGAGCTTTATGAGACTCTTTGAGGCCCATGAGGTACATCCTTGGGGCTTTTTTAAAAGAAAATTCAGAGTATAATGATTTGAAATGGGCTCAAGTCAGGATATTATGACTTTGTAGTGCATTTTTTTTATGGTGGCCAATACTAGGATTTCTAGAAATGCTTTCATCTGCAGAGCTTCTGGAGTGACGCAGCTGCTAAACAGATTTTGAGAATGAGTAGCGTTATGAAAACCGTCTTGACGCTAAAAGAAAAATATTCCAATTCATAATTGACTGCTCATGTAGCATAAGTACCTGCCTTAACAATTTTATAAGTAGCTTAGAAACGTGGAATTCTTCAAGTATGAAGCCTTTGTGACTAGGCAGGATGGGAGTGGTGAGCATTTGGCACTAGCCAATGCAATAGTCCCTCTTCTATAACTTTATGTAAACACACAGGGTGGCAAGGAATTTACTGTTCTCTCTACAAACATTTGCCTTGGAGCTCTAGCTGCGGACTCAACTTTGGAGATGTTGCATGTGTGTTTAGTTTTATGTTGGTTAAGAAAACAATGCAGCCAGTAGCTATTTGTGCAGAGGAAAATTTTAACTGAAATATAATCTGTGGTGCCATTTCTGTGGAGGGCCTTACCTAAAAATGGAACTCCTTATTTGGAGGAAGACATGCTGTTAAATTGTTGCTACCTGTTTCATGCAGAGATTTGTATGATCCCCTGTATTCTTGTTGGGAGGGGGGAAATGCTCATGAAGAGCGCATCATAGTAAACATCTATCTCACCCTTCTTCCATGAAATAATAGCAAGCATCTCTAAGCAGGGCTCTTGGAGTCAACCTATTGAAATACTGTAAGTCCATGGATTTCAGTGGGTCTGCTCTGAGTGTGATTAGCATGAAATAGCACCCAGAATCTTTTTTCTCTTAAGGAGTGCTTGTATATCAAAAAGCCTTTTCTCTCCTATAGAAGGATGATAATAGCTAGAGACTTGTTGTAATTCATGTGAACTACCATTTGGTCTGCTCCAAGTAATTTTTTTTTTTGGGGGGGGGGCGGGTTCTTGTATTTTGAAATATTCAGAAAAAAAGACATTGCCTTCGTCATCCCAAATTCTGCCATGTGCTTATTTTCCCCTGTTGTTTTATCATAATGTAAATGTGAACTTCTTTCCTGTAAGAGAACAGTAAACATGTTTGTATGTGTACATATATAGTCAACCACTAACTTATTCAACACTGTATCTTATGTTTTTTGGTTTTTTTTTTAATGTCTTGCACAATTTAAATCAGGGGTTCCCAGACTGTGATTTGTGGACCACCAGTAGTCTGCTACCTTCATCTAGGTGGTCTGTGACATGTATGCAAAGCACACTTACAATTTGAATTCTAGGGGATTCAAATTGTAATACATTAAAATATAAAAAATAAAAGAAGCAATAGAAATGAAATTAAAAATCACACGGCATCTAGCACAGCACATTGCAGTTGCTAGAACAGGCGGGGGGGTCATTTTAGTCACTCAGCAATTTTTGAGTGGGAAATAAAGTGTGGGAACCACTGATTTAGGTTTTTCTAGTAAGTTGCTGCTTAAGGCAGAATGATTATACTGCTGTGTTTGTTTTGCTGCTAATATGTTATAATTTATATGGCCCCTTCTGTAGCAACCCATCTGGTCAGATGGGAAAATAACCAGGATTATAAATGCTTGTTTCATCAAGTAAAATTCAGTATTTTTTTCTGCTTTAATTTTTAATTGCTTTAGTTGGACGAAATCCAGATTTTATTGCCAAAACCTAGTATTTTTACATGCATTGGGTGTTTGAAAGGAAAAGAGATCCATGATGTTCTTTAATCCTAACTTCTTTAAAAAAACAAAAACATGTTAAAATGCTATGGTCTAGGTTAGTCTCGGCTCTAATAACCACCAACCTGTAAATTAAGCACAAGTGGTAAGAAGCTATGCACCATAGCTGTGTGCCAGCTGGGGGAAGCCAACCTCTCCCACTTTTTGTCTTGGAAAAGGCTTTGTAATGCCAAATTTGGAGTCTTTTGGATAAAGGCTGAAATAGGGTGACGCAGGTGCGAGCTTTTGCGTGACTTGGCACTTAATATGGTTTCCTCAGACTAAAGAATGGCATCTGATTACACCAGAAGCCAATGGAACAATAGCTTGCCTTAATGGCTTGCCTGTATCTTGCTAGTGTAGCATTGTTCTCAAGTTTTCACAGTGCCTTTTCTTCCTTTTTTAATGCCACTTGCTGCTGCTGTCCTTACAGCACCCATTCCTCTCCTGTTCTCTCTCTATCCAGTTTCCTTGCAACCAGTAGCAGCTTGTGGATTGGTAATGTTGCCACAGATGCTGTGGTTGCTGTGACAAGGGACTGGTGTCCTCTCTGTTCCACTGATGCACACCAGCCTGACCTGCAATCTGCAGAAAATCCAAAGTGCCAAATAGAGAATAAGACTCAACCTTTAGAACTAATTTTATTTTGTATTAGTCTTACTTGAGACCAGAAATCTCTGGGCTGATTTGGGGGGGGGGGCGGTACCCTGATGCGATTGTGCACTTGTGGGACAGCCTGTCATAGATCAATGTTAGCACTTGCTCACGAGTAACATATTTTGTCTGAAGTCAGAGCAGCAACAAGATTAGTGAGGAAACAATTTTATTTTACATGGCGAATATATTAGGGAGCATTTTAGTAGTCATTGCTTGAACAGTTCCATGTTTGATATTGTTATGCTTTGCTTCCCCCCCCCCCATGTTTTATTGGAAATGTGTTAAGTATTTATTTTGAAACGATATACCTCCCTAATAAAATAATTCCTAAAAATGTGAACTGGTGTATGTGTGTTTTAATTTCTACCCCCTGGGCTTGGCAGCTGTAATCACGTGGTGCTTTCTATTGAAAGCTGAACTTGTTTGATGCAATCAGCTTGGGGGGGAGAGGTGGAGAGAGATGCCTGGCCATCCAAAGATGGAAGGCAGACCCCGAGGTACCCTAAGCTTGGTGACACCAAGATGCCTCGTGTGACCCTACCCTGACATCCCATTCTCACAACTACTCCTTTGGAAGCCACCAATTATTCTCAGGAGCCCATTAGGAATTGGAGCCATGGCTTGTTACTCACCCAGCCCTGCTAGACTCCTCACCAACACTTTGCCTCAGTTTTCTACCCACTGTCTGTCATGAAACCAGGTGATCCAGGAGAACCACCATGTATTTTGCACTGAGATCCTCTGCTGATTTAATACACATCCAGAAAACCTTTCATTCTGGCCTCTCGTTTAGAGCAGCTGTCACCAGTTGTGAATTCTGAAAGTGCAGGGACTTGTTGGTCCCATCTGACTCTCCTGTGTTTGTGTTGGCCAAGTTGATACTCGTGGGTTTGTTAGTGCATCATCTGGGACAGAAGCGAAATCTATGCACCCCTTATTTAACACACTCTTTCCAGCCTCACCATTTTGTGCATATATTGGCCAGACATGCTTATTGTAGCTCAGTGGTACGGACACACATTTCACTTATATAGAAGGTCCCAGATTCAATCCCTGACATCTCCAGGTAGGGCTGGAGATAGGTAGACCCCCATCTGAAACCTTGGACAGCCACTACCTTGCAGTCAGATGGTCTGACTCAACATAAAAGACTTTCCTGTGCTGTTAACCAAAGCCACAACACACAAGATTATGTAAAGGGGAAAGGGGGGGGGGGGCTTAATAAAAGCACCATAAAGTACCTGAAGGAGTGTCTTCACCCCCATCATTCAGCCCAGACACTGAGGTCCAGCTCCGAGGGCCTACTGGCGGTTCCCTCACTACAAGAAGTGAGGTTACAGGGTACCAGGCAAAGGGCCTTTTTGGTAGTGGTGCCCGCCCTGTGGAACACCCTCCCACCAGATGTCAAGGAAATAAACAACTATCTGACTTTTAGAAGACATCTGAAGGCAGCCCTGTTTAAGGAAGTCTTTAATGTTTTATCGTGCTTTTAATATTCTGTTGAGAGCGACCCAGAGTGGCTGAGGAAACCCAGCCAGAAGAGTGCAGTATAAATAATAATAATAATTACCATGGATGGTAGCATTAAAAAGTAACATGCTTCTATGATATCCTGACCTAGATACTAACAGTCAAAGAAATGTAAGCCAGATTCCCTTAAACTAAGGAAATTGTTCTCAAAGGAGGCAGTGATAGCCACCAACATGGATGGAATTTAGACAAATTCATGGGGGATATCAATGGCTATTAACCTTGATAGTTATGCTCTGTCTCTATAGAGGCAAAAGGCTTCTGAATATCAGCAGCAGGAGCAGAGAGCGCGCTTGTGTTCAGGTCCCGCATGCGAGTTTGTATCAGGCGCCTGGTTGGCCACTGTGCGAACAGGATGCTGGACTAGATCGCTGTATGCTCAAAGAAAGAACAAAAAGTCCTAATGGATGGAGGCCAATCCACGACAGGTTATGCCGCCGCACCATGCCTTAGTCTTCAGGTGCCGCAGGATCCCTGCTGCTGCTGCTCTGGGAGCTGCCACGCATCTAGGAAGAAGCAAGCCATAGGAAGACCCTTTTAACTTATCTGCCCCTTCACTGCTTCCGCACACCGTCCGCGTCACTTTCAGACGTGCGCCGGACAGGGAGGGTGGCAGCTCCTAGCGCGGCGAGCGGTCTCCAAGCGCTGCCTTTCCTCCGCCTGGAATCCCTCTGGATCTGTTCTGTTCGATCGAGCCAGGCATTTCGCCACCGGCGTGGCTATATCTGTGCCCGCCTCCCAACCTCCCCCCCCCCCCCGCTTCCACCCAGGCCTTGGAAAAAGCAATACGTTGACGCGGACGGGGCTGCTGGTATGTCAAGGTTAATTCGCGCGCTCAGCCAACGGCTTCGCTGCGAGGATTCCCCGCCCGCGGCCCTTGGAGCCTCTCCGCTTCACAACTAGCTGGTCCCGAGGAGAAGGAGGAGAGCGGGGACCCGCCTGCAAACTTTTCGCGCGGTCCTGCACGTGCGCGCGCTCCCAAAGTGGGGCCCGCGCCGGGCTGCAGCCCGCCTTGCGCGACGGCGCCTCATCCCAGCCCTAGCCACGCGCTACTCAGAAGCAAGCGCCCTCCAAGTTCAGCGGGGCTTCCTCGCGGGTAGCCGCTTATAGGGCGGCAAGCCCGGCTTCGACGCCTCGAGGCAGGGCCCGGGGCAGCAGCTGCAGCGGCAGCAGGAAGAGGTTTGGAGGCGGCTCTAACTGGCCACGAGGCGAGCTTCCTTTCCCCTCAAGCAGCCCCAGGGTAGCTGGCCCTGCCCCTCCGCACCTGCTGCGAACACGTTGCGCGCCAGGGAGAGAGAAAAAGTTCAAGCAACGACCGAAGAGTTTCCCTTCTGTCTTTTCCTCCCCCCTCATCTGGCGAGTCCGGCTTCTTCAGGCATTTCCGGGTTGGGGGGAAAAAACCTCTCTCTGTTTCTTTTCTGTTTGCACATCGATCCCAACTCTTTGGACTGCTGGGCTTTTGTTTAACATCAGCGAAGGAAAAGAAATCTTCCCCTCCCTTCTGCGTCTCTCCTCCAGGTGCCTTCAGGATCAGAGGGATCAGGTAACGCCGGGAGCCATCGGAAACTTTGGGTCCCTCCCCCTTTCTGAGAAGATACGTAGCTATTAGAGGGTCTTGGGGGCCGTTTCTCTCGACCTACGTCTCACACGCATATCCAGGTGAGTTTGTGCTGCACCTCACCTGGCTAACGCGAATTCACCTCAGAAAGGAACCACTCTTCCCACCTGCAGCCCCATCTGTGGTCTGCCTTGACCTGCGGACAGGTCGCTAGGAGGCGACGCCCCCGAAAGGCTTGCCGATAATGGCCGTTGGGAGGAATGCGTCGGTATTACTTGCGAAAGGGTGTGTCAGAGAGACCCTGGGATTATTGAGCTGTAGAAGGCTTCCTTTTGAGGTATCCGGAGCCTTCAGTGGCTCGAATGCGTCCTAATCGGCTGACAGAAAATTCCACGAAAGCTTATGGTGTTGGGCCACCCAGCTCACTTACGTGGCTCCTCTCCCCGATGAGATTTCTAGAGAGTCAGCTGTTTTCATTCTTTTTTAGCAAACACGTTAAAGATTCTTGTGGCATCTTAGGTGTGTTAATAAACGCTAACAAACTGATAATGAGGTTTTGTGAACACAGAGCCACTTCTTCAGTGCAATCTTAGACGATAAGATGGTGACTTTATTTAGTTATTTTGTTTATAATCACCTTTTAAAAACTAAAATGCGTAATGTGGTTCTTTAGCAAAGCCCTCCTGAACCTGCTATCTTAAAAAAAAAAATCCTCTGGCATAGTTCTTGTGCAGTGACAGGAAGAATTTCATCAGGTGAAGCTGCAATGGATGCGGTTCAGTGCTGAGAAAACTGCAGGTGTCAAACTCTTGCATTGTTCTTCACTGCAGTTGTTGCCTCTCAAGAGTTGCCTGAGACACTGAAGTTTGGCAGGTGGTGCTTTTCCTGGTGTGGAAAGAAGCATAATGGGAAATGTGTCGCCTGCTAAAGTTAAGTGTAAAGGCATATGAGCAAGACCAGCTAGGTGTTTGTGTGTGTGTTTAAGATTACAGTGGTACCTCGGGTTGCATACACCTCGGGTTACAAACACTTCAGGTTACAGACTCTGCTAACCTGGAAGTAGTACCTCGGGTTAAGAACTTTGCCCCAGGATGAGAACAGAAATGGCTTGGCGGCAGCGGGAGGCCCCATTAGCTAAAGTGGTACCTCAGGTTAAGAATGGTTTCAGGTTAAGAACGGACCTCCGGAACGAATTAAGTTCGTAACCAGAGGTACCACTGTATAGTCCTGAGTATTGTCATGTGTGCTGGCATGCATCCCTATAGTGTTGCTACATCTTCTTCCTATAAGAGAATCTGCAACCCTTAGTGCATTGCAGACAGAAATGTAACAGGTACAGTTTTCCCCATCACTGTAGTGTTTAATTTCTGCTGCTTATGTCACTGTTATGGGCACGGAACCTTAACAATGACCCAGTTAATGACCTCTGATGCAACCACTCTTATCAGTAATAATTTATGACTCATTTCAATGAGGAATTAGAAATTATTGTCTTGGCATCTTAAGCACCGTAGGAGTAATTATCAGTTGTCGTAACAGCTGTGGTGATTGATTGTGATTGGATATCTGACACAAGGTGCTCACGGGCTTCTCTGTTGCTCCCCAGTACAGGTAGAAAAGTGGGGCCTTTCACAAATTCTGTTCTTCGAGTTGAGATTTGCACCCAGGGCTCAAACTGGTAAGTCCCATCAAAGTCCCATGTAACTTTTACACAGATCTGCTCTTAGTATTATATAGTTGCCTGTGGGTAGCTTCAACTTTATTGTAAGAGTGTGGTGTTGTTGCACCTGTAGAAACTCAACTGCTGCATGCTTGGTGTCGGCAACAAGGGCAGTTTTAGGCCTTTAAGGAATGGGGATTGCAGATAGATGGAGCAGTCTATACGGACCAAAGGAGTAGCAGAATGAACAGCCACTTGGGGTATAGAAAGAAGCTCTAAATTTCCATGAGCCATCTATCTTCTCTCTGTTACCACTTGGAATTGGGATTCTTAACAAATGAAAAGAGGACAATGTAATTTTGAGACCAAAGAATGGAAAAATCAGTGTATCAATTAAGACAGGTTCCTATTTGCGTAAGCCCTATTATCAAGAACAGAAACTTTGTGCTGTTTAAATTGTCTGCTATAGCAGGAGACATTATTTTGTTGGCACAGTATTCCCCCCCATTGCAATTTTAAGCATATTTGTAAGAAGTGTTCCATCATGTTGAGTACTTGGGTGTGGAATTTGAAGAATGGGATAGAGATAATAAATTATTGTTTCATTTATTCAGTAGCATTTGCTTCCTGGAAAGTATGCCCTGGTTGCAGCTTTAACTGAACTGGAAATAACATGCAGGAACCAATCCAACTCAATCATACTTAAAAGCATTGACTTCAGTGGGATAGAGCATGATTAACTTTATGTTGAATTATGGTGGTGTTGATGTGGAGTTTGTTTCGCTGACATTCCATGGTTTGGAGAAAGCTCTTCGAGGCCATTGTCACAGGTGTGGATTGTTAGTTTACTTGCAAATCCCAGTTCCTTTAAAGTAAATTGATTTGAACTGATAAGCACTTCCAGAAGGCAACTTGGGAAGCATGAGTGTAATGCTCACATGGAATGGATGAGGCCTTGCACTTGCAATATTTTTTCTTATTATTATTCCTCTTCTATGTCCTTGCTCTGGATAACTGGCTGGATATGCTGAGAAGAATGTCAGCATCCTCATCTGTATGCAATAGTATTTCTGCTGTGAAGTTCATTGGATCAAATAAGCCAAGACTGAGTGTTATGTACAAATACTATATCTCCTCCATAGGTTAAAAAATAGAAAAGAATGAATAATGTATATAGTATAGCAAAGCCTATTATTACTCAATTAGTTGTAAATTAACATAGTGGTCAAATGTGCTCCAATGTTAAGAAAATATATGCCAAAGTATCAATTAAATAAAAACTAACTTTTATCAGCCTTTTTATTGATGATTTAAATCACTACAGCCTGGTTGGGCTTTAGATATTGTTAAGGGGGAGAGAGAGAAAATGACTGAGCTGTCAGAGCATTCAGGTATGAGCTTGGCATACCCAACTGGAAGACCAACTTCAAAGACCTGTAGTGAGTGTTTAACGCTGTTTTTTCTGTTCCATTAAGCACTCCATATCTTGTCACAGCATCAGTCGTGTGAGTTCTGTGTGCTACACATTTTGACTGCATGATCCTCCGCACCAGATATAAAGTCCGCCAATCACTGAGGTCACACAACCCCCAAATGACGTCACTTGAACTTGTGTAATAACAATTCTCAGTGGCTGCCACTCTGTTGCATCAATTCTTTGCAGGTGTGCCTGCTTCCATTGTGCACGTGGCACTCCTCTACCCTCTTTGCCCATTCCAGTGAAGTAAATGGGAAGATGTACAGTGGTACCTCAGGTTACACACTCCGCTAACCCAGAAATAGTGCTTCAGGTTAAGAACTTTGCTTCAGGATAAGAACAGAAATCGGGCTCCGGCGGTGTGGCAGCAGCAGGAGGCCCCATAAGCTAAAGTAGTGCTTCAGGTTAAGAACAGTTTCAGGTTAAGAACAGACCTCCGGAACGAATTAATTACTTAACCTGAGGTACCACTGTATTGACACTGGGAGTTGTGTTCATTGGAGCCCAAATGGCTCCTGGACTGGTGCTCATATGATTTTGATAGCAGTTGTCATGAGTTTTCTCTTGGGTTACTGGTATAATAAATCTTGACTTTTTTACTGTTAGATCTGGGTTCTCCTGCTGCCCAGTCTGCCTAGCGTGATGAGTTTTCACTCTAGCCAGGTGTGGAGTGTTTGACAGCAGCTCTCCCTTCGTAACCCATTATAGCGGTTCATTCCAAAGTGCCTGACATGACTCATGGGCGGTGGAAAACTGTGCAACAGAACACTTTAATGGACGCTCTGGGGGAAGGGTGTGGCTATGTTGAGCTAGAAGAAGTGCAATGGTTTTGTTGGTTCTCTGCTAGATAGACTCATGGTTTAACTTGCTATAATGCAGTTTTGTATATGTGTCCCCATATTGCAGCTTTTGTTAGTGCTTGTTCCTTTTTAAAGGATAAAAGCCACCTCTCCATGACCATATTAAAGACTTCTTCTTACAGAAAACTGAGAATTTTTAGATTTGTGAGAGTGCTGAGAACGTGATGGGGGATCAGAGCCCTACATTCATATGCTTCCAAACGGAACATGGATATAGGGGGTAAATATTGTCTTTAAGGACTGTTTTGCAGACCCATCAGCTGACCAGTCAGGAAATTGAAGGGATTAATCTTGTATATCTATTATTTGAAGTTGAAAGGGAGCATCAAAGTGCAGATAATTTAATTTCCTTCCAGAGATCCTTTTCATGTCACTGGATGATTCTCTGCCCCCATGTTACATTAATCAAATGGACAAAGGGTGAGAGCATATTCTTTTCAACATTAAATAGAAGCAAATGAGCTCCTTGATGAAGAGAAGACAGAAACAAGCACTTGTTATTTTTCAAGGAAAACCGACCAAAATCCATTTGCCAAAGAGATTATATTTGCATGTGTGGCCTGTTTTGAGTTCCTGAGATTCATATATTTGCATGCATCTCATTGAACTCATATTTCCTGCTTGGCTTTCTGTTCTACCCCCATGCTCTCAATAAAACCATTTCTTTTCAGCTGTACATGAGGGAGAGTAATGACATTGCAATCTGGATTAACTTTGAATAGTGATCTAAGAATCTTGAGTATAAGTCCCATTCCCAAGTATGCTTGCACACAGTTGCCCATCAGGACTTGATTCTCCCTACAGAGGAACGTTCTGAGCAGGCTGCCACAAGAAGTCCAAAAGTATATGAGGCAGAAATTATAGGGACTTGAGATATCAGAGTTGTTTCAGAAAAGACTGCCTTGGGGCAGGAAGTTCAGTTAAAGGACCAATAGGTAAACTACCAATTCCATGCTCTTGGAGACAACTAGGGTATGTGTGACGTTCGAAACCTAGGCCTAGCTCACACAAACAGTGGTGGTAAAATGATTCCTAGACTGCATCCTAGACTCCTGGGGCTCTCATGCAATCCTTGGCATTTACACGTTAGTCCACCTCCTCAGACACTTAACTGTAAGAGAAATCTTCTTGCAGCAGCTAATAGTCTAGCTTTACAGCAGGTGCTACTGAAGGATGCAAATCTGGCCTGAACATGATGTCAAGTGGTGTGCTTTGCATATTGTATACCTCCCAATAGAAAGTTTGGATTCATGCAAAACCAAGATAAAGCATTAATTCTGTGAGCCTTGGAAACAAGTGTTTGTTTGTTTATGTGCGTATGTATGTAAATACATACAGTGCTTTTTTCTGGGGGGACACAGCATACCCCTAAACATTTTGTGAATCTAAGTTTGGCCTCATTGAGGGGCAGTATTTCAATATGAGCAGGAAAATGAGAGTCCCCCTAAACTTTTTTAAAGAAAAAAAGCACTGGACACACAGAAAGAGAGAGAGATGTGGATGCATTTTATAGTCCTATATATCTGCATGCAATCCAAAGAGGGTTGAGAAAAGCTTGTTCTTATCAGCTTTTTCAAGATCACCAGCTCCCATTTGACTTAGCAATGTACCTTTGCTCTTCCTGTGTGATCTTTGATTCTTAGAAGGGATTTCTGCAATGATTTGTGTTCCGTAAATGGCCTTGTTTCAGTCACCTCCATGACCCTAAAAGTGTTTTTAAAAATCCATTCAGGCTCCAGTTAAAATCTTGAAGCAGCTAATAAGGAAAGAGGAAATAAAATCCACAGGCAGCCAAGGCACTCCTACCTGAACTCATATATTTCTCCTGGTATTGGTATGTCAAAGTTTGTTTTTGCTGGGTAAATATTATCTTTGAGGGCTGCTTTGCAGGCCCATCGGGTGACCAGTTGGGGAGGAGGTAAAGGGCATTAAACAATGCCGCTTAGAACTCTCAGTGATCCTGTCAAGTGGCTCCGGTGCTGTGTCCTTTCTCATGGCCCTGTGATAAAGCCTTGTGCTCCTTGATAGTTGCTGCTGTGGCCAAGGCCAGCTTTGCCTTGGCTTGCAGCCCTGAACGGCTGCTTTTCAAAACAAACAGCATCCTACCGTGACATTTCCAACAGGCTGGGGTGGCTTTTTGTTTCCTCTGTTTCTGTGCAGTTGAAAACAAGCATATGGCAACAGGCAATTACAGGACACTAAAAAGGGGAGGGGGTGCTTGTAATCGTTGATCCACACTGCTGCAAGAATATGTGCAACTTTATCATTATCAAATGCAAAACGAATAAGTTCCTAAAGCAAGCATAACTGGTACTCCTCCCCTCCCCCTGCTTCCTTGTCCCTCTGGTCTTGTCTACTTATCACATAATAAATGGCCTTCACCAATGCCAGTCTGAGGGTGCAGCAATTTGTTCAGCCTAAGTGAAAGTTGAGATTTAACTATTGTTTTAATCCCTCCATTCCTAGGCTATCTGACCTGACTAGAATAAAGCAACAAGGAACAACAAGTAATAGTTCTCCAGGATGCTGTCATTTATCTACAAAGAACAGCTGCCTACGTGAAACAATTCACTCCTTTCCTTTTATCCCTGAGATTATTCTTGCTTAAATCCTTGTACCTGCTGCTGCGATTAGTATAGCTGTCACCAATGTGTTACACGGGTTGGTATGCAGGTCTTCTAGTCATGTTATGATTAGTTGGTGGCTCCACGTTGCCCTCAGCAATAGGCATGCCACAGGTTGAAAAACCCTACACCAAAAACCCTTGATCTTGTTCTCACTGCCAGTTGCACTGCAGTTTCCCACGGACTGCTGTTTGCTCCGATTCAGCGGTAAAGGATGGGTTTCCCAGACAAAGCTCTGGGACAAAAGAAAACAACCACCCTTATTCAGACATGGAGCTTTAAAGCACAGGACCTGTCCCTTGAAAGCATAGCACGAAAGGAAGTCTGGATGAGCCCATAGTGCTGCAGGGATTTTGGGATGGCCATATCTGTCCATATTTTTAAGAAGCAGTGAGGAATGGTGTGCGGAGATGGTTAACTAGCAGATATGGGCTGCTCTTGCCCAATCTGAACACATTTTGCCTTAGACTACATACTGTACTTGGCATATGTATATATTCCAAGCTGTTTTGTCTGCATGGCGTGTTAAAAAGTGTTAGGCAGAAATGCTTACAGGCTCTGCGTTTGTTTTGATGAGTTGGAGAGCCAGGAAAGTATGAAGATATTCCAGAGATCCTGAGGGAGATTCCAACAACACACGGAGGGTACTGGGCCACAGTCTCACTTCCCTCTTCCCACCAGTGGGAAAGCAAGTACATTGGGTTATGATGTGCTAAGCGTGCAGACTTGGGAGTGAGATCAGTGGTAATCTATAACATATGTGCTTGAGAACGAAGAAAACAGCTCTCAAGAAGGATAGACTCCTTCCAGAAACAGAGTGCTCTAGTTTCTAATGGGGTGGGGAAGGGGCATTGGAAAAGCAGGCCTCACCTGGGCACCCCTGCTTGTGTTTTGTTATTGAATTATGTTAAAAGGTTAATCTTTTCAGAAGCCTTATAATCCCCTGAAAGGGTGAGGCTAATACAGCAATAAGCACAGCTTGAGTGAGAGGGTGTGTTGTTTGGAAACCCTCCCTCTTGCTTTTAATTTCCACAAACTATTCATGACCTTTTGAAATCCATCTTAACAGGAGGTTATGAATAGCAAGCAAAAGGTTCTCTAAGCAGTGGTCCGCTCCCCCCCCCCTTTACTCCTTTCCACCTACACACAGAAACAAAGGCCAGAAAACTGTCCATTCTGAAAATGGCTTTGAAATACAAATTTGATGTGATCAGGGAACATCCGCCTCAATGGGCCTTAGTTTTCATCTTCCCTCACAGCCCCTCCAGCCTCATGTGACTCATGGTGGATGTTGTGGATTTTTCATGGGGTCTTTTGACACGGAAACTCTGCAAAGCAGATGTGATTAATTATGGTGCTGATAAGCATATAGAGTGCCTAGTACAAAACATCTCGCCCTTTTTCCAGTGTCGGATTAGAGGCAGTAAACACACCATGTTGCAATTCTTTGTAACTGGGCACCAATCCTTGGATGTTTCTTAATTCTGTAGCTACTAAACTCTCAGTTTAGATTGCCTGCTTATGGTTATCCTTAGAAATAGATCTAGATTATTATTGCTTTAAAAAATGTTTACCCCATCTTTTTGTTAGGCTGCAGTACACAAGGTAGCTTATCAGCATATAGGTATTTTGATTTATCATCTCTTCAAGAGGCTGTTCTAAACACTGGGTACTAGTACTGAAAAGGCCTTCTCTCTGGTTCACATCTACTTTATTTTAGATGGCAGAGGGGTAACTGAAAGAGGACCTCAGCTGTTGATTAAAGGTGCTGGGCAGATTCATTGACATGAAGCAACCACAAGGGAGGGAACGGCTTGTACTCATTAAAAGAATGAGCTGTGAGCTTGGATGTTTGATCCTCAGTTCAAATTCACCACATGAACTCACTGGATGGCCTTGCGCAAGTCACTATTCCTCCAGCGTCAGTCCTTATCTCTGTTACATGAAGCCAAGAATATTGGCCTGGCTTTCAAGGGGCATTGCATGAACGTTCTGCTGGGCTTCAGCAAATGTGCTTATGCTTGGTACTTTAATGTGTGCCTTGGGACATACCAAGTAAACATAGATGAAGGTAAGGAAGTACAGATTCTTTTCACCCACTGCTGAGGAACTACAAAGTCTCTGCACATCAGAGAATGCTGTAACCAGATCATCTTGAGCCCTGGTATCTCCCACTCTTCCCCCAAAAATTTATTTAAAACTGCAATTTTCTGGTGAGGGAGCAGGTTGTGTCAGTTCTTTGACATAATACCAGTGTGTGGAAGGTCTCATTTTGGCTCACCCTGGTATGTTTCTACATTTGTTTCTACAATGTCTGTGTCTGTTCAAGCTGCCAAGTAATAGGAATGAAGTGGCTCTATCTTTCTCAGTTAATAATGATCTCTACAGTCACTCCTCTCTTGATAAGATATTGTTCCAACGGTTGCACAATAAACTGAGCAAACAATCTCCTTGATATCTATTAAAAACTCCCCAAGTATATGCTGACTTTCCTGCCTTTGGGTTAGGTCACATAGTTTGGCCTTCCAGAGGTTGCTGAACTGCAGCTCCCATAATCCCTGCCCATTGTCCATTCTTTCTCGGCCTGATGGGAGTTGTAGTTCAGCAACATCCAAAGGTCCTCTGGGTTAAGTCCTGTGCAGGTGCAGGTGTCTGGGTGAACTGGCCACCAGCTTTAATTATATCCATTTGTTCAGAATCAGAGCATCCCAAGCTTTGTTGTCATAACTTGGTGGAAGTCTTGTTTTTCCTGCGGGCTCCAGAATTTTGGTTGCTACTGCCAAAATAAAGGTTTTACTTTCTTTAAAATTCTGACAGAACACCACTGCATGAATTTGGTCCAGAAGTATGTCAATAAATCTGGCATTCTTTCTTGCTTTCCCTTATTCCTCAAACTTCTCCCTGGAACAACTATGCAGTAAAACTTATCTTCCCTTGCTCTTTCCCCGCTACTTCAAAGGCCCTTAAAAAGTTCACCAGGTTTGCTGATGATTGTACCAAATGCTTTAGGTTATTAAAAACAAAAGGGGGGAGCCAAGAGCTCCAAAAGCAGTGGGGTTATTATTATTATTATTTTGGTCACATGGATAAATAAGGACTATTTTAATTCTGTCTGGACACGGCAGGTTATATTTCTGGTTTGTTCCACTGACTGATCATCAGTAAACATTGTTGTGGGGTAGTATGAGCACAGTCTGTTATCTTCTGTACTAATCCTCTTCTGCTGAGCATACACCACTAAAACTTCACACAGATCTTTCCTCTTTTCTTTAAAAGGGATATTAAAAATAAACTTAATGGGCTAGAAGCAGAAACAACAGGCTTGAGTATTACACCTGCCTGTAGCACCTCTGGGCAATTTTGTACAGCCTTCGACTTTCCTATCCCCCTCCCCTTTTTTAAAAATAAAAACATCTTAATAAAAATACTGGTGGTGGTTCTACATAAAGTCTTGGCAAAAACTTCCTTCTAGCTGGCCTCCTTGAACTTTGACTGCATATGATTTATGATCTGATATTCTAAGCCACATGGAGATAAAAAAATACACAGAGAGAGGCTTTGATAGTTTTGAGGGTTGTCTTCACACACTCTTCATGCACAGCGGCTCCCAGACTTTGGAACTCCCTCCCTAGAGAAGTCAGACTGGCTCCCTGCTTGCTGTCTTTCTGCCAGCAGGTGAAGACTTTCTTGCTCCAACAGGCTTTTGGGAATTGACTGATTTTAATGAAAAGGCTGCTACCATGCTGTTTTTATTGCAATTATTGCAGTGTTTTAAACAGTTTTTTAAAAATATGCATATAGTTTTAATTCATTCAATATTTAATTGTATTTTAATGATGGATTTTTCTATGTTTTTAGCAGTTCTTGTTTTTATCTGTAAGCCACCTTGAGTCCCATCTAAGAAAAAAGGCAGGTAATGAATGAATGAATGAATGAATGAATGATGCATTTTATTTCTACGCAAGATGGAAACCCCAGCCCTGTGTGTCTTTGTGCCCATGGAAGCCTAATCAAGAAAAAGCTGCTTTCCTAGAAGATTACTTAATTGCTCCCAGTCTTCCCAATGTAATTGACATTCCTGTTCTAATAGGAATTACTTTTGGCTATATGGATCAGGAAAGTTTCCAGACTGCACAATTATTTGGGTAACCAATAAACTGGGGCTGGCTCTGGGCTTCGTTTGGAAGTTGCAGCTCATGCAGAATGCAGCAGGTAGGGTGCTGAGCAGAGTTCCTGGCTGTACACACATTACTCCTCTGTTAAAAAAATTGCAGTGGCTGTTCATTGGCAACCAAGCTGTGTTCAAGGTTTTTAATATTGCCATTTAAAGCCTTAAACAACTTGGGACCACTAGCAGATCACTTTCCCCAGTTCAGACTCAGTGGACCCTGAGAATCATTGTAGGAGGCCTTGCTGACTATGCTGTGGCCTTCCCTTGTGTCATTTGGGAGGCATCAACAATGGCATTTTCAGATGCTTTTAAAAAATGTATTTGTTTTCCCTGGTTGCACTGCTTAGCATTATGATTTAGTTTATATCACCTAGATTTTATTGGTGATCTGACAATTATATTCTTTCTTGTTAACTGTTTGGAGATTTAGTTATTTTTAGGTTAGTTATTTTAGTTATTTTTAGGTTAAGCGGTTGTATAACTAAAAGAACTGTTGGCAGCAATGCTTAATGCCTTACCCTTTTTTGTCTTCGCGCAGGATTTGCGGACATGCTGTTAATCTACATTTAATCAGAGGAGCCTGCAAAACAGATCTGCCACAGAATGTGTGTGTAAGTAGCTCATTCCCTAGAGTGATCAGAAAGCAGTGCGTTCCTACAGTTTGGAACAAGCATACAAAATAACCTGTGGAGGGGGCATTATCTATAGTGAATAAACAATGGGATAACTATTCTAGTATGAGTAGAAATTGATGTACAGTACATGCTGGCCACATGACCCGAAAAGCTGTCTGTGGACAAAGGCCGGCTCCCTCGGCCTGAAGTGAGATGAACACCACACCCCATAGTCGCCTTTGACTGGACTTACCGTCTAGGGGTCGTTTACCTTTATCTTTATGTATAAGGGATAACTGGGAAATAATTTATTTGCATCCCTCCCCTAATTGACTTGCGCACAGTGCAATCCTTTGCATGTCTGCTCCGAAGTACATTCCAGCTAAATATGTGTAGGATTGCAGCCTTAGAGTGTGTTGCTATGTTGGGGCATCCTAAGAAGTGGTCCAAAGAGCATACCTATCTATGCATACAGAAGTGCCACTTAAGTTGTCTTCATTTCCTTTCAAACTGTTATATGGATTTTGGTTTGGTGAGGGTGCTGATAATTTTTTTGAACATGCTAAACTACCCTTGTAGGATTACAATTACCTAAGGAAAGGAAACAGTTGTTAAAATTGCTTTAAGGATGTGGCATTGTTAGGACTTGAAACACTTGCGGCCTAAGTGCTTCATGGAAAAAAATAATAAGTGGCTTTCAACTGGCCATATCAGGACCCCAAGGGTTGCATTCCGCTAAGTTTTACTTAGAGTAGAACCATTGAAATCCACGTACCAAAGTTAGTCTTTGTCATTAATTTCAATGGCTCTGCTCTCAGTTGAAGTTAATTGAATTCAACCCTTGGTAGCAACTTCAGGAATTTCACTTGTGTTCCTCTGAATCTGAACCAGTGGTGCCTTGAACCCTAATAATAATAATAATAATAATAATAATAATAATAATAATAATAATTTATTGCTTATACCCCGCCCATCTGGCCGGGCCTCCCCAGCCACTCTGGGCGGCTCCCAACAGAATATTAAAAACATGATAAAACATCAAACATTAACAACTTCCCTAAACAAAAGACTGGCTAATCCAAAAGTCCAAAAATGTGTGCTTATTCCAGGGGCGACTAACCATTTTTGGCCTGGGAGCTGCATGACAGCAATGGGTGCAGCCACCAGCACATTATTGAGCACATACAGTGGGAGCCGATCAACCCCTCCTATCTCACCAAGTGACAAATCTGATGACCCGGGAGGGGACCAGTCTGCATCCCTGTCAGGGTTCTGGGCTGGACAGGGAGGATTCAACCTTTGTGCTCATCCCACCATTGCCAATTGGGAGGGTCTTGGCTCTTCCCTGTCCTATCTTCTAATTAAATTCTTGCTTAATGCTTTTCTTCTCTTGGCAGCCCACAGCTGCTGACAGAGAATTTTCATTTTACAGAAATATAGAGCAAGTGTAAAAAGAGGGGATGTGGGTAGGCCTCTACCAATAATGCTCAGGGGCACTCAGTCCTGTGCTTTCAAGAAAGCTGTCAGCTGCCCTTTGCTTTTGAAATGCAGGTTTCTGTGAGAAAATCGC
Source organism: Podarcis tiliguerta (assembly GCF_965153285.1). Taxonomy (NCBI): domain Eukaryota; kingdom Metazoa; phylum Chordata; class Lepidosauria; order Squamata; family Lacertidae; genus Podarcis; species Podarcis tiliguerta. Next base: position 60,195,961 of record NC_139534.1, read on the forward strand.
ATGTTAATCCCATTGTTACTAGATGTCAATTTCCCTTCTCTTTATTGTCTTTCAGTAATAGGAGTGGGGTAATCCCAGTCCTTTGTTTCATATTCAACAAGGCATATTACTTGGGAGCATGATGATGGCCTTTCACTCAATCAGCTGGTTCCCACTTAATAAACACAAGTGAGCAAGGTGAGCTGGTGGGTGCAGCTAATACAGTGCTTATTTCATTCCTCCCGTGCTCCTCTTGCTGCTACTGCCATGCTACAGACAGAACATGACAGAGTCTAGCTTATTGTGACCTCTGAACCCAGGCTCATCGCTTGTTTCTCTTGATATAAACCGTGAGTGTTAAGTCAAGAAGAAATTTTGGCTTCTATGGAGACATCACCACAAGCTGGACTCCGGCTTATTTCTTGGTGGCACGGAAACAGTGGAGGGTTGAAGGAAGCATTGCATTGGCTGCACCTACCAGCACACTCCTCATTTGTGTTAAGCCATAGTTGATTTTAAACTATGGCTTAATGGTACTTGTGAATCAGGCCAGTATTTTGAGGAGTCTAAACAATTCAATCCAACATTGCTTTTTGAAGAAGAACGCCTTATATTTGCAGTTAGATGCACTCCAGTCCGTGCGAGTAAATGGTCATTTGAAGCAATGGAAAGACCTGGGGAAGAACTCTCTGAAAGTTCCCATGCGGAGGACAAGGAAGAGGATGGAGCAGCCTCAGGCATCTCTTCTACTCTCTGCTTGAATGATGTGGGAAACATGCAGGTGGAGATGCTGGAGAAGGCCAGGGAGCTCTTCAGGCTCTGTGACAAGGAGGAGAAGGGCTTTATCACCAAGCTGGACATGCAGGTAAGCAGGAAAATGGACTGTGGCCACCTCCTTTGCAGAGGAAAAGCTCTTGCTTTCCTGAACTGCCACCTATGAGCAACGTACTGCCATGTGTAGATTTTATTTGCCTTTGTGCTGGAGAGTGATTTCATCAACATCACACTGATATCAGAAGTCTATAATATGTGTGTGTAAGACTTGAAAACTCCTGTTGACACATCAGGGGCTGCTGCTGCTGCTGCTGCTGTGAAGTTTGCTCTGTCTGTACTTCCATTCCTTCTCTACCTTAGGGTGATGAAATGCCAGGCAGGACAAGGGATCCTGTATCTTTCACAGCAGTGTGGAATTTCTGGCAGGTGCATCCTCTCATGAAAGCTCCTGCCCAAAAGTTCCTTCTTCCACACAGCTATTAGAAATGTAGAGGCCCCTTTGCTCTCATGCCCCTGATCTACTGTTTCTCCTTCAAAGGCTATGCTGAATGACCGGTGCTTGAGCAAAGCGCTAAGCACCTATCACCCAGACACAAAATTCCCCACCCTATGCTCAACAGGGTGATAGTGATCCAGCCTCAGACCTGCTGCCATTTCAGTTTGGCTTCAGGCCTGGACATCAGGGCCGGCACAGCTGTTAGGTGAGGTGAGGCTGTCAGCAGAGAAGCAGCACCGGCGATGATTTCGAGTAAGATTGCACCAATTTCTGGCAAGATCTCACCGAAATCATGTAAGATCTTTCAGAGCACATGAGCTCTTGTGCAATTTCAGCGAGATTTCTCTAGAAATTGCCAGAGTCTTACCCGAAATCTGTGCCAATGGTGAAGGCGGCAGGGCGGTACTTCCTGTTTCACCTCAAGTGGCAAATGTGCTGGACATGGTGCCGAAACTGTGTTGGTCCCCTTGGCTGATGACTTCTATTGGAAGCTGGATGAGGGAGTTCAACCCTGTCCTTGAATTATTGTTATGGGTGGTTGCTTATGTTATGTTTGTTGCTGTTTTGATTGTATTGTGAGTGTTTTCTGTTGTTACCTGCTGCGACTCACCCTGCAACCTTCTGATTGAAGGGCAGGCAATATGTATTATAAAGAAATCATCTTATTAGTGAGGGAGCTAGTGAGTGCACCATTTGCCCTCTATTGGAGGGCAGAGCTTGTCCTGCTCCTCCCAAATTGGTCTCAGGTGACACGGAGGACACTATCCGCTTGTTGATGTTGGAGTAACTTTCACCTGCCAGTCCACTTGGCTTCTGGAATGGAGGTAGCTTGACCTTGTCTGAGACTGCAAAATATATTGGGCTGGCCCTGGGCCATTTTATTGCTTTTGTTAAAAACAAAACAAAAATGTAAATCACTCGGGCATCTACCACCAGATCCAGATCTCACTCTGTGCCCATCTTTGGTTTAGGGTAGCAAGGTGAAAAAGGAGGGCAGGTTTCTTGCACCTTTGCAAGAGTTCTGTAGAAGAAAGAATGTTGGCAGGTGGAGTTTGACCTGCAAACTTCCACCTGCTGAATTCCCTTCTTTTGTATAACTGTTAAAGCTTCCTGAGCCCCTGAGGTCACTCAGGGAATTTATCCTGTTTCACGCTTACTAAGCAAGAGCTGGTTTCCCCAGTGAGTTGTGCAATAAATTATGTAATGCCAGATTTTGTACACACACCTGTTAACAGAAGCACTTGCAGTATCTGTCCTGATGGACACAGATATATTGTCTTGTACCAAAACATCGTCTTTGCACTACTCCTTTCCTTATTATGAGCTTGGACTTCATGGCCTTCTGTTGCCTTCTTATGGAGAACGGCATGAGCTCTCAACAAGCTCCAGTGCTCATTGACTTGAGTTTGGCAAGGGTGAAAAAATCAATGTAGTGAGGGGGGTGCAGCAACCTCTGGCCCAATCTGTATGCTCAGTAGAAGCTTTCCCTCCTACCATGCATGCAAGCCATGAGCTAGAAGGTTTTTGTTTGTTTGTGGAGGTGGAGCAGGAGCAGGAGCAGGAGCAGCCATGCAGCAGGAGGAGAATGGCAGGGGGATGCAGGAGGGACAGTCAAGGAATGGCACTGCTGTCCCCTAGCATTTGCTCCTTGAGGCAGCTGCCTCATCCTGCCTAACAGTAGGGCCACCCTTCACAAGCAGGTTTGTTTTTTAATATGGTTGAACAATTGATCTTGCAACCAACACTTGCATTTTGAAGTGGCGCAGTCCCGTCAGAAGCTGAATTATGTGACTATTCTGAATGGGAAGACGGGTGTTCTGTCATGAAAGTGCATTTTGTCAGCAACCTTGAATGCAAGGCATTCACATCCCCGCAGTCCGGTCAGCAGAAATGTCTCTTCTCTTTGCCTGTCAGGAATTCCTCCTTTCCTCAGGTCACCTTTTTCTGGCTCTGGGCTCAGATTAAGAATTTGCAACTTGCACACTTTGAATCTGGCCACTTGTGGCAGTAACAGTGAAGGGAGCTAGGGAAATAGGACGAGTGGAAGTTTTTTCTTGTGGTTATAATGGTCTGTCCTTTCTTTTTCCTCCTCCTTCACAGCGGCTACAAAGTGAACTTCCTCTCACTCCCGAACAACTAGAATCTGTTTTTGACAGCCTAGAGCAAGACAATAATGGGTATCTCACGCCAGTCGAATTCAGTATGGGACTAGGTAAGAGGAACGAGGGGGTGTGAAGCTCAGTGGCTGTATGGAGAAAATGACAAATACTGTTGCTTAGCACGTATGTGGGCAGTGGACAGAATAGGAAGAAATGGCCTTAGTTCAATGGTAGAGTTTCTGCCTTGCATGCAGAGGGCCACAAATTCAATCCCCAGCATCTCCAGGTAGGACTGGGAGAGGTTTCTTGCCGAAAACCCTGGAGAGCTACTGCCAGTCAGTGTAGACAATACTGACCTAGATGGACCAGTGAGTCTGATTCAGTATAAGGCAGCTTCCTGTGTTCTTAACATAAATATTTTCCTTCCTTGGAATACTGGCAGTTTATATTAGGCAGCCAAGGCAACTGCAGAGAATTGAGGAACTGTGGTATTGAGATAGAAACCCAGGGACCAGATTCAAGCCAGTGCAATACTCCTACATGGCAAATGTTATTTTGGGTAGATATAAAGCAGGTGCACACACGTGTGTGTGTGTGTGTGTGTGTGTGTGTGTGAATGATGTGCACCTTCTGGGGCGGTCTTTGCCCTGCATGCTTTCAGATTTATCTCCAAAAGTTCAGTTCTTGGAGTATCGTGTTCCTGTATACTGCACCACATTTCATGCTTGCAGAGCATGATTGTGGAACGTGCACCCACCCTATTGGTGAGCAATTCTGAGGTGGGGCTATATCGTGCCGTACACTCACTGTCTCTGCCGAGAAGGCTCTTTCCAATGCTTCCAGTTCAGTGCTCAAGCACGCAGCTCCTGTGGAGACGTTGTGCAGCAGCCACCGCAGAGAGATCCACCTGCAGCAAAGTGCAGCCAAAGCTGTTTTGCCAAGTATGAGCTGCATGAGGGAGAGCAGAAGTTTTTCTGACTTTCTATGGCCCTGTGCTGATTAGAAGAAGCCAAGTTCCTTTTTTCTCCTTAAGAAAACAGCTTTAAGTCAACAGTTCCAGGAATCTGACGAAGATTCCAGGAAGAGTGCTGATCAAAGCTATCAGGAGTGGAGAGTTAGGCAAGAAGGTAACGGCAGGCTCTTATTTGAACTAGAACAGTCATGTTTGTAGTGTGTTTTGCACAAGCCGTAAATGTCGTGCTGTCCTAAAGCTCAGTGGGTAACATCTGGAATTGGACCAACCGGTATTGACATTGTGCAATTGTGCCAGTTCCCAGTCTCTAAGGCCAGAGTGGTTAACTCTTAAAACAACCATACTTTAATGGATCAAACCAATGATGGGATGGGGAGGGCTGTGTAGAACACACACAGTTCACGCTGTATTGCCTTTTTCATTTAGTACGGTAAGTGCTAAAGTGTAACAGATATCGTGCTGCTGTGCATTAAAAGTCTTCATAGGGCAAAGTAAGAAACCATAAGGAATTTTAATTTAAAGGCGTTTTCTATAAAGAGAATCTTATTGCAATATATGTTTTAGTCAGATGGTTATTTTTTAGTTTTATCCTCCCCTATGTACCAATCCATATGCAAATATAAAACTTTAATTTTTATTTCTGTTTTTATTGTCCTTTCTGTTAGAAGTTACACATTTTGGGGGGGGGGGAACACTATGGAAGTCTCTTAAACTTAGAGCCTCAGCATGTATTAATCTGGCCCTGATCACTTACCTGGAAGTAAGACCCATTAAATTCAAGTGGGGCTCATTTCTGAGTAGACATGTATAGAACTCCATGGTAAATGCATTGTTTAAAGTCCAGGTTGCAGTCCTTGAACCTGTTTTGAGTGGAACGGCTCACCCTTGGAACATTTGAAATAACGTAAGTGACATGGAGTAATGCAGAATGCCTTTGAGCATGTGAAGACCTTCCTTCCTTCATTACAGAAGTTAACCATGGTTCTGTATCTGAAGTGGACCAGTTCCAGTTCTTTTAATTTTTACGGTTGCCCTGATTTGGTTAAAAGTGGAAGGAGTCTGATATGGAGCTTGTGGATTTCACAAGCTCTCTCCCATTATAATTCAAACACTGATGTAAGCCATACCTGGGATTAGAGAGATCTTATAGTCCTTTGTTTTTCTCATTCCACTGACTAGGCAAGTTCATAGGGATTGAGCAGTATGAGAGCTCTGGAAGCACCAGGCACGAGGAGACTTTTGAGTCAGGCTGGTCAGATGACTTGGACCAGGAAGAGGAAGAGAAGAGGTTTTGCTCCATGTTGGAGCAGCTCGAAGCATCCCAGGTCTTTGAAGAGTAAGTTGGAACTTTCCAAACTGTGCTTGTTAATTACAGTGGCAGCTTGGTTTAAGAACAGCTTAATTTATGAACAACTTGGATTAAGAACGCTGCAAACCCAGAAGTAGGTGTTTTGGTTTGTGAACTTTGCCTTGGAAGCAGAACATGTTCCACTTCCTATTGAGTGTGTTCCATTTGTAAATTGAGTCCCATGCTGCTATGGGAAAGCACGCCTTGGTTTAAGAACACTTTGGTTTAAGAACGGACTTCCGGAACGGATTAAGTTCGTAAACCAAGGTACCACTGTATTACGATTGCTGTTGCCATCTTTAGGAAACTTGTTTCGCAGAAGCATTGCTTTGACCCTTTCTATCTATCATGTCCTCTTCATTAAAATGCATGTGCTATGTTTTCCTGGGTTGCACTGCTACAGCAGGAATGAGGAACCTGTGGTCTTCCAGATGATGTTGGGACTAGCATGGGTAGCATTGGACTAGTAGAAAGGGATGGGTTGATTAGGAGCATAATAAGGCTTGGGCAAAATCACATGGGGGAAGAGATTCTCCAACCGTGTATACATCTTCAGACGCATCTTTACTTTTTAAGATGAGGACTTTTGACCTCTTATTTCCTGGATTTTCTCATCTTGGGGAGGGATGACTTGGAGGCTTAATTATAAAGTACTTTAAAATAAGTTCTTTATAGCCTGTTTGGTGCAAGGACTATGCTTATCTATCACTCTCAAGCTGATAAACTTTACTGTTTGTCTTTGCTCCAGTCAGAACGAGGTTCAGGAGCTCTGGGCTCAACTCCGGAAAGAAAAGCCAGAACTCCTGACCAGTTTTGAAGAATTTCTCTTCCACATTTCCTCATATGTCAGGGACATACATCACGAGAAGGAATCAATTGAGCAGGCGTTGAAACGGTAAGCAGTTTCTGGACAGCATGTGACTACGCCATAGAAAGTGCAGTGCAGTCTTAGGATGCTGGAAGTGGGAGGGAAAGTTTCTCTCAGCATCCACAAGAGGATTCGTGAATGCAAGGAAGGAGGTGGAAGTATCCAAATGCCTTCAGCGGGACCTATTACTCTATGAATATTTTCTTCCTCTATAATCCAATCACACCTGCCACAAACAGGCTGTGCACACACTAAAATTTTGTCTGTATCCAATGTGCTTCCACCACTAGTTTAGGAAGTGGTGTACACACAGTATTAGCCATAATCCACTTCCATCTGGTACCTATCCTGTCATTGCTTTTGAAATACAGTACAGTGGTACCTCGGGTTACATAATGCTTCAAGTTACATACGCTTCAGGTTATAGACTCCACTAATCCAGAAATAGTGCTTCAGGTTAAGAACTTTGCTTCAGGATGAGAACAGAAATCGTGCAGCGGCAGCAGGAGGCCCCATTAGCTAAAGTGGTGCTTCAGGTTAAGAACAGTTTCAGGTTAAGAACGAACCTCTGGAACAAATTAAGTACTTAACCCGAGGTACCACTGTACTGTGTTTTGATATGTCTTCCCACAATGCCGCCCCCCAAAAAAAAAACCTTCCCCAGCTTCAGCCCAGATTGGGAAAAAGAACAGACTAGCTGCTTTTTAAGCTGGTAATGTGTACACAGCCTTAGTCTAACCTTAAGCAGCATAAGCAGTCGGGTTGCAAAAGTTCCTTGAGAAAATGTTCTCAATGTGTAGTTTTTTAAACCTTTCAGGCGCCCCCTAGTGCCAGAGGATTACCATATCAATGGACCCCTGACCATTGAGTTGCAAACAACTCTGGGGTTGCAGCGCTCATCTCGCTTTATTGGCCGAGGGAGCCGGTGTACAGCTTCTGGGTCATGTGGCCAGCATGACTAAGCTGCTTCTGGCGAACCAGAGCAGCGCATGGAAACACTGTTTACCTTCCCGCCAGAGCAGTACCTATTTATCTACTTGCACTTTGTGCTTTCAAACTGCTAGGTTGGCAGGAGCAGGGACCGAGCAACAGGAGCTCACCCCATTGCAGGGATTCGAACCGCCAACCTTCTGATCAGCAAGCCCTAGGCTCTGTGGTTTAACCCACAGCGCCACCCACGTCCCTTCCATATCAATACTGTACTCAAATTCCTGAAAAGTGAGACAGCACATCTTACCTTAGCTGAGACGTATTTATTTTCTCTCAAAGTGGAGAGGTAATTCCCTCTCCCCCCCCCCCCACTGCTTCCCACTTTGTCTTTACGCTGTATCTGTTCCTTGCATTTCATCCCTCTTGCTCTGTGCTTTTAGGAGGGAGGTAGACCATGACCGTGAAATCAGGTGCCTTTATGAAGAAATGGAGCAACAAATCAAAGCAGAAAGGGAGCGGCTGCTGAGCCAGGTAAACACCTCATTCCTTCACTCTCAGGATGCCTGAGCTGGACACTGAGCTCAGTTGCTAAATCAGTGAGCCACATCCTTGCAAAGTGCTGGAGATTTATTTTTATGCTGGACGTTGGAGTGAAAAAAAAAAAAGGAAGAGCACCAATTTATCTGCTTTTTGCAGGGATCAGTGAAGCATGAGAAGAGCAGCTTGCTTCAGAAAGAGCTGCAGAGCAAAGAACAAGAATTTGAGAAGATGCTATACCACCAGAAGAAGGTGACTTGGAGGGGGGTGACCCTTGTTTCCTTTGCTTGGATTTGGATTTTACCCTCCGCATTGTCTACACAGGTCCCGTTGAACTGGCTGGTGGTGTCTTTTGACACCAAAGTCATTGCTTCTTACACATGTACAGGGCTAGAGCTGGATTTGGGCTCCTGTGCCTGAGAGCTCCAGCTCCTGCTGGTTCCTGTTGGTGTTACAAGAAAAACCAGTGCCAAAAGCCTTCATTGTAGGGAAAGAGACAGCATTGCATACTCCGCTGTGACCAGCTGTTTCACTTCTGCAAATCATGGGAAGCCCTGAAGTGATGAGTAGACATATGCGGGTGCCCCCCAGTATATAAGCTACTTTAGGGAAGAGGAATTCTTCTCACTGTTCACCTCCCCACCACCCATCAGCACCAGACAGACTAGGTGCGCTCAAGGAGGAAAAACTCAAATCCTGTATGCATCAGCTGTCGGGGAGGCTGTGCCCTGTAAGGTGGAGAGCAAGTAATTTTTCGGAGTGGCTCCTTGGCCCAGTGTAGGAGCTGCCTGTGATTATTTTCTCTCTCCAACCTTATTCTTCAGTGGCTTAAGGGACTTGTAGGAATGCAATAAGAGCCCCTGCCAGATCAGGCCAAAGGCCTCTCCAGTCCAGTATGGGAAGCCCACAAGCAGGATAGGAGTGTAACACTCTCCTTCGCGTGTATTCCCCAGCAACTGGTATACAGAGACACATACTGACTCTAATACATGCTCTACACTAATGTTTCCCAAACTTGGGTCTCTGGCTGGTTTGGGACTACAATTCCCATCATCCCTAGCTAGCAGGACCAGTGGTCAGGGATGAGGGGAATTGTAGACCAAAAACAGCTGGAGACCCAAGTTTGGGAAACACTGCTCTGCGCGCGCGTGCGCGCGCGCGCGCACACACACACACACGGTCATCATGTCTAGTAGCCATTAGCCATTTATAGCTTTATCCTCCAGGAGTTTGTCTAATTCCCTTTTAATGGTCACCACCACCACTTCTCGTTGGAGTGAATTCCATAGTTCAACCTTGCACTTTGTGAAGAAGAACTTCTTTTCTGGCTGCCTTGACTCTCCCACCCTTCAGTTTCCCTGAATGATGTTGGAGTCTGGTGATCTATGAGGGAGGGGGAAATTATATTCTCTTTCTCCGTGCTGTGCATCATATGAAACATCTTGCGTCATGACCCCACCACAACCACTGTCCTTTCCCTGACAAGCTAAAAAACCCTGAGCATTGTAACCTCTTCTCATAGAGGAGTTGCTCCAGTTCACCAATAATTTGGCTTGTCCTTTTCTGCACCTTTAGATTCATCTGTACACTTGCAAAACACACAGTGTCCTCCTTTAACCTCCAAGGCCCACAACCTTAGTATGTGATGCCAGCCCCATTCATGTTTTAGCTCCACACAGGTGACTCCACCTCCACCAACCCAAGGAAGGCCATCTGCTCTGTTTGCACATGACGTTATCATCGTGCCATAATATCCTCTTATAGGAATGCGGCTGAGAGATAACACTGTGTAATTTGCGTTATTGGTGCAGTTTGGGTAAGTCCAGTGTCAGTATTTGCTCTGGGTTGTTTAAAAACTAAAGAGCAGTTACGTTGGGGCAAAACAACAGAGAGGAGATTAAGAATTCCCCCATATGGGTTTTCTCAGTTCAGGGTCCCTTCCAACTCTTCAATTCTATGACTCTGAGGTTACCCACTCATGTGACCAACAGGCATATAGATTAGGTCTTTGGGGTATTGATACCATGGTAATTACTGTACCCCTGCAGTGCAGGAATCTCAGCTACAGCATCCATGACAGATGGCCCCCCAACCTCAGCTTATAAACCTCCAATTCACCACCTTCCAAGGGAATCGCTTCCACCGTCAAACAGTCCTTACTGTGAGAAAGTTCTTCCTGGTGTTTAGTTGGAATTTCCTTCCTAGTAACTTAAATCCATTGGTTCAGGTCCTTAACATGTTATCGTTATTAATGTACTTAAATGCATTGCAGCTAAAAAACCCCACAGATGTATTGCTCTGCTTTCTGTTTTCCTTTGTACAACTTTTTTTTAATTTAACATATTCTTATTCTGCCTGCCCTACAGCTCAAAGCTGCTTGCAGACACTGGCTACTGATGCCTTTGTACTTTTGGCTTTTCAGATCTGTTCATCTTGATTTCTTACATATTTTTAGCTGGAACATCAGTTACAGTCCCAGAGCTCAGAGCAGCTGGAAATGCGGGTGCAAAATGAGAGGCTGAAAATCTTGAACGACAATCTCCTGGACCAACTGGAGAGAAGCAAATGGGAGCTGGAGGTAGCCCGAGGTCACCTGCAACAGCTGCAGAAAGAAGCCCAGCTAGAGCAGGAACAGAAAAACAGGTGTGTTGGGGTGGGGCTGTAGAACATGCAATGAAAAGTGCCAGTTGCTTTTGCTGTGTAATGCTGGTTTACGTTAATTAGTTAATCAGTGGGACAACAGAATGTAGAAATGAATAGCAATAATTTTTGGCTACTGCAAACTGCAGTACTGGCTCTATTTTCAGGCGCCACATAATACCTGGTCTGCATTTGTAAAAAATTGATCTTTTGGTGTGGCAGCACCTACATTTTTGAACTCTCTGACTATTGACATCAGACAGGTCCCTTCACTGTTCTCTTTTCAGTGCCTGCTAAAAGTGTTTTTGTTTAGGCAAGCCTTACCCAGATATGTAGATAACCACCTTGAGGTTGTTGTTGTTGTTTTACAATCAAGTGTTACATTATTTTTATGAAATAAAATTAAAGGGGGTCTGTAAGTACGAACACTTTCTAGCTTCCAGGACTGAGTTAAAGGATTAGAACATGCACGATGTTTTTATTCTCTTCCACAAATCTACTTCCTATGTGGCCTTGAGATAGTAACATGATTTCTTTTCTCTCTGTCAGGGGTAGCTTATGTTGTGCCATTTAGATGTTCTTGGACTCCAGTTCCCATCAGCCCCAGTCAGCATGGACAATGATCAGGGATGATGGGAGGTGGAGTCCAATGATACCTGGAAGGTAGCGCATTGGCTATCCCTGCTCTGTATAAACTAGAGATAAAAATCATTTTCCTGGTTACGTTTCCTAGAAGACCATGATAGAAATGGCTTGGAAAGCAAGCCCCACAGCAATTCACCATAAAAGGTCAATCCAAATCTTGTATTGTCAAAACCATGGCTCCTACCAGTCTGAGGACAAACAATGTGGCAAACAATAACACTGATCTCCACAGCAATCAGTCAGATTACTGTTCAAAATGTATGATGTCACTGCAAATTGGGCAACCTTTTGCTTTATTGAAGAGTAAATCTACTTTCTAATACTGAATTGGCCAAAACATGACTTCAGTTATAAACCGGGATAAGAATTTGGACGTAACGTCTGCAGAACAATTAGATCCCAGTAGGTAGATCTTCTGCTACCTTTTCTTCTCAGATACAAAGTCCCAAATGGTACGGTGGTGTTGTTTTTAGTAATAATAATTTAAAAAATCTAGAGCTGATGTAGGCATTTTAACTTAAATATGCAGTATGCACAGTTGACAATCTTCTTACTATTATTTTGAACTGTATGCAAACATAGACTAATGGCTCATTTTTAACAGGAAAGGCTACTTTGGGAGGTGGAGTGATTGGGGAGCAGAGCAGTGTGGAGGGTGCAAAAAGGGTACATGTAAATTTGGTCCTCAGCTGGAATTTCTCTTGGAAACCAAGAGAATGATGTTTTGCACCAGCAAGTCATGGAGAGCAAGAATGGGAGTCAGCTACTAACCCAGTGTTAATTTAATTAGTCCACCCTCTGCCCTCGATTGCTGCCAGCAGCTTTGGCATTTGGGTCATATTATCAACGTTTGCACAGGACAAAACTTGTAAGCCTTAAAACATTAACCCCTCCCCTTCCCTTTTTAAATCTAGGGATGTATTCAGAGTCTCTAAGAATATGCAGAAAGAAAAGAAAAGCCTCCTGCGACAACTGGAACTGCTCAGGTAAAGGTGGGGCCTTGAGGGCTTGTTCATGTGTATAGGGAGGTATAGAATAAAAAAGCTCCTTGGTGTTATGTCAGCTATTCAAATAAACCAGCGGAATTGGCCAGACCCACAGGGCTGCCACTTGACCTAAGCAGCAAGCTGTACAGTGCTTTGGGTGATTCAGGTCCCCAGTGGCAATAGATGGTGCTAAAATAATGTCTGAGAGCAGCACCAAAGCCATTTCTGCAGTGAAGATTTAGGCCACAGGAAGCTTCTGTGAAACCTGAATGGGGATTTGTGGTTGCGAAAAGGAGTGGTCTCTTCCCCTTTCTCGCTTCTCTTTGAGGATTGCTAGTTCCCTACCACAGTATGTGTAGAGCAACTGCCACCGCTTACCTCTGTGTGTCTTTCTTTCCTTTGGAGCAGGGAGATGAACAAGAAGCTGCGAGACGAGAGAGATGCCTTTGAAGCCAAGAAGCTGGTTAGTCTGAGAAAGAAAATTCTAATCCCCCGTCGCCTCCCCTTTGCAGCTTGCTGTTGTTGCCATCACTTGGGGTCATTTCATTTACAGGGGGGGCATTGACTGAGAAACCCTGTAGTGCCTGCATGTGGACTTATTATTATTATTTTTAAGAGAGAGCTGCGCATTTTTAAACCAGGCAATTACAAAGTGGGCAATAAGGACTGCTGGCTCCTGACTCTACAATAAAGCGTTTACAGTTGGGTGTCCCTCCAACCTGGAGGGGGAGAAAATCTTTTGCACATTTTGAACTTTGTACACTAAGGCTTCCATTCAGAGGAACCGTAGCTGAACGTCCATGTTTTAAGGCTGAGCCATTGCCATCTAGCCTGGAGAAGGCCCAGTTACGTTCTTTCTCTTCCCACCACCACCATTCTGCAGAGTAGTCTGGAATTCATCTCTGGAACCGCCTTGCCTCATTCCAGCGTATAGTTCTTCTGCTATATCACCTTGTGCCTGTATCCTTCTAGGCTTCCATTGTCATGCAGCCCACAATTAAGAGACTGAAAACAAGATGTCTTTTTGTCTGTTTCTGCCTCTTACTTTGGCCTGCTCCTGGAATGGGCCTTTTCCATCCCTGGGCAGTTTGTTTTTGGTAGGAGAGATGCAATGTCCATGAAACATACCACTTAGTAGATTTGATCGTAGACCAGCGAGGCAGACAACCAAAATGTGAAGATGAGCCAAAAGACCTCTTGCTGCTGATTTCCCTGCTTCACAAATGCAGGGCAGGAATGAAGTATAAGGGGGGGGGGGGGCGTATGCTGATCAGCTATCTAGTCTTTAGTGTTGTACAAGCGTAGGGTGGATGTTTTTATTGAAGCTGCTATGTATGTTTTTGTGTAAAAAGGAGAGGGAAGTTTCCAGTGCAATGTTCTAATCTTTGGGTATGATTGTGCAAACACCTGTGCACCTGTCTGTCTGTCCATGGGTGGCCCATCCTGTTTTGCCATCTGAGGGTGAAACGAGGTGTCCCTCCCCAACACACACTGCTGCTGCCTCCCCACTGAAGCCTTGCTTACCTAGGAGTGGAGAGAGAGCAACTGCAAAGCTGAGCAAGTGTGAGCTGTTCTACAAAGCTTTTCTGCAGGCCTCTCCCCTCCCACTCGCCTAGAAGGGAGCGTTCCAGCTGCAGTGGAAGTGGTGGGGCAGGCGGAGAGCTGGTGGGGCACCACCTTTTGTGTTTCCACCACCAGAGGTGGCTTCTTTACCTTGCCTTATGAGTGGGCTGGCTCTCCGGCTGTCCCACGACTCATCTTTCTGATTACTAGGCTTGTGGCTGCATCTCCAGATAAATCTGGGGGCATGTGATCTCCATAGTCTCAATGAGATCATTAAATGCAGCAGAAGCAACAGGGAGAAACTGTCTTCTGCAGTTGCAGTTCAGAGAGAGCAATGCAGTGAGTTCTCAGATCCCATTTGGCACTTTAATGTCTTTTTTGAAGAGCATCCCTTTCATGGTGCACCATGGGATACGTTTTAGAACTCTTGAGTGGGGTCGCATTGAAAGCAATTTACAGTATGGCATGGAGGGACGTGGAGAGACTTCATATGGACATAAATTGGTTTTTCTTCACATGTCAAAGTAGCCGCTGGATTGTCCCTTTGACAGTCTGCTATCTTTTTTCTCTAGTGGAATATGGGCTCCAGGCAAGCTACAATGGCTTTTGTTGTCTGATCGTATTTGAAAAGTAAATATTAATGAGATGGAGGTTTGGTTGGATGCTGGGAAGAAAGGCACCCACCACTCTTCATGCAGATTGCATCTGATGTGGGAATTCAAAAAGAGCAAGCTTTTGATCTGCATACAGTCATTCTGCAGATTTAAAGAACTGGTTTAGTGCAGAAGCAAATAATATAATACTGTGGACTGTGCTTGCATAAAGGCAAGTTGCATGGGTTAGAGTTAGCACATCAGACTTGAAGTAAAATATAAACCTTCAGTTAATGGGAAAAAAAGGATCCTTATTTGTTTCTATTTTTTTAAACATTCCCCCTTTTTTTCTGAACCTCAGTCTTGTATCAAGATGTACCAACTACAGCTATGCTGGAGGGACTGGAATGAAGGAAGTTGAGTTCTAATTTTTCTAGTGGAAAAAATATGTTGCATTATGTTCCTGTCAACTATATATGCACACACAGCCACACACAGCCACACACACACACACACACACACAAACACACACTTGATATCTGCTCATACTAACTGCAATTTGCAGCAATCTTTCCATTGCAAGAGTGCGCAGTAGAATAGGAAAAAACAAAATATATCTGTTTGCCTTAGTTAAAAAAAGCATGGTGTTTCTAGAAGGCATTTTCTACCATCAAAGAGAATTATCAAGGTGAAAAGAAGTCTGCTGATGCATCAGCAACTTCCTGTCTTGAAGCCTCTTGACGATGGGCCCTTCGTATATTTCTCTTTTGTCCGACCTCAATGCTTGTGTCTGTCTGTTGGAACATCTGCACGCTGTTGCTTTTCTAAGATAGAGAAGAGCACAAACTCCAGTGCACACTTGGGGTATACTGGCATAATGTAGATCTGGTGAGGTTTTTGGTTTTAAAGCCTGAAGGGCCTTCCTAGCTTGATGTTTCTGTTGCCATTAGATTTGCAACTGTACTGTTTTTTAGCTAGAGATTCCTGGTTGGTAGTCAGTACCAGTCTTCATTCACTGTGACATAATGATGGACCAATCAGGTTGCCAGAGTTTATGAGTGCATCGTTCCGTAGGAGAGATATCTGGCTTGTTATTGCCTGCATGTTTATGACAGTTTGCCAGCGCTGCAAGACATATTTCCAAGTCTGCTTCAACGTATAACAGGGAGACCTTGCAATAGTGAAGTATTAAAATCTTCTAAATATGCCAAGACTGTTTATGCATAAATGCCAGCACTGGAAATCATTTGGCACTGTGAGGGAGAAGGCCAAACTAAACGAAGCATGGGAGAGATCTGAGTGGATCCATGCACACTTAAATGGGAGGAAATGTCCGAGTGGATGAAGAGCTTGAACTTGTGATTTTGGTTTCTGCCAAAATCTTTAACGCTTCAGTCAGCACAGTATACATAGGCAAGACAAGAGTTAAAAGGCACAGCAGGTGCCTTGCATGGCGAAGTGCAGCTAAGACATTGATCCAGCAGGTGATTTGCCCCCTGCCTCATCCTTTTGAAGAGATTGCAAGGGGCACATCTGAGTTCTCAGATTGGACCAAGCAATCAGGCACTCCAGTCCTAGTCTAATTTGCTCACAATTGCTTCTAAAAGCATTTCAAAAGAGTTTTCCAACGTTTACTCTAGTAAGGCCCTGAGATACTGTGCAAAACTAGGACAGTTGAAGCACAGTGTGGAAACTCTGCTGATACCTTTACAAGTTCCAAGGCTGCAGAGGACTACTCGGCTCCTTGCATCTTCTTTTCCTCTGCCAATCCCTTCAGGTCCCCAGTAGTTCATTAATCCGGATTACCACCCTAAACATTCTGAAGTTTTGAAATTGATATTTGGAAACATCGTGCCTTGAGCTTCTGCATTTTGTACTGCGCTTTGTTGTACCGCTGTGTGTTATGAATGGAAACTTAGTTTCCCCAAGTCCTTACATCCACAAGTTTTGGAGGGAGTTGCGTGCCATGTACAATCTGGTCCTTTGTGTGTCCCTTAATGAGAAACCTGCATGCACCTTCCAGAAGTCTAGGAACCGGTCTCCAGGTACAACCCATTCATTCACAGGTCTAGTTACAGTATATGTGTCTTTGGTATGTGTTTATGACAAATATTGTGATGACAAAATACTGCAAAATTCATGCTGTTGTTGGAATGTGAGCCTGTGATCCAGACTTCCATAATAAAATGCCATTCACCCTGTTATCGTTCTCATCAAATATTTCATGCTTGTGTGTTCTGTCATTGCAATGCAATATTTCTTTATCATCTGTTTTTAAATGCCAATGTTACACTGAGCCAATAAAAACTGGCAAGAGCTAGAGAAACAGCCAGGAAACAATTGCCTCTTTCGTGCTCATGTTCCATTGCGTAAAGTGTTTCTTTTGTATGGCTGTATTATGACAGACCATTTAGAGGTCCAATCAGATGGTTAAGACTGGGTTCTGAGTCTGCCCAAAGCACACAGTAAAACCCACTTGAATGAAACAACTGATAGATTTATGAATAATTTTCGATTCATCATTCTAAACCGTATTCAGCACAATAAATGTCCCATTATGATTAATCTGTTGTGAGCGATCCACACAACTTTGGAAGCAGGGTGCAGAACTGTTACATCTCTGGGATGCATTTTAAAGCTGGGAAATTGTACTTTCATCCTGAGAATGCATTCTTTGTTATTGGAATTTAAATTTTAAATATAAATAACAAGTGGGGTACTGAAGTAAGTTGAGTACTTTCTGTATGCCAAACCCAAAACTGAAAAACCTTTTAATATCTCATCAGCCACAAAATGGCAGCTCCCAAAGTGACATGGTGGTTGTTTTTTCTTAATTTACCTAGATGACAGGTACTCTCTCTAATTTTCAGGCACTTGAAAGCAAAAGACCCCTCTTGAAGAAGGGGTCAGCGCTAGGCAAATACCTAGTGGAGGAGAAGCCAGTCAAACGGTCAGAGCTGAATATGTTGTGTTGTGTCCCACTGCATGCTGTCGGTCTGTAGTCACCACAGTCGGTCTGTTGGGTCACACTGTTCTCTCCCTTTCTCCTCTTCAACTGAACTAAGGTTGAGGCAATGGGTGTCCTTGGGGAATTGCCCTTTGATGAACTTGGGACTGTGGGGCACTGGTGACTGAATGAGACTGTGTAGGTGGGTGGGTGGGGGGTGAGTCTAATTTTGATAACAAGGAGATTCAACATATACACACCCTCAAGTTTCCTACATTGCATGCATTTAGAGAGGAGGGACAGAACACCATAAGCAAAGTTATTTCACACATTTCTGAACTATGTAAGCAGCTCTGGCCTCCTTTGGGATGGTAATATGTAAATATAGAGCACAACTAGATAGGCATATTGGATAATCAAGGTAGTTTGCCAAAAATTATGAGCATTGCCTCTGGCCCTGTCCACACCTCCACATGTTAATTGTTCATTTGTTTTGTTCATGCATTCATTTCTGTGGGTGTTGACACTTCTTGGAGCCCCTCCAAAAGTATAATTCTCAGTGTCCCATCTAGTGGAGCCCCAAGAGGCAAAACTAATTTAAAAACCAGCATACATTTGTAGTGTGGATATGCCTTAAGGATTCTGGAACCCATTGATATACCGGTACCTGCTGCTCCTCTCCTCCCTCCTCACATTTAAAGACTGTCGGTTTCCTGTCCTCATCAGTGCTGACGTTACATGAAAGTGTGGGTAGGTTTTCTGTGAATGCTGATGTTGATTGTGCTGATGCTTTTGGACATTTCTTCCCATCGTTTGTGTGCCTTGGCACAGGCAGCTTGCTCCAGGAAGTACTCCTCTTGTCCTGCCAAAAGATTTTTATTTGGAAGAGAAAAACTGTAAACTCTTCCTGACCAACACTGCCAGTTTGAAGCAGGGAAGAGGAATCAATTCATCTGTGGAGGAATATGCGGTTCTTAGGAAAACAGAGAGGCAGGAAACAGCAGGAAATGTTGGGAAGCCAAAGTCTCTGATGAAGACCAGTACAGTCCAGAGAGAAAAGACCAACAGACCTAATTATCTTCATTTATCACCAAGAAGGCTGCCCATTGGTAATGAAACTGTGGTGAGTCTAGCTGGCGGGGGGTGGGGAATACTAACCTTATGTATTGTCTTTTTGTTGTCATTGAATCTTGAATCATTTGTGGGCTTTTTTGTGTATACTAAATGGCCCATCCTGACTTCAAGTTGAAGTCCACAGGTCACGCTGGGGTATAGGAAGGAAGAGTGGCATTTCAGTACCTTGGAGAGCTCCAAGTGAGCAACTTGCTCAGGAAAAAGCTGAAGCTTGGCTGCAACCTTATAACTCCTATAGCCCAGGTTACCTACCTCTCCTGTCTACTTCCCTGCCTGTGACTTTTTAAAACGAGGACCTCCTGGCCTGGAGATGAGTCCTTCTGCATCTGACAGTAGCAGGCATTGTGGAATGGGATGTACTTGGTTCCTTGCGTGAATCAGGCTCATGGGAGTAGCCATGAAGTTCCCTGCGTTTAGGGTCCACAGGTTGACAACCATCACCCCTGGGTTCAGAATTGGTAGCCTCGTTCTGTCCTTCAGCAAGCAGTATAGCAGCTACAGCCTCAATTGATTCAATCTTCCAAGAATCGTTTAGGGCCAGGGACATGACAATTAGCTTCCCGCACTAATATGCATATTATATTCCTGGTAGCAATTATATTTTCTAATTTTGAAGTGACACTGAACAGAAATGCTAAGGAGAAAAACAAGAAAATCTATCAGCAAAACCTTTGGAAATTTTTCTTTATCTCCTGTATCTATTCAGGGCCAAATGTTGCAAAGCAGACAGATATTTTAAAAATTGCTCTTCAGTCTTTGCTTCCTCCCATATGGTACAGTCTGAAAATTGTTTCAGCTAGGTGAATAGTCACAGGCTCTGTACAGATATTTTGTACTCCCGGTGAGATGGGGAAGAGGCCATCACTTCACTATAGGGGAGACATGAATGACTGGATTAGGAGACCCCACATTTATTTAAATACATTATCTCCCTGATACTGGGAGGTTAAAATTGCTGGACCATGTGAGCTTGAGTATTACTCCTGATCTTTATGCAGATGCTTTCTAGGCAGTGAGAAGCAGGGATAATATCTGAACATAGCCTCAGTCTATGCAACTGGTTGTGCAGATATGAACATGGGTATAAATTTGCTCATACTAGTGTTCCCACTGTCTGTTCCTTAACATGTTTTAAATACAAATTGTACCCTAGCTCTATAAACTTTTCTTCTTCCTTTTCATTCTTACCTTGATAATGGCTTTTACATCCAGATATTGGAGCCAGCTAGTTCTTCTCCCGACCGTGTCTTCAAAGTAGTGTTTCTTGGTAATTCCGGAGTTGGCAAGAGCACCTTCATCCATCACTTCTGCTACAATAGATTCCTGGCTGGGATCAGCTCAACTATTGGTAACTGAGGCTCCCAAACTTCAGAAAGGAGAGGCATAAGGGAATTTAAGAAGTGCTTAAGTGAGGCTTGTGCCATGTGCAGCAGAAATATTTGTGAACTACACATCCCCCTTCTCAGTACTACTGTAAACATGGCAATATTCCCCATGGACATTCCACACTATGTATTCCTTTAGCAGTATAATGTTTAAGGCCAACTAACATTGAGGATTTTTTTAATGGGTTTTTTGGAATAGTTACAGATGGATAAGGACAAGCTAAGTGCTAAGATCTGACTAATTCAAATCACAACCAATCAGTCAGAGGCAAGGTTTATACATATTTTGATGCTCTAAAAGGCGCAATGGCAGGGTGCATGTAGTCTGTTCTTTCACCAGGCCTCTTGGACAAGTCTACTCCTTTGCTGCTGTGATCATGGGACTCTTAACTTTGCTCTGTGGCAGGTAGTGGAGGGGTAGGGGATGGATGAGATGACTGGTGGAGGGATGGTGATAAGAGCAAATGGTGGCTACTTTCTGTCTTAGTGCCTTAAGAACCTTTAAAGGCATCAACTCTCAAATCCCTACTAACTAATGGCCATTGGAAAGACTTTTAACTTCAAATTGCAGTAGCATACCAGATGCTGCACGTGCTTTCCAAGCAGACAAGAAAATAACCCACAGCCCACTCTAAAAATAATGAACCTGTTTGCAAGCCAACCCATTTCCCCCCAGCCCTGACTGTCTACTGCTTTCTATAGCACTTTTACTTTGTGATTATGCTTTACAGACTTTTCGTGGTGCCTTCTACGCAACAGTACTGCGAAGGAGTTCACTGCCCCCCTTTAACTGCTGGGAACTGCGGCCAAGGGTGCCCCATCCCAAGCCCAAAGTCACAAAAGGAGTCAAGCAGACACGCTTAACCTGGACTCCCAGATTCAAAGTCCAGCTCTGCCCACTGTGCTATCCTGGCCTTAGACTCCTCTTGTTTCTCCTGCAGGCGTTGATTACCAGGTGAAGAGCTTGATGGTTGACAACACACAGGTGGTTTTGCAGCTATGGGATACAGCTGGGCAGGAAAGGTAAAGGATTTTGTGCAATTTAGATCAGTAAAGAGCCCTAAAAGCACGCAGTGATACTGAATACAGTGGTACCTCGCAAGACGAATGCCTCGGAAGACGAAAAACTCGCAAGACGAAAGAGTTTTTCGTTTTCTGAGTTGCTTCGCAAGACGGATTTCCCTATGAGCTTGCTTCGCAAGATGGAACGTCTTGCACCTTTTTTTTAAAACCGGCAATGCATTCCTATGGGAAACCGTCAATACACAGCGGTGCTTCGCAAGACGAAAAAACTCGCAGAACGAAAAAACTCGCAGAACGAATTAATTTCGTCTTGCGAGGCACCACTGTATGAGGAGACTTGAACCTTCTTCCAAAATGTCCAGATGTTCTTGAACACTAACAGCAATAACTGACCTAGTGTAAAACTTCACATATCCAGTACTTTTCTTTTGCATGCAAGACTCTTGGAATCTGGCCACTTACAGTTTTCTTTATATAAATGGAAGTACTGTATGCTGCACACAAACATGTGTAGCAAGTCCTGATGACCAGGGTATGAGTGGGCATTTAAAACAAAACTTCTCTTGGGGAGAGAGCAATTTGAAGCAGAGGGGTGGGGGTGGGGGGTCAGGGGAGAAGCAGCTTGAGGAAATGTTTTGGACCCAAGAAGTGGGCAAGGCAAAAGGTTGCGTGCTTCTTCTTATTTCCTCCAAAGTTCCCCCTTATGAAACTGCTGTTCTCTTACACACATTTGTTTCTCATGTTTAGACAAGCCCTCTAGCGTAGGGTTACCAGACGTCCCTGGTTCCCGGAGACAGTTCCCGGATTTGCAAATCTGTCCCTGGACAAATTCTGTCCCCGGAATGTCCCCCGATTTGCAAATCTGTCCCCGGGAAACGTGGCAGTGGCATTCAGCAGTCTGGAGCCAGCCTGGTAGCGCAGTTGGCTCTGGCTGGCTTCAGGAGCTGCTTGCTGCCGTGGCACCTGCCATTTTTCTTTGCTGGTAGTCCCCATATGATGTGTCTTGTGCACAACACATCATATGGGGACTTCTGGCGAGGAAAAATGGCAGGCGCCATGGCAGCGAGCAGCTCCTGAAGCCAGCCAGAGCCAACTGCGCTACCAGGCTGGCTCCGGGCTGCTGACTGCCACTTCCACCGCCACTACTGAAGGAGAACCGGGGACGTCCGACTGTACAGATCTCCTTCCCCCTTTGTTTTGACTGATGGGGGAGGCTTGGGAGTTGTGGGCAGCTGGCCGTTGCCCAGTTTCTTAAAAACTCTGCACATTTATGTTTCACAGGGTGCGAAAGAAGGGCTTTGCACCTTTATACAATATGCATGTGTCCTTGGGCCCAGGGTCTTTTGCCTCACAATCCCCACTACTGACTCCTTGTTGCTACTCAGCTTAAAAAAAAAGTGTCCCCGGATTCATTGAAAAAAATCTGGTAACCATACTCTAGCCTCCTTTCTCGCTGGCATGCTAACTTTCTACTTGCTGTGAGATTTTTTGTGGGGGGAGGGGGTTAGAATTCAACGTGTATCTTTCCACCTACTTTTCTGAAATGGCACACTCTAAGCAGCTGAGAGAAGGGGGAGGAGTAGAGACACACAACTCTACAGGAAATGCAATGGGGACAACCCGGGTTGACATCCAGACCCTTCTTCGCCTAAGTGGTTATATCCTACCTTTCAACTAAATAATTATTTAAAGGGAGAGTAGCAACCCTGCTCAAAAATGTGTGTAGAGGAATATTTACATTCGTTTTGCAGCTATCCACTGCAGTTAAAAACTTTGTGGAGACTCATTAGCTGTTGCTGTGATTCAGCAAGATAGGAATAAGCCAGGAAGAAAAACAACCTTGATGTTTGACAGATGACAATGAGTGTCAAATGCAGGCTCATGCCATTGAGACAGTCTTTCTTTTTTAAAACCTGTTTTCTCCACTCTTGTTTAAAAGCAGAATCTTCTCTATCTCCAAAGTGGACACAAGGGTCCTTCTTATGGGTGCACCTCTTCCAAGTTAAGGGTGCTTTATGACAGTCATGCCAGCGGCTGTAGTACTTCCACTGATGAGAGGCTTGCTAAAATTGTGCTCCTGGCTTCTATCCAAGACCCTTAGGACTGTTCCGTTCCTTGTGCTCTTTGCTGCTGGTGGGAGGGGGGAGAGAAACAGCAGGATCAGTCCAGATGACACAGCAACCGTTGCACAAGACCAACTGCAGTGGTGCCAAACCTCAATGCTAGGAGGTACACAGGAAGCTGCCTTTTGCCAGGACACACTATTTGCATAGCTAGCTGAGTATTGCCTATGACAGGAGTTGTCAACCTTTTCTCAGCCTCTGGGAACATTTCAAACTGGTGAAACTGTTGTGGGCACACACCACAACCTATTATATTGGTTGCAATCAAATGCAAGTCTAATTTCAACAGGGGAAAAGGTTATTGTAGATGCACTCAGTCATCACATTGGGGGGGCCCTGGTCTACTCTTGTCTGTCAGTAGCTACCCAGAGTTTCAAGTAGATGTCTGCTCTTTAAAAGGAAATGAAATGAGAAACATGCCAGAAATTGAACCTAGGAACTTCTCCCTGCAAAGAAACACTCCGCTATTGGGTTATGGGCCTTCTCAAAACTTTTCCTTTGTGATACCTCCTGTTTTGGCACAAGCACTGCTTGGGAAGCTGTTGTCAGCATGTAACCCAATACCTTTACCCAGTTGGAAATCCTCGATTCTTCCAGGCTGCTTCTATGGAGGCCTCAGCCTTCCAAAGGAAACGACTGGAATGTGCTCCATACTCCATTTTGTAAGTGGAGGCAGGCCTCCGTTTTGAGCTGTTAGCAATAAGAAGGCCACACAGAGGGAGTCCATATCTAGGTTCAGTTAGGAGTAGTGGAATGTCTGCCAAGATACAAATGCATTTAAGGTTCTCAGATTTTGTTTGGCATTAGATTCCAGAGTATTACCAAGCAGTATTTCCGAAGAGTGGATGGCATCCTGGTCATGTATGACGTCACAGCAGAGTGCTCCTTCATGGCGGTCCGAAACTGGATGAGTTGTATCCAGGTCAGAATAAACATGGAAGGGAGCACAGATAACCTGGTCTTTACTGTTCATACCTCTTTTTTTTATATACTGCGGTACTAGCAAATGGTGTCTGTGTGTGGACACACCCCATTCAAGCCATTCAAGTATGGTCCTCCTTACAGCAACACTCTGGCCCAAGGAGTCTTGATAACAGGGCAACAAACTTGTGGTGATGAGAGCTGGAAATCTTGTGGAGCTTTAGGGCAGAGGGAGCATGTGTGGCTGTGCAGTTAGCCTATTCGTCTCTCTGGAGAAAGGTTGAGGAGGAATCCCTGTTGGCTCTAACCTGAGTAAAGGAGAGAGCTAATAGAGAAAGAGAAGGGTGCTAGCAAAATAATCTTTCCTTAAATTGAGCCTTTTCTGCCTGGCAGGTAGCCTAACCTTAACAATACTCAAGTATTGACTTTAATTATAGTTGAAGCATGCCAAAAAATATTGAGGCAAGGTATTAACTTGACTCTTCTTTAAATAAAAAATATGATAGGTTTATCCCCAATGTCCCTTATTCAGAACATGCAAATTATTCAGATCCCTAAGAGCACAAATCGGATTGAACCACCTTAATATTTCTTCTCAAAATGAAAGGCACTATGTAAGTTATTCTAATAATCATAAGCTTTATGGATCACCATTTAACTAGGTTCTAGAACCTTGCTTAGCTATTGTGTAAACTGAAAATGGTCAAGTGTTCTCTAAGTACCCTTATACTCGAGTGTAGGAATTAGCCTCTCTCTCCTTAATTATGAGCACACGCTTCATTGAGCAATGTCTTATGGCTTCTTTTCTTCAGGATGGAATTGAAGATGGTGCAGTGATATTTCTTGTTGGAAACAAAATGGATACAGCAGACAAAGAGGAACCCAAAGTCCCCAGGGCTGAGGGGGAAAGGCTGGCAAAGGTCTGGTTCTCTGTATTTCCCTTTCCTCCTTACACCAATCTCCTTCACTGCTAACAAACTTGATGGCATCTTCCATAACTGATGATAATAGTTGGAAATACTTAAGGGAGTTGTTCTGAGCATGAAAATATTTTCTAGGATGGTTCTATACAGAAGGAAGTGAATGAATATTTCAAAGTAGAGGATCTGCCTTGGGAAAAGTCGATCATAAGGCATCACTTTGGAAGCTAGTCTCCTTGCAATCTCAGAGTAAACCTGTTTAGGGTTAAGCATTGGTGACACCGGGAGGTAAATGTATGTGTTTTACAGATATAACAGTACAGTATGAGAATCTGCTATTTGAGAAGTAGGGACCTGGAGGAAAATTCATGCTGCTCAGGGATATGTGTGCATTTCCTCTGTGCCTCAAGCATTCCTGCGCAAACATTCTTCCAGTAAACTTATTCAAACCTTAGAATGTTACCTTGGACTTTTGAAGGTTTTGTGAATGGCCCCCACCGAAAAGAACTCAATGTGAGTGAGCTTTGACTCACATAAATTAGGTACCTCATTGAGAATTAGAAAGCAAGAAACCTTTAGGAAGACAGAGTATCTTCAGTGTTCATGAAGGTAAACCCTGAATATATTAATGGGTGTAGCAAGAAAGGGGCGAAATGTGATTCCAGTGGCAGATTCTGACAATTGTTGATGAAGTTACTTTCTGCCTTCTTTCCCTCTTTTTGCAGGAATATAAAGCTGTCTTCTATGAGTGCAGTGCAAGGACTGGCTATAACATTCAGGAGCCCATGCTGCACATGGCAAGGTCTGTGCAAACAGTTCCCATAAAACTGTAAAAAGAGCAGAAGCCACTCATCCAGTTCCAGCAAAGTTGCTAGGCTTGGTCCTGGTTAAACAGCAACAGATGACAAAACATAGCAGTGTGTTGGTTCCAGTTAAACCGTAAGAGTCCAGTGGGTGGAGATAATTTCTTCCTCCGTGTTTTGCAGTTCCCTGGTGTGCTTTGAGCACTGCCACACTGCAAATGTTAGTTAAACTCCATTTATCACAGGGTGGATACTCTGTAGGGTTAAATATTGAAGACTGCAAGATGCTCAGATACCATACAGCAGGGCTGGAGAACATGTGGCTCTCAAGATGCTGGTGGATCCCATCAGCCCCAGCCAGCATGGCCAATGGTCAGGAACAATGGGAGATGGGGGTCCAGTAACATCTAGAGGCCTTCAGGTTAACAACTCCTGCCATAGAGCTTCACCACCACAATCTCACAAGGCAGAATGTTAGCACTTCATTTTAGTGTTTGGGGAATGGAAGGTTTGTGGGGGAGGTCTATTGCCAATGTAATGATTACATAAGTTCTTATTTCTTTGCTAAGGTTCTGTCTCTTGTTTTTGTCTTGGGAGTTCCTGACAGGAGCAGATCTATGCTGGAGATCTGTCCTATTGGAAGTGCTGCCTTCCCCTGCCACTGCTGCCACTCCCACTCCCACTGCCACCACGATACCAGCTGCTGCCACCATTGCCTGCACAGCCCACTCTGCTGCCACTGCATACCCTACCACATCTGGCACTAGTGGAGAAGCAGCAGCACCATTGGTGCTGATTCAGTGAGATCTCACCGAAAATCGTGTGAGATCTTATATACTCCACAAGATCTTGCGTGTTTTCAGGCAAGATCTTGCCAGAAATGGACTCAAACTTGTCTGAAATCGACACTGATGGCGGAAGCGCTTCTCTGCTGCTGGCAGATGTGGCAGAGCAGGCAGGGTGCATGGGGGCAGGGAGTGGAGTGTTGCTTCAGGGGGCTTCTGCTGCCTGAGGTAGCATCCTCACCCTGTCTACTGGCTGAGCCAGCTCTGCCTGTTGGGTTAACTTGCAGATTCCCCAGAAAGGTCAGTTTCTCTCAGCAGATATCACATATTAACTCATAAGCCAGTTTGAGAATACTTGAATTCAAGATGATGTGCAGTCCAAACAAATACATGCACACTCTGAAGTGTGTCCCATTAAGTTCAGGAGGAATTGCTCCCAAATAAGTTGCAAAAGATGCACCTTGATTTGAATTTGATAATCATGTTGCCTTGGATGCTTTAAGGTACACTGGATGTCTCTGAAGGAGCAGTGAGCTTAGTTTGGCTTTTTGGATTGTCAGTGTGATGCTAGAGTACTCATCCTTTCATGCTGAGATAATGTATGCTGCTTCCCCACTCAATTTGAGATTAGTGCCAAGATTTGCCTGTCTCTTACTCTACTCCTTCTCTTCTGTGCTGACCTCCTATTTTGTGTGTGTTGCAGACTGTTGACAGCACATGAGGACAAGCAGAGAGAGCAGGCATTGCACCTGGAGGAGTACAACAAGAGGAAGGGATGCTGTTTGTAACAGAATCGTTCAGGGATATGTTAGAAAATAAAGAACAGCCTAAAGCACAGAGTTGGCTGCCTCCCTGCAAGAAGATAGGGATAACTGTGATTGAACTGAAGGAAGAGTCAAGATCTTTTTTAAAAAGAAAGAAAGAAAAGAGTGCTGTATCAAAGTGACATGACATCTTTTGCAGCTGCAAATCGCTCCTGCTTTTTCCGCAATGCTTCAGGGAAGTGCTTCAAATCACAGCTCATAGTTCCAGCATTATTGGCTTACCTATAGAACCATTCAAGCTGCTTCACAGGGTCTCAAGACTACACTCAGAAACAATGTGAGTTATGCAAGTGTAAGTTATTGCAATGGAGTCGTGCAACAATAAAGTGATAATGTCTTGACTGGAGTGGAGTGGTACCAGCTTTCTGCTATAATCTCACTGCACCAAAAGCATCAATTCCTTGCCTTCATCTTCCCTTCTCTTCCTGGTTCTGCCTGAAGCACTTCCCTCCTGCATGGCAGGGCTACCTCTGGAGATGATCGTAAGTCATGAGCTCAGGAACATGAGAAGAGCCTTCTGGATCAGGTCTGGTGAGGCATGCTGTTCTCACAGTGACCAACTAGACAGACCCCCGTAGAAAACATCCAGGCAGGGCAGGAGTACAACAGCACTCTGCCCACATGGGATTCCAGCAACTGGTATGCAGTGGCATAATGCCTTTGACCGTGGAGGTAGAACCTAGCCATCATGGCGAGTAGCCATAGATGCTTTATTCTCTATTAATTTGCCAAATTCTTTTTTAAAGCCATCCAAGTTGGTAGCCATCGCTACCTCCTGTGGGAGCTTACCAATAGGATACCTGCGTATTGTGAATGGTTTCCTGCCCAGCTACATGTGTTAATACAATCATCTCAGTAATTATCACCACTCCGCTGTGTGTGCCTGTTGTGTTTAAGCTGTAATTCTCACCGACTGCGGTTTGCAGCTCACTGCTGTTCAACTTCCACCCTACATTTTTCTCATTTATTTATTTAAGATTTCACTTCATACACCCAACAAAGGGTGCTTGAGTCCACAAAAGCATACACTAGTGATGGGGAATCTGGTACCCTCCAGACGTCATTGCACCCCAACTAACACCAGCCCAGCCGGCCTGGCCAAAGGTCAGAGGTGATGGGAACTGGAACTCCAGCAACATAGTAAAAATAAAAATAAAAAAATTATTATTGATACCCCACCCATCTGGCTGTGTTGCCACTGACTCCCCATCCTGACCTACCATATAGTATTGTAAATGTGTTACATCTATTTAAGCTGGTCAAAGACTCAGATTGCTAATAAAAGCAGGCTCCCCAATATTACTGATAAAGAGCAGTGAAGGAATGGAAATGTATACATAACAGGTGGACCAGCAATAATACCATTTTACTTAATTCAGTTGCTACCAAGGCTTGACCGAAGCTATAGATCTAAGCAAAATG
Organism: Podarcis tiliguerta; assembly: GCF_965153285.1. Classification (NCBI taxonomy): domain Eukaryota; kingdom Metazoa; phylum Chordata; class Lepidosauria; order Squamata; family Lacertidae; genus Podarcis; species Podarcis tiliguerta. The sequence goes on from NC_139534.1 coordinate 60,224,679, forward strand.
GGCCTCTAGAGTTAGCAAAATCAGCCCTTAGTTCTGTCTGTTATTTGGAAACATTTCAATTAATGCTGTATAAACATGCAATAATCCAATTGGATTTAAAGATAGCTGTGTGTAAACGGGGAAGCTCTTCCATGCATTGTTTGCTGCAGCACTGTTCTCTGGAGGGTGGGTGGGGTCATGGGTATAGTCAGGATTTTTGTTAGAGGGGGGCAGGACTTTGTTAGGGGGGGCTGAACTGATGTGATTGGTCAGTTAAGTATTCCTATTGTTTTACTTTTTCTAGGGCCTATGCCCATGGGTGAAGTGAAGAAGGTCCCCCCCACCCCCCGCCTAAGCAGAATGAAATGCCCTTGAGGGTAGTTTCTGTTCTTGACATGCTGCTGTATATACACACATTATAGATTGGAGGCCCTTACTTGCTGTTCATTCAAGTGAGCACACGGTGGTGCTGTGTCATAATAATAACAACAGCTATCCAAGATGTCAGCAAAGGCGTGATAATATATTTGGAATGTGTGAAGGCCTTAAAGGGAAATTCAGGTGCCTATTCCTTTGCCAATCTGGGGCCCTCCAGCAGTGCTGGCAGAGGCTGATGGGAGTTGTAGTCCAAAAACGCTGGAAGACAGCAGGTTAGCGAAGGCTGCTCCACACACTTTACAATGTGACTGCATTTAGGGCAAAATTAATTGATTAATCCAGTGGGCTGTGCACCCTACCCTGTTTTAATGTGCCTAATTTTATGTATGGCATCAAGTTTATCCTGCCCTTCTTTTAAATAAAAATCAAGGCAGCATAGAAATAGCTTAAAGCCCAATACATGTGCAATTTCTTCACACAGCAGGCCCTACTAGAGTGTCCAAGGAAGGACGGAGAGTTTTTTAGTATATTGTATCCATGGGAGCCAACTGCTAGGGGCCGAGGGGTCTTTGCCCCCTAATAAAATATTTGAGGAGGCTGCCCCCCCCCCAGTTGATGGGCATTGCCATTCAAATGGTGTGTGTGCCTCGTGTCATGTGATTACACAGGGCGGGGCTTACCTGTGCCCCTCCCCCATATTTTATTCAAGTTGGCACCCTTGATTGTACCCACCCAGGCTAATGACAGTGAAGGCACCCTCTCTACCCATGTGAAGGAGAGCACGTGAAGCCACGTTGTCCCATTAGTACAAGTGCTCCTTCTGCCTGTTCAATGGGACGTTCTCCCTCTGTGAGCCCCCAAATCTCTTCAGGTGGTTCCCTAACCCCCTGGAGCAGCATGGAGGGGGGCTTGGGAGCAACCAGAATGCATGCCACCCCTTATTGGGGAAAGTTAGGCCTTTTGGATGAGTCACTTGCCTAACCCTCCCTCACAGGCTTTTGTGGAAATAAAAGGGAGAAAGGAGAGAGAACCACGCATGCTTTGAGGTCCTTGGAGAAAAGAAGATATATGTGCAAAGAACCAGAAGTGGGATGGGGAGACTTTTTCAGCCATTTTGGACAACCTTTCAAGTGCTGCATGCCAGAGATGGGTGAGGCCAGAGGCAAAAGTAGGAGGAGCAGCAAATGTCAGATATTAATTTTGTGCAGTAAATTTGTTTCTACACACAATCCTCTCTGTCTTCCTTCCAGAGAAATGAGAGGCTAAAGACACATTCTTATTCATTTATTGTATTAATTATTAAATTTATATACTGTCCATCATAAAATCCCAGGGCGGTTCACAGAATAAAATGCAGGATAAAAACAAGTAAATGAAACAAAACAGGAAAACAATACCCCCCCCCTTCCCACAGACACATTTAAAAGGCTGTAGCATATTAATCAGCCAAAGGCCTGGTTTAAGAGGAACATTTTTGCCTGGCGCTTAAAAATATATAATGAAGGCGCCAGGCAAACCACCTTGGGGAGAGCGTTCCACAAACGGGGAGCCAATACAGAAAAGGCCTGTTCTCGTGTTGCCACCTTCATGTGGCGAAGGTATATGAAGAAGGGCCTCAGGTGATGAACGCAGAGTCCGGGACGGCAGCAAGAACACTTGGGGTGCAAAGCTGAGGGCATGTCCTGAAGAAGCAGGTTTCCAATAAAGAAGCATTTGGACCCCATTTGTTAGGTTTCCTATCCCTGTAATAATCAACCATATAAATAATACAATGCAGAAGAGGATCCCAGCAATACAATTTCACAGCCCAGGCTGATCCAGGTCAGTCATGAACTGGCAGGAGCCAGTGCAGACTGAAGTATTTCATGCACCTAGAGTATAAGTGCTGGGAAAGCTCTCTTTTAAAAAAAACCCCTATCACTTGTAGCTGAGCTTTATATTTGGGAAAGTTACTTAGAGCATTAGCTATTAACATTTCAGTCTTGGTTTTAAGATATTTCCTCAAGTCTGCCCTGTTTATAAATGTGTTGCATGCATTGCGGAGGTTGGAGGTGGGGGGGGGGGGGAGGAGTGGAGGTGAAAGCAGAAGCTGCTCCTTTGATTTGCCATGTAAAAAAAGAGTTTCAGTTTTCCCTCAGAAATGACTCAGATTCCTGTGAAGTTGGTCCAGCGTTGTTCTTACATTTCCTAAGGAGCTCTGAGGTAGACCAAAAGCTTTCTGAGTCAAGCAGCTGTACTGTACAAGAGTGAGGCATGTCCCCCCCCCCCTTCAAATAATTCTGTCAGGTGTTTGGAAGCCTGGCACTAAGGGAAATGGAATTTGTGACTCTCAGTACAGGTAATGTGTCCCCCACCCCTCCTGACTCTTCGCTTCCAAAAAAGGAAGTGTTACACCCAATTAGCATAAGAATTACCTCACATAGATTCGATCTCTCCTCTTTCACTGTCAGTAGAGATGGCGCATTTAACAACCAGGGCTGGTGTAAGACATTTTGCTGCCTGAGGCAGAACAGTAAGCACCATGCTCACCCTGAGTCAAGCACCCAAGACTTACCAGGATATTTTTGCACCAGAGGAAGAAAATCCCTCAAATGCCTTTCCCTGGGAGTAACAACACAATAACAAAAAATAAAATATTTTTTTTCTGCCCTTTTTGTGACACCCAAAATCTGCTTCCTGAGGCAATCGCTTCAATTTGCCTAATGATAGGACTGATAGCACACAAAAGGTCGTTAATCCTGGGTCACATAAACCATTTTCATAACCGATAACTGCAAAATCAAGTGTTGATTTTAAGATGTGTATACAACATTACAAATTGGGAACAGTACATGGTGCGAAAATGGCATTTAAATTAAACTAAAACTAAGCACTATAGATAGATTTAGATGTTGCCAGTTAGATACTGACAGATATCAGACTGACTTCCTTTAAAAAAGAAAGAAAGAAAGCTAAGAGGCTGGGCCTCCTGTCAGGGGGAGGAGAGAATAAACTGGAAAATGAACTAAAAAATGTTCTAATGCATCCAGAATGCATCTACAGTAATTCATATTTAGATCACTTAGCAATTTAGTTCAGAGACTTTTGAATTAGTTCAGTGAATTTTGATCAACTGAACTTTTCCATTCCAAGCAGAGGCATTTAAGTCATATCCAGTTTGGCGCTCAGGCTTTATTTACAATAATGCACTGAAAATACATTCCCTCTGGACAATATTAAATAGGAAAATGATGACTCACTTCCAATTCTAAAAAGAGATGCTTTTAGCAGGGGAAATGTTTTTTCTATGACTATCACATCCCGTCATGCCTAGTGCCCGACAGTATTGTTATAGGAGACACTGTGTTGAAGTAGGGGAGTCAGTGAGACAAATACATAGGCTCAATAGTCATTAGTGATTTATTACAACACACTTATACCAGTAGATCATCTGTTGCTGGAAGCCAGAGGATTAAGGACTAAAATGAAGCAAGTGCTGGAATGTGCATGTGTATTAATGCACCCAAAATTATGGCGCTTCCACAGTTAGTTGCTTATTCTTTCCTAACCTGGTGCAGGAGGCAGTGGAGGACAGAGGTGCCTGGTGTGCTCTGGTCCATGGGGTCACGAAGAGTTGGACACGACTAAACGACTAAACAACAACAACAACCACCTGGTGCCTTCTAGGTGTTTCCGATTACGACTGTGATTTAAAAAAAGGAAAAAAAAGAAATGTGAACATTAAGAAAATAGTGACTCGCTACTGCTTTGGGACGCCTACTGTTGAAATCAGAACAGCAAATCTCACAGGGAGTCTTGACGATGTGCTGTCACTCTCAGTGGGAATTTTTTGCACGTGTATTTTACATATTTTAAGATAGATTTGCTTCTTAGAGTCTATGGGGAAATGGTACCAAAAATATGTAAAATGTATTTTAAGTACATTTTACGCACAATTTTGCCTAAGACTCTAGGGGGGGATTGAACATAAAATACATTAAAGGTACTATAGGTGCACTCTAAGTCTCCTATCCAAAAATATGACATCAGAAATGGCAATATTTAGAAACCAGCAGGCAAATATTTCAACCTGTCAGGACACACTGCTACTATCCTTAGGATGGCCTCCCACAAAGAAATTAAACTTTGGAAGGAGGATCCAATGTGAAATTGCTGAATTACAACTTATCAAGAAGTTCTGTTCTATTAATTTGGGTCTGAATCGAGACAATGGTTTTCAGCTCCTGCTGCTGTGAAGCCTGATTTGCTTATCTCAAGCTCTTGTTACAGAGTGTACTTTTTGCATTCCATTGCCATTTGACTCCAACATCTGATGGAGAAAACTCTTCTACTTTGAGAAAGCTTATGTGAAATGTGCTAGTTTTAAGGTGCCTCAGGAATCTTTGTTGTAGTTGGTTGAAGAGTACTGTATAAAACTTTGGAAGGTGTTAGCCACTTTGTGATTGAAACTTTATAGAAGAAACTCACAAGTGTCTCAATTCAGGAAAAGCTTTGCCAATTGACTCTGTTGAATGTACAAACCGGACCATACACACATGTGTAAGCATATTTATCACAGTGGGCAGGATCCTGATAGAAAGGGAAACAGAAGTTGCATTTTACCATGGACAAAATAGTGTGGTTTATGTGCTGAGAAAATACATACCTGCAGCAACAGAAGCATCACAAGGAAGAAGGTTAATTGTAGTCCTCAAACAATATATAAGACTTGCATATTTTACTGTACTAGTAATCAATGGCGATTGTCTGGCGCAATTTTGCAGATCAAAGAATTTCCCAACCTTGGTGCAACCCCTTCAAAAGAGTTGGATGTGCCTTAAAGCTGCATGGGATTGCAGCCCAATTTAAAATAATGGTACCATCCCTTCTGTTCCACAAGAATTCCAATGAGCATTTGTGTGATTTTATGGTTTTGCCACATTTTTTTTTGGTCTGCTTTAATGTTTTTACTGCTATTTTAAATGTTAGAATTTAAATGTTGTGTTTCATGTGAGTTGTTGTAACTCACCTTGGGAGGGTATATGCACCCTAAAGAGATGGGTTTAGAAAGCAATTTAAAAAATAATCGACATGGCCACGCCCTTGGGGAATCCAGTATAGGAATAATCCGCCTCCATTCAGAATCGTCGCTCCTACAATCCTAGTCCTGATTGAGGACTAGGATTCAAACTTTCTCTGCCCCGCCTAACTGAAGGGCAATGATCGCCTTCTCCCGCTAGGCGTCCCAGACTCGTCGCAGAGAAAGATCAGAGTTTATTCAAACAGTTAAAAATATTCCATTAGCCTCAGGGGCCGAGAACTGGGAGGGGTCTGCGGAGTAGTAGCGGCTTGCGTTGCATTCTCGCTCGCCGCGCCGTCTGGAAACGGATTCTCGCCGAGAACAGAGAAGACCACCGTCATCGCGAGGTAATAGGTCTGCGCCGGCTCTGGGGTCCGGGGGTTTGTTGGATCGTGCGCGCACGAGGTTGCTTGCGTGTAAGGGAAGGAAAGCAAAGCAAGCGGCCAGAAAGAGGGGAGGGGAGGCGGAAATCCATCCACCTGGAGCTGCAACAAAGGCAACCCTCGCGCTGTGGCCTTGAAGCCGGGAGCAAGGAAAGCGGGCTTGCTTTTGCAAGGTTGTTTGGGCAGGTTTGAATCTTCCTGGAGTTGAGCGAGGAGGAGGGGAGCAAATGTGGGCGCGCGAGGCCCGCAAAGTTAGTGAAAGCGGCTTTGGTGAGAGTGCGAGGGATGGGAGACTTCTCTTCCTCTTTGCGCAGGTCTTGGGAAGCCAAGATGCCTTTTGCTTCGAGGAGGAGGAGGAGGGTGGGCGGTGCAGGAGCGCCGAAAGGGGCCCCTCGTTTGGGGTCAGGCTTGCAAAGGGCGGCGCGGGGAGAAGAAGGTACGAGGCCCACGAAGGTGAATGTTGTTTTGATCTCCGAGGGAGTGAGCTCGAACTTGGTGTGTGAGGGGGAGAGAGAAGAGGGTAGAGTTCCTTTTGCTTTGAAACGCATGGGTGGCTCAAATTCCTCTCTCAAGACCGCATTTTTTCCGTTTATTTCATAACATTTTTTCTTAACCACCCCTTCATCATGCGAATCCAAGGGTGTGGAGTGCAGAGTGTGACAACCATTTATAAATGCAGTGAAACAAAACCAGAACGAGCCACAAGATTAAAAGGGCAAGCTGGAAATGCAAACTAAGGAACCCAAACATTTCTGACTAAAAATTCTGACTAGTATCTTGATGTTTCTTTAGCATGAAACCTAAAGGATATAGTTGGCTTATATACACTTAAATGTTTTCTTTCTGTTTAAAATAAAAAAAAACTTTCTGCCTACATCCTGGCCATCACAACAGTTAAGGGTAAACATATGAAAAGAATGAACTTTTGTACAGCAGGATTCTGCAACACAATCTGTTTCAATCTGCCTAATCTGGACCCTTCCTCTTTCTGGATAGCTGTGATAATAGTGAAGAAAACGTGGGAAACAGTCTAAAAGTATATGGCTTCTGAGGGAAGTTTTTGCTATCTGGACTTTAGGCTTAACTGTGTAGGCACACCTTCAAAGAGTTCATTTCCTGTGCTGTGGGGTTTTTGGTTCATCCAGTGCCTGGATTAAGGGCTCAGCCATTGGGAATCCAAGCCTTACTTAGGTCAACAAGGCTGGGGCAAACAGTCAGCTGGAAATGATTTTGCTGGGGTGGAATAACATTGAGTACAGATGAGAGATTTCAGAGACTTCACCCATCATTGCCCACCATATATATGCACATTTGGCAAGAGCTTCAAGACTGAAAAACCAGTTGGAGTAGAGTACATAGCAGGGCAGAAAATAAATGAATATGTATTCCAGAGAGATGGCTCTCTATGCTACTTTTAAATCTGTTTAATGCATCATTTCATTTGCTGTCTAACTTTTTTTCAAAAAAATTAAAATGTACATGAAGTGTCAGATTTTAAAAAAATCTAATACATTTTACTATTCAGTGTGATTTACTGGATTACAGTAGGGATTGCATAAGGCCCTTTATCTTGAAGTGATTCTCAGGGACGAAAGTTTTGTTTCAGAACCCATCACCAGCAATTTAAGTTCAGTATTGAACATGCAAGAAAACTTTGCAGGGGCTCCATGCGATCTGCCTCTGTTTTAACTCTGCACCTGTCTGACTACTCTTGACTTCTGCAGGCAGTTATGCAAATGATGAGGAAGCATGAGTGAGCCATATTACCACCATAATGTGGGGAGAAGATACTTGCATTTCTTCCTCTGTGGTGAGACAAATGCAGAAATAGTTCATATGCATCTTTTCTGAGGTGTGATGCAGGTTGCCCCTACACATGTAGCAGCAGAAGCAGGCAATGATAAAGCACTTGTTCACTTCCTCCCATGATTTTTCTGGGAACTATATTTCACTACATTTTCTTAAGAACTGTAAATGTGAATGGTATAGAACAAAGTTGGGGAATCTGCAACCCTTCAGATGTTGGGCTCCCAACTTCCATCAGCCCCAACTGATGCCTGAGAATGATGGACATTGTAATCCAACAGTATCTGGCGAGTGACCTCCCTTGATACAGGCCTTTGAGAACCCCCTTTGGGCTGCAGAAGCCGCTAATGCTGTTTCCTTTTATTTTTGTGGACACACCCTTCCTCCTCAATAATGGGAAGACATTATAGTAAAAGGAGCTTTTTCTTGAAGTGCTGCATTACACCACAGTGCCAGGCTTGCTAGGGCATCCAAGAAGCTGCACCTCTTAATTATTTAATGGATTGTACAATCTTGCACGGTCTGGGGTGGGGCAGGGCATATGCTTCTTGCGGTTGTATCATCTGTTTCGATCCTCAGTTGACTGCGGAGGGTATGTGTTTATCTGCGTGTTTGTATGTGTGTGCAGGCCATGATGGAGGAAAGGATAGGGTTGTGGCCTAGCAGGGAAAGGGGCAAATGGTGTGGCTCAGGCAACTGTGAGGGGAAAATGAAAAAAGAAGAGAGGACTGCAAAGGGCAGTTGGACCTGTAGGCAGTTCTGGGCAACTGTATCTAGGATCTTAGAACAAACAAAGGCAAAAAGCTGCAGGCTGCAGTGGAATTTCCTGGCATTGACTGTCAAGGGCTGGAACCGAGCCTTAAAGGAGCAAAGTCCATTTTTTAAACAATGCAGGCCATAAGAAAGTCAAGTTTACCTGAGTTTGGAGTGAAATACTGTAATGAATCAGATTCTGGGTCTTGCATTGCAGCAAGGGTTCTAAGGTGAGAGATGTCTGGAGAGCATGTTAATTTCCGGACCAAAACATACATCTCTTTGTGAAAGAGGTTGTGAAAGAATAACACTGTTTTATTTATTTTTAAAGGTTAGACACATCATCTTGCTTTGGGTGGCACCGGCTTCCTCTGTGAGTTTAGGAGAGCTAGTCTATGTGTAGCCTTGGTGCCATGCAGAGTTAGCTGTGGCCTGAACCTATCACGTTTACTGGGTTGAAGCAAGCCTAACTGATTAGTTATTAAGCTACAATCTTTTTCTACAAAGTACGCCCCAACTTATTTCAGAGGAACCTGCTCTTGTGTAAATATGCATAGGATTGCAACTGGTCTAGACCTAACTTGGACCATTCCCCAGGTTGAAATGTGGATACATGGAGAGCACATTTTCCTAGACTGGGAATGTGTGCACCTTGCTGACCTGGAGGCTTTGTCCAGTGGGTGGGCCAACTAAAGGAGTTCATCTCTCATTCTCAGGTCCTCATCTTTTTAGGTTCACTTCTGTAGTCTTCCCATTTTATGCCATTCTCAGTCCCTTACCTCTGTGGATTCAGCCTCTTGTGGCAATGGAAGAAAGTGTGGAGATTCCAAATACAGTGGTACCTTGGGTTAAGTACTTAATTCGTTCCGGAGGTCCGTTCTTAACCTGAAACTGTTCTTAACCTGAAGCACCACTTTAGCTAATGGGGCTTCCTGCCGCCGCTGTGCCGCTGCACGATTTCTGTTCTCATCCTGAAGCAAAGTTCTTAACCCGAGGTAATATTTCTGGATTAGCGGAGTCTGTAACCTGAAGCGTATGTAACCCGAGGTACCACTGTACTAAAAGGCACATATCTCAAATGTGCAAATTAGCTTACACATACTTTTACTATTTGCTTGTACCCTCCCCTTTATACCTTTGTTAGTGGCAATTGATAGGCTGAAAGAATATAAAGGGCATACTCTCTTCCCATTTATATATTAAAAATGTCTGGTTGGCTGCAGGTGATTCTGAGTCACTATAGTTGAATGGCGATTTACAGGCTTGGCACACATTGTGACCAGGCTTCTTTAAGCATTTACTTTAGACTGGCTTAGGTGGGAGGGTCTGACTGAAGGCAGGGGTAGCAGGCAGCAAGAAGCTCAAGACTAGAAAGCAAGTATTTACCACAGTGGGGCCCTGAACTTCGCTTGGATTTCAGGCTATGCCACCAGTCATCAAAATTCAAAACCTGCCGTGATGTTGTCAGCCTTTCATTTGCTCATATTAAACTTAGTTAAAAATTAATGGGGTCGTGGGAAATCAATGTAAGTAGGCATGGACTATGTCAGTGGGTTTTAAAAGCAAACAAACTTGGAATAAATTCAATAGGTTTTCACAAGAAAAAGACTGCCTGCCATGTTAAAATTCTAGCTGCCTTCACTTTGAATATGTAATTGCTTTTGGCAAAGAAAACATGTGTTTAAAAGAAACATAGCTGATTTTCCACCCCCTGCTCTGAAGGTTGTGTAACAGAACGGGATTCTTGATGGAGTAAACACACACCTCGTGCCAGCATTTCTAGCATGCCATTTGCCAAGTTGCATCCTTGGGGTGCTCAGAGTGTTAGCAATGGGGAATCACAGGAGCAGGCCCTCACACTTGTCTCTGCAGCAGTGCAAGGCTCATTTTTTATTTATCCATTTAGACGTGAAAATGTCCAAGAACCCAAACTGATTTTTCTTTAAATGACACACGTGTGTGTGTGTGTGTGTGTGTGTAAGGGAAGTTGGATTCCCTCTGGAATTTGCTATCCCATGCAATCTGTTCCACAACACTTCGCAGCTTAAACCAGCCTTGTTCCATGAAATGTGCTTCGCCCCTCCGCCCATCCTCTCAAAAACCATGTCCTCTGACCCAGGAACATTATTTCCTTTTGTTCCTAAAGGAAACATGCTGCCCTAGGACTGCTGAGTACAGCTCCCACAGAGAGTGCTGGAAGTTGCCCTAAAATAGCATATGGGCCTCCTGCAATGAAAACAAAGCCAGTATTAATTCCAGTTTGAGAGGAGCCACTCCTGCGGGGCAGGCTGGACTTTGCTACTAGCCACACAGATGGCTAAAGAGAAGCCAGTGTAGCAGAGACAGTTCAACATTGCATGCTGGAAAAAAGGCCCACAGTTCCCAGTGGTAATATGAACCTTAAACCTATGGCCTACTGATAGACCCCAAGCCCATCCCCTCAGTCAACATGTGGCAAAGCGTCTCTTGGCTACTTGTTTCTGCTGCTTTTGCACCAACACCCACCCCTTACCTTCCCTCCTACCTGCCAGGGCTAGAAAAACATCTTTTAAAATATGACCTTGAACTCTGATAGAGTGGTACCTTGTTACTCGAACGGCTTGGCTCCCAAACAAATTGGCTCCCGAACACCGCAAACCCAGAAGTAAGTGTTCTGGTTTGCGAATGTTTTTCAGAAGCCGAACATCTGACGTGGCTTCTGCTTGGGTGCAGGAAGCTCCTGCAGCTCCTGCGGCCGATCGGAAGCCGCGCCTCAGTTTTCGAACGGTTTCAGGAGTTAAATGGACTCCTGCAATGGATTAAGTTCAAGAACCGAGGTACCACTGTAATGTATTTTCTTGCTGGATGGAGGACAGAGAGGGTTGTGTGTGTTGAAATTGGCCTACTGTGCAAAGATAAAATTTACACTAAGTGCTCTGCCTGCTTTTGCCTCCGGTCTCACTGCCTGCCACTGGTGTTTTTTGTTGTTGTTGTTGTTATTATTACTTGGAAGATTGTCCAGAATGGAATGCAGGCCTTGGACTGAGAAAAGTTCCCCACCCCTGTGTTACCTTGGCTTAGCTCAGCGTGGTGTGGGAGTAAACAGGACTTGGGTGCAGCAAAGCACTGTCGGGTTCAAATACATTGCAAGGAAAATCTATATTTTTACAAGTTCTGTTCATTCAGGAATAAACTGGGTAGGGAAGTTAGAAATCATTCCCCGCATACTTCCCCACTTGCAGTGGTGGCTGTTAAGAGTCCCTGCATTTAAACCTACATGCCAAGCAGGAAACTTTACCCTGGGATGCAGCAGCATTGTGTTGCCTCAGTGTGTTTTTTGTTTTTTTTCTTCAAAAAATGGGAAAGGAATTGATTCTTTTTCAACTTAGTAACAGAAACCATTATTCCGCCTGTGACCAATAACTATATTACCTTTTGACACTATAAAGACATATAGGAAAGGGATTGTTATGCATAATGAGAGGTCAATTTACCTTTATCAGCCTGTTTCTTTGATTCTGAGGGAGAGTCAACATAAGTGTATATGATTATACATCACCTTGCAGAACCCAAGCACAATTTATGGAACTGACCATATTGATGGTTAGAGGTGCTGGGTGTCGGATATCAATCTTACGCATTATGCCCTCTGGTGGTTTCTGGAAGAAAATGGAAGATAGTGTTCATCATGTTTGGTTGTATATTGAAACATTTTATGATTTTATAATTTAAATGAGTCTGCTTTGGTACAACGTAAGACATTTATTGAAAGTATATTATTGGAAGTAAAAAAAGAATTACCAGTAGGTTGTATCCAATAATTGTCACACTCCATTATTGCCTTTAATTTCAGTGGGTTCTTAACTTAAACCCATTAATTTCAGTGTGCCTGCTTTGAGTATATCTAACATTTGATACAGCTGGTTACTGCCAAATACAACTAGTTGTATTTGATTGTACATTCATTCTCAGTGGAGAGCAAAGATCCTTATTCCTCTTATGAGACCCAGTAGATCTCAGAGCAGTCTTATTTTCATCTATTTGAAATAAATTCCCCTGTGTTTCGGTTCAAATACAGTTCACCTGTCCCATTTCAGAGACATGGGGCTAGCTGGGAAGTGGAGGAAGAGAAAGAGAAAGATGGCCATGTTCTTTCTTAGTCTCGAAGGCATTTTTTAAGGTGGCAGAGGCTTGAGAGAGGGATAGTTGTGTCACTTATCCCCCATTTGTGTTGCAAAAGGCCATGTCCAGTAGGCACCTATGACTTGTGCAGTTGCATTCAGTATGGTGATAGACATGGTCTGTCCACAAAGTGTGGCTTTTTAAACATATAAGGTATTTTGCTTCAGATTACTGGGAAAATGAGGGCAGGATCCTGCACAAGTAAAAAAGAAACAGCTGTATGCTTCTTTTGTGGACAAAAAGTGATGATATGGACAAGCTCTAGCTGCCTGCAGTAGTTCCTGCTATGAAACCTCTGTGCATCCAATGTATAGTGTCTGTTCAGTCACTGCACTGCTTTTGTGTTCAATAGATAGATGTCAGCTGAAAACAAAGGGAGCAACGCAAGTGCTTCTTTTATGTGAAATTATATAGAATCCTGCTGCTTAAAACAAGAAAGAAAAGAAAAGAGCCATTTAGCTACATTCACTTTGATAGGCACTGTGTATAAGCATTTTAACAGTGCGGTAAACTGTGTACTGATCCCTTTATGGGAGTGCTTCCTCTACCTTTGTGGTGGTAGGTGGCTAATCAGTCGTCCTCCAGATATTGCTGGACTGACATTCCTATCAAACCTGACCAGCATGGCCCAGTGGTCAGAGGTGATGGGCTTTATAGTTCAGCAACATCCTGAGGGCGACGGGTAAGCCAGCCATGCTGTAGTGTAGAGCAGTGTTTTTCAACCAGTGTGCCGTGGCACCCTGGGGTGCCTTGAATGATGGTTAGGGGTGCCACAGTCAACAGTGGCCTCTATCCTTCTTTCTTTCCCTCCCTCTTCTGATGCCCTCTTGAGTTTCTGCCTTCTAAAGGCTTGCACAGCTGTTCGTTGTGGCAGTCCCACTGCTGCCTCATGTTCACCTTTGGCCAGTCTCTGTTGGGCCACTGAGGCTGGGGGCATCCTCTGCCCAGGTCCCTGTGGGGCAGCATGAGGAGGCACATCTCTTTGGAGCACGGGGGAGCAGTGGCTGCCCAAGGACACCCAAGGAGACAGGGGAGGAGGCTGAGAGACTATTCCATGAGGGAGGATGTTCAAAAAAGGGTGAAATGCTGCCAGCTCTGCAGGCAAGGGGTGACATAACTGGGCTCCTGAGCCTCACAGGGGTGTCGCAGAAAGAAAGTAGTTGGTCAAGGGAGCCGTGGACTCAAAAAGTTTGAAAACCTCTGGTGTGTAGAGGATTTGCCATGGGAACTGGAACTGGGCTGACATTTCCACGTTCAGAGATATGTGCTTTCCACAGTTTTGTTGCAGAGTTCAGGTGCTGCTGTGCCTTCCCTCCAGCATTGGCGTCTGGCTTGCCAATCAACTGCCTTTTTAAACCGCCCTTGTCTTTTCGTTGATGGGCTGCCCATTGATTTCCCTCTGATGTATACAGAGGGCTCTTCAAAGCAGCTGAGCAACAATTTTGCTGGGTCCTCTCAAAACTATGTGGCGCTAGGAAGGTGGAGAGTATAGGGAGAGGGAAGCACTTTTGTTTTTAGCAACAAGCACTGTTAATTTTGGTTCCCTGGAGGATTAATTTCAGGATCTGGTTTAGTTGGTGGTTGGGGCTGTTGTAGCAACAGAGCGGGGAGGGGAGCTTGACTGAGAACCATCCTCTCACTGGCACTGCTGCATCTTTATTCAGAAGTAAGTCCCACTCATTTTAGTAGTGTTTACTCCAAAGTAAGTGTGCATGGAATCACAGCCCTGGTGTTGGACAATGCAATATACTGCACCCCCCACTCTGTCTCTGAGCAGTCCCCTTCCCTTCCTCTGGAAAGGATAGGAATGAGGCTTCCTATTTATTAATAGTGACAAATGTGCTTGGATTTCAAAATGGAAGGCAGGGAGACTTGTGTAAATCTGTCCACGGCTTGCTGTAAGGAAGGAACAGAAATGTGGCTGAAAAACTGGTCCCTGGCTCTGCTGCAAGTTAGTGGCACATCCTGGAATTACATTTGCATCCATTTCTGGTCCATTCAGATTATGGTAAATCATTGGTTTCACGGCTGTTCATAATGTGTATTCCTGCTCTTGGTGTGTGCTAAATGTTCCTCTTGTTAAAAAGCAAGGGCTCCCATCTCTGCCAGCGTGGATTGGTGGACCCAGGCAGCTCATTTCCAGCAGGTTCTGCTACATTTATTTAATATATTTATATCTTGACTTTCATGGGCGCCAACTTGGGGCCCAGGCCTTGTGGGGCCTCGGAGATCATGCCCGAGTCCTCGCGAGACCTCCCAACGTGACTTCCGGTTTGTACCGGAAGTTGCATCAGAGCCCCCAGGCCTCCTGGGCCTCCTATAGTTGGCACCTATGCTGCCTTGACATCATTTGATGTCAAGGAGTGTCTCCACCCCCATTGTTCAACCCAGATGCTGAGGTCCAGCGCCGAGGGCCTTCTGGCGGTTCCCTCACTGCGAGAAGCGAAGTTACAGGGTAACAGGCAGAGGCCCTTCTCGGTAGTGGCGCCCACCCTGTGGAACACCCTCCCATCAGATGTCAAGGAAATAAACAACTACCTGACGTTTGTTGTAATGTATTTTTAATCTTCTGTTGGAAGCCGCCCAGAGTGGTTTGGGAAACAAAGCCAGATGGGTGGGGTATAAATAATTTATTATTATTATTATTAAATTATTAAGGTGGCTCATGTAAAACTATCAAATCATGTTTAAAAGTTATTTTTTAAAAAATGCATTTAAAAAAGCCAATAGAGCCAAACACACCAAGACTACATCAGAGAAAGGGAGCAATTTAGAGGCAGCAATCTTTAGGAAAATGCCCAAGAGAAATGTTTTTAATGTGCTTGCCATATAAATGAGAGTGGAGACGTGCTAACTCTGTTTCTTTGGGAAGTGAATTCCAAAGGTGGGATGTGAAAAGTAAAAAGGCCCTGTTCATGGTCACCAGCCACCTCAACTCTAAAGAGGTGGGAATATGAAAGCTATGTCCTCATAAACTCTAGCAAGGAAATCTCCATCCCTGTCAATACATTCCTAATCACATAATCAGAATCCTGTGTATTAAGCAACAATTACATGTCTCCCTGTTTTGGTTATGAGTCACTATCTTATTTCTAGAACTCTTGCCTCTTTACTCTTCCACCATCAGTTTTCTTATGCCCAAGATTTCTCTTCATCAGTGTGCATTTTTCTGAGGTGTCCGTTTATCAGTGAATCTTCTCCCTTTATCATCTGTTTCCTTCCATTTGTCAGTATCTTCAAGAAGTATTTAAAGACTAATCTTTTGCTCAGGCCTAAGTTGTGTGACTCACTTCCTCGGTTTTCCTCTTAAGCAGCCAATTCTGTGACAAAATAAAGGGCACTAATGATTATGCACTTAAAACAGACAGGAGGGATTTGTGGACAACTTCTGCTCTCAAGCTATTTAAGAAGAGGCATCACACAAGGAGAGCAGAAGTTGTTCACAAGTCCCTCCTGTCTGTTTAAGTGCATAATCATTAGTGCCCTTTATTTTGTCACATAATTTACTTTGCTTCTAGGGAAATGTTGAAGCCTTCATTCCCTGGGAGCAAGGGGGCGGGGCTGGAGTCAGGGTGGGCGGGACTGAAGCTCAAAGTGGGCAGGGCCAGAGCAAGAGGCCCCCCTCTTCTTTCTCCCCCCTCCTCCTCTTCCTCTCACTTCTCTTTCCCTCACTACAGAAAATCTCCCCACTCCATCCAAAAGCAATTAGGCTTGAGGGAAGGGGAGAAATTACCAATTCATGCAAATTTATATCCTGACTTTCACAGTCATTTTGCATCAGAATGCACAGCAGGTTATTTCAGCTTGTTTTTTGATATTGTCTTTCCTCCCTACCCAGCAGCAGCACACAGTAGTCCTGCATTAGGGCTTCAGGTGCAAGAAATTAGCTTTCCTTGTGAAAGTGACTGGAGTGAGGCTGGGTTTAGCAAAGTTAGTCCAGATCGAAAAGGGTTGTGTTCCTGAGCCTCACTCTTGACACTTCACTGAAAGACGCTAGTCCTTTTTTATTGTTCTTCTCATCTCAATAACTGTTGAAGTGGCTTCTGTAAATCAATGGTGCAAAGTACTTTTAGAATGAAAGGAGCTTTATTTAAGTTGATGATGTTCTATGCAGTGGTGTTTCCATCAATCACCCCCTCAGAGAGCTGTCTTGGAGGCTGACTTCCCAATATAAACACAACGGAGCCAACTGTCTCTCTTGAGGATTCTATAGCACTCTCTGTAAGATGATATTATTGAATACACAGAGGATCTTCTCTCTCTCTCCCTCTCTCTACACACACACACACAGGCTTTGTCATTAGCTAAACAGTTCCCTAAAATATGCTTGGTTGAGGCCAGAGATAATTCTCCTTAAACTCTGCAGATTGTGAAATAAAATCCTTTTTACTGACCAAATGCATTTTTCCTTAGCTGTGGGTTTAAAATAGAGATCAGCAACTAGAAGAACCCAGGGCCACATCTGAGGCCTCCAGAGATAACACAGAGACCAGAGCCATAGCTCGGTGGTAGAGCATACAGAAGGAGCCCGCCATTAAATCCTGGAGAGCTGATGCCAGTTGCCAGTGCTGAGCCAAATGAGCCAATGGCCTGTCTTGGTATAAGGTCACTTCCTGTATTTCTAGAAGACAATTGGAGGCAACCACACACTCCCAAGGAACAGGATGATTCCCTGGCAATTTCTTTCAACCAAAGCCCTGTAATTTTACTCCAACTACAGACAAACTATACGTTTAAAGCACATTTGAAGCACATTTTCTGCCTCAAAGAATTCTGGGCACTGTAGTTTGTTAATGGGTTGCTGGGACTTGTAACTCCATGAGGTGTAAACTTTACAGCCCAGAATTCTTTGAGGGGGGAAATGCATTTTAAAGGTATAGTGTGTACACATGAATGCCTCCTATTAAAACATAGGGATAACAAATGTGAAAAGGTCCTCCTCGCTCAGTGTGTATTTCTCCCAAGCTGCTATAAGATTGGTCAGGCTTGTGTGTGTGTTTGCTTTCCAAACTGTTTAATATTCAGTTAAGCTGTCTAGGAACCATGCATTTTAGGCATTGGAAGCCATATAAAAATCAGGTGGCTTGAGTCTGAGGTTCCTTTCTTTCCCACAAGTGTCTTGATAATAGAGGAATTTATTTAGACTTCAGGTTTGTGCCTGTCAATGGCAGAAGTCTTTCCTCAAATATTTGGTCTTAAACCTGCAGAGAACATGTTTGCTCTTCATAGAACAAGTCATGCAGACCTTGTTCAGGCAAACTTCCTAATGTCATCAGATGCAGTTTGGCAGAGTTTTAAAAAACCAACCAAAAAGTCCAACGGCATCTTAAAGATGAACAGATTAATTGTGGGATAAAGATTATAATAACCAGGAGTCTTTGGCAACTGTTTGCTTTCTGTGGATCTCTCAATAAATCTCTGTAGAACAGGGACAGTAAAGTCTAAGTGAGGGAGAAATGTGGGCAAATCTTACTTTTTTTTTGGGTGGGAGGGAAATCATGGTCTTCTGATTGAGGGCAGATTTCCATGACCTTTTCCTCCACCTCCCTGTTGGCTCATTCAAATAGTTTACAAAGCCGTCATGGGTTAAAAGGCAAGCCCTAATAATGTTTGCATGAGTTAGTCTTGTATTTGAGAGCAAGGAAGTGTGGTTTGTGGCTTTTGTTTGTTGGTAAGTGTGCAGGCTTATTTTTAAACATCCCTGCATATTAGTCCATGAGTAGAGCTGCTATCAGCTTTGTTTTTAACTCTGTGGAGATACTTAAGGGTTTTAGAACCACATGTCTATTGTCTTTGCAAACAGTTATTTTTGTCTGTTGTTATCTGATGTAGACACTTTCTTAGTCATACTGAATTTGCAGAGTGCTCATCATAAATATATGACCTTAGGCATGTTTCAAGACTTGACTAACAGTTACCTAACATTTTTATTAAGGATTTTTAAATGTTACTATTCGAAAGAAGCCCAGAGACCAGGGGTAAACACATTTTTTAGAATTGTTATTTATTATTGTGGCTTGTTACTATGTTTTTTTGAGATCATGGGTGCTGTACAGAGAATGATTAAATTGGTTAGTTTGTTGTTGTTTTAACCATTTTTGTTGGGGTTTGATGTTTTGAAATTGTTGTTTTAAAGGTTTAAATTATGCTTGAGCTGCCTATAAGGTAAGGTAAGTTAAGAATATGATGAATAGATGAAGAAATATTTTCTTTAACATTCTGTTGACTTACTTGTCCTGCTATCCTTTTTAAAAACACCCTCCAATAAAACTATATACTGGAATGCATTAGGCATATCTTGCAATAAATATTTCTACTTAGGGTTGCCATATGTCTGGAATTTCCTGGACATACCTGGAATACTGCAGTTGGAAGCAGTGTCCGGGTGGAAATTGGCAAAATGTCCTGGAAAATCTGGATGTATGGCAACCCTAAGTAGAAATATTTATTGCAAGATATGCCTAATGCATTCCAAAATAGCTCAACAACTTTTGTCTCTAATTTTTTTGAAATATGGCAACCTTATTTCTCCTTCAACCACAGTTTTAAGCCTTTGGTCAGGTTCACACACAACGTGAAACCTTTTTGGGCACAGAAACACATTTGAAATTGAAGAAATTGCTGTTGGCATCACAAAATACCCATTTCACAAAGGAAAAAATTGTGATGCTTTCCCTCAAAAAGAAAACCAGACAAAACATTGACACCCTTGCCAAAAACAAATATAACACAGGCTGAATGTGCAGGCAGCCTCTCCCCCCCCCCCCCGAAAAAGAGCTTTCACTTTTGGGGTTGGTAATGCTTGGTTTGTGCAATTTTTGTTGACTTACGTTTCCGTTGAAATGTAAGGATTGCTTGGCCTTTGTTTCCTAAGGTCCTGTTTAGTGTTTAGATCTAAACTCAGGATAGGTTAAAGCAGAAATAGCTTCAGGACCTACTTTCTTTGTTCCTGTACAGGTTGAGACAAGTGTATCTGGCAACAAGTGTGTGACTCAATAGATGTATATAGTCTGTAATTATATGATTGTGTGAGCAAATGGCTTTGCAGAGCATATGCATGCTTGACATTACTTGGGGAGGAGCCCCCAAAGTGGGTGTAATGTATGTGACTGGAGAGTTAGAGCAGTTGAGAGAGGGCTGGGCCCTACCCTTGTAACAGGCTTTGTGTATGTGGCTTGGAAGAATCACTTTATCTCACTGCCTAATGTTCATTGTGAGTTACAAAGATGCTTAAAAATATATGTGTATGCATATTTGCTGTATAAATGGGTGGACAAAAGGTAGATTGGAATCCAGTGGTAAATCTTGTGGGATAACCAGCCTCTTAGAACCAACATGCTCCAGTCTAATTAGCACATGAAGGGGTTAATACCATAGAGTGAGCTGTCCTGCCAGGCTTAGCTAGGTCAATTCTCTAACCCCCTCACCTTGAGTGGAAGGTAATCAAACCTGTTGTTCCCCTTCAGTCTACCTGAGAAGCTCAGCATGGAAGGTGATATGAGCTGTTTGCTCCAAGCCATTCTTCTATTCCTATCCTAATAATTTATACTTTCACCACTATAACCAAGCTAAGTTTTACTGCCTGTGTTTTCTGGCTGATATATGGAAAAGCACATGAACCTGACCTTTGAAGAGTTTGTAAATCCTACTTTAACTTACCAAACGCGATCTTTTTCTATGCTAGGGGAAGAGGGGAGCTTTGGGAGGAACTTAGAAGGGCATCTCACTCCCTTTCTGATTCCTTTTCCTTGCTTAGCTGATGAATGAGGACCCCAAAAGACTTACATGCCTGCTTTCATTAGCAGGAAAGCTGACGGTGAGCATGAGGAACTGCGATAATTTCCTTCTCTGTGTATGCATTTGCAAGTAACAAGATGACATTGCCTGCAGGATCTTTGTAGTCTTGCTAATAAAGAACATCTTGAGATGTGTATAAACAGCTCCAGAGAATTCTGCATGTTACGCTTTGCATGGTCTTGTGCAGCTAATAACTCATTATGGTGAATGAGAACAGAATGTCTTAGAATGAAACACAGGCTGTGTAGAAAGAGGGGTGGAACCCAAAGAGTACCCCAAATCTAAACACTGCCTAAGTTTTGTGGAGTTTCATTGGCCTCTGCTTGTCTGGGCACACTAGTGAGGTTTCGTAGCAGTAGGTTGATGTGTGGGCATCTATGTCTTGGCATGCGGTTGGGTTTGCGGGCCTTTGTGATCTCTTTCAACTCTGTGATTCCTTTTTTCTGCAAGCCTGAAGTTGCAGGCAGAGAATGATTTATTAAAATATTTATATACTGCTGTATCAGAAAAATGTTTGCAACAATATAAAAACATAAAACCAAACAATAAAATCATATCAAGTTAATAACAAGTTAAAAGCAAAAAGAAATGAAAAATGGATTGAAATGCTGTGCTGAGGCACAGAAAATTCTGCTTTCGACTCATGGGTCAACCACTATCTTAAGTGTGAGCACTTCTGTTTTTCAGACTGAGCATAAGTTTGATTTGAGGATGAACCACCTTACCCTTTGAAGAGGGAGAGGTGCAGTTTCTCCTAATAGTAGTTCAAGTCTAATTTCCTTTCTCTGTAAGTAAAACAGCTCACTAGGCCTAGATTTGAAAGTTGCCAGTTGCAACCACGTCCCTCTTTTTTACAGCCCTCCTTAAGATATAGCGGCATTCCTTTCCTATGGCTGCTGGAGGAGAATATTATTATATTAGGCATCCATTTCGTATAACTACAAGTGAAGTGCAAATTGAGTTTTTAGTTAATAGGTTCATTGCCGTGTTTCAGTTGATGTAACCAAGCTGTTGTGCCAAGACAGTCTTGTTGCAAAGTTGACTTTGTGGTAGCACCCCTTTATGCCTAGCTGGTGACTTGTCACATAACCAGTGTGCCAGTGCTCATCCCATTTTTTTCTTCAGCTTTACACTTCGTGTTTGAAGTCAGATTTGTGTGCACAGTGATGCAATGCTATGTGAATTAAGGCGTGGCAGGGATGGGGCGGGGCTAGGCTTGATGGAAAGGGGAAATAATGCCTTGGGTGGTTTTAAACTTGCAATCTCCTGTGTTCGGACTGAGGCAATGTGCCTAAAGCTAAAGGGATCTTTGCCTCCTTTCTTCTGATAAGCGGTGACTTGCAGTGGTTTCCTGAACTTTGCCCTTGATTGGATCAACACCATGAGTGCAGTGAAGGATTTTATGTGCTCTGCAAATGTAGGCTAGTACATTTCTATTGAGTGCAAATAAGAGCACACCCTCAAAACCCCACCTTTCCAACTCCCCTTGTTTTAAAGATAAATTTCTAGCCCCCACTGTTGTGAAAATGTATAGGCAGTCATGTTGAATCTAAGAAGTTTGAGGGGTGGGACTAAGCAAGCTTTTCAATTAGTGGGGTGAGGTGTTTGTTTGTTTGTTTGTTTTGCAAAAGCAGAATAAGCAATATGATCATTTGCTGGATCTGCCTAATTCACATAGGTTGCAGAACCCAGATTTCCTTGGAATGGAATGCAGCATACTGGAACACAAAATTCTGGGGTGGGAATTTTAGTGCAGCATATATGCAGCTCTGGAGCTAAATAGTCTGTTCCTGCGAGTTGTGTTGACTTTGCATTTCCAGAGCACTGTAGAAAAGACTGATTCGTTCTTCTTGATGGAAATGAAAAGAATATGCTAGCAGTGAAGTGGGATGGTCTGTATAGCTTGTTTAATTTCCAGTAGTACTTTCCTTGGGTTGCTGATTTAAATGCAAGAACAGTCTCGTTGTTCAATGGGATGCTATTCCTGGCCAGGGCCAGTGGAGACAGCAATGATTGTTCTATGACTCACTGGCCATCCGTCCTCCATAAATCAGCATGCTTCATAAACCTCCTGCTGTTCTCCGACTACAGCACTAAAATCGATGGGAGAGCCCTCTTTTAGCACCTCTTCACAATCTTGTTTGCTTTACTAGCAGTGCTATGCAAGATGGGGATGGGACTAACAATATCCCATGTAGCTTTAAGAGCTTCATGGAAGAACATGTGATAATGCACATTGGCCAATAGACCAGTTCAATGAGCATTAATCAGAACCCAAAAACTTCAAATTCTGGTTATTATGTACACACAGAAGTCTAGTCAAGCTGCCCATATATTTTAAGCATGTTGGATCAGAGTCATGCATAGCTAAATGCTGTCCCTCACTGGGAGAGAAAATATGAGAACATGGTTAATGTGCAGTTGAGTGCAGCTTTAAAATGGAAATATAATACTTTGAAGCAGCTGGTAGGCATTTACTTTTGGGTGTCTTGTTCCATAGTTAACATGATGCTTCCAGCTTCTTCCAGCTGTGACATGTCCATACAAGGGTTGAAAGAACTGATTCATGCACTATGATGGTACATCTCATCATAGATGTGGCCTCTGCTGCACTGATCTGGAATCAGCCCAGCAAACTGCAATCCTTCTCAGCATTCTGCAGGGGCGAGGAGAGGTACAGACTCTTGTTCAGAAAAAGGTCAACCAACCAAAATGATCCAAGGAGATGAAACAATTGCCCTGTGCAGAAAGGTTGCAGTGCTTGGAACTTTTTGCTTAATAGAAAACTTCTGTCAGGGCTGAACTCGCAGCCATTTCTCCTGCTAACCACAAGAAGAGCCACAGGCCTATCTAGCTTAACATTCTGTTTCTCAACAGTAGCCAACTAGATGCCAATTGGAAGCGTAGAAACAGGACACTCACCACCATAGCAATCTCCCTCTTGTGTTCCCAGAAGCTGGTTTTCAGAGATTTACTGCCTCTGGTACTGGATGTAATATACAGGCATCGCTACTTGCAGCCATTGATAGTCTTATCCTCAGTGAATTTATCTAATCTCCTTCGAAGGCCATCCAAGTCGGTGACCCTCAATGTGCGTTGATCTGTCCTAAATCCATCACCATTCAGCTTCACTGAATGACCCTGGGTTTCTAAGATTATGAGCGGAAATTTTGCATCCTTCTGGGACTGGGACGTGCATTTATCCATCCTGTATGAAGGTAATGGAAGTCATCCTTGCACTGCGTATGTACCTCCAGGGAGTAGAGGGCAATTCAATCATAATTGTATCCACGAAGAGCTGGGTTTGTGAGAGGTTTGTAGACCGGATGGCAACTTGCCTTCTGAGATGAAGGTTATAGGCGCCACCCATAGTTTAGATAGCCTGTTAGATTGTGCAGAGGAGGAAATCAGTGTTTGTGTGAGCAGGTCTGCACCAATGAGAAGGAGAACTGTAGTTGTGCAGAACTGGAAGGTAACATTGAAGACTGCAACTTCTAAGGTGGTAGCTTTCTCTGAAATGCCACCCTGTTCCATGTGCAGGGTGAGTTAGTTAAGTGAAACTGAGCTGTCTCTATGTGTAGATGAGATGGTTTAGATGAGATGGTTACACAGGGAGAAAGATTAAGGTGTTTGGGGCATTGGGGAATGTTTTGGGATAAGCTGGGCCTGTACCACTGAGAGGGGATCCTCTGCTTGAACCAGAATGGAACCAGATGCCTGGTGCTTAACATCAAAAAGGTTGCAGAGCATCTCTTAAACAGACCCTTGGGGGGAAAGCCCACGGAAATGGGAGGGTGTTCATTTCAGGATGAATCATCCCTACAGGGTGAGGATGAACAGGTTTCTGATCATCCAAACAGAGGTGGGGTAGAGCTGGACCATGAGCAAGCAGCAGAACATGAAAGCCAGTCAAAGTGCCAGAGAGGGAAAACTGTAGTTGCTAGGATCCTGTTTTTTTTGGGGGGGGGGGGAGGGAATCATGACAGCAAAGCCAGTTTATTTTTGTAGCAGGTATGTCTGTTTCAATTGTTGATATAATCTGTTCTATCTATAGATAAACAAAAGGATTTTGTTTTTTGTCCTGGGGACAGTAAATCTCTCATCTTATACAAGCAGTATATCCCGAGTGGTGGGGGGGGGGGAGCAGTGGATGAGAGTGGGATCTTTGAGGACAAATGGATGCCTCTGAAGCTCCTTTTTATGTTTTGGCAGAGCTGTGCGGTAATTTCTCATGAAGACTGGGCTGTCAGGAAGCCAAGGAAGGAGCCTTGTTGTTCTCTCCCTTTTACTATCTTGGATGTATGCTGTCATCTCTCAGCTTGTGAACCCTGCTTGCTGCCAGCTATGCTGTCACATATCCTAAGAGAAAAAGAATAAAACTTTCCTTGCATAATTGGGTAAAAGGGACAGACTGAGATGGCTCAGACATGGAAATATTCCCATTCTGGGAATCTCCTCCTGCCCCCAGTGTCATGTACCAATTCCTGAGGAGGTCACATAGCTTCCGAATCATGTGAGGGAGGAAAAAAGGGAAAACTTCTCTGCACCAAACACTTAACTGCACATGAAATCCAGGAGTGGGCTGCTGTTTCTAGCTCTGCGTCATTAGGGGAACCTGAGCAAGATGCTTTCTCATATGGCTGTGCTCTGGGTTTTTGTGGTTTTCCAGCACAATCCAAGGTGCTAGTGAAAACTTATAACAGGGATGGGGGGCCTGTGGCTCTCTGGATGTCCCTGGACTCCCATCAACCCCGGCCAGCTTGGCCAGTTGTCAGGGTTGAGGGGAGTTGTAGTCCAACAACATCAGGAAGACAACAGGTTTCCCCATTTCTGGCTTATGAAATCTTGGATAGCCTGAACCCAGTCTTCCTTGAAGAAGACTTGGCCATATGACCACATACCTGCTAGTATCAGCAGGGAGCAATAGATTGGTAGAGATGTGCCCTGCCACATAGTGATCTTAACACCAGCGGTAATAGTAGGGAAAGGGCTGTAGCTGAGTGGTAAAGCATCTGTTTTGCATGCAGAAGGTTCCTCCAGGGTCAGTCCCTGGAGACCCACTTCTGGTCAGTGTAGACAACAGATGGACCAGTGGTCTGACTGGGTACAAAGCAGCTTCCATTGACCTGTCCTGGAACTGACAGGGTGGGCTTGCAGTATTACCAGCCATGTTTTTCCCCTTAAGTGTTTCTTAAGTTACATCTTGGCAATGCCTGTTAAGAGTGGCGGCTGAATACAGAAGAAAGCCAGTTGACAGTTGCACATTGAGTGTCAAAGGGGGAAAGGGTTTTCTAACGGAAGTCTTCCCTTTTCTTGAATCTTTTCCACAGCCCTGCTAAATTGCGACAATGCGTGACTACTCTGAAAACAAGGAAACATGTGGGACCATCTGTCTCAAATATCTCCTCTTCATCTTCAACTTCTTTTTCTGGGTAAGGAGCCAGCTTTAGCAATTTTGCTGATTTGTGCTGTGAATTTGGGAGTATCCTGGAGCAATGGGGCGATTAGGATAGACTTTTAATGCTCTTCTGCATGATTTAAAGAGAACAGCTAGTCTGCTCCAAAATTAG
Organism: Podarcis tiliguerta; assembly: GCF_965153285.1. Lineage (NCBI taxonomy): Eukaryota > Metazoa > Chordata > Lepidosauria > Squamata > Lacertidae > Podarcis > Podarcis tiliguerta. The sequence goes on from NC_139534.1 coordinate 60,250,565, forward strand.
CAGATAGTTGGAGCTTAGCTTCTAGCTGCTCCTTTATTTCACAAAAAGCACAGCCACATTGAGGTGAGTGCAAGGTTAGAACTTCTCCCTGATAGCTTTCTGAAGATGGGGTGTTGATGGCATAGCCATAGGGGAGCATTCCACTGGGTTATCCCCAGATTGCCTTCTGAAGTGGTAAGTTCCAGGAGGGCTGGAGGCCCTCCACACATAGATAGGCCTTTCTTTATTCTACTCTTCCCATAGCTTCCGTCAAAAGTGACCATTAGAAATCTTCGAAGCAGTGTGATAGGCAAGGATAAGAGTGAAAAGGTGCTTCACTTGAACTTACATCCTCATTGAGATCAGCAGAAGCCCCTCTGCCAAGGGACCCTGAATCAGGCCTTGGGTGAACCACCACTGATGAAGCAATAGGTAGTCCTGCTAGATAATGGTGCCTCATGTTTTTTCTACCCCAGCTGCATTTAACTCATTATCTTCCTTTCTCTCTTAAGCTGGCAGGTGGAGCCGTGATGGCAGTGGGCATCTGGACCCTGGCTGAAAAGAGCGATTACATAAGCCTCCTGCAGTCCAATACATACATGGCAACAGCCTACATCCTGGTGGTGGCAGGCGTTGTGGTCATGATCACTGGCATCTTGGGCTGCTGTGCTACATTCAGGGAGCAGCGGAGCCTCCTGAGAGTGGTGAGTGTTCTTTGAGCAAGTGGGAAGAACTCAGTGTAGGCAGGGATCGACACGGAGAGCCATGGTAAATTGTAGCAGGGAAATAGGGGTTAAGACAGAAAGAGAGAAATGTTTGGGTGGGGAGACCCACCACTAATTCAGTCCTTGGGAAGCTACTGCCAATCAGGGTCTGCAATACTGAACTAGATGGACCAGTGAACATAACCCCTGTTGGATCAGGCCAGTGGTCCATCGAGCCCAGCATCCCAGCCAGATGCTTCTGGGAAGCCCACAAGCGGGATCTAAGCATTCTGCCCACCTGCAGTTTCCAGCAACTAGTGTTCAGAGGCATGGCTAGACTTGTGTAAGGCATCTTCCTGTGTTCCTATGAGATCCTTCATATGCTCCTCTTTCTGACATCAATAGGAATACCTGTGTTGCAGAAAGTGTGTTAGAGTATAATGTGAAAAGTAGGCTTGCTCCAACTAAATGTGTTGGTGGGGCTGGGAAATGGACGCGTTCTCTGCCAGTGCAGCCATGAAAAAGGAAGGTGTGAGGCGGAGGCCTCTTTCGCAGGGACACTGTACAGTAAGGACAAAGAAAGTGCTATGATATTTTTGAAGTGGTATTTCTCATGGCTTGTGATGATACTGGAGCTGACATGGCCTGTAGACCATACCAATCCCTCTTGGCAGGCACACAATGGCCCAGTGTGCGGAAGACTTCTCCCTTTTTGTTTCTGTCTTTCCAAGCCAGCAATTACAGATGAAAAATTTGGTACAGTCCTTTTTTGTTGTTTTGCCACAGAAAACTAATGATTGTCTCTTGGGAACAAAAGAGCCTTTTGTTGCCATTCTCCCCTCCCCTGAGTGGCTGGTTGTGACAGATCTATTGTCGCCTGTCTCTTGGCCTCCGGTTTAGTTAAGCAGCATGCACAACAAACACTTTGTGGCCAGCCAGGCAGAGTTGGCTCAAAGGCTTCTGCCAATCCTGAGCTTAAGCCCATATCCCAGCCTTCGTCAGCTTGGCGCCTTCCCTCCAGCTGCGTTGGACTACAACTCCCATCAGCCCCAGCCACCACCATGGGAATTGTAGTCCAACGCAGCTGGAGGGAAGGCACCAGATTGGCAAGGGCTGCCATACCCCAAGCATATTTTCACAAGTCTAGAGGGCCACTTTGCACCAGGTAACCCCAGTTTCTTTCAATGTCGTAATCTTGATGCTCAGTACAGAACGTCATATGTAAGGATAGTCTTCGTGGATCATCATGATGAATGAAAGTTTGAGAAGTGATGTGTTGGTTGTGTTATTTTATAGCCATAATGATTGAAAGCTAGAAGATATTCCTTTATAATGATGATTGTATGTAGATGGCCCACTGAATTAGAAAGTGTGGGGTCTCTCTCTCTCTCCTCCCCCACCCCTCCAGCTCAGATCATATGACTTCCATAAAACTTTATTTTGTAGGTACTCCAGTAGATGATTCACATAGGATAGTTAACTGATCTTCCTCCCCAGTTGTGGAGTATCATCCCCTCCCTGCCCCAAAGGCAGCTCTCTGACTAAGAGGAACTCTGATGGATTCTGTCCTCCTGCTCCAACCTCGCCTCTTAAAGAAGAAATGTGCTTCTATATACCGTATATTAGAGGTCTTACAGCTGTGCTGTTTTAAATCTGGACTTTTCTATCAGCCCTGATCATTCTGCCATTGGAGAAGTATAGATATAGATATATCTCCTCAGTGGTCTGGCTGTGGGAGGAGGAGTGTACTTTCAAAGGGGACAATGTGAGAACACAAGCACTGGAAATTACAATTTTCCAGCTCCTTAGTTGATTGTTTCCTCTTTCCTTAATGTACAAGCTGGACAAAGGGATGATGTCAGTAGCTCTACCTGACTTGTCTCCAAAAAGAAAGAAAGAAAGCAGTCTCTTGGGTTAAGGTGTGTTTCTGTTCAATTTCAGTCTCCCATTTTGGTTAGCCAGAGCGCTTCTAGGTTATTCATTCTCATGGTATGAAAGGGATACCTTGTCCAAGCATGCAGTTGGTCTGAGGCTTCAGCAACACTTGGTGGGGTGAGTGAATGGCTGATGCGGTGTGCTCTCAGACTGAAGACTGCCTGGCAGAGAAACCCTTCTAACTTTTACTGTTCAGTTAAATAACATTTATGCTATGACCTTCACTAGTGTGTATTTCCAGGGCAGCTAGCAAAGGAAGTAAATAAGAAAATTAAATCCCTCAGATGAAAGATTGAAAGGCAGTTATTAAGGAGCATAAAAAACACACGCTGGTCTTTAAATAAACTTTTCAAGAGCAGCATAGAACTTCATAGGTTTTCCAACGGTTGGAAACACTCTGTGAGATAGGGCACCACAACTGAGAAGATCCTTGCCTAGCCACTACCCGCCTTAACTCCAATGGCAGGGGATTTGCAAGATGGTCTTTGGGTGTCCTAAGTCAGGGTTTGCCTGCATGGTGCTGCAGAAGTCTCCCTTGGGACTTGCAGGGATCCTGCTGGCTGCTGAAATGGGCTTGTAAAAAGTAGTCTATTACAGCCAATAGAAGAGGTTGTGGTGTATGTAGCACCCGTGTCACTAAAACTGCAATACCAAAAACCACATTGTCAGTAATTGTGTGTGGCTAAGTACCATAATGGCGGGGCTGATACTTGTATACAAGGAGTTTCCAAGCAAATACATTTCAGATTTCTCCCATTGTATTCATTCTAATTCTGTTGCTGACGGTACATGTACAGCTCAGACTGTCATAAGCTTAGTGATGTAATGTGTCATGAGTTCTGAACGATCCAAGCCTTGCTCAAGTTCTGGGTTGGTTGTCAGGGAAATGGTCCGCTTTAGGGGTCTCTGAGCAATTTGGGCAGGGAAACTCTTCTGTGTTGCACCCTGTGCCTGGTTTTATTCTTTGACGGTTCAGTCCAAAGTTCTGGAAGCTGCCCCTGTGCTGCTGCTGCAGGCATGTTCCTGACTCTTGCCCACTTGGGAGAGCCCTCCCTGCAAGAAGCCCAGCTATTCTGAAACCCTCCCTGCCCTCACCAAGGAAGCATTCCACTGCCCCCTAACAAGCTTGTGATGAGCTCCTAATGATGTCGCTTTGGAGGGCTTGCATTTCAAGACAAGTGGCGTTGGCAGGAGAGAAGTAGGAACCATCCAGGGATGAACCGAGGATCAGTCACTCGTGCTTTGCATGCAGGAATATTCGAGGCTCAATCCCTGGTATTTCCAGTTAAAAGCGTTGCAGGTAGCAGGAGTACGAAAGGCGCCTGTGGAGATCCGTTGCATATCTGAGTAGACCATGCTAGGCTGGGTGGACTTGAGTCAGCGTAAGGCAGCTTCATCTGTTAACTACACTGGTTTTTGTTGCTGAATCTACTGAACCCAACATTTCATCTCTAGCTGTGCCACTGGATCCCAGCAAGTTACTTTCCCCATTCCGTGCTGCCCATTCTCTGGGCTTTCAAGCGTTGGCACCCACCTCTGCTTGTTTTGCCAGTCTATGTTTCTTACGGGGGGAGTGGAATCGATTTGTTAGCTTTGAGCATTTCCTCAAAGATTTTCATAGGGCTGCCTTTCACCAGTGGTGACATTATGCTCTGGTCTATTCTAACACATGTCATGTTGCTTTTTTTTGCAGTATTTTATATTGCTGCTGTGCATCTTCCTGCTTGAGGTAATTGCTGGAATCCTGGCCTATATCTACTACCAGCAGGTAAGCAGCCACTAATAACTAGCAAAGAGCCCCTCAGTTTGACAGACTACATTTTCCAGGGTTCTCACACCATTGCCTTTCACTTCTCACAAGTGTCCTGGTGTTTGCCATAAAAAAGCATGCACATGTTTGTTTGTTTGTTTGTTTTTTACACTTATATACTACCTTCTCCTTCAAGGGGGTGTACAAGGTTCTCCCCATTTTATCCTCACAACAACCCAGTGAGCTTCATGGCTGAGCGGGGATTTGAACTCCTCATCGCTATGTCACACTGGTTCTCCTTTTGCTCTGCACAGCCCCACCTGTCATTCTGCTGTGGTTTCCCTTCATACTCCCATGCCCAATCCCAGCCAGCCCTATAGTGACAGCGGTGGCAACATCACAGGTGAAAGAAGCCTGCTGCGGGAAGAGGCTCTTCAAATCCCTATGAACATGTCTGTTGCAGAGATGAGTGATGCCCCAGACCAAGGCCACTGTGGCCAATAAACCGATACCCTGAAGTGATGGGGTGAGGGTGGGTCTACAAGAGATATCTAAGTGTCCTAGAATAGCAGGCCCGTATTGTGTGACTGCTGAGAGTTCAATTTAAAGGTGTGTTATGAGCCCATCTCATCCTACCTTTTTTCTCTCCCGGTACCTTCCTCTGGTATATAAAAAAAACTTACTTTCATTTCAAATATTATTTGCATGCATTCGTATACAACATTGACCCAAGCAGAGCCTGTTTTGTGGTGCAGCAATGTATTTATTTATTTGATTCCATTTATGAATCGCTTCCCATAAAATATGTTGAAGCCAATTCACGGTGAGAAACGTCAACAAAAATAATTCTATGTGTAAACCCCCCCCCCAAAAAAAAACCATTTCGTGGGTCTACTTTGAGTATGTCTCTGTACGATATCACCCAGTGATTTATATCAGTTTGATTTTTTTTTTATTTAAAAAAACTACCACTGCCACCCGAAATGGTATTTGCCTATGAATTGTGTATGAGTTTGCCAATTTAATACTGCATGAAATAGATCAGCATTGAGTTGATCCAGGAAAAGTGTCTTGATGTGTGAAAATACCCTCTAACAAAGCATCTGGCGAGCTGCTGCACCTGTGCTTGGAATACAAATTTCCCTTTGCATTGCCTCTTTCTCTCTTTTCCGTTGTCACATTAGTATGAAATGGACTAACAGTCTGGTTGCTTGTGCTGAAGATTCCCCCCTTACTAGCAAAAAGCTGTTGTTACTGTAGAACCTTCCTATTGCATAAATAAGTGTGCCTAAACCCAGAAAAGCTCAATGGGGAAAATAAGAGGTCTACATGCACCAACTTCCTCAGGATCGTCCATATTTTGTTTAAACGATTCTGATGTCAGCATTCAGCTACAAGTATACAGATCTGGTGGCCCAAAGGCAATGGGAAGATAGGTGTGTGACAGAACACCGTAACTCAGGTCTTCACACATATCCTTTTGTAAAACGGATGTGTGCATTTCAACAAAGCTTGATCTCCTGGGCCACATGCTTTCATAAGCTGCCACCAGCTTTGCATAGATCAGCTGTTCCCAACCTGGTGCTCTCCAGATCTTGCTGAACTACAGCTCCAGTCATCCCCAGCCAGCGTGGCCAGAGGTTATCAAGGATGGGAGTTGTAGTCCAAAACATCTGGAGGGCACCAGGTGGGGTGGGGTGGCTGTTCTAGATGGGGTTTTTATAGTCTGTTCCCCCCACCCCATAGCCTCTGAGAAGAGACCTTTGCAGGGATTTTGTTGCATCTTATTTATTCAATGGGTAAGGGAAAATGAAGCTAACTCCTATATCCAGGTCTGCATGGAAATTGTTTAATAGACTGCCTTGAACAATTCCTAATCACAACTTCACATGGACAGAAATCATCCAGCATAGAAAACAGGCCAAACATTTTTTCAAAGAGAGGAAGCTTTCTTTTTCAAAAGCTGTCTGAGGAATCATTAGCTCTTAGGATGGTTATCCAATCAGCTTCCCAGGAAGGATGAGCTAATTTAAAATGCTATTTCAGGAATGCATGGGATTGGCTTTGATAATGCAAGCAAGTGAGCATGGCATGCTGGGATTTGTAGTTTTGGGAGGGACACCAGTGTTTGTGTGGATCCTACTTGTTTTGCAAGCCTCTGTTTCTTCTGTCTGCCGTGCCCTCCTTGCAAGCCTCCTTTTCCCTTATATCTAGGGTTGAATGCACTTTGTCTTTTGTGATTCTTCCTCTTGTTTTCCCCTCCTTGCTTCCCTTTCCCCCAATATGCTTATAAAACTCTGTGTATTTGCTTTTGCTGCCTTTGTTCCACGCTGCAGTTCTTTCCTATGAGCCCACAGGTAATTTATTTTGTTTTTCCTGGAAGGCATCTGCTAATTGAGTCTCTCTCTCTAATTTTGCTTTTGGTGCCAGCAAACCTTTCCCCCTTGTATTTGTGTGAATTATTCATCTCTAAAGCCTCATATCATTTGGGTTCAAATCAAAGCACTAGTCTGGCAAGCAAATGATGCTCTAGTCACTCCTTTGATATGTTTACCTTGTACAAGTGGAATTTAAGGATGTATCACTGCTGTATTTTGATGCAAAAACCCTTGCTTTGTTTCCTGGGGCATCTGCTCCCCCCCAAGTGCTTCTGTGGTAGAGCATTTTCTTTAGATGCTGAAAGGTCTCTGGGCTGAGTTACTGACATTTGCAGTTAAAAGATCTCCATGGGTTGGGCTGAGAGAGATCTCTGTTCAAGATCCTACAGATATGTAGCCAATCAGGGTTGACAGGTAGTTAGCTAGACGAGTCCATAGTATAAGGCAGCTTTGTTGTTTCTATGTACATTGTAGTAAGAATTTGATGGAACTTTCCATGTCATTCACCAGTGGTGAAGTGCATGCATGAGAGAAAATGTAGTTCATGGTGACAACTGCAGAGCTCTACTTTCAAAAGTACTGGGATTGCTGATAGCCTGTCCCATGAATCCAGTCAAGCCCAGGTGCTTGGGCCCAAGCCAGTGGAGCCCCAGGGCCATAAAACAAGCTAGAATTCAAGTGAAGTGGGATGCCTGTTTATTTTACAGAAAATATTAGAAAATAAGCTTAGGCTAGAAGCGGCCAGACTTCAGGATTGTGGGATGTGTAGTTGGCTTTTTAGAAGACACCCAAGGTCCACCAGCTGGAGCAAAATAGTGGCAGTGCAATTCTGGTAGAACGTTGTTGGAACACTTTCAACTTGGGAATTTTTTCAGTAGCAGAACTAAGCTCACAGTCGTGTTGGACACAAATCAACTGCTGGTTCCCCTCCTGCAGCTTTCTTCATCTCAGCAGCCTAATTTAGAGGGGAGGAGGGGAGTATGCCATTCCTATTGTTAAAGGATTGGGAGTCAGAATTCTTCCTGATCTGTTGCAGATCACTCAGATCTTACCAGCAGATTCTGATCTACCTAGGCAAAAGGGAAGAAAGGCTTGTTGCATCTGCCTGTGTTTATTTAGAGCTTGGGGATTCTCTAGAGCAGGGATTTGACCTTCCATTAGTCCTGGCCTACATGGCCACTGGCCAGGAAGTTGTGAGTTCTAGTCCTGCTACATCTGATGAGCCACAGGCTTCCTATCCCTGCTCTCGAGCAACCCACTTGCCTAACACTCTGCAACTCTCCATCTCACCTTTGTTTCCCAAATTTATTCATCTTGTAAAATTGGACCAGGGATCTATTGAGTCATTCTGGGTGCAGTTTTGTGTTGGTTATCATACAGGGAGCTATGTTGAAGAAGGATGTTACTCATATTTTGTTTCCATCCCCGTTACCTTTGCCCCACCCTATGCAGCTGAATACGGAGCTGAAGCAAAATCTGAAGGAGACAATGACTCAGAAGTACATGAAGCCGGACGAAGTGTCTGTGACTAGTGCAGTGGACAAACTGCAGCAGGAGGTAGGCTTAGGAAATGGATTTAAATAGGGTGATAAGATTCTATATCTTTCAACTATGGAAGGAAGTATTCCACCAAATATGTGGAATGGTTTCTCCACTTGCCTAAAATGCACAACAATTGATAACAAGATATTAAACATCAAGGCATCTAAACATCCATAAAAATGCCAAAAGTAGTTTCTTTCCCAAATAGGTTTTATCTTTAACAATTGCAAACAGAGTAAATAAAGAGTTCATTTGAAATATATTAGAGGTTCAGTGCTCATTTCTTCTCTTTCCCAAATAGATTTTATGTTGAACAACTGCAAACTCAGTAATAAAGAGTCCACTTGTGATATTCCAGTGGTTCAGTGCTTGGACATCGTTCTGGTAATCAGACGTTTCGTCACTAAACTGTAGGAGGTTTGACAAACTGAAGGACATCGTTCTCTTTCTATGTTCCTCCCAATGGAAACATGCAGATGGGGACAGATATACCCCTCCTTCAAGTTGTTTACATACTGTCTTCTCTTGTATATTATTTACTACAAAACTCGATGACTAAGCTCTTTAGCGATGAAACGTCTGATTGATATCCAAGCCCTTGATATATCACAAGTGAACTCTTTATTTACTGCATTTGCAGTTGTTTAAGATAAAACCTATTTGGGAAGGAAACTACTTTTGCCATTTTTATGGACATTTCTTGTTTGTTTACATATAGTTGCCTTGGTGATATTATCTTGTGTCGATTGCAGTAGTCTGTTCATTGTTTTATTGTTAAAATACACAAGGGCATCTATGACGTGCATCTTCTGGTCTCATCTCTGTGAACTAGCCTCTGCCCAGCTGGTGCCATCCAGATACTGTATTTTGGCCTGCAATGCCCATCAGCCTCAGCTTGCCCTGCTGGCTGAGGCTGATGGGAGTTGTAGTCCAAAATATCTGGAGAGCAACAGCTGGGCAGAAGCTGGTATACACAGTTGCAATTTGGACCTGCATGCTGCTCTTGCAAGAAGATCCTATGTGCTGTGGAATGGGGGTTGCAAGAATCCAGCCGTGCTGTGCTATGGCCTGTAGATTCTATAAACATGGTGGGAATGAGCTTCATTCTCATGCACACCTCCTGTGCACATGGACGATTTTATTATACGAATTGAGGTCTTGCACACACATTGATGCACAACAGGCCTTCTTTCCACCTCCCTTTTTTGTGGCAAATGCTATCTGCGTTGCAAAATGAGAGTCTAATTGCATAGAAAAATATACATATAGGCCTCTGCTCATCTGGATTGTTTGATTCACAACTGGAGAGGGGGAGCTCCAGACTTCCATTTTCTTGAGTAGCACATGAAATTATCAAATTACTGTTTTATCTCTCTCTCTCTCTCTCTTTGTAAACGGCTCTGAGGTTTGTTTGCTTTTTACAGTCAAGTGGTATATAAATTTTATGCCATGAATAAATAACTATGAACCAGCCTTAAGAGATCTAGAGTTTGTGAGATACAGCTTGTCAGAATATTTGCAGAGTACTTGACCACACAGAGCAGTCCCTTGGATACCCTGACTGGGCTTTCCAAATATAGATAATTTCCCCCATGCCTCCTACTTTGTACAGATCACTTTCCCATGCCTTCTACTTTGGTTAACCTCCTTGGTCAAGAGGTGCTGCACAGGGCACATGTATTATTAGCACATTGCTGCCTCTTGGCTTCATTCCTGGCACAAGAAGTCCCAAAAGAGAAGCACAAGTGCAGCTGGTTAAAATAAACAGGGGGCCATATTTAGTGGTTGCGTCTCCGAAGCACCAATCCACTATACCTTCACATGTCATTTGAAGAGAAAAGTGAGAGCGCAGACACATCTTCATTTGGAGCAAATGTGGCAGCCTTTCCAAATGTGGAAGGTGATGAAGCCCCCGCTACTTCTTTGTCACATCTTTTTCTCGGAGCCAGTAATTTCTAGTGATGGAAGTGTATGATGGGGAATCCAGTTTACAACAGAGCACAGAGAAAAGGCAGAGATTTTATCTTCCATCAAGCAGAGAAGCCCTATTTTAGGTCATTCCATCAGGGAGCACTTGTGTTGTCTGACACACCTAGTTTGGAAAACTTGGACAGGCATCTCATTGTTTTAGGCTGTAATTCATACAGGAGAGGAAGTGAACTCAGCTGCGTAGCTCCAAGGTTACAGAAAGTTATTTGAGACTTGCCGCAGTTCAGAAAGAAGGTGAAACCTTGGCTAGTGACAGGGGAATGATTGGTTCCTACTATTCCTACTTTTTAGTTAGTAAAACCACTTTACCACAGCAATTTTTTTATACTTATGTGGCTTTTTAAAATGTTGATATTCTAGACAGTAGTCCAAGCGGGAGATAACCAGAGCATGCACTGCTCTGGTGAGACAGTCCACAGGCAGGTAGGGTCTCAGCCTGCATACCAGATGGAGCTGGTAAACAGCTAACTTGGATACAGAATTGACCTGTGCCTCCCTGGACAGCTGTGAGTCCAAAATGACTCCCAGTCTGCGCACCTGCTCCTTCAGGGGCACAGTTGCCCCATCCAGGACCAGGGAGTCCTCCACACCTGCCTCAAGAACAGTATTTCTGTCTTGTCAGGATTCATCCTCAATCTGTTAGCCATATTTCAAAAAGTAAAAACCAGGACACCACCAAAATTGTTGGGTTGGTTTTTTTTTACTTGCCTAAGATCCAAGACAAAGCACCTTCTTTTGGAAATTTCCCCCTTTGATATCCCAGTAATGTCCAGGGAAATCTGGGCGTATGGCAGGCCTACACATGCAGAGCTTCTGGCTGCATGCCTAGGGTGTTTCTCTGCAGACATGACATAAGACGGGAAAATGCAAGGAAGGGAGGAGACTGGCTTGGACTGTAATGGATAGGAAGCATGTGAGCGTACAGCATGCCTGCCAGGAATGAGTTCACTCTAGCTATGTCTCTTCTACACCATGCCGAATATTTGACCTGCTTACAGAGAATGTAGCTTGATACAGCGAGAACAACCAGAGTAGCCTCTTCATTGACTGTCAAAGGAGCAGCAGGATGTTTATAGGCCAGCTTACACACATCCCATATATGTATAGTAAGTAGCAGTGACATCACCATGTATATCTTTATTCAAGGATGGCTTTATATTTAAGGAACGTTTTCTTTAAAAGAAACCAGTCAGCAGTCATAGTTATACTCTCTTACAGAAATGCCAGTTAAACCCAGCTTGGTGTTGCTCTTGGGAAGAAATGTGCACAGCCCTCTAGCACTGCAAAAGCTCAATAGCTCTTCTGTTGTATGACTGGTGGGCTGTATGCTCCTGCAGTTGTGCAGGCCAGAGGTACAGACAACTTGAGTGTTGCAACATCTTTTGTCAATAAGCCCTGCAAACTTTGCTTTTATGTTTGTGTGTGTTCAGTTTAAGTGCTGTGGCAGCCATAATGCTTCAGACTGGAGTGACAGCGAATGGATCAAATCTCCTGATGCATTAAACCGGAAGTTCCCTGACAGTTGCTGCAAGACAGTGACAGATAAATGTGGCCAAAGAGATCATCCTTCAAATATCTACAAAGAGGTAAGAAATCAGACCTGAGCCGCCTCCCTCTTATCTGAAAGTTAAGTGGATGCCAGATGGCTCTGAGACTACTTTTATCAACAAGTTGCATGCAAGGCACCACAGCAGATTCAGCCTCAGTATATTCTGCAACATTGCCTGAAGATTTTCTTCTAGAGTAGTCACAAAACTAGTCGCAAATAGATATTTATTTTCCTCAGCAGTTCTGTTCCAACACGTGGGCAGGTGAGGCAGAGATACTTTGCCACCATCTTGTGGTGTTCTTGGGTTGTTGTTTTTACCATTTTCAGTGAAAAGGGACAAACAGTCAGACTTGGCAACCTAAACTGTATTTTTTTAAAAAAAAGTTTGTCCCCTTAAACTCAAAAATACTTTGGGAAGTTTTTTTTAACCACGGAATTCCAATTTTCCAACTGTCAGTTGATGTTTCAGTCTACAGAGTGTTCTGCCAAAGAGTGATGGCAATGAAGCAATCATTTTTCAACAGGATTCAGAGGGGGATTAAATGATATGAGGAGCATGAATAACTTCTGCAACTAAGCTTGTTTTAGTCAGGCAGAGACAGACTAAGCCCTGTGCCTCGGGGCATGATTGCTGACTGCTGGGCCCAGATGATTCCTGCTGCCGACCCCCTAGCTTCTTTTCCAAAGTGCAATAGGACATACTTTTGGTGAGAAAAGATACTTGTTTGAAAGGAGATTCCACCATTTTGTATTTCCTTCTCCAGCTTGCCCTGGCCTCCATTTCCTCCTCATTCGTCTCTTGTCTCAACATTGTCTTGTTTCTACATTGTAGGCCTATTGGGGCAGGGAACTGTCCTCTCATGTAAATCACACAGAAGTGCCATTTACGTGGATATAAAGAAATGTATTAAATAATATTTCCAAAGATTTGGAAAGAATAGTGAAGTATTTACATTCTGCAACATTTGCCTCCAGTCTGCCTTTTGAGATTGACCTGCCTGTGACAGGCTGCTGAAAGGAAACGTAGAAAGAATGACCAGTTTACATAATCAGTTTAAACACATTTCAAAACACTCGTTCCCTCTCCTTAGGGAATCCTGGGAACCATATTTTTATGGGAAGGGACAGGACATCCTTTAACAAAGGATTTTAAGCATCTTCCCCAAACTAGAGCTCTTTGGGGGGAGACATAGAAGTTAAATTGGTACAAAGTACCGTATTTTTTGCTCTATAAGACTCACTTTTTCCCTCCATAAAGTAAGGGGAAATGTGTGCATCTTATGGAGCGAATGCAGGCTGCACAGCTATCCCAGAAGCCAGAACAGCAAGAGGAATTGCTGCTTTCACTGTGCTGCGATCCCTCTTGCTGTTCTGGCTTCTGAGATTCAGAAATTTTTTTTTTTTTCCTCCTCCAAAAACTAGGTGCGTCTTGTGGTCTGGTGCGTCTTATAGAGCGAAAAATACGGTAGTTATAAGTGTGTTCTGTAGATATTCCTTTCCATTTTCATCCTCGCCAGAGCTATCCCATGAGGTAGGCAAGGCTGAGGGATGGTGACTGACTGAAAGCCATCACATGAGCTTCATAGCTCATGGGGGATTTAAACTTGAGTCTCCTCAGCTCTGCCTTTACTGGCTTGAGCTTTGAAACCATGAGCCATGTACTCATGTGCTTTCTTCCTTAGGCCACTACCCAGTGGGAATACATTTGTGGAATGATCAAACAACTTAAAAAATAAAGCTTGCCTCACACTTCAGCTAATCCTGTTATTTCTCCTGTCTGCAATGACTTGGCAAGGCAGATAAACAGGCCACCAGGAGGCCAAAGACAATCTTTTAAAGATGGAGGCAGACAGCGATTGAGCTTCCCTAACGCTGTGTTCTACTTCATCTCTTTTTTTAGTGCCTGTTGATGTTACAGGTTTACAGTTGGCTGCTGATGCTCCACTGATTCAAGCTACTACTACTGATTTGACTTTGTAGGAGCCCTCTATTCAGGCCACATGTGTAACATGGTTAAAGTGAAGCATTAGGCCAAGAAATCCTTGCAAGGATGAGCATTTGTTCAGATGCCCCAGCCCATTTTTTTCTTTTCTTGCATTTATTTGCTGTGTGAAAACTTTTTTTTCACATGCGAATCTCGAAACAACACAAGAAGACACAAATTAAACTTGAAATTATGTCAACAATTTTTTCTCTCTCTCTCTAGGGTGGCTGCATCACTAAACTGGAAAACTTCATCCAGGAACACCTGAAAATCATTGGAGCAGTGGGGATTGGCATTGCTTTTGTACAGGTATGGGCTAGTAATATGCAAGATTGAAGTGTGCAAGGTTAGAGCTTGGGAGACCACCATGCTACAGTTCCTGCCTCAGGTTTACTGTTATGAGAGTAATTGGCGACTGGGGACCTGTAAGCAAAGTCTGACCCATGGATACCTGTCATGCAGTTTACCATTGATCTGAAAGCTGCTATAGGACAGACAAACAAACAAACAAACAAACAAACAGCGCTGCAGAAAACATATGGGTAATCAACCACAGAAGAGAAAGAGAAAGCTTTCAGGAATATCATGAAAGGTGCATACTTCCCCAGCAGGGGCTAGGCAGGAGTGTGGCATAGCACTTGGCCAATTGCTCCAGTGGTTGGCTTTGGATTGGCCTGTTGCCCACTCTAGTTGCCAACAACACTGCATTAGGGCAAAAAGGACGTCAATTTCTCTTTGCTATTGTCTGTAAATTAGAGATAATAGCTTTGCAGGATCCAGAGGATGCTGTGTGCAAATTGTAACCATGTAAAAGCAGCTGGAATTAAGCAGCAGTCCAGCACCACTGGATTCTGGAGGCTTCGTTGGGTTTGCTCTGAATGAGGGAAGTGATTCTATATTCCATCTCTCTGCCTTGAGCAATCTCCTGGTCATAGAAGTAGCTGTCATCTCTGATCTTATTTTTCTGACACACACACACACACACACACACACACACACACACACTTTAAGCTCAAGTATCATCTCACATTGCAGTGGGTGTGTGGGTGTGTGGGTGAATATTCTCACCCATGCCTATTTTTTTTGCAATTTTCTCTATCTCCATGATTTGTGGCAATCATGAATTTCTGAAGCCAGTGTGTCGGCTGAGCACAGTATATTAACTAGCATTGCCAATGAGTTCTCAAAAGTTACTAGCCCCCCCCCCCCCCAAAGTTGCCTGCCAGCCTGCATACCTGCACTTACCTGTCTTGCCATTTGTGGTTCATTCATGGCCTCGAAAGTTGGCTTGCTTTCAGCGTTCAAATTGCTTCCCTAACTGGAGACAATTCCCACTCAATACAAGCAACCACACAAAGGACTGTTTACATGCCTGATATTAACCTTTGACCCTGACAAGTGGCCCTCAGAAAGTTGCCCTGAATGGAATGTGGCCCTCCTCACCCCCTGGGTTCCCTGCTAAGAAGCTACAGTAGAAACCAGCTTTGGTGGTGTTTTCTTAGATGTGAGTTATCTGATTCACTGTAAAATTGAGAGAATCTCTCCCCCACAATCATTTTAAAGTGGCAATTTTCCAAAAACATATACATGTAAATCCCTAATAACCTGTGTGCTTAAAAAAATCCTACAGCTTATGGAGTAAGGGATGGAGGCGCTTCTAAAGGTTTGAGGTTGCCAACTCTAGATACAAATGACTCAGTAAAAAAAACACCAACATGCTATTTACTGAAGGGAAGGTTGTGAAAAACAGAAATCTTTCTGTAAAGCAGTGAGAAGGCAGCCTCTAGTGGTGATTTGTCCCAACAGCTGCTCAGACTGAGCAGTGTAATTAGAAAGGGATGCTTTTAAAACAGGGGTCCCCAAACTAAGGTCTGCAGGCTGGATAAGGCCCAAGGGACTCGTTTATCTGGCCCGCGGTGACCCCCGCTGCCACTGCCCGCTCTTACCGGTGCTGCGCTGCGCGGCTGCCCACTTCCGGATTGGAGGAGCACCAGAAATAGCTTGTGCACATGCGCAAGCGTTATTTGCGCATGCACAAGCGTTATTTGCGCATGCACAAGCGTTATTTCCGGTGCACACCCGGGTCGGAGGAGGCCTGTGCACATGCGCACAAGTTATTTCTGGTGCTCCTCTGCCACGGAAGTGTGCCAGAAATAGCGTGTGCGCACACGTATGGGCACGCGCTCCTCCACTCTCCGACCCGCCGCACAATCGGCGCTGAAGACACCGGCCTGAGGCGCAGTAAGTTTGCTGACCCCTGTTTTAAAATAACTTATTTTTCTTAAAATTCAAAACACTGCCAGAATAACCCACAGTGATATCTTGGGAGTTTTGACAATCACATAGTAACTATCCATTGCTCGATTTCTCTCTTCTCTTCCCATTTCAAATAATTATGAGAATGTTTCCTTTTCCTTTTTTTTTTTTAATGGCCAAAGGTGAAATGTGCAGTGATCTTAATGCAATCTTAATGCCGACCCAGTGCATTTCTCCCTTCCTCTCATGCCTTTGCAGCTGTCATTGTAAAGTGCAGTTCACTCAGGACTGGCTCTTTCTCACTTGGGCGAGATTTTCCTTTTACTTCTCACAGAAAACAGCTATTACCAGCTGTCCAAAGGAATGCCCTTGCTTGCAGCATCACATCTCTATTACAGCTGAGCTGCCCTGCTGGAGCATAGGAAATTACCTTTTACGAAGTCATACTTTTGGTTCATTGAGCGGTAACTGAGAGGCAGTGGCTTTCCAGGGTTTTTGACAGGGGTCAGCTATACCTGGAAATGTTGGAAGCTGAGCCTGGGACCTTCTGTGTGAAAGCGAGATGCTGTCCCCGAGATACAGACCACTGAGCTTGCCCAGGCTTCAGGGTTCACCTGCTGAGGTTTCAGGTCATATTTTCTCTGTACCCATATTGGAAGATCGGTCCCTTCTGACTGCAAAACTCTGTATGATTGCAAGGGACCAACATTCTCTCCCATGTGAGAAGAATGAAGAGGTGCTGAGATACATTGCTTCTCTTGTTGCTTACCCATGTTTTGTATTGTTGTTTTTTTGCCTTCTAGATATTTGGGATGCTCTTCACTTGCTGTTTGTACAGGAATTTGAAATCTGAGCCTTACTAGGGAAGCTTGGAAGACCACCCCACCTGCTTGACTACACCACGTTCCATCCCATCACCCTATCCTTTTAGGCGGCAGCACAGAAAAAATCAACCTCGCAAGGACTTCTGCTGCTTAAGGAAACTTATTCTCACCCAGTGCCTCTGCCAGAGAGAGAGAGAGATCAGTTGTCCTCCTTATGGCAGTCGTGGAGGCCCAGGGCTCACCCAGTCTTTTCTTTGTGGTCCAGAGTCATGGAGTTGTAGAATTCTTATCTGCCAGAAATGTTTCCAAGCCCAGGCCCAAGCATTCAATCTGAAAGAGCGATCATCAACGCTGTCAGGGGCCCTGGCACCTTTCCTGTTTCCCTTTTAGCTCTCTTTAACCAAGACATTGACTCTCCGATCGGCTGACAACTAGCCCACAAGGATGCATAAGGCATTCACAGGTGGGGAGATTTAAATCCTCTCTTCCTGCACCCAGAAGAAGTGCCTTTCTGGACCAGTGGAAGTTCTGATGCTACGGCTCTTTCCCATCCAAGGCAGTGCCTCCTTCTGCTGGGTAATCTCTTCTCCCGATCTCCTTGAGGTTGTGCCTGAGAGATGGATGGACTAGGTTACCCACAAAGCCGGCTGCTTCATCCTCAGGGCCTTCCCTCTGCCCCAACAGGAGGCCCCCCTGGAGACGAGTCTTGTGCCTTTCAGGCCAGGTGTTGGAGGACGTTCTTTTGTTCTCTTAATTAGAAGCCTTGGCCTACTTTTTCCAACAGACACACAAACAATAAGCTTTCTGTTGAAATGGCTTCCTGCCTCAACTGTGCTGTCAAGATAACCCGACTCTGTGGAATCGTGCAGCTCCCCTTTTCATAGGAATGAGCATCCTCTCCCAGAATGACACATCATTTAACTGGGGAGAACATACTTCTACTTGCTTTTGTGTTGATCTTCAAAGTCTGATTAGCCAGCCAGGTACTCTCTGGCTGGCATGAAAACCCAGAATTCAGCTCTCCTATTCCCCTCTCTCATTAATTTACTGAGTATGCTTCATACCAAAATGATTTCAATTGGCAGTAAGGCATAAAATTGCAAATTGAACTATTTGGTGCAAGGAGAGAAAGTGGCCGGTATCTTTTGTATCTACAGCAGTTGCCTCTCCTGCTGTAGAGGAGGCTATTCTAGGAATGGCTTCCAACAGCAGATTTGCTAGTTTTCCCAAGAATTCACCCACTCTACAGGTTTTCACAGAATATGTTTTAGAAACACTAAAAGCATCCTTGATAGAGTAGTGTCCAGATCCTGTTTGTATAGCCCGTGTCCAAGTATTCCTTCCCCATTCTTACATTGACCTGTTTCACGACTGCCTCACATTTTGATTTCAGTAAGGTACCTCTTCCATTTAACAGCTTTCCCCACACCTCATTTGTAGGTCCATTGTAGCAACAGCAGCATGCTGAAGAATATACTTCCTGTAACTGATGGGGAACCAGGTGGGCCCTCCAGATGTTGGACTACAGCTCCCATCATTCCTGGCCATTGGTAATAGTAGCTGGTGGCTGATGGTCGTTGAAGTCCAATATATGGACCCCCATCCCTCTCCTATCCCACTGAAAGTCTCCCGAGTAAACAGTGTGGCTGCTTGTGTATTGGCATTCTGTAGGTTCCGTTGAAGCTCTTGCATTGCCCCTCCATAGCCCATTCTTCCCTGTCCCCTTTCACATACCTGGTTGGGGGCAAGAGCAGTCACATGGCCTAAGGAAGCTTTTCCCCAGTCTCTGGCGCCTTCCTGACATTGCCAGACTCCCAGCTTCCATCATACCTTACTGTGGACGATAGCAGTTGGGAGTCCTAACAACATTGGAGGGCACCAGGCTGTGGAAAGTGGATCTAAGCCCCCACCATCACCACCAAAGGCCAACGTATACAGGTTTTGCCCAAACTGGGAACCTAGTCTTACACTCCAGGATTTCCCTTAGCTGGCTAGATGTGACTTTCTCCAACTAAAGTAGAGACTAAAGGTAATTCCATATCCAGCACTTTGTGGGCTCTGATAGGCAAGCACTTAATATAAACACACCACCCAAGAAAGTCCATGTCACATAATTGCCTCTCATGGGTGCAGTGAAAAATGGAGTGTCCTCTTGGCTGCTTTGCTCAGGAGGTTCAGGAACAGTTCAGGAGGCAGCTGGGGAGATGTAAAGCATGATCACACATGGTAAACGTCCTTGCAGGAGAAAGGTTTTGCGCCATTCTCACTGTAAAGGTGGGTGAGTATCTAAATTATTACAAATTAAATTGCTAAATTATTTCTTTATACCTACCTGATGTTTCTCTCCCCACTCCCCAACCTGCAAGAAAACAGAAGGTCCTGATTGCAGTTGCTTGAAACAGTATTTGACTACTGAAGTGCATTTGTGTGGATGGCTAGCTTTCTCTCCACCTCCCTCCACTGGGGAACTGTATTGTGCCATGGTAAGAGAGGGCCAGGGGTTGCCAGTCAGCAATCTGTGCTTGCTCTTTGGTTTTCCCTCATATAGTAACCATGCTTTAAATACAGTTTATGTTGCTGGCCAATAAAGCTAATATTGTCTGTATTTTGTCCTGTGTGAGGCTGAAGTGATAACGTGGGTTTGCGGAGTAGCCAAACACCTCATCGGTAACAGGGACGGGGGTCTGGGAGATTGTCAACTACTATATTTCAAATATTTGTGCATCACATGATGCGCCTGACGGTACCTCCTATGATGTCTCAGTCAATATCTCCTGAAAAATCCACAAAGTGCTGGAGGCACTGCTCAGTTCCTATTTCTGACTTGGCGTCTCCTGCATCGAACATGCTGCCACTTGAAAGATGAGCATGTTTGTTGGATGCCAGGATTAGACACCCACCCTTCCCATCGGTTCTGAAGAAAGAGCAGTGGTGACTGATGCAGATTGTTGGGGACACATACCTACTCCACACTTTTGTGGTCCTGTCTCTCTGTTATTTTAAATGTGGCACTCATTTTGTGTTCTTCTGGGTCCCTTGGCAGCCATTTTGTGACACTCAAAATTCCAAATGTGCCCAGTGGTCCCCTAAGGTTGATGATCCCTCCCCGCAAACCTCACCCTTGATGTAATAGAAGCAGGCTCTTGTGCAACCCAGACTACTGTGCATCAGAAGCACACCAGAAACTCAACCTAATGAGTGAATCCCATGTCTATCTCTGGATTGGTTCACTATTTTTGAAACTGGAATTACAGTCATTCATACATCCATAGTTTCTGCACTGTAGCATACCATTCAATGCATGTGTAAAGCATATGACTCCCCCCCCCCCCTCCGATCCTGGACACTGTATTTTTTTTAAAGAGTACTGGGAATTGTAGCCCTGTGAGAGGGCAACTACAATTTCCAGTATTCATTGGGGAAACCATGTGCTTCAAATTTATGGTGTGCATGCAGCCTGGAACAAAGGGAAAGAAGCAAACCTGCTTGTTAATTCTCTAAAAAGCACCTGGAAGGAGGCACCAACTAGTTCCATTTGCCACTAATATGGTTCAGCTGCAGTGAATGCTCTGCCCCAGCAAGCTGGGAGAAAGTAGTTAACAGTGCCAGCCAAGCAGTGTGAAGAGTTATCTCATCCAGGTACTAAATCATTTTCCTTTTTAAGCAGAAAAAGGCCAGACTTGGTCATGTTTATTACTTTCTTTGTACTGACTTCTGGTCTCCCTGTGGCCAATGAACTGGCTGGGTTTGGTTTGTCAATAGTATGATACTTCAAGAGAGAAAGCTTTACTACAGACCTGGGAGAGAACTCTTGCTTTCATGTGCTTGGCTGATGTGATGTGATGCTTCTGCAGAGTATCAATGAAACTAAAATATCCAGCCTTTGGTTGAACTGTCTCTGCTTCAGATGGGTTCAGATTGGTCTGAGCCCACCACTGCTTCTGATATCTTTTCTGATAAGAGAAACTGTTTAGCAGCCACTGGTAGCAAGGAGCAGCATAATTTAACTGTAGGGACGACTTAATCAATTAGACCTTTTGAAAAATACGGCTAGGTGAGCTGGCTTTGTTTTCTAGGTGAATAAGCTAATCTCTCTGCCATATAGGAGAGGAAATGTGCTTGTGATAAATGCATTCCTTTCAACATTCATTAGATGAAAATGCCCCTCTGCCATGGTAGCTTGAGGTGCAAAAAAGGAGAAGGATGTCCTTCACCTTTCACTGTTGGGATATAAGAGGGGATTTCAGCAAGTGTAGCTGAACTCCTGCTGAAACTCTAGCCAGTTCCATTCCTGGGAAGTTCAAGTCCCACATCTACTACATGGTATTTCCTCCCCCCACCCCAACCTTTTAGCTCCCCAAGTCTAGCATCTGTTTTACCTGATTCTTAGGGGCAGTTTGAGATTTTCAGCATTGCAATACTATTCACGTGGCAATTATGCATGCTTTATGTTGCAATTTGATTCACATTTCCAGGGGTGTCCCTCCAATGGAGCTCATAGGGTCTTGATTCTGATTAGACACGGGATTGCACTGCTAGTATGTTGCTTGTTTTTGATGGACCTTCATTCAGGACAGTTTTTCCTTCAACTAGTAAAAGTGAAGCATTTCAATTTCATTTTGAAATGTTTAGACAGGAGCACTGTATAATGTTTTTATAACTTTAAATTTATAGCTTTAAAATGTTTATAGAATTATAGCTTTAATAGAGTTTTAAAAAAACAAAACAAAACACCACCCGCAAACTAATGTGTGGTTTTCTCCAAGGTCACAAATACGTGGGCATGAGAAGAGACTAGTTGTAAACCTATGTGCGCATATGTGCATCTCCAGAAATGGGAAAAACCTTATTTTGCCATTCATTCCTTTCCATCATCTGACCACTAGGTGGTGCTTGACATTACACAAGTATGTATATTTAAATGCCAAACATAGCATGCTGCAGGCTAAGAGCAAGGAGTGCTGCTTTTGTTTGTCCTTACAGTGAACTCTGCATCTGCCTTGGGTCCTGCAGCTGTGGTTACTGAATCATCCACTGCCACCACAGCACAAGTTGAGCCACCCTCTCTCCTGCAGTGGAAAGCAAACTAGGCTGGTGTTCTTATCAGCCAAGATGTCTCTGTGTCTCTCTGTGTGATTCATTGCTAATCCTGAATCAAAAAGTATGTTTTCTTAAGGACCCCATTCCTTCAATAGTGAATTGTCAGCAGAGAAAGTCTCAATCTAGTGCTCCACCCATGGCATTGATGTGTTCAGTAACACTTTTCCAGCTCCCTAAGGATAGAGAAGCCATGGCCTTCCAGCCATTCATTGGCTCCAACTCTCATCAATTCCAAGCCAGTGGCTTGGGATAGATGAGAGCCATGGCTCAACAACATGGGAAGAAGAAGAAGAGTTTGGATTTGATATCCCGCCTTTCACTCCCTTTAAGGAGTCTCAAAGCGGCTAACATTCTCCTTTCCCTTCCTCCCCCACAACAAACACTCTGTGAGGTGAGTGAGACTGAGAGACTTCAAACAAGTGTGACTGGCCCAAGGTCACCCAGCAGCTGCATGTGGAGGAGCGGAGACGCGAACCCGGTTCCCCAGATTATGAGACTACCGCTCTTAACCACTACACCACACTGACACACACATGGGGTGTGTGTCTCATGCTCCCCATCCTTGGTTTACCTGAGCCAGAGCAGTGACTATCTCAATTTGGTAAAAGCGGGATCTGTCTGCTTATTGAAGTGACAACTTAGGCTTTGAGTGTGATAGGTATAACAAAGGTGTGAACACTGTTCTCTAAAATGGCACATGATGTGCTTGCCAATCTGGATCTTCATCCTCTTGAGATGGGCTGGAATTGTTTTCCCTTCACATGGTGAAGACATGAGGCAAACCAAACCAAACCCAAAAACCTGCCCAAAGACTCTTGCCAGCTGAGAATGTAGAATTTGAACCCAAGTCATTCATGACTAAAAATTCCGTGCAGAGGTTCACTCTGTCTTTGCTGCCATTAAATATGGGTTAAAACTGCAGAGGAGAAAGTTACTTCATTAAGTCTGCATCATCTTTGGCTCAGCTCACTTTTCATCATCTTAAATTGGATGGGAAATCTCTGGCCGGATGCAGCTACCTCTGTTCCTCCCCACCCCCCACCCCCTCTTGGGACTCTCCCCAGGCAACACCACCTTTCCAGAAAGCCTCCCTGGCAATGCTCTGCACTCTCCTCTCTCAACTGCTTTTGCCTGGCTGGAAGGTGCCCTTGAAGTCTGATGATGCTTTTTGCTTACCTGGATGGAGGATGGGGACATGACCTCTGCCTAGCTGGAATGTAGGCTACTATACAAATAGCTTCCCACTGGCCAATAGGAGACCAGCACCAGGGATGATCATGGCCTGGTTCCCGGCCAGATGACAATAAAATAGGCTCAGGTGGTGGCATAACTGCTGGCAATATGGTAACGTAACACATCTGACCATATGTCACCAATTTAAAAAGAGTAAGTACCAAAGGTGAATCCCCTTCTCTCCCTTTACCAATGGATTGTTGAAACACTTTCAGCAACTTTCCCCTTTTAATCAGCGATAACTACCCTTTCATAACCCTGTTTAATTACCCTGATGTTCTTCCACTTGTGGTAATTAATGGAACAGGCTCTTGAGCCAAATGTTTTTGTTGATATTAACAGCACTGGCTGTTCAGTGCCAATCAGGTATAGCAGACACACACACACACATGGGGGGAAGAGACTGTTATTTTCAAAGGTGTGCTAAAGGCAGATATTCAACAGGTGCATCTCTTCTTAGCATGGAGATGCAGCAAATGGTTTTCAAAAGGGGGAAAGGCAACGATCATACAAGGCAGCAAGACTCTGGCTGGCATGGACAGGTCTATTATGCCTCTGACCTCCCACCAAGGAGAAAGATCTGGCTCCTCCAAGACCTCTGGAATGCATAAAGGATCTTGGATGGGGGGGGGGTATGCTATTAGTTTGCACAAAGTCCTTAGGTAGTCTGGAAGCAGAGCAAGTCTCTCACACTGCTGCTGTCGTGCAGCATAAACTGGACACAAAAGGATGCCAGGGGGAGGGGGCAAGCACAAAGCTGGAGGACCAGGTGAAGCCCTGCACAAAGTGAGAGCAAGCCCCCTACAGGGTGTTACTTCGTTCACATGCCCCAACCTTGTTTTGCTCCTTTGCAGTTAAGCATAGGTGGCTCCTTGCTTGCTTGCTCCCCTTAATCCTGTTCCTTGCCCTTCAGAATCCTAAAGAGCTCTGCAATCATGTAGGGGGCATCTAGTGATGCAGCAATGATGGAAGAAAGGAGTTTCTTTGCAGCTGCTCCGCAAGGACAAGAAAAATACTCTGTTTTAGAGCACACTGCACAAAAACACAAGCTGGAAGCACATGCTCAACCTATAAAGTATCCTTCAGCCCCAGCCACACTTCATTGAGAATATGAGGCTAACAATATTTTGCAACCTCACAGTGTTCTAGCAGGGAAACGGGCTGAAAGGACTCTGCAAATATTAAATATATGCAGGGGGGGGGAGCACTTGACAGCAAGCTCAGTCCTTGGCAACACTCACATTTTACTTATTTACTTTGATTGACAACCTGCCTTTTGGTAAAACATTCCCACATGGAATCTTAGTAATCGAAATAACTGCACAATAATAATCCATATTTCTTTTTAAAATACTGCACTAAGTATACTGAGAGCTAATGCATCTCGGAGATGATAAAGTCATCCATCCTTTTGGAATAAAGGCGTTTTCAAAGCCCATTTTATACTGAGAAGGTATGTGGTGGAGCTCCTAAGAAAGGAAGCCTCACAGCTGTGGTGCCACTCCTGAAAAGGCCCTGTTTCTCTGAGGTGCACTGAGGGAGGGTCAATGGGCAGACCCTCTGAAGCTGGGCTTAGGGTTTGGGCTTTCTTAACAGCTCTGGCAAGTTGCAGTAGTCCTGTGCTGGGGCTATTCAGTTGTATATTTTTGTTTCTAGTGTTTCAGTTCCCCCATAGTGTAGTGGAGATACCAGGACTGAGCAGGAGCAGCTTACTGGCAAGCAAATTTATGAAGGGGTATTTCTCTCCCTTCTGGTCTGTGATAGAGAGGAAAATCACTGTCTGTGCTCTTTGAAGACTGAAGAACAGCAGGACTGATTTCTCCTCCCCACGGCAGTGCTGGGCTGGGAGAAGAGGAACCTTTGTTCACAGCGCTGCAATGGGGAGGACACCCCACTTCGCTGCTCAGTGGAAGAGCAGGGTTTGCATATTCATACCAGCCTGTCGGGTGTGTGGTCATGCTCGGTCTTTGGCAAAGCCCACTTTTGTTTTGGCCACGTCCTCCACTGATATGCAGCCTTGGGAGGTTGGCCAACAGCAGATATGGCCCCCGGGCACCCCTTGGAAGTAAACACAACTCAGCAGGGGCATAATTCTATGCAGGATGGCACTGTTTGCCACGATGCCCAAGTAGCTCTCGGAAGGATGCTTATACCATGATTGCGTGGCCCAGAGAGGGAGTTTGGAACCTTGTTGAGTCTAGCAGTCCATCCAATTTGTTTAGGCAGGAGCCCTGGCAGGGAGTGGTCCTGGCAGCTTTCCTCGGCAGTCGCTGGGGCTGTGTGGGGCTGTCAGATGCGCTCCTGCAACACCCCCCCACTTCCCCTCAGTCAGCGGGGCGAGAAAGGGTCGCATGTTTGGTTCAATTCATTTCTTCCTTGGAATCTGGCCAAGCTGCTGAGTATTTAGAGAAGCCTAACCGCTCTTTAAAGCCATGTCATCAAGAGCAGCCAAGAAAATGCTGGTGGTATCTTATGACTTACGGCAGTGGGGGGAGGAATGGGCAGGAAAGATAAAACACCCACACAGTCCAAATGAAAGGTCAATTTTGGGGTGGGTGGGAAGGTTATTTTCTTCACTAAATAACTGAAATCATGCAAGCAGCAAGTATAGCATGTCTCCGGCACATAGATTTGGTGAATCACTCTGTCTCAGAGGGCCGTTTAACTAGCAGGGAATTTGAAGATTGCCTTCATTTGCTAGAAGGGAAGCACATTCCCCTTAGCATTGTGGCCGGTTCCTATTCTCTCTCGCACACGGAGCCCATTAGGGTTGGCAGCGCTCTCCCCCCCTCTCTCTCGTGTGTGTGTTTTTACCTTCTAATCACTCCTATTGCAGACAAAGAGACTTTTCAGGGCACTTGTGAGCAGCGAGGAGCAGATTCCTTGCAATAAAAGATTCCTGCCCAGCCAAGATAATGATCTCTCCAATTTAAACAGTCTCCCACCTCCACCCACTGCAACCTGCCACTGCCATTCTTCCAAGTGGGCCCAGTGGAAGAGCATTCTCCCCTTGGCCTCCAAAAACAAGTCCTTCTTCCCAGCCCTCTCTTGGCAGGAAGATGAAGGAAGCAGGCCACCTCCTCCTCTGCCTATGGACATGGTGCCCTGTTTAAAAGGATATTTGAAACGAGGAGATCCTCCCGACCTCCAAGCACAGTCATGGGGCTACCCACTTCCCATTCAAAGCAAAACAAAACAATGGGAGCCTTGCTGTTGATTTTACTACATCACAACCTGCAGCTCACAATTCACATTTTATTTCCTGCACCCGGTGTGCTGCCAAGTATCTACTTCCCAATGGCTATTTGGCTGCTTTCTTTTAATAGGCTTGCCTCCCACTTCTCTCCAGCCTGCGTGAGGCAGCTCACAACAATCACATAGCTAAAACAACACACAAATATATCGGCTACAAAACTCACAGAGGACATAGAGGCACAGTATATTTCACCCAGCACCCATTCACTCGCGAGCAAGGCATGACTCTCTCTGCTGTTGAAAACAGGCACCCTTTCCAAAAGCCAAGGAGGATACATTCAGAGGAATCTCTGCTGGAAGACTGTTCCATGGACTTGGTCTCGGAACAGGAAGAAATGCATCATGGGGCAATGGGCTCATTCACATTTTGACTAGTCCTATATTTTGATTGGTCTGTATACCAGTCCTCAAAGTGCTCCATCTGCACTAAGATCCATACGTTTGGTTTGTTCTACATGGTGTAGCAAAACCTGTACTCGTTATATTCAGGCACAAAGCTTATCCCAAGAAAAGAACATATAATGACTCAGAAGGCCATAAGGGATGAATGTAAGCCAGAGAAATGCTCACCATACATCCGTGATATATAAAATCTGCATGCTTTTATTATGTGCTCACTAATGCTATACACCTTTATATCTAGATTTTCTGGGGCAGCTTTTCATTCCTAGGACCACTTCCTAATATTAATTATTTTTCAAGAGACATGCAAGTCCAAACGTTTTAGACTAGAAGGGTGTCTTCCAAGGATGTATGCCCTCTTATTGTGTATCAAGGAGATAATCATATATGTTATCCGACAGCTCTCCTTCCTTACAAATCCCATTCTGTTCATCGCTCTTGGGAGCTCTGTCACATTGCTAGGCCTTGTCCTTTGCAGCTATCAGTATGTTGTCTTGCCGCCCCAACCAATCCTTTTTCTGGGCTGCCTAAAGAGAAAGGTAATACTTTTCTATTATGCATCCCCATGCTGGGTGCTATTATAGAGTATTTTACATTTACTGTATCTAAATTAAATCTCATCCCATTTAAACTCATCCATTTGGCTGAGGTCTCTCCGTCACTAAGTGATTCCATTTATCTGCTGTTTTCGCAAGCCCTCCTTGTTTGATCCGTGAACATGATCAATATTGCAATGTATTTTCACCTCCAAAACCACTAATGAAGATTTTTGAGAGCAGCCAGCTTGAGACTGACCTGGCACTTCCTGCTCCTAACTGGCTGCATGGGTGTTCTGCATAATTGATTTGTTGACGGGCTGTCAGCTAGCTCTTCTCAGCAATATTCTCAATGGAGATATTTCAGTGATTTATCACATGTTCAGAGTGGGCAGCCTCGAGTCAAACAGGATGGTGCCTTTCCATATACAGTGGTACCTCTGGTTACGTACTTAATTCGTTCCGGAGGTCCATTCTTAACCTGAAACTGTTCTTAACCTGAAGCACCACTTTAGCTAATGGGGCCTCCCGCTGCTACCGCGCTGCCGGAGCATGGTTTCTGTTCTCATCCTGAAGCAAAGTTCTTAACCTGAGGTACTATTTCTGGGTTAGCTGAATCTGTAACCTGAAGCGTCTGTAACCTGAGATACCACTGTATTTTCAAAAAGTTGCCATTCTCTCTGGCTCTTCAGCCTTCATTGGAGGTAAAGGATTGTGAGACTAGGTGGGTATGGCTTTGTCAGGCAAGCACTCATGTTCTTGGCTTGTGATCTGTCAGTCTGATGGGTCTTTGGGATTGGACCCAACCTGATCCTTTAGACTACAATTCCCACCACCAGTGCTATTTTTTCTAGAAAAAGAGGTGCAGGAACTCACCATGAGTGTCTCCCTTGTTCTCTTAGAATGGCAATGGCACCTACCTGAGAGGTGCCAGAACTGAGTCCCGGCTGAAAAAAAAGCTCTACCCATCACCCGAGCCATCATTGCCAGTGATCGGGGATTATTTATTTCTTTTAACAGATGCATAACCTGCTTTTCAAGGAACATTCTGACAGTTAAGTCCAGTCGCGAATGACTCTGGGGTTGCGGCGCTCATCTCGCTTTATTGGCCGAGGGAGCCGGCGTACAGCTTCTGGGTCATGTGGCCAGCATGACTAAGCCGCTTCTGGCGAACCAGAGCAGCACACGGAAATGCCGTTTACCTTCCCGCCGGAGCGGTACCTATTTATCTACTTGCACTTTGATGTGCCTTCGAACTGCTAGGTTGGCAGGAGCAGGGACCGAGCAACGGGAGCTCACCCCGTCACGGGGATTCAAACCGCCTACCTTCTGATCGGCAAGTCCTAAGCTCTGTGGTTTAACCCACAGCGCCACCCGCATCCCATGCAATAAAATATACCGTATTTTTTGCTCTATAAGACTCACTTTTTCCCTCCTAAAAAGTAAGGGGAAATGTGTGTGCGTCTTATGGAGCGAATGCAGGCTGCACAGCTATCCCAGAAGCCAGAACAGCAAGAGGGATTGCTGCTTTCACTGCACAGTGATCCCTCTTGCTGTTCTGGCTTCTGGGATTCAGAATATTATTTTTCTTGTTTTCCTCCTCCAAAAACTAGGTGCGTCTTGTGGTCTGGTGCGTCTTATAGAACGAAAAATACGGTAGTTTTAACCCATCTAAAACATATCCTTTGTAAGACAGCTAAAAGCCAACACAAAAACAACAGATACTCAGCATAATTAGACCTTCCAAAGCGCAAACCACAACACTGTTTCCACAGCTTTGTTTCCAATTAACCACTGAATTAATGGCAGCTGTAGTCCAAAAAATTTGGGGGGTACCCAGTTGGGACTAGATAACCTTCCAGCTGTGATCTTGTGTGAACTGTAGGAAATCCCTGTCCTCCAGCTGTTTCCTGGGAGTGCTGCCACCCTTTCCCAGGACCTTCGCAACCAGCTGTACTTTTAAAATCCTGAACCTTGCATCTGGAGCTTCTAAACACCAAGTTGCCTCATGTGTTATATTAATATTTATCTCTGCAACACTTTGATAAGAAAAACTCTGATGCTTTCTGATTAGAAAAGATGCTTTGTGTAGGTCTCCGCCTAAAGCCTTTCTGTATCTAGCTATATTAAATTCCCTTTGTCAGCTAAATCTGCAATTTTGTCAAAGGAGGCTATTGGAGTCTGTCTGGCACGATCTGTGCTTTATGAACCCAAGTTGCTTATCACTCACCGTGTTGTTCTTTCATAAGGGCTGACATATCGATTCCCATAAAACATTAGCCTGGCTTGGAAATGCAGGCTTGCCACAAGTGAGTGAAACTGACAAGCTGCATGAGAGCTGCCCATTCTTCCATGCAGAGAGGGTAAAGGACGGTGGCTCCTCTCCCAGGAGGGAATGTCTGCTTCTGGGAGAGCTGGGCCATCGAGGCCATTAGCAGTGGACCAACACATTAAGATGGGCTCGTGCATGTATGTAGCATACACAGCTTGGATAGCTCACTTGGTTAGAGCATGGTGCTGATAGTGGCAAGGTTGCAGGTTCAATCCCCCTATGGGACAGCTGCATAGTCCTGCATTGCAGGGGGTTGGACTAGATGATCCTCAGGGATCTACGATTCTATGATTCCAGGATGCAAAAAAGGAAGCGGCTTCCAGCTTACCCACAATTGTCAGAGGTTGATCTATTAGGGCAAATGGGGCACCGTCCCTACCAACCTCAGTGCTCCCCCAGGGAGCTGCTCCAGTCCAGAGGAGGGCACTGCCTGTCAGTTTCCTCCTCCTCTTCATTCTTAGTGTTACAACTCAGCAGGGAGGTGGACAAGAACAAACTAGAATTAGTTGCTTCAGCAGTATTATTGGATCTGGCTCTGCCCCCTGCTGGTCTCCCTGCCTCCCACCTTACCAGTCCCAAGGGGTACCTCCCACCCCTGCACACAATTGTTGAAGTGGGCAAGAGGATACGGAATGTGCAATGCAACACCATTTGAGTGCCAAATGAAAGGGCCACTCCAACAAAACAGGCAGTTGAGGTAGCAACTGGGGGCACCATTTGCTTAAAAACCTCCAAGGAAGGAGAGTCCACCACCTCTCGTGGTCACTGCCCTCGCCAAGATTTGCTGCTGCCTTCTCCCCCCACCCTCGCTCACCGATGGGCCACAGCAGGACATGCAGCTGACAGGGAATCCCAGGGCTTGAACTGAAAACCTCAGGGAGGTGGGTAGGGAAGGGACAAGATGGACCGCAAAACCAATGACAAGCTGCATTGGAGCCAAGAGAAACCTGGATATGACTAATGGCCCAATCCAAATCTCTCTGCTGAAATAAATGGACAAGGGGAGGTGTAAAGGTTGTTCTGATCCCAGTTGTGATTTTGGATGGTGTCGGTGACGTGTGCGCCCCATATGTGTATACGTGTATATGCAAGCTAGGAGCAGGTAGAAATAAACGGCATGAAAAGCAACAGTTGGAGAAGTGAGATGTCTGGGAGAGGTGAGATGTCTGGGAAAGCAATACATGCATAGGCTGTGTAAAGGAATTGAACAGAGTTTTGTTTTGTGTGCATTCAGGCTCTATGCATTATGCTTGCTGTAAGAGAGACTAGTCAGATTTATCAATGAAATTGACAAAAAATCTGTGCAGCACATATCTCCCCCACAGAGCCCCCGAACCATTCCCTTATCTCTAGCCTGCCGTGTGATTAGTGACTATAGACAGTCCTTTTGTGGCAAAGAATTTGAAAGGCGCTTCCAGCCATAGGTGAAATCCATTGATGTCCACCTGCCAGCAGAACAGACACTCTCAGCAGAATGGATTCAGCCTCTAGGGCAGATGAGGGGCTCATGGGGGAGTTCGGTGGAAGAGGAGAGGAAGGGGAGGTCTACATGTGCAATGTAGGGTGTTCACCAATGTCAACCAGTGGAAAAGAAACGGTACTGCGAGCTGTCTTTTGAAATATTGTATTGCTCCCACACCATGGATAGCGGCATTATGACATAAAAAAATAATACCTTCTAAAAGCTACTGATTAATAAAAAGCTAAACTTATTTACTGTATACATGTTTTGTTTCAGGTCTGAGGGTGGAAGGAAAGATATTGGGGCGTGGGAGGGGAAAGGAGGAAATTGCCAGCGAATTTTAAAGGTCAACATTTGGCTATTGGCACAATTAAATTGCAGCAGAAATGGGAACAACAGTCTACATTAAGAGCATTTGTTGCTTCCTTTTACTTTATATAGTAACTACAGTAATGCTGTTCTTGTTCAGATAGTTTTATACATATACACTGGGTGGGAGGAGCAAATGGATTTGTATGTTTGGTGTGCAGGCTTAGCAGAAGAGTAAGTTGTTTACAACAACAGCTTAAAATATAGAACTGGTGAGTTGGCCAGAGAGAGAAGTACAGTTATCTGTGGTTCAAAACACCAGTGGGGATTTCTTGTCAAACAATAGAATTGGTTTACTCAAAATTTAATCCAGAGCCTTGAATTGCAAAGACGGATAGTTGTTTGTGGTGCTTAGCCTTTAGATCTCACCTTGGAACAAAGGCTTGTCTCACCTGTGCTCCCTTCATCCCTCTCCAGTGCTCTGCCACCCTAATTCCCCCTTCTTGTCATGTGACACCTCTCCTTAAGTCCCTGCCACAGGTTGAGGCCACACTTCTCTTTATCTCATGTTAGATGCCAGCAATGTGTCTGAGCACCGCACTTTAAACCACACTTTTCATTTGTAGTCTTCCAGCTGATGGTGGGGAAAGTGGTGTGTGTTTCTGAAGGATTTCACACATTATGTCGGAATATCCCCTGAGCAAATAGAAAGCAGGCAGCTGCTCCCATAGACCTTAGCAACCCGGCAGAATAATATTAAAAGAATGTGTGAACAGATCACCAGGAAACTTTGCTGGAATGCCACAGGTTGGTTTTGCTCCAAGATGAGCTTGGATACGCTTGCTGAAAGCAACCTTAGACTGAATGTATCTTCAACCGTTAAGCTTTCACTCAGCATGTTACATACTCTTTCTGTCACATCTAATGCCCAGCTGAATCTATGCCTTTGGACCAAAGCACTTTGGGAAAAGCTCTAAACCTCTTTCCTAACTTTCTTACTGCTAGAATTTATTCTCTTCCCGTCCCAGACAACCCTGAGCTATGGTTTACAGTTGAGTTGTGGCTCAGCAAGTAGGCTAACAATGAACTCTCCTTGTAAGCAGCCTGTCCTGAGACTAGCTCACATTATACATGGCCAGCTTTGTTGCTCTCATGGTTTATAGGAGGATGTCAGCTGTTAATCCTCCGCCTTTGTCTCTTTTCCGTCTCCTAGAGCTCTTTGGTGCTGACTCTGCCATTGCTGCAGCACCCGGTATAAATGCTTCTGATGCAAAAGGTTCATTTTCCTCTTTTGTATCTGCCCTGTTTGGTGGAATGGCAATTCCAGGAAAGCCCGCAGGCAATTATGTTAAATTGAGAGCTATATGGTAGTTATGCTGGTTCTACTTCCCAATAAATACAGGAAATGAGGCATTGCCTTTATTTGACCACCTCTTCTTCAAAATGCTAAATATTACATCCCTGGGTAGTGTGTGCATGTTTATCAAAATGACAGGGCATCACTGCAGAATGGTGGCAGTGGAAGACCTTTGCTAGTATTTAGCGTTTTTATTGTTGTTAGCCGCTCTGAGCCCCGCTTTGGCTGGGGAGGGCGGGATATAAATAAAATTATTATTATTATTATTATTATTATTATTATTATTATTATTTATTGTATTTGTAAAAGGCTCGATAAAGATCTCCACTTTAGGAGCATAGGGTGTAAAGCATTGAGTCTCTAAAGAGGTTTAAAAGTTTGTAAAGTTTATCATGAAGGAGTGTGTTTGGTTGCTCATAAACAGTGATGTCATCAGTAGTAGATGCCCACCACAGGCTATTTGGTTTATTGATGGATGCTGTTTGATGTTCCACAACAGAAAGTTCACTGGGCAACTTACAATAAGTAAGTATGGGGGGGGGGAATGAAATAAGACAATAAATTGTGAACTCAAAGACACAAATACAAGAAATTCATTTTACCCATAAATTTAAAACACATAGATTTGAACAGCGAACCGTCCAGACTACATACATACTATTTAAAAGTCTTTCATGAACCATAAGGTTTTCACCTGCTGCCAAAATAGGATGTTCCATAACTGAGAGCTTATCCACATTTCTCTTTCTTTTGCACTTTCCACACTTTCTATTTCTGGGAAAGATATCTCATCTACTGCAACATACGAGGAACAGCATTGCGTTAATTGTGTAATAGCATTGTTACCTGGGGGAACTTGTGAATTTTGGTAGCCCATGTACCTATTGCGCTTGGGAGCATAGTGCATCAGATTTTCAAGAAAAGCTCAGCTCTGCTTAATGATCTTAAATCAGTACCGAGATTTTCAAGATATTGCACTGCGTTGGATATAAAACCTTTCTGAAAGGCTGGCCATCCATAAACACAATCCTGCTGTGGATCCTGGGATTGCAGACATGCTTACAAGACATGGCAGCTGTTGCAGAATTTTTGCAGAAATTGTTTATTGCTGCCAAAGTGCTTGGGGCAGACCATTTTTATTTTTGTTTCTGCACAAACAAATCACCTTTTACATTTCCCAGGCCTCTGCAATTACCTCACTCTGGCCCCACAATAAGCACCTCCACAACACTTTATGAAATATAAATACCCCGATTTCCTAGCACAGGAGGCAGTCGCTGGAAGAGAACCAAGACGATCTGTTTACTGCAAAAATAGCAATCAGCATTGTGCATCTTTAAGTGTGTTTGTTCCTAGGAATAGGAAAACAAGTGACCTCCAGATCAATCCAATTAAGTAGCCCATTTTCTATGAAGTAACAATCAAATTAAAAGCAGCTGCTTCTTGCATTACACACCATCTCAACTGCATTAAAAGGTTTGCTTGTTTACTTCTAGGAAGCATGCTCAAATTGCCTTTCCGCCCACTAAAAAACACGCACGCATAGGAACAAAAATGCATTTTTCTGCATCACTTGTGGCAGCATGCTAAGGCACAGCAGCTGTTGCCAGTCAGGAAGATCAATTAGGCAGAACCTGCCCCACCCCCTGCCCCCAATCTGTCTCTAGCGACTCCTAACATGTCTGTACCACTGCAAAGCCAGACCCCATCTAGCCTGATGTTTGGTGTTTCAGGTTTATTGGGCAATATACTCCACACACAAAGGTGCTCTCCATACTGGCTCCTGCCCTCAAGGCCACACACAATTTTTATGTTAAAAAAAAGAGAGAGGTGAGAAACCTATTGTGTGTTTACATACCCTGGGGAAGAAGAAGAAAGGTTGTGCAAGAAGAATTGCAATGGTGCCTGGGAACTTTGCCCACTGAGCACATCACACATTAATCTACATCTAAGTCCAATTTACATCATGCTGCCTTTTTGCCAAGACTGGCCCTCTAGGTAGCTTACCTTGAAGTCCTAAAAACTTTAACAATAAAATGAATCAGCCACACACACACCAGGCTTTCAAAATTAACATGCTCAAAAACTGACTAATAGCATCAACACAGAAGAACACCTTAGTAAGCAAATTTTTGAAAGCTATAAAAATCTGGTGGAAAATATAAGGTTTGGAAAAGCTCTGGAGCTACGTTAATGCTGGATTCACCGATGAAAAAGCTCTGTTCCAGAACATTCCAGCAGTAGAGGCATCTGAAGCAGTGCCTCTGCAACAGATCTTGGCACCCTGGCGATTGTGTCTGTGCGTTTCATATGTGGAAAAAACCTCCCTCAGGTCCAGGCTTCCTCCAGATGTTTTGAGACTACAGTTCCCATCATCCCTGACCACTGGTCCTGCTAGCTAGGGATCATGGGAGTTGTAGGCCAAAAACATCTGGAGACCCGAGGTTGAGGAAGCCTGCTCAGGTCAGTTGGAACTTTTTAATGTAAACCAGTACCTTGAAACTGACCTGGAGAACAACTGGTAAATAGTGCAGATGAAAAATAATTGGTGTTACATGCACTCTTGAGTCTGGCAGAATTAGCCTGTTTTAAATATACTGTAAATGGGCAACTTCAATGCCAGAAACTGAACTGGGAGAAGGAGCACCAGCTTGCAAATTTGTTTCTTTGAGTGTCAAGTGTTGGACCCATTGACTGTGTTACCCTTGCCACAACCACCATTTGTGTGCCCTAAATGAATAAATCAGATTTCACAAGAAGGTATTGCAATGCCTACCTCTGGTTTTGTATGGAATAACGAAGGAGAAAATATCTGATTTGCATATTCTGATTTGCCAAAGTGTGGTTTGCTGTAAAGGGAACTTGATAGTTTTGTTACATAAGTCAGCTTCATGACGCTAAGCAATTTGCACAGTGCTGGGAGCTGAACTGGTGGGTGGGCATGGTGTCTCACCTCCGCCAAGAGATGCCAGAGAAGCCCTTTGAAAATGGAGTTGTCCCCAAAGGTCTGGTCACAAACACATTTGATAACTGAATTCCCACCATGTCCCTTCCAGGACAACCAGCAAATGCATAAGATGTGAACACCGTTACAATGTTCAGAAGCAGAAAATTTGGCAGAAATGAAATGTTTGACTTCCTTAAGGATAAGGAGGACATGGGGGACAGAACCAGGTTTAGTGAGAGCTTGAAACATTATGCCTTCTCATTTTGTCTGATTGCCAGCTGGCAGCTGTGAGATCTGTTTAAAGTTCCAAAAGAGAGAGAAAGAGCGCAGATGCTGTGCCTTCCATTCAGGCTTAACAATCAGGATGAAGGTTTTGTCTCATAACAGGTGGAAGAACAGGCCTGAAAGCTTTGTTGCTTTGGATCTTCTGATGCAGGAAAGGGGAACATGTGGCCCACCAGATGCTGTTGGACTCCAACTCCCATCAGTCCCAGTCAGCGTGGTCAATGTTCAGGGATGGTGGCCGTTGTAGTTCTACAACATCCAGAGGTTCTGGACCCTGTAAAGCTGTGATCTCTGGGTTTGGCAACCCTCACCTTCTGGTATTTTATACTACAGGCAACAACTGTTTTAGGCACGTCTGATATGTCAGCGACTGCAAACACGTGCATTGCGCCAACCCCAAAAGTGAGCCAAAAACGTCACAACACTGTGTGGGGTATTTGCAGCCTTTATCAATGGTGTTTCAAATATACATGATTTCACTTGAATGCATGGTGCCTTGGAACGTAACCCCCGTGTAAACTGGGAGTTTCCTGTATGTTGTACTTTAAATGTTTGGCAATGCTACATTTACTTACATTGGGATCTATTGAGTGCTGCTTCTTTTTCCTTTGGCAGCAGCTGCTGGAGGTGAGACACCTCTTAGTACTTTTGGATCACGTGGCCCCAGCCATTCCAAAGGATGAGCTGCCATCTGCCTTTCATTCTCCTACAAGCATTTAGGGGATGTGGGGCTCAACTCGCTTTTAAAGTAGCATCTCCTAACGAATCAGTCAATGACATGACTTTTCCGATGCGGCTCCTTTTAGGTACGCATTTGTTTCGAGTAAGCTCTTGAGTATGGCCGAGTCCTTTTTATATTGAAATCCACGATCCTCGATAACATTTTATTATGAGGTTTGCTATTTTTGGTACCACTGTTACTTTGTCATGAGCAAAGCACATAACATTTCATGATATGAAATCATTATGGGTACTGCCGAGTTCATTACTAGGGCATCTCACTGTATTAAGAATGAATCAATAGCACATACTAATATGGCAGCGTGATACCGAGCTGGAGTTATGAATAGCGCATCTAGAAATAGACAAGAGTATTCTCTGGGCCTTTGTCTACTCCTCTTCCATTATCTTGTACAAGTGTTTTCTCCCAGGTGATGGGATGGGTTTAGAAGGTGCTCTAATGATTTTGTTTAAAGTTGTATGGGCATCATAATGTTGTTTTTCTTTCTTGAAGTTTGGAAAAAAGATGTCTTTAAGGTCAGGCCTTGCACTCTGCAAATGCCTTCTATGCATCCTTCATTGATTTGTGCATATTTTAGAGGCCATGCTATATGCAAGAATTCACTGGAAGTTCCTTGGAGGAAGACCATTATTTGGTTGCTTGTTTATTTCCTTATCACATTTTTTATCCCACCCAACAACAAAGCACAAACAATAAAATCAGCACACACATTCTTGCCCCAAAATCAAATCACAATAAAATGCAATGTGGAACTTTCCTTGTGCTTGGTCTGGAAACTGCAGTTGTGTAGAATGCCACAGCACAACTGCTGACAGGAGTGAGAACGTCTCAGCATATTACATCCTTGCTCAAGGATGTGACCTGGTTGCCAATTTGTTACTGGGCCAAATTCAGGGTGCTTCTGTTAGTATATAAAGCTCTCAACAGTTTGAAGCCAGTTTACTTGATGGATCACATTACCCCACATAAGCCCACTATGGCTGCTCCAATCTGCAAAACTGTCACATACAGTTCATTCTGCACTTGCAATAAATAGGTATTTTACGGTGGGAGCACCTATTGTCTAAAACACCCTGTTGCTGTGCTGTTATTGACACCTGCTAAAAGACTTGACATGTAATTTTGTTATGTACATTTGTGTGTGTGTGTGTGTTTTAATCTGGTCATTGAAACTATATTTTGATAATTTTGTGCCTGTTTTAAAGTCTGTTCTTGTTGCTATTTTTAATTGATTATTTAAACAATTTTATGTAAACTACTTAGAGATTTAAAATAAAATGGTATATGCATAAGCAGTAGGAAAATTTGCACTCCCCCAGTCCTTCTCCTCATGTAGGTCCTCTATCCCTCTAACGTGTGCTGTTACCAGCTTAAAATGAATTTGCAGTTCAGTCTCATCCAAGACAGACTGGAAGTGCCTAGCCACCTTGCCCATGCAAGGGACATTTTACGGCTACCTGATAGTTGATGCAAACCTCTGTGTCCAAGGGGAACTTCAGAAGCAGCCTCGCAGCTGCCTCCTTCAAGTTGATTCATAAATGGAGCCCATCCATTTATCTACCACAAGCATTCTAGACCCTTCAGGTCTGAACTGTCAACTTCAGGTAGGAAGCTGAATGCCCATTATAACAAAGCCCAGATCAGGAATTGTACTTTTGGGGGGACACATTGCCCAAACAGCTCAATAGATTGGATAAGTCCACTTACCTTAAACACGGTGTTGCAGCCTGACCACGGCCCCATGTCAGCAATCCACCAGCTGGCTGGGAAGAACTGCAGACCTGCCTGCGAATTGACCAATGGCAGGAGGGCCTGGGTCTGGGGCAGGCCCAACTGGGCAACTGGCATCACTTGTGTCCACCCCCCCAGGGAATAAATTGACGCTGACACAACACTCCTCCCTGGTTTTTCCATCACATCTCCCAAACTCCAACCCTTTTTGCAAATTCTTCTTCTGTCATGCTACGACCTTGCTATGGACATTGTCGGCTGCCATATTCAGGGCCAAGCAGGAATTTTTCCACTTGGCAAATTGGGTTTTCACCTACTTCACAGCAATCATCACAACTTTGTGAGGTTAGGCATTGAGTAAACCTTGGTCTTGGTTGGAGGAGAGGCTGTAGCCTGGGCCTGTCACTTCTTGGTTAAGTGTATCCCATTAAAGGGGTCTGTTCCCTGCCTTGAGATGGAAGCACAGGCATACTTAGGGTCAGTATCAGCGCCCACAGCAAACAGCTGCATCGCCGCCACCCCCCAAATCACTTTACTGTAATAGCCACTTTATAAATTACTACGTTTTACATGACCCAAGTACTCAAAGCACCCAGAGTGAGGGCAAGGCGAGGAGGGAGCGTGGAAAAAAGCACACTTTTTGCCACAGTGCAAGAATGGCAGGAACTCGCCATGACACACATATACCGGTACTTCATAAACTCCACAGGTTGATAGGTAATTTTTGTGCCCCCATCCCAGACCCCTAGGTATTCCTCTAGATGCCAGGACTGAATGCAAAGCCCTTTCCTTTGTTCCTATTCACACTGGGAGGTTGGGTTTTTACCGTCCTTAGCCTGAGTTTTGGCTTGTGCGGGGGAAAAGTTGTACAAGAATGTAATATTGGGTGTGATGATGAAGATGGGAGAGGTCTGGGACTGTGGCTGTGCTTAATGTCTAGAAAAAATGATTTGGGCGCTTACTTCTGTTGATAAATACCAGTGTCTTATCTAAAAAGTCCTGTTCTCTAGTCTTTGATGCATGGCCATGGGGACCAAGTAACGGTAATTATTCAGGGATGAAGAAATGCATCCAGATGTTCTCAGTGACATCGATTCTGGGATTTGACCCTGAGCCTGAAAGAGATGCTGAGGCTGAGCGCTGGTGAGCCCTGGCACCAAAAGGCCGAAACTAGGCCCTATGCTTCTAGTTTGATAAGAATCTCCTCTGGGCTCTCAAGTGCACCCACCCCCAGCTGGCTGTTGCCCATCCTCAGTTCATGCGAATGGTGTCCAAGTTAGGGGATTCGTCTTCCTCTTTAAGTGACAGCCCAGAGTCCTGCTCCTTCTTCTCTCCTCTCTTGTTGTAAACAATGCAGCGGATAAAAGTGTAATAAGAACCCTAAAAGTGCTCCTTCAGTGGAACAGATTGCTTGTGTGAATGCTGCCTAATCAGTGTGTGAAGCCCCTCTCCTTAACTGAGCCCTTGCGACATCAGCATGAGGCCATACCCATTTCACAGGCAATACCCCCAAATGGAGCTGGCTAAATGGAACAATCCCCGAGATGCAGGGGGAAAGCATTATTACCGGTATACTTTATTTTTCAGCCTATGGAATCTCAGTGGGCTGCTGCGTCCAATAATTATTCTTTTTCACCCATGCTATTAACTTTTAAGTGGCATTCTCCACTGAAATTAATGGTATGTAGAGCTTACGGACACATTCAGAACACTTTATTTTGCTCTGAAATGTGTTGCTGTGTGCGTTGAAACATTACTATTTCCAGCTGATATTATGGCTTTAAAAAACACAAAAACAAACACCCCCAACTTATCTTTCCTACTCAATTTTTTTCTTCTTACGTTTCAATTGCATTTTCTACCAGCCATAATGTCAATAGCATAAGTAAACAAAACTCCATGATTATTTCTCCCTCTCTCCCCAGCCCTCCCTCAAATAACAACAATCCAATCCTAGAAGTTAATTATGATCGTCCAGGAAATTACGCACCATGGAGAAGGGTATCCATTTATCAAGGTTGCATTTACCAGCGACTGGTGGTATGTTTTTTTTCTCTGACTCAGCTGACAAGAAGAAAAAATAAAGTTAGTGATGGCCCAAGCCTTGGGCCATTTCTGGTAATAATGTGAAGCGCTCAAGCCATTATTAGCTTAATGGTTTAATTTAATAGATCATTCCTGGAGGTAGGCTTTATAGTGCAAACAGTTAGAAAAAGCAAAGTTAATAATAGCTTGAACTGCACAGATCTTTATATGGGAATTGGCCTTCAGCACTAATTATGTTTTGCTTTTCAAATTTTAAGCAACACCTCTTGCTCGATTATTTCAGGTCCCCAGCTTGGATGCTTGGTGTTTCATTATCGTTTGTTATGCTCTGGAATGTATTATGGGAGCACTGAGCTGCAAACCCCTCTGGTTTGAATTTACCTGCTTCCAAATTATGTTTAGGAACGTAGCTCCAACACCGTGTAATAGCAGTGAAGAAACAAAACTCCTGCTAAAATCATTACGGTGCACTTATGACTTGTTCACACGCTGCAGGGAAATGCAAAAGAAGGGATTTCAGCAGGTCTGGCTCACATGGCACCCCCTCTTCTATGCAACTGTTAAACATGCCAGAGCCCTGACCCCTTTACATCCTATGGCCAAACCCCAAATGCCAGGTTTCACCCCACTCCTCCCCTTGAACAGGTTCAGGGTTATTGCTGCAGGTGGCTAGCTAGTTCAGCACTTGCTGCTCCCAGTACGGCTGCTATGGAGCGCCTGTTCCAGTCTGCAACCGCCTTGGATGAGATCAACCAACATCTGCAAAAAAAAGCTTCCGGCAGACACTTCCTTGGTGGAGCCATAGGAAGGATTAATGCAGAGATGTTGGGTTTGCTGAGTAGAGTCAGTTGCCCACAGAAATATGAACAGGGTGCTGGCTATGGGCTCTGTTCTGCAGGAAGTGGATGAGTAAGAAGGACTTGATGCGAAGAACAATCCCCCTGAAACCTAACCTGGGCTGGATCTAGACACATCAAAAATGGGTTTCAGGAAAACGTGTTGTAAACTTCATTATGGGAAATCTCGTTGGCAAAAGACTCCACAGAGCCATATGGTGGTGTCACAGTGTTATAATGCATACAAAACACTTTTTCTTTACTAATGTAGCTGAATCCCCAGGCCTGTTATGTTGGTAGACTAGGAGCAACATTTGAGAGGACTTTAAGAATGGTGGTGGCGGTGGCAGTAGCAACAAACACAACCATTATTCTGGGCACTCCCCCCCCCCACCTGCCCCAGCTGGGATGCTTCATGGTTATATTGTGTGTGACTTGTCTGCCTAGTCTGTAGTAAAAGCTGCCCTTCCTTCTCTGGGTTTGGTTCCCTCCATAGTCAAGTGGGAATTAGTTGGAGTCTTAGACCACATTCACAGCATACATGTAAAGCACTATGAACCCACTTTAAACAGTCATGGCTTCACCCAAAGAATTCTGGGAGCTGTAGTTTGATAAAGGACTCAAGAGCCCCTATTCCCCTACACAGCATTTCCTGTGAAAAGGGATTGATTGTTAGCACTCTATGGGAGTTGTAGGTCTCGGAGGGGAACAATGGCTCCTAAAAACTCACTACTGTTCACAAACTACAGCTCCCATTATTATTGGGGGGAAAGCTATGACTGCTTAATGTGGCATCATAGTACTTTAAATATTTGGTGTGAATGTGGCCTTAGTCTTGCCTGTGTAGCAAGCCTTACTTGCTATGCTGAGTTGTTCATCTGTTGTTCACAAATAAATATAGCTATTGAAGTTTTCCTGACTTCTGCTTCTTCCTGATATTAGAGGCTGACCCACTGGAGTTTCCTCACACAGTGAGTATCCTTCCCAAGCCCACAGGATGTGGGTCATCGGAATCCATTTCAACAGTTTATATACCACTCATTTCTAAGTGGTTTACAATGGGGTTACACAAGATTAAACTGGTTAAATTAACCATAAAATGGGAAAAAAATAAATGCCAAAATTTCAACAGGGAGGGAGCCCATCTGATCTCAGCCAGGAGGGATTTTGCAGAACTGGGCCCACAATATTGAGCCTGGCAGATGCAAGCCATGCATTCCTCAAAAGCACAGCTTTAGCACCCGCACAGAAACATACCCAGAACTGGCTGAGTGGTGGTGCAAAATCAGCATTGCATGATCTAGCAGAGGGTTCATGTGGCCAAATGCTGACCAGTTGTGCGCATTCAGCGTTGCCTCCCCCTTCCTTTCCTTCCCCTTCTCCCATGTCTTTAATAGCATCCCCAGAAAGTTTCTCTCTGGTTGTGGGAGAGAGTTAGTGGAGAAAGCTAAACCAGATTTATGATGACAGGCCAACTCTCGGTTGAAAGGTGCTCGAGAAAAAGAAGATTAGCATTCATATGTGAGCTGACCCTGACACAACATCAGAGGCGTTGGTGTGCAGGCTGGAAGTGAGGAGCTACAGTCTTCCCTGGGTGCTGCAAATTCAAGCTGCCACTCCTGTTGCTTTCCTGAGTAAACAACTAGAAGAACTGATTTGGAGGCTGCAAAACGACCCCTGAAGCCTGCAAGGGGGTTGTTGGCTGTTGTGTCAAGGTGACTGATAATGCAATAAAAAGGATCCTGGGGAAAGACCCTGGAAGGATGTCTAGAGCAGCTAGAGCAGTCTTTCAGGACTGGGAGAACGTAGCACCTGAAGTTTATAGAGGGTAACAGGCATGGATAAACAAGTGCAGGGGGAGGGGGATAAGGTTAGTTTACTTACTTATGTGAGGGGAACCATTAAGTTTTCTGCTTGCAGGTTAAGGAAGTGTGGCACAGGTGAAGGCATTCTTCCTCTCTCTCTGAAGTGACTCTCTGATACCAGAAGTAAGCTGGGGTGCTGAAAATTTGGTTGTAGCAGAAGGTGCAGTGAAGAAAGACAGGGGGGGTTAGGGGGTTGTATTTCCTCCTCCTTTATATTTGGAACAGGGGAGACACATGGCTAAAATGCACAACAGCCCTCTGTCACATCTTCTTAGGCTACGCACAGTAAACAAAAAACAGAAAGAAAGAAAATCCTTCAGTCTTGAATGTGGTATGTCAGCTACGAGGCGTTCCTCTCACATGCCCCGGAATACATCTGTACATATTTTCTCTTTCAAATGTAGAGTCGATGCAAATGTATGAAGTGCCACAGGTGGCTTAGAAACTACTGTTTGATTTCAGAGATGACAAGAGCGGGTTGTTGTTGTCCAGGAGTCCAGCAATCAGCAGAGGTCCTAGAGAATGTAGCAGAGGTGGCCAAGGTCAGATTTATTCTTGATCGTGGAATGCAGTTGGCAAATAAATTCTGAAGCAGTTATGAAGAGCCCTGCTGCAGCCAGTAGCCATCAATAGCCTTGTCCACCATGTATGTGCCTAATCCCCTTTTAAAGCCATAGAAGTTGGTGGTCATCACACCTAGCAGAAGCACAGTCCATAGTTTATCTATGCACTGTGTGAAGAAGCCCTTCCTTTTGTCTGTCCTGGATTTCTCAGGCTTCAACTTCACTGGATATCCTTGGGTTCTACTATTACAAGAAAGGGAGGAAACATTCACCCACTTTCTCCAGAATATACATAATTGTATATAGTTTTATCAAGTCCACCCTCATTTGCCTTGTTGGTCTTGCGTTGGACATCTGCTTGCCTTTACCTTAAACTAAAAAGCCCTAACTGTTGTAACCTTAGTTCCATTAATGGTTTTTCATTGCTAAGAATAAATAGTTGGGAGCCACACAGGAGCTGCATGTGATTTTTTTGCAAATGTACACATGTGGTGTCCAGGTACAATCTTGTGCAATGCCCTTAGCTAAATAGAAAAAACAACGGAAGCAATTTGTCTGCTCTGGATACTGAAACAGCAGACATAGATCCTTGGCAAAGCAGATGTAAAGAGCTCCAGTAAACCTCCCATTTGGAGTGTGCAATTTTAGACACACTGGAAGAAGTTTATGTTGGGAAATTACTTATCAAAATCAGGCTCTTTTATGGTCATTCACCCAAATTTACTAATTCATTTTCTTTTGTAACTTTCCCCCTTTTTTTTAAAGGAAGACCCTCTACTAT
Source organism: Podarcis tiliguerta (assembly GCF_965153285.1). NCBI lineage: Eukaryota > Metazoa > Chordata > Lepidosauria > Squamata > Lacertidae > Podarcis > Podarcis tiliguerta. The sequence continues at coordinate 60,295,237 of NC_139534.1, forward strand.
TTCCATTCCCAGAAAGCAGATGTTTATGAACTTATACCATTTGCTTTTTTTCCAAAAGTAAAAGCTGGCTAGTTTATTACAGCACTTGCTCTTGCATTTGGGGTGTGGTTTTAGGGATAAACGCGGGATTTCCTTGCATATATATATCTCTAATTCAGCTTTTAGAAAGCATTATGATGATACTCAGTGCTGGCAGGAGCGGGTGCAATGAAAATGGGTCAGGCAGTGGAAATCTGTGAGCTGCTGGCTGAGGCAGAGGGAGGAGGACCGCGACTTTTCCGGGATACTGCTGCATGGAGTAGAGTAGATGTTACAAAAGGAGGCTTCTGATTGGTTGTTCAAGGCTTCCCTTCTTTATTATTGCTGGAGGTGAGGGGTGCCATATTCTTTCCCTCTGGTGGCTACATAGTTTTAAACCATGGGTAGGCAAACTAAGACCCAGGGGCCGGATCTGGCCCTATCACCTGCTAAATCCAGGCTGCAGGCGGTCCGGGAAACAGCGTGTTTTACATGAGTAGAATGTGTCCTTTTATTTAAAATGCATCTCTTGATTCTTTGTGGGGCATAGGAATTCGTTCATTTCCCCCCAAAAAATATAGTCCGGCCCCCCACAAGGTCTGAGGGACAGTGGACCGGCCCCCTGCTGAAAAAGTTTGCTGACCCCTGTTTTAAACCCACAAGAGCCAGCAAGGTAGGAGTACAAAGGGAAGCATGGACTTCATGTGAGTGGGTTAGGAAGTCCAAGTAGGGCCCCCAGCAGAGAGGAAGGGCAAACGAAACTGATGGACTATGCGGTGGTGGTGAAAATGACTGGGAAGATCAGAAACCAGGAAGGACAGACTTTTAATAAGGAATGGGGGAAATTTATAATGTACCTTAGAGACCACCTTAAACAGGTGAGCTCCTTAGCAGGATTTAAATAACACTTGTAATGTAACAAGAATTAGGAGTACATGGGATTTATTTATTTTTAATTGAGTGATTTAAAATATGCAGCAGAAAAGGATTAGTGACAGAACCCATGGAGATGTGGGGGGAAGTCCAGAGATTTGATTGAGTCTTTGTTTATTTTTTTTATTTACGGTTTGGGTGTAAATTTTAATTTGTAAAATTAAATAAAAATAAATAATACTGTAAAGAAGTCCACGTGGGGCCAACAATCCTTTATCTCCGTATCTGTGCCTTTACTGCACAAAATTGCCATTATGGGGCTCCCAGTTCAGACTGGGATCCTAGCAAAGGGTAGGTAGGCTTTTATCCCTGTAGCCCTCCTACAGTTTCCATTCTCCCTGATCATTGGCTATGCTGGCTGGGGCTGAGGGGAGCTGGGGTCCAACCATATATGGAAGGCCACAACTTACCTATCCCTGCTTTAACCCTTTCCCCGCTGCTGTGGTCTCCAGCAATTTGTATAGGAAAAAGAAGTCCAACTGAAGCAAATGGGAGGGTTCCCCCTACCCAATGCAAATTGCTATTGTGAACCCCCACCTCAAAATTGGGACCACACTGGGGGACAAATGGTTAAAGCCCCCTACCCCCTGCTAGGGTCCTGAGTTAGATGTCCCCCGCCATACTGGCCATTTTTGTTTTTAAAAAGCAGCACTGCATCTAAGAGCACAAATATGGAGCTAATGTGCCATATAGTAAAGTCCCATAATTGGAGCTCCCCATTTCTCTCTCTCTCTTAAAAAGCATCTTGGACAAGATTTTGGTTAGGGCTGCAATACCAGGGAAGAGGGTCTAACCCTTTGTCCCCATGATACAGTCCGTCCATCAGATCACCCACCCAATGCTGCTATTATAGGCGTTTTGTGGGGCATTTAGGATCAGGATCATGGCTCAGGGATAAATGGTAGCTCTGATTCAAACTGCCTCCCACTTTGCAGAAAAGCAAGGGGAAATCAAATCACCAAACGTCCATGTAATGTCTAATCTTAAAAAAAATTATATTGATTTCCTAACTTCAGATCACAATTACAAATTCAGGTGCTCAAAGTAAATTCAGCAAAAACTGTACACGTTTCTTCCCACATACTTTTTAAGGCATAAACATAGTAAACGGCATCTTCCTTCTCCGTTGACCAAATAATGTCTAATTTGACCTTTAGTCCTGAAGTAAGTCCAAAAGTGAAAATGAATTGAAAATCAATTTCCTTTCTCCCATGTAATTATTTGCCACAGGGTAAGTCTAAGTAATGATCTGTGGCTTGCTCGAAACCTTTTTGACCCTCTAGTCACTTGTCCAGTGGCTGCAGGGAATTGAAACAGAATTGCTTGATAATTTGCCCAAAATACATGTATCTGAAATGAGCTATGGGTGTTACTGGCAATTATTGTGGCAAGAGTCTACTTTCAACTATACAATCTCCTCCCTGGAATCAAATATGAGAAAATTCCAGAGTGTATGGACTTTATATAGAAAAGATACATACTCCCACATAGACTATATCTGTGCCACTTAATATATAAAGTATCTCTAAGCAGGGCACAGCAAATTTTAAAAACGTGGATATTATAAAAATAGATAATAAAACCATCAATGCAAATGTCAACCAGTACAATACTAATAAACCATAACAGATGGTAACCCCTTATTCTTCTCACACATCTCCCCACTCAGCACCTCTCAGCCTCCTAGCTCTCACTTGTGGCCTAAGGAAACTCACAGGTCATCCCAAAATATCTCACAACAAAGAACCTGATGGCCTCACCCTAGTCTCTCACTCCAGGGCAGGTGTGCGGAACCCTTGGTCCTCTGGATGTTGGTGCACTGCAACTCCCATCATCCCTGGTCATTTGCTATGCTTGCTAGTTCTGATGGGAGTTGTAGTTTACCAACATATGGAGGACCAAGGGTCAGGCACCAAGGTATGATGGAGCGGCTCCAGACTGCCACAGTTGGGCCCTGTTCAGCAATCAAGCAGCAGCACTCCACATAACTGGTTCCAGGCCACAGCAGGCTAAGTTGGTTTTCCACAGGAGGCCAAATGATGACAAATAGGACTCCCTCCACTCACAGTTCTTTCACTGGCCTCTGCACATCATAATGCTGCTGGGAGTTGTGAAATACAAATTGAGGTCAAATGCCCTGGCCAGAAAATATTTGTCGGCAGTGTACATAGCAGATATCTACTGGTGGCTGGATATGTTGTGACATTGTCATGGAGAATTATTGTAAGCGATGAAGGAACCAGCTAGACCTTCTGCTCTTCAAAAGAAGGCCTGTGAGGACTCTGTGATATATGTTTTAACCATCATGGAGATTGTGAAAGTGAGCTCCAGTTTGTTGTCCAATGTGGCAAAGTAAAGGTAGGGTTGCTTAATCAGGACTATGATGCTCTATCAAGCCTAGGGAGATTGTACCATAGTAACCTTAAGCACTGTGATTGTGAAAAGAAAGTTTGGTACACATTAGAATTCTGAATGATGGTGCCAAGACAGTCACACTGCATTGTGACCAAGTGACTAGATGGTTTGTGCATATTGTAGAGGATGACAAAGGGAACAGAGTATGTAGTAAGGCAGCTGAGGTCTTTTGGAAAGAGTAACACTATGCCAATGTGGTGGAAGCTGGTTCAGGAAAGGCACACACCTGAGACTAGGAACTGCAGTGGTCTGGAAAGGCTGACTTTGCTTAAGAGAGAAAGAAGAGGGCTGATTTGCATAAGCATAGAACCCAGGTGTGTGTTGTAACTACAAACAGCTCTTTAGTATATTACTCTGGTATATAATATAAAATATGTTTTTAAGAGACCTGTCAGGAAATATTCTGGCACTGCTCCCTCCCCTGCTGGCCTAGTCGTGTGGTTTAGTTGGAATGGGCATGGCTCTTGTTCTGTCTCTCTGGCCTTGTTCACATAAAGCATGAGACCATGATTTATTAAACTATGGCCTAGTGTTATGTACCAGCCCTGCTCAGCAACTTAAGTATGTTTGTTTACTGTTAGCAAACCACAATCTGAAACCATGGTTTGCTTTAATTATGGCTGGGTTAGGTGCAAGCCTATGGTTTGTTTATCTACCCCACTCCAGTCACTTAATCAAGCTACAAAGGCATGAGGGAAGAGCAGCCAGAAAACAAATCATGCTTTGGAGAAACAAGTCATGGTTTGATTGCCTATGAGACAGCTCATGGTTAACTTGTGGGTTTGTTTAGACAAACCATGGCTTATGTGTTATGTGCGAACCAGGCCTATGTATATGTTGGAGTAAGTGGAAGATTGCATGAGTTGCTATGCTTGGCTAATAATCCTCAGATGTTCATGTAGCTGTTCAACTTACAATTGGACACTGCCAAAATATGACAACAGTGTCCTACTGCATGGGACAAACAGAACAGTTTCTACAAAAAAGAAAAAAGAAAAGAAAAGACACATATCTGGTAATACAGAGAAGCCAGTGGAGGAAACATTTCAGCCTCCCAGTCCACTATGACCTTTAGATGTCCATCCTTGAATAAAGTAATTTCATAGGGCATCTGCACTGTGAAACCCTTGAATTACAATACACCAGGCAATTCAGTGCTATAAAATGTGGACCAATTTTTAGTCCACTACATGCATTAACTGGCTTACCAACAACTTTGTTTATTGGTGAATGTTAATGAGGTAATGATCACTGCCTGTACTATTCTTTCTTTCTAAACTCACTGTTTACAATTTCCCCTCCCTCCTCATCCAACCATGTATATCTGTAGCTGCAACTCAGAATAACACTTCATGCAACTGATGAAGTAGACTGTGCTAGTCTTTAAAGTGCCACAAGAAGTTTTCTAGGAAGCTCTAGCTCATATATTTTATCTTATTTCAGATATAGAATTGGTTGTGAAATTAGATTTTCCATTGGATCAGATTTTTAGCTGAAATGCTTTTGGGTATTACTTGGAACTGTGATGTGTTTTTAGGCAAAGACTGGGCATCTGGAAGAGAGCCCTGAAGGCAAGGAGGAGTGTCCCAAAGCCTTTACGAAGCTAGTCACCCACTGGTTAGTATATCTCAGGTCTTCGGGATGCTTGATTGTAAAGAACACACCTGTTTCTAAACCCTCCAAGGTATCTAGGCTAAGAAACTGCGGGAATTTGATTCTTGCCTTTCAGTTGCTGTCGCGTTCTTACACATCTTGTTAGCAGTGGGGTGTTCCCTTGAGCATTTCCCTCATATAATCTAAGCATCTCTTGACCTTCTGTTGACAAGCATCAGGGGATGGGTGGGAGAAGTTCAACATGGTCATTACTGCCTTGCACTTTCCTTGATGCACATCAGAGGGGTGGGAGCAGGTGTCAAAAGGACTGCTTGGATTATATTGCTAATGTCCTCAGGAAAGCACATGTCAGGAGGCAGCCTGGATTGTTTTACAGTGGGTTGCCAACAGCAGGTCAGAGAGCACCTTTAGAGTACAAAGCTTGTAAATCCTAACATGTTACAAGAGATGCTTTATCTAGGTACTGCCATAAGGAGTTGTTTTGTACAGCATTTCTGCAGAAATGGCACTCCTGTTAAGAACTGTATTAGGAATACTTTTTAAAGTTCTTCCTGTGTTCATAGAGGCCATACTGCTCCTGCAACAGCACTGTGAGTTAAGTCTGTCCGTGTGTGTGTGTGTGTGTGTGTGTGTGTTTGTGCGTGCAGTGCTTTTCTCTGAAAAAACGTTTAGGGGTAGTCTCATTTTCCTACACATATTGAAATACTGCCCCTCAATAAAGCCAAACTTAAATTCACAAAATGTTTAGGGGTATGCGTACCCGTGTCCCCCAGAAAAAAGCACTGTATGTATGTATATATTTCCTAAGTCCACCCATCGTTTGTGTTAACTATATCCCTTCAGGTTGCAAGTGGGGGCTCACCTGACTGAACACTTCTAGCTTTCTCCATGGAAGGGTGAATTTCTGTGTATAATACACTTTACTTAGGAGCATTCCGTAATGGAAGCCCCCAGTCGTGATATGAAGTGGGGAAATGTAAGGAAACAGATTTACCTTTTCAGCTGCTGTATGTAGATAACTAGCATCTAAATATTAAGAAGTGTGAGGCAGCAGCTGTGAGCAGAAGATATATATAATATATCATAAGACTCAGAATCTCGGGGCCGTGTGTTTAAGCCCCACGTTGGATGAAAGAGCTCTGCACTGCAAGGGTTGGACTAGCTTATCCTCATGGTCCTTTCCAGCTATGATTCTATATGAAATGTGAGCAGGAAAGCACACTGTAAAATGGAATCGGGAAAGGGCCTAGTTGCACTACACATAATGGAGGGGGAGACTGAACACCAGGCTGCCATTTCCAACTGCAGCTTTGTAATATTTAATTCTGCGCTAAGTTATCACATTATGGTAAACAGTAATCTGTATTCACCTATTATGCTATGTGGGTGCCTTATCACTGGGCAAGTGTAGCATCTGAAAACACCCCAAGACTGTCTGTCCTAAATATCTGATAACTTTTAATAGATGGGAGAAAGCATAATCATATTTTCCTTATTCAACATGTTGAGAGAGGCACAGGTTTTCAATCAAAAATTCATTTACTCACATCTTTCAACTCTTTTCTAACCACTGTGATATCCAATGAAAATATCTATATTGGTCTTTGAGAAATGATTTATATTTTTTTAAAAAAATAAAATGTATATATGCAGCCCCATACATTTAGGCTCAGCAAATTCTTTTCTTTCTTTGGGGAGTGGGAGAAGAGAGAGTGAGTGAGGGAGAGAGAATGCTCAGCAAATTCTAATTCTGCACTGCAGAAGGCAATGCCTGTCTGTCTTCCAGGAAGAAAAGCAGATCCCATGAAATGCTTGTCATAGTTTCCTTGATATTACAGAGAAGAGTAATATTTTATATAGGCAGCACTCACACACAAAAATGTGGCTGATCAGATAACAAAGAAGGTAGGAAAGACAAGCTTACACTGTGGAATATGCCTGACAAGCAGCTGGAAAATACGTTTGATAAAATATTATCTACTTCATTGTATGTAGGTAATTTCCTGCCCCCATCCCAAACCCATCATTCTCACCCTCACTCCTAAGTTGTAGGTCCTTAAGTTTAAGTGATTTTTTTTTTTTTTAGCTATTGGAACATTAATAAAATGTTATAAATGGAGATGGGCAAAAAGGATCACATTGTAGCAAGACACTCCACTGTCTGCACTGGTTTTCTAATATTTTCTAGGGCTAATTTTTATGCAGATAGCTCATCGGATAGTTCCACGTGTCTGTACTCGCTGGAATTGGCAACACTCAGTTCATGGGCTGCATCAAACCCATGAAGAGGGTTGTTTCCCCACCCAATCATTTCTGCCCTGCTACCACCTCCTCACCATGCTCCTTGAAGAAGCTAAGTGGGAGGCCTTGAGTGGGAAACCCTTCTTTATTTTTTGGCTTTTCTCTTTCTTCTAGTGAGGAGTCTCCTTTTCTCCCTACTGTGCTCTGCTCTCCCTCCTTGCCTTCTCCCAATTCAGTAAGTGGAAAGGGATATGGTGACAAGCAACAACTGTGTGTTGGTAGGCCACATGGGGAATTTTGGTCTCGTCCCAACAACATCCCCCCCCCCCACACCTTGAAATGGCACTCAGATGAAGATGGTTGCTGTGGTTGACTTTGGTCTTCATCAGCTCCCCTTCAGGCATTCCTATGCTTCGCATGAAGGTCTGGAGAAGAATTCTAAGCATGCTTCTTTGACCATGTTTAGAATCCTCCGTTACTGGCAACCCCAATAATGAAGGCTTCCTGATTCCAGGTAGGAGTCTAAGCCCATTCACCTGAATGCATTTATGAATCCCCTTCAGAACTTCGCAAGGAATACAGGCAGGTTTGAAGTGAATGTGGAGCAGCAGGGCTTTCATGCATACCTCCTTCCCACTTTAAGCCTGCAGGCCTGACCAGAAGGCTAGAGTGATTTGCCCAAGGCCATTCAGTCAAGGCACTCAGAGGCATTTCCTGTTGCTGTTTGCCAAGCTATGGAACTCCTTCCCCTGATAGACTGCCAAAACGTTTATCATGCTCTGCACTGGAGCATGATTTCCTTAGTCTGAAAATACTCTTGTGGCTGCTTGACGTGGAAAATGGGATGCACACTGGTAAACTGCATATTGCCTGAAACTTGCAAGAGCTGTACTTGCTCCCCTCTCTGTGCACATACTATAGGACAGGGATGCCAAACCTGTGGTCATTGGACTCCAGCTCCCAACATCCCCAGCCAGCATGGCTAAAGATCAAAGACAGTGGAAGTTGTAGGCCTGACCAACAACATCTGCTCTAGGGAGCCCTGGGTCCCTGTGGAGTGTATGTGCAGTAGAGTAAGGAAAAAGACCCGTTTGGTGGTCATGTGTTACAGGGACTAGAATGAGTGTGCATGATGTACAGATGTGAACCTGCCTTTAGTGGTTATATGAACACATACCTCTTTGCATACACATGAACAGTTAAGTTTCTCCTTTTAAGAGGTAGGTAAAATTTTGGTTAACACAACAGGACTACATTCACTGGATAAAAGATAAGCATCTTCCTATTGAAGCCTATACAGTACTAAAATACAAATCTCTTATAGAGGGGAAATGATTTAATCTGATTTATTTTTTACTGTGTTACATGTGAAAGTAATAGACCACATAGAAGTTGGTAAACAAACAGCTGCAGCACATACCCACTGACAATCTTTGTGTACCTTTAAAAAGAAACCAGGGCACGTCCTCTGCGCTAATTACTTCCAGAGCTTAATTGCCAGAATGGAAGCATTTTTCACTTCCTATTTACATATTTAAAACGAAGAGGGTCAAATTCTCATCTCAGTAGCAAAGAAAGTGTGACTGAACATTTAAGGATCCATCACACTTCATTTCTCAAGTGCATACTATTAAACGTGTTGATTTTACAGTCCTCAAACATAGGTGGAAAAATCCATTTCACCACATGGGGCCCAATTCCCTTCTGTCCATATAAAACTGTTTTAGTTTTATTGACTGCAGGACAGATTTGAATGCCAGTGAAGAGGATGACCTATTGTTGTCAGCTGCTCACTTTCAAAAGCCTCTCTCTGCCTTTTGTTTTCTGCAAATTTGTTTTCTGCATGTGCTCTGATAAATTTTATCTCTTGCCAGGAGGACTCCTTAAGCTTTAGTCTCCCCTCTCCCCCAGCTCCAGAGAAAGCTTGTCGTGGCACATGCCAACGAGGCTAAGGGATCCTTTTTCAGACTACTGTACTTGCTTTCTGTTGTATGGCTTTTTAAAGTTTTCCCCAGGTTTGGGTTGAGAAAATTCCTCCCCCCTCCAATTGCTTATGGCAATAACCAACCTTCACAAATACTCATATTCAATCCCACACCCTTTCTCCATGACTGGACTCTTCTTTCTCTCCCCCTTCCTCCTCTGTATTGCTACAGCTTGCTTCCCACCCCACCACACTCAGCTTGTTATCTCTTTTGCCCACCCTTCGAAATCCTACACTCATCAGCCTAGGGACAAAATGGGTCTGGTAGCCATGACAATAGTTTGCAGTTGCACCAATGGTGCCCTCTTGTGTTGTGTATCTGCATAGGCATGATACCAACCATCTTGGGAAGGTTCAAGCTCTTACTCAGTGATGGCAAAATTACGAGGGACATAGAACTGGGCTGTAAAATGATCAAGGATAAAACCGGCACATCTGCTAGAGTCAGATAATGCAGGGGTGAAACTCATATAAAAGCTTCTTGCTTCATCTGACCCGGCACCCAGAAGCTAACACAACCTTGTTCCCTAAAGACACAACTTTGGATGGGTAACTTATGCACTCCAGAACCATGTAGCCTAAAACAGAATGTTGTTTTTCCAGGCATTTTCCTAGATAATGTGGCAGGCGTACAAAACATAAGCTCTCCAACCAACTGTGAAACACAAATGCCAGAATTAATCACTTAATGCCCTTTGCATTAGGATAAAGTATGTGGTTTAAAATACAACAGAGCACTTTTAAATGAGGAACTGCTGAATGCTGGGGGAAAAAGAAGAGCAATCTCCTGCATCCCAGTAATAAATGAAAAAGGAAGCTTAACTTGTAAAGATTCACAGAACTGATGAGAATAATAATGGCTAGGAGCTTAATAATGTTCCCAGATCGGAGGGGTTTCCAAAAAGGGAAAGCAAATTAATAAAACTCAATTAAAGCAGTCTTGGCAAAAGTGGACCTCTATAAGGAAGACGCTGTGCACAGCTAGCTATCTCAGTAACTAAATAAATATCCATAGTTTGTCTTCTCTACAGTGCTCCTTAACCCCATGTGCAAAAAATTCACTTATTTACTAGGGACCAAACCATGCATGTGGAGAAACAGCAAAATTCTGTCAAAACCTTTTGGGTACCAAGCCCAATGACTATTCTGCAGCATTTATTTATTTATTTATTATATTTATACTCACCTTTGTTCTTCAGAAAAACTGTAAGCAGCATACATGGGATTGGATTGTGTGGTGGTCTCCCATTCACACACTACCCAGACTTCATCAACATTTCTGTGTTGGCGGGACTCTTAATTTCTAGGACTCCAGTGTGCTTTATAGATGCATTTTCTTTCTCAAGCATGCAGGTTGCTTTTATTATTAAATGAAAGACAATGAAAAACAAATGGGTATGAAAAATCTCAGAACAATCTGCACCAGTAATTTCTGAGATGCGTGTGGAAAAGCAGGCCTACTTTCCTGTAACTGTATTTTTTTTTTAATGAAACTAAGGAGACTTTATCAATGGCTTTAGGAGATAGCCTGGCACTGATATGAAGGCAAGATTTCAAATTTACAGTGTTTGTGCAATGGTGGTGAGGTTACAAACTTTGCATCTTGCTAAATAAAAGGAAAGCAAAGTTCCTTTCCTCTGTTTTAACAGCTGTGTCAAAGAGATGATCAGCATCCAAGTATTTATTTTCCAACTTTATGTGCCTAATGAACAGCTGGCTCTGCACTGATTATGGAACATACAAAACAGGTAGAAGCAAAACCTTTTTATTTTGCACAGACAAGAAAACAGGCCTTTCACCTGCCCTGTATTACTGAATCTGCTCACCTCCTCTTTAACTGGAGCTTACACCGCAGTTCTGGAAAATGGACTGCCAGTTTTGCAATGTGACATGCGAGAGAAATGGAAGGAAGAAGATTGTGCCAGCAATATACACTGGTAGCTTAGAAGATGTTCCCTCAGTCTGAATGCAAGAGATTGAGTTTGATGGATAATGCCCCCCCCCCCTTAAACCCACAGACTGGCTTTTCTAAGCAAACAAAATCCATCCTCCATTTTTATTACTTTTTCATATCACAAGTCATGGTACTTGTCACTCAACTGGATCTCACGTCTTTAAGATAACTTCATATAATGTAATAGTGTGGATCAACACCAGAGAGGTTATTTCCACCCCACCCCTAAAATGATAGGAAGTCCAGGAGTGAACAAGTGAAATAGGTTAGCATGCAGTCAGTTCTCTTTAGTTTCTTGTATGAGAGTCTTGATAGAGTAAGAGGAGCACCACAGGATGAGATGAAGGACAATCCTTACAAAATCACAATGTGGCTATAACGACAACCTTTATTAAAACTGCTGCCAGTAACACAAAGTACAGTTTTTAAAAAAATCACAATTCTCCACAACCCATGAGATTCTGATGAACTTCCATCCCTGTTTTAATTAAATCTACAGTCCCCAACTGTGTGTAAGTGGATTTCATCTTTCAGTAATTTCTTTTCAAGAGGTTAGTGGCTAGAGCCTATAGCATGCCCAGAGAGTGAAATCCTTCACTGGACATGATGATCTGCATTTGTACCCCCCTGCAGCTTAGTTTGAGGAGTTCTAACAGCACGCTGGTCCATATGTATGTAGTATAATGCATCCTTTCTGCTATTTATTTCTCCAGAGGGGCATAATTCAGGAGCTTCTCAATCAGATCCACGTGGGCAAGCAGCATTCGCCGACAGCAATATCTCTTCAGACCCAGAGCATCCAAAGCATCACTAAGAACAAACAAAAAGCAGGTGTGTTTGAAAGAAAAGCAGCATGCTGAAACCTGATCCCAGCCAAATAAAGGGAAAAGCCCTGTCCATGAGATAGAAGAGGAACTATAGGGCGGCAGGCACAGTGATAATAAAACATTTTTTTAAAAACTAAAACAATTTCAAAATATTCTAAAAATATTAAAATATAGTCCATAGAAGAAAGGTGATTGACTGTGGTAGGGGGCTGAACCCCCACTCCCCAAGGATCAGACGAATAGGATTGCTATTTTTCATTTCATAACATTTATATACGGCTTGATTTTAGAAAATGCTATCCTCAGAGCCATTTACAAGACTGCTGCTGTACTCAAGTTACTGTTCTCTAAGTTTCACTTTGATAATCTGCTAGTTTTTAGTTTTCTAATTCATTATGACTATAAACACATTTTAACAATACTGAATGTGACAGGCTTAACTTTATTATTTGCCCATTAAAGAAGCAGATGTAAAAGTGTGCCTGTACACAACTTCCATCATAGCCAGCCTGCCTGCCTTGAGTTTCTCTTTAAGAACAGTTATTGGATCCCCAAGATGAAATCTCAGCCATCTGTCTCTTAATTAAGGTCTACCTAGCCACAGACTTTCCCCCCTTATGTTCCAAGAAAACAAAAAGCCTGGAGGGTAGGCGGGAAACCCACAAGCTTGTATGTCTGTGGACTAGTTTATGTTAGTCTTGTAACAAAGCACCAAATGCACAGAACACCGCTTCTGCCGCTATTGGGCTCCTGAAGGAGCTTCGTTCTCCCAAAGACATATAAACAAACCATTACCTGAAAACACATCTAGTATTAGCTTACTTTTACACCATGCCTGTGCTTTGCAATTCACTGTGCTCCCCATCACAAACACTTCTGGCTTCTAGCAATCTTCAGGAGCCCTTTCTAACTTTCCTCTCTCCCATCCATACAATAAGTGCTGTTTTCACCACAAACCTAGGATGAGTGAATATGCATAGTATGGGAAGCAGGATTACAGCAGATGGTCCACCCCGATCTAAGTATTATTTGTCGTCGTTACTACTACTACTACTACTACTTTTTATGAATCACCTTATACCCAAATGTCTCCTTCAGCAAAGAAGTTAGCAAACACTGGAAGGCTTTGGAAGCACTCTCAAACAACAGGTGTCCATTTTGACATATTCTGTAGGTCCAAAATAAAGTCTTCCTACACACATGTATTTCGAACGCTGCAGTAGCAGCAGGACTGGAGGAACAAAAGCAGTTTGGTAAGAGGCCATGAAGTAGGCATGGCTAGTCTAAGTCAGGCTATTGGTCCTCCTAGCCTAGTACTGGGAGCCATCTTTAACCTGGCATCATATGACATTCACAATTATCTGCAGTTACAAAGGAAGAATTGGGATCACTCCCAATTTTTAATCTCAAGCACTTTAAATACACACACACACACACACGGGGGGGGGGGGGGTGTTCCTTTTTCTGCAGCTAGGCAGGGCAACAAAGGTGCCAAATTCAAGAAGTACCAAATTGAAGCAGAGGCTGGAAAGGAAGAATTGGCTAGAAACTTACAGTTCACTCCCAGTTCTACCTCTGGAGTTTGGCTCTGTACCTTCACCAATCATGCTGAACAGGTGAATGTGTGCCCCCTGCATCACCTTACCAGCCAAATGGGGAGGTCTGGCAGGATTAGTATGCCGGTGGGCCAGAGGTTTCCCTATGCTGCTCTAATGAATGTGATAAATGATCAGTGAGGGGACAGTAAGTTTGGTGACTGTTTTAGACAGGTTCTTTCTTATTAGTGGCCAGTTAACTCCAAGTTCAGGCTTTGCTATCTATCCTCTACCTTAAAAGATACAGCTTCTCTGGTGTCTAACCTGACCTTTTAGGTCAGCATTTGTTTCTGTTCCATTGGGGTTTTCAATGGAGACTGATGAGCTAAGATTAGCAATGGCTGGGCAGTTGACCCTCTGATGTAGCAACACATTCAAAAAGAAGTTGAGTTTTTCCAAGTGTTATTAATGTACATTTTGACATGTAATAAAGTAATAAATTTCCCATTTAAGAATTTAAATTTCCCATTTAAGAATTTTGCTCATGATTTATGCTAGGGTGGTGGTATGGGCAAACCAAGTTCTCTTTTTTTTTTAATATATATTTATTGAAGTTTTCAAATAAAGCATATATTAGATAAGCACAGCTTATCATTGTCCATTTAACATCTCTCAATTATTACATGGGACTCCCCCACACCTCCCGCATACACTTACATCATTATTAAATTTATTTCAAACAAATTATCATTTAACTCATCTTAATTAATAATCTTAATTTGGTTTGACATATAATTCAGCCTTAAATCTAATTTAATGGTAGACAATTATCTGCACTGGCATCCAATTCAACACTCAGCCAAATTACAATATTTTTGTAAATAAATCTTAAATTCCCTCCAGTCTTCTTCCATCCTTTCTTCTCCCTGGTCTCGAATTCTGCCGGTCATCTCGGCTAATTGCATATAGTCCATCAGTTGCATCTGCCATTCTTCCACAGTGGGTAGCTCCTGAGTTTTCCAATTCTTGGCAATTAATATTCTTGCTGCTGTTGTTGCATACATAAAGAATGTTCTGTCCTTTTTTAACACACTCTGGCCTACAATACCCAGGAGAAAGGCCTCTGGTTTCTTAGTAAAGGTGTATTTAAACACCTTTTTTAATTCATTATATATCTTCTCCCAAAAGGCCTTCACTCTAGGGCAGGTCCACCAGAGGTGAAAAAATGTTCCTTCATTTTCCTTACATTTCCAACATTTGCTATCAGACGAATGGTATATTTTAGCCAGTTTAACAGGGGTCATGTACCATCTATACATCATTTTCATCACATTTTCCTTCAACGCATTACATGCAGTGAAGTTCAGCCCAGAGGTCCACAACCTTTCCCAATCTTCAAACATAATATTATACCCAATGTCCTGCGCCCATTTTATCATTGTTGATTTTACCATTTCGTCATGTGTGTTCCATTTCAGCAGCAAGTTATACATTCTTGAAAGTACCTTAGTCTTAGGTTCTAACAGTTCAGTTTCTAACTTTGACTTTTCCACTTGGAATCCTAGCTTTTTGTCATTTTTAAACACTTCTTTAATCTGAGCATATTGTAACCAGTCTCGCACTTTGTCTCTCATCTTTTCTAAACTCTGCAATTTCCAGTTGTCACCATCCTTTTCTATTATCTCCCAATATTTTGGCCAGTTGGCCTCCATATTGGCTCTTTTCCGAGCCTTAGCCTCCAGGGGTGACAGCCACCTCGGAGTTTTATTCTCCAGTAAGTCTTTATATTTTGTCCAGACATTAAAAACTGATTTTCTGACAATATGGTGGGCAAACCAAGTTCTCATTCCCATTATGGGTCTACTAGAGTAATTAACATTCAGTTTGAGATGTGAGGTGCTCACAGATCAAGTAGGTAGAAGTCATAAAATAGAAGCAGAAAGCTGATGAGCATAATAAGACAGTGCCTCTTGAACTTAAGAGGCCTCCAGCACACACACTAGATTTCCACATAGGATAAAATCTTCAGTACAGTGTATGACCTCAGAAGTTATTCAAATAATGGTAACAACATAAATCACCCTGTCAAATATTTTAATAGAGGCTCAATCAGTTTCATATTTATTTTATTTTTAGCACTTAGGCTGCAATCCTAAACAGTGGGGTTTACTTCCAAGTAGACACACATAAGATTGTGCTGTTAACCTTCCCAAAATTGCAGAAACGTTTGGCACTACAAAATACTTAAAATAAGCCCCCACACCTTGATTGTTATCAACCCATGGTGTAGTTTTTAAAACTCTGAATGTGGAATATTTTTAGCTAAACTAATCAGCAGAACTGAATAGATTTTTGAATATTTTTACCACCTCCAATATTCTAAATAACTGTCTGAAGAAACTCAATGTAAGAGAAAAACAGCATTTCCAAATTCTGCAAAATCTCTGCATCCTCAGACAAGTAAATTATTCCCTTTAGCTGACCCATTTTTTGCTACAAGAAATGATTTTAATAATATCTGACATATAGATCTGCCCTCAAAATTGTGAGTAGGCACTGAGCTAACAGACAGCTTTGCTGCAAGGGAGAAACTCAAATATGTATTGTCTACCCACTTGGTCAATGTAAAATCATACAATAAATTGCAAGAGAATCTGATTTATGCCCAAGGCATAATTCAGGTGCATTTATCATGCAAATATTGTACTAAAGTACTACTTAATCTCAAATTCTAGATCCATAAATTCCAATTCTGTATTTGCAAGGGAAAATCAATTGCTAGCAGAATGGCTATGATTAACTACAACCAGAAACAATGCTGCAAAGGTAAGAAAAATGATGGATACAGCAACAACGAAGAATTATATATGAGACTTCTCTAGACACTAGCTAGTCAAGAAAGAAAGCCTTTCTTCATCCTTTCCTTCTATATGTTTTTGATTTTATATTATCTAGATGTTTAATTCCTATTTGGAAAATAGTGTTACACAGGTCTCAGAAGCTGAATTATGCAGCACCCATAAGTGAAGCATGTACTAGCATTTTTCTTAAAACACATGAGCTCTTAAAACAAGGTTAATAGGTAGAAATCTGCCACAGCACTTGATACTTTGTGATTTTTAAAAATCAAGCAAGTGTTTCTTATGCTTTTCTATATAATTCATGCATTCGAAACTACCATGTTGAAAGAAAGGCTCTGAATGAGCTGGAACCACTGTTCAGATAACATATTACATGTGTTATACTCTATTTTTAGCAGCATCAGCGACACAGTAAAAATAAAGAAGCTTCTTCGTTCTAGTATACAAAACATCTTTTCATATCATCAAATTTGAACCAAGTGTTCATATCATGCAGCTCACAGAAACCTGTGCACCTTTTAAGAGCTAATTGGTATTCTAAAAAATCAGATACTATTTAAAATGCCCTAAAATAGAATTTCAGTTCCTTTTAAAAGTGTCTAACTCCTGTAACCACAGGGGGGAAAGAAGCGTGACAGCAGAAAGTTTAGGTACTTTCTAAGATTAGCCTTTAATTAATTATAGGATCTTAGATGTTCTAAGTTCTCAAGAGTTCTGAGGACTCAGCAAGACAATGGGGCCTGTCATTTCATACTATTCAAGAGAATCAGAATTGTTTTCTGAAAAATGGAACCATGGCTACAATCCTATATGTACCTGGGAATAAGCCTATGGAACTATGGAAGCAAGGCTAGGACCATACTGTTAACAGAAATGCAAGAGAGTTATGTTTGTGCGAAACATTACACTGAAATACAGTTGTACCTCAGGTTACAGACGCTTCAGGTTACAGACTCTGCTAACCCAGAAATAGTACCTTGGGTTAAGAACTTTGCTTCAGGATGAGAACAGAAATCGCGGCACGGCGGCACAGCAGTAGCGGGAGGCCCCATTAGCTAAAGTGGTACCTCAGGTTAAGAACGGACCTCCAGAACGAATTAAGTTCTTAGCCCGAGGCACCACTGTCCAAAAGATGGGCAACACTATCTTCTGTTCATTGATTTGTTTGCCATGTCAGATGGTAATGCTTAATCAGAGCACTAGAGGATGCTTGAATATAAATGCTGAAATAGTGTCAGTTCTTGCAGCTCTACCTGTGTGGGAGAGATTGAAATGCTCCAATTGTGTTCGACATTCACTTCTCACTTTGTCAGTAAGTTTTATATGTGGGAAAGTGCTTTCACTTAAAGTTCAGCAATGTAAGACTGAGGTCAACCAATGATTTTTTCTAAATCAGCCTAAGAACTTTCACTTGAATTTCTGTTTCCCCGAAAATAAGACAGTGTCTTATATTAATTTTTGCTCCCAAAGATGCGCTAGGTCTTATTTTCAGGGAATGTCTTATTTTTCCATTAAGAAGAATACAGTACACATTTATTGTTGGGGGGGAAAAGGAAATTTATTACCTGCATATGATACAAAGCCTTACAGTAGCTTTGGGGGCCTTATATTCTGGGGTGGCCTTATTATTGGGGAGGCCTTATATTCGGGGGAGGCCTTTTATTACAGCAAGAGGTAAAACTGGAAGTAGGTCTTATTTTTGGGGGATGTCTTACTTTCGGGGAAGCAGTGTAGTTAGGCAAAGGAAATTCAAGTTTATACAATCCAACTTAAATATGCAAATCAAGCATGTTTATGGAAGTTTTTCCAATTTTCATAATTCATTTCAAGTGCAGCAAGGGATTTGTTTAATCAGAGTACAACCTTCTACACTGAGCCATATCTGAGAAAAAGCAAAGCAAAGCAAAGGGGGGTTTAAAATGTGTCCAATGTTAGCTCCTCAGTACTGTAGCTACATTTCCCCCATAGAACTCTCAAAAGCCCCCTCAAGAAAATCAGGCAATCTCAATTATTTGTAGGTAACTTGCTTAGGCTGCAATTCTAAGTCCACTACCCTTGGAGTTAGCTCCACTGAATTCATTGGACTAAGTTTTGAGTACACAGGACTAGGATTGCACTTTAAAATATCCCTGAGTTTATGCTTTCATTATTAATATGGTTCTATACTGATGAAATTATTATTTATAAAAATTGGACCTACACTTCATAAAACATGAGCACAGGATAAAGAGTGTTATACATACCTTTTTGTGAATGATCCCCAGACTACTACAAAATGTTGATACTTTTCTCAAAACCGTTGTGAAAACACAAGAGTGTGAAGCAGAGTCCTTACCCTTCTGTATACTCAGCTTGCAGAAGACCAAGATATGCCTCCCATTTGTTTCCAACGATTTTGCCGCAAGTGAAGCATCTCACTGGTATGATCATTTTACACCTAGGGAAGCATTAAAAACAGGAAATTTAAACAGTAAGCGCACGATTTGATGTATCTAAAACTAATACCAAGCAGTCTAACCAAGGCATTCAAACTGCATTAGTTCCAAAGGCAAAGCTAAGTGGGTATGGACCTGGTCAGTGTCTGAAAGTAGGAGCACTGGAGCCCTCTTTCTGGTGTTCAGCCTGAACTGATCAGGGAAAAAGCGTGTACAGAGCAGAGGCATGCACACTGGCCCCACCCACATTGTCCCCACACAAGCTGGCTCTACTTCTTAACCTTCTTGTGTTGAGCTTCCTGAAGGGGCTTTAAAAGATTTTTCTTCCTGCTCAGTGTGGGAAGGCTGGGATTTGAACCAACAAGCTGGAGATGTTCTGGGGCAGCACCAGCATGCATGCCCCGGGCTCCTTATACTGTACACTTTTTGTTCTTGCATGCTTAGTCTGGACATCTGAAGCCGTCTCCTAAGAGCCCTATGCAATCGGGACAAAGTGTGTATTCAACACAAATCTTAGTATAATTCTAAATATGTGCTCTTACATGTGCTAAGGCTGCAGTCCTATGCACACTTATCTGAAGTCTCATAACAAATAAAGTTATTTATTGTATGACTTGGATGTATTTAATTGCAAGAACCTTAATGGTTTTGAAGAAAACCAACACTGGCTATAGATGCTGGTTGGCAAAACCGATATCCTTTCTTCAAAATGTTGTCAGCGCTTTGACCTAAGTATATGTTTACATTTCACCTTTGTATAAGACAGCAATTTTGATAGGAATTTCACTGAGTCTAGCTTAATCTGGGCTGGCTATGAATTAATATTTTTAAGTTTTATTGAAGCACAATAACCATTACTGATAACTGAAAGTTACTGATTGCCATTAATAGTAATTATTTTTCAATAAACTAATAATTTGATAGCTCAACCAGTTCTCTTTTGCCTTTAAACTGAAGAGCATTATTCCAATAATTTAAGACCCATTTACCTCCAAGCAAAAAGGTGAATAAAGATTAAACTGCAGTTAACTGAAGAAGTGTGCATGCACATGAAAGCTTATATCAAGAACAAATTTAAAGGTAAAGGACCCCTGACAGTTAAGTCCAGTCGCGAACAACTCTGGGATTGTGGCGCTCATCTCACTTTACTGGCCGAGGGAGCCGGCGTTTGTCCACAGACAGTTTTTCCAGGTCATGTGGCCAGCATGACTAAGCCACTTCTGGCGAAACCAGAGCAGCGCACGGAAATGCCGTTTACCTTCCTGCCGGAGCGGTACCAATTTATCTACTTGCACTTTTTGGCGTGCTTTCAAACTGCTAGGTTAGCAGGAGCTGGGACTGAGCAACGGGAGCTCACCCCGTCACGGGGATTCAAACAGCCAACCTTCCGACTGGCAAGCCCAAGACTCAGTGGTTTAGACCACAGCGCCACCCGTGGCCCAAGAACAAATTTAGTTGGTATCTAAGGTACTACTGGACATATATATATACGAAAGCAAATATATACGAAAGCAAATATATATATATATATATACGAAATATATACGAAATATATACGAAAGCAAATATATATATATATATATATATATAAAATTTCTACTGCAGTTAACTGCTTTTTACAACGCAAGTAAGACTCTTGTGGCACCAGAAAGACAACCATATAACTTGTGGCATAAACTTTAGTGAACTAGTAAGCACTTGGTAAGAATGAATGGTGGCTCCAAACGGCGAACTCATATGTCACAATAAATGTGTTAAGTGTTCAAGGCACCACGAGGCTCTTGCTTGAAATCAACTCGTCATCCTCTTGTTCTCCTTGACTCTCCAAGTAAACATGGCCAAGCCCTCGCCCGCCCCAGATTTCGGCAATACTTTAAAGCTATATAAAGAGGGGCGCGTGGCTTCCGTCCTTGCCCACATCAGAGTGCCTGGCCGGGAGCGGTGGCCCCGAGCAAGATGTAAATATGGTGCTACAGAAACTGGAGGAAGGGGCAGAGGAGAAACCGCCCGCGTTCACAGAAACCGGTCTGAGCCTTCGGAAGCGATTTAATCCCGCTTCTCACTCTTTTCTCCTTCAGAATTAGCATTACCGCGGCGGCGGTGAAAGAGCAGGAAAGTCACGACTGCTACGAGATCCCTTTCCTTCTCTTACTACGAGCGTTTTTGAAGAGGGGGGAGGACCGGGAAAAGGCGACAAAGGGAAACCCGAACTAAAGCAGGAGGCTCGGCGGAACAACTGACCTACCTAACGGACACTCGCCGCGTCCCGCGCGCACCGTTGCCGCCGTTACCAGCTTTGCAAATCGCCACGCCCCCTCCTCGCCGGGCGCTACTAATCCACGCAATGGGGGGGAGAACTGTTTTCACACTTCCGCAGCAGTACGCTACAGTGAGCAAGTTAAGAGACAACCGCGGGAGATTTCCGCGCAGATCAGCACGCCCCGTGGAGGGCTGAGGACAGCGCCCTCTTCTTTTTCGCTCTATTCTTAACCCGGCCCCTCTCCGAGGGTGCGGAATGGTACGGTCCGAGCGGTACGGCGTCGCGGTTGGCTCAAGAAAGTTGCGTTCGGAGAGGGCTTTCGCGTTTCTCGTGCGCGCTGAGTGGCAGCTGGGGCGTTCGGATTGCAGAGCGCTGAGTCTGGGCAGCGGGAGCAGCTTGAGCTCGCAGCTTCATTGGAGCAAGTGGCGGCGGAGCGTCAGGTACTCCTTTGCATTCGTGTTTCTTTTCGCGCTGTTCTGCAGGCACTTGTTGCTAGAGTTTTTTTTATTTCTTTCTCCAAGCGAGAGTTTTAGAAAAAGAAGGCTGATTTTTCTGTCTTCCGTACATTGAGTTGTGGTGTTGGCTGGAAAAGTGCAACTGGTGGTGTTGCAGTAGTTCAGCCCCGTCAAGTTTTTCCTTGCTGATGGGAGCTATAAAACGGGAAAAGATAAGGTGGGGAGAGGAAAACGGTATTTCCCTCGGCTCCAAATCTAAATCAGGCTGCTGATGCCTTGCAGAGGAACACAGCTGCTCTGGTGTTATGCTACTTGTGGCGATTTCTTTCTCTCTCTTTTGCGCTGCCAAAACCCACTCAAGTTAGTGGGGATTTGCAGTATGTGCTTGGGAGAAAATGCCTAGATGGCTATTTCCAAATGGTGATCGCAATCTCGGTGATGTTTCTACTGAAAGCACGAGAGAGAACTTTAAATGGAAACACGCTGCCAGAAAGGAGTTTTCGTTTATATATTTAAAAATCCCTTCATTTTGGAGAGCCTAGGAGAAATAGCAACAACCGCTCTTGGACATTCAATCCAGCCAGACTTTCCCTAATGCTGATGCCCCGGCGCTCGCTCTCTTTCGGAAATGAAAAACGCCCCCCCCCCCCCCCAGCAAGGAGAGCATCTTTCTCCTTCCTCTCGGTTATTAACTTGATGGATCCGTGGGTCGCTAGTGTCACGCGAAAACTTGCCCAATATTAAAAAAATAATATGCGGGGAGTAGCTGCTCTCCAAACCTTTGGGAGGCGGGACCTACAACAGTCCTGTTTCTTTTCGCTGGAAAACAAACCTCTCTGTGCGTCTCGCGCCCCAGTTCTTCGCACATCGGTAGCCCGATCCAGTGCACGTTTACTCTGAAGTAAATTCCAGATCACGGGTGACAGTGATAGGTTTACTTCCCTTTGAAAGTGCGTAGGCTTTGCAGCCTGAGCAAACCATATCAACGTTTAGGTTGCATGCCATAATTCCCCCCCCCCCCGCTCCCCCTCCGGCATTTCTAGGTGGTGGTATATGGTGGTCGGTAGAGCCACATCCTGGTACGCCCTCAGTCCCATGCACACTTATTGGCGGGTGAACCCATGGAATTGAGCGGGACCTTATCCTCCGGAGTAAACAATTACAGGTTACTATTTACTATTTTTATTTGTATTTTGTGTGCCACCCTTCTCCAAGGAGCTCAGGGTGGGGTGGCGTATGCAGCTCTTATTTTCAAAACAGCCCCGCGAGGGAGATTTGGGGCTGAGAAATGTTGACTGACTCAAGGTCGCCCCTTGATGGGTGAGTGGAGAGGTGAGCTGGGGTCTCCTTGGAAAACCTCCTGAAAGGAGGACTATTTGCCATAGCGCAGATTTTTTGGGGGGCGGGCGGCAACATTTCATGCATATTTTACAGTGGGATTTCTTCCTCTGAAGGAGAAATAAATGTGAATGCAGTTGGAGTTAATAATGGGGCTTCTCTACACTATGGTTTGAGAAGTGTGGGCCCAGTACAACTTTTTATGCAGTCCTCTGTTTGGCTGAGGTGAATGGGTGTGGTCTGTTTGACTTTTCTAGAGTAACTTTGGCTTCTCTCCTGCCACTGGTGCCGAATTAAATTTTAGAGTCTCCTTTAAAAGGGTGAGATTTATTCACAACTGTATTTAAGAACAAACTGTTCCCGCTTCAGGGGGATTAGCATGTGGTGTTTGCAGGATTGTATCCAATGGCAACATTTTATTTGGGGAAAGAGTTATAAATCATGGGGGTGGGGAGTTTGAGGCAGAAGAGCAAATGACTAGGATACCAGAGTTTGCAAGCTGTAAGGCTCTGTGTCCTTCCACAAGCTATTGCTATGTCTTCAGGCAAAAGACCAAGAGAGATGCTATCAGATTTCTTGATCTCTCCCAGTTGTGTCTCTGAGTATGCTTGGCATTTGAATCGAGTGGGATTGTTATTATTGGTCCTCATTCTGCAAATATTTATCCAACGCTGTGGGTCATGTAGATGTTTACTTTAGAGTAAGTTTCCTTGAACTCCCTGCAACTTACTTTTGAGCAAACACCTGGAAGATTGGGTTCTATCGCTTTCTTACTACAGACTTTCTTTGAGAGGTGTGCCATTTCCTGAGACGAAAGGGAAGGTGGTGGTTGAGGTTTTTGGTGGGAAAATTGAATTGTGTCCTTGGAAGATTAAGTCTTACTGGGAGACCAAGGGGAAGCAATACATTCTGGTATCTGAGGCAGACCCTAAATTGACACCTTCCTCCCTGCCAGGGAAGACGGGGTGAGGAAAGATCTACATCAGGAGCAAGGTGGGGAAAGGAAGTTCAACACCGGGATCGGCTGTCCAAGAGGATTATGCCACCTGAGGCAGTTGTCTCACCTTGCCTCTTGGTTGGGCTGGCCCTGAGGGAACTATCCCTTATAGCAACAGTAGCTAACCTGTTGCTCTCCAGACATTGCTGGACTCCAACTCCTCTCAACCCTAGTTAGCATGGCCTCTATTTGGGGATGATGGGAGTTGTAGTTCAGCAACATCTGGAAGGCCACATGTTAGCTACTCCTGCACTACCACCAGGAAGACACCATGGTGGCTTTTGGGAATTGTATTGGATGGGGTGAGGGGCAAGAGTCAAGGTCTTTCACCTTAGGCTAGCTTGCTTAAGCTATAACTTTTACAGCTAGGGTGGGTGGGGGGAGATCTGTATATTCCTCCCCCACCCAAAGTGCACTGCAGGTTATTCATTTAGCAGGAGGAGGAAAGAGTCTTTCAACATCACCTCCTCACAAGGATGAGATTGTTTGTGTGAAGAGCTGTACCTTGGGGAGTGGGTGATTTTTCACATAAGACTTTGTATCCCATTGCTTTGCCCAGCCGAGCCCAGCCTGCTATACAGTGGACATGAATATATACTGGTGATGCTTGAGGAATCAAAGTGTGTGCTGACCATGTTCCCTTTCGCATTACTGTGAACATAATTTCCTGGGTCCTCCGTTTGGCCTCTGTAGAAAACAGGATGCTGGACAGGACTTTGCTCTGTTTCACCAGCGTTGTTCTTATTTTCTTACAGCTTGTCTTGTGGCACCTTAAAAGACTCAATAAATTTATTATGGGTGACATAAGCTTTGGTGGACAAGTTTGATGCATAACAAGTTATCCTCAGTTGGCAGATTTGGGTATAGGTCAGGCATGGGGCACTTGTGGCTCTCCAGATGTTGTGGGATTCCATCTCCCATCAGCCCCAGCCAGGAATGATAGGAGTTATAATCCAGCAACATCTGGAGGGCCGCAGATGCCCCATCCCTGGTACAGAGGAAAACAAACAAGTAAGACTGTGACAATCCTTTATATACAAACTCCTCCTTTCACTTCTAATAACTATGTGGCCAAAAATGGCATAATCCGCACCAAAAGACATTGGCAGGTTTTGGGGAACTCTAAGAGTTGCAGAAGTACAATTAAAAAAACCCTAAAAGTGAGAGGAGAGGGAGAGGACATGCACTAGTGTGGACTGAGCATGCTTAGTGGCCAGAGAACACGGAGTGTCTTTTGGGGGAAAGAAAATGTGGTGGGTTGGAATGGAGTATTCAGACAGTCATTCTCCCCAGAATACTCTATTCCAGCCCACCCAGTCCCCCCCCCCCAAAAAAAACCCCCCACTCTGTGTTCTCTGGCCCCTGAACATGCTCAGTTCCCACTGGTGCATGTCTGCTTATGTCCTCCTCCCACCACACACATTTTTAGGATTTTTTTGTATTTCTGCAACTTTGGGTGTGAATGGTGCCATTTTTTATTTTTATTTTTGCTACATGATCATTCGTTGCTGTTATTGCGATTTACTCTTGGGTAATTCTGGAGTTCCTGTGAATAACCAACCTCCTACCTTAACTGCTCATCTTGTCACTTTTAATCCAGTGGTGATATAGATAGGGAAAGGCCCTGACTCATTCAAAGTTCTTTCATTCATTTCTTCCGCCTTTGATTTATTTCTTGACTGTGTGTGTGTGTAGTGGGAGGCAATCAAGTAAACATAATCTATGTAGTTTGCGGAGGCTGTAGATCAGAGGGAGAGAAGCCAATATTTTGCTGAGAGACCAGCTGCCTTTGGCCTTCCTTCGA
This sequence comes from Podarcis tiliguerta, assembly GCF_965153285.1. Taxonomy (NCBI): domain Eukaryota; kingdom Metazoa; phylum Chordata; class Lepidosauria; order Squamata; family Lacertidae; genus Podarcis; species Podarcis tiliguerta. The sequence continues at coordinate 60,320,908 of NC_139534.1, forward strand.
CGGTCACTTAGCAGCAGCAGCAGCAGCAGCCATTCCTTCAGGCTACCTGAACTGTTTCTTTCCCAGCTGGTCCTCATAAGAACTGTAACTTTAAGAATTGGTATATGAGCTTGCTTGATACCTCCTTTTCTATCTCTTTCCCTTTCTGAGTGATATATTTTAGATTGTTTGTAAGCAGCTCTGGGCGCAAGTCTGAAGGGGCAGGGTAGAAATGCTTTAAATAAATGAAAGGCCTGCAAATAACCAGGAAAAATGTGTCTCACCTCCCCCCCCTTCCCCCCTTTCTTTCTGGGTGTTTACATCTCTAAGTTTGTTATTTTAAGTTGGACATTGATGAAGTTGGACACTGACTGTGCATCATGGACCTTTTAAAACTTACTGAAGTTGGATTGAAACTAGGATGATTGTTTGTCCTACATTACTGAGACAGTTCTTGTGTTTGAATGGCTGTTTGGTCCAAGTTCCATTTAAAGATTAAGAACCTTAAGAAAGGAGAGCAAGGGGGCCATTGAAATTGCCCAGCAGTGGTTAGCACCTGGACAGCAGTCTGAGCAGGTGCACAGGTCACCTGGTGAGATGTGTTGTTTCTCTATGTAGTTTCCCCCCTCTAAATTTGCATCTATGCATAGTCTTTAGTCTGCACATTTAAAGCAAATTGTGCCATCTTGTCTCTTTTGGGAATGCATTTCATCTCTTTTGGTGATATATGACTTCCTGAAGCTGGTGTTGCACATTAGAAATAAAGATGGAGTGATTCTCAAATTGGATCATACGCAGATTGCTGCATTCCCCCTAAGAATCAGTAATGCTATGTGGTCATTGATCAGGGTGTTGTTGTCCCATGTTTGTGGCTATCATGCACCATCGCTTTGTGCTTGGACAGTGGCTTGCTGTTGGATCAGATTCATTTATTATTGGCAAAGCCAATAATCTTTCAATAAATTGAAGGAGGGCCAGCATTAAAGTGATAGCACGTAAAGTTCCAGGGTCCAATAGCTGTTTTTGTCATCCTGAGCAGAAGGAGTTAGGCACAATGCGTCTCTTTCAAAATGCAGATTCTCCAGTAATCCCTTATTCATGGGATAGCTGCAATGCTTATCTCAGCATGAAGTGTGCATTAGGAACAAACCAGGGGGAAAATAAGAGAAGTTAAATGAGAAATATGTGTGGGTACTACTGATGTTCAGTAGTTCACTAAAATTACCAGTGGGATAGGGACAAGAGAGTAAAGAAAGGCATAAAAAACCTAAATGTAGCTCCTCCTATGTTGGTCTGTTGCATTACTTAATTGCAGATTCATTAGAATCAGATTCATTTTGATTATGTGTGGTATTGCATTAAGAGTGCAATCCCATACACTTATATAAGTGTGAATAGGATTGCAGCCTTGATGAACTATCAGTGGATTATATTTGCATGGATTTACTTCTAGGTGGACATCCAAAGATCTCCATATGGATTGTAAGTGGTCTGTCATTCTCAATTTGATGAAAGCTTTTCAACGTTGAAGCAATGTGACAAGCAAGTGACGGTTTAAAACACTGCATGAAGTGTTTTCAAAGCAAGGTTGGCCAGTAAGTCCCATGGGCTACATCTGGTCCCCGACTTAATTTTATTTCCCTTGACAAAATGTCCTATTGTGTTTTGGTGCAGATGTAGTACTGTAAAACACTTGCCAGTAGTTTTGCTCATAAAGAAGATTGTTTTCAGGAGTTGAGTGTGAGAGAGATTCCACACTTCCCCTTTGGATTTTCAGTGTAATGTCCCATAACTGTGGAACTCTTACTGCTAGATTGTGTTGACTGTGTTATAGATCCTGACTTCCCAACTTCTAACAGCAGAAATGAAGGCAGGGAAGCTTTTGCCAGCTGTTTCTCTTTGTGTCAGAGAAGTTTCACAGGCTAAATTTATGCATATTGGACTGCTGTGAGAAGCAGAGAAAAGGACCAGTAAGAAACAGAAGAAAACAAGCTGGCATCTGAATAGGAAAGGAGGTGGTGGGTTGTGCTGCAAAATTTGCTTCTATTATCTGGAGCGCTGCTGGGAGCGAGCAGCCCCCAAGAGTGCAGAAGTTGACTGGCCCTGGCCTGTTCTAAAGAAACACGGCTTTGCAAGTGAAATTAACACATTTTAAAATGGGCACTGAAATTAGCTGCACATTAAACCTGAGTGCCTCCTTGAGGTCAGATCTTAACCATTATTCATCTTGTTGGTAAGTAATACACATACCCATTAACATTCAAGACTTGCATGCACCACCAGGTCTTGATTCATTTCCTTGTGTCTAGTCGCTCTAGTTAATGTTGTGCTATTGTATTGATAAAAAGGTCTTGCAGTACCTAGGGCAAATGTCTGGAAATAAAGATTTCTCATCTTTCTTTCTTTTTTTACTTTAGAAGTTGGAACAAGCAAGCCAAGAAAACCCCTTGCTGTGCACCATAGCAAAAGATTTGTCATGCTCCCGCAAAACACTTAGGCACAAACTACTCAACTTTCTATCCTACTTCCTGTGAGATGCAGAGAGAGGGCCCACATCGACTTCAAAGCCCCAATACACAGATGTGGCTGGATGTAAGCATGCAGAGCATCATCTCCAGTCCTAGGTGGCTACTTCCATTGATTTTAATGGAACTTGTTTCCACATTAGTGTTAGTGTAACAAAACAGTAACATGGCCATGTTCTGCCCCAGCTGGTCTTCCAGGATATAGGAGAGCAGTCAACAGTTGTAGTACCTCTTCGTTTACCAACTGATGTGGTAGAACCACATTCAGGCAAGCCCAGGTCAGAGCCTTGCCTAGAGGAGAGTGGAGCTGTTGTTTCAGAGGCCTTCTGAAGATTGGCTCAACCAGTCTTGCTGTTGGCCCCTCCATCTCCACTGAACTGTTTGCATCTTAAGGGCTGGTGCCTTGTCCTGCAGGCTCCTGTGGCCCTGGGAATAAGCCTTCTGAATCTCAAAGAGTTCTGCCAAGCCATGTGTTATAGGCTGGAAAGACCTGGTAGGAGAGATGTGGAGAGTCCTTGTTAGTGCCAGCACCAAGGGTCAGCATGGTCAGATATCTGCTGAGAGCCTTCACCTTGGCAAGGGACCCACTGATAAGAGCCCCATGGCAGTGAGGAGGTAGACTCACAGAGAGTATCTTGCCCAAAGGCCTTGCAGACTGTGGATGCAATATAGCTTGTCATCTAGGTCATCCTGTGGTGGGGTGTCAGCATTTGGCTGAGGAAAGTAGAGAGCATACTTGCATAGATATTAATTGGATGAATATAGCTGAATGAGCAAAAACACAAAACTCAAATATAGATAGATAGATAGATAGATAGAGAGAGAGAGGGACGCGGGTGGCGCTGTGGTCTAAACCACTGAGCCTAGGGCTTGCCGATCGGAAGGTCGTGGAACGTCGGCTCCCTCGGCCAGTAAAGTGAGATGAGTGCCACAACCCCAGAGTTGTTCACGAGTGGACTTAACTGTCAGGGGTCCTTTACCTAGATAGATATAGATATGGATATGGATATGGATATGGATATGGATATAGATATAGATATAGATATAGATATAGATATAGATACATATGGACTACTTGGGGTGGGGAGGAGGGGCAAGATGCAACTCAAATAAAAAGGGCAATAAATAAAGAAATAAAGCACTGGTGCAGAACTGATATTTTAATTCCCAGAATACAGCTCCCATCACCCTTTACGGTTTGCTGTGTTGGCTGGGGGCTGGTGGGAACTATAGTCCAACAAAACATCTGAAGTGCACCACATTCCACATTGAAGATCTTGCTCTAACAGCTAACACCACACTGGCTTTTAGGATTGGAGTGCTTCCTTCAGTCCAGAAAACAAGAAGAATAAACCATCACTGGGCTAATCAGAGCAAAGGACTCCTGTCATGCACTTTTGACTGGTGGTGTTAAGAGGGAATTCAGCAGATGTTGCTCATTTTTCCTTTTCTCTTTTCTCTTTTCCTTTTCTTATACTGTATCTGTGCATGGTTAGATGCACCTGTTGAAATTCCTTAGCCATCTCCATCTTGCCCCTATACCCTTTTGATTTTCTAATAGTTCAGTGCAGTAGTTTATGGTCCTGGTGTGAAGTTGCATGTGCAACAGAGAACTAATAAGGCATGCTTTGAAAATGGAACTCTCTGGGACCATATTTCCCCATAGTGTTGTTAGCTAATTTTATTGAATTAGGCCATTCTTCATATTATGCGATTTCCATTGGCATCAGAAAATGAATGTGCTGCTTTGCCATCCTTATGGGTTAAGTTTGTTAGTATTGTATTACTTTTATTAAAGCGCTAGTTTGTCTAAAAATGGAATTTCCACTTCCCCTGACGTGAGAGTTGATAGAAGCCATTACTGCTCTGTGTATAAATAATTGTGCCTTAATGCACAGCTTATATTAATGCATTTTCCGTGACTGGGTTTTGAACACATGGATTATTGACCTGATGTGCAGAAACCCCAGCCTCAACTTGAACTGTGGCGAAACCCAAGCAGTGAGTTTTTGCGGCTGTTGAAACATGATTTTTATGACTTGGAGTGCTAATGAAGATACAATTTACTCCCCTTTGCTTACCCAAGGACAGTAATTCTCTACAGCTGTGAACAGAGGGAATTGAATTGGCACTGAGCACAGATGGAACTGCTGTGTACGGTCTTTGGAAACCAATGGGTTATTTTTCCTTCCTTAGCTGTTGAAGTTTTCACAAACTTAAATGTCATTCTGTAATCCTTTGTCAGGAGTGCAGTCGTCTTGAAGAAATTATGTTGTTTTGAAAGATTTTTTTTTATTGAAGTGGGTGTAAAAAGGGAAATGTTGTTTAAAGCTGAAGACCTAAATGTTTTTGTTGAGAGATAAGTCCCATTGAGCGTAGTGAGATCACTTCCAAGTAAACCCAAGGAGCATTTTGCTGTAAGGCTTTGTGCTCCCCACTTTCTGAGCTGTGAGAAGACTTAAAACAGTGTGATACGGTCTACTTTCCTTTCGTATAACCAGAGCTTGGTGATGCAAATAAATTCCTGCAGCAGACAGCATAACTTCTGACCCTCCATTAGATATTCATAGAAGGCTACAGCATCCCAAGGTGCTTTACCTTCTCCTAGCCCACAGCCCTTTCTTGCTCTGTCTCTGCTCAAATTCATACTGCAAAAACTCTTTCTAGCATCCTTCTCTGAAGCTGAACTGAATGGAAACTTGGAGTTGTTGGTTTGGAAGATGACGTTGTACTGTGGTGCAACATGGGCTAGATGCTGCTGCATGATGCAAACACCAGTCCTGCCTAACTATTTTTCTCTCAAACTCTGGTGGGTATTACATTCCAACTCTAGAGTCCTAAAGGGGCATTTGGTACATTTAAGTTTTTGATCACCTATGAATTTTATCAAATAAACTATGGTGGTATTGTTTATTCAGACAAACAAACTCCTAACAGTATACTCATAGCTTTGTAATGCAGCAATGTAGGTTGTTATTTTATTAATTGCTTGTACTGTTATAGCCTGATGTTACCTTGGAAGAACTACTGGATTCAGCAGTTAATCTCACAAGTAAGTTATTTTCACAGGAAGAAGAAGGAAAGCAACCTCTCTACAAATGACTATTCTCATGTCAGGAAAGGGGCCAAGGCCATGAGAGTCTGATGAGCTTTTTTCCAGCTCGGATTGCTGGCAGCATGCGTGCTTTGTATGTACTGGGAGGCACACTTCCCATATGCCACCCAGCTGAGCAAGAGGCAGGTGTGCATGTTTCCCTGCCTTTTAGGTGGCAGGAGGAAGACAGGCCCAGGTGCTTGCTCACAGACAGACCCAGAGCTGGCCAGGGAAAGGGAGAAGCTGACCTTGCCCTTCTGGAGCACCAGACAGAGGGAGACAGTTTGAACCTCACTCCTAGCCAGGCACACTTGGTGGGCTTGTCTCTGTCTCATCTTTCCTTGGCTGTGCATCGGTGTTCTTGAAGTTGCTGGAGGATGGGTGGTGGTGGTGAATGGTTGGGACCTGCAAAGCTGTGAGAGCCGGAGAGAGCAGCCGTTGTGGCAGCAGGAGATGCCTTGAGAAGCTGTGCCTTCTCCTCAGGGTTGAGGTGTCTCCTGGCCTGGCAGCAGCAACAGCTGTCCTGGGCAGCATCTCCTCTTTCTCACTCTCTCACCTCTTTCTCCTCTTTGCTCTCTCCCATGTTATGCCATCTCCCATGTTTGCCACCCCCAACTTGCTTCCTGGGGGATATGCCACCGTTTACCCCCTAGATCTGGGATTGTTGCAAACCTGTGGTTCTCAAGGGTGTTCAACGATGACTTGCTGCTCAACGATCTCTTGCCTTAGATGTGATTGGTGTATGTTCAGGGAAACAGCAGGGTTGAGTGAGCCTGTGTTACATAAAATCCTTGATAAGTTGTTTTAACTGGAGGGTCTTTGACACATTCATGTTGTTTCCCTTGTAACACTAGCATAGGACAATAACCATTCCCATATCTGCTGATTGTCCTCCTGCCAATGACAGCCCACAACTTACCTTCATTCACTTTTAGCTTGCCTTCTGCTAGTTCTATAGTACCATTGATAATGAGCTGTAGAGGGTTCACACTTCCTCAACTTCTTAGCACTTTGATGAAGTGATAGTTGCTTGATCTTTGTGACCTTGGACTGTTCTTGGGGACTGCAAAATGTTTTCCTGTACTTGACATTCTCCAATGATTGTCAGAATATATTTTTCTGCTATGAATGGATGATACTCCTATGGATTAGATTGTTGAGCTGTTAAGTGTGTATTGTGTGGCAAAACTAATAGCTACGTTTGCTTGAAATCGATTGACTTGTGATCAGTTATTTGGAGTTGGAATTGTCTTGAAATGCTTGCTTTTGCATATAGCTCTTGTTACCTTATGCAGAAGGATACACTACTTGGTTGGGCTGCTTCTTAGCCAAAGTTCAGCATGTAGGAAGTTCAACAGGTAGGAACCTGGAGTTCTTTTGTCTAATGAGATTGATACAACTCTTGTTTAACAAAGATTTTCTCATATGTTGAGCAACTCAAATATATATTTTCATGAAGTTGTAGTCTCTAATTTAGCGCTCATCAATGTTCAAGACAATGATGACATCTTTGCTCTTGAGCTTATCCCAGTTAAGTGATTCAAGTGGCCAAATAACCTCTCAAATGATTTTATAAATTATCAGTTGAAGTGGGGCAAAGTGTGATGCATCTTTCTTCCTCGATCTTCTAATTTTCCCACCATCATGAAAAATGGAGTTTCTGTGTTCACACCTCACACTAAGCAAAAAATTTTTTTGTAACCATGTTCAACAAACCATGAGTTATATCACAGGCAAGCTAACAAGCCATGGTGGGGGTCTTTCCTTCTTCCAAACCTTGGTTTATTTTCTCAGCTGTTCTTGCCTTGTTGAGTTTCTAGGGTGGGGTGTCCAAACAAAACATGGTTGTGCAATCCTGCTGGGTTCAGACATATTACCAAGCCATACTTAAAACAAAACATATTTTGTAAGCCACTTGTATGTGAACAAGGAGCCCTCAAACATGCCCAAGTATCCTGGGATATATGGGCACATAACTCTGTTCACACAGAGCACTGTCCTGGCCTATTGTACCTTATTTCTGCCTTGAGAGAACTGAGAATGCATTCTAGATCAGACCTAACACCAGTGGAGGCTGATCCATTTAGGCGAATGGTGTACACCTCAGCCAACCCCCACTTGTCTGCCTTAATATTTACAGCCATTCGGTGGAACTGCATGGTGTTGGCTTAAGCTCTACCTATGGTTTGTCTCTCTGCCTTCTGCCCTGCCAGTCCCAATGGAAAGCAGTTACCACAGGCTGCCATTCTGCCACAGCAGTGCAGTGCAAGATGGTTAGGAGTAGTGTAGGTGAGATGTATTTCAGGAATGTTTGTCCTTCGCTACTGAAGTTATCATTGAGGGATCACTGATACCTCTGAAGAATCTCTGGGATCTCTAAAACACAGTCAGAAGACCCACTCTATAGAGGTCCTCAATCAGTAACAAGAAGATTCACTGGCAGTTTTTCTGTTGCTCAAGGCTCTGACCTACCACCGAAAGGTCTTTGTACCTTCACCTGTTTTGTTTCTTTTTCACTCTCATCCCTTGCTGAACGTGGAGATAATACAGTATACTGTACTTCCTGGAACTGCAAGCTCAGGGTATTTTGTTTTCTAATGAACATTGAATTTCTATATATACACCCAGGCGCTTGGATACCACCCAGTAAGTTTTATGCTGTGAAAATGGTAGATGTAGGGGTGGCTAGAGCCTTTTGCTAGGATCCAAAAGTAACTGAATTCTGGGATTATGAAGTAGCCAGAGTGTACAGCTTTTTGCCATCAAGTTTGCTGGGGTGAGCGTCAGCTGTGAAGGAAGTGGGCAAAACAGTGACCAGGAAGAGATGCCATACAGGACTTTATAAATCACACTAGTAGCATAAATTGCTTGTACCTCTTCTATAAGTGTGATATTTGTGATTCCTTTAATGTGCAAAGAAGCTGGTACATCAGTTGATGTGGCATGGCTTGCACCCCTTCTTCATGGGCAGAAGATGCAGGAAAGATGCAGGGGAAATGGCCAATGCAGTTGAGTGTATAGGGGCTTTGTGGCTGCAAATGCATCCCTTTCCTATCATGTGCGCATGGTGTGGGAAGCTGTGGCCAATCTCCCCTCCCATCATGCCCAAAGCTGTCCCACAGCAGAACTGCCTTGGTGTGCATGCTCTCGCTCCTGCTGGTTAGGAAGAGTGGGATGCATTTTGTCTTTAGATTATAGAACTAGGCATAGGTTTGTGTTTTTGTGCAACTGAGATTTTCTTACTTTTTCTTAATCTTGCCTGTCGACTATGGCTGAAAGTTAGCAGGGACTGCTGACCCTTAAATGATATAAGGAGAGAGAGAGGAGGAAGAGAAGCAGAAATGCACAATTCTACAGGAACTATTAAGCATGTGAAATAAAGCAGCAAAAATTATATTGAAAAAGAAAATAATTGTTAGATTTGGTGCCACCTTCTTTGTTGTTTGCTTTCTGGAACTTCAGTCGAGCATTGCAAACCTTTTGAGGCAGGCAGTGCATGCTTGGCTGTTTCAGGAAGGAAAGGGCCAAAATATAGATGTCTCTCTGACAGTGAATGGTGATTTTTTTACCTTCCAGTCTTCTCCCGGTCCCTGCTAGTCAGAGGCATAGCAGTTCAGACCAGCCTTTCCTAACCTGGGGCCCTTCTGCTCTTCTGGACCACAACTTCCATCAGCCCCAGCTAGTTGTAGTACAAAATATCGACGGGGCACACCATGTTGGGGAAGGTTGGCCCAGACTGCTGTGCCTCTGACTTCCCACTTAGTCAAGGAACGTACTGGGAGCTTTGCTTTTCATTGCCTATTACAGTGGTACCTTGGGTTACATACGCTTCAGGTTACAGACGCTTCAGGTTACAGACTCCGCTAACCCAGAAATAGTACCTCGGGTTAAGAACTTTGCTTCAGGATAAGAACAGAAATCATGCTCCAGTGGCGTGGTGGCAGCGGGAGGCCCCATTAGCTAATGTGGTGCTTCAGGTTAAGAACAGTTTCAGGTTAAGAACAGACCTCCGGAATGAATTAAGTTCTTAACCCGAGGTACCACTGTAATATCTTCTGAATGGAAGAAAACCAGAACAAAAGAGTGGAAAGAAGAAGAAGTGGGTATAATCTGTATTAGCACACTAGTAAGTGCATTAAAAAAGACTCATAGAATTGTAGAGTTGGAAGGGACTCTGAGGGTCATCCAGTCCAAACCCTTGCGATGCCGTCTAACAACACAGGCATGCCTTTTGATCAGATGCCTCACTACTTGTTCAAGAATCTAGAATCTAGCTTCAGGCTTGAGGTGGTCAATAATGTTTGGTTTCTAAAGGAGACTTTAATAGAGGCACTGTTACCTGTGGTGTGCACTGCTATCAAAATTCGTTGCTGGTTTTCATTCTGCTTTAAGAACTGCCTGGCTGGAGATGACAGTGGGATGATGATGATGATGATGGGCAGTTGGGTTCTACTATATCAGGTCTGCTAAAACTAATGGCCTAGATCTTGAGCTCTCATCAGTGAATCCAACAGGATGCTCCCTCTGGAGGAAGTGGGAGAAGCTGTTTCCACTGCCACCCCCTGCAACTCTCTGTGCACCTGCTAATCTGCTCCAGAGAATTGAAAAACTTTCCAGAACAGTCTTGGGGTTAGGGGTTGCAGGAATAATAATAATAATAATAATAATAATAATTCCTCCCTGCTCCCGCATGCCGAATTGCACAGGATCCAAGCTATTCCGTCTCCCAAGTTCAGTGAAACAAATTTAGAACCGCCTGAAGCAGAACAAACGAAGAGGGAAGGGCCCTTTAAGCCTGGCAATGTGGCTGGAGATGTCACAGTTCATATTTGCTAACTTCATATCCCTGATTTCATTAAGTTCAGTGCTTTACAGTTTGCTCTGGAAAAAAAAAAGTCCCACCATATTAGGTAAGCTTGTTATGTTGGGTGCAATGAAGAACAGCTGTGGAATAAATGCATACATAATATCCATTGCCAATTTGGAAAGCGGCGCCAAGACCTTGACTCGTTTGAAAGGAGGAAAGGGGACTGTTAAGGCAGGTGGCAGGCTGTTTATTTTACACCTTGTTAATTGCTGACTGCTGATTTATATTTCAGTGGTAGGGCTTGATAAAAGGAGAAGAATCCTCTTTTATGTTCGCCAGTTTTGTTAGTGAGGCCCAGGAGAAACTTTTTGCACCTTTCTACTGAGCATGGTAAGTTTTGGGCACCATTAGATATCCTTAAGTTGGGGGATGGGAGGCATACAACAGCTAGCATGATATAAGCAAAGATGTTTCTTGGAAACTAACTGCAATTCTGAAACTGGCAAGCAAAATTTCCACAAATCTCTGTTCAGTGGCATTCAGGCATTGAGCTGGCATGTTGCTAATTTCCACCCTGAAGTTGGCTTTATGGTTTTGTTTTGTGTGGGCAAAAGACACACCGTTTCTTGTCTTTATTGCTTGTTTCCGGAGCTACAATCCCAGACTGAGCTGCTTTAAGCCATCTAGGCATGTCCCTGGTATACACAGCTAAGTGCGGCACGCATCTGTTCCATGTGTTACATCTGTATTTTGTAGAATGCTTCCCAAAATCTCCAGTGCACTATGGTAAGCCAAGAATAAATAAATACTAAAGCAGCCTGCGCTACTAATCTGCATCCTTGTAATTGGGTGACCAGATGCAAAAGAGAGTGGTGCTTTGCACCTTTCCTCTGAATGCAACATTTCTCGTTGCTTTTTGTGAGTCCCATCTGTCCAAATTCTATTGTTCAGATGACTATTAAAGGGGCACGGCCCCCTGCCATCTCCTTAGCATCTGGCCACTCTACCTGTTTGGCTGATGTTGCCAAAAGCTGGTAACAGAACCAGTGATGTGGGGCAGAAGAAATTTCGCAACTCTCCCTAGTGCTTTACTTTTCCATGGAAGATAATCCATTTTGACAATTTCACAACTCCATTTAGTAACAATGAATGGATGCCGATTGCAAATAAAATATTGGGCAAGCTTGGCAGTATCATTTCTTCTTCTTTTAAACTTTGTTTGCTAAATGCAGGGGAAATAAACATACTGAATTGGATCACAGTGGCATCAGAAAGTTTTCCAATGCAAACCAGAAATTATCTAGTGCAGATCTACTGTAATTGGCACAGGGTCCCCCCCCCCCGAAGGCCAAACAAATGCTGAGAAGCTTAATGTCTCTGCTCACATCCATATTGTGCATTTAAAGCACACATCTTCCCTCAAAGAATCCTGGGAGCTGTGGTCTGCTAAGGGTCCTGGGAACTGTAGCTCTGTGAGGGATAAAGCTGCAGTTCCGTGATTGTTAAAGTGGTGTAAATGTGCTTTAAATGTATGGTGAGATTGTGACCTCGGGTTCAACACAGGTGTGCTGCAAAGCCTCCTTTCTCCAGAGTGTTCTCTATCCTGCTAGTTGAGAAAAAGGCCTGAAATTAATTAGTCTGCAATCTGAATCTTCAGGAATCTTATTTAGGATCAAGGCAGGGATATATAAGAAGCTACTCTACACACCAATGCAAAGCAGCAGAGCAATGCTGCTGTGTATGTCATGGCTGGCCTAATAATAATAATAATACCAGTCCCAGGAATACTAGTTTTAAAATGCCCATTTTACTGTGGAAAGGATATATATATATATATATATATATATATATTGAGTTAAAATGTTGAAGCAATATATATTTTATTTTAAAGTAAATTTGAGCCTATTCCCCTGCTGATACTCATGGTGGCACAGCATAAATTATAAATGGAGTATAGCTGCAGAGGATGCACACCTGGGGAATTGTGCTGATTATTCCCCCCCCGCCCCCCGGTAATATTTATTTTTGAAAGCACATCCGAGTGAATCAGTGAATGCTTCCAACTGGGACAATTGCCCAGAGGCTCAAATCTAGGAGTTCTCAATTTAAGACAATAGCACAATATCTAGTTCAGATAATGGATTGGGGATGGGGAGGGCAACCTTCTGGTGATGAGTGATAGTTTTTAAAAGGCGGGGCCAGGATTGTACTTTGCAGTTAAATATATTTTTTTTGGGGGGGGGTGTACAGCTTTAAGGAATCAAAAGCAACCATTTAAAAGACGGAAAGGATCACTAAAAGGGCGGGGCACTGCTACAGGGTGGGGGTGATGTTTTTATTTTTAAAAGGGCTGCTGGGGGCTCCTGTGGTTGATGCGGAACAGCAGGAAACATTCAGACCCCAAATAAGCACTGGCAGCAAAGGGTGGGCTTGAGTTGCATCACTGATCACTACTAGTGTCACAAACTCTCTGCATCTGAGCTCAGTGATGTTGGCACAGCTAGATTCCTCTTGGAAGAGCAATAGTGAAGCATCGTGTATCTGTGGTTTACAATAAGGGGGAAAAGAACAAAGAGTCAAGGGCTCTAAAACATAAAACAACTCAGTGCACATATTCAGATAATACAAATAACCACCTAATAATACTGATGATGATGAGCATTAACACTAAAAATAATAAGTAGTGTGGTCTAGTAATGAACAGTCAAGTTGCTTAAGCTTGATTTAAAGCCCTAAACAGTTATCTATAGGAACAAATTCTCTCTTTCTCCCCCGCCCCCCTGCCGCCCCATTCAGAGCTAAAGCAGGTGCCAAACAGAGAAAATGCCTTTTTGGCTGTGGTTTCCCATCTAGGAAACACTTGCCCCCCCCCCCCCCCCCGCAAAGAGTCTTGGCTAGCACCAACATTGTCTTCTTTTGAGGTACAAGCAAAACCCATTTCATTCTCCCAGTCTTTTAGATAGTGAGGCACTTAAAAATCTTTCCAGTTTTCTCTTTTTATTTTCCTGCTTGGTGCTTGAAAAGCAACAACAGCAACAGGTGGTTGTTTTGACAAGAGCAGTTCTGTCTATGCTCAGAGACAACTTGGTTAGTCCAAATATGCCAGAGCTGGCACTGAAAAGAAGTTTCATGGGTGAACTCGTGTATTCTGGAGCTGAGCCCCGGCTCAGTTACGACCTGAGTATGTGGGGAGGTGGCAGCACTGTCACCTTATTTATACTGACACAGAAATGGAAGGACGTATTGGAAAAATGGAACCCAGCCTGTGATTTTTATCTTGTGATAATTTGAGATCACAAACTGATTGGCAGTTCAGAAGCTTAAGGCTGTATTTCAAAATGCACGTTTCAAAGGTATGTTGGCAGTTGTGTTTGTACAGCTTGATTCTTTCTGATGCAGGGGGAGAAGATATAATCTTCACAAGAGCTCTGAAGCTGCTTAATGACAGCTTTTAGTGATATTTTTGGGCTTTGTTTTAAAGCAAAGCTGCCATTTTGACTTGTCTTTGGCTGAATTATCCTGTGCTGTCTGACATGCCCTTTCTAACAGCAAAGCTGTTATTATGCCAGTATATTGCTGACTAATTGTGACCACTGTCTGCGCACAGATTCTTGGAAGATGACTAAAAGACCCTCCCCCCTTGGAGGGACATAAAGAAGGCTGGCTTTCCTCCTTCTTTGCTTTATATTGCAATCCCTTCCTTCAGGTAGGCCTGCCTTGGGTTATAATGAACAGAAAATAGCTAAAACTCTGTTGTATTGCTCCTTGCAAAGGATAGAAAGGTGCTTTTGGAAATCTCTAGTCTTACTTGTCAAGTGAGTGGTGCATAGTGAATATGCAGGGATGGTCTCCTTTCAGAGCTTGATTTGGTTTCCTGTCTGTAGTTGGTTGCAAAGCTTTTCATTAGCTCCAAATGGAAAATAGGGCACATCAGTCCTATTTTTCTAGAAAAAGAGGTTCCAGAACTCACCATGAACACCTCCCTCTTTGTCTTAGAAAGGCAATGGCACCCACCTGAGAGGTGCTGGAACTGAGTTCCGACAAGTTTCCCCCAGAAAAAAAAGCCCTGGGGAATTTGCACGCCTGGCTGTGCTGCTGAAATACTGAGAGATGGAGAAAGCCTTGCCTAAATTAAAGTGACCGGACTAATAGTCATTCATTCTCTCTCCTCCCCAGCCTTCTCCACTTGAAACCCCTGAGAAAAGTGCAGAGAGGCAAGAGATCTCCAAAAGATTTTTTGCCACCCCTTCCCCAAACTATGTTTCACACAGGGGGGGAAATGACAGTTAAGCAGGTATATAACAGTTATATAACTTTGTCCATAGATCTGCATAGGAGAAACTGAGAAAACAGTTAAGATTGTGGGGGTGAAATGTTTCTCTTTTAGGTATCTCATCCTTGGACTTGCAGGATAGTGATATGCTATTTCATTTAGGTTTTGATATAAAGGCTCTGAAAACCACTCCACTTAAAAACAGTTTCCACTGACACCAGCTTTTTCAGCTTTTTAAAAGCTGAATTGCTGCCCTGGGCTGGATAGGGGAAGCACTGTGGGCTGCTTTTTAGCCAGTGGTTCTGCAACCATGATTTACGTAGGCAATGAATCCAGGCAGAAACCATCAAGAGGAGCAGTGGATTTCAAACACTGGGCTGTTCTGCCTCTCAGACAGCTGTGGTTGCAGCTTTTGTGGCTCCCCTCCCCCCCACTCTGGTCTGAGTGTTGTGTACTTAAAACCTTGGGAAAGTGCCAAAATGAGCTTGCCATTTTGGCGAGCAGTTGCTCCAGCAACTTTGAGGCAGCGAGATGGAAGTATATCATCTGTTTTTTCTTCCTGACGTAAACAAGTTGGCAAATACTGGTCTGTGAGTTAAATCTCCTGCTTCCCTGCTTTAACATCCCAGTACTAATCCTCTTGATTGACACTAATATATTAACTGGCAGACTGAACCCTTTGTTCCTTTTTTCTCACTGCAAGGAACTATTTTGAACGGCTTTCCCCATTCCTTCTTCTTTCCTACGTCCATGTTGTCAGTGATCCCGCTTATGCAGCCAAAACAGCACCACCCATACATGAGGGTCAGGTGGGCAGTGGTGGAATAGTATCTGTTGTAACCCTGACCTGTCGTCTTCTCTCTCATTTGCAAGTGAGGTTCAGTCTGAGTCCAGGCGGCCCCTGCAGGAGAGCTGACGCTGTATTAAACTTTGTGTATGGCAAAAAAGCCCAGCTATGTGACAGGCTTGTGAGTGACAACCAGGCTCTGAAATGACAGCCTTTGCAAATAGAGCCTGAAATCTGGAGTGAGTTCACGTTTCAGCAAGGTACAGACATGAAGGAGGGGACAAACAGGTGAACCAAAGGAGGCTGATTTGAACCCAGCCTTGATCCATTTATGAAACTAATGCTTGTATAACCACTCCAATGTTAGATTTGTTCCGTCTAGTGGCTTTTTTAAAAAAAAACAACCCAAAGAAGAATTAAACAAAAAAACAAGCTCAGATGCTTCTTTGTGCAGTATTAATGGGCATGGCATTGGCTTCTCTTGACAAATTAAGCATGTCACTTTGAGTGCCCTAGGGTGATAGACACTGCTCAGCGTGGTGGGTCTCTCACCTTAAGCATGCATTAAGGAGACATGCTCGGTCTTGCAAGAGATAGTGAAGCTATTGCTCTGCGAATCCAGGAACCATAGGGGTCCTGTGCTTAAAGCACTGCTCTTAAAATCACTTTCTCTCTCTCTTTCCGGTGGGGCACTCTGTAGAACAGCAAATTGCTTTTCCGTTGTGTTCTTCTCAAAATGGACTCTTTTGGGTCTTAAAGCAACCGCTGTGCCTGCACAGTTAATGACTTTTGCAAAAGGTATTTTTATTACAGTGTTTAGAAACTATTATAGTCTAATGGGTAAATAGGAGGAAAGCCCTTAAGCCTGTCCGTTGCCTTTATAAATATGGATTTTGCTGCTTTTGTGTCTCAGGCATATGTGTTTCATTAAAGTGCTGCTGCTGTAATTTATCTGCAGCACACTGAATGAGAGGATGGGTGCAGGTGGGGAAGGCGGGCGGCAGTGCTGGATGTGTTTCACACACTTCAAAACTATTAGCGAAGAAGGGATGAAGCCGATTTGTGAGATGCATTACTGGTGGGGGCGGAATGGGAAGTGTTCGGGACTGGCACTTTTATCAGGGACTGACACATTGGCAAAGGTTTTGTAAAGCTTTTTTTGGCAGCACAGAGAACTCCAGACAAGCAATCCAGGCTCTCCCTTTTAAATTAAGGCGTTTACAAGGCTAGGCCCACTGAAATTAGTAAGCATGACTTTAACAGATTTGTGGACGTATAATAAATGATTGAACATGACTAAGTTAAGTCCATTAATTTCTGAGTAAAACTTAGCTAAATACCACCCATTGTGGATAAACACTGGACTATAACACAGTCACAATATGTTCTCTGTGCACGAAACCCTTCATGCCTCCCTGCAAAAAAAAGGGGGGGGGGCGAAAGAGGGAAGAAATGAAATGAAAGGGAAATGGCAAATCTTTTAAAGTTGTAGATGGCTAGCAAACAGGACAAGTTTTACTAAAAGCATGCTAATTTGTCCTACCTTTGCCAAGGCTGTCTGCTTGCAGCTTGTGCCTAATGCTCCTGGGGAGGAAAAGTGTGGACCCAGGAGGAGGTTGTGTACGGGAGCATATTTAGATGGTGAATGTGGGTCTTTGGTGAACTAGAACAGACAGGCTGCAATGCTGTGCTTACTTGGAAGTCTTTCTTCTCCCCCAGAAGTTTCTCCAGAGGGTTGGGAGGCCACGCAGAACAGCATGGGAAAGATGGAATTTGTGCAAATGGCCTCCATCCTCCAGTGAACCTCTGCTGGATCTCAATCCTTCCGCAAGTAGAATGTAAACCCTTTCCATCCACAGAAGAGCAGCTCTTGAATCCATGAGGAACAGCCTGCTTTAAAGCCCTTCACTTTGCCTAGTCCTGCTAAGAGAGTTTTAACATTTAATTTCTTGTCTGTTGACAAGGCATGCCATTTCTCTGAGCACAGTAATAGAGCGGTATGAGCTGCATGTTAGAACTCTGGTGCTCCTGGGGTGCATGATTAAATCACGTAGCCCAGCACATCAGGGAACAAGTTATTTAGGAGTTTCTTCTGAAGGGTGGCAGCAGCTCCTCTCTCTGATCTGATCTGCAGTTGCTGCTACGCTTTCTTTTGGAGAGTGGGAATAATAAAATAATGTTTTGATCAGGAGGTCACATGATAAAGCTTTCTAGTGATTGAGAAACCCTTCCCTGACAATAGATTGATGGCTACTAAGAGCAGTGCACAGAAAATGATTGTTTTGCATTTGTGATATTTTTACAGCAATGAACTCTCTCTGTGTGTGTGTGTGTGCGTGCGTGCGTGTTTCTGAATAAACATAAGTTTGATCAGAGTTTCAGTTCTGGAGATTAGCTTCACCTTGTTTATTACCTGTCCAAAAATGTGCCTCACAGCTGCCTGTCCTTTAAGTCATTTTTGGGAAATGGAGAACCTCTTCCAGCTTTACATCAGCATGAAAGTAGCATTTGTCAATTTTTTTTTAATCGTTTCTTGAAATTCTTCAATGTCTTACAAATGTGTTCACGCCTCTGGGTTATTTGCATGCTGATTGCCGTTATCACTTAATAACCTGAACTTGTGAAATTGGTAGCATCAGTCATCCCATGATAAGTCTGTCACTGGAGTCCAATCCAGGTAGTGAGAGAGTCTGCAGACTGTGTTCTGAGTGAGACCAAGAGACCTGTGGAAGGGGAGACGGGGAGGTTCAAGGAGAGTAAGAAAAATGACTAAGGGTCCAGCAGTGTCCTTTCCTTCCTCTGCAATCACTCTGCAGATGGTTTTGATTAAATGGCAGGTCACAATACCTTGTGATGATGATGCTCATCTTTTCCAGCCTCATAATTCACTCTTATCAGCTTACCTCTTCCTTTCCCCCCACTGGTGAGAGCGGACAGTTTGTCACTGTAGCTGACACAGGCCCCACCTGCACTATACATGTAAAGCAGTAGCACCCCACTTGAACCAGTTTTGGCTTCCCCCAAAGGATCCTGGGAACTGTAATTTGTTTGGGTGATGAGAGTCACAGAGCTACAATTCCCCAAGTGGATTAACAATCCATCCCTTTAAGCAATTGACTATCCTGTCCCTGCTGAGCTTCTCTGGTCATACACAGCACCCACACTTGTGGACTGTTTTCAACTATGGGTTGAACTCGTGATTGCTGATGGAGAGCCTGTTTTGTCCACAAAAGGCAGTTAATAAGTATTTTCTTAAATCCTGTGTGTTAAGTAGTGAATTTAATTTCCATGATGAAAGGAAACTCCTTTCTAGCAAAACACTTCCCCTTCCCTTCTGAATGTCTTGTAATTATCAGATTAAATGAAGTTATTTTTTTAAAAAAGGGCTTTGCACATTATACAATTAAAAAGCTTTAATTGCGTAATGTAAATGTGGAGTGGTGGGGAGAGATTAATAGTTGTTACTGCAGTGCTGCAATAGACGGAGAATGTAAAGAGCCAAGGTGTAGAAAATAGCTTTGCAGGGTTTGAGTTAAAGTGAACACAAGAAGAAGCTGCTGGATCAGGCCAGTGGCCCATCTAGTCCAGCATCCTATTCTCACAGCAGCTGACCAGATGCCTGTGGGAAACTCACAAGCAGGATTCCAGCACAAAGAGCACTCTCCCCTCCTGTGGTTTCCAGCTACTGCTTTTTGGAGACATGAAGCCTCTGGCAGTAGAGGTAGAACATGGCCATCGTTGCATCCTTGTCCTCCATGAATTTGTCTAATCCTCTTTTAAAGCCATCCTAGCTGGTGGCCACTCCTGTGGGAGTGAGTTCCATGGTTTAATTATGCACTCCACGAAAAAGTACCTTATCTGTCCTGAATCTTCAGCTTCATTGGATGTTTGTTAGCTCTAGTGTAATGAGAGAAGGAAAGAAACATTTTTCTAGCCACTTTCTCCATGCCATGGAAGCCTTTATAAACTTCTGTTATGCCCCTTGTTATGTGCCTTTTCTCTAAACTAAAAAGTCCCCTCTTACTGAATGAATTTCATTAGGGACAAATGTAAGATTCTGTACTTAGGCAGGAAGAACCAGGTGCACAAATATAAGATGGGGGACACCAGGCTTACTAATAGTACATGTGAAAAGGATTTAGGGGTCTTAGTAGACCACAAGCTTAACAAGAGTAAAAAGTGTGATGCAGCAGCAAAAAAACAACAACTAATGCTATTCTGGGCTGCATTGACAGAAGTCCAGGTCAAGGGAACTCCATAGTCCCATTCCATTCTGTCTTGGACATGCTACATCTGGAGTACTGAGTCCAGTTCTGGGCACCACAATTTAAGAAGGATAGTGACAAGCTGGAATGTGTGCAGAGGAGGGCAACCAGGATGATCACTGGTCAAAAAACAAAGCCTTATGAGGAGTTCTTGAAGGTGCTGGGTACGTTTAGCCTGGAAAACAGGAGAAGAGATATGTTAGCCATCTTCAAATATCTAAAGAGCTATCACTTGGAAGACGGAGTTAGCTTGTTTTCTCCTGCTCTGGAGGGTAGGACTCAAACCAATGGTTTTAAGTTACAGGAAAGGAGATTCCTACTAAACATCAGAATGAGCTTTCTGACAGTAAGAGCTGCTCAACAGTGGAACAGTGGGAGGTTGTGGCTCCTCTTCCTTGGAGGTTTTTAAGCAGAGATTGGAGGGCCATCTGTCATGGATGCATTAGCTGAGATTCCTGCATTTCAGGGGGTTGGACTAGATGACCCTTGGGTCCCCTTTCAGCTCTATGATTCACCAAGGAACATACATAGGTATGGGTGCTCTCTACTGTAATAGCATTACAAAAACGTTTCTTCATGATCTACTGTTTTCTGAGGTCCATGGGCATTCTATTTACAGTATTAGCAGCCCTATGCTGTGTCCTACATGTATAGACATTGGGGAATGGCGTAGTTGATGGTAACTGTGGCCTTGTCCACACTTCTGCTTCTCCCATGCTTAGAATTGGCATTTGCTGTGATTGAGCACTGAAGAGCGGTTTTCCCTTGGGGGAAAGCAGTGGGACGAGAGGAAGTGTGGATAAGCCCTGTGTCAAGTTCTTAGTAGGGTTAAGCCTGGAATTTGGGACTCTTGACACCACCATGCTGCAGTTGGAGTTTTTACCCAGGAGAAATAGATGGTAGATGTTTTATTGTGTTTTTATATTTTGCTGGAAGCCGCCCAGAGTGGCTGGGCAAACTAGTCAGATGGACAGCATATAAATATAATAATAATGACGCCGACGCCGCATCTGGCTGAGTTTGGTAATCGCTGGAGGGAATATTGGGAGAAGAAATGTCAGGCCAAGTTGTGGAACAGATGTGTTGCCTGATACTTGCATTGCTGTGTTTAGGAACCCCTGGCATTCTGATTGCCTTGCTGCACCCGTAGGCTTTTGCAAAACAAATGTACATTGTTTTCCTGTTTGTTGTGTGCATCTTGTATGTCAACACTTAAGGTAGTTGCTGACAGGGATGCTCCATTTTCTGAGCATTTAATTTATGTATTATTTTTCTACCTTAGGAAAACGTGATGCTTCCTCAATAGCAATGGCACGGAATACATTGTATGAAGTGTGGTTGCACATGTGTCCTTTTTATATAATATACAGTAGAACCTCCGGTTGAGAACTTAATTCCTTCTGGAGGTCCGTTCTTAACCTGAAACTGTTCTTAAACTAGGGTACCACTTTAGCTAATAGGGCCTCCCATGCCGCCGCTGTTGCACAATTTCTGTTCTCATCCTGAAGCAAAGTTCTTAACCCGAGGTACTATTTCTGGGTTAGCGGAGTCTGTAGCTTGAAGCATCTGTAACCCAAGGTATCACTGTTCTGGAGATCTGCTGTGCATCTTCTGCATCAATGCTGATGTTTGAGCCTAGGAATCGATGCCATGTGCGGCCCAAGGCATGGGGATTGAGGTAGGGCAAAGTGCAAAAAATCAATTGGAGGTAGTTCTCTAAAAGCTTCCTAGCAATGGATCTGCCACAGCAGTATGATCAATGTTTGAAGTTTTGTTAAGTTCACTGAAGGAAGCTAGAATGTTGGTTGGAAAATCTCAAGCAATTACAGTGAGGGCAGAAGCATTTCCTCAGAAGTAAGTCCCACTGAGTTAAGCCGGGCAGCAAATGTGTTTAGAATTGCAGGTGTAAGAGTGCTATCCTAAGTGGATGTAGCTGTGTGCAAAGCATAAAATCTACTGCTCCTTCCAAAGCCCTGCCCCTTTAAAAAATTGTGTTGGATCGGGTGGGGATTAATTAAACCACCTCCAAATTAGCATAAAGGCAGTGCCCCATCCTAGGGCCTCTCTGACTTAAAAGGGGCCTTGGGTCCTTCAGATCCCAGACCGTCACCATCCCACCCCTGGCCCATCCCAGAAGTGCCATTTTGGGGCCTGACACTGACTCCTGGTGGTGAAAGAACTGCCAGTGGTAGCTTTAGGCAGGTGGATATTTCCGTGGGGACCTCGAGGGTGGAGGGTGCCTGCCCCGCTGGTGGTGCTCTTCTCCTTTGCACAATCTTAACCCCTTCCAGCCAGCATATCTGGAGGTTAGGATTGTTCTGTGGAAGCGGCTGTTGCTGAGCATTGCATGTTATATACTTTTCCTTTGTCTTTATAGCCCCATGTTGCCCATTTTCTGATATTACTTTGCATTTTAGGAGATTTGAAACAAGGCCTGGCTTTAGCTTTTGATGATTACATTAACGGAAGAGCGTGAGGTGGACAATCAGGTGGTTTTAAAATCTGGATCTATCAATATTCTGTTTTAATAGCAGACTTGATTATCTCTTTCTACAAATCCTGTTTAAAAGGCAATCTGAATTTAATTGAAGCGTAAAGTTCTCAGAACTTGAATTCCTTGTCCGTTTATCAAATCCTGTTTAAAAAAGTTGCTTTTTATGTAGAATAGAGTTATGGGAGAAAATGTCTGACCTTCACAGTTACTGCATTATGAATAAGTTGTGTGTTGTATTTGTGGGAGGGATGCAGGTGGCGCTGTGGTCTAAACCACTGAGCCTCTTGGGCTTGCTGATCAGAAGGTTGGTGATTTGAATCCCCGCGACGGGATGAGCTCCCATTGCTCTGTCCCAGCTCCTGCCAACCTAGCAGTTCGAAAGCACGCCAGTGCAAGTAGATAAATAAGTACTCCTGTGGCAGGAAGGTAAACGGCATTTCCGTGTGCTCTCGCACTCGTCACGGTCCTCCGTGCAGCAGCAGCGGTTTAGTCATGCTGGCTACATCAACCGGAAAACTGAACAAATGCCAGCTCCCTTGGCCTAAAAGCAAGATCAGTGCCGCAACCCCATAGTCGCCTTTGACTGGACTTAACCATCCAAGGGTCCTTTACTTTTTAACTTTTGCATTTGTGGGATTCCTACTATAGACGGGGAGTAGCAAGCCAGTGCAGGGACTTGGAGTCCTGAGATGCTATCCTGTGTCTCACTAGTGCTGTCCACAGAGCCAGTGCAGTTGAGTACTACCTGCCTGAAGGCAGAGATGATTTCCTACTGAACTTACCATCCAAGGTTAAAGTGTTGGAAGCAAGCAGCCCCTGTGGGCTTGTAAGAAGGGCTTGTGAACTCACTCTAGACCTTTTAATTTAATGAGTTCTTAACTGAATAGTTAAGCCATCAAAATATTATTAGAATCCCCATACATGTTTTCTGGCTATCTGATGTAGACAATTATTAAGCCTTGCCTTTTACAAGGATTGCTTGGAACAAGAGGCGAAGGAGCATGCTGGCAGCACCGAACACCTTTTATGGGGCAGCGGCAATTAAAATCTGATTTAAAAGCTCCATTTAAAACTGTAGTTAACAAAATAATCAATTGTTTCGATTAATGCCTCTGGGCCTATGCGCGGTGCTTCTTGGCGTAAGGGAAATGAACTGAGCAGTGGAGAATCTTAAGAGATGAGAATGGCATTCTTGAACTTCATTTCGGGGGGGGGGGGGGGAGTTTCAAAGGAAAAATCTGTTCGCTAAAGTTTAAAAGTTGGCCCGAAAGAAAAGCAAATGTTCAAACGCTTATTTATTTATTATTTATTTTTGATGGTGCAAAAAGAAGTGTTTCCTAACGGAGGGAGGATTTCTTTTCTTTTCTTTTCTTTTCTTTTCTTTTTTACCAGGGACAGAAATCCTTCCGACCTGCATCTGTTCTAGTGAGTTCCCAAATGCTGCATGTGACTGCTTGGTGTCTTTACTTAAAGAAGGTGCTTTTCCCCAGCAATTCTAATGCAGTGGGGGAAGGGGGGGGGGAAATGTTTCACATCTGTTACCCTTGCCTCAGAGATACTTGGATCCTGCCAGATCCTTTCCCTAAATCTATTCTCTCCCCCAACCCCCAGTTTAGTTTTAAGAAAATTACTGATTTACCAACTTTACAAGGAATTAAAAACAACAGACAACTGGCTTGCTGACTTGACAGCTGCTTTGCCACTGCCAATTCTCCTATTCCTGTTGAGCTGCCATAGTATTAATAGAGAAGAGCTTCAATTTTCTAGGGGGGAAATTGAAAGGTGTTCATGTTTTATATTCATTTGTTAGAACATTTAGAACATCCTGGCTTTTGACTTTCAGACATCTCCTAAAGCCCTTTTTTATGGCAACAGGCCTATGCAATAGCTTACAATTTTCTAGAGTAGCCAGTCATTTTAATGATTGTCCCGTGCTGTTTTTTAAAGGGCTTTATGTTGTACACTGCCCCAGCGTTTTGCGAGAGGGTGCTGCATAAATACTTTTATACATAAATATTTATAGCCTGCCATTCGTGTGAAAATACACCACTCAAGGCCATTTGCAATGTATAATAATGTAAAATTAATTAAAACGGCGCAAAACAATTAACGAAAGAGGCAGGGTTAGCAGTTTAAAAATCATTAAAACATTGTATGCCCAATGAATTAAAAACCTGCACTATCCCTCACTGTTAGCCATGTTGCTGGGTGTTTGTATTCCAACAACATCCGAAGAGCACCATGTTGTCTATCCCTGCTTGAAGGATTTTGAACCTACCGTACTTTTCCGTGTATAGGACGAGGTTTGTTTATGATAAAACAATGTTAAAAATTGGGGGTCATCTTATACACAGATAGTGAAGAGAGGGGGACAGGGGATTGGTTGGGAGATTGTCATTGGAGATTGGGCGGCTGATTGGCGGTGAGCAGGCATACGATTGGTGGCTTCGGCGACACGTGCAATTGTCAGTGTTGGTCTGAATGGTGAGCAATATGCCCCCTGAAAAGCTCAACAACTCTGGGCAATCTCCCCCCATTTTCTTAATTTGGAGTCCCCCAAAATAGAGGTCGCCTTATACATTGGGGGGGGGGGACGGGTGTTATACACAGAAAAATATGGTAAGTCATTTGGGGCTTTAAAGGCAATTGGCAACACTTTTGAAGTGCACCCAGAAGCCCTGCAACTGCTGCATGATCAGTATAACGTCAAAAAAAGCAGATGCCATACAGCCGTACAGAATCCAACAACATACCAAGGGTATGAAATCCACATTTTGAAGTGCTCAGGGCTCCCCCCCCCCCACTTCATCAAATAAGATCTCCCACCATTCAAGGGCTATGCTTTCCCCACCAGTTACCACACCCCTACAGCTAGTGTGGGAATAGACTCTCCTCTCCTGTTTGCTTACCCCATATGTTGACCCATGCTGCTCTGCAAGTTGAAGGAAGGCCAGCAGCATCACTTGGTCCCACTGCCATTTCCTTTACCATCCTGCTGCGCATCCAGTTTTTTTAAAATAAAAATGAGATCAAATACTACTGTGCGTATTTGCCTCTTTAAAAGTCCACCCCAAACTCTTTCTTCGCTTTGTAGAGCAGCAGCAGCAGCTCTGAATGCCTCATGGAAAGTGAATCATAAATTAAGTAAATATTAATAATAATAACAATGATAGTGGCAGGGAAGAAAGGTAACATTTCCCCAGAAATGGTGAAACTGTGACAAGGCTTGCCCCAGAGAGGGGGGAATGGAACAGAGAATGGTGTAGAAAATTCGCATCCGTGAAATTGCTAAGTTTCCCCCTGCCCCGTGACCGCACAGGAGAATCATAGAATCATAGAGTTGGAAGAGACCACAAGGGCCATCGAGTCCAACCCCCTGCCAAGCAGGAAACACCATCAGAGCACTCCTGACATATGGTTGTCAAGCCTCTGCTTAAAGACCTCCAAAGGAGGAGACTCCACCACACTCCTTGGCAGCAAATTCCACTGTCGAACAGCTCTTACTGTCAGGAAGTTCTTCCTAATGTTTAGGTGGAACCTTCTTTCTTGTAGTTTGGATCCATTGCTCCGTGTCCGCTTCTCTGGAGCAGCAGAAAACAACCTTTAAAAATGCTTTAAAAAGCCCTTCCCAAATGTGCACGACTTCTTTATGGCAAATATGGTTGGTGAAGGCCAAAAAAAGAGGTTTTGGTAGAACACACCTGTTGATAGGTTTTGCAAAAAAATTCAGGAAGGTCGACACTTGATTTTCCTTGTGGCCAACAAACATATTTCTGAAACTCAGAAACTTCAGTGCTTAAGTAGTAAATAAATGCCTTTAAATAAATAAAAGTAAAGTGCATTTAAAGGCACACACCTGTCTTCCACATACGTATACCAATGGTAGGAAAGAGCCCTAATAGCACTTTAAATGACAGATTGAAATCTGCTTCAGGTAGTGCTTTTAACATACATGCCATTAACACATATTTAGGAAGGCATATTGGGAAGACGACCACTCGTGGCTGTTCTGTAGTTCTCTATAACGAATTGTTTTAAATGATCAACTGTTTGTCTTGTTTATAGCAGAAGAAAATAAAATCTGTGCCTAAGATAGATTCAAGTTTTCCTTTCTAAAGAAAATGTTATTGGTTGTGTTTTTTAGCTGCAGGCGAGATAAATGAAAGAATCCCAGCAGCATACAAAACTTCAATTTGCTTAGTACGTTTTAATAAACTTGCATTTCTGCTGGTGCTCCTTCTATCTCATAGCGTCATATTCCAATCTACATTATTACAGGAGTAATATAAAGTGCATTCAGCCACCCTTTTTTTGTTGTGGCTTTGTGCAACCTTTCCTGTTACGTCACAACCACATCTAAATTAGATACGCATGTGTAAAACATCCTGTTGCAGACTTCAGCCCGTTTTGCCAAGCTGGAATGTGAAATTGGCAAGATTATCTCCCATTTTAAAATAGTTCTTGTTCTCGGGAAGTACATTGTAGTGCTGGGATAGCCTAGTTCAGGGGTCTGCAACCCGCGGCTCCAGAGCCACATGTGGCTCTTTTACATCTTTGCCGCGGCTCCGGGGCGGATACTAGCGAGGGGGAGGAGGCGCATTGTGCGCCCCGACACTCCTCACTGTGGCGGGCGCTGTACTGGCTGTGACATCGCATGGGGGCGGTGCATGCGTTAGTCACGCACCGTCCCGATGTCACCTTCCCGCCCGATATCAGATCGCGGCTCCGGAGATATATTTGTTTTAAATGTCGCAATGCTTTTGCGGCTCCCAGTTGTTGTTTTTTCTTCGGAAACGGGTCCAAGTGGCTCTTTTTGTCTTAAAGGTTGCAGACCCCTGGCCTAGTTGGTAGAGTTTGAGCCTCTTAATCTCAGGGCTGTGGGTTCAAGCCCCATGTTTGGCAAAAGATTCCTGGATTGCAGGGGGTTGGACTAGATGATCCTCGTGTTCCCTTCCAACTCTGCAATGTTATTATTTATTTGCTGAATTTATATCCTGCCCTTCCTCCCAAAGGAGTCCATAGTGTTGGAAAGAGGGATTCCACAGTATGGGAAAGCGAAAAGAAGCAAATCTACTAAAGCTGAGAACAATACTGCTTTAAAGCATTTAAACCCTGCCTTTTGGCCCCCAAAGAGCATCCTCCCAGCTGGCTTCCAGCAAATAGATACAATGATGTCTTCTTTACAAAGAACATTAAATAACCTCAGTTAAAACAGCAGGGAATATAAAACCAGGTCAGGTACAAATGCAACAACCAGCAGCGTGAGGATAAAAAACACAAGGCAAATGAAAAACTTGACAAAATAATGAAAAGGTTTTTGCAGCCTACCTAAAACGCAAAAAAAGCAAGGGAGCCAGCTTAGAATATGTTGTAATTCTCCCAGCATTTGGAGGCACTAGCAACCCCTCATTAAAGAGATTAGGAACTGTCCACCTGCACTGGCCTTTTCTCATGAAATAGTTTGTGAGTAGTAGTACTGGTTGTTGTTGCTGCTGTAATGCTATAAAAGACAACTCCCATCCTCTTATTCTTCTGCCTGCCCATACCCTCAAAGAGTCACGATTTTCTAGGGACAGTCCTGGAATTATGAAAGCCATCCCAGCTTCTGATTTGATCCTGGAATGTCTCTAGTTTCCTGGCCAGTGCCTCTACTGCCATGCTCAGGGAGGAGGATAAGCCAGCACTTTCCCTGAACAACGGTGGTGGTGGTGGCTGCCAGGGAACACCCCATTGCCTCTTCATGGACTCTCCATGGCCGCTGCTGCTGGCCACCTCCCCTGGGCAGCCCATAGTGGCTGATGGAACGTGGGCAAGAGGCTGTGGCTGCCAAGGCCCAGGCCCTTGTGACGTGCCAGCTCTGTGAGGGGCAAGCAGGGGCAGGGCTGTCCTGGGCAGGAAGAAAGGGGGAGTGGAGCACAGTGGGGAGCAAGGAGTATTGATTGAAAGTGCATCCATGTCTAATCTTGCCCTTTTCTAAAAATTGTTTATTAGTGTGTATTTCTCTTTTTATAAAACTACCAAAGAACCAAACCAGAATTTAGGGATTTTCTCAGGATGGTGGAGGGTATGTGTGCTGTGCCCCATTGGCGTAGTGGTAGCGGCAGTTGCTCTTCTTTTGATAGAAAATGCTAGGTGGGGGGAGGGGGACAAAAAAATGGGGTGTTAAGGAGGGTCTGTTGCAGGGAGTGAGAAATGTTCCTATTTTCATCTGAGGAGTGTTGGCCGGTGTGCCAGCCTATCATGCCGGTTTTTCAATGCACTCACCCACGTCTACAAAAAGTAGTTAATTTGCATTTATAAGCAGTTCTGAAAACCTTAGTTGGTTGTGATTTAAAAGCAAAACAAAAAATGAACCATTCTTAATTTAGGATATGGGGGGGAAAGATTTCCCATGTTTCTGTGTCCTTTTGTGCTATGAATGAAATTGTGCGCTGAATGCTTTCTGATAAGAGTTAGTTATTGTATTTATTAGTTCTATGTTAGCGGAAGTAGATAGAAGAAATGCCCTTAATGGAGGGACTAGAGTGACATCTTTTCCTGAGCTTGTCCTACTTTTTTTTATTTAAAAACTCGGATATTTTTGGTGTGTGGCTGTCATTTCCAAAAGGGCTGCTTCCTTGGAGAGTGGATGTTCTGGTCCCAAAAGCAGCAATTTCCTTGATTTCAGATCTGGCTTCTTTGCTCTCCGGGTAAATGAAATTATTTTAAAAGGGATCTGCTAGAGCAAGAGAGCCATGAAAGAGATCAAACTTGAAAATAAATACCGTATTTTTCGGCCCATAGGGTGCACCGGCCCATAGGATGCACCTAGTTTTGGGGGGGAAATAAAGAAAAAAAAATTATTCCCCCCCCCCAGGTGTGGGGCTGGGGCGGGGGAAGCCCGAGCTTCCCCCGACCCCAGCCCCCAGAACAGGCAGCTCTCCACAAGCCATGGGAGAGATGCGTGAAGCCCGAAGCCTGGGGGGCACTGAGCTTAGCGAGCCCCCAGGCTTCGGGGTGCCGGCAGGTCTCTGCAAGCCGTGGGAGGGCTGCGCAAAGTCGCACAGCCCTCCCACTGCTTTTGGAGAGCTGCGCGAAGCCTGAAGCCTGGGGGGTGCTGAAGTCGTGCAGCCCTCCCACGGCTTGCGGATAGCTTCCTGAAGCCTGGAGAGCGAGAGGGGTCGGTGCGGCTTCAGCGAAAGCCTGCATTCGCCCCATAGGACGCACACACATTTCCCCTTCATTTTTGGAGGGGAAAAAGTGCGTCCTATAGGGCGAAAAATATGGTACCTATTACATTGTCCTAAGTTCTTTGGACCCCCCTTTTTTTAAAACACAAAAAGTTAATTTACAAACTCACATATTTTTAAATTACTAGTTGGCCCCATAAAAGGTCTGTCCTCACTGATTCTGTATCTTTCTTCCTTAATGTGCTTGGTTTTATTGTCCATTCAGCGCTAGATATGCATGAAGCAGGCAGGAAAGCGGAACTGTTCAGCATTTGGATGTTAGCGATTCCTTGTTTGCAAATAGGTTTTAATTTCTAATTGTGTGTGACCTGCGATGAGGAAGCTGACATTCTGAGCATAGAATGGATACATGCAAAATGATCAGTCATTTGCATAATTATTCTGAAATCTTTTGGAATGAGTTTATATGGAAGTTATAGAGGGAAGAAAAAGAACTAGGGTCAATGGGGCACAGAAAGTGGGGTGGGGTGAACAAGCCCTACTGATAGCCAGAAGGCTTCCACACACACCCCTTTTAAAATTTTTGAAATATACAGACAAAGATGTTGAAGGTTTATAATGTAGATGTTGAAACACAAAAAACACTTAAAAATAAGTGCCTCTCGATGCTGAATCTTGTGCCAATCCTTTATTCATGCTTTGTGCAGAGATGTGCAGAATGCTGACTCCTCTGTGTATTCCTGAAATGCCTGCCTTTTGTGTAACCCCTTCTACCTGTGAACTTTTCTTTCTAAAATTTAATGATTGGATGAGACTTTTTCCGCCACAGGAGTGATGGCTGTAGAGAGATACCTGTGGAAAGCATTACTTTGGAACTGCAGATCGACTTGGATTTCTCTGGGAAAGCTCAGTGTGCAGAATGCTAGATTCCTTTCCTGCTGTCTCTTGCTCACGCTTCTTTTCTGAAAAGCAAAGCCAAACCCAGCTTATTCTCTTATGCGTATCTATATAAATAGCTACGCACGTACAGCCTGAAACATGGCTGAGCT
Organism: Podarcis tiliguerta; assembly: GCF_965153285.1. Classification (NCBI taxonomy): domain Eukaryota; kingdom Metazoa; phylum Chordata; class Lepidosauria; order Squamata; family Lacertidae; genus Podarcis; species Podarcis tiliguerta. Next base: position 60,351,350 of record NC_139534.1, read on the forward strand.
GACCACATTGTTTTTCTTGATTGCCAGGAAGAGAATGTGGTTGGTTTGTTTTACTGTCAGGAGAAGGTTGCCTGGTGTGCGGGCATCTCACCCTCCACTGTGATGCTTTTAAAAGGAAGAGGATAACACTTTCATTGAGGTTGCCTCACTGAGTTTTGTACACTTAAGACAAATATCCCATGTACTGAGCTGTGTCTAATACCTAATTAAAAAGGGATTGGGGGGGGGGGGAGAGAGAAAGAAGCCAGAACCACAGAGGTGAGAACTTTGTGCTTCTAATCTGCCCTGTTTTGTACTTTTCCAAGTGCTTGACATAGAAGAACACCCAAGTGCTTGATTTCAGATCTGATAGAAGAACATCCAAGCACTTTTCCAAGTGCTTGACATAGAAGCAACATTTGGTTTGTGTTGGAGAATCTGAAACTTGAGACACATTTCCATTTTGGCGTGGTGAGCGCATGGATCTGAAATGGGGAATCTGTAGCCCTCCTGGTGTCGTTAAATTGTGGTTCCCATCACCTTTGGCTGTGCTTGCTGGGGCTGATAGGAAATGGAGTCAAATCACACCTGGTGGCCACAGTTTTTCCATCTGTGTCTTTGGCTTTGGACTGGCTTGCATATCACTTTACACTGCAGTGAAGCTTAACTATGGTGTAGAAGTGAACACACAGAGTCGTAGTGCAAGGAGATAAAACCGCAGCCACTTGGCTCCTCTCCTACTGCTTGCAGAAGCTCTAAACAGAGGCTTGCAATTTCCCACTCTTTCAAAAACCATGAGTGGTATAAAGTCTTATTTACAGTTTGTGGTTTATTTTGAGCGAGGTATTAAACATGGGTTTGGATGTAACACCAAGCCAAACCATGACTTAGGTGCTGGCTTCACGGCAGGAATAAGAGAGGAATGAAGCAGATGTGATTTTAGCCCAGTGTACCACCAGCATGCGCTGCATTCATCTCTAAATTCTAGGTGAGTGCATTTATGTATTTCCTTGCACATCCCATTCAAACAGAGTTTTAAAAATCACACACTTATGTTTCCTCCCTCCCCTGTGTGAACCCTTGGCATGGAATTTGCATAGAGCAGCTCCACTGGAACAAGAAGTGACCTTTCCCATTCCGTGTCAGTACTTAGATTACTTCCATTCCTCATTTTCAATTTGTACTTCTAACTTTCTCGCCCTTGGTGAAACACTTCACTTTGATTAGCATCCCATTTGCCATAGCTGGTCCAGAGTGCCTTGTTAGACAAACCTTGCCCCGACTAATAAAACTGCTTGTCCATACAAAACGTGAGGATAAGCTCATTAAAACCTTTGGTTAATAGTTTGTAATGCTGTTACAATGACTTGCGGCAATCTGTTTCTTCCCTTTCCATCCTGGCAAGCACTGTGGAGATGGCAAAAGCAGCGCCAGTGTTCGTGGGTGCAAAAACCTGAATTGAACACTGAATTATCATACAATGTTCAGGAGGAAGAGGGTAGAAGGAAAAGGAGAACAGCACGGAAATTGTAAAGGTTGTGCAGCCTTGCTTTAAAGGCAGCCCAATCAACAACTGTCCACTGATGGAAGCAGTAGACTTCTGAATAGCAGTTGCTGGAAACCACAGGCTGGGAGAGTGCTGTTATGCTCAGGTCCTACTTGTGGGCTTCCCATAGGCTTCCAGTTGGCCGCTGCAAGAACAAGATGCTGGACTGGTTGGGCCACTGGCTTGATCCAGCAGGCTCTTCTTATATTGTCCAATAGCAATACAACTTGAGTATTACAGCAAAGAGCTTGTGCAGATAATTTAGTTTCAGAGCAAAAGGAGTGACCTCCCATCACTGCCAGTGATTAGTGCTGTACTTGCTATAGCCTCAATTCTGCAGCACTAGCAAGAGATCTCTACAATTATAAGATTCTACATAAGCACTTGACATCCCTCAGCCTTTGGCTTCTGTCCTTTGGTATTTGACAACACAAATTCAGCAATAATCGACAGTTAGCCTCCTGCGGAGTTCAGTATTAGATGTCTGATATTTAATAGTTAACATGGATTAGACCCTGTTGTTTGTCAGCTGGTGTGCAATTTTATTTAGTAGTTGACACAGTTCACTAGGAAAGATCCACTGAAACAGGTGATAAGACCAAAGCAAAACAGTCACATTTTGAACATCGAGGCCAAATTTTGAATTTTCAGTGTTTCAAATTTTAAATCTGCATTTTGGGCAAACCTCAAAACGTTTAGATCAAGGATAGTCAGTGTGATGCTTTTCGGGTCTTATTATAGGGCCAAACCTGTAGCCAAGGTTTGCTCTATGGTACTGTAAGCTGTGGTTAAGGAGGACTCTTACCACAGTCCTGGGGTCAGATGACACACAAAGCCAAACCTAGGTTTAGCTTCCATCCTGTGCTGACCTGCAAAGCCTGGGGAGGAGCAAGTCACTCCAGTCCCCTCTTTGAGAGCCCGCACGTTTGCCATGAGCCACAAAGTCAATGTAGATAAAATACTGAGCTAAGTGGACCAAAGGCCAGACTCTGTATGAGGCAGCTTCCTATATAGCAGAGCTTGGATGAGATGCAAGGCAAAGTTCTTAGTGGACCAGCTCTTCTTGCTGAAAACAACTAGTCAACTGAAGGAAATACTCTGATGGCTGTTAGTGAAGAGAATACTGAAGAACAGAATCAAGCCATTCTGGTGTTTTAACTAAGTTTAATTGGCTAGTTTTAATAGTTGCCACTTTCAAGTTAAATAACTGAGTTTTTTAATAATTACATATGCCACGAATGCTGTAAATCCCTCAAAGGGGTGGGAAACTGGATTGGGTTGGTGGGCTACCTCCTGGGTTCCCCCACCTTCGGTGGGCCATTTTAACACATGGGTGGAACCTGCCTACATGCCAATCACTTGATGTCCCTGTGATGTCAGGTGATCAGTTTTTCCTTGGCACTATAGCATACCATACTACAAAGGAAAGTCCAAGCCCTCTAAGACCAGCACTGACTTCAAGCTTAGCTTTCTACAGAGATTGGTTGCACTATAGAGTTGCTCATGTGGGACTCAGTAGCGCATCTGATCCCAGTGAGCATAAAGGCACCACTTATCAGCTGATTGGTGGTAACAGTAAGCCCTACTTGCCAATGTGCTATTGGGCACATTCGTTAAGGCTTCCAGCTGGCAGCTGCGAATCAACCTGCCCCTCATCTGACATAACATATGACATCATGATTTGGGAGGAAATGGCCTCATAGGCCAAACTGGGATCCATGCAGGACCTGATTAGACCCATGGGGTGGAAGTTCCCCATACCTGCCTTAAATAGTGAAAATATTGTTTTTTGATGTGCTCTGTTTATATCGTTCTCATCTTATTTTGACTTGTTTGATGTTTTATGTTTTAACTATGGGATGATCAGGAAAATACTCCCCTCCCCAACCTTTCTTCCCATTGTGAGTTGAGTGTATGCTTATTCTCTGGAAGCAATGAAATTGCCTAGTGCTTTTCATGCTCGCTTTATCCAAGAAGACTCTGTCCTGAAGAGCTTATCTATTAAACAAAATTGTGGATTTGCCCATGGTATCTGAGCAGACAAGGCAAAATCAAGGCAGAACTAACTGCAGTTCCTAGATCCATGGTTTATCTGCTGGTTTATGCAGTCTCCTAGAAAGGCACACACAGTTGCTATAAGAGGGATAATGGGACAGGGCACTTCTCTTCTCTCTTGGGGCATGGCTGGCTAGTTAATTTGCTGCATGTGGACACTCCATTGGCCAGTTGTGACGGTCTGCTTGTATATAGCAGATTATGTCACAGAAGTGAGTAAGAGAACTTGTGATCCATGACTACCCATAACAGAACAAAAATAAATAAGATGATGAATTACACACAGTCTCCCTCTCTTTTTTGTTTACAATCTGGTATTTTATCCAGTGCATTTGATGACAGTGCAAGGGTCCATGTTGGGGAACTTTGGAAGAGCTGTATATCCTTGCTATCATTTATAGACGATCAGACAGTTGTAGAACTGGTTGAAATTTTAAAAAGAACTTGGTAGCCTAATTTTTTGTGCACTGGGGGTTATTAATTTGTGTGGGGATGTTGGCTCCTGACTTAATTAAATGAAGAAAGCTGGATAAATGCTACATAACTGTTTGCCAGTTGCTTAATTATGATAGTTTTCTTCTCCTGAGATGCCCAGTCCACTTTGACCACAGGATGTGAGATTTGATGTGGTTTAGCTCCTTGGTTAATTCCTTTGCAAGATCTAGCCATTTTTATGGTTCGGTTGTGACCTCAACTGAACATTGTAAAGCTTTCAATATGTGGTTTAAAAACAAATGTATATTGTCTGAGATAAGACATTGCACTATAGCATGCTGAGCAGTGCTTGTGCTATTTTGGGCTGCCCAACACTGTAAAAATTTGCCTGTGATATGCTGGAGTTGGGGGGAAGTGACCTTTTTTGCTCTTGCAAAGTTCTATAAAGCAGCAACCTTGGCATCGCTTAGATTTCCTAGGGTTAACAATGTTTCCCGGAGGGAAGATGTTTTTCAGCTGCAGGGATCTGTAACTAGACGATGCCATCTGGAACTAGACTATTCCTAACCTGTGGTGTTTTGAGCCAGGTAAAGGCTTCTTGTTGTTAAGTGCCAGATTTGCAAATCCCATTTCCAGCAAACACTTTGGTGCTGTCTGGATGAGGAATTGATGCATATTCAGGTGAGCCTTTTGGGCTGGGTGGGATTTTAAACAGTTTTGGAATTCAATCATGTACATAAAACTCTTCCCATTTGAGAGGCATTTGCATCCAGGTTTTGAGAAGAGCCGGCTGTCTAACAAGGCACCTGGCTGGATAGCTGGAAGTCGGAATAAATGATCAGACTATGTCCCCATCTGCACTATACATTTAAAGCAGTATCATTCCACTTTAAACAGTCATAGCTCCCCCGCCTTTAAGAATCATGGGAGCTGTCGTTTGTCAAGGGTTCAGAGAGTTGTTAGGAGACCCCTGTGTTGCCCTCACAGAATTCCCAGAGTGGTTTAACAATCTCTTTTCCCAGGAAGAGACCACCATTCAAGACCCTGCTGTGCCATGAAACTCACTGGGTGACCTTTTGCCAGTCATTGCCTCTCTGCCTAACTTACCTCATGTGGTTGTTGTGGGGGGAGGGGGGAGAGAACCATGTGCCTGCCTGAAGCTCCCTGGAGAACAGCTGGAAAATAAAAGCAGTAAATGAATGCAGCCTCCAGGCCTCTTGACCTGTTGCTTGGAACTCTCTTCCCAGGTCACACTCCACACTGGCTTTTCAAACCCCTCCCCCCCCCCAATATTTTCCATGTTTTCCCTAAACTCTTATAAATGCCTCTAGTTTGTATGGAGGATAGAGAGGTGTCTGTGAATGGGTATATAAATTAGTTTACTGTACCAAGGTATCATTTACATTCATTGCTCCACCCCTTTAGCCTTTGATGCTGCCCGTCACTGGCATGTGGCCCTCAGAAGTTTGCTCAGAAGAGAATGTGGCCCTTGGGTTAAAAATGCTCCCTACCCCTTGTCTGAATGAAAACATGTCATCTCTGCCTTGGTTGTTTGGAGGCAATTTTTTTTACCACAAGTGACTAGGTGAGTGGCTTTTTAGAAACTGGATTTAGGAGTAGAGCAGACTTACCAGGAAGGCAGCCATCTAGGACAGGCTGCTGAGGGGCACGATGGTAGACCATTGCAGAGTTACAACACAACAGTTTTCTATTACTAGATCCAACTGACTGCATGGGACTGGTTGTTTCTTTCAATTCCTCTAGGTGGAAACTGCTCCTGCAGTGGAAAGTTTATGGGCCCAGAAGGAAAGATGGTCACCAATACACGGGAAATGCTATTGGAACGTTGTCATAGTAGAGATGGCAGCAGGAACTGGAGGGAGAGAGGATGTGCATTCTCATTGCTCACTGGAAGAGCAAGCTTCACAAAGCTTACGGTGCTTTGCAAGTTTATTAAAACACACAAACTCACGCACAGAACCAATCTTCCTGCTCTTAAGAAAACCCGTGCCTCTCTGAGAATACATTTGAAAGACAGCCGTTCGTACTGGTTGCAGTTCTGAAGCAAAGTACTAAACAATCTGAGACAAACAAGCAAATAATACCATCCTGTATAACTTGCATCCAGGCCAAACAGGCAGAATATACTTGGTCTGTTATTCCTGGTTTGTGCATAAGGCTTGGAGTGACACCACAGATGCACGCACATTCCTCTGTGACTTGGGCATGTGTGAAACAGCCAGAGCTTTCATAGCAACCTCCTCAAGCATAGTCTTTTCCATGGAGGCAGTTCACACATTCGGCTGCAACTTATCAAGTGATGTGAGATGCTGAGTGATGGGCTTACACAGGTGAATCGGCTCACAGTTTCTGTCAGGGGTGCACTATCTATAAATAATTCATAAGAGCGCACTACCCCAAAGTAATTTGGATTTTTTTAAAAAAGTCAGTGCTTGTGAGTTGGTTGCAAGTTCTTCCTTTAGACATGTACTAAGGAGAGGGGGATTTATCTATTTTTTTAAGAAGAGGTGTTTTGGTTCATATAAAAAAATTAATTGTATAATCTTACTTTTTTATTTTACTTCTTTTAGCGCTAATCCCCAAACCTTGTGAAAAAGGCTCAGCAAGTGGGTTCAGCTGAAATGTGGTATATCAGCAACCCACAGAACTGACCCACACATTCCCTGCTTTTTTTGCCAGCCCAGCAGGTCTTCCTGGCCCTCCTTCACACCGCCCCTCCCTTGCATCACTACTCTTGGGGCTGGAGTAAAGTTGCACAATCTATAAAGCTGTAGCTGTAGTTCAGAGGAATATAGGCTTTGCCATATGTCTGGCGCCTGAACGTTCTGCCAGCGTATCTGATGTGTCCTGGCAGTGCCTCTCTCACGGTGGTGGCAATGCAACAAGGTATAGCCCTCAGTGTTCCTTGAGCTCCTCACCCTAAGAAATGCATATAGCAAAAATTCATGAGGCTAGTCCTTTAATGCCCGTGGACTTTAAATCCATATGAAGCAGTGTCTGCTCCTCAACCTTGAGCCCGTGTCCTTCTGCATCTCTCTGTATTCCTGAACAGAGAGATCAGATGTGAGATGCAAAGTAAACCAGTCCCCCTTGAGGCTCAGGGCGACGTTGATGGTCAGAAGGAAGCAGGGTCACTTAACATTTTCCTCGTGTACCAAACTACCCGCCCTGAAGGCTGCTAGTAAATCAATGGTATGTGATAACTTGCTCGAATCATTACTGAATTTCAGTAACTGAGAAGCAAGGAGGCAGGTAATCATAGTCCCACCTCCACATCATCTGGAAGGAAGGACTACACCTTTTTATAGCCTTTTTGTGTGTGTAACTACTTTCTACTTGGGGTGGAGCCGCCGTAATTCTTCCTTCCTGACCAATGCTCCCAAACCAGTGTGCAGTTCCACACATGTAAATACGCCACGGCCCTTGCCTCATGTGCATAATTGTGTGTGCAGGATTGTAGCCCAAATGCAGGAAGCACAGGAGCTCCTCTTCAGCAGCTGGATTTGTATTTGTAGTGTTTCGATGTTTTTCTAGCCGCAGTAAAACAACTATAACTCGTGACAAACCGCAACTTATTTTCCTTCTGTCATGTGCTCGCTTCGTTCCAGGGTGCTGCTCTGGCACAAATATAGCAAGGCTGCAGTAATGATTTGACTTGCATTGGGTGGAGGCTGTTGAACCTCACAGCAAGGCATACATCTTTTCCTCGTTTCCATGCACTTAATGCAGGCAGCATTTCCTTGCCCTTGGTTCCACCATTAGGCACTTTAAAAAAAGCACATTGCCCTAACCTTGTGGGACATGGAAGTCCAATTTTTCATGGTGCTGGCAGGCCCTTCACATTCTCCCTCTCTCTGTCTCCATCCCCCCCCCCCCCGTCTCCCTCCCCTCCTCCAAGGTTTCCTTTTTTCCTACAAAACTGCAAGGGTGGATTGGGAAGCTATTTCTTGCAAGCTCTGGTCACACTGTGAAGATTTCAAGTCTGCCCTCCATGTTTCTGTCTCCCTGATGGTTCGCCTTGAAATTCTTGGCTTTTTGGCCTCAGCTGGGGCTTCTGCTTCTCTTTCTTCTCTTTCCTTTTTATTTTTTTAGCTGCTTTCAAGGCAGATCACATGAGAAATTCAGTGCCTCGCAGTTGGCAGATTAAAAAAAAAGAAAAAGCTGGGAGGAAAGATGATCAGCGACTATTTGTCTTTCAGAATGTCTTGACAGTGGTATTTCCTCAGTGGGGTTTATGCTCTTTTAAAATGATGTGGAGGAAGGATGGAAGGCATCTTTGGGGGGCCCTTGTTAACAGTGCTGCTGAACAAGAGTGTGGAATATTGCTGTGGCTGGAAGGTTCACGCATAATCACAGATAAACTGGAGGACTACTTTGGCCTGGATGTGTTTGTGCACTCATGGCTCTCACTCACTGCTTATGTAGATGCAGAAGTGCCAAGGTTATGACTGCCTAGTAGTACGTCTCTTTCATTTGGTGTAAAAAACAATGATACTCAAAAGTGCACCGCTTCTTATTCCATATGCTCATGCTGGACTCTCAAAAGTCATTATCTAGGACTGGGGGAATCTTTCTGGCTCCACAGGCCAGATCCTTACCAGAATTGGTCCACTGGGCCAAATCTGACAGGTGGATGTCGTTACCTGACGTCACAGTGATACTGGTTGCAAGGTATTTTGATGTTTCAGCATTGAGAGGTACTGCTATAATCAAGCCCCACCCCCTATTTCAGCAGAGAATTCTATGCAAAACTGTACCTGAATCAGGAAGGGGTTTGCATTGAGTCCTGTCAAACTGCCAGGATTTGATGGTCACGCTACCATCTGAGGAGTCGTGCAAATAGCTTCTCTTTCTGAGCAGGCATGGCAGTGGCTGATGTAGGTGTCATTCCAACTCTGCAGTTCTATGATTCTACACATGGGGGGTATGCCTGCACCATTTAAGAGCTACTGTCTCTTTTTCTACTCTTTTACACATGGCAGCCATTATACTACACTCCCATGTTGGCTATTTTGTTCCTGGCGCTGATGACACTTCCTCAGATTTCCAAATGTGCCTACTGGTCCCAAAAGGTTGGTGGACCCTACGATACAGTATTTCCTGTAATACACTGGTTTTCTTTAAGTAAAGAGTTGAAGCTATGAGTAATGGCTTATCACCTGATTGCTTAAAGCAGGGTCTGCTCCAATAATCTATAAGATGGGTGATGTGATCTGATTTCTGGAACAAAGACACATGTGGATGGGGGATGGTTATGCTACTAAAATGCCCTCTCTCTCTCTCTCTCTCTGTGTGTGCGCGTGTGTGTGTACATGCAGCATAGAGAAGCTATTTTGCAAAGCTGCTTCCATTTAGACATTTTCTTGAAAGTTTTTTTTTTAATAGAAATAATATTTGTTGGCTGTGATCTCCAAAGATGTCATTTGGGAGCTTCAAGTATGAAAGATTTACTCTCTGCGTCTTTTGTTGAGCTGTTCATGGTCTGTCCCACATATTTTCTCAGAGATGGCAAAGTACCAGCTTTATTCTAAAGTTTCCCCGGTCTATTATTTCATTTTCTGCTTTCTTCAATTGTAAACTAATTGAGTGTTTCAAAGGCATTAGACTGACAGCCCTCAAGAGATGCAAGCTTTATAATTCCACCATAGAAGCTTAGTATGGGCAGGAACCAAACAAAATTGCCAGTGTGGTTCTTTTGAAAGTGTTCAGAAATTAACTTAAGGGGTATTTGCACTGGTGCCAGTTCCCAGTTTCTTGCGCTCCCACTTTGAATGATGAAACTGGAGTGGGAGGATTTTATTTTATTTTAAAGGAGAAATGACAAGATACAGAGGAATCTTCTTGCATTATTAGCACAGAGCCTGCTTGTCAACCTGAGTCAGTAGAGCTTACCAGGTGTGGGCTTTGGTATGAAGTTTGGGAGCTCAGAATGAAAGCCTGAAAGAAGTGAACATTACAAGACACTTCCCCCACCCCCAAATTCTTTCCAGGCTCAGATTTTCATCTGAGCTGGAGAGGGCAGGAGAAATCGGCTCGTCTGCTGTCTTACTGTCCCTTTCAAAATCTGGTCTCCGTCAGAGAGACATGAGAAAAGCACATACACACTTGGGGTAATACACACAAGGATCTCTCTCCTTTCTCCTCCTTTTCAATTTGTACACCTTTTGAAGTCACTTCTATGGGCAAAGCAGTTTTAAGTGTGTCTGTCCCACATATGTGCAAAACCCGAGAAAGCCCAAGACCCTAGCTCAGCACTTACCCAACTTGGTGCCCTCCAGATGTTGAGCTGCAACTCTTATCCTCCCTCACAATTGGCTATGTTGGCTGGGACTGATGTCAGTTGTCGATTAACAATCCCTGGAGGGCCACAGGTCTGCAATCCCTGCCATAGAGGGACCATTTCTGGCTATGGTGGGGCCATCCTTTCTTTAAAAGAATTTGCTTAGAGGTGCCAAATAAGGGACAGTTGTTGGTATGCCTTCAGTTTTAAAAACCGCAGATCCTCTTAAGGCATAAAAATATAAATTGTCCTATAGGTTTATAGGGTGGAATTGATAAATCAATAAAGCTGCTATGAACTTACTGATTTTGATATTTTATTTGTTGAATTTTTTAATTTGAATAATAATAATAATAATAATAATAATAATTTATTATTTATACCCCACCCATCTGGCTGGGTTTCCCCAGCCACTCTGGGCGGCTTCCAAAAGAATATTAAGAATACTGTGATACATTAAACATTAAAACATTAAAAGCTTCCCTAAACAGGGCTGCCTTCAGATGTCTTCTAAAAGTCTGGTAGTTGTTGTTCTCTTTGACATCTGGTGGGAGGGCGTTCCACAGGAAGGGCGCCACTACCGAGAAGGCCCTCTGCCTGGTTCCCTGTAACTTGGCTTCTCGTAGTGAGGGAACCACCAGAAGGCCCTCGGTGCTGGACCTTGGTGTCTGGGTAGAACAATGGGGGTGGAGATGCTCCTTCAGGTATACTGGACCGAGGCCGTTTAGGGCTTTAAAGGTGAGCACCAACACTTTGAATTGTGCTCAGAAACGTACTGGGAGCCAATGTAGGTTTTTCAAGACCGGTGTTATATGGTCTCGGCGGCCGCTCCCAGTCACCAGTCTGGCTGCTGCGTTCTGGATTGGTTGTAGTTTCCGGGTCACCTTCAAAGGTAGCCCCACGTAGAGCGCATTGCAGTAGTCCAAGCGGGAGATAACCAGAGCATGCACCACTCTGGCGAGGCAGTCCGCAGGCAGATAGGGTCTCAGCCTGTGTACCAGATGGAGCTGGTACACAGCTGCCCTGGACACAGATTTAACCTGTGCCTCCATGGACAGCTGTGAGTCCAAAATGACTCCCAGGCTGCGCACCTGGTCCTTCAGGGGCACAGTTACCCCATTCAGGACCAGGGAATCCTCCACACCTGCCCGCCTCCTGTCCCCCAGAAACAGTACTTCTGTCTTGTCAGGATTCAATCTCAATCTGTTAGCCGCCATCCATCCTCCAACCGCCTCCGGCACTCACACAGGACCATCACCGCCTTCACTGGTTCTGATTTGAAAGAGAGGTAGAGCTGGGTATCATCCGCATACTGATGAACACCCAGCCCAAACCCCCTGATGATCTCTCCCAGCGGCTGCATGTAGATGTTGAAAAGCATGGGGGAGAAGACAGAACCCTGAGGCACCCCACAAGTGAGAGCCCAGGGGTCTGAACACTCATTCCCCCCCCACCACTTTCTGAACACGGCCCAGGAGGAAGGAGCGGAACCACTGTATGACAGTGCCCCCAGCTTCCAGCCCCTCAAGACGGTCCAGAAGGATGTTATGGTCGATGGTATCAAACGCCGCTGAGAGATCCAGTAGAACTAGGAAACAGCTCTCACCTTTGTCCCTAGCCCGCCGGAGATCATCAACCAGTGCGACCAAGGCAGTTTCAGTCCCGTGATGAGGCCTGAATCCCGACTGGAAGGGATCCAAATGGTCCGCTTCTTCCAGGTGTGCCTGGAGTTGTTCAGCAACCACTCGCTCAATCACCTTGCCCAAGAATGGAAGATTTGAGACTGGGCGATAGTTGGCCATCGTGGCCGCATCTAAAGATGGTTTTTAAAGAAGCGGTTTAATAGCCGCCTCTTTCAGCGGGTCTGGGAAGGCTTCCTCACAGAGGGAAGCATTCACCACCCCACGAAGCCCATCGCCCAGCCCTTCCCGGCTAGCTTTTATAAGCCAGGATGGGCAAGGATCAAGGAGACAGGTGGTTGGTTTCACTCGTCCAAGCAGCCTGTCCACATCCTTGGGAGGTAACAAATTGGAATTGATCCCACACAATTTGACTAGACAGGACTCTAGCACTCTCCCGCCCTGGCCCTGCTCCCACGGTGGCGTCTACCTCTTCCTGAATCTGAGCGACATTATCTGCAAAAAACTTTGCAAAATCATTGCAGGAGATCATGTGGCCCGTACTGGGCCCTGATGTAGCAGGTGGTTCCGCTAAATTGCAGACCACCTGAAAAAGTCTGCAGCTGCTGTTTTCTGCAATAGAGGCGGTGAAGAAAGTCTTCTTCGCCGTCGCTACCGCCACTTGTTAGGCTCGACATTGAGCTCTAACCTGTGTCCGGTCAATTTCAGAATGGGTCATCCGCCACCGGCGCTCTAGCCGTCTCAACGATTGTTTCATTGCCCTCAGATCCGTGGAAAACCACTGGGCTGTCTGGGCTCCATGCAGTCGGAGAGGGCGCTTCGGAGCCAAACAGTCAATAGCCCTGGTTAATTCCACATTCCAGCGGGCCACCAGGGAATCAGCTGAAACAAAAAAAGCCCACTGAAGCAGGGCTGGCTCACCCATGAGGCAAAGTGAGGTTTATAACAACATTTCCTTCATTAACTTTTGCAGCCTATTCCGCCACTTCCTATGGAAGGCCTCCACTCTGATAATTTCCATCTTACTCATTTCTTTGTTATGTTTGTGTTCTGCCAGTAAGCTTGGAGTGAAGGACTTCTAGGCAGTATCCCATCCAAACCCTTAGCAGATCCTGAGCTGCTTAAGTCCAGAGATGAAACTGCATCAGATTCACTTTTCTTGGTCTCTGGGCTCTGGGGAGGGTGGATGTCCTAGTTAAGTCCTTGACTGATGTTGTTGGAGGTGGTTTTCTTCTTGCATAATGATGCCATCCCAGTTGTTGTGCAAGAAAGTTCGGAGCCGGGTGTCAACTGTTATTGCTTCTAAAGCAGGCATCTGTGAGACCTGTGGTAGGCATCTCCAAGTTCCCACTCTCTCTAAGTTGTCAATGTTTAAATGACATTTCCATTTAAGTTTAAATGGTGGTTGTCTTGACAAAGGAAAGTAGTTCCAAAGAGAGTGTTAATGCAGCACCGCAGGCTAGAGAAAAGAAAATATTCTTTGTTCTAAATGAGCTACCAAGTAAATCTGTCTTCTCTAATGTATGCAGGGGAGAGGAAATATCTTTGTTCTAAATGAACTCCTGAGTGGAGCTGCTTTCTCCTAATGTATCGTGTTCAGTGGCTACTTCAATAAATGACAGTGGCTTGTTTTGATTTAACCCTGGTAAACAAATGCTCTTGTGCCTGGCACTTCATCTTCTTGAGGCTGGTCTTTTTGCAGCAAGGACTGGTGATGAGATTTTCTTTACCCAGTCGTTTTGAGATGATGCAAATATCATGGACCCTGTGAGGAGGTATCTCTAAATTGTTCCACACATGGCAGCTGAAACCACACAGCAAGCCCTTCTACTGCAGCGATTTACCAAGTGGACTAGACTAGCAATGCTACTATTAAGGGTCCAAAGCTACGTATAACGTGACATGGCCACCTGGAAAATGTTCCATGATTTTGCACAGATACTGCATCCTAAGAATTAGGAACATAGAGAGCAGGCCATTGATCCGTGTAGTTCAATATTGTCTGCACTGGCTGGCAGTGACTCTCCAGGGTTTCAAGCATCCCCAGCCCTACCTGGAGATGCCAAAGGAATCTGGAACCTTCTGCATGCAGAGCATGTGCTGTGCCCTTCCCACAGAGCGTAAGTTGTGCAATAGCATCTAACATATGAATTATTGAATACGCGCATGTAGTAGTTGTAACATGTCAGAGATCCTAGCTGCAAGACGTGTGTGAAAAATATGCACAGATATACCTCATTGGGCATGTGGCCAGCAGTGGTGAGTTAGGGGACTGTAGTGGTGCAAGCTACACTCATCTATTTCTGTTTATATATCAGACTGAGATATCTTGTGATTTCATACAGTTATGGCTGCTTAATGGTGATCAAATTTTAACTTGCCATTAGCTTTTCTGGAGACAAGAGATGAAGACATTCTCCCCAGGTTTGCTGCTTTGATGTCTCTGTAGGGATCTTTCTGAGCTGCAGGGCACCTTATCTGTTAACTCAAGATTCTCTTGGCCCCACAATTGTCATGGCAGGTTGTTCTTTGTTTCTTCTCTCTTTCCCCTCCCCTTGGTCATTTGCGTTGGATGCTTTGGTTCCCAGTTGGGTTGTCTGACTTTTCTGTACTTGCTGAGCTTATATCAGCTGTGGGTGTTTGTTTTCCCTCTATCTGCAGCCAAAGGCTTTTACTCCTCAACACTTGTTTGCTTACATTCAGCCTCCTGCAATCAGTGATGCAAAAGTACAACCTGGATCTTTTAATACAGGTGACAGATCTTCTTTTTTAAGCAACATTTCTCATGTCTTTCACCTTCCCCCAGCTGTTGTGAGCAGTATATTTCCATCTCTTAATCCATTTGAACTGGTGAGGAAAATGCTATGTTTGTTGCTGCTAATGTTAATGTTGGCATTCATTCTCAGGCGGTGTACAGGGTTGGCACTTGCTGGTGCCACAATGTGTTAAGGGGCCTATGGGTGAACAGTGCTGCCATTTTTTATCTTCTGGGTATCCTGGTCCCACAAAAAAGCAGGACTTCCCCAGCTTCCTCAGGCTTCTCCCTCACCTGTCATTTACAGCCATCGCCAATAGGCTATAGGAAAGGGAGTAGGGTGGGCTTTCCATGCCTCTCCATTGGCTCTGCTGAAATTGGCTCCTTCCCTCTCTGATTTTTTTCCATTCCAGTTGATCATTGTAAAAAAATCTGTAACTAAGAAATGGTCTCTTGAGTTCGCTTTTCATTACCTCCCTCCCAGCTGCTTTTGTGCTGTGTCTTTTTAGGTGACTAAGCCCAAAAGCAGGGGTTCGGTCTTACCTTTGACATTTGATAAGCTGCTCTGTGGGCCTTTTGCAGCTGAGGAGCAGAATATCGATGTTTTATGTAAAATACTAAATACTGCTTGCCTTTAGAGTGTCGTGCAACAGGACAGGGGGTCTGAAATGTGCTCCTCATTCTGGTGTGGCTCAAAAAGACCAGAAGCAGCAAGTCTTGTCTCTCTCATATGACCTGTGGCAAGGAGGCAAGCTGCCCAGGAGCCCATTAAAAGCTTGGAGACACCCATAAGAAAGACTTAGGCCCAGCACAGCTGTGCTGGTTGAGGCTGATAGTTGTAGGGCACTGGTTTAGACGTCATGATTGGCCTGGGTCAAATGTGTATGGAGGAGAGAGCACAGTTATAACGATGGATTTCTCTCATCTAGAATTAGGTCTCCGTCACTCAGTAACTCTGGATTTTTCTTTCTTGTGTGCTTGCTCCTAGTATCAGAATCTGTATTGTGCTTCTGGAAAGGAATTCTGAGCATAGCTCTTTCTCTGACTCACTTTGGGCTTGCTGCACTTTTCTACAAAGCCAAAGGTGGCTGGCTTTGTTGTTTCTTTCTCCCTATCCTGCCGAACGACAGGTGTCTTCTTTGTACTGTTGCCCTGTGAGATGTAAGGGGAGTTGTCAAAAGGAAACGGATTCCTCATCCCGCCATGCTTTTCTGGCATCATTTTTGTTTTGCACAGGGGTTCTTGTCTTGGGGCAGCCTGAAAAAGAAAGACAAACCTTCACAGAGATGTCAAGTGTTGACTTCCATTGGCCAGGTCTCCTGTTGCCCATGGGAACTTCCTTTGAATCTCTGCAGCAAAGAGAATCACAGCTTCAGGGAAAGTTGGAATCCCAAACCCAGCCCTTGAGTAAATTCTATAAATCTACTTATACCTGCTTCCTTTACATAATTTTTTTTTTTTTTTTTTAATGGGGTGTGTGTGGAATGGGCCTCTGCATGGCACTGATAGCATGCATCCTGGTCACAAGAATCCCTTCTCAGTTCTCTGGCTTTTTCTCTTTTTCACCAGGCACTGCCTACATGTTTCCTCTATAATCTTAAAAAACTAGAAACACTCTCTCCCCACCACAATAAATGCTGATAACCTGCCAGTTAGCAACTGATGTGCTGGCACACCGGGCCCTGCCCCGTTTGCTCCTTGAGGAGGAAGGAAGTGAGGAAGCCAGGAATAGTTGCAGCTTCTCAGCATTCAGGAGGCAAATTGGCACAGATGCTGCTTTTCCCTTAAGGGTGACAAAAGAGGTGTATGGCCTGTCACACTGACGCTGCAGTGGAGGTGATGTAGTATGGCTCTGGGAATATGTGCTTGCTAGGGGAAGCATGAAGATACATAGTGCTGGCTGAGTAGTTAAAAACACTTGGTTGCTGCTTGTTCTTATAATAAATGGTAGTCTTTGGTTCTTTCGCCCGCTGAAGGGTACTCTTTGACCAAATAGGGCTAAAGAAACAAAAGGCACTGTTCTAGGTGGGTGGGGAGCAGGGAAAGACATCAGCTCACAAAAGTGGCAAACCACAGAGGTACCAAAATAGAAGAAGTCGTGCATACATGTGTCTGTGTCTGTGATTTATTCTGGTGTGTTAGTTTGAGCCAGAGGAGTTCTTCATCAAAGGATATAATTTGTTTTATGTAAGTTACTATTAGAGGCTTGCTCACATCTCGGATATCATTTGTAGAGTCAACTGTGTGGTCTGCCTCTTTTATTTATTTGTGTGAACCTGGTGCTGACCGCATCATTTTCTCCATATATCACCGATGATGGAAACTGGCACACCAGCTGGATGCAAAGTGCAATTTCTGCCTGAGAGGAGCATGTCTTATCAGCATTTGATCACAAAGCTGTTTTGGAAGAAATTGCTTGCATGGTCTGCCTTCTCCCCAAAAAAGTGCAGAGGCTCAGTAGAAGGAGGAGGTGTTGATATCTTGAGGAAAACAATTCTGCAGTCAAATAATGCTTTTCCTTTGTCACATTTTTGTTTTCCTTTCCTTTGCTTTCACCACTGGTTTCATTGGATTTCCTTCCTCCGGCTCATCTGCCTGACTGTGGGCACTCAGTGTGCTCTCTCTGCTGCCAGACATAAACAGGAATGCAGGTAGCCATGTTCTTCTGTGAAAGGTCGTGGTTTTATTGGCAGCAGAAGGCATGAGATTGGTAGTACCAAAGCTATAACGCTAGCTAGCTTTATAGCTGTGATCTTCTTGGACAGGCTCCTCTGAAAAACAGCTTTTGAATGCATTGTGTGCAACTGACCATGGAGTTTTGTCACTTACAAGATGAAAACTGTGTGCTGTTACCATGAGAGTATAGATGCTGCTGCTGTTCAAAATAATGCTAGCACTCAGAATGGATGGCATTGGTGTCTTCGGGGTGTGACAAAGAGCAAGATCAGATACGTTCTACAGAAATGTTTCTGCATTTCCAGTCCACCAAGGATTTAAACAAGGGCCTTGCATACACTGGACTCTGAGTAATGAGAATGTTGATAAGTAGTAATGACAAAAACTGAGCACTTGGGGACTTGAAAATGTGGCTTAACAGCAAAGTCTGGTTACCTGTTAAAATGACATGAGTTAAGAAAAACTTGCAGATGTTTTCAATTGTGTAAACCTAGAAAGGAACAAGGAAGCCCTGCTTATTGTCACTGGAAGTCCTGCTCTGTCTCCTTCAGCTTCCTTCTCCTACTCTGACATAAAAGCATACGGAGAGACTGCTGGACCTGACCAGTGGCCCATCCAGCCCAACATCTTGTGGGAAACCTGCAAGCAGGACATGAGCGTAACAGTACTCTCCCCTTCTGCAGTTTCCAGCAACCGGTATTCAGAAGCCTCAGAGAGTGGAGGTAGAACATGGCCATTATGGCTAGTAGTAGCCATTGACAGCCTTGTCTCATCCTCTTTTAAAGCCATCTAGGTTGGTGGCCATCACTGCTTCCTGTGGGGGCTTTGTTCCATAGCTTAACTATGTGCTGCATGAAGACGTTTTTTCTTTTGTGTGTCTTGAATCTTCCAGCATTTGGCTGTATTGGATTTCCACAAGTTCTAGTGTTCTGAGAGAGGGAGAAGAACTTTCTCCCCTGTCTCCATGCCATGCATAATTGTATAAACTCTTGTGCTTAGCTTACCTTTTTGATAAACTAAGATGCTCCAAATGCTGCAAACATTCCCTCTAGATGGATTGTTCCACCCCCTTGATCATTTTGGTTGCTCTTTTCTGAATCTTTCCCAACTCTATAATATCCTTTTTGAGGTGTGGTGACCAGAACAGTACACAGTATTCCAAATGTGGTCACTCATAGGTCCCCACACTCCTGCTGGCATTCTACCTGCATAATTGTTTTTGTAGTTTAAGTTACTTCAAGGGCAGAGTGGTTCTCCTTGTGCTGCTGCCAAATTTGTCTTGACACTTTGCCAGCTGGGGCTCCCTGTAGCTCATAGATTGGGCTCCCCATGCTGGGTTGCTCTAAATGCCTGGCTAGTTCTTCCCAGAGGCTGTAAGAAGCCAATGAGGTCAGGAGTTGTGGCTGAAATTCGGTTTAGTCCCCTGGGAATAGGGAATGAACAATGGATGTTGATTAAGCGGAGAGTGGGCAATGGCTGGTGAGTCAACCGACAGCAGACTCCTTGTGGGATGGGCCTTCCTTCCTTCCTGAGAACAGAGTCCAGTTTAAAAGCTTTCAATAATGCTACCAAAAGACTCTAACTACCTGGCAGTGATGTTGTTTCTCACACAGTTCCAAAGCTGTCTTCACAGTTGTAAGCATTGGAGGGTGTTTTGTTAATTAATTAATCAATTAATTAAAGCTCTGTTTGATTCTTGTATGTGCTCTGCCTTGACTTGTGAAGTACTTCCTCAAGGCCATTCACATATGCAGTGCCCTATGGCTTGCCAAGGCTCCTTCCCTTCAGTCCCCATGAGACCAGCAATTCTGAAAGAAAAGGATCACAAGCCTGTAATAAACCTGAGCTTAAACTTCTTGCTGAATTAGAGTTTATATTATGTTAATATTCTTAGTCATAAAGTGTTGCATAAGAACCAGGAATGAATTAAGGGTTTTATTTTTATGTGTGTTAAGTTTTAATGCTTTGAGTAGGAAGCCCGGCCAGCCCCCAATGAAGATATTGAGAGTGTTCTCTGAACTTCAGGGAGCCTGAGAGCTTTCTTGGAACAGAAGTACCTCCCCTGTCTAAAAGTGAAGAATGCTGCCACCAGTCCTTCTTTTTCCTCTGAGGGCAACTCTCAAGGCTATAAGTAATTAATGTTGGTTAGAGAGATGAGGAAGGATTCAGCCCAAGGAGCAGGGTACTCTGGTTTTCTCCAGTTCTCGCCTGACATGAATGTGTAGCAAAGGGATCTAGACAGAGTGGGAAGAACACACATCAAATCCTAGCAGCCAGTTTTAAGAGAGTTTTATTAAGAATAAGGTTTAAGAGAGTCAATATGAAAGGCAGAATGGTGCATGAAAGGCAACAGGCTTGAAATGTTTAACTATCCTTAGGCAACTACTTATAAATAGGCTTTGGGTCTCCTCTTGAGTAGCATCCTGGACAGTCAGATGAATAATAAGGGATAGTGAGGGACAAAACAATGATGGCAACATTCCACTTTTAAGGGCTCTTGACCCAGGTGATTGGCAGGTGACTCTGAGCAGCCAGTGACAGGGAAAATGTTGTTACCTCCTTTTTTGCACGTTGGAAAGTGAGGCTACTGCATCATTTATTATGATTTGTTATTTTATTTATTTATTGTTTTATTTATTTCCTGCCCTTCACTCTAAGTTCCAGGGAGGGTTACAACAACTTAAAATACAACATTTAAAACTGTCTTGGAAATGGCTGTTGGAGTTGCCCAACTTCCTTGCCAGACAGAAAACTCCACAGGCTGTGAATTGAGACTTGGAGGAAATTATCATAAAGGGGAGAGGCCAGAACCCTTCCCACAAATGTGACTTACCAGCCTAGAACTTAGAACAGTGGTTGCCCATTGAACTTGAAGAACAGCTTGACTGCATGTTCTCTGAATGCTCTGCGCTGAGACAGGTTTCAAGCTTGCCTGTATGCTTGAGTGCCTGTGTGTGACTCTCTCTGGGTGTATTCACTCAGGCATGATGGAACACACAGTTTCCAGAACAGGAGATTATCTGTGAGTGTGGTTAGTAGATCTTTTTTGGAAGACTATCCTCATTTTGAGTAAATATGTTAGGCAAGACCAGATACTGACATAGTACCTGGAGGTGATCTGGTTGGTTAGGATGCCTTTTTACCTGCTTAAACATTAACTCAATATGGTTGATCTGGGAAGTCCTACTCCATAAGACGCTTCCAGATTCTAACTTCAGTAGCTGAGTCTTGTGCAGCAGTAGCTTATGATTTTGATTGTGGTGTAAAGGTTATGGGTTAAAAGGGGGATTTATCAATTTTGTGGGGGCAGCTGTAAATTTGCAGGTGATCTTCTGCTGAAATATCTGTTGAATAGAAGATGAACCCGTGAAAGGAAAAAGAGTTGCTTTTGCTCCTATTTGTTTTTCTTCCTTTCTTGTTGGCAATTTTACCTGGGTAGTGGTCTGAGGAATTGATTTGAGAAAGCCAACACATCACACTTTTCTTTCTGTTCAAAGCAATGCAAATGCTGTCTTTGCTGTGTTTTGGCTGTGGGCACTTAACATTGTTGATGTTCTTGCACACCACACCAGTCTCCGAGTGGTGTGAGATTCCAGGGGTTCCAGATGCTTACCCAGGGATCGTGTTTCCTTTTTAGGAAAGAGGCACAGTGGAGACTGTGGTGTCTTTATGATATATTTACACATACAGTATATACAACCTGAGCCAACGATAGAGGGGTTCACAGCATCAACATCCCAAAGGTGTATGGTTTTTCCCATAGCCGCTGCCTTGGATTCAAGCAGAAATTAAACACTGCTCTCAAGGCCTGCTATGACTCTCTCTCCAGTTTGCTGCTTTACTTCTAGGTTACATCACTGCAAAAAACTCTACTCCAGACTCTGGCTTTTTCTGTTGAGGGAGGGGCCCCCACCCATTTGCTGTCTCATACTGAGCCCCTTAATCCCCCTTAATGGCTCATCACCCAGGTGATCACCTCACCAAGAGGCTAGCTTGGCTATTCTAATAATTAAATTCTAACACTTGCTGTATCCAGGGATTAGAAGGATCTGGCACCCAGTTTACCACCCCAAACTCATAATAGTATTATGAAAACAAGACTCGAGGTGCTTTGCAATGTTCTTCAGACTATTGATTGTAATCTGGTATGCACTTTGATGTTTTTGCTCATGTTTTAAAATGCCTTTTTTTGTTTTTTCTTCTGTGTCTAAAGTAGGTGGGAGAAGGTAGACAATTATGAGAAGAATCATTGCTTTGAAAGCAGAAAGTATCTTTGTTTCGACAGGGGTGGGGGCAAATGTGCTCCTTCAGACCCCTCTGTCCGGCTCTTGGGGATTCTGTCTAGGCCACTTGTCTTGTTCACCCTGATTTCCTTTCTCCTTGAGTGCTTTTGCTTTGCTGTAACGTATCTTTGAACTGCAATGGTGCCTCTTGCTTCCCTGGATGGAGGTGAGTGCGTATAAAACTCTGGCTTTTGCATATCTGGTATGTAGCCCAATACTCTGACTAGAAGTGTCTCTCCGGGATTTCAGACTGGGGATATTCCCAGTTATACCTAATCCTCAGATTCTCCCGGGACCTTCTGCATTTAAAGCAGATGCGGTACTGCTGATCTGCACCCATCCCCTAATGTAGAGCTGCCTCAGTGAAGATGGAAATTGTTTCTCAGTACGCATCTATAGGACTGCAGGTTGTGCCAATTAGCCAGGTAGCTTGTGAGAGTTGCTACTATAATGCACAAGATAAAAAGTGTAAAATAACCACTATCATTTTAATCAGTCGTTCATTATCTCATATGTCAATCAGGGATTCTAGGAAGAAAGGTTTTGTCTCATTCAACAAACATGTTATCAGCCACGGTTACTGTGTAGTATTTGGAACTGTTGTTTCTACTGCAGTTCTTAAAAAACAGATAGATCTATATGCACTACAAAAATGAATTTTATTTCCCTTGCATTCAGCTCTTGCAGAGGTACATTTCTCATTTTAATAACATTTTAAAACTGCCTGGCTTAAGGATTTTCACTTGAAAGATCTGCTGAAAATCCTTGCTTACATGGAAAATCTATTACATGAAGATATGATCTAAAATTTCATCAAACTCTTAAGATTTATTGTATCTCATCTGACTCGAGGCATGAGTTGCGAGGGTAAGAAATATGAGGCATGGAGCCCTGAAGCAAAGGTGGATTAAAAAAAAGAAAAGGGACAAAAGATTTGAGATCAGGGGAAATAATCTATGTTTTCTGGTACGAGGTATTTAAAATACCCTAATTGCCTTCCCACCAAATTCAGTGCTTATAGGATGCAAAATGAGATGGCAAAATAAAGTAATGTGAAAGTCCAGCTACTCTCTCAATTTTGCAGTCAAACCACTTGCTCAGGTGAGGAATGATTGTTCCTGGGCAAGTAACTTGTCAGAACTGCTGCCCTGGGAGGTAGAAAGGGCACGTAGCAAAACTCAGGGGGCAGAATTGCTAATAGGTTTCACTGGCCCTGGTGCTGCCTTTTCTGGCACGGCAATAAAGTAATGGGGTGGGGTGGGGGAAATGTAACAGCTTAATTTCTGTGTGTCAGAGGCTGCTGCTGAAAGCATGGAAGCAAGGCCAGTCATTTTAAAAAAAAGGCAACATAAGTCAACAACCTTGCTTTAGGATGGTGGTCAGTTTTCTGCACTTTCCTGCAAAATTGCATTCCATGTGCCATTTCAGAAATGCTTATCTGGAGTGTGACGTGGGAGGACATTGCTAAAAGGTCTGGCGAAGGTGAGTAACGGTTTTCTATTTTATCGTCTTGGCATGAGATTGGAAAATAAAGTCAGATTGTGATTAATCATGCCATACAGTGTTTGCTATGATATTTCATGTGTTGCCTGTCAATCAATAATTCTATCATTTAATAGATAAAAATAGGGACACATTTTTTTTCCTTTTGTACGCTTGGAACACATCCCTAACCGTTCTTGATTGAAACCCACCAGATGCTTGTGGGAAGAACTGTGTGGTAGCAGCAGTGCTGTCCTTCAGATGTGGACATAATTAGCTTCTCCATTCCTGCACCTGGTCAGGGGAAGTGGTTGCTCTTTCATCTGACCCCCAAGGCCACTGACATGGTCAAGAAAGGAGGGCAGCTCTACCAATTTCACAAAACTGGCTGCCTGAAGGAATGACTATATGCTTGTAGCAGCTCTGACCCCCTGGCCCAAGCATTGTTATCTGCTGTGCTCTGACTTTGGTTCCCAGTGTGTGTGTTTTTCTGGGAAAGGCTTGCTCTTGTCCCCAATGTCATGACTGCCATCATGAGTTGACATCAGCTGTTCTGATTTCTGTGTGGAAGCTGGATTCCTGCCGAGACTGTACATGACTTTGCTCAGATGGAGTTTGTGAGCCAAACTGGTCATTTAAGTCAAATTGTATACCTGCAGTCCAGATGTTAATTGGGCACTTTTAATTATTAAAATGTTGGCACATGCAACCAGATACGAGGTTGCATCCATTTGTGTCCCTCTGCTTGTGCAAGGCTCTTTGCTTCAGTAGATATTTCTGGGAATGGAAGGGGAAGGGAAGTGATATTTGCCAATTTCTCTTTTCTCCCACAGCCCCGCTGTACCACTTTCCATATCATTGCAGCCTGCTGTTCTGTAAAGCAGATTTTGGGGCTGCAGAGAGAAGAGAGACTCAGCAAAAAAATGGCTTCTTCTCCCTCCCCTTTCTGCTCATGGAAACCTTTGCTGGATCAAAGAGCTTTCCATGAGCCTACTGACACAATTGGATACAATCCAGAGCTTTTATAGTACCTGGGGGCAAAATTCAAAAACTTTGGTCATGCATCCTTCATTGTGTGATTGTGATAGGATTCCTTTTTGTGGTGTTTTGATCAATGCCTGTGTGCTTTGCTGCCCACTGGTAACCTGTAATGCTTTTTTGGGGGGAAGAGAGATGGAAATTTAAGACTGCTGTATTCTGCAAATGTGCAGTGGCCTGAACATAAGTCCAGAAATAATAATAAAAATAGCTGCAGCTCTCCAAATAATCAGCAACATTTACCCTCTGGATTGACAGTTTTTATAGAGGGCAGGGATAGAAATAAATTGCGGCTCTGGCCTTTTATGGCTTGATTTTTCTTGATGTAGCTCAGTTGGTAGAGCATGAGAGTCTTAGTCTTAGGGTTGTGGGTTTGAGCCCAATATTGGGCAAAAGATTCCTGAATTGCAGGTAGTGCTTTTTCTGGGGGTTCTCAATGGTGTGCAGTACTGGCACCTTCCTCCTCCCCCATCCCAAATGTTAAAAGAGTGGCACTTACAACTTCATGGTGAGTTCCAGCACCTTATCTCCTAAATAATAAAAAAGAGCACTGATTGCAGGAAGTTGGACAAGATGAATTTTGTGGTCCCTTCCAACTCCACAGTTCTGTGATACTCTATAGCCACATCATGTGTCTGATCACATGATTTAAAAGTAAGGAAGAGCTTTGGTTCCTTTGGAGAAATACATATTAGAAAGTAGCTTAAGAATGCCCTATAACAGATTGTTAAACTTAATAGCAGAAAATGAGCTTCCCCAAGTTCAGCATGTAACAGAAGACGATGGGCAAGAATCAAGATGCAACCCAGCCCCCTTAACAAATGTAGGGGAGAGCCATGAAACCTCAAGAATGGCAGTTCTTTGTGCAAACTATACAGTGGAAGCTCAGGTTAAGAACTTAATTTGTTCTGGAGGTCTGTTCTTAACCTGAAGTACCACTTTAGCTAATGGGGCCTCCTGCTGCCACCGCACCACTGTGCAATTTCTGTTCTCAACCTGAAGCAAAGTTCTTAACCCGAGGTACTATTTCTGGGTTAGTGGAGTCTGTAACCTGAAGCGTCTGTAACCTGAGGTACCACTGTACATTGGTTTTAAAGTCGTCTTCAAAATATTTGCTAAAGGTTAAGGAAAGCATCATACTGATAGAAAAAAAAGGGGGGGAAGTCATTCCTGAAAATGGGAGACAATAATTGGACTGTTGGTATTAAATAACCAGTTCTTCAGTACTAGTGCAAGAAATGGATATATTGGCCTTTGTATATGCACAGTACTGGAATTTAGCATCACACAAGCTTTTCTTCTGAAATATGTCGGCTGAAGGAAGCAATGTTTTCCCCCACAGCTACATTTTTTGACTTTTTTTTCTGTTGGTGGAGGTCACCTTTGTGAATGAGCTTGTTGGGGCCTGGCTTTCTGAGACTGATAACTTATTCCATTGTGAAACAGACAAGTAAGTGCAAGATGGCACACAGGCCAAGGAACTTAAAAAGGGCAAAGGCGTTAAGTTATCTTTTAAAAACCGAATTGAGAAGTGCAGAGTAGGTAATCCCTTAGAAGTAGTAAAATATCTCAGCAGGCCAAAATTACAGTGTCAGTCTTCTGATGTTCTTATCTAAATTGGCATCTAATCTTAGTCTCTAGGAGAATGAACAGGCAAGGATGTTGTTTATAGGGATGTCTGTCTTATTGTTCAAACAGAAGGTGGTAGGTGAAAATCTTCATGATCTCTAATCAAACAAGGCAATTTCAGGTGTAAACTGTTTCCAAATAAAGTCTCTGAGAAAGCTGATTTGTTTGTTTAGGACAAAAGTTATTTTAACTTAATGCGATGCACTGGGAGATGGAAAAATGCATGGTCTGGCATCAGCGTGGCTTCTGACTTACCCAGCAGAAATGCAAAAGAAATGGGCTGCTTGCTCTTATCTTGGAACTTAGCAGACATTCAGGCTGGCCTTGGGCAGTTTTCTAGAGAAAGATCCTTGCTTTCTGTCCTTGTGAATCCTTCTGAGCCAAGAGCTGCTGCATGATTTCTGAGCTGATGTGAACATAGACAAATTACAGCAGGGGTCATCAATGTGGTGCCCTCAATAACTTGTCCTAACACCCACAAAGCCTCGAAGATTCCCCCCATCCCTGCCCCCTTCCATAATGAGGTGGTGAGGGTGATTATCTTTTTCTCCCAGGAAAAGTACATAGAGCTAAAGGAGGATGTTCTTTCTGCTTCCTCTTTGGGCTCTGTGTGCTTTTCCTGCACTACAAGGGTGACAGTGGTGCTGGCACTGGGTTTTATGATGAAATTTTAGTCTACTCATATTATGTAGAAAAAAAATTATCCACATCCCAAGATCTTTGTGTGCCTTTCTCTGCCAGCGACAGCCTGTTATACACTGCAGGAATGCATAGGAGTCGACTCCCAAGAGCCCACTTCTTGTTCCTGTTAAGCCATAGATTGTTTGGATTGCTTTGATACTCTAGGACCTAGCTAATGGAAAGAGAACCCTCAAACCTGCATAAGAATAAACATGGTTTTCAGAGAGCATCAATTCACCCCCGTTTCCCCTTTATGTTGGTTTTGACACTCCAAAACATGTGAATTACCATGTCCCATCCAAATGGATGGAGATGGCCAGATGGCAAGCCTAATTGCAGTAGCAATTTCCCCCCATCTTCCTGGAGAATGATTTGATATTCAGAACTGCAATTTAAATCCCAGCTGATTAATCAGCCTCCAAGCCGATCATGCTAATGTTCTAGAATGTTGGAGACCAATTCGCTCTCCAGTTAACTGGAATAAGCAGAGGCATTCTTCTTGGCATCCTTAACTACTTTGGGCCAAACAATGCACAACTGAATTTCTGTTAAATTAAAGTCTTCCTCTCCCCTACCCACTTTTGTGTAGTGCTCAGTTTTATTTGTATGGTAATATAGTTTTACTGTTTCTAGTTAGCTCTAAAAAAAAAATCTTATTTGAATGTTTGTTTATATAGATTTTATACTGATTTCCTCCTATTTTTTATGCAAGCTATTTAAACTGTTTAGAAATTCTTTTTTATCGTAAGCAGTATATAACTTACATAAATAAATAAAATAGTGTGTGGAAACACAACCTGCTGTTTGCCCAACAGAGGACAATTACATATATATGAACCTCCCCTCCCCTGGCCCATGTGCCCGTGTGTGTGTGCATGCAATTGTGTGACTGGAAAGATTGCCCAAGGGAAAGGGTTTAAGTACACACACTCTGCTATTGTGCTGAACAAATTAGCATCATCTCCCCTCAGCTGTATTTCAGGATTTTATTTTATTTTTTAAGTTGGGAGACTGCATTGTGAGTAACAGAACTTAGTGGAAGGGCACAAGACCTAGAAAGTGCTGGGACAGGAAGTCAGGGGGAGGGCCCTGGCTGTGCTCTCCTGACAGCTTCCCCAGGACAGACTGGTGTGTGTACCTGCACAGAATGCTGTAAAGAACTTTAAGTGAGTGCTATGTTTTAATGAAACAGAGACCTGACCTGATCACAGATGTCCTGTGTAATAGTTGCTCCTCAATTTGCATTTTGAGAATGTGGGATTGGAGTTCAGGGTTTTCTGAGGTGGACATGACAAAAACTCCTGAAGCACTAAACTGTGTTTTCTTTAAATCATAGTTTCCTTTAAAACTATGATTGTGTGAAAAATGATACATTTCACTAAAGGTCATGTGCTGATGGGGAAATTGTCTTAATTATATATCTCTCTATCTCTCTATCTCTATCTCTATCTCTATCTCTATCTCTATCTCCAGACATCAGTCTTTGAAACAATCCAGATTAATGTTGATGAGAGCGGTGGGGTATTGGACAGTAGACGTCAAGCAGAGATAACATTTCCAGGATACCTCTGTGATGATGAAACCTGTTGTTGTTTTTTTCAAACCCATCATTTTCATGGCAGTTTTGGCACAGCCACCCAAGTCCCGATATTCTACTGTAACCTAGTCTTATGTACGTGTAATAAAAGCGAATGTATATTCTTGATCTGTCACAAGTTTTCTCTCCTTCCTTGCATTAAATTTGAGATTGCAAGTTTCTTGTGGCAAGACGTTATCTGCTTGTACTTTGTGAAGTAACACACACATTGAGGATGCTGTAGTATAAAACAACAACAGTCTGTTGGCAGGTTTCCTTAGGTGGAAACAAAATGGGGATTCTTGCCCTATTGAACTCAACCCTTTGATTAGAGCACTGTATTGTACCTTAAAAATGCTGGGACTACAATAAATTTTCTTCTGGGAATTGATGTTCAGCCTGATCTTGACAAGATGAGACCCCCCCCCCCCCACTTAAACTTTAAGCCGAAAAAGGCACACTTTGCCACTGATGAAACCTGATATTCAACCATGGATCAATAGGCATTCCAGGCTGCAAACTAGATTCTTCAAAGCTTAAAGAATGTAGTTTGCAGCCTATGATGCCCATTGATCTGTGGTTGCTGCTTGAATTTCAGGATGCACAAGGGGTGCCTTTATCCAGGTCCATTTTATATGCCAGAGGACCCTTTCTTCAGAAACTGAGATCTCCCCAATGTTACACACACCATGCTTAATGTTTATTTGGATTCCTACATTGTATGAAATGTAGGGCAACCTTCCAAGACTGTTTGGAAACTACCGTTAGCCCAGAATGCAGCAGGCAGAATCCTATCTGGGACTGATTGTAGCGCCTGGCTCATGTAACACCTATCCCAAAGCAACTGAACTAGTTAACAATTTGTTTCTGAGCTCAATTCAAGGTGCAGTTGTTGATCTTGGTTTTGGTTATCTGAAGGAGTCTCTCCTCCCATATACAATGGTACCTTGGGTTAAGTACTTAATTCGTTCCGGAGGTCCGTTCTTAACCTGAAACTGTTCTTAACCTGAAGCACCACTTTAGCTAATGGGGCCTCCTGCTGCTGCTGCGCCACCAGAGCACGATTTCTGTTCTCATCCTGAAGCAAAGTTCTTAACCCAAGGTACTATTTCTGGGTTAGTGGAGTCTGTAACCTGAAGGGTCTGTAACCTGAGGT
Organism: Podarcis tiliguerta; assembly: GCF_965153285.1. NCBI lineage: Eukaryota > Metazoa > Chordata > Lepidosauria > Squamata > Lacertidae > Podarcis > Podarcis tiliguerta. Next base: position 60,380,582 of record NC_139534.1, read on the forward strand.
ACCAGTGTACTATCCCTTGTACCTTCTCATCTTTTAGCAAGGCTGTTATGCATGTAGCTTTCTTTCTAAGTGGCCATTAGAAGTGCTGGTATTTAACTCTTAAGAACTGGATGTGGTTTTTTCCCTCTTTCCTCCCTGTCCCTTTCCTTTTTCGTGTATTGCTTTAGATTATAGGTCTCTGGGCAAATACTTTCTTGTTCTAGTTCATCATATAGAAGCCACTCTGGAAGCCTTTTTGTTTGAAGAGTGAGATACAAATGCTCTAAATATAACATCAATGGGCTAAATAATAATAATAATAATAATAATAATAATAATAATAATAATAAAATGTTAACAGTTGTATCTTATGCATAAAAAACAAATTTATACTTAGGAATTGATATATGAAACTTCACAGGAGGATGACAAGGCAATTCACTTCAAACCTCCTTTATAAACAACTTAGCTGGACAAACTAATGGATTTTAGTAGTCCACTCATTAAAACTGCATACACATCCATCCTAACAAATACCAAACAATAGAATTAGTCTTGGTTGTAACCATAGTTGTGGTTTTTATATTGTTATACATTGATTGTGCAGAAGTCTAGTGGTAAATGAATTTGTGAGTTTAGAGCTGTTGTGGTTTATGGGTGTGATAAGAAGGTAGGCAATATAGCTCAGATATCAACTTGCTAATGGCTGAAATAAAAAAGTTTGTGTTTTTCAGAGGCTTTGACTCTGAGTAGAAGATGCATTTGTATGGAGGATAAGGTTATATTTTCTGTCCTGGGAAAATCTATATTGATGGTCATTGGGATGTTATGGCAAGACTAAATCTGTAGTTTGGGAGTTGTTGGGAAGGACTTTTAATTAATTTTCTAAACATTAAAAAGGGACACATTTTGCCTACAACTCAGCATGACAGTTCATGCATTTGATGAAGTGGACTCTGGTCCATGAAAGCTTATGTCATAATATGCTGCTCCTTTAAGGTGTCACAAGTCATTTTTGTTGCAAGTGAAAATATGGCTACCCCTAGCAGTGTGAAGAACTTGGGCTTTTAGCAAAGAAATTGCTTCTCTCTGATGTATTTTTCCAACTGCCTGAGAAAAAGCTGGATCCTTCTGCTGACATTTGATGAAGGTTTTGGTCAATAGATGTCTGGGCCTTTCCACTTGTTATGCCTACCAATTGTTGGAAAGCTTATTTCACTTCTCTTGTGGATAGTGTATTGTGCCACAGCTGTAGTCAACTATTGGCTGTGTTGTCCTCAGGGGAATCTGTTACTAATGTGTGTTTTGTTTTCAGGCCTCCTTCAGTTTGATTAATAACACTCATGAAACTTTTTTTTTTTTTTAAGCCTGCATAAGAAATAAGTCAGATAAGTGACAAGCATTTCTAATATCCTGTTTCCATCCCATAAAAGAGATGAAGTGAAATAAGTATTGAGCTGTGGGGAAAATTGGGACTGTGAGAGAGGGAGGGCACTCCACTCCCTGACCCCCAACATATATCAAACTGGCAAGGGTCCTAATGCCTTTCTATAAACCTATGATATGTTCTGATATGATATACAATTCTGGTTGCACTGTATTTAAAAGGATATTGTAGCATGCAACCCATCTGTTGTGTTTGACTGCTAAAGCTTTAAATAGCTGAGTCCAGGGTATATGAATGTGTCTCTGTTCCCTAGCATGGTCACCTACCCTGAATGGCTAGGTTTTTCACTGTTTCTAGCTATCCTGCTGGGCTTAGGGCTCACAGGCAAACTGGAAGCTGTCCAACAGAGTTTTTTCTGGGCAGGTTGAGTTAGACAAAGGCAGAGTCAGAACTATGGACAGCTCCCAGTAGGCTCTGCTGGTTAGCTATGGGCAGATATAGTCTCAGTCAGGGGTAGGCAACCTAAGGGCCGTGGGCCGGATGCGGCACAATTGCCTTCTCAATCTGGCCCGTGGCCCGTGGACAGTCTGGGAATCAGCATGTTTTTACATGAGTAGAATGTGTCCTTTTATTTAAAATGCATCTCTGGGTTATTTGTGGGGCCTGCCTGGTGTTTTTACATCAGCAGAATGTGTGCTTTTATTTAAAATGCATCTCTGGGTTATTTGTGGGGCCTGCCTGGTGTTTTTACATCAGCAGAATGTGTGCTTTTATTTAAAATGCATCTCTGGGTTATTTGTGGGGCATAGGAATTCGTTCATTCCCCCCCCCCCTCAAATATAGTCCAGCCCCCCCCCCCATGGTTTGAGGGATGGTGGACCGGTCCACGGCTGAAAAAGGTTGCTGACCCCTGGTCTTAGTAGTGAGGTGAGGCCACCTGAAGCCAAAAGTAGGCTGTAGTTCTGCCTCCTTGGAGGAGCCGGCTGCGCTGTCTTAAGATGTAGAGGAGATGAAGATGCTCTTGGGGGCTTATCTGCTGAGCTGGGGAAAGCAGAAGGGCTATGTCTTCAGGATGTGAATGCATAGCATGAAGTACTAAGGGTCGCACTGCAACCTGAATGGGGCAGCTTGTGTTTCCTTCTCATTTATATTTGTCCCAGGGTAGCGGGGTGGGGGGGAGTTCAAAAATCATGATACTAGCTATGCTACTCACCTACAATTATCTGCCCCATATCCCCAGTTTCCTGTTTCTTTAGCCTATTGAAATAAGGGATACAAAGCAAAATGTCAGGTAGTATTCTGTCCAATCATTTTTTGGGGGAAAGGGCCTGCTGCCTCCTCCTATTGTTCTTGGCCAAGAAGGAAGTCACACCTAAGTCTGACACCTGTCCCCAGCTCAGTGTTTATGAAGACTAGACTGACAGGACATGTTTTGAGTTGCCAAACTCATAATATGTTGACCAGCTTATCGTGTGGTCAAGTCTGTTGCTTTGCCTTTTGTCTTTGAAAGCTCTCTGTTCACCAGAATAGTTATTATAAAGTGGCCTGGAAACAATAGGTTGACTTCTTCTTCTTTTTAGCTAGTGCAATTCATTGCTGAGTCTGCTTATCACTCTGTCTTTGTCTATTACTCCTTGGAAGGAACCTCTGGTTGTCATGACGACAAGAAATAGGGACTGAGGAAGTGCTAAACTGGCTCTTGCTCTGCTGTAATATTGCCAGTGGGTTGAAGCTCTTCCCAGTCCAAACTTCCAACCTAGCCAGAAGGCTTTTTTAGGCAGTTTGGTCTTGGGGTTGCTAGGAGGCAACAGTCCTTTAACTGAAGTTGCTAGACAACTTCATGGGGATGCTTGTGGGCACTGGGGCAGAGCAGCGACCTTGAAAAACAGTGGAACAAGATCCACAGGCAGCTTCTGTGACTACTGTTTGGCTTGAGCTGTGGGTCATAGCCACAAGTCAACCATGCTGACTGATGCTGGTAGCCTCCTGCAGCACCTGCTACTGTCTTTACATAATGTCTTTAACACATCCATAGTGGTGTTCACTTATCTGGAGCCAATCTAGTATGATCACAGCAATTCAGGCAAGTTCATCATAAACAGGATTGAGGCAGACCTCAGACCTCACTCTAAACCTTCTTGATCTCCGCAGCATTCTGGGGAGAGCCTGCTTTCCTTCAGCTTCCATCTTGATGTGGGGAAAATATGTGGCAAAGGTTTCTCTGTACTGACTTCAATACTGTGCAGTTCTCTGCTGAAGGTTCTCTACTAGAGCCCAAGCATACTGGCATCTTAGGAAATGCTGCAAATCGTTTTCGCTTACCCAGCTCGTTGACATTGAATTGATTTTTTATGAACCATTTGATGGGTGTTATGGTCTTTTAATAGTACATGTATGGCTTTATATTGAACTGTGTGTTTACTTTTATATCACCCACCTTGAGCCCATGTAGCAATGATAACAGTAATACCTTTTTGGATTCTTTCTTTCTTTTTTCTCTCGCCATCCTATTGACTTTGTTCCCACGCCTCTCCCTATCCCTCTCTGCTGTATTTAGGAGTGTTGCCTGGCTAGATAAGAGTATGGTGTGCTTTCAGCAAGCTGCCACTTGAATATTCCACTCTTCCAGACGGGATGTTGCCTGTGGAATGTTAATCCTTTGTTCACATCAGGAGAATGAACTTTGTGTGTATACAGACTGACCTGGAGTTCTAAGCCATTACTAAGGGCAGTAGCTCAGTGGCAGAGCCCGTGCTTTACATGCAAAACATCCCAGGTAAAGCTGGGAAAATGCCTCTGTCTGAAACCCTGAAGAGCCATTACAGTCCGTGACAGCAATACTGGGCTACAGGGACAAATGGTGTGACTTCCTGTGCAACATAAGGCAGCTTCCTGTGTTTCTGTGACATTGAAATTGGAGAGTCGGGGTGGAATGACCATGATTGCTGATGATGCAGATACAGACTCCCTTTACTCCCTATGGGAGGCAACAATCCCCAGAACAGTATCCCACTTCTTATTGCCCAAGCTGGCAGCAACAGAGAATGGTGTCATGGACACACAGTTTCAAATGCTATTTAAAACCAGCTATAGGGGCACAGTGGCATTCAACTCTCTAAGGCTGATGGTGTGTGCCTTCTGGTAGCACGGAGGGTACTTTGATGTATTGTGGGCCCCCTTTGCGCTGTGCCAGTATCCTTACATGGCACTTACATGCTGCATCATAGAGATAAGCACTGATGTGCTGACCATGGAGTTGGGGTGCAAGCTCTGAACATTCAGGCCTGATCCTGTGTAGTAGTAGTAGAGCTCCATGTTGGATGCAATCCTTACCAGTGGCAGTGGCAGACTTTGGGCGTTAAAATTTCAGCTGTACCGTATGCGGCACCAGAATTCGGTGCCCCACTGCCCCACTGTTGTTCATCATTGTTGCAGTGCCCCGTACGGAGCCTTCTTGGCTCAGCACCCAGTGCGTGTGAACTGGTCCTGCTCCCCTAAATTGTCCTCTGCCAGCGACATGGTTGCCACTGTGTCTCTGGGCTTCTCCCACAGTACTTTGATAACGTTTAAATTTTCCACCCCATGTGGTTAGAGTAGGCTGCATGGCTCTTAAGCATGGCTGCATTGATTGGATCAGATGACATAGTATGCAGCCATGTGCACAGTCTGAACTGTACAGAGCAGGAGCTCTACACGTTTCTGGAGCAGTGTGGGAGTAATTGCAGGAAGTGTTTTGTTTTTAAATTGGCCCTCAGAGTATAGGAGTGGGCTGGTTTGGGGGGGGGGGGAATAACATACGAAACTGCAAATCATTCTTTTGCAAACTGGATCCTTTTAGAGAGAAACAAGCAGTCAAAAGCTTACATAATGTAGAATCTTGCTGCACCACGCTCACACATTCACTTAATACGCCCCATCAAGAAAATTCCTTTGCAAGCTGATACTATGTTTTCAAGCAGTTACAGAATAGGATTAAATAACATGGCTGCAAGCGAGAGTTACTTTATTCCACCAACACCCACCCCCATCTCCCACAAATTTACAACATTCATCTGTGCTCTCTTGCTGTAGGGACCTCTGTGTTTAGATCTCTGCTGCGAGCCAGAGTTTATTGCAATAATCAACTTGTATAAAATGACAGGAACTGGAGAAATGAAACGTAAGACACTACAGAATCTTCTATTGCTTGCCGCACCCTTTCCTCCATTTGTTTAGATGGTTATTTTATTTGAAGTAACTTTTACTTATGCCAGTGTGGTGTGGTTAGAGTGCTAAACTAGGACCTGGGGAGACCAGGGTTTAAATCCCCACTCAACTATTGATTTCATTGAATGACTTTGGGCCAGTCCCTTGCCTTCAGCCTGATCTACCTCACAGGGTTGTTGTAATGAGATAGGAGAGAAATATATATATATATATATATATGCCACTCTGGACTCCTTGGAATAATGGTGGGATATAAATGGAAAAACAAATGAAAGGACAGCTGGTTTATGGTGCAGAATTCTTATTTTCTATTTAAATGAGGTTTTTTTAAATCAATTGCTTATTTTTGTTTAAACTGAATTTCCTGTAGCTGTTGCTCTGTGGAAAATGATTTATTATTTTTACTAATATTTTTGAAGCACAGCTTCATTACTAGAATTGGTTCATAATTTTAAGGTCTAGTACTCTTGTTAGCAATTCCTGCTCATGTTTTTGAAACATAAATGAGAAAACAAATGTGTCTTGGATTGTAAGTCCATGGAAGCACCTGTTTACCTTGCTGTTTAATAATAATAGTAATAATAATAATAATAATAAATAAATAAATAAATAAATAAATAAAATTATTTATACCCTGCACATCTGGATGGGTTTCCTCGGTCACTCTGGGCGGCTTCCAACAAAAGATTAAAATACAATAGTGTATTAAACATTAAAGGTTTCCCTAAACAGGGCTGCCTTCAGATATGTTCTAAAAGTCTGGTAGTTGTTTTTCTCTTTGACATTTGGTGGGAGGGCATTCCACAGGGCAGGTGCCACTACCGAGAAGGCCCTCTGCCTGGTTCCCTGCAACCTCACTTCTCACAGGGAGGGAACCACCAGAAGGCCCTCGGAGGTGGACCTCCGTGTCCAGGCGGAACAATTGGGGGTGAAGACGCTCCTTCAGGTACACTGGACCAACACTCCCCAAAATATCCTCTCAGAAGGGGCAGGAGTCCACCCTGAACAATATGGGATTGGAATAGGGGGCCAGGGGCAGATGGCGGCAACTTTTTTATTCTATGAACTTCTCTCAGGACCCAGCTTTCATCAGTCCATCTTGGGAACTTCTGGTTTGTGCAATTACAGTAGATCAAAATGTTCTGTAGCTCTGGTACAACAAACTCACTTTTTTTAAAAAAAGTAACTTTTTGTAGTTAAGGAAGTGATGGAGAAATGCATTGGGAAGCTTAGAACGAACAAAAGATGAGAGGGAAGGTGTATAACCTCCCAGCAAACAAATCAGAATGGATGCTCAGTAAAGACCGAGTGCAATCTAACTTCTGTGCCAGTTTTGTGCAAGCTAATGAAGGTGGGTGCTCAGGGAATTGGTCATCTGAAGGAGCTCTGATTCACCCAACATATTTCACATGCCAAAGCGAGGTTTCCTTGCTGGCAGGTTAGGGAAGGGCCACATCTCAGTGGCGGAGGGTCTGCTTTGCATGTAGTAAGTTACGGGTTCAATCCCACCATATCCAGGGAAGGTAATACACTAGTTGCTACCAGTTAGTGTAGGCAATGCTGAGCCGGATGGACCGATGGTCTGACTCTGTATAAGGCATCATATTACATTATAGGTTTGGCTAAAGCCCTGAACATAAATTTCCTCTGTAAATCCTCTCTTCTAATGCAGACCTCTCCACACACACACACACACAGAGAGAGAGAGAGAGAGAGAGAGAGAGAGACTGGGGTGATTCATTATTGTTTTTAAAAATTTAAATAGCAGGTCCCAGGGTGGTGGAGGTGAGGGTCAAGACTGGGGCCACCACCTTTGATCAGAGGGATCAACCCTTCCCCACATGCTGTAGTGCTGATGAAAATATCTCCCTTCCCTGCAAGCAGTTATTTTCGGTGGGAGAGAAACTGCCTTTGGCTCCAATGGAAGCTTCCCTCCTATGCCAAGTACCATCTTTGAGCAGGGATGGGGGAAGTCTTTGGGATCACTGTGCCAATGTCACTGTGTAAAACTCAGAGTAGACCCTTTGAAATTAATGAAACCAAGTTAGCCCTGCCCATCAGTGGGCCTACTCTGCATAGAACTAGCCTTGGCTACCAGGCACAATTGCTGTTGAGCGCTGCTGTGGCTCCCATTTTCAGTTCTAAAAACAAGCTACCATCTCCAAGCCATGTGTTTAACGTAACCTGCTGTTTGGTTCATCTCAGTGACTCCTCATGCATGTGGGAAATCCAGTATACACACTGGCTTCTCCATTATCTTCAGTGCTCACGCAGCTTTTCATATCATTACTGTCACTGAAATGTTCAAAGCAATATTTCCAATTGCCAGCCTTTTGTCATGTTTTGGTAATTATGTATAATGGAATGCTTCCTCCCTCCAAAAGAATTGCATGACTGGCTACTTCTCTCTTGTATCCTGAGAGTGCAACTTCAGTAATGTTGTCTGTGTAGTGTGTCCGTTTCCGAAATATTGCTTGACAGTATGTTGCGATTATCAGCCTAATGTTTCACAGCAGAGCTGTCATTCTTCTTTCTTCCACCCTTGAATGCCTTGCCTTTGTCCAGCTTCTTTCATATACTTATTTCATTGAGATGATGGGATAAAACTGATCTAGATCGCCTGTTCACCGAGCAAACATTGTGTCAGGGATATGCAGGGTTTTCCACTCCCTGTGGTTTTCAATATATAATAATACATTGCTTGTCTGATATATGAACCAATACACCAGAATTGCTGTATATTTTATCCTCTGATTTAATGCTCCATAACCTCATACAAGTTTCGTCAGTGGTACATGGTGATGTAAACACTTGTTAGCTCAGTTAGAATCATAGAATTGTAGCTGGAAGGTAGCCCAAGGGCCATCTAGTGCAATCCCCTGCAATGTACCTTATTTATAAGAATATTTCTAAACTATCAACTCCTTTAAGATGTGGAGGTGCACAATAAAATTAATTTTAATGTGGTAAAAACTAATGTCAAAATAACTGCACATAAGCTATATTTGCTTGCATATATCACTACTTCCCATAACCAACAATATGGTGCCAGCAGTATTCTTGGTGGTGGGTGGAATGTGGCCTGAAGACACATGGGACAGCCATCATGCCAATGCTAAGCAGGTCTGGTTCTGAACAGTGCCAGCATGGGAGACCACTTGAAAAATCTGTCTGCTGCCTTATGTTCCATTGAGGGGGGTGGGAGGAAATAGATTGGATAACAATGAATGAAATAAAAATAGTGACCTTGTTGCTCTCATCTTTCAATAGATCCTCCTTCACTAACCTGGTGCCCTCCAGATGTTGCTGGCCCTGAGTACTAAATTTACTTTTAGACCAATGAACAGCCAAATACACACAGAGCTTTTACAGGGCAACCCTGTGTCCCTGAACACATTCGCAAATGCACAGGCCCACAGGTTTTTCCACAGCGTCTGTGGTGGAAAAGGCCAACAGAGCTGCCTGAAGCAAACAGGGTTGGAGAATAAGCCATATCCCAAGAGAGTGGTGCAAGACAAGGGTAGTGGGGCTGCATTCATCAGGCAGGGCTGTGTGTAGGATGAGAGCCATTGGGGTGTGGTGGGCACTCTTCTTGACAATCAGAGATCTGTTTGTTGTTATTAAACTGTGTTGCTATTTATTGTTTTATTTATTTGCTTGTTGTAGGTAAGTATCCAGTGAATTTGTCCTGTTGGTGCAAGTGCTTCCACTTGCATAATGGAACTTCCCCTCCATAGGAACTAACTCCTAGGGGCTGAGCTCCCTTTGCCCGCCCCCAATAAAATATTTGAGGGGGCTGCCTCCCCAAGTTGATGGGCATTGCTCTTCAAATGGTGTGTGTGCGCCACATCATGTGGTTGATTATATGGGTGGTGCAGCTTAAAGAAGGTAAAGGGACCCCTGACCATTAGGTCCAGTCGTGACCAACTCTGGGGTTGCGGCGCTCATCTCGCTTTGTTGGCTGAGGGAGCCGGCGTACAGCTACCGGGTCATGTGGCCAGCATGACTAAGCTGCTTCTGAACCAGAGCAGCGCACGGAAACGCCGTTTACCTTCCTGCTGGTGCAGTACCTATTTATCTACTTGCACTTTGACGTGCTTTCGAACTGCTAGGTTGGCAGGAGCTGGGACCGAGCAACGGGAGCTCATCCCATCACGGGGATTCGAACCGCCAACCTTCTGATCGGCAAGTCCTAGGCTCTGTGGTTTACCTGCCCCCCAATATGTTACCTGCCCCCCAATATGTTATTCAAGTTGGCACCCCTGTTCTCTTCTGTTTTCTCTCCCCCCTGCCCACCCCATACCTTCCCAAAATCTGCTCCAGAAGTCTGGGAAAACAGATTGCGGGGGTGCATGGGGAGAGGAGAGGGAGGGTTCATCCTGTTGCACATGCTTCATTGATACAACCCTCTGTCTTTAAAGCATGTAAAACACTCTGGGTGATCCCTCTGGGGACTTAAGAAACACATTCCAAGCACACTAACTAAATAAATAAAGTACAACTCTGTGTTTGACCACCTCCTTCTGTTGAAGCATTTTTGCTGCTGTCTAGATCTTAAGTTAACAAAGTAAGATAAAATGCCAGAAAAAGTCCGTACAGTGTTTTGCTCAAGATGCATGTGCAGTGGTTTGAAGTATTGTGTACTTGGCATTCTTTAAAGGTCATCCTTTCAGAGTAAGATGGGTAATTACCCAATTGAGCACTCTGTTTTAATGACATCTAAAATGAAAAAAGGCTTTCTTCAAAAAGCGGCGTGAGGACCTGGGCAGCAGATAAGCCAGAATGTGGGTTTTGCAGGAAGTTTTAAGTATTATGTGTCAATCTCTCTTGCAAATGTGTGTGGAACACTAATGCATATAGTGGCTGGGTGGTTGTTTTAGATCACTTTAGTTTTAGCCTAAGGCTGCCCAGCTCTTTTAGAGGGGAAAGTGTCATATATCTGCATAAATTACTTTCTATATATGAACATTTTACCATTGGTGTGTGCAGAGCCAGAGCTTTAAAAGATCATTCCTGGGTTTTTGCCTTCTCCTTCTTTTAGAATAAGGAAGAACAACAATAAGCCCACATTAGCATTTATTAAAAACAACTTTGATCCAGTTGAGCAATAATATTCCATCAGATGTGAGACTGCTATCCTTTTAAGAAGCTGAGAAGCATACTGCAGATGCTGCCCTCCTCAAAAACATCATTATAATGAGGAGCTACATCTGTGATTTCAGCCTTTCTCAGTCCTCTTAGGAGACATGCCCAGCCTTGTTTGGAAGATGGTCACCTCCACTCTCAGCCATTATCTTTCAGGTATGTGTAGTTTTAAAAAGATGTATAATAGTGAGCATCCAAACTGGTATGCACACTAATGAAATACACTTCTAAAGCTACTTTTACAAAATGCTTTTAAATTGTGGGTGTTTCTTTTTCTGTAACATATTTACATAATGACCTGTAGTATACATGTTTTTGAATGTCAACATTTTGTACTCTTCAGAAATTCTGAACCCACTCAGTGTTAGTGCATGTGAGGCCAATCCAACAGCAGGAGTTTCTAGGTGCTAGTTTCTCTGTGGTAAGCACTGACCAAGCTGGAATCTCTTCCTAGGAACAAGGAAACCTGTGTTCATTGATTAAATAGCCACACTTCCAGGGGCTATCCCTTGAATTGCATGGCTGTTAGAAAAGCAATTCTGTACCACAAGAGGTTATTTTAAAGTCATTTATGGCTCTTGAATTATTGAGGTTGCAATCCTATATCCTCTTAACTGGGAGGAAGCCTTTTTGAAACACAGTGGGACTTACTTGAGTGTAGGCATGTATAGGACTGTGTTGTGAATCAGTAAAGCCAGAGCCAATTTTGTAGAAAAAGAGGTGCCGGAACTCACCACGAACACCTCCCTCCTTCTCTTAGAATGGCAATGGTGCCCACCTCTGAGGGGTTGGAACTGAGTTCCAGCAAGTTCTGACTGAAAAGTTGCAGACTGCAAGGCCTTGTGGCAGCATCAACATGAAATTACGGCAGCAGCACTGGCAGCCTTCAAGGCCTCACGGCGGTGACAGGGAGGGGCAGCAGTAGTGGTGGCAGCCTGTGATGCCTTGCGGCGGCAACAAAAAGTGGTGATATGCTGAAGTTTTAGCTGGTGATATGGTGAGGTTTAGCTGCTGATAACATTGCAGTTTTTAGCTGGTGAGTTAGCGCGTTGATGGAAACCAGATAACGCCTAGCCCTTACACACATTGGATGATATATTGATATATTGCCCAGCCCTAGCAGACAATTGCACATGAGACTTTCCCACCCCCATGCCCCAAATTAATGCATCAGACACCCTGATGGCATGCATCTAAAAACTCTACAGATTTTGTTTCTAAAGGGTAATATTAGGAGCAACAAGTATTAAATTTAAATTCATTGGCTCTAGAATGTATCCTACCGGTTGTTTTGCTTTCAGACCCCTCTTTGTTATCAGTATTTTCTTATAACATTTTTTTAAAAAAACCCCAAACTTCTTGTTATTAGCTACCTTGAGTCTTGTCAGGAAAAAAGTGGGGGTATCACTTACAGGATTGATAGCCATATAAAGCAAATAGTTGTTAGGCCTGTCTATTGAGACCCTGCAAATGAGAAAGCATCTGAAGGGAAATAATTTCCATTGCAATTTGTACCGGTCATTAGTGATATCATTCCTGACACTTGCTGTATTGTATCCTCCTTGTCAGAATGAAATTTAAATATTTCTGCCAACAGTTAAAATAAATGCTTGGCTTGTCCAGAATGCATATCAGATAATGATAGGAGGAAGAGACTTGCGCCTGGATTTTCGTCTTGTCTTTGGTCCCATGGTGCAGAGCATGGTGATGCTGAGACTGAACTGATAGATCGTTTTGGTTGTCCTCTGCCTCCACTGCTGGAGACAGTGTGCTTCGGGATACCAGTTGCTAGGAATTGCAGTTGGGAAGAGTGCTGTTTTGCGCAGGTCCTGCTTGCAGTCATCTGGTTGGCCATTGCAAGAATAGGATGCTGGCCTAGCTTGACCCATCTCTTCTTATGTTCCTATGTACTGATGCCCAGTGTGCTTAACTATAGTCAGCTTCTTCTATTTGATGACTGCTTGCCAAAAGCTGCAGCAGTTTAAATATTGCATCTCTCTTACAGCAGACACATTGGTGGTGTTTGCAATAAGAATGGCACAATCTTTCCCTAATTTGAAAAGCAGATCCTTGAGAAGGGCACAGGAGCTTTTTTTTGGAGGCTAGTTATAACAGAAGGTCAGGCCTACGCTGCTTGCTGTCTCTTCTGTACTGCGCTCCTATCTGCTCTTCAGCTCAGTAGCCTGGAAGAAAACCATAGTAAGACACAGGTGGGCTCCAAGTGCTAAAGGGCACTGTTTAACTATTCTGCACTCTGTGTGGCACACTTGCCAAGAAGATTGTCCACCTCTGCTTGAGGCAGATCCATGCTATGCACAGGGTCTTGTAACTAAGGAGAAACTGTATGACCTGAGTTACTGTTGTGTCGAGCCCAGCAGTAGCTTTTGTAGGGTCAGGATCTATCAGCTAGACTCTGATTCTATAGACTCAGCTGCTGTTTTTAACTCTTGTTCAGTTGTTGTGTTTTTGTTTTAAGCCACCCTGTGATCCCTATGAGAGGAAGGGCGGGGTATAAGAATAATGAAATACAGGGGTACATCTAGTTACAAAATTAATTTATTCCAGAGGTCCATTCTTAACCTGAAACGGTTCTTAACTAGAGGCGTGCTTTCGCTGATAGGGCCTCTTGCTGCCGCTGCGCTGCCAGCACACGATTTCCGTTCTCATCCTGGGGCAAAGTTCTCAACTCGAGGTAACTCTTCCAGGTTAGCGGAGTTTGTAACCTGAAGTGTTTGTAATCTGAGGCGTTTGTAACTCGAGGTACGGCTGTACAGTAAATCATATGCAAAGATATAGTCATTTCCTCCCATGTAGTCATGCAACACCAAGTTCTGTAGTGTATGTGCATGTGTGTATTTTGGTAAGGTCATCCCTGACCTTAAAGATGGCTAATTACTTTACTGCAGCTTGTGCTCACTCGGGAAATCTCCTTTTCCACCACCACCCGCCTGCCCACCCCTTGCAACTGTGTTTTTACAAAACTCAAACCAAAACCACTGTTGGCATCAGAATATTTTCGTGCTGCCAGAATTCACTGCCATGTGGAAGAATTAGGCTTAGGCAGTTATCTGCCAGTGCGTGTCGATTATGTGTGGCTCAGTCTGACAGACTTCACATCTGCTGCATCCTACATACTTCCAAGAAGAATACTGTTGTGTGAAGGACATTTCAGTATAATTGGGGATGACACAGGCTAGAGTAGGTACCGGCACATACCTTTTGGCCACTCTGAACTTTGCCAGTGTGTTTCCTCTTTGGAGAATGAGCTTTGTCCTGTATGTTCCTAGAGTGTATCTATGGAGGACTAAACTTCGTTGTATTTCTTCCAGACAAGGCAACACCTTCTCAGTTGGTAGAGCATGAGACTTTTAATCTCAGGGTTGTGGTTTCAAGCAGGGGTTGGTAGATGATTCTCATGGGCCCCTCCAACTCTACAAGTATATGATTCTATGATAATTGGGAAAAGGTGGAGCAGTTTGCACTGCTTTCTGCTACCTCTTCTATATCTTTGCCTCAGGTTTCTTGAAGGGGGCATAATCTTTCGTGTGATTAGTTAGTCTGATGAGGAGAGGTCTACCACTGTTACCTATTCTGACCACTATCTGCCTGTCCTTCAAAACCAACTGGAATTCAAACTAGATCTGCCACTCCCAACCTACACTTGGGGTGCACTATTTGGCACACTGGTGCTATTTCAGTGCTTTTTGAAAAGAAAGGAGGGGTGGAAATCCCCCCATAAGCCCTACAATGTTGCTGCTATTATTAATTTATTGATTAATGCTAGGAGAAGGGTACTCATATGAATAGAAAATAGAAAAAAATATAGAAAATAATGAATAGAAAAATTGAGGGTTAAAAGCAAAATTAAATGCTGCAAGAGAATTGGTCTGGACCAAACCCTCAGGTGTTTCTGCAATATGGATAATGAATAGGGAATCCGGAAAAGTATCTTGGATTGTTTCTGACTCAATAATGCTCAGAGTGGACGCACTGAAATCAGTAGACAAGTTGTCCATGGAATCTTATATAACTCCTTCTAGAAGAAATGGGAGAAATCCTAAAAGCAAGTTGTAGTTGTGTTCCTGCACATTTTACTTTTTTTAGTACTTGGAATATCCCTGTTTAAGTATGAAATCATTCTACTTTCCCCCATACTTTTACCTCCCTCTAAATGTGGTTTCATTCTTGTTTACTGTAAGGTACAATTGAATACACAATACCCAAATCATGTTTCATTAGGGCTCCTGCACAGTTGCATTTATGTTTTTCTTTTGAGCTGTTAGGTCTCCAAAACAATTGAGGAGCATGTGGTGCTTATTAAAGATTACTCAATAGGTCAGCACCATTAGGGGCTCTCAGGGATGGGGAAATGTGTCAAGATGGCTGCCAAAACCGAACAGCTGGCAGCATGGGAGTTGGCCAGCTCTGGATTAATAATTTTGAGGGTTTTTGCTTTGTTTTTTGGATGTGTGGTTTTTTTTTGTAAAAGGAAAGTACATTCAATGTGCTGCTTTTGAAAATGATTTTTATAGCAGTGCAGGGACTAAAGTATTGAGACTTCCGCAACCAAATGGGATGTGGTAATTGAATAGCAAAATGTTTTTTAAAACCTGATTCATAGTGCTCATTATGCTTCGTTTCTGGATTCAGCGTCTCTAACTTGTTCCTGTTCCAAAATACTTGCAGCAGTGGTTCTGCACATGTGGATTTGTGGTTAGGCAAGACTACATCTAAAGAACTAAAATAGTATAAGTAAATTAGGCATGGCTGAAGATAATCAAATTCAGAGCTGATCCCATCTGTTTAGAGAAATTGATGCCCATGTGATGGAGGTAAAGGCAGAGGGATAAAAATAGTGTAGATATCTAAAGTCCCATATTTTAAAAACATACATAATCTGACATACTTAATCTGTGAACCCAGTATAGAGGTATGTCTTTGGACAATGCTCTCTAAGCAATGCTTTCTTTTTGTCGGGTGGAAGGGGGGGAAGTTATGTGTGTGACATATATGTTGACTACATTATAATAGGTATTCTTTGTAAGTCATAGTGGACTTTATAAAGAAATTTGGAGAGCAGTGTTGTTACTTAAGAGGGATAAAGGTTCATGCACTAAACTCATTCACCCTAATTGGGATGAGCACTCTCAATCCCACAGAAATCAGTAGGATGTTTTCGGTGCAGATGTGACTATCCAAGTTGTCTCAGAATTTCTCTGAAGACTCTCTGATATAGCTGGACTTTATCCAGTGTGCCAGACTTCTGAGTTTATATTCTATAATTTACTCCTGTGTGAAACAAAGAGCACAAAGTGTCTGCATTCAAGAGAATTAACAAGAGGTAGATTAGATTGGTATGACTGAGAGGCAGCAGTACACTTGTTTCACAAGCAGATTTTGACTTCCCTGGGGTGAATTCCAGAGATTCTGTTAGCAGAAAATATCAAGAGTTCTATTTTTTGCTTTGTCAGAGGCCATAAGCACAACATCGCTCACCTTTAACCAACCGATGTGGAAACAGGATGCTTTGCTTTCTCAGACATGATTTTAGGGCTCAGAATGGAGGCTGCTGATACCACTCTTTATTTTTTGTTCTACCCAAAGCAGTACACTCATTCACCTGATGTTTCATGGTACCATGAGAGACTGCCATGCACCTAATGAATAATCAGCTCATTAATGCTTTGTTCCATGGGGAAATCCTATACAAGAATTACTCATGAGACGTCGAGTTTCATGCCATTACAATGTGAGCCTGAAGAATTAATCATTATTCAGCTGTTATTTTATCGTCACCAGTTAATGCAAATAGATTATTAACGCTTATAAAGAGCAGACTGCTGAAATGAGTGAAAAGTCATGAATTCTCCCTCCTTCTATAAGCACCATAAATTGATGAATTCCTGTCTTCACATATGAAATACTAGTCTGCAGCAAGGATTTGAACTCAATACTATGGCTACAGAAGCTGTACAGCTGACAGTACAAAAGAGTTGTGGTTCCATTTGCAAAGTTTTTTCTTATCATTGACTTGGCTTCTGGGACCAAAAGCCTTGAGTCTAGCTGTAGATACTTATTTGCAGACTTCTATTTAAGCACTTAGTGTGGAGCTATAAACAACAATGAATTACATTGCAACAACCCTCCTTTGAGAGGAGCTACTTATTCTGTGCCGGGCACAGAAATGCACCAGGCTACTGAAGGAAGAGCAGAGCGCTCTGTGCTCTTCTGCTAGCCCCCAGGAAACTAGTAACTTCTGTGGGTAGAAGGCTGGTTTAATATACCTGTAGTTACTGCAACAAGTGACTGCTCTCAAAGCAGAACACTGGATGCAGCCAGACAAATGGAAGAGGGAAAACACTCCAGTTTTTCAATCTGGCCAGAGTAGTATTTGGCAGGTTTTTGCTCCTCTTTTCAACAGGCACCTGGTTCTGAAAAACGTGGGCTTGAGAGCCACTGCCACTTTAAATTTTTTGACTTCTTGTGTCAGATGGCATGAGTCAACATGGTATTCCATCCTTGTACTCATTTTAATATTACAGTGGTACCTTGTTTCTCAAACTTAATCTGTTCCGGAAGTCCGTTCCAAAACCAAAGCGTTCCAAAACCAAGATGCACTTTCCCATAGAAAGTAATGCAAAACGGATTAATCCATTCCAGACTTTTTAAAACAACCCCTAAGACAGCAATTTAACACCAACTTTACTATTTTAACGAGACCATTGATCCATAAAATGAAAGCAATAATCAATGTACTGTACTATAAAATAAATAAGACAGTATTGTAGATGATAAAAATTATTTTTTCTTCTTCTTCTTATCTGCACTGATGATAGTCATTGGTCGGATGTGGGGCTTTTATCCATTTCCGCAGTCACACAATCAATAAATCAATAGCTAAACTGGGTTCCACGCAGTCACAAAAACAAATTAACTGAAAAAGCCTCAAAAACAAAAATGCAAAATTATTAGTAAAAACAAAACTGCCAAACTTAATCCGTTCTGGAAGTCCTTTTGACTTCTGAAATGTTCGAAAACCAAGGCGCAGCTTCTGATTGGCGCAGGCACCCCAGAAACAATAGCCGACAGCCGCATCGGACGTTCGACTTCTGAAAAGCGTTCGAAAACTGGAACACACACTTCTGGATTTTCAGCATTTGAGAACCAAAGCGTTTGAGTACCAAGGCATTTGAGAACCAAGATACCACTGTACAAATAAATGCATCAGCAGAATGAAGTACTAAGAGCAGAAAACTGCTAACATTCTGTGCTGGAGTCTCCCAAAAGTTGCTTCATAATTCAGGTATTGTTATGAGTTTGGTGGGGGGTGTCAGGCCCCTCTAAACCCTGAATCAAATAAATGTTAAAAGCTGATCAAGCCAAGCTAGTTTCCTGTTGAAGTGATGGGGATCAAGGGACTTTGTACAAGAGGGCAAATGAGTGGGGTTCCCTTCCTTAACTCGCAGGTAGTGAGAACAACAAAGCCAAAGCGGAGAGTAGAGTTTGGGGCAGTGATGTGACCTAGAAGTAAAGCAGCAAGCTGGAGAGAGTCAAAGACCAATGTTTGACATTTGTTTGAATCTAAGGCTGTGGCTATGGGAGGAACAAGACCCCTCCATCGTAGTCTCAGGTTGTACATATGTGTAAATAAACCATATATCCTAAAGACACCACAGTCTCTGCTGTGCCTCATTCCAAAAGGAAACACAAACTCTGGTTAAGTGCTTGGGACAACTGGAATCTCGCACTGCATTTATGCCAAACTTGTAGGTTTGGTCTTATAAGGGACAGCGGCATATTCTTGCATTGCAGGGGGTTGGACTAGATGATCCTCAGGGTCCCTTTCAACTCTAATTCCATGAGGTACCTATGCTTGGAGATTGGGGTGGCATCCAGCAGTATGTATACTGTGGCCTTTCAAGGCATTCAGGGTGGTGGTGATGGTTTAGCTGCATACACTCTTGGATGAGACCGATTATCTCGAGCCATTCCAATCTGGGTTCACGCCCAGTTGGTTTTCTCATGAAATTGGCCTTTGTTGCCCAGACAGATTACCTTCCCCATGGGAGAGGCAAAGGAAGTATGGCCCTGCTGGATCTCTCATTGACTTTTGATACCATTGACTATGTGTTGACGGTTGGAGGGTCTGTTTTATGGTGGTTCCACTTCTACTCGCAGGGCTGGTCTCAGTAAATAGCATTGGAGGACTATGTCAGTACTCTGGTAAATTAACTGCAAGGTCCCACGAGGCACTATTTATCCCCAGTGCTATTTAACACGAGGCCAATGAAAGCAGTCATGAGGAGATTTGGGACATCCATAGACTGAGTCCTTCTAAGACAAAGACACTGTGGGTGATTGATTCCCAGGGAATTTGGGATATTTGCTAGTTATAAATGGAGTTGCACTCCCTCTGAAGGAACAGGAGTGCAGTTTAGGGGTCCTCTTGGGATCATCTTAGTTCATGGACACCCAGGTGGCCTCCATGGCAGAATTTCTACCACCAGCTTTAGCTGGTGCATCAACTCCAATCTTTCCTGGACAGAGATAACTTGGCTGCTATGATTCGTGCACTGGTAACTTCATGTTGAGACTCCAGTAGGTGCAGTGGGGGCTACATCTGGTGATAATGTTGCAGTCTGGTTGATGAGTGGTGACCCTTACTAGGCATGTCAAGACCAGGCCCCTTGCCTTATGCCATTGACTGCCTATAAGCTACCAAGCCAGTTTTAAGGTATTGTTGCTTCCATATAAAGGCGCAAACATCTCTGGACTAGGTTACCTGAAAGACCAACTTGCCCATCACCACCTGGCAAGAGTGTTAATGTAGCAAATGGAACCCAATTAACTCTGTCATGGCCTGATGATTATCAGTGTGTACGTAGTAATGCAGAGGCAGGCTTTTTCCCTGGTGGCATCAGAGAGGGCCCATCTGTATCGGTATTCTGACAGCTTCTGAAGACGTACCTGTTTCCACTGGCATCCCCTTGATTTCTTGATCTGAATATCCTATCCTTCAGTTTCTGTATTGACTTAATGGTACTGCTTTAATTATGGATATTTAGATTTTAATGGTTTTGTGTACCTTGAGTTTTCTGTTTTTTAAAACATTTCAAAATCTATGCTGGAATCGTAGTACTATAGATAAACGAATAAGTAATATAAATGTGAGCCTGTCCTTAACATTTGTAGTAGCCTAATTTTTAGTAGCAATTTATAACACAACATAAAAGACTTGTTTCACTTAAATCTTTCTTTCTTTCTTTCTTTCTTTCTTTCTTTCTTTCTTTCTTTCTTTCTTTCTTCAGCCCACTTGAACTTCTTCTGGAGAGAGAGAAAAAGAGACTCTGACTTTATACACATTTCCCTGCTGATGACCAACAGATTTATATTGTAATACAGTAGAAATCTGGGAACCACCTGTGCAGCTAAAATGGCTTCTAAAGATAAAATCTATTATGCCTCTTGAAAGGCCATTTTGGTCTCCAGAGGAAAAAGGCAATTTTGACTTGACTGGGACCTCATGTATTGATCTTACACAGGAGGTGTTAACAGAAGAGAGAGAGAGATTAATCTGAGGAAGAAGGTGTTCTCTCTGCCTTGTGGAACATGCCCCAGAATGGTTCTAAAGGAGTGTAAAAAGGAATGCTTATTCTTTGAGAGAATGTGCATTTCATTCTTAAACTTTTCCAAACTTCATCTGTTCATAGGGAGGAGCCAGTGTGGTGTAGTGCTTTAAGTGCTGGGTGAGGGCTTGGAAGACCAGGGTTCAAATCCCTACTTGGCTATGAAGCTCACTGGGTGACCTTGGGACAGTCACTGACTCTCACCCTAACCTACCTCAAAGGGTTGTTGTGGGGAATAAATTAATGGGGGGGAGAGGCACGTACAATACCTTGAGCTCCTTGGAGAAGAGGTGGAGTACAAGGGGAAAACAAAGACTTCTGTGCTGTTCACAAGGCATTTGGCTTGGCAGTCTTTTATCATAGCACAATATGCAGTTCAGTAACCAGCAGTTTGCCAATCGACTTCTGTTCCCTTTTTATGTGGCCTTCTGGAATAGCTGAGTAGTGAGGCACTTGCTGGTCCAGGTTTTCTATCCCAGATCAGGGCCAAAAAGGACTGACCTGACTTGCAGTGAAAACAGGCTTGTTCCACGGCAGAGCAAGGCAAAGGAGCCCTTCAGGACTCACCTGTCACAGGGCAGCTATGACTCTTGCAGCCTGGAGCAGCCTGGGCCTCAAAGCCATTCCTGTAACTGTCAGGTGGGGATGCCCCACAACATCTTTGCAAGCAAGGGAAGTCTCAATCATCCATTGCCTATTCTAGATTTCTGCCCCAGAGCCCTGCCCTCTTCCCATTTTTCTTTGGGGGGGGGGAGATGAAGAGGAGAGTTTGGGTTTGGGGATTAAAATAGCATGGTAGCATTTCTCTGTGTGGTGAGGCTGGCAGACCTTGGTTGAATATATGTTGGACCAGAGATCAGCAACCTTTTTCAGCCATGGGCTGGTCCACCGTCCCTCAGAGCATGTGGGGGGCCGGACTATTTTTTTTGGGGGGGGGAAATGAACGAATTCCTATGCCCCACAAATAACTCAGAGATGCATTTTAAATAAAAGCACACATTCTGCTCATGTAAAAACACCAGGCAGGCCCCACAAATAACCCAGAGATGCATTTTAAATAAAAGGACACATTCTACTCATGTAAAAACACACTGATTCCTGGACCGTCCGCGGGCCGGATTGAGAAGGCAATTGGGCCGCATCCGGCCCTCAGGTCTTAGTTTGCCTACCCCTGTGTTGGACTTAAATATATGGCTCAGCGTTATCAAGCATGGTTCTCCACTGGAAGGTGTGAAAACTAGAACATCCTCAGCTGTGTAATACCCAGAAAACTGGCCCTGGAGCTTTTGGGAAGGTGGCTGCTGCTGTGGCTTCCTCTGGCATTATAACTGCCCGCCCAAGATGCCACCGAGACAGTTGTATTGGTCTTCAGAATGGGGACACAGGAAGCTGCCTTATACCAGGTCAGACTATTTGTCCATCTAGCCTATTTTAATTGGCAGTAGATCTCCTGAGTCTCATGCAGTGAGATGCCTTTCACTGCTATATAAATACGTTCAAGTGGATATGCCATTTGACCCTCCATATGCAAAATAAGTGCTTTGCCACTGAGCGGTTCCCCCTCCCTGACCAACCTCCTGGCTAAGGCTGGGAGAATTGCACTGAATGCGAGACACCTGCATATGAATAAATTTTTCTCTAGGCTTTGGGCAGTCTGGGTCAATGGACAACCTTCTGGGTAGTAAGCTGTGAAAATATGTGCTAGATCATTGGCACAGTTTATAGGCCTCAGGGTCCAGGAGCACAGATGATTTGCCATTAGATACTAATCCCATCCTATAATATATGCAGCTCGGGATGGAACTTCCAATACTTGATAACTTTTTAGGAAAAACACCTGCCTACTGTTTAGTGATGTATGATGCTGTTCATTATTTAATATTCAGCTGAAAAAACCATTTGAAAAGTGTGGGTACTTGAATACCTCCCCCGCCAGCAGTGTTAGGGCTTCTAATTGTTTTTCTCTCCGATAACAACATTTTTCTTAGTGGTTAGAACACTGAACAATTTATACACACACATACCACACACATTCCTAGTTTCAAGCCCATGGAAAGAATACTTTTGAATTCAATAAGCTTTGAATCAGACTTCTTACGATTTTTAGATTTTTGCCTTTGGTACAAAAAGTCAGTCAGTGAGCTCAGCAACCGTGCTGCAGTAATCTGAGTTATGCAGTTTAGGCTCTATTATATATTATTTGCAGTGCCGGATTTACATATAATCTAAACAAGCTATAGCTTAGGGCCCACTCTTTTGGGGGCCCCAAAAAATTTAAAGGGAAAAACACTGGATGTACATTTCCAAAATAAAAAAGTAAATAAAATAAAATGGCTTTAGGTCCTATTAGGTCCATAAATTACCATATAGCATATATTCAGCACAAAAACCAGCAACAATCTGTTGTTGACAAAGGACAGCTGAACATATAAAGGGCCCCATTACCTTCAGTAGCTTAGGGCCTCATCAAACCTAAATCCGGCCCTGATTATTTGTAATGTATTATACATTTAAAGCAGCATCATGTCACTTTAAACAGCCGTGGCTTCCCCAAAGACTTCTGGAAACTGTAGTTCAGGTTTCTGAAAGTTGCCAGAAGACCCCAGTTCCTCTTACAGAGCTACAGCTCCTAGAGTTCCCTGAAAGGAGGAAGCGACTGTTAATCCAGTCTGGGAATTGTAGATTTTTGTGGGGAAACAGGGATCTCCTAACAACTCTTGGCTCCTCATACCACCTGCAGTTCCCAGGTGCACTTCCCACCTGCAGATGGTGGGTTTGTACTCCATTACTTTTGTAATGGAAAGGTTTGTGTCCATTACTTTTTTAAAAAATAAATATTTTATTAAAGTTTTCTTGGTTTACAAAGGTATGCGCAATGTCTCATTTGTTGAGACATTAGGGTTACATTAGGAAGAAAATGGGGGGAAGAGGTGGAGGGGGCGTTTGTGTCCGTTACTGAGACATGATTACTGATTTTGTGGTAGCTGATGTTGGATAAAACATGATATCACAGTTTCAAAAAATGAGCATGTGAAATCTGTCTCCACTAAGGCTTGCAATCCCATCTCATCTTACGATTTTGTTAAATCCTGGTTCTGTTTGAGCTTTTTGTTTTGGCTTGAAATCTATTTTTGTCCCCGATTGTGTTAATATTGCTAATCTGACTAAGAGATATATTTGTGTGTGTGTGTGTGTGTGTGTGTGTGTGAGAGAGAGAGAGAGAGAGAGAGAGAGAGAGAATTTTTAAGATAAAAGAGAGTTCCAGGCTTTTCTTTGTTATCAACATACCCTCCTTCTCTCTCTCTCTCTCTCTCTCTCTCTCTCTCCCCCTCTTTCCTCCTGGGTTTGTTGGTCATGGGGTTATTACATTTTGCAGGAATTAGTTTAAGCAGAATTTCAGAGAGAAATAGCTGCAAGGCTGCATCCCTACTCTCACTGGTGCACTTGGGTTTCTGTAGCATTAAAAACAGTTGCTAAGATGCCTGGGAAGCAGCATTCAATATCACTGCCACCATCGATTCTTAACTGCTGTGGCCCATAACCTTGGATGAGGCTGTCAGCTTAGTGGATCTCACTCCTGAGTAATGTACATAGGTTTGCAACCTTGGCTGTTTGCAGATATGACACTCTTAAATGCCACTTTCAGCCTCTTTCTTGCTGTTTGTATTGCATTGCTTTGCTGGGATAGAAAACAAAAAGGGATGTAACGTGAAACCTACATTGTAACCAATCTCATTACAGACTATAGAAATGCAACTAGCGCTTCAGTGTCATTTCAAAAGACAAAGGGAGCTATTCTTCTTAACAATATCACCCAAGTTCCATTGCAGCAAAATGCTGGGGCAGAAAGTTCAGATTTGTATTTCTTACAGGCAGTGTGCAGCCAAAATCATGTCTGTGGTGACCATCGTCCAGCTCCGCTTTTCCCTGTCTGTGGGTTATGGCCCACCAGTGGGTTGCAAAGGCTGTGCAAGTGAGTTACAGACTTTATAAGTAGATGCAAAATATTTACTGGTTGTCCTTAAATGGTATGAACCGTCTTGGTTGTGAGTCCTGGAAGACCTGCTCCCTGCCTTGCAGGTCTTTTCCACCTGGCCTGGGAGAGTGGGGCCTGGCCCCTGATTGACTTTCAGCTACAAAAACTGAGTCTGCTGAACAGACTTTTGGGCTGGGGTGTTGTTTAGGGGGTTTTGTTGGAAGAGGTTATTGCTATTGTTGCTATTGATTGTCTTAAGAGTTGCCATATGTCCGGAAACAGTGTCTGAGCGGAAATCACTTAAATGTCTGTTAAAATCCATGTTGGAAGTGTAGATTTTTGCAAATTTCCTTTAAAATAGCTCAAAATAATAACAATTCCAGATTTTCACTTTTTGAAGTATGGCAACCCTATTTTTTGTTTCTTTGTTGTAGATCTTATTATGATTTATGTGGAAATTGTTTCCATTTCATTGTGTACTTTTGATGTTTTATTTACTTCTTCAGATATGTTCTTGGTATGAGCTTTTGTGTGCATGAAGAAGTGTGCATGCACATTAAAGCTCATACCAAGAACAAACTTAGTTGGTCTCTAAGGTGCTACTGGACTATATATATATGTGTGTGTGTGTGTGTGTGTTTGTACATATGCACAATATGCTAATACCAGCCCTAGCGAGTCCTAATGGGGGACATGGCCCCCTCATTTGGTGTTGACTCCAGGCTTGGTGGGATCTTCCAGAAATGCATAGGTAGTTCTGCTGACATATTTTCTCTCGCTCTTCTTCTTTTTAACCAAGGAAGGTCATATGTGATTCTTTAACCTCATTTGGCTGAGTATGCTAGTCTGGCATGAAGGAACAAGAGGCAGAAGCAATTTGGCACCTACACTCTGTCCTACATTGGTGCTTCCAGCCAATCAAGATGCTGACCGCTGCATTCTAGCTATGGAATACCTTTCCTAAGGAGGGTTGCCTAGCACCATTTTCCTGGTCTTTTCAGTGGCTGCAGAAGACTTCTGTTCACCCAGGGTATTGCTGCATGGATCTGGGAAGGTTTTTTTCATTCACATCTCCGCTTCACAGCTTGATTGTTTAGTGATGGCTAGAATTTGGTTTCATTTATTAACGTATCCTAATAACCGTGTTTGCATTTTATTACATTAGGACCTAGCATTTGGACCTAGCATTGGAAAATTCTTCAATATATTCTCAGCTTGAAATCAGTTGTTCAGAAGAGGTTTAAACTCAAGTTGTGCTGGTCTAGGTTGACATAAGCATGTAATTATTTAAGTGAATCTGTCCTGTATAAATATGGCTTCATGTGCCCTGTGCTTTAATGGTATGCTGATTTTCTCCCCTCTCTTTCCAAATTTTGTGGCAGATACTGAGGGAGTGCTGAGTGACATAAAATTACACTTTTTATGGTCGTTTTGAAAGCACATCCTGTCCTTGTAAAACATTGAAAGGCATTTTGTTTTCATTAGAGCTGTGTGAGTAGGTTTTAACAAGCAAGTATTAACCAAGCAATTTGGAGATAACATTTGCAGCACAGCAGAGTGCTAGCAGTACAAATTTAATGGCAGCAATTGTCCTAAAAATCTGGGAGAGATTTCAGTGCAAAAAGGAGAAAGAGCCGGGCACTGAAGACAGAACACATGAAGGAAAGTGGGTTGTAAGAGGTGCTGGATAGGATCTTGTTCCCAGGAAGTGACAGAAAGCTAGTTTTTCTGCAATATCCTAAAACTATCTGAGGCTGCAATTCTATACCCACTTTCCTGGGAGTATGCCTCACTTAAATCCAGAGGACTTACAGTGCAATCGTATTCATGTCTGTATAGAAGTAAAAGACTGAACACCCATATATGTGGTCAGAATGTATATATTGGAAGAATTTTTATGATAAACTTGAGTTCCATCTGATGACTGTGGGCATAAAAGATGTAGCTTCATGATGTTTTGACAGCAGTTATGTATGCTCTTTATGGTGTATCTAACCTCTCCATTCAAGCCTGTGCTGTTTCCCCATGTGTCTGCATGGATTGGAGCAACATGATCTGTGCAGGATCTGTACAGGAGGCTCTATTGTAGTGATGTGGGAACTTTACCCAAGTACCTTAACTTCTCTTACAGGAATTTACCATACTTCTGACTTAGCCCAAAGTGCTGAATCAGAAAAGCAGGATATTATTGTGCAGGCAAGTCATTTGTTTAATGACAGCGGTAACTGGTTTTTCACAAAATGCCCCGCCATTGGTACCCATGGCAGTGTTTCTGTACACAGGATGCTTAGTGCTAAGGTTTAGTCTTATTATGAGTTAAGTTTATAAGTGCTGCAACAGGATTTTTGTATAGACTGAGCCAATCCTGATTGTATTGGATTTGATAACCGTTACGCTACATTTGCCTTCAGCACAAGTAAAGCTCTGCTGAATGAAGTACTATTGCCTCTGGTCTATTTTTTGGGGAACTCTGATGAACTCTGCAATGTGTTTAAGGTTTTCCTCCACATGTATGACATACAAATGACAACGTATGAAAATATGGTGTAAAGCTTTGGGGTTTCAGGACTTGAAGAAAGTACTGGCCCTACTTGTTGGTATTCCTTCTGCATATATCCATGCAGAAGTGGGATTGGCCTTCTGTCCAAGCTAGAATACAATTTTTGGCTCTTACATTTTCATAACAGAATGCTCATTCTGCCATCAGTGGCGGACTCTGGGCTCTCAAATTTCAGTGGCACCCTGTGTGACACTAAAATTTGGTGCCTCCTGCTTCTCACGCTCCATTCTACAGCTATTCTACAGCTTTGTTGTATCACCCTCTGCAGTGTGCCACCCAATGCGACTGCATCAGTTGCACTACCCTAAAACCGCCTCTGCTGCCATCTTCATGTTTGGTCTCTGTAGTTTATTGTTCATTCTTAAATTCTCAAAAGCAAGTTACTGTTTTACATAAACTTGCTGGGGAACTTTGTAGTGAGCTGACTAGGATCCAGTCAATGTCCATATAACAGTTAAAGCATTTTGTGTATGTGCAAGCTTCTTTGACAGATACACTGTAGATTCTTTCAGATGTTCTAGGCTGTATCCATGTATCATCAGAAAGCTAACTGTTTGGAGTTAATTACAGTGGTGCCTCGCAAGACGAAAAGAATCCGTTCCGCGAGTCTCTTCGTCTAGCGGTTTTTTTGTCTTGCGAAGCAACCCTATTAGCGGATTAGCGCTATTAGGGGTTTAACGGCTATTAGCGGCTATTAAAGGTTTAAGGGATTAGCGGATTAGCTGCTAAAAGGCTATTAGCAGCTTAGTGCCTTAGAAAAAGGGGGTGGGGAGCGAAAAAAAATCTCAAGAATCGCAAGACATTTTCGTCTTGCGAAGCAAGCCCATAGAGAAATTCATCCTGCGAAGCGCATTGAAAAACGGAAAACCCTTTCGTCTAGCGGGTTTTCCGTCTTGCAAGGCATTCGTCTTGCGGGGCACCACTGTAATTCAATTCCGCATAGAATTGCTTTTACAGAATTGAGGC
Organism: Podarcis tiliguerta; assembly: GCF_965153285.1. Classification (NCBI taxonomy): domain Eukaryota; kingdom Metazoa; phylum Chordata; class Lepidosauria; order Squamata; family Lacertidae; genus Podarcis; species Podarcis tiliguerta. Next base: position 60,408,427 of record NC_139534.1, read on the forward strand.
TTAGTGTCATGCCCTTTGCCTTTCTGGATGACCACTATTGGGCACAACATTTCTGCGTATTTTGCAAAACAGCTGTAAAGGGCGTTATTCATTATATTACTTAGTGCCATCTATATAACTATCCATGGCTTTTCCCCCCAGCCAGAACTCAGTTCTGGCACCTCTCAGGTGGGCGTCATTGCCAGTATAAGAGGCCAAGGGAGGCATTCATGGTGAGTTCTGGCACCTCTTTTTCTAGTAAAATAGCATTGTAACTATCCTTCTGAAAAAAATATCTGTTTGAGTTTAGCCACAGGAAAACTTTTGTGACACGATGTGAGTTTGTGTACTTTTTGCTGTTAGGTGAGAAAAATTATGTTACTTTGCATACTACTCTATTAGTGGTGGCAGCCCGGAAATTAAGAGCCAGGTTTGTGTCTTGACACCGAATACCTTTTTGTCTAAATAATAACAGCTCCTCCAGTATTAGGTGAGGTGACACTTTTTGACTCTCTTAAAGGCAACAGTGACCGCTGCTTATAACTATTGTAGTATTTTGTTACATAGATATTCATGAAAGGGTTAACGTTGATATGATTTCCAGTAAAAAGTACAGATTTACAGAACTCTTGTCAAATAATGGCTGCCTGTATTAGAAGTTTTTGTTTATTAATCTTCACAGTGTGATCATTTTTTGCTCTTAGCATCTCAGCTCCTTGCCTAGGATTTTGAGTCATGGTAGCCTGTGTTCAACAAGCCTTGACAATGGAAAAGTAGGTAGAAAAAATAAACAAAACATGAAATTCACCAGCTGAAATGGCTTGGCTGAAAGGCAATTCTGCATTCCTTACCCTGGCACTTGCCTTTTTAGGAATTCTCTAACATTGTCTTTCTTGCACTTGGAGATTCTACAAGAAGTACTTTTCCTGTCAACACATCCAGTTAAAACAGTTTTTTCTTTTCTCTTCCCTTCCAGTGACTTATTAATTAGCGCTGTCATAGTACCTGGAAGAGCCAAATGAAATAACAGTCTCTTTGCTAGGTACTGTGCTTAAATATAAAAATTATAGTTCCCGTTGTCAGTAACCTATAATCAAAACACTTAAAGCAATCAAAGGAAACAGGCTAATTATTTTAGTAGGTAAAACGTCTTGATATTCACAAGACTGCATAATACTGGTTGTTTAGTCCTTAACAAAGATATAGACATACACGCTCTAAATAGAATGTATGGATCATGTATATTAAACGATATGCAGTTTATTTTTAAATAAATAAATAAAACTTGGTTCAAGGAGAAGGAAAAAACGAGCTGCTTTTGTTTTTTGTTTTTTTTTAAGAAGAGTATTTAGAGTGGAATAGCAATAGCAATGCCTTTAAGCATACAATGCTGGAATATATATATATATATATATATATATATATTTACACACACACACACATGACCACATGTATGCTAAGATTTGCAGCGATACCCCCAGCCTTATAAGTTTAATGATTGCAGGAACGTGTGGTGGTGGAGGACATAACCTGGAGTCCAGTTTTGTGGGCTTCACATGGTGTACAGAAAGTTATTTAAAGAGCCATTCTGTGCCCAGGCTTCTGCATTTTGTCTGTCCTTGCTTCTCGTGGTGAATGTGCTGCTGCTGCTGCTGCTGCTTCCCTCTGTGGAGCAACTACCAAGACAGTCCCTAGTCTGGGCTGACCCAAAACATTTCCTTGCCTAAGGTAAAAGATGAGATCCCACCCATTCCTGTTCCTTATGCAGAAGGTGACTGGCCTGAGACTGTGGATTCTCACGTCAACACTGGCAGCAGGACAGTGTCCTCCACCATACCTGATGGCACCAGGCTAGCTTCAGTGGCCTGTGTCCTCCCCCCTTTGCTGCTTATCCTTGTCCTTTATCATCTCCCTCAGTCTGCCCAACAGTGTGGCCAGCACTTACCCACATTCATCCCTGCAGCTCCAGCCTCCATGTGTGGGAGAAGGCTGGGAGTTGACTCGCAGCTTTGTGAGACTGAGCCGCCCTGGGTTTCAGCTTTCAGGAGACACTGACAAGTTTATTTCCTGTGACGGGAACTGTTATAACATTTGTCTAGCTGCCTGGTATGACATATTTGAAATGAGAGACAGTCTTCTTTGCTGCTAGTGTGCATGCTGTTGATTTTGCCTGAGACGTTGAATAAATTTCTTGTTGGGGGGCACAGCCAATAAGACCCAGAGTAATTTTCCTTACCAAAGCAGGGACCGCGTACTTAGAAAGTGAGTGTTGGGAAAGACAACCAGAGTTCTCAATGATCTTGGTGTGAAGTGCTGAGAGGATAGCTACAATGCACTTCCTAAACCATGCAAAGAGAAGGAACTTTTTGTAGTAAGCTCAGTGAATACAAAGACTGACTTTAGCGCTTGCTTGGTGGTAGTAATTTCTGCTGGGTGAATGACATTTCTGACACCTAGGCTATGGGTGGCAAAAGCCACTTTTCTGTGGTATTGAGTAGAGCCCCAACTCCAAGAGCACCAAGCGCCCTGACAGGTGTTTATGCACAATTAAGGAAACATCTTCTATAATAGTGTATGATTTGTGATTTTAGGGTGGAGGTTTTTGGGTTTTTTTGCTTTTTATTGTATATATTTATAGTGTGTGTGTGTGTGTGTGTGTACTGCAATATGCAAGTATTTATGAATAAAAACAAAAACAATCCATTATTTACAAACAAATCTTTAAAGCGGGGATATTCTTACTGTGTTTTGTGAGTGAGAGTTTTTTAAATGACCTAGGAAGACTTGAGTGCTCTAAGTGCTTCCTTAGACCCTTAGACGAGTGCCATAAATTAAAGCAGCCCTCTGGGTGTTCTGAGCTATAACTCCCATCATAGAATCAGAATTATACAGCTGGAAAGGGACCCTGAAGGGACCTCCAATGGGCAGGGACAATTGGAAGTGCAGTCCGAAACATCTGGAGGGCACCCCCAGGTTGGGAATGGCTGAGTTAGAGGTATAGAAGAAGCACAAGACTTCATTTTTGATGTTTCTAGTTATAGAATCTGTTCAACCAAGGTCCAGAAAAGTCCCTGGTTGAACACATCCTACAGAAATGGGTTTGGTGTCTGTTGAGAGTCCAGGGCTGTAACTCTTTTAAGGAAAAACAAAACCTAACAGTCATCAGGAGTATGTTTTGCAGCAGTGTACTACAAATCTAGAAACACATCAGATTTAGTCTGAATGAGAGTATGAGTTGCATGGTATAACATCAATCTTTAACAAAGTCACCATGAAAATAAGCAAAGCAGTATAAGCAGTCTATTTATCCCTGCAGTCCGATGCAAAACATGCAGACTCAAGTAGGAAAAATGGTCTTGCTGGGCTTATAGAATGGCAAAAGCATCACTTTCAGTGAGTAAAATTAGGAGGCAAACTGTTCTTAAGGGATGAGGGAGTGCTGAGCTTACATGGTTCTCTTTGGATATTTTTTCTCTTATTTGCAGAGTGTGCTCTTACTTGTACATAACTCTTTGATGCTAAGAATTCACAGGTGGGTCCTGGATACAACCATTCATCAGAGAGCTTGTCCTTTTGTGCTGATTTCCCCAGGATCTCTGTGTGTTCCTAATCGGTGTCCAATAGTGTTGTGCTGTCAAAGAGGGATGTCGGTTTCAGAGCAATTAGCTCCTTTCTGCCCAGGAGGGTGCAAGACTGCTCTGGAATACTCTCCCACTGCACTTCAGAGTCACAACTGCTGATTAGTCTTTCCCAGAAAGCAGTATTCCAAATGTATGTAGTAGCTAAGTAGTCGTTCCCTACCTACAGGGGGAAAAAATACACAGTATATATATTTTGGTGTTATAGCTAGACAACAGTTTTTATGGTAAATCACAGGCATAGATTTAGTCGCTGAAGAGAATGCACCAGGGCAGCATTAAAAGCAGGCATGACATAATACTGTGAAGTTGAAATTGTCTAGGAAGGCAATTGCTTAAGAAGTATGTGGCTGCCTGGGGAGTGTATAGGGAATCCTGTTGTAAAGTTGCATCTGAAGGTTCCTCGTGAATGTGAGTTCTTTCCTTTCCGAAGATACCCATAATTCATTGGTGGCCATGTTGTATTCTTTCGAATGTACTTTTATCCGATGCCCTGTCCTGATGCCAGCTGTTTGATGGAAACTACTGAGAGCCTAGTACTACTTGGCTAGAGCAGAATGAGAGAACAGCTGCCTGCAGCCATGCTGTCCTTCTGGGCGCTGGCTGCCAGAATGCTTGCTTTCATGAGCATGGATGTCAACAGAGCAAAGACGAGACGTCAGTTTTGAGGACTTTTTCTCAGCATGGAGCTGAACCTGTCTTCCAGATAGGCTTAAAAAATTTGTGAAATAATATCCCTCTTAAAACCAGGAACTACTGGACACAAACACTACATAGCATGTAACACTAAATATTTTGACATGGTGCTGGCTGTGCTCTTGAGTCTAAATGGAACCATGCGTTGGTGATGCACCATTTAGTTATGGCAGCCGAGGCACAGCTCCGAGGCACTGATGCGCACGAAGTCAAAACAGTTGGAGGGTTTGAATTGGTCTACCCACATCTTGAGTTTCTCTGAGCTTCCTGCTGAAGAACTGTTGTGTAGTTCAGGGGCCTTCACACTGTGTTTCAGGGGAACCCTTAGGTTTTTAGGAAGCTTATCCAGAGTTCTTCAGTGCCCATGTACATAATGAAAGACAAGGTTACCTGAGAGACAGCTTGTCTCCTGTCATCGGTCATCTCTTACAGTGGGAGTTGGAAATCTGTGGCTCTCCAGGTGGTGTTGACTCTAACTCCATCATTCCCAACCAACATGACCGAATGGTCAGGAATGATGGGAGCTGTAGTCCAACAACATAAGAAGGGTCACATCTTCCCCATCCATCTTACACCAGAATTTCACCAACACACTATGACAGCGAGGCCAAACAAGCCTGGTCAGCAGTCCATGTAGACTGTGAGTGTGTGGCCTCTGCAACATGCAGAGTTTTTCTTTGACAGATAAACGCAAAATGTTTCAAAATATCTGCTGTAATTAATGCTATGGAATGCTTGGGCTCAGAATCCTGAGGTGAAACTTAGGGTCAAAGTTCATATGACTGGCAGTCAATTATTCTTCCTCCCCTCAGCTTTCTTTCTGAACAGGAAGCAATTGCAGAAAGTCAGGAATAGAAGATTGGCAGGGAGAGGAGCTGCTTAGCCCTTCCCGCTCCTGCCATTTATCCACTGATATCCTTTCCTACATGGAATAGGTGGAAACAAGGCCATGGCTGCCACTCAAGTGAATGGTATATTCAGTGTCCTTTCATAACCGGGGGAAAAAGCAGCTTAGGTAGTAGATACAGTGGTATCTCGGGTTACAGATGCTTCATGTTACAGATGCTTCATGTTACAGACTCCGCTAACCCAGAAATAGTACCTCAGATTAAGAACTTTGCTTCACGATGAGAACAGAAATTGCGCCGCGGCAGTGGCAGGAGGCCCCCATTAGCTAAAATGGTACCTCAGGTTAGGAACAGTTTCAGGTTAAGAACGGAACTCCAGAACGAATTAAGTTCTTAACTCAAGGTACCACTGTACTTTTCAGCAGCAATTGGCCAGAAGAGAAAAGTTTGAGCAGAACAATAATATTCCCTCAGCTCCCTGACTCCGGAGTGTGTTTTCAGCTTCCCTCTCCTGCTTTTTATTTTAAAACAACATAATAAAAGGAAAGAATTATGGAACTGTCCATCACACATTTGTTTAGCCCTAGGAAACTCAACTTGGCTCTTCATGGGCCTTCGTTGCATGGAGTTTGATTGGACATGTAGAAAGTAAGAGGAGTCCAGGGGTATCTGAAAAAAAAACAAAGATTTTTTTTGTTAAAGACATTGTGTTTCTCTTTCGACAAGTATTCATATGCCACTTGTAACAAAGCAAACAATCGTGTAGAAGTTTCAGCAAACTATGGTTGCAGAAGTAGAGTAAGGCATAAATGGATCTTGTCATTTTTTGCTGTGTCCAGAGAGGTGTGAAGCCTGTGAAATCAATGCAGAATCCACGTGTCTGTCATACATAACATTCCCTAGTCCTACAGCAACAAGCAAATGGAAAGCAATGCTTCTGGAGAAGGGTGAGTGTGCATGACTTGCACAGACAACCTCCCCAGTGCCCATTCAGCTCCTAGGGGCTCCTCTGCAGCAGTGCTGGTGGGGAGGAGCACAGTGCTGGTCATTTGTGGTTTCACCCATGTGACCTGGAGCTTTTGATGTTATTTGAGCAATGTGGGAAAAGTACAAACTGCAGCAGCTCTGAGTGGAAGAATGCTTGAAGGGAACCTTTCATTTCTTTTACCCCTCAGGGTGTATAGTTCAAGTCTGCCAACAACCTTATTTCAAACTTTACATTCAAAAATATGTGTGTACTTAGACTCATAGACTTCTAGAGTTGGAAGGGACCCTGGGGGTCATCTAGTCCAACCCCCTGCAATGCAAGGATATGCAGTTGGTCTGTATGAGGATTGAACCTGCAACCTTGGCATCATCAGCGCTGCTCTCTAACCAACTGAGCTAACCAGTAGGTTCAAATAGCGGTCTATATAAGTAGACAATAAGTTAATGTGATGTCCTCATTGGAACATCACCATAATGTTTTGATTTTTGTGCTAAGTCTGATGTGAGTAGGTCTTGGGAGCTTTTATCTCTTGGAAACACAAATTCTGCTAAAAGGTGTAAATATAATTGGGAGGCGCTGCTGTAGAATGTGAAAGAAATAAGCCAAAAGAGGATATTGGAAAGGGCTGGCTCTAGAAGGTGACGGAATATGTAGCAGCAGAGGGGAGACCACATAGATAATTTATAAATCTGTAGAGACGGCTGTCTGTAAGTTTAGACACAGTGTCTTTTATTTGGAGGCAAAGTCAATAGTCAAGACTTGTCTGTTAACCATGATTCTGCAGTTATTGATGGGGGTAGGTTTAAGTCCCACATTGCATGTCTTAACCTTTTTCTCTATGATGAAAAGTGAGAGAAGGAATGAAACAGGCACACTGACGCTGATTAGGCTTAATTTCTGAAACGTGCAGTTGTGTTTTCTAACAGCATCACAGCAAGGGAGGGGTAGTGCTTTCAGACTGGAAAACCTCTCGTGTAGATATGAATTAGCAATGTCTGCCATCAAAAAATGTCCGAGGGGTGAGTCATGGGCTCCCTTCCTTTTTTCTACCACGCAGTGAAAATTAACATTTTCTGGAGCTTGAAAATCCCACAATCTCTAGAGTCCTTTCTGGAGGGTTTTAATTAGATGTTGAGTGAATTTCTCAGTCTTTTATGTGAGCATTTTCAAAACACAGGGAAGAATTCGTTTTATGATCACTTTTGTTTAGTGATGTTCAGTGAAGCTGCATGGGCTAATGTGTGGTCTGTGTGTGTGCTTGCCAATGTCATGCTGCTCACAGTAATGGATATGTGCTTGCCGAAGCTCCACCCAGTTGGCTTTGACTTGCAGCGCACATTTTCAGAAGAGGTCTATGATCCATTAGCAGCAGGGAGCTCAGGGCTATTTGCTGGCCAAGGCTGGGACAACATGCTGCTGCAGCTGATTTGAAGAAAACTTGCACAGTACAACTCCTGGCAGTTCTGTGTTTTAGCTTGTCCTTTTTCATAACCAGCTCCACTGCTTTAAAAGAAAATGAGTGTCAGTGACAATGAAGTGGAAGAAGGCAGGCAGGCACAGGAAGCCGCCTTATACCAAGCTAGACCATTTGCTCATTGACCATTTGTTCACCTAGGTCAGTGTTGTGGGTAACCTTTGACCTTCCAGATGTTGCTGAACTACAGTTTGCACCAGCACCAGCGAGCATGGTGAACAGAAGTTCAGCAACATCTGGAAGGCCAAAGGTTACCCGCACCTAGTCTATAGCAGCTGGTAGTGACTCTGTAAGGTGTGAACATGGGGCTTTCAACTGGCAGAGAATGTCCTCTGCTACTGAGTTACAGTTCTTTCTCCACATGTGCGTTTTCATGCAAAGGCATGGAGGAGCATTTTTTCATTCTCTGTCTCCTGGAATTCTGATCCATGGAGAGCCATATTGCCAGTGATACCTCCGTAATCAGGCTTCTAGAATTCAGGTGCCACGACTTAAATTTACCACATTGTCTTCCAGGAGCCAACTTGAGACTGAATCAGTGTATGGGCTAAATTACAAACAGATGTCAAGGTAAGCTGCTATAAAATGCGCACATATGCCAGGGCTTTCTCGTTCTTGGAGTGCCACAATAGAGAGAGAATAAGGAGCAACATTTAAAATAGTCAAAGGCTAGTAGAAAAGCAAAGATTTATCTTTGAAATTATATATCTTGCTGATTCACTTTCTGTATTATAATAATTTAAATAGAAAAATGATATCCAGTGGTAAAGTTTACTGTGAAATTCATTAATCATCATTTCTGCAGAGCAGCAGGAACATCTTCCTCTTCAGCATTAGATGATAATTATTCAAGAGTATTGGAGGTGGGCAGAGGGAATTTGGTTGAAGAGGAAAAAAGCCTTGTTTATTTTATCTTCCCATCCCATGCAAGTCAATGGGATGTAGAAATTGAGCAGACTGGACAGCTTCTAGTCTATTTAAAGGAGGCTCTTGTAGAAACTGACTGAATATGCTGGAGAAGAATCAAACCCCATATTTTACAATGTTCTTTCCCCCCAAAAAAACATGCAACCATTTTTGAAATGCCAGTTGTGAGGGACTTTTGTGAGTACTCATAAGGATAGTCTGCTTACCTTGGTAGGCGGCATTGCGGCCGGGCATCAGGCCCCACAGGATCTGGCCGGGGGTGGAGATCAATGCCCTCCTTGTCACTGGCTGCGTTGCCAATGCCAGGTGAGGCGCAGCCCAGGGGCGGCCCTCACTGTCCAATCAGCACCGGTGGGGGACGTGGCCATGGAAAATTTAAACCACATCGCAGCCAGAGGAGACTGTCCTCTTGTGTCCCTTTGCCCGATCTTCTACCCACCCATCTCTTTTTATGATTTGCCTTGATATGACCTTGCTATGGACAAATGTTGGCTGCCATATTTTGGGACCAGGAAGGATTTTTTCCACTTGGCAAATTGGCTCCAGCCATTTGGTTTTCGCTGACCTCGTAGCAATTGTCACAACTTTGTGAGGTTAGACATTAGGTAAGCTTTGTTTGGCTGGGGGGCGGGGATGTTGTAGCCTCCACCTGCCCCTCCTCATTAAGGGTATCTTGTTAAAGGGATCCGAGAGTGTGGATTCTGTCCAATGCCTGGATGTGGGGTAGGGGTATGGCCCTCAGGGACCCCTCGGGCTGCTCCTGTTCAGTGTTGTCTGATTGTTAACCTAAAGCTGTTTTAGCAAAGAGATGCAATATGCAGAGTGGTGATTTATACTAGGAAACTACCAATGGGGAATGAAGAGTAGTTTGCTGGTGGTGGCAGGTGACACAGAGGGATTTCCTTGTGCTTCCACCACTCAAATCTCACCCCCTTCAATTAATTTGTTTCTACAAAGATGCCCCTATGTTGTGTTTCACGTGTATTTAAAATTGCCTGCTACTTTAAAGGGTCATTCCACTCATGATACTAAGATTCCCTGTTCTTCCCAAAAGGGACTTAAAGATTTGTCAGACAGCTAAATCCTCTCAGAGAACACACCATATTAACTTCATTAATTTCCTGCATAAAATGAAAAGGCTTTATGGGATATCTTACTGAGTTTCCTCGTTGCTTGTTTGATTTACAGCCTGGCAAAATGTCAGAGACAACAATCTGGCCTTGTATAACAAGGGCTGGGAACGTTCTGTTACCTAGTTTCTACCTTGGTTTTCTAAACCCATGAAATCTATTACAGTTTAGCACCTGAAACTGCCAAATGTTTTTGGCTAAGTTCCTCAAAGTGGCGAACACTAAAACTACAACAAACACAAAAATACAATAAACCAATCCAATAAATATCAAAAAGCAGAAATTATAAAATAGCAGAAAGCAGGTGCACCGCAAATCATGTTATACATTCATGTGTTGCATGTGTGCTGTCCCCACAAACTCAGATGCCATCCACAAACAGTTGCCCAAACAGTAGACTTTTCCCTAGAAACAGCTACAGATGTGGCAAAATCTCTACAGGTGCTCTCTAGGATAGGGCTAGTTGCTCAGCCTTCTGGCTCCTCAACAGGCTGATGTTTTCCAGGGGCAGTAAAGAAGTGCTTCAGAGCCTACAGTTGGCATTCGCCTTGCAGCCAGCCATGGTCTTCTTACTGCTACCTGCCTCCTCTCCTGTCATGTTGAGATTCCAAGGGCCTCTTGCTCATCACATTCCTCAGCTGTTTACAGTACCAACTGTACAGCTGGAGAGTGGGGAGGGCACCTGTAGATTGCACGGAAGGTGACTGAGGAGATGGGATGCCATACGTGAGCTGGTGCATCCTAAGCAAAATAACTCTACAGTAATTAAAAGAGAATGCACCACTGAAGTACTGTTTTCTCCAGCTCTTGATCAAACATCTGGCTCCGTATGACACCAAATGCTTTTTATGGGACCAGTGTTAGATTGCTTGGATTTGGTGAGAGACCTTGCATTCTTTTGTAAAAGTTAATACCAGTGATATAAAGCCACTGATAATTTGTTATGCCAATGGTGCTTGTCACCTGTGATGTTCGAGTGTCTTTTGATTTAATTTCTGGAAGGGGAGGTGCCAAAGCTGAGGACTATTTTCATTGGTAGGCTGTAATTCGCCAGGCATGCAGAGTGATGGAAATTCAAGAGCTGCCAGGATTGGAACCTGAGTTACGAGCTGAGCATATCTCAGAGGAGGGCTCAGAGGAAAACACTGGATGTTTGGGCCACATATATGTAGCCCAGTAGGGCCAGGGTCTGTGTCAAGGAAGCTACAACAGTGATTTTGGGAAATTTAAGCAGGAATTCAGACAGGTAGACAAGGGGATCAGAGGGCCAGGAGCTTGGCAAGCAGGGAGGCTGGAGAGAGGGATATTCTTTTGTAAATACTTAGGCATGTGCTCCTTCTGAAATGCTATGAACAAACTTTCCTTGATGAGAATATCATCCTCTATTGACAGGGATGGCACAGTTCTGTTTTGAAACTAGGACTGCTTAGGGTAACTTTACACATGATGATGCTCTGAAAATAAAACTGGAGTAAAACCAGGAACAGATTGTACTGTAACTGGAAAGGATGGAAAAAGTACTAAAAGATAGACAACCAGGGGGAAATGAAAATATATTCTCATGGCACTAAAAATGCTGCAATGTAGGTGCCAGGTGCGTCTCTCTAGGGAGGAGGAGGAGGAGGAGAAGAAGAAGAAGAAGAAGAAGAAGAAGAAGAGTTTTGACTTGATATCCCACCTTTCACTCCCCTTTCCCTTCCTCCCCCACAACAAACACTCTGTGAGGTGAGTGAGGCTGAGAGACTTCAGAGAAGTGTGACTAGCCCAAGGTCACCCAGCAGCTGCATGTGGAGGAGCGGGGACTCGAACCTGGTTCACCAGATTACAAGTCCACCGCTCTTAACCACTACACCATGCTGGCTCCGTACACCATGCTGGGAGGGTATTCCACAACTGGGGACCCACTACTAAAAAGGCCCTCCCTTTTATAGACACCTGCTATACTTCATTTGTATTTTGTTTTGTTTTGTAAGAGAACAATATGTTTGTTACAACTCCAGTATAAAGGGCTGCACATGGAATAGAAACACAATGGGAAAAGATGTGAAATCTGGATGTATCCATCTGCTGTATTAGAGAATTACCATGTTAAAATCATGTGTCTTAATCTCATGCCCGCTTTCCTTCCTTCCTCCTCCTCCTCCTTCTTTGAACAGTTGCACAAGAGAGGACCATTATTGCCTTGCACCTTCGGAGGCTGTCTCTGACATCATTCACAGACATCTTTACCCTGGTGAGTTTCCATGACTTTATAATAGTCAAGGCAGCTAAAGTATTTTTAAAAGCAGGATTTTGTTTACTTCATATTTGTTCTGCAGTAATAACCCACTTAAACTTTTATTGAATAGCTTGGAAAGACCAAAGTTGGAAATTCAGATTGCTGTCTTGAATCTCCTAGTGGTGGTCTGTTCTAGCAGCTTTCAAATGGAAGCCATTTATGTATCTATGTGTTTGATCATTCTTAGAACAAAGCTAATGACACCTTTAATCTGAGATGGTGCTGACGTTCTTCACATGTGAATACAAATCATTTTGCTTAAAATAAGGGGAAAACTTAGGGGGTGGACATTAAACATGTATGATTAGACATCTCCCTTTATAAGTGTTAAAACAAAACTGGGCAAAGCAAAAGGAAGTGGAGCAAAACGGTAGGGAAATAGTCCTGCAATGACTTCAGTATAGTAGACATTTAATAGATTTTTCTTTCCATCTATCATTTCTGTTCTATGAAATCTTCAAAACGTTAATGCTTTGATTTCCCCCCTTTTCAGAGGCTCTTGAGAGATTCCATGGGTTTTGGTCCCTGATTTATCCTCTTAGCCTCCTTTGAAAATACTAAGGAAATGTTTTTTCCTCTTTTTCTAGCCTTTATGAAACGATTCATTGACCTCTGTCAGTCTTCTGATCTCTTCCAGCCAATAAATCAGTGGAACATACAGAGCCATCGTAAAGCATTAAATCTTTCAAAATGTAGTTTAATGGTGGTGTTTTCCTCCAGTGTACACAGCAGACATCTGTGCTCCCTGTGTTTATATTGCCATCTATCTTTTGGTCAATTTAAAAAACTTCAATGAGTTACAGTGCTCTTGGATCTCAACTCCTCGTTGTGCATTCATCTTCCTAACACCCATGTAATGTAAGGATGGGCCATTTTCAGCTTACACCTGGGAATAGAGCCATAGAATGAGGGAATTCAGCCACTAGTCCTAGAGGTGTAGGAAACTGGAAATGAATTTCTGGAGTTCCAGTTGAGTACCTCTTAGTCATGGGACTGCATTGCTGTATTTGCCTAGAATCTGGAGAATGTATTTGAGTGTGCGCACAGATGTGTGTGCAGGCCCATAAACACATGAAATACCATGTAAGAAATGCCTATGTTTCCATCTAACAAGAACGCCATATTTATATTTTGTATATTAATTAATATTTTTCCATGGGACTACAGCATTTAAAAAGAAAATAAATTAAAACCTTAACCTTTCAGTTGTTACCTTTATTTTAAACAAATAAAAAACCCTAAACCCATAGAATTGTAGAGTTGAAAGGGGCCCTGAAGGTCATATAATCCAACCCCTTGCAATGCACAAATATCATTTAAAGCATCTATGAGAGATGGCCATCCATCCTCTGCTTAAAAACCTCCAATGAAGGAGACTCCACAACCTCTGGACAGAGTCTGTTCCACTGTTGAACAGCTCTTACAGTCAGAAAGCTCTTCCTGATGTTTAATGCGAATCTCCTTTCTTGTAACTTGAATTCTGCATTCATTTACCTGGGAGTAAATCCCAATGGATGCAGGGGATCTTAATTTTGTGTATACGTGCATGGGATTTCACAGTTTATAGACTGTCCCCCATTGCAAACTGGGGTTTACCAAAAACCTTCATTCTTCTCCCCATTTAGTTTAGTTTAAACATTAAATTTGAGGAAGAGTTCTTTGTCATACTCTAATGCTAGCTTGCTACTTTGCAACTTTCAATTGTTCCTTATAAAGGTGTTGCTATACTGCTGCTGGGTTGTTGCTGTTTTGAGCTGTATTTTTAATCGGTACACCTGACATTTAAGCCTGAAAACATACAGAGACCTGGGAGGCAGTGGGGTATCAGAATGTGCTGCACTTGCTGTTTCAATATGTCTTGTCCTGCCATGTTTTCTCTTCACTTTCACAAGCTCAGCTGGCTTCCCAGTGTCCCTGTGCCTAGATGGAATTCATATATGCTTATATATTGTATATATTACAGTAGACACTGTGTGTGTATGTGGGAAAATGTGTGTGTGTGCGCGTGCGTGCGTATGTAATATGTATTGCTTGTGAACAGTAGTGCCATAACAAAAGTTATTTCTAAAGGTAGTTTGACACTAGGATAACCTTTTGTAAATGTGTTACTATTTGTCTAACACAGCAATTGTCATTTTGTGTGGTATATGGGTGCCCATGGTCATGGAAGTAGTTTTGCCATATAATACGTTTCTTTTTCAGCTGTTGATGGCAGCTCACATATCTAAACATTTAATTTTGCCTTACTTACTGATTTATGCATACATAGTTCAAGAAAGTAAAGCAACCTGCATACCAACATAAGAAGAGTCCTTTTGGAGCACACCAAAGGCCCACTTGGCCTAGCACCCTGTTCTCACAGTGGCTAGGTAGATGACTATGCAAACCCTACAAGAAGGACTTGAGTGCAACAGAGTGTTTTGCTTATGCTTCCAAGCAACTGATATTCAGAGGAATGCCACCTCTGATATTGGAGGTGGTAAACAACCATCAAAACTAGTAGCCATTGAAAGCCTTGTCATCCATGAATCCAGCTAGCCTCCTAGAAGTCCTTCCTTTTGTCTGTCCTAATTTTCTAACTTTCAAGTCCCCCATCGATTTCTCACCCAAGCAGGCTACAGAGCCTGGTTGCTTTCAAGAATTCAAAAACTCACTTGAACCTGAAGAGTGCTAGGGCATGTATGGCTCGTTTTCCGTGTTTCATTTGAAGTCAGACCGTTGTGATTTCTTTGAGTTTGCATTGAGCAGAAGTTAATTGCCTTGATTCAGAAGAAGTTTTAAAAGGTGCCTGCCTTTTGAGGCAGATAAAACAAAGGCGAGAGCCTTTGCCAGAGCTCGCTGGCTCTGCTTTTCCAGCACACGACAACATCTTGTTGCAGGTGCTTCTCCCCCCCCCCACTCCATTAATCTCACAGAGTCTAGTCCTGTTTTTGCTGAGATATTGATCCTTAGAAAAAGCTGTGATCATAAGCCTTTACCCAGTATAACTTAGGAAGGAAAGGTAACTGACTGACAACAGTCTGTTGTGCATGTAAGTGGTCTTTATTTATATACCACTGTATCATAAAAAAATATACCACAGCAGTTTATTACTATATAAAACCAAACCATAGTATAAAATCATAAAAAGTTAAAAAATGAAAAGCAAAATAATTAAAAGCAAGCATCAGCAGACCATTGTGGGCGTTGTACTCTTAATTGTCTGTATATGCCTGGCAAAATAGAAAAATTGTCAGCAGACATTTAATAGTTGGCATGGAAGGTGCCCACTGAATCTCTTTCGGCAGAGTGTTCCACAGGACTGAGCTGGTGACACTAAAGGCTCAGTTTCTAGTCATCATCAAATGAGAACAACCAGAGAGCCTCCTGCTTGTGGGATTTAATCTGGTCCATGAATCCGGTCCATGAACACCTGGGCCCTCTTTGACAGTGTACCTTGATTCTTACTGTATCTGCATATCTGGGAGAGGTTCACATACATTCCTTCATCCAACTAGATTTTATTAATACAGACTGGGGTGGTATATTCTTCTAGGATCAGATGAGAGGTTGCATGGGGAAGCTGTGACCGTCCAGGTACTGGACTACAGTTGCCACCAGCCTCAGCCAGCATGGTCAATAGTCAAGAGATGATTGGAGTCCAACAACATCTGGTGGGCCATAGGTTGTCCATAGAATAATATCATATAGGACCATCTTTCCATTAAGCGACTGGGCGTTTCTTAGCAGGACCCCTAGGGCTGAGAGAACCGCAACCAAGTATTCAGAGTTATTGCTTCCCCACCCCAATCACCACTTGCTTGTTACTACTAATATGGTGGCTCCTCCTTCCTAGCTCCATAATCCTTTCACATTCCCTCCCAAGCACATTCATGGTCTTCAAGATAAATAAGTTCCCAAGATCAAACACAATGGAGAATTTAGTATAGAAGGCAAATATCACAGCCCCTGACCTTCTTACTGTTCTGCTTTGGTGGTGATCTCACCAGCAGCAGCCCATTGAAAAGACTTGATCCTGGAAGACTTGCTACGCCGTTTCTAACTTTCCCCAAAGCTCTGATGTGCCATTTGTTTGTACCATTGCCAGAGGTAATCTGGACCTCCCAGCAGCAATTATGGGAAGCAAAGGGAGATGTCAGGAAAAAATAGTCCTCTACATAGCCTCCAGGTGTCTTGATAGCTACACTGGTCTTTCAGACTGCTTCTTGGTCTAAAATCTTCTCCCCTGCTGTCAAGTCCACCATACTAACTTTAGTATACTATCTGGGAAAAGCTGTGTCATGCCGCAGGCTAAAAGCCTTTTAGCTTGTGCCAATGACTTGGGCCTCTGTCTGGTGTTTTGGTTTGTTTCCAGCAAAGTCTTTGTGCTTGTGGAATGACTTCCACACATGCAGTGGAACTTTCCCTCCAACTTTCCCTCCCCTGCCCACCTCAGATCTGCCCTGGAGGATCAGGGAGGACCCCCCCCCCCAGCAGATGTGAGAGTGTGTAGGGTGGAGGAGAGTTTTGTTGTATGAGTAGAAGTTGCTCCATTAGTGCAAAATCTTCATTGGATACAACCCTTTGTTGTGATCTGGAGAGAGGAGGGATATGAAAACAACCCCAGTCAGTCAGGTGGACTGAATACCTCCTGCAGACTCTGCTTCCTCCCCCCCCCCCCCCCGGCATATCCTATCTCTGGTGTTATCCTGTTGTTGTTACTTAGAACTAAAAATAAGTCTAATGATCAATATATTCCTATGCTCTTTGTTTGAAACATACATGCAAAACTGAAAGGAAGGATGCTGACAACTAGAATTGTAGGCTGTGCATCCTTCATGTGTGTATTGCACTGCCTACAACACACACATTGATATGCAGACCGAGGGAATCATTAATGTCTCTGGCCAAGTGTTATGAGCCGAGTTCCCCACCCCAGTCAACTTGTGAGTATGCCTTGAGAATTCACCCATTGTTTGTGTATCTTTGATAAAAGCAGATTGATTTTAGAAACCAAAAAGGAATTGTATATTAAGATGCAATGGTCTTGTGGAGTTATCAAAATTGTTAAGGCGCTTGAATACATGAAAAGCAGAAATTTGGTATGCACATCATCTGAGACAGCCTGATTACTAGAAAAGTCTGAAAAATAGGACGTTTTTATGCTTCTCACTCAAAATATTCCAGCAATGGGCAAGTCGAACCACATGGAGTAGAGAAGCATGCAATTTCCCCTTCATTCACTTCAACAATCCTCAGATTGTGGGAGGGGGTATTTCAAGTCGCAGGCAGGAGTGACTCTGTCTGTAGAATAAAAGCCGGTATATTCTAGCACTGTATATGGCACTGTTCTCATTTCTATATGTCGGGATTCTATTTCCCTAGAAACCAAGTGAAAAAGGAAGAATGAAGTCTTCATTAAGGCAACATTCATCCAAGGAAAAATATTAAGCTAATGCTTTGAAAAGGGGGGAGGGAGTCTTTCCCTCCTCTCTCCCCATCCAAACTCAGTTTCTTCTTTGTGGTCCTACCCTATTACTTAAATCCCCTTCCTCCTCCTCTTCTGAGTGAAGGAGTTTTTATATTCAAGAATCTTTCCTTTGTCAGAACCAATATTCTGTTGCTTTGTAACGCTAACCTTCTTGGCTAACTCTCCAGGCAATATTTTTCTTTCTGTCATTTACTGAAGCTGCATGCTTGATTGTTCTGTATATCTTCCTTATCTGTACACATTTCCCCAAAGCTGATTTCTCCTAGTTTTGCGTTTTATGGCCAGATCTTATTCATGACTGGTGCTTACCTCCCTGCCCCCCCTTCACATTTAAGAAGAAAAGTTAAGGTCTAGATAAAGAGGCGTGTGTTTTAAGGATTAAGTGAAGAAAATGCTAGGGCCAATCTCCCCCCCTCCCCTGTTTCCCCCCCTTCTAAAACTGATAAATGCTGGTTCAGATAAATGCCTGCACAATACATTGGTGAAGCGATAATGTTTTTTCCTTCTTCTTTAAAAAAAATGAATACACCAAATGCTTTGGGGAAAATCTGTTCAAAGGAAACATAAATCTTTAATTGCTGTTCAATTACTAACAGATCCTTCTCCTGAGATGCTCTATAAGAGGAGCCTATTACACTCATTACGTGTGTGTGTGTGTGTGTGTACACAGAAGCAATAGCTTCGTGCATAACACATCCTTTGCAGGAAGAAGAGCCAAACTGAATCGCTGGCAGAGCTGCCCATACTGGGCAAGGTATACCATTGGGTTGACTCTGTATCAGACAGCCTCATACATTCATGTCATAATCAGGAAAATGTATCTTTGTGAAAACCTAAAGGACTAGTTCCCTAATGTACGTTTGAAGAACATAAAGCTGAAAAGGAGACATTAGGGTTTCTGTCTCTTAATATCGCCCGTGGCACCCAGTTAGTGAATTGACTCAAGCTCTGCTGCTTTCTTCTACTAGTTGAGGATCTGGCCCAGTACTTTGGAGAGTATCAGCTTCAAAGGAAGACACAGAAATTGACGGCTGCATTTTTCATTTCTCCATCGAGTCCAGCAGCTGAGAAAGAAACATCCCACTTCTGTAGTCACATTGGCCTTATGTGTTGTTCACGCCAGCAGACCTTAATGAAGCTCTTGCAGTGGATTGGAATTCAGTCTCCTTCTAGGTTGTCGGGTGTATTGATCATCCAAGTGAGGGGGAAGTACTGTGGGAGAGAACACGGTTGGGGGAAATGCAGAAAATGTGCAAATTTAGGCAATGTATAGTAAAAATCACTATTCATTTCCTTTAAAAGTACAGAGGAAGAGGGGAGATTTCTAAGCTACAACTTTTGAATACTTCTGTGAAGAGTAGGAGATGGGTGGAGGAGGAGAGCAGTATGCAATATGACTAGCAAAATAATCTCCATGAACAAATTCCATTTAAATGTAAATTACCTAAAGTGATGGTTTTGGAAGCATAGTCTAGAAAAGCAGAATCATTTCCCCCCTGTCCCCACCCCACCCCCATTCAAATATGTGATTCAGGCATCTGCACGTAGCTAAAAATGACTCCCAAACTCTCCACCACCTACTATGAAGTTCTTAGCAGTGGGCTCCTCCAGGCTGTTCCCCTGAAGCAATGCCTGCAGGTGCTGACAGCTGAGATGTGAGCTTCCGTTGCCACAGCCCTGTTGGTGCCAATTAGAATCCTGATGACTGGCACATACCATCTTGGCAGTGCGCTCTGCTTTCTGTTTGGGCGACCAGCTGTATGGAGCCCCTCTCATCCCCTGCAACCTTCCCCGGTTCTCTAAACCTCGCCAAAAACAGGGTAGGGAGATAAGGAAATAGTCATATTTCCTGAAATTCCTTTTATGTGTGAAGCACAGAATTAACTTCTCTCAGGCTGTCTAATGAAAAATATTAAGAGTGAAACCTGGTCTTAGAGTGCATTCAGTTGCAGAGAATAGTGCATTAGTTTTCTTGACTATAATGCTAGCTCTTCTGTTCCTGAAGTGCCTGTTGCATTACTGAACTGTGGCTTTTTGAAAGATACACCAGCATGTCATGCTAAATTTCACTCACACCAGTCGGCTTGATGTGACGCAACAGTTGAACACCATTGGACAGCATCACTACTCTCCGCACATGTGTGCTTCAGTTTCCCCATAATTCACCCATGAAAAGGGCAGGAAAGAACTGTGTGCTGGTGTACCACCCCAAATTTCATCACTTTACACCCCACAATTTTCTAGATTAATGTGGTTGCGGGTGGATGTTTTTCTGGAAGCAATTAATACAGAAATGAATGTTAAACTTCAACTATATTCTGGTAGATTTATGGAAGTGGCTTTGATGTCACATGAAGGCCCAGATATAATGCAGAAATTAACAGTTAGAGAAATGGAATAAGTTACTGTGTGAATGCAACCTCCGATGCCACCAGTGATGCTTTCTAAAAACGTGGCTGGTTCCTTATTCTAGTTGGGTGAATACTCGCAGAGTTTGACAGTCTGGTTGCATAGGGATCTGGTCCAAGTTATTAGTTTTCCCAAACCCACTATCTGAAGTTGTGAAATACATATTCCCTTGGCTATTTTCTTAGCGGTCACAGCTGGCTTGCCTTGCTGGCATATGGAACTTAGTGGAGTTATTGTGTCTAAAGATGCATACAGCATGCATTTATGTACATGACCCCAATATGCTGGTGATTGTGCCTCATTCCTTTCTCCAAGTCCCATTTAGTTCAGCATTTGGTTCTTCCAGTGGCCAACCAGGTGCCTGTAGGAAGCCCATAAGCAGCACCTGAGTGCATCAGCTTCTCTACCCACTTGTGATTCTCAGCAACTGCTATGCAGAGATATCTTGCCTCTGACAGTGTAGGTAGATCATAGCCATGAGTAGAGGATAGCCATAATTTATTAATGATACGCACAGTTTGGTACATAATAGCAAGATATTGCAAGGAATTATTTGTCATCTTTGTGGTGAGTTTCCTTTGTGTATATATGCTGATTACTCTCTGTACATTTTTCACCTTGTCTAAGTTTCTCCAAAACTTTCCTGGAGAAAAAAAGCTGATGGTTTATTGCTCTTCAGAGACTTGAAAATAAGACCTTGCATAATCAGGGCTGCCTCTAACATTAGGTAGGGTGAGGTGGCTGTAAGGGAGTGGTGGTGAGGTGTTGGGAGAATCAAGTTGTTTGTGCCACCTGCACTCCTTAAGCTAACCTGTTTCCTTCAGGGGCAGAGCAGCACACTGCTGAAGAGACAGTGTTGAAGAAAAATCAGACTGACCACCAGTCTGATTATCATTGGCGCATGGATGGGGCATGGCACAGCGTCTTGTCTTTTGCCTTGGGCAGCAAAGTGCCTTGGGCTGACTCTGAGAGCTGAAACAGTTAAATTAGTTGACATATAAGGTTTTTGAATTGGAGGTGGTGGCTCATTGTAAGGAAAATGGCAGTAACCATGTTACAACTGAAAAAGGGCAACTATTAAACTTGCCCACTGTAGGTTGTGTGAAGGTACGTAAGCTGGTCCACCATGAAGGACCTCCTTAGTCTTGCAATAAGAAGAATGTTTGTGTTGCAGCTTGCTGACTTGGGGCAGATTGAAGGCATGTTGGAGAATATTAAGCATGCTTTGTTTAACAAGGCATCCTTTTTTAAACTGTCAGACCCAAAAAGACAGGAAAAGAGAAACCTTCAGGAAATTACCGTATTTTTCGCTCCATAAGACGCACCTAGTTTTTAGAGGGGAATGCAAGGGGAAAAAATTCTTTAAACGGAGCGCTGAGCAGAGCCTGTATGCATCCCAGGCTCTGCTCAGCGCTTCCTTTTATGAGCCGCGTGAAGCGTGTGTGCGGCGCTTGCAGGCTTTTCCCCGAGGAGGCAGAAGGGCAGCCTGTCACTGATGGGCTGCCCTTCTCCCTCCTCGGGGAAAAGCCTCCAAGAGCTGCACACACACTCTGCGCAGCTCTTTAAAGGGAGCGTGGCTCTTGGGGGCTTTTCCGGGAGGTGGGGGAAGGGACTGAGGGGCTGCCCTCTGTTCCTTCCCCACCTCCCGCAAAAGCCACGTACCATCCTTTTCAGGAAAACTTTTAGGAGATTTTGACTGTCAGAGATACTTCTATAATGGGCTTTATACAGATAACTTGATGGTCCGAGGAAACCCTTAACAATTTTCATTTGCAGAGACTAAATGTGCCTGCTCAGTGTTATAATGCCATTGTTGCTGCCATTTATTGTTATGTTTCTGAGTATGTTCTTGATACATAGAAAGATAAAGGATTATGGCTGGAAAGTTGTGAAAATCCTTGGCATTGCTTGATGGAATGTCATACTCAGAATTATGCTCTTATTGTGCAAGTAACTTGTTTTTTCTCATAGCTTTGACGCTCGCATTCCTTCTTTGTCTCTACATACTCTGGAAGCAGAACTTCTCAATGTCATGAGCTAAGAGCCTTACCATAGGCTGTGTGTTTTGGAAGTACACATTATCGTGTCTCCAGAGATAAAACAAATATCTGGGGTCTAAGTCCTGTAATAGCCTCAAATTGCCCCAGGCATGAAAAGCCCTGGTCCTTGATCAAGTTCTCTGATGGCATTCTCCCACTCAGTGGGTCTTGGTTATGTCAGTCAGGGAAGTTATAGTTCCATCTGATATATTCTAGTAATATTCCTGCTCATGGTATCCCATTGGTGATAACAGTGGATAGTGGTATATTGATGTCCTTCATTATAGGAGAAATGCCAGAGGTAGTAGAATGGCAGAGATGCTTGTGCTTTCTTTTCTAAAGTTTACTTTCAGATTGGGAGAAAGCATAGGTAGCTGCAGTGGGAGATAGCCCCAGAAGCTAAGGAGTGTGTGGAAACTGATTTAAACTTAGAAGGATTGACTGCAGCCTTGGTAGCTTCTCTACACTGGTAGTCAAGTGGGAGGAAATTATTCTTTGTTGATTTTTAATCATCTTCACTGCTGATGTGCATGGTGTAGCAGAACAGCAAAACCTGTCAGGTTTTCACGGGGCCATCTTCCCTGGAAAAAGAAAATCAAGAGTTTATTATGAGCAGTGGTTGCAATTTGTTCAGGACTTTCCCCACAGGGTCCCATGGGCTCTACCTGGCCCTCCAGTCCTGCCCTGTTTGTGCATCTGAATGAGATCTTGCATGCGGTGTCCTTGTATAGTTATGAAACCCCATAGTGTGTAGGGTATAGTATGCTATTAAATCAGTATATCACCACAGCTGGAGGAGAATAGGATTATTAAAACTGGATCTGGACAAAATCAAGATAATGATGGTTGCCAGGTTTTGTGGACATTGTGGGGTTTAGACTTCACTGACCACAAAAGAAAGCACCGAGTCTAGGTTTATCATGTTCCCACAGGTGCCAAGCATCTTACCCACCAAGGGTGGACATTATGCTGGTTTCCAGCTTGCACTGAATTAACACCATTTTTCTTGTATGAAAGCTCTGTGTTTGTTGCTGATTATAGAACCCTGAATTCCTTAAAGGTCACTTATTTCTTCACATCACACTGTGATCATCAAGGCTGACATAATGCCATCTTAACAATGCCATCTATGCAATTATAAATTCCCAAGGTGTGCACAAAGTCATCATGTGGCTACTCCTTTGTTATGGTGCACCTTTCTCCGAAACATCTCCAGGAAATGGTTTTTAAGCTTATATTTCAAATGGCATTTTGGTTTGAGTAAAACAGCACTGGGCAATTCTTTCAATTGACATAATCTTTCACTTAGTATTTTAATCTTTCTGCAATTTTTAGTGCTGGTATTACGTGCTTTGTGCATTTTAGCTGCGGAAATAAATTAATGCATCAGTATCGCCAGCCCTCTGATAATTTTATATAGCTGGTGACAATAAACGTAAATTAGATACATTGAAGTTTAATAAATTGAATAATACATTTATGATTAAGATTTAGTATGTTGAATAATTTATCCTTCAGTGACACTGGCAGCTTCTAGCTTTGGAAAGGAGTTTGAACTTCTGTCCAATCGAAACAGAGCTTTATGACTTCTTATGGCACATCAGTCATTGCAAATGATTATGCAAAAGGCTGCAAATAAATATTTTCAGAGTATATTTTCTTCATGCGGCAGTGATTTTAGCAAAATGATAAATCGCCTTAAACTGGAAAGTGAACTGTGTCTCAGTGTCAAGATGGATTATAATCTTAAAGGTGACCTGAAGATAAAGTGTGTTGGTCTTATGCCTTTCTTCTCACATCTTGTGTTGCATAAACATAGTCTACGAATTTATTTCCCTTTTACATTAGAAATTTCAATCATTCCACATCTCCAAAGCTCTAGTTCAAGGAAAAGGAAAATCTGCACATGTTTCAGGACTGAGTCACATATTCCTGAAAAGTGGATTTCAATCATATTTCTTTGGTCATCCCACAAGTCCCTCAGCTGTTACTGGAGAAGGGCACTTAGGGTACCCCCCCCCCGTACATGGGGGTTACCTTCCAAGTCCTTGCGTGCATAAGTGAAAATTGCATAAGTGGGTAGCACCCTCAAAAAAGCCTTTCCAGCTATCTCTCCTGTTCTGTCTCCAGTCCAGACCAAAATATCTAGAGCTGAAGTTCTGGGGATGGCTGGAGGCTGGAGCACATGCGGGAAAGTGGCTGCTGCTGCGCTACTTTGTGCACTAGCTGTTAGGCAGGGGAGACTAAGCAGCCTAAACAAAGCCCCTCTGTGCCTCTGGTTTCTCTGGGGCTTCCTCCGCCCTCACGGATGTCCTCTTTGAGTAGCAGGGAAGGTCTCCAGCATGCACTCTCTGTCTATGTTTATTTCCTGGCCCATGTTTATATATGGCACCTGTGAGTTGATGGCACATAAGTGGGGGCTGCCTATACTGGTTTTTTCAAAGCAGAGTTGTTGATGAGAGAGTGTAATTACTTTTTAGTGTACACACTCAATTATTTCATCCCACTGCTGCTTCTGGTCAAATTGGTTTGTAGGGTTTGTTTAAGACTACAAACACTTGCAAACACCCCTTTACTGGGATGATAATGGAATGAGTGCCCTGTTAGTAATGTTGCAATGCAAGTGCATTGAACACTTGACAAGACGAGAGGAATTGCTGTGACTGGAGGTTAGTGGTGTGTAATTATAAATTAGACTGGATTGATGTTTCTACTCTGAAACTATAAACTGAAGGAGTGAGGAGTCTTCAGAATAATATTAATGATGATGATAATAAAAAATTTAAACCTCTAAAAGTCAGTTCACAAAATGGCGTGGCTGTGGGGATTTCGGTTTCCAGTCACTAAGGGCAATGGGAATGGTTGGGGTTCACCTATGAAGTGATAGTTCACCTATGAAGGAAAGTTACAAAGTCTGGGGTCTCTTAGTTTAGAAAAAAAGGCAAGTAAGCAGTGATTGTGACAGAGGTGGATATGCATGGTGCAAAGAAAGTGAACAGGGAGCAGTTTTTCTCCCTTTCTTGTGATCCTGATCAAAACTGACAAAAGGAAAAACTTCTTCCCGTGGTGCATAGCTAAACTGTAACAACAGGATGATGTAATGGTTAGCATCCTGGATAGCTTAAAAGCAGGATTGGACAAATCCTGGAGGATGAGGCTATCAACAAATATTGGTCATGGTGGTTGTATACTGGCCACTCTGGGAACAGAATGATGAACTAGATGGACCCTTGGTCTGATTCAGCAGGGATGTTCTTATCAAATCATTATCCAGTGTTAATGGACTAAAATCCATTACTGGCAGTGATAATAGCAACAGGTGTGCTATCTGATGGAAGAACTACACTTTTTTTGTTAGTAACAAAATACAGTAGTAATATGAATGCTAGGAAAGTTGCATGGCCTACAACTGAAACACTGCCAGATCCCAAAGAAAAAAGGGATAACAAATGCACATTTTATGGCATGCTTAGGGTCTTGAGGCCACTTTTGCTGTGGAAGGGGGGACTTTCTCATCTTTTCCAAATTGCACCTGTTGGGCTACAAATACCAATGCTTGAGATAATGGTTTCTCTCTCAGGTTGAAAATATCATACCTCACAAGCTTCTTGCTTTAGGTTGTATAAACATTGTGAATACTTGTACATTTGCAGCAGGGTCTTATCTGCACTTTTCATGTGTTCTAAGACTCTTAAGGCAGGTTTGGGGGCACATAAATGACAGCTACATCCCAAAAGAGCCCCCAGAAAGAGAATGAGGGCCTGAAATTGTCTTCCTGCTCTTGCCCGATAGTGAGCCAGTTTTCAATGTGTGTCTCTTCACCGCCACACCCAAACCAACCCTCTCTCCCTATCCCTGTTTCTGCTCAAAAAGGAAGTTGCTTGCATCTTGCATAAGCTGAAATGCATTCACTGGTCTTCCTGTGTATTTTTCCAAAATGAAATTTCCTAATGGATTTCAGCTTTTGGCCATCTCTGGTCACAAGCCTCTCGCCCACTGGGGCAAATGAAGGCCCTCAGTTTCATTGCTGCCTGCCCTTCATCTAAGCCTCCTATGCCAAGCTCTTGTGTTGTACTACCCTGCTATCTCCACCTTTCCCTCTGTTGCTCCTGATACAGTCTACTAAATACGGCCCAGGTGAGTGACAAATTGTCTTATGTGGCTATATTTACCTAAAAATGTGCAGAAGAGAAGAAGTTCCGTTCTCACTGCCCTGGTTAGCCATTCCAGTTTCCCTGCATTATGCATATACGGGTCAGTTTCCTTTCGTGTATTGCTTACAAAGGGTTTTGTCACATTCTCATTATTTTTCGAAAAGTTCCTGTTAAAATGAATGGTAACTGGATCAGATCCAAAATCAGTGCCTGCAGGTGTATTGTTATCACATGAATGGACCCACAGTGTAGGTATTTGAGGCCCTCTAGTGTCTTGACAGTGTTAGATCCATCATTTGCTAGGAAAGATGATTATTCAGCTTCGGAAATGGATTGCCTGCCCTGTCCAGCAGTCTAGAGCAGGTGACAATATTACAGAGATGCTGCTGCTCCCATTGCTTAATCAGTGGCAAGCCATTATCATGATGATGAAATTATTTCATGGACTGGGGTTAGTTGCCCTTGCTTCTGATCATATGTGTGTTTGCATGAGTATGTCCTTAAAATCCAAAGTAAATCATCAGAGGATACACTGCAAAGTATGTGTCTCTTCTTTCATAGTTCAGTAATGAAGGATAAGAGTTCGTTCGATGTGGGAAATGGCTTCAGCTCCGTCTGGAAGTATTAATATATACAAATGATCTTTAATTTCTGCGGCAGAACGCCTGATGGGGAAAACTGTAATACCTTTGGCAAGTGTGAAGTGCACACTTTTATGGAAAGTGAACATTAAAAAGCAATATTGTAAACACTGTATATAACTTTGCTTATATGTCAAGGCAGAACGAGCTGGAAGAGAAAACTGGCATTTAATAGATGCCTGAAAATTGGAGGAATTAAAAATGCATACATTTGGTAATGCCCATCTGCTACTTTATTTTGCTAAACTTATTCATATGATTTAGTATGCAACTTGGAGGGCAAGATATATATTTTTTGGAATGATGTATATTTTCCCTGTAGCAAATTAGGCCTTTAGGGGAAGAGGGAACAAATTCAACTGCACTTAACTGCAAATATGCCTAGTGGAAGCCCAGGAAAACTGGTGGGAATGTCTGCTCCTTATTTCGTTTTCCTTTAACTCTGGCTCAGTTTTCTTCCACTTATGCAATTTTTTGTGTTCTGGAAATTTAGCACTGAAAAATTTATAGGTATATCTTGCACATCTTTAAACCCCTGGCTGCCGTCCCTTCTTTTGTGAAAGTGGCAACATAACATTCTGCATTTCAATTCAGTGCTTTGCCTTTAAAACAGAGGCAAATTGGTTAGCAATTATGTCTGTAATTTGACAACTTAGTGCTTTAAGCATATTTATGGATGTGTTTGAAATCGCAAAATACGTCATTTGCGACATGAAGCTGTTCTGAGGAAAAGATTGAGTTCCCCAGACAGCATTATGGATTTGGGTGTGTACAGTTCTCCCCTCACATTATAGCTCCCATCATTGTGCATACCAAATGCATTTCAGACTTACTGTTTTGAGGGATACATTCCAGCATGGTCTTTTTTCCCAATGAACCCCCGTCCTTTGCAGAGGATTCTGGGGCATATTCTAGCCCAATCACAGTTAAATGTAAGGGGGACTGTTGGACCTCATGTTTCCTTAGGTGAATTAATAGTGTATCTACCAGAGATCTAGCATTTATTCTCAGTGCTCCCCCGCCCCGATTCTTTTTCTACAAGTACATTTCTTTCCCTCTCATTCTCATACATTTGCCAGATTCATTATATCATGACTACCTTTCCTCATTGCTATAGGGAATAGTGATTAAATGGTTAATGCTTGAGGCTGACAGCTAGGATAGGGGAGTCTACGGGTTTGTCTGCACCATAGTTTACTGTGTGTTCTCAGCTGCTTACATTCCCATTAATTTGCATAGTCCTCAAACAACACCAGTCTTGATGCTTTTCCCTTGTAAATTTGGGTTTACCCAATACAGCGATGATCTAATAAGCTGGGGACAATCTGGCTCCAAACTGCTTCACTTGTGGTCACAGACTATTTGTTTCAGTATTTTGCCGTAAGGTGGATCAATGCTCACTTTCTGCTACTCCCATTTTTTTGCCCACTGCTTTCTATGCGTTCATTTCTTAGCAGGTGGCAAAAAGAGTACAATGAAAGCCCCTTTTCAACAGAACCCATCAAAATGACTCACCGCTCTGACTTCAGAAGCAGATTATAAGAAAAACAGTTGTAATATTTTGTATTGTTAACCTGTTTTAGGCTGTAAAACGTAACAGGGCTTTCCTCATTTAGCTATTTGCTTGAAATATTTTCAGCCCACCCTTCTTCACAAGGGACCCCAGGGTGGGGTGCAGTAGCTCCATTTGAAAAATAATAACCATTAGCACAATGATAATCAGCACTCTTGCATCTGCCTGCAAGACAGGATTTTAGGTAGCTCTGAATTTCACAGGTTCCTTTTTCTCTGAGAGGTATTGTAGCTCTGAATGCAGTGGTGTGTCCCTGCCTTAAGAAGTTAAACAACTATTACACCAGCAAATAGCCCCTTTGGGGGCAAAGCACTAGAAAGGGTGGCAACAGTCCAGGTTCAGGCTTGCTTGGAGGCAACTTGGATATGTTCTAGTCTGGCTTCAGGGCTGGTCATGCCACTGAACCTGCCTTAGTAGCCATGGTTGATGACAGTTGTTGGGAGAAAGATAGGTGGAATGTGACCCTGCTTGTTCCCCTTCATTGACTGGCAGTTTTCAGTGCCATGGTATCCTCTCATGGAGGTGGGGGTTGGGAACCCTGTGCTTCAGTGGCTCTGCTCTTACCTCCAGGGCCATTTCCAGAAAGTAGTTATTGGAGGCTGAGCACCATGGGAGTTGTCCTGTTGTGCTCAGCAGGGTTTCATCTTGTTCACTAAAGCAGCGGGTGGTGGCGGCAGTATAAGTTACCAACATCTGAAAAGAACTGTGATTTTTTTGCTGGCTGGCAAAAAATATTGTTATGAGAAAGTGACCCTCCAAAATTAATAATTTGGAAATGAGTCATTAGGTGCAGACCAGTACTCTAGCAGTTTTTACTTCTGGGTATAGATAGTCCTATAGTCCTTTAAATATCTCCAAAAGACATCTCTGCTGATCATGTAATCCTGGATCATGATCTTTGGGTAATACAGTATACAAATACTATAGTCAAAAGTTATTTGCTTAACCCATCAATCACCTAAATGGCACCACCTGACCTTAGTACACCACTGACAATGGCGCACTCCTGATTTCTCTTTGGGAAGGGGCAAAAGTTTGCGTCGCCACCCCTTCCTCCAGGTGTATTGTTACCCCTTCCAGCCAGTGATGCTGTTTTCCCTGGTGGCGTTCTGATATGTTATTCTACCTGGTGCGATCTGTGTGCTGTGATCGGTGGTATGTTTTTAGCAGCGCGAGACTCCCTAAAAAAGCTCAACAGTTTGGAGGGCATTTTTTCCAAAGTATTATTTATTTTATTTTTCAGAGGACAAGCCTTATATTCCCATAGCTCCCAGCGTCCCATTTATAGATCTCTATAAGGGTGACTAACCAAGAGACATACATCACCAGTTCTCATGAGATTCTCATCTCAGCCCTGCTAAATATGTTGTGTGAATCATCAGAAGCACACATTCCAATTTGATATGTTGCCACAAGCCTTTTTAATGTCTGTTGATCCAGCAGGGTGCCAGATCACGATCATTTTGCATGTGATAAATGAATCAAATTGCTATATGCATGTTGCAGACTGGGCTAGGCGGGGAAATAAAACTGGCTTCTCACACAGTGTTTTTGTGAAGCAGGACATTAGGTATTCCAGACTCATAGCTACACTTCTTGCTTATGTTGAAATGCAGTAGAATAGTAGAATCAAGTTTTGTTACACATCTGTCCTCTTCTTGGCCCTTTGGCTATGACCGGCTTCTTCTTCTAGCTGTGCTGAAATGCTCCTTTCCCCTTCCCTCGTGAAAGAGGTTTCCATTTTTCTGCCTCTTTCTTAGGGCATTTTAAAAATTCTTTAGAACCTTGGTGGACTTGGCTGAGCTTACTTTATTGCTGTGAGATGGCCATGGGTGGTGTGTGTGTTTCCTTTCCCTTAAACATTTGTCCAGAATTCTTCAGCCTCCACCAGCTGCCTGCACTTTCTGATCTGAAAAAGGTTCATGGGACTTGCATGGCAATGTTTCCCCCTTATGCTTTAATTTCAGTATGGGAAGCCAGGGAGGCCGGCTTGCAAGTGCTTGCGTTCTTTAAGGGTAAAAATATGGTACTTAAAAAAACAACAGCAGTCGAACAGCTGTCAGGTGCATAGTAGGCAGACCTGCCTAAGCTTGCAGAATAGCCCAGGTTAAGGCATCATGGCATTTTCAGGAACTGCAGGCACCCAGGAAGACAGCAAAGTACAGACCGCCAAAAGGATGATTTGTGCAGTAAAATAAAGAAACACCTCTTGGGCATCTTGAAAGCAAGTACAAACAACCTCTGCACCTCAGTGATGAGAATGTCACTGAGGATATTTGCAGAGGATGCTGGAATAGGTTGACCTTGGTCTGTTTCAGCAAAGCACTTCTCATTATGATAAGCAAGAGTACATGGTCGGGGCAGCTTAACACAGTTAAAGTAGGCTTAAGTGGAGATCCTGAATATGTGCTCTTGTTTTGGGATTTTTAAACATGTTGTGTTTGTTTCATTTTTAAGTAGGTCTGCTTCAGAAGTGTAAGTCAGTTCTTGCCATCCTATTCTATTTCTGAGTCCTGAGTCCTTCTCATGCACACAGTCATGTTGGCCTGGAATGACCTTATAAGTTTCATCTCTTTCCTTTGTGCAAAAATGTTATGGCAAGATTTTTCCTCAACGGGTCCACAGTGGAAGGTTATGATGATGAAGACAAACCAAAGTGCAGTAAGAACAATTGCCACTAGTTGTCGCTCAATTACCATTTAAAAGATGGAATACCTTTTAGCAAAGAATTGCACCGCAGCTGCTTTTGCCGGGGGGGGGGGGGGGAGAGCAGCTTTTCATGTTCAGCTGCTGCTGAATCTTGATTGTGGGGTTTACACAGATTGCTAAATGTGTAGGAAACTCTTTTTCTCTTTCAGATACTTTTCTTAGCCAGAAATATGTTCTCTCTCTCTCTCTCTCTCTCTCTCTCTCTCTCCTCTCTGGGTGTGTCAACGTTATCAGGCTTCCTTTTTAACTTTTTATGTATTTGGCCTGGATAAAAGTAAAGGTAAAGGGACCCCTGACCATTAGGTCCAGTCGTGGCCGACTCTGGGTTGTGGCACTCATCTCGCTTTATTGGCCGAGGGAGCCGGTGTACAGCTTCTGGGTCATGTGGCCATCATGACTAAGCCGCTTCTGGCGAACCAGAGCAGCGCACGGAAACGCCGTTTACCTTCCCGTCGGGGCCGTACCTACTGATCTACTTGCACTTTGACGTGCTTTCGAACTGCTAGGTTGGCAGGAGCAGGGACCAAGCAAGGGGAGCTCACCCCGTCACGGGGATTTGAACCGCCGACCTTCTGATCGGCAATCCTAGGGTCTGTGGTTTAACCCACAGCGCCACCCGCGTCCATTTGGCCTGGATACGAAGACATTAATTGGAGGAAATGAATGAATACATGGTGGAAATATTACATTAGAGAAGGGCCATAACTCAGTGGCTGAGCATCAGGTTCAATCCCAGACGTCTTCGGGTGGAACTAGAAATGTCCCCAGGCTGAAACCCAGAGAGCCATTGCCTGTCAACATTGACAGTGCTGAACTGGATGGACCAGTGGTCTGACTCTGTGTAAGGCAGTTTCCAATATTCCCAATGCTGAGAGAACAAACACAAAAGTAGTGAAACATGTGGGTCAAGTAATGACAGACAGACAGTGCAAGACTTTTAAGATAATTCTGCTCCAAGTGGAAGGCAGCTTGACTTAAGCAAATAGGTTTGGGTGGTAAATCTGTTAAGATAAACGTAATAGGATGCTAGTCAAACTGTTGTGTCCTCAAAGACTTAGTGAATGTTTGTAAAGCCTACCAACCCAGCAAGCTGCTATAACAGATCTTTAAAAAAGGCATCAAGCTTATGAACACTGAAGCCTTGAGGAAGACGTCATCACTTAAATGCAGATGATGGAGTACCCTATGTGCTCATCTTAATGTTGCTGCTTCCTGAGCACCTGGCGGGGGTGGGAGATCAGTATAGATTGTCACCTTACATTATTAGTATTTATGCCATGAATTGCCTAAATTTTCTTTGCAGGCCTTGATTGCGCTTGGTGCCCTGAAATTATCGAGTCAGAGGCAGTTTTCATTTAAACCACGGAAGCCAAAATTACAGGAAAAATGCAAAATGTGGCCTCTATATTTGTGTGTCTGTATGTGCTGCTGTAGACCATTGCTTCTTATAGTATCTGCTAATGCTGGGATCCATTGTGCTGGTTCTCCCTGGGAGGAAATAAATAAATCTGCAGACAAGGAAACTACCTTGAAGCCTTGGTGTGCTTGTTAAGGTGTGAATCTAATGGGACTGCTGGAAGTTCAAAACATCTGGAGGGTTCAAGATTGGTGAAGGCTGGGTAAGCTTGTAACCAGAGTAGACTAAAACAAGGAGACTTGGCTTCAGATCTCGACTCAGCCATGAACCCTACCTGTGGCTTGTCATACTATCTTAGCCTAATCTTTGCTAAGATAGGTTGTGATGAAAAAATGAGAGGAAGACCTATACTGTCTACACTGGCCTGAGCTTCTTTGCATAAAGGCAAGATTGAAATGAAATAAACCAATAAATAGAAGGGGAAACTGAGCAAGACAAGGCAGGGCAGGGACAAAGTGAAGCAGATAAGAGAAAATGTGATGGGTATGTATGTGCATCTGTGGAGTATGTGGGGAGATCAGTCTATTCTGTAAGCAGCAAAATGGAAACCCTGTGGCTGCTTTATCAGCACAGAGGGCTGAGCTGGCACAGCAAGTGGTTACAGGGCTAAGCAGAGATTATAAAGCCAATTTGAACTAATTCTGGTATAAGGGGATACTGTGTAAGAGTCTTGTTTCCTACATACGAGGTTCCAGCATTTGTGTGTTGTTGTTGTTGTAAGTACATTGGTTTGTTGATTATACAAAGATGTCTCTAGGTGACTTTCTTACACAGTAAAGAAGCAACCAAGTTGTACAATAAAACAAGTCCAACAGAAGCAAGTGCCTGGTATTTTGTTTGTTTGTTTCCCTCTTTTTCTTTTGCATGCAGCAGTTGGTATAAGATAGGTCGGGTGGCCCAGTCGAAAAGTCCTTACTCCTGATGGTGCTCCACACAGCTACAACAACAACAATTTATTATTTATACCCTTCCCATCTGGCTGGGTTTCCCCAGCCACTCTGGGTGGTTCCCTACAGAATATTAAAAACACAATAAAACAAAATACAAACTATACAATAAAACAGAAGAAACTTTCTGTTTTTAAAAAGTTACATTTATACTAAAATTAAACTAATCCCCAGCCCCAACTAAACGTTTATCCCACCCCCAACAGAGAAAGAAGAAATAAAACAATCAAAATTTAAAAGGCCACAGATTAAAAACTATTTTAAAACATTTAAAAACATTTTTTACATTTGCCCCAGTTTCTTCCAGTCAGTCTGGGCTCTTCAGGACTCCCAGGAGTCTTTTATGCTGAGCAGAGTGAGTCTGGTCTCCGCCCCATAGGCCAGGTGGAAAGGGCCTTGCAGGGCGCAGCCTTCAGACTCACAGCAGGGCAATGTCCTTCCAGTCTCCCAGGAGTCTCCATGATGTTAGAAAGGTTCTTAATGCAGACCCAGGCCCATAGAAATGCAGACCTTGTTCTTTTGCCATTGTTGGCTGGGCCTTGCATTGCAGCATGCAGGGTAAGTAGCCTTTACACATTTAAGGTAGTTTAGAGATTTTTTTGGGGTGGTGGTGCGGGGATTAGCTGCATGAGGGAGTTGTCAGATTGAAATCCCAAGGTCTGCCTAGCTCTAGACCTGTTGTGGGTCCAGGATTTGGCATTTTGTCAGCTCCCGTCTCTGCCCTTTGGTTTTAGAGGTGCAGCGGCTAACTGCCAGAATCTAATGGTTCTGGTGCCTTTTATCTAGCTGAATTCCAGGCAAAGTCTGTGGGATACATTTCTGCGTACTGTCGCTTGCTTGGTTTGGAGGCATATCAGTTTGTCGCATCAGATATGGAAAAGGTGGGGCACTGAGGCAGATGGCTCTGCCTGGTTCTTGTAGAAGGACTGCCTTTCATATTACTGTGAGAAAATGTGTGCTTACACAGCTACATACTTGGAAGAATTTGTCTGAAAACCAATCCAAGGGGAGCTTTTCGTTCTGCTTTCGTTGTGGATTGCTTTGTGCTAAAAAATGTATCCTCCTCCACTCATAAATCTGTCACACCATTCCTTTGTTTGCTTTCTCTGATGGCAGTTTTTATTCCGCTGCATACTGTTTACTGCATGGTTTTTGCAGTTTTAGATGAAAAACAGAATGAAAAGTCCCAACAGGAAATTAAAAGTGCATAAAACCCTAAAACGACTTTTTAAAAAAGAAAAAATCTAGTGGCTCTGACTCTTGTCTCTAAATGATCCACACTTAATTAAATCTTAATATTTTTAAAGAGCTTGTTCCGTGAGGGATTTTAAACTCCAAGTAGTATCTGCTGTTCTGCCAGAGCACAGCCTTACTGTGTGTGAGTGAATGTTTGCAGTAATGTTTTCTGTTGATAACAATTGTACTAGCCTGCTACTGCTGATACTGTCACCGGAAGTGCTTTTTATGTTGCTTCCTGAGTTTTCTGGATGTTGATGCTAAATTAAACAGATGTGCCTGTATCTCTGTAGAGGTGTACATCTTACTGATTACAGTTTCTTAATTTTTGAAAATGTAGTGTTACTTAAAGAGT
Organism: Podarcis tiliguerta; assembly: GCF_965153285.1. Classification (NCBI taxonomy): domain Eukaryota; kingdom Metazoa; phylum Chordata; class Lepidosauria; order Squamata; family Lacertidae; genus Podarcis; species Podarcis tiliguerta. The sequence goes on from NC_139534.1 coordinate 60,443,335, forward strand.
TATGACCCTTATATACCATATTTTTCCATGTATAACATGCCCCCTATTTGGGGGGACTCAAAATTAAGAAAATGGATGGAGATTGCCCCATGTATAAGACTACCCCCCTTTTTTAACATTATTTTTTAGTAGAAAAACCCCATGTCTTATACACGGAAAAGTACAGTACTTGGTTGTGGGGTGTATGGGGTGTTAGGGAAGGGGAAGTACTTCTGGTGGGAGACATGCCGTGCTCCTTCTGGTGTAGTTTATCCACCTATGGTCTTCACCCTGTTCTCAGCTCTTACCTGTGGCTCCTAAAAGCTGTCAGCATGTGACAGCGGCCACACCCCAGCAACGGCTTTAACTGGCTGGCCAATGGGTCTCACACACTCGGTGAGTTAGGGACTTTCCCTGCATGCAAAGACAGGCTACAGCAGATTGGGCTGACGAGACCAATTGTGGGTCCAACGGTCAAGAAGGTGGTTTCTGCACGTGCTGTAGAGGGAAGTGAGGGGGTGATGCTGCTCTTCAACCTGTGAATGTTGCCCATTGTCAGGCGTGGAGAGTCCCACATAGGAGAAGGAAAACTGATCCTAAACATCTGCTGCCTTGCAGGATATCTATGGGAGAAGAAAAGTCTAAAGAGTAAACCCTACCTCAGCCTGGAGTTGAGTACCTAAGACCAGAGGAGTCAACTTGGCCCCCAGGTTATAGGTGCCCAGTGCGCATGATGTCATGATGTGGCATAAAATCATGATGTCACGCATGATCCCTGGCCATGGAACCTGACTTCTGGTGGCACCAGGAGGTTCTGAGACCTCAGAAAGCATCTCCCAGGTCTTGTGAGACCTCAGAAGTTGCGTTGGGGGCCCTGTAGTGTGGGTACTGAGCACCCACAACAATTTTTTTGTGGGTGCTCCAGACTCCAGAGCCCCCTGTAGTTGGCACCCCTGCCTAAAATGGTTTGATGGCGTTTTGAATGCATTCTTCCGGCAACTTCTGTAGCCAAGCTGGTGCCAAAAGTATTGTTTTGCTTTCCTTTGGACCACATCAGTGAGGCCGAGAGGGGAGTCTTGTCATCTGGCCAGCCCAGGACTTCCATACAGGCTTGCATCTAGGAAGGTCACTTAGGTGCTTTTAACGCAGTGGTTTTACTTGACCCTTAGAGGTGCACTCCATTATGTCTTGAGACACACAGATGCCAACAAGATACTTGGTTGTTTCTCTTGGTTTAGATTAAAACAGCTGTTTTAGATCCTTAAAAACGCTTGTCGTTTAGTGAAGATAACCTTGTGCCTGTCATATTGAGTAGCATATTTACCATCCAATAACCTTTTTCATTCCCATGTATGAGAATAAGCACTTCCCAGCACAAAACAGTGGTTGTATCTGTTTACCAGGAACAGTGTCACACAGCCTTAAATAAGAAACAAAACCACTGTGTCTCAGCTAAGTGTCTGTTGTACCCCATACAGATAAACCCCATTAACTGAGCTATTATGATCTCACAGGTTTTATAAACTTCTGTCAGATGAGCTTAGAACTGAAGAAGCAAGAACAAATTTATATTGACACTGTGGTTGCTTCCAAGTTCCAGGCAACTTATTTAATAAGCATTCATACTGAGGAAGACAATAGAAACTGCAGGAAAATAATGAAGAGTCATAGAGAAATCTACCTGTCTGAGCCCCCTGCCTTTACATTGTCTTAGCAGGTATGATGTCACTGGGACCTGCACAAACATATCATTATTGCCTTGATATTCTATAGCTTAATTACCCAAGAACAAGGGTCTGCACTGCACACTCTTTCCCTTCCCTTCGCATCATGCTCAAGAGTTAGCACCTTGTTCCTGGTGTCTTTAAACAATAGTTTCCTTTGCCATCTGAAACAGGGAACTGTGTTGTAATGTTGTTTTACTAACCAAGATATACAGAGCCATGGTTTGATCATGTGGTGTGTTAGATGAAGGGCTCTTGGTACTTTCTAATAGTTGGGGGTTTTTTTTGCATTTTGTGTTGCGTGTGGAATAACAACAGAGGATTAACACTAGTACAGGATTTTTATTTTTTTAAACAGGCATTCTGTTATGTTCCATCCTTTCTCCCAACCCCTCATGCTTAACAAGTCAAAAGCCATTTCATCCTTGTAGTATGAGGCAGTAAGGGAGCCGCTGTCAGGTGATTTTCCCTCTAGCTTTACATTCTCTGTGCTAAAATGTTAAAATTTTGCCAGTTCCTTCCTTCTTTGCAGCTAGAGTAATTATATCTATATATTACACACCCACCCCAGCTCTCTAATTAAGGGCCAATCAGATTAGCAGGGGTGAAAAGAAGAAACAGTTAATCATGTGGAAACCAGCAGGAGGAGCCTTAAAGAAAAAGAAGAAGGGGAAATAGTGATAAGAAATAGCCCCACCTGCAGAGTTTCTCCTACTCTTCCATTCATCATTCCTTTTAGAAGTATTTTTTTTTCTGTAGTAGGAGAAAGCATGTGATAACTGATGGGGGAGAAAACAGTTTGATTACACAAGAATGTCAGTACCATTCCTCCCCCGCCCCCCAGCAAAATGTGGGTGAATGAGGCATGGCGATTTCATACAAAATACCTCATCTGGAAGAACCTACAGTTTCAGATCCTGGTTAGTACTCTGACATTAAATCACAGTTCCCCATTTCAGATGTAACGGGAAATTGCCCTTTAAAGACAACAGAATTAGAACACTGAAGGCAGCACATGAAGAGAAGGGAGAAGAGGGAGAATGTGGGCCTGATACTGATTCTCAGCTTAATATACTATTAAGCTTTATGAACTTTGTCTGGAACTCTGAATCCAATTTCCACCTGCTTTCTAGTTTAAGTGCGCTCTCTCTCTCTCTCTCTCTCTGTGTGTGTGTGTGTGTGTGTATTTCAATTTCATAAACTCTTCTTCTCCCACACCTTTGGTTTTCTTTTTAATCATTCTGTTAAGGAAAACACACTTTCTTGAGAAGCTCATCAAGCCCCCATAAATACTGTGCATCTCAACATTTACCCTCAGGAATTAGCAATTGATTGATCGTCTCTCATAATTACGTTTTCAGCCATCTGAAGCCACAAGAAATTATTTGGAGTCTATGGTTGGAGTTATTTAAAGTAGCTGTGTTTAACAACACCAGGCCTTTGGGAACTGTGCTGATTAAGCGAGGAGTGCCAGATGTCTCAGGTACACTAGGTATCAAGGAGGGATTAATTAATATTTTGAATAAATATGTAATTTTCTCTACACAAGTCTCAGGCTGTGCCTAACAGAAATGTTAGAATCCATTGCCAACATTCTTGACAGGAAAACCCGCCAATTAAAAAATTACTTTTTTTCTTTTGCACTTTGCAATCATGGAATGGATCCACCAAGGGCACTCGAACCTCCTAGATTTTTCTCTGAGGCGATTTTGTCTCTGGAAATCAGGTAACATTCTCCATTCACCAAGCTCTGAATAATAACAACAATTTAATAATACTTTACGTTTTATATAGCTCTTCAGAATACACACATGCACACTGCATACGGTTTCTGCTTTTAAATTTTTACCGGATCACATTGTGGTGAAGGGTGGGTTAAAATATTATATATTTTATTCGTTGCCTCAACAGTCTTTGCAGCAACCTTTGTTGGTGAGTGCTGCTGTTCTCCTCCAATTGCAATTGAGCATTGGACGCCTGCCTAAGGCTATAGAAGGCAAAGACAAAATTTGAACTAGTCACTTTCCCAGTGTAAGCTCAGTTTATTAAATTTATATATACATGTAGATTATGCCGGTAGAATATAAAATATTACAAATATTTCATTAACAATAGAAAAACGTATAAATGACACTTAGGTGAGTGAGATCAAGTTTAAATCATGAATGTGGTTGCCAAGCCATGGCTCAACAAGAACCAAGCCAGCCCACTAGTGGGAAGACCATGACTGATTCCTGTCCTGCTGCCGCCACATTGCTATGAGCTCAACCATGGTTTGACTTAGTGTTACATCCAAACCCAGGCTCGTGGTTTATCCTGTTCTAGACAAACTATGAGCTGTAGCCGAGTTTTGTTTTATGGTTTTCTGTTTTGGCTTGGAGATGACAAACCAGAAGCCTGGTTTCAGCTGTATTGTTTGGCTTAGCTATGGCCTAGCTCAGAACAGCATGGCAGTAGCAGGTTCAGGGGAGAAGCAAAGCAGATGTGATGTTCTTATTAGAATTTCACACGTTATTTAAGCCATGGGTTGGCTTAGTGCTATGTATGAACTGGTCCATGGAAACAGAAAGATACGGGATTTAAGTCAACTGGAATTTTAAGAAGGATAAATGTAAACAATTTCCTTCCTCATAAAATGATCCTCTTATTTAATTCTGGAAAATATAGAATGCTACTTAGACTGTAAGCAGAAAATTATTAACAATATTTTGCCATATGGCTTCTAATAATGGATATGGGTTGATGGAATCCTGCACTTAAGTGCAAGATTCCCTTAGGCACTATAAATCTGAAGGGAAATATTTGGTGCAGAATTCAGATTGGGAATGATGGTGAATGATGCCCTGAGTGGATACTCAGGGCAAGAATAGGATGAGAGGCAGGGCATAGAGACTGGCCTGTGTAAGGACTGGAAAACAGAGATTGGTAGAGGATAGTCTATGCGGAAATGTGCTATATTCCCTGATCCCTGAAGGTTTAGCAAGAAGCCTTATTCTTATCACATGCTGACCACATATTTCCAAGCTTCTCTGTTGTTAGAAAAGAGAGAAATATATGTAGAAAATGAGCACTGAAGTTATCTAGCTGCGTGTCTGTGCCAGATTATTTGACTGCCAGCTCTGTTCCAGATAAATTTATGCACTGACTAGGTAAATTTTTATTGTATTTATTAATTTATTAAATTCGTTTACCAGCCTTAATCCTGGTAGCCTCCCTGGGGAAAGTATTTGGAAAGCAGGGGCCACCACAGAAAAGGTCTGTTCTTGTGGTGCCACCCCCTGGACCTCTTGTGAAGGGGACATACAAAAAATGGCCTCAGATGATGATTGCAGGGTCCAAGTCGGTTCATATGGGAAGGGGCAGTCCTTGAGGTATTGCTGTCCTGGGCCATTTAAGGCTTTAAAGGTCAAAGCCAGCACTTTGAATTCAGCCAGTGCAATTGGCCAGGATTGGCATTATATGCTCAAATTGTCTTGCCCCAGTGAGCAACCTGGCCGCTGAATTCTGCACCAGCTGAAGTTTCCGAACTGTCTTCAGAGGTAGCCCCATGTTTAATATGTTGCAGTAATCTAATCCACAGGTTGCCAGACCATAGGCAACAGAGGCTAGGCTATCCCTGTCCAGATAGGGGTGCGCAATCATGAAAATTGTGCAAGGATAAACTGGAACCCCTGCCCCACCGGGCATGGTATTTTATACATGGTGGATTGGGGATAATAAAACGTAAATAGCTGGAGGACGTATTTTCCACTGTTAAAAATCAGTTTATTGGTGTTTTTTTTCAACGTAAAGTTAATCTTAAATCTTGTTAATCTGAGCTTTGATTACATGTATGCATATACACGTGCTTGTTGAAGCAAAAATAACTCTTATACATTATAAGAGGAACTGCAGCCATTTAGTTAATTTCCTCTTGCCTTTATAGTGCTATAAAGCTATTTTGCAAGCTGCCACTATGAAGCTCAATAAGAAAAAATGGATTATTATTTTTTAAAAAGGAAAACACTGGAAATCACATCTTTATGTGAGAGTACCTTTGTTACCACTGAACTCAATGGTCTAGTTTCTGGACTAATCTTTTCCTTAAGCTCTTTCTTTCTTTCTTTCTTTCTTTCTTTCTTTCTTTCTTTTTAATCCTCCAGCAAGGCATTTTGCGGAGAAGTGTGTAGGTGACCAGATATTCTAAATTTTGGGGGAAGATAGTATGCTAAATGTTAAATCAAAATAAGCTGGAAAGTATGTCAGTGGAATTGAGTATCACCGGGAGATAATTTCTCTGTTGCTAGATAAAGGCTATCATAAATCCTCTGTGCTTTTGTATCATATCAGGGGTGCTGAGCCTGTGGCAGCGTTCTTGCTAAGGCGGCTTTCTTTCTATTATCCTAAATGACAGGTTGCATTATTATTCAGTACATCTCATGAATAGGAGCGCTCACCAGGAGGCTGCCCAATAGATCTTTATTGATCTAGGTCTTGGCAAATGCTGAAAACAAACTTTTTTGCAGCTAGCCTTGTAAAGTACAGTTTTCGGCACTGGTTTGAATTCCTGACAAAAGTGATACCAAGCAGTCATGGCAGGTTTTATTACCTGTTCTTATACCTGCCGTTGCTCATGCAAACATTTATTACTTTCCAGGTGGCAAAGGAATGGCAACATATATGCAGCCAACCAAAGTGGCGAATAATTGACTGATTCAGTCTGTTTTGGTATCCTTAGCAATGGGCCACTCAGTTGCCTGTTTTGAAATTTGCAAAGCAGTTTGAGGTCAAATTTTCTCAGATCTGTGCCAAAATTAAGGCAGTGCTGTTGGAGGTCTCTGGAGCACTGTCTAGTAACAGCCAGTGAACTAAGTTTCAGGGTTTATTCTTTTTTTCCTTTTTCAGTTGTACAGAATAAAGTGAAAAAGAAGAAAAATGTGCAACATATGCTAATACACATATGATTATTATTAACCTACTATATTCTGTATAAACTCATTCCAAATATCAATATACTTATCTAAGCAAAGTCTGTGTCTATAAGCAATTTCAGTGTCTATAAGTTTCAGTTGTTGAGGTCTGAGGATGTGGACAGGACACTAGATTCTCCTGTCACCTTGGCAGGTGACAATGTTGAAGCTCTGGTTGATCTCTGGAGTGGAGAAATAACTAGGGTGGTTGACATGATCACACTTGAGCGTCCCTTTCCACTGAGTAGAGCCAAACCATCTCTCCAGGTATGCTGGATCCAGGCCATATGGAGGCACATAGACTGTGAACAGGACACAGAAGCTAACTGGTGTAAAGTGAATATGGTCTTTTTGCCCCAGGTCCATAGGAGATGAAGTTCCATAGTCTGCAACCTTTGCAGCTGGGATGGGGAACCTGTGGCCCTCCAGATTCTGTCGGAAAACTCCCACCAACCCCAGTCAGCAATGAGAGTTGGAATCCAGCCATATCTGGAGGGCCTGTCCTTGCTCTGCAGCTACTATAAATAATTAAGGGACAATCCTGTGCATTTATGGCACTCATATTCATGGAGCTTTTAAAGGCATGGATGGTTATTGATTGATTGCTGCACACCAGAAAAAGTAACATCAAATAAGGCATGCTTGCATACTGATGCTACCCAAGTATCTAGCTGCACCCCAGGCTGACAAGCTGCTTCACCAGAGGTGAAGACCCCCACCAGTGGCTGAGAAACCCAGTTCCCTATAACATGCAGATTTCATCTAGTTTGGATTCTGCTTCACTCATCTTCAGCCACTTGACCAGAGTGACCAAATGCTGTTTCAGAATGGAAACTATAGCTCAGTATTATAAGAAAATGAGAGTTAAGTGTCCTTGGCCTACTGATGACATTACACTACAGATCCTTTGGCAATCAGTCCCAGCAGTCCTGTGGGATGATTAAAATACAATTGACACTGCAAATCAGGTGTGCATACATGTTAAGGAAGATCGGGAGCAAAATTATTCAGCAAATTATCCATAAGGCTTTTGTTTTTACTTGCCTGTTTACTTCTGCTGCTTTTTGCTAGAAGGCTCCAATTTATATCTGCCTGATTACATTCCCCACAAAATCAAGCTTAGGTAGCACAGGCTATAATTTAAACTTAAGTCACAAATGAGATGTATTTATTACACAACATTCATACTACCTCTTACTTCCATCCTGGATATTAGCATTTTTGTTATAGATTTCCATCCCATATTACATACCTTTCATTTAAAATTATGTTTTGAACTTCCCCCTGGCAGTTTACATGATCCTCTCACAGCCTCTTCCAGACAAATTCATTGAGGAGAGGGCTATTGATGGCTACTAGTCACAGTGGGTCTGCCATGCACGATTGGAGGCAGCAATGCTTCTGGGTACCAGTTGCTGGAAACCACCAGAGGGGAAAGGGCTCTTGGGCTTGGTCCTGCTTGCATGTTTCCCACAGGCATTGGGTTGGCCACTGTGAGAATAGATGCTGAACTAGATGGGCCACTGGTTTGATCCAGCAGGCTGTTCTTAAGTTCTTATGTAATAATAATAATAATGATAAATTTTATTTATACCCCACCCTCCCCGGCCAGAGCCGGGCTCAGGGCGGCTAACACTAGTAAAATTACAATAAAAATTTAATAGGGGAAGAAGAAAAAACCAATTTAAAATACAGGTTAAAATGCAATTTAAAATGCAGCCTCATTTTAAAAGTAGCCCATGGATCAAAACCGTAAGGGGAGGGAATACATAAGGGTCAGACTGAGTCCAAACCAAAGGCCAGGCGGAACAGCTCTGTCTTGCAGGCCCTGCGGAAAGATGTCAAGTCCCACGGGGCCCTAGTCTCTTGTGACAGAGCGTTCCACCAAGTTGGGGCCAGTACTGAAAAGGCCCTGGCCCTTGTTGAGACCAATCTAACCACCTTGCGACTTGGGACCTCCAAAGTGTTGTCATTTGTGGACCTTAAGGTCCTCTGCGGGGCATACCAGGAGAGGCAGAACTGTAAGTACGTGGTTCCTAGGCCGCGTAGGACTTTAAAGGTCAAAACCATCACCTTAAACCTGACCCTGTACTTCACAGGTACAGGGTTAGGGCTTCTGAAATGGAACAATACTGGCTTCTCTCCCAGCATCAATTGGCAATAACTTCCACTGACTGACTAGCTGCCTCTTGCACACTGTCCTAACTGTTCCTGGATCTGGTTTGTGCCTCATGATTTCTGGAACAGCTGGAGGGGTGCGATGGGGTTGTGAGTCCCTTGTGGTCCTGGAGTTTGAGCTTGCCAGACTGTGAATTCAACTAAACATAAGGAGAACTTTCTGGGGTTAAACGCTGTTTGGCAGTGGGAAGGACTCTTGGAAGGTGGTGGGCTCTCCTTCACTGGAGGTTTTTAAGCAGAGGTTGGATGGGCATCTGTCGGGGATTCTTGAGCTGTGATTCCTGCATTGCAGGGGGTTGGACTAGATGGCCCCTGGGGGTTCCTTCCACAATTCTGTGATTCTGTAACATCTAAAATGCTTTTGTAAGAGTAATAAGAACATCTCAGAGTCCTGTGTCACCTTAAAGACTAACAAATTTATTGTGGAATTGCAACATTTAGGAGTAAAACTCAGAGTGGGCTGCCAGGGGACTGCTGTTCCCCAAAAAGGTCCTAGCAGTCTTTAACTAGAAAAAGCCATTTATTATTACCTTGGGGCTGCTCTATTCAAGACATTATTGTTGCATGCATATGATGCATTGGATATTTAAAGGGTTTTTTGCCATTATATACATCCCATAGCTTGGAACAACCGGAGATGAAGTGTTTAGACAGGACAGGTTTTACTTGGGTGTTTTATAGGCCATTTAATATAAAACAGGTTTTTGTTTTTTTAAAAAAAATGTATAAGATACAGCATGGGTGGTTCTTCTTCATCTTCTTCCTCTTCCTCTCTCTCTCTCTCTCTCTCTCACACACACACACACAGCCTTCATGACTTTAAAAAATCCTTGAGACTATTTTCCACAAACCAATTAATTTGGATATACATGTATTTAAGCTGGCCTTAGTCATGTTGATTTTTTTAGCTTTATTTTTGGCTCCATTGGTTTGTGAATCAAGCCAAGCATTGCTCTGTGTCTCAATTTTCCATCCATAAAGTGGTGGTGGTTTGTGTGTTTTTTAACAGGTGTATTGCGAGGATTAATGAATGTAAGCGAAGCACTTGGATGATGTAGCGGGGTGGCCATCTGTGCATCTTGATGGATGGAATGGTGTTCTCAGATCAATAATCCAGAACTGGCAGGAAAGAACTATATTGGTTGTTGCCAAAGAGTAAGAAGGATAGACTCTGATGAAGAGAAAGAGGTCTCCTGATCTTAGTCATGGCTGATGACAGTCAAAAACTATTTACACTCGCTAGCTCCCTGTGTGCATTTGTCACTGGTGACTGCCACTGATCCATGGAAAGCTTGCTACTGCTTGAGTGAAAATCCTCCTTGCTCTGATCTGTACTTTTTCCATCCCTTAATTTAGCACCTCATTCCCTCACTTTAGTCTTCTATATACTTCCCCTCTCTCCCTGAGGCCACCTTAGCCTTTTCTGTTGCTACCAGATTCATATGTTTTATTTAAGAAAATGTAAGTCTAAAAATATATGAGGTTTGATATTGACGCAATGTGTTTCTTCTTGTATCAACTCTTGAAACTGCAGGTGTACTATGTTCTGAAATCTACACAACCCTGAAATGGTAATAATGTCTGGGCGGGGTGGTAGTGGATGGCTCACCTGAGAGTAACTTGGGACATTATCTGAACATGGTCCTGCTGGGATGGACTGATGAAGGTATTGGTGTAATGGGACCATAACAACAGCATTAATGGTAAGGCAGTGCAGCCTTGGGATATTCTGGCTGGGCAAACATCCCTTACTTTGACTGGCTCAATAGAAAGCACTTACTACTTACGGTAATTTCCAAAAAGAGAGGTAAACCTATTGTGCATATAGCATTACCAGAGTGCATGACACTTTAACATAGCATAGCACAGCACAGCACAGCACAGCACAGCACAGCACAGCACAGCACAGCACAGCACAACAACAAATGCAACATCCTTGTTCTCAGAAGCTTACAGTCTGAATTTTGACTGTATGGGGAGGCAGCGGAGAGGAACGGAGGAACTTGAGAGACAGTTCATATCATAGGAGACTGCTTTACATCAAAACAGAGTTTTTGTCCATCTAGCTTGATATTGTCTACTATGCATGACAGTGGCTCTCCAGGGTCTCAGGCAGAGTTTCCTTCTCAGCTGCATTAAGCCAAAAGTTTTGAGTTTGCGCTGGGATTTGAATAAAGAGAATCATTTAGCACCACACAGCTATTCTAGAAGCAGAATTCCAGGTATAAAGTGCGGTAAGGGAGGATGCTTTCCCTCCCCCCCCCCCGAAGAATAAACGGCCCTCTGTTACTTGGGATGCTAAGGTTAGAGAAGCAAAGGGCTAAACAACTTAGGGATTCTTGGAGGGGTACATTGAAAAGCTCTGTGCAGGACCCAGGCTGGGAGGCCTCATGAAAACAATCTTCCTCAGACTGAGCCTTAAACAGGAGCTGCAGTTCTGTCCACCTTTTCCTTTAGCAGTCGTTGTCGCTGATGGAGCAAGGGGATACTGTGGTTGCAATACAGTTTCTGAGCTGGAGGCCTTGGAGTCAATGGAGGGCAGTGTGGCACCCTCAGGCTGGAGGGTCGGAGCGTCATGGTGTCCTTCTTGCATAAGCGCTGTTGGAGCTGTGCCTGCATGCCCGTTTCCTCTTCCCCTCTGAATCTCCTCTGAGTCTGACCCTGGGTCATGACATAGGTATTCCGTAAGTCTCTAGGTATGTTTATTTTTGTGAACTGCACTTGGCTTTTCTCTCAAATCTGGATGAGCACCCATTTGTTTACTTTGGGCTGCTTGCTGTTTGAGGTATCTTACCAATATTGTTGTCCCCACCAACAGTGAGGCATGTTTTTTCCACTCCTCAACAAACATTCTAACAGATGGACTGGCTGTTCCTTTCTATTTTTATTAGCCATCTTTTAACAGAAGAATCCTGGCCTGTGCTGGTGAGTGAATCAACAGTGACCCTTGGTGGCTAAATGTGCTCAGTGCTGAAGGTGTGATGGCACAAACTTGCTTTCTTTGGCATCCTGGCTTCATGCTGTATGCAAACGCCTGTGCTATATTTGGCTGTCTGAAGCAGCGGATATTTTATTTTTGAGTTTTAAAGCTAAAGCATTTTCGCAGCACATGGGGAAAAGCTTTATACATGCATGGACCTTAATTGAAAAAAAAACAACACAAAACCGGTGCCAAATTCATCATAGCTGTAATGATTCTGTAGTAATATCAGGGCTGTTCAGCTTAAAGTTGTCCACTTCTGCCTACAAAAGAGCAGTTTCAGACAGAGAAATTACATCACAGTGCTCTCAGTCCTTTCTCTTACTCAGAGGGTGCTGAAAATTATGTGTGATGTCAGCATTATTATACTTGGCAGATATCAATTTGTTTTTGGGGCATCTGACTCACTTTTTCACCAACGGGTATTTTATTCATTTATTTTAGATTATTGTTAGCTAGCTGTTCCTCATAAGCACTTGATAGGAAACTGTGCAAATCAATGTAAATGAAGTTGAAATGTATAGATATACAGCCTCTACATGGGAACTTGTGAGCCATTTTTATGGATGAAGCTCAGATAAATCCCTTTTCAGTCAAAATTCAGTTTTGTGTTGTTTGCTTTCTCTGCCCCTGCCCTTTGGCAGCCAGAGAGGACTTTAATTTTTATCATTACATTGGAGTCTGTTCTACAAAGGCTGTCACAGGATCCAAGCAAATAGCCCAGAGGAGGCCACTGTGAAAGTTCATGGATGGGCCTAAAGTGCAGCAATCAGAGGTATGGAATCAGAGGTAATTGCTTGAGGGTGGCAGCTGGCCACATCTTTTTTGTCACCCTATCTGTACACAATTGATTCCTCATTGTTGCCTGGTCTTTCTTTCTTTCTTTCTTTCATACCCACATTTTCTCAAGGAACTCAAGGTAGCATACATAGTTTACTTCCACCTCACCTGATCCTCTCGACAACCCTGTGAGGTAGGTAAGCGTAGGCTTAGAGCAGTCCTTGTATATTTCCCCCCCTTTTGTGCTTTCCCCTCTCATCTTATCAAGTGGGGAGCACACGGCCTTAGAGCTTTTGAATTTGAATGTAACAAAAAATGATCCTGAACCATGAAAGAGAGAGGGGAGGAGAAGCTGTTAAGCAGACATTTTTAGATGTCTGGTTTATTCACCATATTTTTGTAGAGCTACAACATTAAACCCTGATCGCTCCCCGGTTTGTTTGCATGTTACTTCTGGCCACATAAATCTTACCACTCAGGTCATGGAAAGCATATACAGTATTGTAATGAATGAAGCACCTCCTTTTACCACAGGTATGCTCTTCATGATGGAACTTCATTGGAAGTGAACTCCTGTGACTTTAGTAGAATGCAAAGACATTTTGCTTAGGCCAGTATCACCATCTTAAGACTGATTCACACATGTACTTATGAATTGCTTGGTATCTCATATGTCACCTTAGGATAATCCCAGACCCAGAAGATTTAGTCATTTTTTTTTTATCTTAATAGATTATTCCAGGAACTTCAAACAGATCTTGGCAGATGGACAGAGGTTTGAAATTTTTGTATGAGAATATCAGTGATTAAAATTAATATAATTCCCCAACTGCCCTATCTTTTTATGAATATTACTTTAGAAGAAAGCCATAGAAGAATAAATAAGTGACAGTACTTGGTCTTGGGTTTTCTTTTTTTCAAATGGGCTAACAAGGGTGCTCTGTGGTACTGTTTGCTACGAGGAAACACCATTTCCCCCTTTTCAAAACAGTTACATACATTTTTGCTGCATTGGAAAGGGGGAAATGGTGTTTCCTTGTAGCAAACAGTACCACAGATCAGCCTTGTTAGCCCATTTGAAAACTAGATTTATTGCTGATAAGGTAACAAAGACAGAGCAATTAAATCTAATTAAAGTATAATGAATATGCTTCAGTACTGGAACAGAAAAGGAACTGGATGCTTTTTGCTCAAATCCTTGCTTAAGCAATTATTTAAAATCTGGTGGGTATACAAAGGGAAAATAAGCCCTGGCCTGCTTTGTGAAGCTAATATAATGAGAGGATTGGAAGTTTGGGAAGGGTGTGGTATAATAGAAGTTGAAAAATTACAATGGCATGGCCTTATGAAAAATTACAGGTAAATTATGGGAAGAAGCTGGCGGAGAACCAGGGGAGTCTTTAGCATATGCGCTGCCACGGTGCAAAGATCAACCCAGTGCCCCCAGTCTGACGAGTGCAGCTGTTGTGAATGATAAGCGCCGCCGCTGGCGCAGCACATCTTTGGGAAATGAGTGCACAAAGTCGAAAGTCCTTTAGTGAAACAGTACGTATACATTTTGGTAATACCTAGGTATATATGTATTTTGTTTTTCTAGCTTGATCAGAATTATTTATTATTTCATAACAGGAATAATAATAATAATAATAATAATAATAATTTATTTATTTATACTCCGCCCATCTGGCTGAGCTTCCTCAGCCACTCTGGGCGGCTTCCAATCAAGTGTTAAAAAGAATACAGGTAGATAGTTAAGAGCTTAGATGGCTTCAGCAGCGGGTGACTACTGCCCCCCCGAATTTGGCGCCTGGGTGCCCTGCACCCCTTATACCCCCAGGTACATATCATTTTGCAGTGAACTGCTGTGTCATGTTCACAGTGAGACATCCACAGATACAGAGTGTTGCTTGATAACTAACTTGTCTAAGGTAAAATGTTACATGTTTAGAAATCTATATGAAAGAAGCATGCGTTGTCCTGTGTTGGTTAAAAACTAGGACAGAGCACTAACATTTCTCCCCCTGAAAAATCTGTGTGTGCATTTTTCTGTATGTATTGCGGGGGGGGGGGGGCTTTTTTCATGGGGTGAAGGAATGCTGCAGAACTACGGTACTTCACCACCCATGACACATGTAGGCAACCCATAGCTGTCTGGCCCCCATACTCAGCATTCAGGCACCACCAGCAGCCTCTTTGAAACACTTGACTGCTGCAACTTCTGTTCCGGGTGGGTTTTTTTTGTTTTTTTTTGTCTGAGAAACATGCTTTTTTCCTAGTTAACAGTGACACAGGCAAATCCATTTGGCTGTATGATGAAGTCACAACATCACAGAGCAAATGAATAATGAAGCTAGTTCAGAGTAATGTCTATTTGAGAAAAGCACTGCTCTCTCTCTGAGCTAGCTTTGCTTGCACCAAGTGACATGGCATGTAGCTGAATGATATCACTATTAAACAGAGAAGGCATTCTTTTGAACAAGAAAGGGTGCTGATGCTCCAGCCAATCAAGACTTCACACAGCAGCAAATTAATCTGTTTTCTAGCCTCATTGAAAGCTCTTTATTTCAAACCAGAAATGTTTCTTGGAGACCTTAGTCCCATTAAAACTGAAAACGCACAGAAGTGAATTACACTTCACACCTGTCATTCTAAGCCAGGGGTGGGCAGAAGGGCAGTCAGGTTCTGCTGGTAGATCTCTGGGTGCTTTGCATTAGAATGGCAATGGTTTCTGACTCACAACTGTTTAATAGCATTGACAGCAAAACACCTCCCCTTCCTGCTTATGTTGCTGCTGTGAAGAAGGCTAACCAGGAGTGCACTTGAGTGTGAAAGGAGGGTGAGCTCCTTTCTGGTACTGGAAACAAATCCCTAGGCTTAGAACGTGCCCAGAGTCACTTTGTTCTTTAATTATAACTGTATCTAGCTCTACACCTGGTTCTTTCCCCAGGATTCTCATTGATAGAGCTTGGGAGTCTAGTAAAAAAACAACAAGGAACAAAGTAGATCTAGCAAGCCAATTAGTATGCCAATCCATGTTCTAAACCAGGGGTAGGCAACCTAAGGCCCGGGGGCCGGATGCAGCCCAGTCGCCTTCTCAATCCAGCCCACGTACGGTCCGGGAATCAGCATGTTTTTACATGAGTAGAATGTGTCCTTTTATTTAAAATGCATCTCTGGGTTATTTGTGGGGCATAGGAATTTGTTCATTTCCCCACCCTCCCAAATATAGTCTGGCCCCCCACAAGGTCTGAGGGACGGAGGACCGGCCCATAGCTGAAAAAGGTTGCTGATCCCTGTTCTAAACAGTGAAAAGGCACCAGCCTTTTTTGAAGATGCAACCCTGCACAAAACTTGTTTGTTTCTGTGGTGGGCAGAGCGATCTGGATTACATTCCAATGGAAAGGGCCCTTGCTGCCGCTTTGTTCTGGGAAACATGACATCTACCAGAACTATGAGAGTTAAGTTTCAGTTCCATTTGCCAGTTTCTGTTTTGATCTCTGTGATATTTTTTTTTCCCTGAAAAAGAATTGAAGGGGGGATTTCAGAAGTCAGGGAAGGTTGCACTGCATTTAATTCATGTGAATTCCCTACAGTAGCATTAGATTTATTGTTGCTGGATTCTCATGGAGAGAGCGTAAGTCAGAGCAAGGTTGCCGAAGACAAATAAATCAATGGGTGACACTGGAATTTATGGTCCACTGCAGAAAACAGAATGGGAACCATGATTTATTTATTTATTTACTTTAATAAATTTTAAAAAATAAAATGTGGCGTTATTTTATAGAGGTCTGTGGCAGTGAACGATGACAGTTCAATTTGTTTTTGTCTCTGTAGTAGGCAAGTCTTTCCCTAGAAGAAGGCCCTGAGCTATGGGCAGTTGTTTATGAATATGTCTATTCGATGATTTGTCTGTTAAAAACTATATGTTTAGGCATAGGAGAACGAGATGGGGGCTGCTGGGCAGGGTCAGATTGCACCCATCAGAATGAAGTCCGTTAGGAGAGATAACCGTGTTCTGTATTCTTACTGCCTGCACGATTTCTCTCAATATGAATACGATAAAGCCAAAGGAAATATTCTTTAAAGAGCTTCTGATTTCCCTCTCGTCATTCACAGTGGTGGCTTTAGTTATCAGGCGATAACTGCAACAAACATGAGGTCACTGAGTTGTGAGCAAATGTAGCCCATCTTCCAGTTGCGAACTTTAACCATCCATTTTTACAACAGCTTCCAATTGCTTTACAACTATCCTCTGAATGAAATACTAGTGGAGGGGAGCTTGCCAAAATAGTACCCTGGTGTATGTATTTTATAGTTCGGCAGTCTTGGGAGGACTATAGATACAGATATTCAAGTAATATTCAGACCTTGTAGAGCCAAGATGACAGATAGACCCTTCCCTGGTTAGAGGGGAGCCCCATCAGTAGCATTGTGCTGAGCATGGCTGAATTATAATGGTGCACTTGCAGCAATTGAATCAGGGCCCAAGATTGCAAGGGGGACCAGACTCTGAGCCTTCTCAAAAACAAAAAATAACTTATGTCTGTAGTAGTCCTGGAAGTTATAAAGCAAAATGTGCTGGCAACTTTCTAAGCAATTTATATGAGATGAGCCAGCTGGCTGTTTCCATCTTTCACTGGTTTTAGCCAATGAATGAAGTCAGGCTGACGAGTGTCTTGAAAAATCCTTGTAGTTATCTCCATAGTTTTGCCAGTGGGGTGGAACACTGGAAAGTGGGAGCAGGTAGGAATAAGAATAGGAAAATTAAGAATAAGAATTAGTTAGGGAAAATATGGACCTTGCTTTTCCTTACCATTTTACCTGTAAAAGTAAAATAGCATGTTAATTATGACAATAATGAAAATGAAAGCAGATCACTCTGCTTTCTAGAGGCCCCTCCCCCCAATGGCTATAGGCCTAAGATTACTTCTCTTGGATTATTAACCCCCTGGGTGGGTGTAAGCGCATTCAAACACAAGGGGACAAGACTTATTCTAAGGTGTCTTATTTCATGCACTCCTTTTTGGGGGGATGGGGCTCTTCTTTTGGAAACTGTGCCAGGGTCCCCAACCATTTTGGTGCTGTGCCCTCTGAAATTTGACCCTGGCTAAGGGCTACTTCACACTTGCTAATGGCTCCCTAAACCAAGCACCTTGGAAGCTTGTTGAACTGTGCTCACATAGAGGTGACATGTATTTAAAGTGACTCCACATTCAGGCTGCTGCAGTTTGCATACACACATATCATTTCCCTATGTACCCCTTCCCTTTTTTGGGTCTCCCTTTTGTTGAATTCATTTTCTAATCCCTTAGGGAGCAGGGACTGATTGTCTTGTACTCTTGTAAAACATTGTGTATGCATTGATATAATAACTAATGTAATTTGATTCATTAATGAACTAACTAATATTGAAAATAATTTGTCAGTTATTTAAACTAAATGCTCCTCTCTATCCCTCTCTCCTGCTTTGAGGGAATATCTCCTGAGCGTTTTCTGTATTTCTCTTCACAACCTGTTATAGGTATTTCTCCTAGGAGCACCTTAACAGAGAGATTATAGCGTGCAACATGTGTAGAGACCTCGCAATCCTCCAAGTGCTAATACTAGCTCAGTTGACACAGTTCAATGGTTAGCACTGCTAATATAATTCTAAGTCCTCCCATTCAGAAGATGTGTTGAGGAGAATATAGTTGTTAATTAGGAATCAGAAGAGCAGGATTGATAGCTGGAAAACAAATGAGGCTTTGGGAAGGGCCTTCCTTTGAGTGTGACTCAAGACACACTGCTGTTCTATTTGGGGAGCATTTGTTGTGTGAATATTTAGTTGTGGATATTTAAAAAAAATATACATCAGAGTGCATCTTTTCTTATCATACACACATTGATATCATGCATAGTTATTTATTAGCTGGAATATCAAAATTATACAGGAAAGAGTATTTTTTATCTATTCCTACAATTTTATTAATCAACATGGAGAGAATCCTTTCCCATCACCACTAAGTAAATCTATTCAGCCTAACTACATCAAGGATTAGGAACGTGGGTGGCACTGTGGGTTAAACCACAGAGCCTAGGATTTGCCGATCAGAAGGTCGGCGGTTCGAAATCCACGACGGGGTGAGCTCCCGTTGCTCAGTCCCAGCTCCTGCCAACCTAGCAGTTTGAAAGCACATTAAAGTGCAAGTAGATAAATAGGGACTGCTCCGGCAGGAAGGCAAACGCCGTTTCCGTGCGCTGCTCTAGTTCGCCAGAAGTGGCTTAGTCATGCTGGCCACATGACCCGGAAGCTTTATGCTGGCTCCCTCGGCCAATAAAGCGAGATGAGCACCGCAACCCCAGAGTTGGCCACGACTGGACCTAGTGGTCAGGGGTCCCTTTACTTTACATCAAGGATTAAGGGGGAGGAGAGAGAGATCCCAGGCACAGCCTGTGGTAGAAGCAAAACAGGGAAGATGGCTGGGAGTGGAGCCTTTGCAACATCCATGAGGTCACACCCACCCCATACATTTAAAACGATACTATACGACTTTAGCAGTCATCGCTTCAACCAAAGAGTCCTGGAAACTTTAGTTTGTTTAAAGGTGATGAGAGTAGGAGACCCCTCACAGATCAGCAATTCCCAGTGCCTTTAACAAACTATATTTCCAGGATTCTTTGGGGAAGCCATGACTTTAAAGTGGTATAAGTGCTTTAAATGCCTATTTAGAATTTTAAAATCCATTAAAAACATAAGCATCTAGCAATCTTTCTCACACATCTTCTGCCCATATACTTTAAAGGCTGTCAAGTATATTTAACATATTCGCAAATTGGATGTGGAATTGGTTATAATATAATTAGGCTTTATAGGAGAAACCAGTTTCATTACATTATTGTTGTTTTTGTTGTTAAGCTGCTTTTGCAAAACTATTCCAATTGCTTCCAGCCCGCTGGTGAGAATTCTTTTTTCACAGTAGTTTTGCATTATGTCTGTACAGGCAATATGACATAGCGTAATAGAATCATAGAATTGCAGACTTGGAAAGGAGGGTCATCTAGGCCAAACCCCTGCAATACAGGAATCTCAGCACATAGTCCTCCATGCAGTTTGAAACCATCCTGGACCCTGCTTAGCTTTGCAAATGTGCTAGCAGTTTTATTTCTGCACCAGTAGGATACATCCTCAGGGTATTCTTGTAAAAGCTAAGGAACAGGTAGGGACATGAAAGCACACAACTATGACACTACAAGTTTCACTCTAAATACATCATGAAGTCCCATTGATTCAGTTCTCCTTTCACTCCAGTTCTCTGCACATTTACTGGGAAGCAGATCCCATTGAGTCCTGTGGAATATACTCCCCAAGTAAGATTGTTTTGGATTGCAAATTCACTTCCATGTAATGTGCTTAAAGCTTGGGTTCTTAGGCTTATGATTTCTTCATGTTCATCACATCTTGCCTCCTGGCCGATATTATTTTGAAGTTCAATGTGACTATAAGAGTTTGGAGCTTAACTTTCCACATGCAATAATACATTGGTTGCTGGAGTAGCTTTCCGTTGGTGTTCTTATCTGCTATCAGTGCAACTTTTGTCTTTGCAAAGTGATGGCAATGACAACTGAACACACACACACACACTGGAGTGGCATTTTGTTAATCTTTTTGCTGGAGGCAGACTTGCTACTCACTCTTTTGAGTAAAGGAAAAATGATGACAGCATTTATCTGGTAGAAAAACTAAATTTCATGCTTCCCCAGGTTTCTTCCTGGTAATGTGTTTTCCTGCCTGTTTGGACTATGAATGCGAACAAATACCTAGGGGGCCATCCTTCCATAGAAAGGGGTTGGATTAAAACACACAAACACATACATTTTCTTTAAACATGTTTAAATAGGCTCTGGTTGGATAGCTATGATAATTATCCCTGCTCAAATTTTCCAGAGTTGTTACGCTTATATATCCATGTAAGTTCTTTTGGGACGCGGGTGGCGCTGTGGGCTAAAGCCTCAGTGCCTAGGGCTTGCCGATCGAAAGGTCGGCGGTTCGAATCCCCGCGGTGGGGTGCGCTCCCGCTGTTCGGTCCCAGCGCCTGCCAACCTAGCAGTTCGAAAGCACCCCTGGGTGCAAGTAGATAAATAGGGACCGCTTACTAGCGGGAAGGTAAACGGCGTTTCCGTGTGCGGCTCTGGCTCGCCAGAGCAGCGATGTCACGCTGGCCACGTGACCCGGAAGTGTCTCGAGACAGCGCTGGCCCTTGGCCTCTTTGAGTGAGATGGGCGCACAACCCTAGAGTCTGTCAAGACTGGCCCGTACGGGCAGGGGTACCTTTACCTTTTAAGTTCTATTTTGAAGTTGCAACAAACCTACTTTTGTGTGCTTTGAAAGCCAATGTTAAAATGATTTCTTCTCTGTAAGCTTCTGATATCACTAGAGAGTATCTGGTAACAGAAGAATAGGAAACTGGATCAAAGTATGGACATAATGAACAATATTGAAAAGGCAGATCAGAAATGTCATTTGCAAGGCTAGTGAAACTGAAAGGTTATATTTGAAATGGATAACAACTTGTTTTCCCCACACATTGAACAATAAGTCCAGGGAACTGGAAACTATTAAATGCAATCGTTTAATTGACTTCTAAGAGTATAAATCTTTAGAGATAATTATTATAATGGCTGGTTACTGACTGTTGTCCATGTGGTGAATAACATCTCTGTATGTTTTGGATTCCAAAATACATTCAGTAACAAAGTTTCCTGAATGTTTGGCTGAATATAAGAACTTAACAATACAATCATATTCTTTGTTTATTTAGTCAGTCCCACTATGTTCAATGAGGCTTACTCTCTAGTAACTGTTTGTTTGATTTGTATCCTGCCCACCCCCTCCAAAGGAGCTTTAGCCTACAAGCCAAATCTTCTGGTTTTGGAAAAGGCCATTACTTTTCCTTTTCACAAAATGGGGATAATACCACCAACTTTGTTTGCAAGGGTTAATGATACAACGGTGACAGCCCATTTTGCCACATTAATGTGCCATGTTGATTTCCCACCTCTCATGTGAAGCAGCAAGTGCAATTAGTGGTAGATTAGCCCTTGTTGCAGACGCCTGTCAGTTTGCAAGTGCCAAGGGAATGGGGCGGCTGTGGCTCTTGTGCATTGAGATTCCAAGCCAGGCTCCCAGCCGTTGCAAATGGATGATCCCATTCTGACCATGCTGGCAGTGATGAATTGAAGCCCTTGAGATACAAGGCTGAGTAGATGCAAGTGACCTTAACTGACATAAAAAAGAAGCCTTATCTATATGAGAGGGGATGCTCAGCTTGTCAACCTCTGCTGTCTGATACAAGAAAACAAGGGAGGGGAATGGGGATGATTTGCTCAAGTACAAGTTGGCATGCTGGAAAACATCTGTGAAAATGCCCAGCCAAGCATGTATTTCTAATCTACAGCCCAACAAACAGGGGGAAGTGTGGTGTAACTGCTTGGTGATAGTAACTGCTCCGCCAGGTGTATGTCTGTACGTTATTTCTTTCTCTTGGCACAGTTTTTACTTGTATAGTTATTTTATTGCCGCTTTTTTAAAACATGTAAATGCTGAAATAAAAATTGCAGGGGGCAAGAATCTACCTATCTGAGCATTTCGCTGATACAAGTATGAATTTAAGCACACTTACTTTTGCCATTTTCCAAGGAACTGTTGGCAATTTACATTTAGTTCACAACTCCAGTGGGTAGGGTGTAGCATGATGCTACTCAAGAGCACTGTTTTCAGGGTTTGTGTATGAAACAGTTTACAGGCCTGTGTTTCATCTACATGACCTCTGTCCACATTTGGGCTCGATCAGTTGGAAGAGGCAATGTACACAAGGGGCTAAAAGCGTCCCAGGATTATTGTTAGATAGTCTGTAGCTGCATTTTCCCGCAATCTGATTTTGGAAAAAGGCTGAAAACTGCCTCTTACTTACTCTGCTAACACTTGACTGCTATCTGAAGGTCAAGGTCAAGGAATCATGCAATCCAGAGGGAAGGATATTGCATACACACACACTGGAAAGGTTGCAATCATGTGATAGGAAAATCGAATTTGTATAATACATTTTACTCTTTATTGAATATGAGTTATTTCTTTTGGGGCAGCTGCCAGGAGCTCAGGTTTTCCAAGAGAGAGCTTTAGTGGGCAGTATTTCTGCCCCTAGAGTAATTGACACCTTTTCCCATGTGCTAGTGGTAGAATGCAATTGTCACTCTAAGATTCTGTTTTGAGTCTAGCAAATTGACTGTGGCCACTACTTACAAGTAAGCTTGCAGCAAACTAAATAAATGGAGCACTTACCTCCTGGATAAAACCTAAAGTAAGTGAATTTTATAAACTGATGCTTACAAAAATAAGTTATCTAAGATTTTTACAATTTAATTTTAAGATGCAAGGTAAGATTAAGAACATTTCATTTGTATCTAACCGCTCTGTGTTTATGCATTGCTGGGATGTTCCTTAAAATTTCCTGTAGATTCATGATAGTCCTTTTGTGAAGTATGCTGCTTTGTCTTAGTTCTGCTTCTATTCTCTATCTAATAAGATCTAGCCATTACAAAATAATGTTTTTCTTCTTCTTCTGTAAAACTGTCTCCCTCCATCCCTGGTTTATTTAAATATCTGCTGTTGTTTAAAACTGAATTTTTTTTCTGTTGTTGTGCAAGCTGCCTTCTCTTTTGCTGCTCTCCCCTGCCCTGACTTCATGGAAATCCAGGGTTGTGATGTGGCACTACAGATCCTCCAATGGCGGCTGTGCAATGATAGCCTTACATTTTTATGTTTATAGAAAGATAAAGTCCTCTGCCCTGGGTGATTATTTTTGGGGACCCCTGCATTATCTGAAACCTTTTTCTGTCTGTTCCTTCGGTCTTGAAGCAAGCTCTCATATCCTGTCATCTTCTTAGTTTCAGATTTGGGAATCCGGCTAAGTAAAGTACTGTGCCAAACTTTGTCTGTTAAAGATATGTAATCCAGCTTCTCCTCTGCAATTTAAGTAATGTAGTGGGAAAGATCATGCCAACCTAGCAGTTCAGAAGCACATCAAAGTGCAAGTAGATAAATAGGTACCGCTCCGGCAGGAAGGTAAATGTCGTTTCCATGCACTGCTCTGGTTTGCCAGTAGTGGCTTAGTCATGCTGGCCACATGACCTGGAAAAAATGTCTGCGGACAAACGCTGGCTCCCTCAGCCAGTAAAGCGAGATGAGCACCGCAACCCCAGAGTCGTCCGCAACTGGACCTAATGGTCAGGCGTCCCTTTACCTTTAATGGGAAAGAAACAACAGTTGTTTTAGTTGTTGGCTGTAACAATGCTGAAGACAGCATTGGTTATATCATGACCCTGGGATCAGACTTCCCTTCGTCAAAGAATGAGGTTGGGGATTTGATGTGGGAGACGGAATTGTCCTCAATGCCAGCTCCAGATATGCATTGAAGAGCCAGTTGTGCCAGTATCTCTCTAGCCTAAACATGTTTTGTTGCCCTCCTTTGACTCAGAGGACTCCGAAGCCCTAGAGGGGACCACAGTCTCTTCTGCTCCGTTGGAGTCTATGATTGCTAAAGCAGGCCAGGCCCCTTTACTTAAAGAGGCTGCTCTCATGGTAGGCAGAGCCAACAACTGAAAGAGAGCTGCAGCTCCTGTTTACAGTTCGGCCTCTAGATGTCAGCCTCTGAAGAAACACCTGAGCCCTCTTTTGGTGTCTCCAGCCCACCCATGAGACAAGCTGAGGCGAGCACTCCAGGCAGCAGGCGCAGCTGATCCCAATGTCTATCTTTCTTTCGCCTTGTTCCTGATATAGATATTCTCTTGCCCCTTCTTCCTTGGCAAGGAGGGGGTGCCATTTTGGGGTCTGCCTCAGGTGCCAAAATGTATTGGGCTGTCTGTGCTCCAGTGTGAGCCATGTGCTTCTGTACTGCTGAGACCATTGCTCCAAAGCAGAATCCCCCCCCCATTTCTAAACAAAAATATAAATACTAAAAAAGAAAGAGTACTCATTTCTCATTGTGGAATAACAAATCTTTTGGAGGTTTTG
This sequence comes from Podarcis tiliguerta, assembly GCF_965153285.1. Taxonomy (NCBI): domain Eukaryota; kingdom Metazoa; phylum Chordata; class Lepidosauria; order Squamata; family Lacertidae; genus Podarcis; species Podarcis tiliguerta. The sequence goes on from NC_139534.1 coordinate 60,467,974, forward strand.
TTTTGATCATAGAAACATACTACAAAAATAGCACCGGTGTCATATTCTTCATCTCCCATATTTCCAGCTCTTAATCTGTAGCCTAGCTAATCTCACCTTGTAGCATCTATTGAGGTACTAGAGAGAGGCATGAAATGATGTAGGCCCTACATCATTTTAGGCTATGTAGAGCAGCCATTTTCTCTGGGCAGTGGAAACACCCAGATGGCTGGCTTTGAGAAGTGTTCCAGTTGTAATCTCTGATCAAGCTCTTTATCTCCTAATTCCATCTATTAATTGGATGAATGGTGTTAGCTTTACTCATTTGTATTCTGAGGAGATTGAGAATGCAGAAGCAGCACATCCAGCTGAGCCAAGTGGTATTGCTGCCCTATCAAATATGGTGGTAAAAATAGATGAAAACAGCACTCATTTCTCTCACTGAATTGCAGTAAAGTAATAGTAAGAAGTATAAAGTGGACTTTTGACATGGTTAGCCTTGTCATAATAAGGCATACAAATAAGCAGCCAATCTTTTTATTATTATTAAAGAGTTCTTAGATTACAAAAGTTTGTGCAATGTCTCCTTTTTAAAATTACATTTTCTGCAGGTCAGTTTCATCTGTTGAGACTTTAGTGTTACATTAGGAAGAAAAAATGGGGGAAAGGTGGAGGGGACCATGGTGGGTGGGGTGGGGTCTGGTGGCAATGTTTCTATTTTGCTTAATGTATGTGTGGGGTTTTGTGTCAGCGTCGTTTGTGTAGGTTCTCTTTGCTATTCGCTTGTGTTCCTTTGGTGGTGAGAGAGGTTGGGGTTGGCCTAGGATGTGGTTGCTTGTTTGTGATTAGCTGTGGTGAACTTTGTTTTCATGAGTGAGTGGGGTGTGTGTGTGTTTTGAATCGGATTAGCCATATTGATTCGTATGCTGTTGGTGGATTCTTGTCGTTATCTTCTTGGGCTGTGTATGTGATAAAGGGGAGCCATACTGGGGTGAAGGCATCTTCTACTATTTGTCCCTATGTCAGTTTCAGTTTATTGGTTAATTTTTCTACTAGGGCTGTTTCCCATACTATTTGTTACCACTGGTCCATGCTTACTCCAGACAGGTCTCTCCAGTGTCTGGTTATGATGTTTCTGGTTGCTGAAAGTAGGTGGGCTATGAGTTCCTTGTGATGTAAGTGGGCATTATTGATAAGCGGTCAATCTTGAACTGCCACTTTTATTGTTTATCAGCAAAAATGTGCAAATAAATTGTAGGATTATCAGCCCTTGGCGCAGGTCCTGGACCTTGAGGGGTGTGAGGTAAAGCACTGCCTTCAGTCAAGCTCTGGGTAAAGGAAAGAACTTCAAGAAAGCTAATCAGCGAGCGTGGGTCATGTGGGAGTGTCTGGTTCCTTTAAAACAAGGCTGGCTAAGCTTTGGCCCTCCAGATGTTGCAGGCTACACTTCCCATTATTCCTATTGACTGTGCTTACTGGAACCCCAGAAGGCCCTTAGCACACTACTGCCAGCACCTGGCCACCACCATGACTATGCAGCATTTTTTATTCTGCTTCCAACACCACTCACTGTCTTTCCCATAAGCCTCTGGGATGGCATTTTAGCAGTGGGTGTCAGTGATGCCACCTTTGAAAGGAAGTGAAGCTGTCCACCGTCTTAATTCACCCCAAATGCAATGCTTTACCTATAGATCTATAAATGTGATGCTACATATTTCATGGAATTATAGAATTGTAGAGTTGAAAGGGACTCTGGATCATCTAGTCCAACCCTCTGCAATGCAGTAATTTCAGCTAAAGCAACCACACTTTATCATCTTGGCCACCCTCTTCTGCACACATTCCTTTTTGTCAGTATCCTTCTTAAATTGTGGTGTTCAAAACTGGACACAGTACTCCAGGTGTGGTCTGACCAAGGCAGAATAGAGCAGAGCTATTACTTCTCTTGATTTGCACACTATATTTCTGTGGATGCAGCCTAGAATAGCATTGCCTTTTTTTGTTGCTGCATCACACTGTTGACTCATGTGAAGCTTGGGGTCCGCTAAGACCCCTAGAACCTTTTCACATGTACTACTGGCAAGCCAGGTGTCCCCCATCTTATATTTATGCAGCTGGCTCTTCCTGTCTAAAAGTAAAACTTTACATTTATCCCCATTGAGTGCTTGGGGCCATCGGCCAATACCCAACCTGGCCCAAAAACACATGAAGGGCCACAACTTAGTTACCTCTTCTTAGAAAGCTTCCAGATCAGGCTTGGCCCTTGCAGAATTTAGCATGCTGAGAAAAGTCTTAGACTAGACCCATTCGAACATGATGAAGTTGGGTCCATTAATTCCAGAGTGGGTGTACTCTGAGTAAAACTTAGTTGGGTACCATTTGTTGGTGGTGGGATTGTGAAGTAAAAAGGTTTACAATCTGTTAAAAGACAAGGGGGAAGTGGTGCCATTTCAGGAGGGGGTAAAATAGTAATAAGAAAAGAGGAATAGTAAGAGTGTTGTCCTGATTCCAGTAATGACAAAGTTTCTATCTCCCTTGGTTTCAAGTTTTTCTGTGAGAGGAACCCACAAGTGCCCAGTTTAATAGCAACCAATCACAGGATATGACAAGGATTCTGCAATCTCATCATGCAAACATCTAAGCAGACTTTGGAGAATGCAGACAATATGGATGTATTTCTTAGTGTTTTGAAGCGGGAATTAATTCTTGTACAGCCCTAAAGACACTAGAAACCTGTTTTCACTCCGCTGAAATACTACCTGTTGCTATGAAGTCCCCCACCCTGACTCTAATTTTGTTGTTGTTGTTGTTCCCCTTCCCTTGCTTGAAGCGGGGAAAATGTCAGTGTTTTCAAAGCAGAAAATAAATGAAAGAAATGAGGCCTGGCAGTTCTAGAAATCAGTTTTCTGTAGTTATTCGGCAGTGTGCAGAAAGGCCATAGGAGCTTACTTATGCATCCACATGCTCCATATCTTATGACATTTCATTAGTTCTGCACACGTATAGGTAGTGCGATGATAGACAAATGAAAGTAGCATGCGAATTGGGCCACAAGAGAAAACGGCTTGTTGCAAATCCTTGCCTTAAATGTTTAATACTCTGTTTATTCAAGACAAAGTGTTTCCATCAGCCCTAGTTACGTTGTTTACATTTTTAAGAAGGGGGGGAGGGGACTGATTGAAGTGTGTTTATGCTTTTCTGAAAGAAGTCAGATCTAGCCTGCCAGTTCCAATACAAAAGGTGGGGGGGTATCACACTTGTAAGCTAATGGGAAAGGGCATGTGAATGTGGGAGTGTATTAGATAAAGAGGGTGCATGGAACCCTCATCTCTTTTCTACTGCTTTGTCCCACAGAGAACACACTCTGTCTGCAAAGGTTGTGCTACGGCTGAAGGAAAAGAAAAAAAGAAAACTGTCTAATCTCACTTGGGAATTTAATTGAAATGTACCATGTCTGCAGCCAGCAGGGGGCCCTGACTCTAAGCTTTTATTTTTTTTAAAAAAATGCAAGTCTAAATAAAAAGGTAACCAAACTACCCAGGAGGTAAGCAAGCTAACCCCCTGGTTACTTAGTTCACTTAGATGAGCTCTCTGCACCCAGAACGCACTGGATGTAAGGCTATGGTCTAATGGTTAAATAAATAAAAAATATTTTTCTTCTCTTACAAACTAGCTCTGCTGAGTTTGACTGAGAGATACTGCTATGAGAAATCCGCTGATGGAGTAGCAGGTTTGGGTTTCAACATAAGATTTTATTTTTTTGGTGCTGCATGCTTCATAGAAAGCATTACTATAGTTGTGTTACCTGAAGAGTTGCAGACTATTTAAAGTGGCAATAGCTCTTTAAAACACTTGGTTAATTGAATGTCAGGAAGAGTTACAGAGCCTGATCAGTCACATTCAAGCAATGTAATAGCTTTTATTTATTTCAGTAGTTCAGATGTCAGCCTCTATCCAGGGATACTGGTGCAGTTGTTAGTATGTTTTTACCTTCCCTGTTTTCCTCTGCTGCTCTTAATTGCAAAGGAGACAGGTGGAATTTTTAAATTAGTTGGCCTATTACTATCTCTAAAGAGGCTTTTTACCAATATAGAAGCCACTATTGTTGCAGAATGCATATGTGATAGGTAATTCTCCAGCTTCCTTTCCAGAGCTTCAGACATTGGACAATGAAGAGGTTCCCTGGAGATTTACGAGCAGATCCTATTGGTTTCAAGAAATTCCTTCCTCAATCCCCAAGGCGATTCTTCCCCTCAGATCCTCCACAATGTTCTTCCATACTTGGCTAAATTGACTCTTCAGACCCTTGACTTGTTTGACCTAATAACAAAGGAGTGAGTGTGAGTGTGTGAGTGTGCGTACTTGTCCTTCTGTGTTTAATACGAAAATGACAACTGAAAGTATTGTGATAGTAGGTTTATTTGGTGCATAGTAAAGAGAGAATAAGGAGCAGAGAAGGGGATTCATTGTAATGCGGTTCTCTGCATCCATCATTCATGGCTTGACTTGAAATATCATACATAATGTAGAAAGTACATGTAAGAGTGCAAACTCCAGCAGCTATATAGGCTCCTTCTTGTGATAAATCATCCCATCTCACAGTCCTGTTTTGAAGTCTTGGTTCTGTATGCTGGCTTGTGAAAATGGATTCCCTCCCTCTTATGCTTTCAGAGGGTGGTGGGTGGGCCTTTTTGCGGAGAACAGGATGTGGCAAGGTGAGCTCTTGGCACATCCAAGATGCTTATTGAAGATGCTAAGCTGGAATTATTGGGTTATCCCTTGGGATGCTTAGCTAATGCTTCTAATTTCTGATGATACCCTGGTTCTGCCCATTTTTTGACCAGATCTAAAGGTAAGGCTGGGGTGGGGGGATAGATACGCCTGCTACTGGCTTAAAATAGGGCATAGGGTAACTGGATAAATCTATTACTGTATATTGGCTATGGGAATGGGCATATTAGTGGACAGAAGCATTTGACATGCTTTGCCAGTATTTGTGGATGATCCAGAGTATATGTGGAACAGATTTCCTCTTGCCAGAGAAAATGGAATACAGACCGTAAGGACTTCACTGCTACTCATTTAGTAGGAAGGAAATGGATTTGAAGAAGGAAGCTTGACTAAAATGGACTCCAGTGTACTTGAAAACCTTCTTTTGTCCTATTTGATGACCATTAATTGTCCATTTATGTGCTCTCAAGTGCCTACCAAAAATCACTACTTTAGTTTGGAGTAATTAATACAAATACGCTCTTGAGAGCAATAAGCCCCAAACTTCTTAAATAGGCTTTGCATGCCTTCTTCGATAACTGAAACTGCCTTCACATTATCACGTAAAACAGCACTTTACACTGCTGAGCTGGGGAATGGGAAACTTGAGGACTACAGTAGAAGGTTCTTTTATCACTGACAGATGTTGAAGAGAACCAACAGCTAGCTGTACTCAACACCTTAGAATCATAGAATCGTAGAGTTGGAAGGGACCCTGAGGATCATCTAGTCTAACGCCCTGCAATGCAGAAAGATGCAGCTGTCCCATAGGGGGATTGAACCTGCAACCTTGGTGTTAACAGCACCATGCTCTAACCCATGGGTAGGCAAACTAAGGCCCGGGGGCTGGATCCAGCCCAATCGCCTTCTAAATCTGGCCCATGGACGGAATCAGCATGTTTTTACATGAGTAGAATGTATGCTTTTATTAAAAATGCATCTCTGGCTTATTTGTGGGGCAAAGGAATTCATTCATTCCCCCCCACCCCCCAAAAAATATAGTCCAGCCCCCCACAAGGTCTGAGGGACAGTGGATCGGCCCCCTGCTGAAAAAGTTTGCTGACCCCTGCTCTAACCAACTGAACTAAGCAGGCACTTGTTATTGTTTATGTCCCTTTGACTGTCCTTGCCCCAGTATTTTTAGTTTTATTTTAGTTTTATTATTTTATTGATTTAATTTTATTTCCAGTTGTTGTTTGGAGGCTAAGATTGAGAAGCAGAATACAAATATTTAAAATATGTAAAATAAAATTTAATTTGTCATGTGCCCAGCTGTGCTTCCCAATTTTGTTTTGAAATATTAAGTCCGTATTATAAACAGTAGACCTTTTATCAAGGGTGGACTGCAATTCTTACACTTAAACACACTTAGCGACTCTATTCTAAACTTATTTATTTTGAGAGCCTTATTGAGTAAAGTGGGGTTACTTACAAGTAAATATCCTTAAGAGTGTACTGTCTTTTGAGTAACTTGCCTCAGAAGCACTGTCTATCCATAAGGTTGTAAGCTGATGTAAAATTAACAAAGCCAGTGTATTTTTTTGTGCATTGTACAGTTTCTGTGGAAGCTGTAGTGTATTTAGCTATTAACTGGGCTAAAATAAAGCACCAATCTCTGGTAATTCTCCATTCTGGAAGCCAGTCTGTTTTGCAATTATTTGATTGGTGTCAACCCAGTATTCCAATTTAGTTAACAAATAACAACTATAGATTCAGATGAGATGTCCAACAGAGTAATGGGCCTGTAATTCTTGGGCTGTCTCTGTTTCTCTTCTTGTGCATTGAGATTATTATGCTATCCATTAGGCAGCAAGGCCTTAGAATCGATGTAAATAAATAATTTAGCCTCCTTCACTCAGCGGAGACCTTGGACTGTTCCAATAGTTCCTCTTCATAAGCTCTGAATTTGTCCCCTTAGCCAAATCATGCATGCTATTGACACAGGGGTTGCCACTTTTTTATTGGCCCTGCTCCTGTGTTTTTAAGAGAAGGCTGATAGAAGAAGTTGGCCTGGAGACAAGACTTGGATGGGCAACCTTTATGGCCCTGAGGGCTTTATTCTGTGGCGGTAGTAGTTGCATGCATTTGGCGCACACATCCATAGGCCAGGTATGCACAGGTACACTCCTCAGCTCTTCCCAGTTCCAGTCAGCTTGGCAGCAAGGAGGTGCAAGATGGGCAGAGAGGCTACTGCCTGCCTTCCCTCTCCCTCCCATTTGGTGCTGGCAACCACACTCCCCACTGCCTGTCCAAAGGGTGTGCAATTGCAGACTTCTGGGTTGGCACTTCTGGCAATGGCGGATTTCCTCTGATCGGGAGGAATCCGCTCCTTGGAAATTAGGGTCTGACCGCCATGGCGAGGCGGAGACCCGTTAGAAACCACAGGCGGAAGAAGCCTGTGGACTTGGGATTCGGCCGGTACCTTTTGCGCCTCCCCTACTCGCGGGGAGACCTGGTTTCGGGGGCTCCGGAGCGACGCGGGGTGAGCGGCGCGGTACATCGAATCAACCGCTTCTTTCAAGGAGTGAAGCCGCATAGCTGTTGCCAGAAAGCGTCGACTTTTCCTGTGGACATTTGGACTCTATGTAACCACTTGTAAGTAAAACAGAAAATTGGATTTTTTAAACATCATAATTTGGCATTAAAACGGGAAGGTCTAAACAGGAAGTCCGCCTTCCGTTTTGTAAACAGATCAAAGCAAAGACGTCGCAAGCTAAAGCCTAGGAAAAGTATTTTGTAAAACATTAAACTTTCATCATTTAAGACATTGAATCCCCCCTTGGAAGCAGGAGAAGAGGGGGGAATTCTTTGTGGATTGTTTAAACCTGCAGGAGAGTGAGTGAGATGAGATAATTTACCACTGTTTTGAGATGAGATAATTTACCACTGTTTCGAGCCTGTCACCCCATGGGCAGGCCTCCCTGTCTCCTGGCAGAGTAATAGTTATGGTACGTTCAACAAGCTCTTAGCCAGTGTTTGGCCACCTTTAGGGTTACACCCTTAGTGGCATTCGGAACAGGATGCACTGCTCACTGAACTGACAGAATCAGACCACCTGTACTTTGTTGTGTGTTTTTGTGTATCAGATGCTTTCAGATATTGTATCATTATGTTGGTTAAGTTACTTGTTGGGCTGAAGTGGGAATCCTACCAAAATGTGCCAAACTTCTTTTTAAAATAGATACTTGCCAGAAGAATTTCCTGACCAACAGCAGCTAAATCATCACTATTACTGGTTAAGGGAAGAATGTGTCAGGTAAAGGCAAAGGAGACCATTGAACAAAATGCAAGAATTATCATTAATATACTGTTGTGCACTATTTTTTTTAGACATCTTTATTTGTGGCAGAAATGTGTTGAGAATAATTCATTTTGGGTCCAGGTCAAAATGAATTAAGACTGATATACATGTAGCAGAATTTGGTGGTAAAGGTAAAGGGACCCCTAACCATTAGGTCCAGTCATGGCCGACTCTGGGGTTGCGGCGCTCATCTCACTTTATTGGTTTGACTAAACTCTAAGGCTGCAGGTGAGGAACCGCACTGTTGGATGCTCCTCCTATAATACAAAAAAGAAGCTCCCTTCAGTTAGAAAACTAGTTCATCAGGGAATGTCCAGACTGCTCACTGCTGTGCTAGTTTCCTGCTTGCAGAAGGGTTATCATTTTTGAATGTATGGAAGCATCCCAAACTGTGATTCTTGTCCCTGCAGTCCGAAGTGGTGCACTCCCTTCTTCCACCTCTTCCTATTGCGTGTGTGCAGACCAGGCCTGAGTTGTCGTTGCTGAGTGAGGAAGTATTTGTATTGTGGCTTCCAGCCCTTCTTTGTAATGGTTGCTGTTGCATTCCTGAGCTATATTGTCAGTGGCTGCAGATAGTTGGTCTTCAAAGTTTGCATAAGCCACTCCACAACTGCTGTATATAACAATAGACTATCAAATGACCTGTGGGGACAGTTCGTGATTCTCCTCTCTTTGAACCCTAAGTACCTGCCTGAAAGTTGACATTATCTTCAGAGGTCCTTCTCCAGGTGTCCTCTCCTTCAGGGGTGGGATGAGGCAGGTGGGAACTGGAAAATTTTGTCTTGTTCTCCCCCATCCTCAGCTGCTGCAAGGAAGGGATCCCAAGCATGGAATTCAGTGACATGTTTAACATTATGTCCAGTTTCTACTTCTTTGGCGATCACTCGTAGCCAAGTAAGATTGTCCGTTAGGTGACTGTGGAGGCCAATTCTGGAGCCACACGTCCTTCCACAGTGGGGACATAGGTTTCCGGGTGGGAGTTGATCACAGCGAGGATTTGCCAAACGTGCCTTCCTCTTAGCTCTTTTCTCCCTTTCGTCCTGAGTTTGTGCTTCTACAAAGTTCATGACGCCTTGGTAGAGGCTATTCTCCAATTGGAGCACTCACAGGCCAGTGTTTCCCAGTTATCTGTGCATATACTGCATTTTTTAAGATTTGCCTTGAGAGTGTCTTTGGTTGTCCACCGGCATTTCGCTTTCCATTCTTAAGTTGTGAATACAGTAGTTGCTTTGGAAGATGATAATCAGGCATCTGAACAACATGACCAGTCCAACAAAGTTGATGCTGAAGAATCATTGCTTTGACACTGGGGATCTTTGCTTCTTCCAATACACTGACATTAGCCTGTCTTCCCAAGTGATGTGTATTTTTTTCTGTCTAGTTTACCCCTAGTTTTTGTCTAGTTTACCCCAAGAAGTCTCATGGACCAGTGCTAGCTGATTTCTGAGAATATACGTTGCTACATCTTGTGTTTTATTTCTTTAGGATTCATGATTTTGTGCTTAGTAACAGAGTTGCATCCTCTTTTTCCTGTCTTAAGTGAGGATTGAAGTAATTCACGGCACTGTCATACCTGCATTGTAATCCGTTCGATGAGATGTGTGGGAAACCTCCTGTCTTCAAGCTATTGATCTTTGCCTGCACAAATTCTCATAGGTAATTTTTCTGTAATGCCTAGATTTGGTTTACATATTCTCTGCAGTGTAGCCTTTGCAGTTACTTAAAAAGCTGACGTAAGTAAGACAAGAAGAGACTGACATTTCAGCTTCAAGAGAGCATCAGTGTGGTGTTGTCCTGTTTCCTTATTCTCATTGATTTGAAGGATGTTTGCTGGGTACAGGTTATGGTCAGTGGGATAAAATAATAATGGGATTTACGGCAGAGAAATATGTCAGTTCAAGGGATTAGAAAGACAGACTGGTGGGGGGGGCAATCTAACTGTGAGGACTTTGAGCTTTCAGTATCACCCCCCCCCTTGCATTCTTTGTGCAGTAGACTGTTAGAACAGGAAAAAATATTATTGGTACAATAGATTTGTATTCAAAACATTTTTAATGCTGCATTATGGGGGGGGGGACTGCAAAAATTACATTTGGAATATACAATTCAGATGTTGAATTCTCACCCCTGTGTTGCTCTTGAGAAGAGGACGTGAATTCTGGCAACGAAAAGCCATTTGAATGGACTTCTGTTTGGAAATGATTGCTTTCGATGCTTTTGTTTTGGTGCTGTGCTGCTGATACTGCTGTTACCAGCAATCTTCCTTGCTCTCACATTTTGAATCTTATCTATAGCCTCACATTTTAGTACTGTTATGATCAATTTCAAGGAAAGTTCTTCAGACTGTAGTGGTTCCCTCCTCCGCCCTCTACTCGCCCGCCTCTTTCGCATAAGACAGGATTATTGTCAGTAATTAAAATAAACCAGAAAATGCAGTAGGATCAAAGCAGAGTTTCTGGCAGAAGTTCAGGTGTTTTGCATGTTAACGGTAGATAAGTGTGACAGTTTTATTGTAATGGTTGGGGCTTTGCTTCTGTATGTGATGCTGTTGCGCATTGTGCAAGGTGCTATAATGGCCCGTTCAAAGATTTAGGTGAACAGACCGTTCTTGATCCATCAGGATGAATTAACCAGGTAAGGTGTAGAGAACCAGCTAATATCCCCCACTCTGCACCCCGTGATCCACCGTGTCACTTCAGACTACAGCAAGGATTGCCTGTTTGAATGCTCCCCCCCCCCCCCGCCGCAAAAGCCCAAACTAAAGCATGCCTGTACATATCTCCATTAGGTGCTTTCTCCCCTATGTGCAGGGAGGTAAGTTTAGTTTTAAAATAAATATAGACAAGCATATAAACATGTGATTCTCCCACTTCAAGTATACATGATACAATCCAATAAAAGCACCACAACTGCTGTGTATGTAGATTAGTCTCTTAAGGGCAGATTTTGTTTACAACAGATTGAGGCATAAATGTCACACTCTCTCACAAATGGGCACAAGGGCAGGGTCGGCCCATGCATGAGGCAGACTGAGGAAGCCGCCTCAGATAGCAGAATCCAAGGAATGCCTCCACAGGCCTCCCCTTGGCAGCCACCACAAAACCATAAGTAATAAATTAATTAAAAAACACAATTAACATAATTGCTAATTGTGTGAATAGTTCATCTAGTTTGGCCTTTTGGAATTGGAAACCCAAGCTTGTGGTCATAATTTGTTGTATCACTGCTTGCTATTTGATGTTCAATTCCCAAGTCAGGGTGCAACATTGTCTGCAGATTTTTGGTGCCTGCTGAAAACATTCTTGTTTAGACAAGCCTACCCAGAGGCTTAGAAAGTTGAGGTAATTTTAATCTGTTCTAGTATTTTGTGTGTGTAGGGTTGTAATTTTTTCTTTATTTTATTATTTTATCTTTTTGTAAACTGCTTTGAGGTCTGCCCCCCCTACAATCAAGCAGTGTGTAAATTTTATGAAATAAATAAATAATAAATAGGTTTCCACCCCCATTTGGCAAAACTGAAAGGGAGGAGGATTACAAGCTTGCTGAATATCATAAAGTAAAATGTGCCAAGCTAAACCCAGAATCCCAGCCCTGCCATATAATTTCGCTCCCTGGTAATTAGTCATTCTTCACTGTTTATATCTGCATTATTATCAAAAACCATGCATGCATTTCTCCCTCAAAGAGTTTCATTGTTTCCCCTCATAAGCAGAATGCGAGGTGATATATATGCTCATTAGCGGTTTTATATCCCATCCAAGGGAACTGTGTTTGCATCTTCTCATTTCTTTTTAACAGAATGCCCCATTCTTTTAACCGGGGTTGACATATAGCCTGGAGAGCTGAATTCTAGGCATACAGCCCAGCGCACCTTTAAGCATCCTCTTTACACTGTAAGCTGAAGGACCTGCACAAGAAAGTATTTCTTCACATACCACAAAATTAATCTGTGGAATTTGTTCCTAGAAGGCGTAGTGATGGCTTTAAAAGGAGATTATACCAATTCATATATGATAGGGCTGCTAACCATGATGGCTGTGTTCTGCCTCCACTCTCAGGAGGCAATATGCCTCCGAATAGCGGTTCCTGGGGAGCCCAAGGGGGGAGAGTTGGTGATGCACTCAGGTCCAGCTTGCGGGCTTCCTGTAGGCAACTGGTTGACTGCTGTGAAAGCAGGATGTTAAACTAGATGGGCCTTTGGCCTGATCCAGCAGGGTTCTGATTATGTTCTTTTCCCCACCAAACTGCCAGGTTTCCCTTTCCTCATAAATTCCTCATTAGCTCTTCATACAGTTAAATATTTTGATGAGGGCTTCCCCTTATACTTGGAGCTTCCACTCTTTAATGGCATGAGCTGTTCTACTGCTCCTTTCCCAGCTTTTGGTGGTATTTGTGAGGAGCAGATGGGGGGGGGGACATTGGTAGGAAATGCACAGTTAATGTGCTTGATTTACATAATTAGAAAACAACTTGCATAAATGGATTTGAGGACATGGAATGTGGCAACTTTACATTTCACAGCCACCCAAGATACACACATTTAGCAGGTGATGTTCTTCCCACCCCCCACCCTCAGTACATGGAGATAAATTGTAGAAAAGGATCTTATCAGCTACATTTTGTGTGGCCAGCCACTACTGAATGGACAGGAGAAGAGACACTACAAAAACATGGCAACCCTGTTTGGAACCGCAGAGCAATCACCTTGCATAAAATGAAGCTTGGGGTGGGCTGAGGAGAGAGCAGTTTTGAAGAAAACTGTGTTTTTAGCACAACCCTCCAGAGAGTCTATTGTTAAAGTTTCCCTTTTTTATAGGAATTTCAATAATTAATCATGTTTTGGCAGTTTGGTGCAGATTATCCTTCTAATAGCTTTGTTTATACTTACAGTCTTTTCCCTAAGGGAGGGAGGAGTTGTTGTTCATCCTCTTTTCTACATTAGACAAATGTCAATTTCAGTTACAGTGGTGTTTTGCTTTATTTCCACAGCTGCGCAGCACAATCCCATGCACATTCACTCAGTGGGGCTTATTCAGAGGACAGTATCCTTTAGGATTGTCGTTTCAATGATGGAATCGGGAGAGGCTTTCTACCTGACCTAATTGAAGGTGGCATTTAGAGTTGACACTAGTGGTGGGCTTTTCAGTGTTTAGCACACCATTTGAACAACACATGGCTGCCTTGCCTTCTAGTACCAGCATTCTATTGTTGTCACTGTTGTCGTCCTTCCCCTGACCAGAGTTTTAATAGCCAAGGGATTGTGGAAGAGCTTCCAAAAGAATGAAAATCAATATGCAGTGTGCATACTAGAAATGGTTGGCCTAATGGTTGTTTCTGTTTTAACACTTCTGAAATTGGACTAGTGTACACACCTGCAAACTTTTGAAAATTGGTCTTGACAAGCAAAACTTGCTACAAAACGTCGCAGTGCGTGGAGTGCAACTGTTAATTTAGCCATGTATTAACTCCATTCCCTTCCTCCCTCTCTCTCGTTTCCCATTTCTCTTCCCCACAGCTATCAGTCAGCATTCTGCGGCCAATGAGCACACTCACTTCTGATTACTGCATTATTTGAGGGGTGGGGGTTTTACATTAAGCTGGTTTAAAAAAAATTTTTTTTTCCTGGTACTTCTGCTAACCTTAAGCTTCCCTAGAGCCTGTTACAACATCCCTCTTGTGGGCAGGTGGTGCCATTTTGGCGACATAAGGACCACCACTCAGAGAATTGAGATGGTGGTTAGTATATACAGTGATACCTTCAGTTAAGAACTTAATTTGTTCTGGAGGTCCGTTCTTAACCTGAAACTGTTCTTAACCCGAGGTACCACTTTAGCTAATGGGGCCTCCTGCTGCTGCCACGTGATTTCTGTTCTCATCCTGAAGCAAAGTTCTTAACCCGAGGTACTATTTCTGGGTTAGCGGAGTCTGTAACCTGAAGGGTCTGTATCCTGAAGCGTCTGTAACCCGAGGTACCACTGTATGATTATATGCCTGCCAGACACTTAGCTTCCTGTTGGATCCTTGCATATGTTAAAGATGTCCCTAATCCCTCCACACAGCATGTCTGCACACTCCTGTTTAGTGAGGCTTCATTTGGATATTTTCTCTTCTTGAGAGGACTATTATCCTTCAGATATGGCTGTAGATGTCTTAGAGCTTTGTAAAACAGGACAGATTTCTGTGCATTTGAGGGGTATAAATACAGTTCTCAAAATGGGGTGAACTTCATCCCACTTCTTTTCAAGTAGACCTAAAATCCTCCTCCAATTCAATAGGAATAGTTGAGTTTCACCAAATTTGAAACAAATGGATCCCTCTATTTCTTTTCCTCTCACTTCTGCTACTGAATGAATCAAAATCCATTGAGTTTCTTGTAATCTCCCCACGTTCGCCATGTTCTCATTATATATTTTTAAAAGAGAAACATGCCCTGAAGGCTGAATTTTCATTCATGCTTTATGGATTTTGTAGTCTATTACTGCATAAGCAGCTGTTCACTGCATTTTTATGCCGTGTTTCTTTTGGGAAGTTCACAGCTGCTTTTAAGGGGTTTTCTTAACTAGCTTCTGGTCAGTTAAGACCTACTACAGTTGTACAAGAGAACACATCAAAGACCCTCAGATTTCTAGGTTGTTAAAGAAAAAACCACTTTTACTAGTTGTCATTTACGATTTAGAGATTGCCCTGCAAGCTCACAACCTGTCTTACCCTTACTTGTTACTTCAGCTTCAAAGCTAAATGAAGTTTTGACTTCTAGTTCAGGAAGACTGGATTTTGCTACTCCCAGAATCTCTGACTCATAATCTATTGCTGTTGAGTACACACAGATGAGTGTATCTGTTAATAGTTTGTCACAAATCCTTGGACTATCTGCACCAAGCAGCCCCAGAAGTAAAGAGATGTCCATTCTGCAGTCAGGAAGCTCACAGGTTAAGTTTATTGAATTTATTACTTTCCACAACAAAAAGTCCTGAAGCCATTTACTAGGAGAATAAAATACAACAATAAAAATGCACAAACTTGTTTAAAACATAGATTAGAAACACACAGTCTTTGGTGATGCCCAAATGTGGGTCTCCATGGGGAGAGAATTCCGTAGATGGGGAGCTGCTACAGAGAAAGGCTCTGAACCTCCTTCGAAGGTGACATGCAGAGAAAGGCCTTGTCATGGTCCAGGTCACGGGCGATCGAAGTCCCGGCAGGGGACCTCAGGACCGGGGGCAAGATGGCGGGATGAGAGCAGGAACGGGGGTGCAGAAGCCAGGAGTCAGGAAGCGAAGAGTCCAAGGGTCAGAGAGCTGGGAGTCAAGAAGTCAGGGGTCCGAGGATCAAGAAGTCAAGGGTCCGAGGATCAAGAAGCAGGGAGTCAAGAAGCCAAGGTTCAAGGATCAGGAAGCAAGAAGCCAAACGCAGCAAGGCAGGAAGCGTGTTGCTGTGGCAAAGAGCCGAAGGGAAATGCTGACCTTACATCCCTTCCCGGCTCTTGCCACCAGGTGCTGTGAGTTACCAATCGGCCTCACTTGTGCGGCCGCACCTTGCCTCTTCAGAACAAACTTAGGAAGGCCCCAGTCCTGCAAAGTCCTATTGGTCACAGGGCCTGGCTCCTGCACACACACCTGACAGACCTCAAATGGCTATTTTCAGGGTCCTGGCCAGTTCATATGGGGAAAGGTTGTCCTTTAGGTATAATGGTGCCAATCCATATTATCAAGGCTGAACCACCCATGAAGCTATGTGAAACAGTCACCTCTGGCTGCGGAAGTGCCCAAGGCACACAGGGCCCCCACACTCCACCACCTTTGTCATTGGCAGAGAAGCAGTACAGGCATTGGCGCTGATTTCCGGTGAGATCTGCTGGAGGTGCGTGGCACGATGGTGGAGGCAGTAGAGTGGGACAGCACTTTCTGTTTTGCCTCAAGCATATAATGCTTTAATGGTTGACCAGCATTTTTAATTGTTATATATTACACCTTCTTGTTCTATTTAACAATCTAGCTTCTCTATTCTGCACTAGTTGTAGTTTCAGAACCATCTTCCCTCATGTGCAATATGATACTATAATCTAACATGGTCATTTTTTTATTTTTACTGCTGTTGTTGTTATTATTATTTTATTATCACACTTATTTGAGGCCCTGTAAAAACTCTCAATGTTATTTAAAGAAGCAATTGTCTTATCTAGGGGCTATTCTGATTTTCAGAGCTTTAATAGTGTGGACTGAAATATCAAATTACATGTCTTATTTACTGTGTAAATACTCTTTTCTGCCAAACATTATCGGTATAGAAGTTTGCAAATGGCAATCACATTTTGTAAATGTGATTTTTTTTGTAATTTACATTTTGTAAATTGCCTCAGATTATTTTTCTGGGCCATTAAGTTGTCCTCCTGCTTTCAGAATGGGCAGCATTGTGGGTCTAATGATGGGCAACTTTGGATTTGCTATTCTCCCTTCCAAACAGAGGACTGTCCTTTCTCTACAAAGTAGGACGTAGGACCATCCTAGCTATTAGATAAATGAATGGAGGGGAGGGCTATCAACAGCTACTAGCCATGATGGATATGCTGTACCTCCACAGTTGGAGGCAGCAATGCTACCCAATACCAGTTGCTGGAAACCACGGGAGGAGAGAGTGCTCATGTTCTGCTCCCTGGTTTCCACAGGCATCTGGTTGGCCACTGTGAGAACAGGATGATGGACTAGGTAGGCCATTGATCTGATCCAGCAAGATATTCTTATCTTCTTATGTGCCTTCATCTATGTTTGATTTGAAGATTTGTAAACAAACACAAATATTACAGAGTGCCTTAAGGGCACTCCATCTTCAAAAAGAATCAGAGTCCAGGTAAGGAAGTTCTTATAAGTTTTCATTTCTTTGGGAAGCGGAAAGCACATAGCAATATGCAGAATAGTCTTGCCTCTCCAAACAACAGCAGCAGCAGCAACAGCAACAACAACCACCCATTTACACCCTGGTTTTGCGCAAATTCACTTTTTTGTCTCAGCCAGAGATGAAGAAAAGAGTGTTGAAGAACATTTCTGAAGTAGGAAGCGAGGCAAATGTATTAGTGCTAGAAAGACACAACTGTTTAAGCGCAGGAACAAGCAGCAAACCAAATTTATGCCTGAGGCATGAAGAACGAGAGAAGAAAAGGTGGCATTCAGTAGCTTCCCCAGGCTCCTCATAAATTTCAAAGTGGTGTCTTTCCTTTTTTAGTAGCCTGTAAAATGCAACTGTGGGACCATTAGATGTTGTGCTGGTGAAGGTGATAGGAAATGAGAGAAGAAAGTTCCTGGCCCCGGACGTTTAATGATTTGTCAGTCAATTAACTGGAGGTCAGATGTAGCTGCAGGCTGTTAGTGCTACACTCCAGCAGACCATGTTATCAAATTCTTCTGGTTTGTGTCTTCGAAGAGGCAGATGTTTTGAGCCTGTGTGTGTGTGTGTGTGTGTGTGTGTTTGTGTGTGACTGTGAATTACTGGTATGCCACATTTTGAATTATGAGCACACCCATTTCATTTGTAGAGAATGATGCCATGGCACACTGCTCTTTTTAAAAGGAAAAAGAGGAGGCATTATTGATGTATCTTTTCCTAATTGCTTTGGATGATTGCAAAGTCTCTCTGGGGATATACCAGTATATACCAGCAATCGCTGGTTACGTTTAGTGCTGAAGTACTAAACCTACTCCAGATAGATAGAGAAAGAGAGATAAGGAGCTGGTTTAGTACTTCAGCACTAAACGTAACCAGCGGTTGCTGAGCTAGTGAGCCATGGTAACTGCTTATTTGGCTAATCATAATATTCTTTCCACCATGTCCTGCTAAGCTTTTTGCATGGGTTTCTGCATTTTCTGCCTGTTTACTCTCCTGCTGCTGTCATACACAGAGAGACTCCGTCTTTCTTGCAGCACATGGAAGCAAAGGGTCACCAAAGACACTATACCAAGCATCAAAATCAGAGGTGCCTCTGACATTTCTTCCTGCTTTGGGGTCCTTAGACTTGGGAATTTTGCCATTGAGTTGATTTTTAGCATAATTAAATCTGCAAAGCTGAGGTTTATGAAGGAAGTTTAATTCAAGTCTACAAAACTTCTGCCCACTAAGCTGAAAGTAGACTGCTAGGTACTTCCCACCTAGTTTTACAATTGCAGGCAAAACAAAAATGAGGGAGGCGTTATCAAGCACCAGGCAGGCGATGTGTGTGTGTGTGTGTGTGTGTGTGTGTGTGTGTGTGTTTATATCCCACCTTTTTCTTCCAAGGAACTCAAGGTGGAGCACATGGTCCCACGCACAACTTAATCCCCACAGCAGCCCTGTGAGGTAGGTTGGGCTGACAGACAGTGTCTATCTAGCCCAAGTGTTCTTTACGGCAGAGTGTGGATTTGAACCCTGGTCTCCTAGATCCTAGGCCAAGACTCTTGACTACTAAATCACTGCTGGCTTGGTGGCCTGCATTTACCTTGGCATGCAACAGGTTGTTTGACAGGCCTGCACCCCATCTTTGCTGCCTAATTTAAGGAGAAATCGGATGAAATAAAAGGGAAATAGTCAGAGATGTAGTTAACTGCTTTTGGGGGGAGTGGGCAGCTTTTGCTAAAATTTGCTAGAATTAAGCTGTTCAAAAGTTACTGGTATAGATGTGACTCCACAAATACACCAAAAACAAAAGACATCCAGCTCTCTTTTGGGTGGTTTTGTTTTCTTTTTTATTGAAGAAAAATAGCAGGGCTGAGGAGATGGAAACAGCATGTTAGCTTGACATTGATGATGATTTAAGAATGAAGAAGTGGTGACAGCAAAATAGGGATGTATGAATATGCCTCAATCCTTTCTGGCATTAATTCACACTTTCTTACAGTATTTTCAGTTCCAGTGCAGTTGGTTTATTTTGCAAAAGCATTTTTTCCTTTTAATCATCACTGATGCAGATACACAGCCACACCTACACAAAATAGACTTGCATAGCTCATCCATCAACAGATCCATTTACCTTTGTTGTGTGTTCCCTTTCAAAGTTTATGAATTTCAAGAGGGGCAGCCCCCTTTGCCTTTAAGGTGCCACAATATGTTGTGTTTTGCTGCAAAAGACTAAATCAGTGAAGTGCGTAATGACCCATCACAAAACCATATATTCTGTCTACTCAAAATTAAGTGTCATTCCATTCCGTTGGGCTTACTTCCATGTAAATGGGATTAGGGCTGCTGTCTCCTTATATTGATGAGAGGAGAGTTCAGTATAAACTTGCCGTCCCGTCTCATTTCCCTCACTAAGTCATCAGGGAAGGACAGTTTAGGACCCTTTTGATATTTTGCTCTTCATGTTCCCGATGGTATGAGTATCATGTATTCCATAAATGCCTATTTTATAAAGAACATGCTAATGTTTGGGCATCCCCTGAAACACAACACTCAAAAGAAATGTCACAGCACACAAAAACAGGTCACAAAAGAGATTGCTTCTTTCCATGTGAAAAGGACAAGTATTCAGGAATGCACTCCATTGAGTTTTATTCTCTTTCCTGTAGCCGTATTGGAGGAGGAGAGTGGAGTTGGGAGCAGGCTCATACATGTAATGCTAAACTGTGGTTTAGCGCTAATGTCCAAAGACAGCACAAGGACAGCACAAACTCAGCTGCTTATAGACAGCGAACTACACAAGTTTGTAATAGCAGCAGCTTGGTGGGGGGAAAAGCACCACGAGGAATCTTTAAACCGACTATAGAAAAGCCTTTAGCCTCTGCAATCCACTTCCTGGCCTCCAATCTGTTTCTGATCTGTGGATTTCCTTTAGCAAAAATCCCTGTTGACACTTCCTATCATGTCATGTTTATCCATCTTTAACCAATCTGCTCTTAACTACAATCTCTCTTAATTTGCCTACTAATGAAATAAGGATTACTAACTTGTATTGTCGAAGGTCATCGCCCGGAGGTTCCCCTCACCTTCAACATGATGTTATTTCATTGTATTGCAGTGGTTTACCACAATGAGACCCTATTCTTTATTGAGATGTCTTTGTGGTGTTAATAAATAAATCCTATTGAGATGTTGGAAGGTGTGTTTTTTTTAATTCTCATCAATTCATCAGACCTCTTTAATGTAAGTGCCACAATCTTCTTAAATCCAAGCCTATCTGAAAACCTATCTGAAGGCGAAAACTTTTGCTGTTTTGGCTAGCTGTTTTAACGTTTAGACTGTTAATAGTTTTGTAATGTGGTTTTGAGAAAACAAATAAATCGGGCAATTGATCAGGTTACAAATCAAAATATCCCTACTAAGATATACAGGTGAACAACAATCACTACAGTACTAATTGCATTATGGCTTCCATTAAGCTAAATGTAATTAATGCCACTTTGGAAATTGCTGCAGTGAGAACAGTCTGCAGTTTAATTCTTTGAGGAGTATGAATGCAACGTTCAGTGGGGAAATTTAAGAAGTGTTAAATTTTCTATTATGCCTCTGAACTTCAGAATCCAAAGCAAAGGACTGTACTGTTTTTATTGTAAATAGAATAAAAATAGCATTCAGGCATCATACTAAACCATAGCGAGCCTCAGCTAATGCACTACCCCCCACATTTCTCCTCCAGCATAGCTGTAAGGTGAAAAGTATTTGCTTCTGATTTTTACTAGCCACAGTTTAGCATGCTTTTCAAACCCTAATGTGGTTAATGTTAACAATGACTTGTTTAAGCAAGCTGCTTCATAATTCAAAGTTTTAAGTTAGTTTTTTTTTTTAAAAAAAAACATAGTTGAGAGTAACCACAGTTTGTTAGGTTTGGATGACACAACAACCCATGAGGCAAGGCGAGGTGACTCCCTCAGAAAGCAGGATCCACAGGGGTAGCAGATCCCAATGTAGATCTTTCCCCTCCACCTTATTCCTGATGTAGATCTTCCCTCACCCCTTCTTCCCTGGTGCCATTTTGAGGTCTGCCTCAGGTGCCAGAATGGCTAGCTCTGGCCCTGACAACAAGCTTCATCTACTCTAAACTGGAAGGAAGAGCTTCCAAACTCTTCTTGAAGCTGGAGGTGGGTGGTGGGTGGGTGGAAGCATGTAAACACAAACCTTACTGTTATGTATTCACATTGCTCGTTTGAACTGGGCCTATTCATTAACGTCAACAAACTTTGTTAATGCGTCTCCTAGATTTGTGCAAAACCTAAGGTTAGATTGTGGCATGCCCTCAGTACAAATTTGTATTCTATTATTTATTTGTGATATTTTCTGTGTTTAAAGATGAAAGCCTTCTCAAGGCCTTGTATTGAAACAAAAAATGGGAAGCAGTAACATATATATTACAATTAGCCACAACAGCATTTTTTTAAAAAGCATTCCAAATAATAATAAAAATACGAGCAGCAGTTGAAACCATAAAATACAAAGTAAAGTTAGAAAGGGCTTTGCTGTTCTATTAGTTTTTCAATACACTTACAGCATAATGAATGTATGTTTACTGCATAATGTATCACTAGACATTATGTTGTAAAAATGGTGACGGGCCCATTTCACAACAATATTGCCCTAAAAATTTTAAGAAAACAAAAAAGTTTGTACTTTCCAAAAAATGCAATATGCAATACAGAGTGAACCACATTTCTCCCCCCCCCCCCATGTTTCAGACACTTCATTGATCAAATATTTGGTATGCCAAGACCAGTTGCTGAAATTTTCAGATTTTAAAGACCAAAGCTTGAAAACAGGAGCCAGAATAACTTGTGCCTTGCTCTAGGGGTTCCTAGACCAATAACAGCAAGTTCTCTCTCTCACACACACTGCCACTTGGTATGATTCAAGGAATGACAAGTGGCAAGGTGTGCCAGGAAGAAGAACCCTGGACATGGTGGCCATCGGTTATAGGAGAGAATGAGCCAGTGGAAAAAGAGCCCAGCATGAGACTCTTGATCTCAAGGTCATGCGTTTGAGCCCTGACGTTGGGCAAAAGATTCCTGTATAGATGGCCCTCATGGTAGGATTAAACCCTATGACCTATGATTATTTATACAGTTTGCTTTGATATCATTCACTTCTTTAATGGGTTTCTTCAGTTCTCATCCTAATTCAAGAATATTCTTAAGTGCCCATTATTTCTTGATCTGACTCTTGTCCTGTACTTGTCTTGTTCTATGGAAGCTCTTTTCTTAATGGTAGAAAAGACAGTACTCCTGCAAGTTATATCTTTCAATAAAATACGTTCAATAAAAATACCTTCCAATAAAATACTCTTCAGCTGAAACCTGCTTGCTTAGATTGCTTTTTAAATGAATTCTGGGTAAACAGAAGAGAACAGAATGTTTGCCTGAGTCCCCTTGTTCTTAAAGAGTTAAACGTGTGTGTGTGTGTGTGCGCGCGCGTGCGCAGCTTCAGGCAGACTATTAGCCTTTAAGTATCTTGTCTTTGAGGATTAGCCTGGACTGTAATAGTCCATTATTGTTGACTTCAATCACACTACACTAATTCTCTAAGCAGTTGTAACATACAGTGTGCTAGACCAATGATTCCCAGTTTGCTAAGTACTGCAGACCCCCTCTTTTTCAAAAGCCAAGCCATGGATCCCCTACTTTTGAAACTTTTGACATCTTTATGTTAGTTTTTGTTACATGAATGTTGCCACAGATACCATGGATGGGTTATGTGAACAACCTGGTGTCTGCGGACCACCAGTTGAGAACCACTGTGCTAGACTAATTTTCAGACTTTGGTTTTAAATGTATTTCCATCTCTGCTAGGTATGTTCATGTGTGTGTGGTGGTAATATGTGATGTCTCATCTGCTCTGCTGTGATCTTAGGCAGATGTTTGCAACACAACTAGTACTGAAGCTGATAGTACTGTGGACCCCAAGCAAATCCCAAGCAGGTTTGCAGATTGGCATGCTTCCTATGTCCTATTTAGGATCAGGTAGCTGGTGCAGATCTCAGGTGTTTTCTCAGTCTGTTATGAGGTGTGCAAGCTTCACAGTTTATGATTGTGGTAAAGCTATGTGTGGGGTGGGGGGAATTTGCCCCATCGCTGCCCACCAAGCCTCTGACCTCAATGCTTAGCTAGATCTGAGCACCCGGTACAGGAGGCTTTTGGAAAGCAAAGTTTTACATGAGTATGCAAACACTAGAAACTGCCCCATTGGGAGAATACTTAGGAAGGTGGTCTTTTCGCCTTGACATGCTTCCATGGAGACACTTGTGCTGTGTGCTTTTCGGCTTGTTCTAATTTGATGCAATGTGTGAACCTTGTGGGTGCATAGAAATCTATCGCCTAACGCTTTGTTTTCTCATCAACACTAATTCGATACTCATATATTGCTCACTTATTTGCAGTATTATGCCCATGTACCTTCAGGAGTTTCTTGTTTTGCTTATTGACCACGTTGCAGAATATTGATCACCTCCACTTTTCCTCCAGTCGTATTCACCACCTTACTCTCTTGTCTGAACCTCCTTGGGCTGTTGGCCATAAGCTAACATTTTATTGGAAAATTAAGATTTGTGTATTCCCCTGTGAAGCTATAAAAGTTTTTCCGTCTATGTTGGAAATTTGGGAGCAAGAATGAAAATTACTTCCTCCACTGTGAAATGTCTGCAGTGGCTTAATAGTTGCTTTTTCTCTGATAATTGTTTCTTAGCCCCTTCCTTCCTTCCTTCCTTCCTTCCTTCCTTCCTTCCTTCCTTCCTCCTTCCTTCCACACAGCATAGCTTTCTGCATTCCTAGTCTGTCTTTCATACCAGCATTTCCCATTCCAATACAGGCTTTGCATACACAGTGGCACCTCGGGTTACGTACTCTTCAGGTTACATACGCTTCAGGTTACAGACTCCGCTAACCCAGAAATAGTACCTCGGGTTAAGAACTTTGCTTCAGGATGAGAACAGAAATCGTGCAGCGGCGGCACAGCGGCAGCAGGAGGCCCCATCAGCTAAAGTGGTGCTTCAGGTTAAGAACAGACCTCCAGAATGAATTAAGTTCTTAACCTGAGGTACCACTGTAGTTATATTTATTTAAATATATATTAACCACACTTCCATGGAAGAATAGCAAGGTGGTGTACAGCATGAAAATGCAATACTAAAAGAATTACATCATTAAAAGCATTGATATCCTATCAGTAAAACTGGTTGGTAAAAATATTCAAATGCCAAAGGCCTGTATGAAGAGTAAAGTATGAAAACAAGGTTAAAAGAAATCAGGGATTACTTCTGCCATGCTTCTCCTGGCAAAGAGTTGCACAGGGCAGGGCCTGCCACACTTCCCTGGTGAAGGCTGAATGAATTGCAGGGGCATGGGAGACCCCCAAAAGTGTCCTTTCAGAAGATCTTGGTGTTCAAGGTGGAGCATGAGGAATCTGTTGATCCTTAAAGGACTTTGGTCCCAAGTTGTTGAGTTCTCAGTGCCTGATTTTGGTAGCCTAACCTAGGCTGAAAGTTTTATATCTCATTACTGTGGTCATAAATGGGAACAGTAGAATTTGGTGGCAACTGGGTGATTTTGGAATTGGAAGGCTATAACAAGGAAGCATATTTGCTGTTCTATGTGCATCCTATATTATTAGCGTTGTCCGCAACGTGACAATAGCATGCAACACTTAAGGCAAGGCTGGGGGAGCTGTGGTCCTCCAGTTGCTATTGGTCTCCAGCTTTAGCCAGCATGACCAGTGGTCATGGATTATAGGAGTTGTGGGTCAACAATATCCAGAGGGCCACAGGTTCCCCCATACTAGGCTAACACATACCTCTTCATTTTTCTTATGTCTTTGGATGTTTTTGCACACACTATCCTGTCTGCTCAGTGCATAACAGCCATCCCCACCCCACTTCAAGGATCATGTTTACCAAATCACTAGCTGTATTACCATTACTGGGGGACGCGGGTGGCGCTGTGGGTAAAACCTCAGCGCCTAGGACTTGCCAATCACATGGTCGGCGGTTCGAATCCCTGTGGCGGGGTGCGCTCCCGTCGTTTGGTCCCAGCGCCTGCCAACCTAGCAGTTCGAAAGCACCCTTGGGTGCAAGTAGATAAATAGGGACCGCTTACCAGTGGGAAGGTAAACAGCGTTCCGTGTGCTGCGCTGGCTCGCCAGATGCAGCTTGTCACGCTGGCCACGTGACCTGGAAGTGTCCCCAGACAACGCAGGCTCCCGGCCTATAGAGTGAGATGAGCGCACAACCCTAGAGTCGGACACGACTGGCCCGTACGGGCAGGGGTACCTTTACCTTTACCTTATTACCATTACTTCAGAAGGAAAAAAGTGCCTTTGAATGCAAGCAGAGTACATTTTCTTTATTACCAAATAGCCAAGCCCTCCACCCAACAGCAACAGTATTCATATATTGCTGTTCTGAATGAGTAGAATAATCCCCTTTACCATTATTTCAGTAACCTAAGTATACATTGAAAATGGTGGTTGAGTGGTTGATACCTACATCTAGTACAAAAATGGAGCAAGCTATGATTGTGTTTTAAGAACAGCCTAAAAATAAAAAAGCAAGGATATAGTAAAGTGATTTTATCAGGATGAAAGTTCACGCTATGATCTGCCAGCTTTTGAATTAGAAAGCTTTCCCTTCAGACTGGTTGCAATTAGAAATGGAGAAAATAGATATTTCTGGAAGAGGGCACAGAATTTAGCCCAGTCTGCAATCTGTTCGAGTGTTAAGATGACAGAAGAAAAAGTTTCCCCTCGACTAATTAAGAACAGTGTCCTTTTTATTTATAACATTTCTATTCAGCTTTTTGCCAGAGTTGCTCTTTAAAATTGTACAGAAAAAACATCCTAATAAAATTAAAACAGTGCAATATGACTTGAATTAAAAGTCTCGCATTATTGTTGCATTGAGGGTAGATAAGCAAATCTCAAGCATGATTCTGTGCATGCCTACTCAAAAGTAAGCCAAATAATTTCAATAAGCAGTGCTTACTCCAAGTGTGTATTTACCAACGATCCAATTTTGGAAATACATCAATGCTTTATATTATTATTATTTTTTGACAAAGTAATAATAATAAATAAAAATGTGCACTCCATCCACGAGACCACTCCATTGTAACTATCCAACCTCCCAGAATTTCAACACCTCTTGCGATGATTTGACCCCTTTCTGTTTTAACAGTACAAATTATACAAACACATTCCATATCTCCTCAAAATCATTTCCCCTGTTTATTCCCCATCTTACCTTAATGGCACATGTTAATCTATCATTAATAGCTTATATCCCATACCTCTTTATACCATTCTTCCATTTTATATTCTGTTTGCCCCTTCCACTTCCTAGCTATCATAATTGGTGCTTTGTTGTTGTTTAGTCATTCAGTCGTGTCCGACTCTTCATGACCCCATGGACCAGAGCACACCAGGCACTCCTGTCTTCCACTGCCACCCGCAGTTTGGTCAGGTTCATGTTTGTAGCTTCGAGAACACTGTCCAACCATCTCGTCCTCTGTCGTCCCCTTCTCCTTGTGCCCTCCATCTTTTCCAACATCAGGGTCTTTTCCAGTGAGTCTTCTCTTCTCATGAGGTGGCCAAAGTATTGGAGCCTCAGCTTCACGATCTGTCCTTCCAGTGAGCACTCAGGGCTGATTTCCTTAAGAATGGATGCGTTTGATCTTCTTGCAGTCCATGGGACTCTCAAGAGTCTCCTCCAGCACCATAATTCAAAAGCGTCAATTCTTCGACGATCAGCCTTCTTTATGGTCCAGCTCTCACTTCCATACATCACTACTGGGAAAACCATAGATTCCTGTTGAATCCAGCCCGTCGCTCAACTTCACAGAGGTCACTTCAATTAGCAGTCTTAACTCCCGTTCTTCACTCGAAACATGTGCATTTTCTGCTCTCTCTAATTGTTATTTTGAGCTCCTGCAACCAGGTCGCGCGATTAGAAACGGTGTCGGGAGAGCCATCCCACACGAGTGCTGTGCGCCTAGTGCCTTCACCCCCTTCTTCTTTCAAACTCGGGGGTGATTTATGGCAACCGCAGGCGAAGGCAGTGTTTCCCCCATTCCCTGGGGAAACAAGGGAGGCTACATATTCCCATATTAGCCTCTTAATTGCCTCGTGTGAGATGGAGAGATGGTATTGTCGGCCATCTTCCAATGCGCCCCTAGCGGCCCCCCTTGGCGCTCCTTGATTCCACATTATATTTTTTTCCAGGACTCAACAAGGCCAGTCAATTTGCTCTCTGGACCTGCCATTTACTATTGTTTGTTGGCTTTCTGCTCCTTTTTCAAATGAACTTTCATAGCCACCTGCATACAGGGGAAAGAGTGTTAACCGCAATCAGGTGGCATTGACCACTTCCTTGTTAGCCAGTAGGGGACTTATGCTCCCGGATTTGTTGCTGGGTCCTGGTAGGATATACCTTCTAATTGGCAGTTAATTAATTTGGACATGTTTTTCTTTTTCAGAGTGTTTGAAACTCACAGACTTTGAGGAGCTCCTGCTGTGGAACTGTTCAAGCTTGGCGCAGCCACAAATCAGGTACTTTATTTTTTAAGATTAGATCAAAGCTAATTCTTGAGCAGTCATTACAAAGTTTCCTAAAGAGTGGAGAAGCTGTATTCTAATTTTTAAAGGATGCTGTGGGTTATTTTGAAATCTTTGCATAGCCAGAAGTAGCCATGTGGTCTGTCTTTTCATTATATGCCAGCTTGAAGCCCACCGTCTAATCCACTAGTCTTTTAATAGGTGGGTCGGGACCCTAACCTCTAACCCCTAGTGGGTCGCAACTAAATAAAAATGAAATAAAAATGAAGCAACCCCCCCATAACCCTCCTTTCACAAACACATTTTTAATAATAATAATAATAATAATAATAATAAATTTTTTATTATTTGTACCCCGCCCATCTGGCTGGGTTTCCCCAGCCACTCTGGGTGGCTTCCATAGAAACCAAAAATACACTAAAATATCACACATTAAAAACTTCCCTGAACAGGGCAGCCTTAAGATGTCTTCTGAATGTCAGGTAGTTATTTATCGCTTTGACATCTGATGGGAGGGCATTCCACAGGGCAGGAGCCACTACCAAGAAGACCCTCTGCCTGGTTCCCTGTAGCTTTGCTTCTCGCAATGAGGGAACCGCCAGAAGGCCCTCGGCACTGGACCTCAGCGTCCGGGCAGAACGATGGGGTGGAGACACTCCTTCAGGTATACTGGGCCGAGGGATGTGAGGGCGATCTGGCTGCGACATCTGTCACCCCATTGATCGCCAGGGTTGATTCGGCTGATCTGGCTGGCTAGGCGGGTGTCCCCTTCCTCCCTCACCGCTCCATGTGCGTCCCTCCCGAAGCTGCGCGCTCGGTGGAAGAGGACGACCATCCCAGATAGAAGGAGTGTACCGTTCTTCGGTCAAGGGTATACGATAGCTGCGCTCCCCTGCTAGAACCTCCAAACAAGCTCAAGGTATACTGGGCCGAGGCCGTTTAGGGCTTTAAAGGTCAACACTAGCACTTTGAATTGTGCTCGGAAACGTACTGGGAGCCAATGTAGGTCTTTCAAGACCGGTGTTATGTGGTCTCGGCGGCTGCCCCCAGTCACCAGTCTAGCTGCCGCATTCTGGATTAGTTGTAGTTTCCGAGTCACCTTCAAAGGTAGCCCCACGTAGAGCGCATTGCAGTAGTCCAAGCGGGAGATAACCAGAGCATGCACCACTCTGGCGAGACAGTCCGCAGGCAGGTAGGGTCTCAGCCTGCGTACCAGATGGAGTTGGTAGACAGCTACCCTGGATACAGAATTGACCTGTGCCTCCATGGACAGCTGTGAGTCCAAAATGACTCCCAGGCTGCGCACCTGGTCCTTCAGGGGCACAGTTACCCTATTCAGGACCAGGGAGTCCTCCACACCAGCCTCCCCCCTGTCCCCCAAAGTGCAAGACCATTCTAATGATTGGCCTTTGGGTCACAACCAAGCTGCAGAATAAGATGGGAAGGTTTTTTTAAAAAAGAGTTTTCTAATGGTCAGTGGAAGAGGCGGGGGAGGAAGAAGGGCCAGCGTGGAAAGGGGTTGAGGACATGGAAGGGGAAGCATCTCTGCAGGATATTGCAGGGGGAAGATATTAATGTTTTCATCACCTGGAATGCAATTGTGCTCTTACGTAACTGGCATTTGCAAAAACAGTATCAAATTGAATGCGGGGGTGGCAGGGTGATGCTGAAATGCATATCCCAAGGGTCCTCTTGGTTTTGCAAAGTTCTTGATTTCCCTTTTACTGCTGTATGAAATAAGGCCACCTTGCAGGCTGTTAGTGGCAGGAATTGCTCAGTTTTACAGTTCCTTGCCTTTTAGTGCTTAAATTGTCTTAATTTTATGCCTCAAGTTTATGCCTCAGCTCTCTGCACTTAATAGGTTGTGTTAGTTTTTATTCTTCTTTTTTATTTCCCCCCCCAACCAAGAATCCAGTTACATATTTATGAAACAGTATATCCATTTGCTGGTCTACATTGTTTGCTGGATGTTCCAAGGGTGTGGGAGCCCAGGACTGGAATCTTAAGCTATTATGCATTGCAGCATATTAAATGGGAGAAAGGAGAGAGGACCCTGACTCTCACCAAGCTGCCCATCCCAATTCCAGGATTGAAAAAAGGCTTTCTTTCTGCTGGGAAGAATCTAGCTCATGACACCTTTGAGACCAAAGCAGACAGTTTGGTTCACTGTAGACCCTCGCCTAGGAATAGTGGTGCCATTCCTCAGCATTGAACTGGCATGTGCCTGGGTCCCAAATCTTGGGGAATTACTATTTATAAAGAGGTAAAACATGTATGAAGTTTTGCTTTAAAAAAACAGGTGCTATCCTATTTGTGAATGACAAATCCTTAACTTTGGGCTCCATCTCCCCTCCGCACCTTGTAGCACACAACTTTTTTGTTAGATCCTTCTCTTATCACTCTAAAGATCTTCTGCCAGCCCTGTCCCTGCAGTATAGATTCGGCACTTGGCAGGGATCCAGTCATTGGTTTATATCTGCCATGTATCCTTCCTGTCACTTGAAAAAGAAGCTTTCCTGAATGGTTGTGTGTGCTTGCACTGCTGCATTGCAACCTTGTATAAATTGTGCTCCCAGACTTGCTGCTAACGCAGCAAATCCTTTTGTTGCCCAGGTTGTACGTGTGCCCTTAGAGAGCATCCGCTGCCGTCTAAGTGATTTCCTTTTACATACCTTCCCAGGGCATCACGTGGATGAATTAGCTAATGTTTGGAAAGCACGCCAAACTGAAGAAAGGTCTCTGCAAGTGCTTGGCATCCTTATTACATAACATACAATTAAATCCGGCTGCACTGTACAAAGCCCACTTCATGTGAAGTGCTGTGTATTTCAAATTAATAGATTTCAGAAGAATTGTATTACATTCAATATGTTGTAAAGCAATCTGTGCCAGAGACTAGGAGATCTCCTGTGTTTTCCCTTGTTACGTTGAATTGCTGTGAATTGCTGTATCTGCAATTTAAATTCTTATATTACAGAAAACCAAAATTGCTAAGTGCTGTACTGCCTCATGTCAAACACCCAGCTAGTACACCAATTCTTTAAACCTCTTTTGTTGACCACAAGCATTATGCTTTCCATTTTAAAGTTCAGAATAGAGTAGTTGCTTTGGAAGACAATAATCAGGCATCCAAACAACATGATCAGTCCAACGAAGTTGATGCTGAAGAATCATTGCTTCAACACTGATGATCTTTGCTTCTTCCAGTACACTGACATTAGTTTGCCTGTCTTCCAAAGTGATATGTAAAATTTTTGGGAGACATTGTTGATGGAATCTTTCAAGGAGTTGGAGATGGCGTTTATAAGTGGTCCATGTTTCACAAGCATACAGTAAGGTTGGTAGTACAATAGCTTTGTATGCAAGCATTTTGGTTTCCCTCTGCGCTTCAATTGGGAGAAAGCTGCACTTGCCAAGCTCAGGGGATGCTGGATTTCAGCATCAATGTCGGCCCTTGTGCAGGAGGAGAGGTAGGCCCAGGTAGGAGAGGTGATCAACACTTTCTAACGTTACACCATTGAGTTGGATTTGTGGTGCTGCAGGGCGGTTGTTTTGTGCTGGTTGGTGCAGCGGTTTGGTTTTTTGAGTGTTGAGTGATAGGCCAATCTTTTCGAAGGCTTCTCTGAAGATATTTAGGATGGTTTGGAGATCCTCCTCTGAGTGTGCACACACTACATTGTCATCAGCATATTGAAGCTTTATGGCAGAGGTTACGGTAACCTTACTCTTTGCTTTCAGCCTACTCAAGTTAAAGAGGTTTCCATCTGTTCAATATATGATTTCTATCTCGGTGGGGAGTTTCCCTTTGACAATGTGTAGGATCATGGCAGTGAAAATAATAAATAGTGTTGGGGTGATAACACAACCCTGTTTAACACATGATCCCACTATGAATGGTTCACTTTGACAGCCACTGTTAGCTGCAATTGTTGCCCTTATATTATCATGGAGGAGCCAAAGGATGTTCACAAATTTACCTGGGCAGCCAATTTTCAGAAGGACAGTCCACAGGGCATTATGATTTACAGTGCTGAAGGTCTTAGTCAGGTTGATAAGTGCCGTATACAGGTGTTGGTTTTGCTCTCTGCATTTATTTATTTTTAAAAAAAATTTAAGCTGCTGAACAGTGAAAATCATGTCATTGTCGCCCTAGAAGACTAAGGATTCACGGAGGGTAGCCTCGGATATAGTTAGGTGACAGTTTGCTAAGATTACAATCATTTTGCCGGCTGCAGCTAATAAAGAAAAAGTCGCTCATTAATGCCAGTAGGGACTTCTGACAAGAGCTTCACAAGGTCATTTTTGATAGCAAAGCCTACTCCATGTATTCAACATTCTTGTTCAGGAAACCTTTCCAGAAGGATATGTAGCCTCCTCTTTCTACCTTCAGCTGTCCCTCTCCTGCTCTTCGAGTTTCTTGAAGCACTGCAATATCAATGTTAAAACGTTGCAGCTCTCTTGCAATGATGGCAGTCACTCTCAAGGCAAATCTTTAAAAAATGTAGTATAAACACCAGCAATTGGGAAACACTAGCCTGTGAGCATTCCAATTGGAGAACAGCCTTTACCAAAGGTGTCATGGACTTTGAAGACACTTGAACTCAGGACGAAAGGGAGAAATGTGCTAAGAGGAAGGCACGTTTGGCGAGCCCAAATATCATGGGCTGAGGCAGGGACAGCCAACATGTTGCCCCCCAGATGTTGTTGAACTACAACTCCCATCAGACCCAGCAAGCACAACCAATGATCAAGAATGATGGAAGTTGTAGTTCAACAATATATGGAGGGCAGCATGTTGGCTTGTCATGGGCTAAGGGTAGCTTTGTTTCTTCGCATGGTTGTCTGGCCACAACCTGGAGAGCTGTCTGTTTAATTGCCCCAGAGCTGCAACAAAAGATGCAGTGGCAACTTGCCCTGGCCTGCTTCTCTCTTGGTCATGTCACCCTCTCTCCCACTGCACCTCCTTGAGCAAGCAGAACTCTGATGCTGCACTAATGCAGGCAGGGGCAGATGGGTGAAGGCACCAGCGGGAGAGTAGGGGTCGGAGGAAGTGTGCCTGCATTATCTTTTGCAGCTTTCAAAGTAACAAGATGGTCCTCTGGGTTGCAAGCCTAGCAGCTGGAGCTTTCTGCTGCATGTGGTGCAATAAACACACATTACCTGTGACTGTGTAAGCATGCAGGTCCTTGTAAGAAAGTGATACCCATGTAGGAAAGGAGACTAATGGGAAGCAGCCATCACTTTCTCTTTTATGAAAAGCATCTTCTCCTCTCAGTTGAAAAAGGGATGTACTTTGTTTTTTGTGATATGCTTTTCAAAATTAACAAAACTGTTTCTAAAAGTCTCTTCTGTAATTGATTTGGTTTCTGTAGAAAAAAGCATGCATCACCCAAACAATTCTGAAAAAGTAAGCCCCCGGCCACCTCAATTTGTGTGGCCTTTGTAATTGATAGTGGTTAATTCTCATCCACATTGAGGCTGCTGGTCTATTTTCTGCTCTCCTTCTACAGTAGAACCTCTATTTATGACCGCCTCTACTTGGGCCTGATCCAAGTTGCGACCGCGGCAATCCCGGAAGTAAATACCGGGTTTGCTGCGATTTGCACATGCGCAGAAGTGGCTGCCGCTGTCTGCACATGTGCAGAAGTGTGCTGCCACTGAATGCACCTGCGCACAGTAGCACTTCTATCAGCGACCCAGATTGACTTACGGACAGACCTCCAAAACTGATTATGTCCGTAAGTAGAGGTTCCACTGTATTTTTTTGCTCTCTGGCTATGAGCAGGAACTTCCCTCCCCCCCCTTACAGACTGGGAACTTCCTCTTGGCAGCTGGAGCTTCTAAATGTCTATAGAGTAAGGAACATTACCAGCCTCCTTAGAAACTACGGGTTCCAGGAGATATTTGGGTATATATTGAATATTTTATGACCACAACATGGCGTCTGTGTAGTGGAGGGGGCATGCAAAGTCAAATATCTAAACCCGAAAGCCTGCATCAGAGCTGAGATTGCTGCTTGTACATACACAGAGCCTCCTCTGATCAGTATTTTGCCTTTACAGCCTAAGTTTCATTTGCCTTTGTAGCGAGAAGGAAAAGGAATTGCTCAGTGAGGATTTCACTGCTTATTGATTACTGCCATCAAGTGAGATTGCAGATGCCACTGTCCTGTCATTTGCTAGATATGTGTACAGAATGTCCGCTGGGCTGCCTGTTAACAGCAAGGAGGGTTGGAAAAAGAAGGATTTGGGGTAGGCGGGCGCACATGGTTGTTCATCCTCTTTCTAATGCTACATCTCTGTATATCTGCACAAACTGAATTGTGAGATGAGGGGCATTATCACTATCACTAAAAAGAGAAAAGCATGGCTGAGAAGCAGGAGGTCGGGTGGGCAGAGTGTTTCTCCTTCCTTTTTCTCATCTGAAAGCGGTTGCAGGTCCCTACTTGACATGCCTTACAACTGTTTAATAATTCAGGCTCTCCGTTTGTTTGTTTGTTTGTTTGTTTGTTTGTGCCTTTGTTCTGTTTGACCTAGGCAGCAGTGGCAGCTTGGCCAGGGGCCCACTCTCTTTTCAATTTCCTGGTGCTGCCCATCAAACTGATGAACCTTTTGTTGTGTCCAATAGAGAAAGCGAACTGTTCTGGACAGCCTAGAGAGCATTTATGTATTTGTTGGTTTGATTGAAATTATTTATATCTTGCTGTCTTTCCCAAAGGAGATCAGAGCAGCATAGGCAGGAAAACAGTATAAACAAACAAGACTCCCAGCAGCTGTAATGTCCAGGAAGGCAGGGAATAAACCAGGCTTTATTTCACCCAGGTCAAAGACCCAGTTTGGCAAACCCCCCCCCCCCATGCACATTTGTACACACACACACACACACACACACACACACACACACGGAGGCTGGGAGCCTCAATGGTGCCCCTCTGAAGGTTTTACTTGGGACAAAATACCCAGCTAGCTGCCCCCCCCCCCATCTATGGCTCTGTGTGAAGGCTCTAAAGCCCAATTACTAAGAAAAGTTTTAAGTGCTCTCTCCACCCCCAACACTAACAGCGAAAGAGCCATAAAAACATCCTTGGAGAGGGAGTTCCAGAAGTGGTCACCCTATAATCGTCCTCTCCCCACCCCCATTTATCTTGGTAACTATTGGGCTTCTCCTTTTATAACACATATAGCACCTGTTTGAAATAATATAGAAGTTTGTATATATGGGCCCATGACCAAAGGATTTTACCATCTATCCTTTAAGGCTAATTGGAGTATAATAATCTATTTTCTTCCCTCTTCCTTTTTTCTAAGAACAGAAACAAAGCAAACAGTAGTAATCTTTAAAAAAAATATTATCCAAGCTGATTTAAAATCCAGTATATCTTCATAAAAACCAGGGATTACAGCTCTAATTAAGATCAAGGATGGGCTGAAAATTCCCATAGCACCTGTTTAATCAAGAGCAAAAGGCTTGTTGTATACAGCAGGATTTTCATGTTGCATGCATGGTGACAAAACGCAAGGTATGCACAAACCCTAATATGAAACTTAATGTTGATGTGCTCAGTTTTATTTTGAGGTTGTATGTATTGCTCCTTGCTTTTCCATTTTGGTTTATAATAACTTAAGGTGATATTGACACAAGCTTGTTCATTTGGTTTGCTGTATAAGAATACTGCTTGTGTATGTGCTTGCACTTGCCACCGTGTGTGTGTGTCAGAGAGAGAGAGGTGCGAACCTACAGTCGTACCGTACCTTGGTTTTTTAACAGCTTGATTCCCCAATGTTTTGACTCCCGAATGCCGCAAACCTGCAGCTGATCAGAAGCTGCACTTTGGTTTCTGAATGTTTTGGAAGTCAAACGGACTTCTGGAACGGATTCTGTTTGACTTCAAGGTACTGTACAACTGTATAGGCATATATCCAATGCCTACAACACTTCCTTTTGAGGATGGAAGAACTACAAAAATGGGAGGTGTGCATGTATTGTGGCAGAGAACCCATATGTGAGTCTATGACCCACTCACTGCACATACTATTATTTCTAGAGCCGGCCTAAGCTGAACTGGGAAGTTGCTGGTGGCTGTAGGCAGGCTGCAGTCCCGGGGCGTATGGTCTTGTCTCACTGCTTTCCCCTGGGAAACCGCTCTTTAGCACTCAATCAGAGAAAAGACAAGGGGGTTTTCCTTTCCCCTGGGAAAGCCGCTTATACCCTTGCCAAAAACACAGAAAACCCCTCGGACCTGTGCTTTCTAGGCACCGGACGAGGACGTGTGGACAAGCCCCCAGTCTCAATGTGTCCTATCGCCATTAGCAATATTGACTTGTAGTAACAAAGTGCTATGGTATGCTTTGTATGCAGTAAATTGATTTCAAGCATGTAATCCAAATATATAGTTGCCTTTTCTGGAAGCGGTCATGCAAAGGGCATAAAAAAATTCCAGCTGTGCAATTTCATGCCTGTTTCCTGAGACGGGAGTTCAGTGTGGGACTTCCTAATACATGTGTTTCAGATTGCAGCCTGAGTAGCAACAGCTCCAGAGATTTATTTTTGTTGCCCTGAGAAAGTTTATTTCTAGTTTGCCACTTTATTATTAGAAGCATCTGCTTCTGTATTAAAGGCTTGGTTTTTATTGCTGCCTAAAAGAGTGATTGTCAGTCTTGCCATTTGATTTGTTTCCCTTAAATGTGAACAACTTGACAAGTGCAATCATACCTCGGGATAAATACGCTTCAGGTTGAGCACTTTCAGGTTGTGCTCTGTGGCGACCCGGAAGTAACGGAGCGCATTACTTCTGGGTTTCACCGCTCGTGCATGCGCAGACGATCAAAATGACGTCACACGCTTGTGCGGAAGCAGCAAAATGCAACCCGCGCACATGCAGATGTGCTGTCGAATCTTACGTTCTGTTCAGGATGCGAATGGGGCTCCAGAACAGATCCCGTTCGCATCCCGAGGTACCACTGTAGTCAGATCACTATTAGAAGAAAATAATCTTGGACTTGTTCATCGGCCTATCAGCTTCGTCTGGGATAGATCCTTCTGGAGAAAGATCTCAAGATCTGCATAATGCAGGTGACCTGTGCACACATACCTGGGACCAATCCTAATTGAATACGACACATGTGTGGAGCCTTGGGGATGCCACAACTATGATGTCGAATGGAAGGCAAGAGGCTTTGGTATCACACAGGGTGCCACTGAAATTTGACATACCAAGGTCTGCCACTGATCTCAAAGTTGAGCTTTCTGTCCCCTATATCCAGGTATGCAAACATACCTATTATACACATTTCAGAATGTTAAATGTTATCAGAGCTTCTTATAACAATGATTTAAAAAACGAAACAAAAACCTCATCAGATGATTTGAAGCCTGTTAGGCTAACACATGTTAGATCCTATGATTTACACCATGGGTAGGCAAACTATGGCCTGGGGGCCGGATCCAGCCCAATAGCCTTCTAAATCCGGCCCGCGGATGGTCTGGAAATCAGCGTGTTTTTACATGAGTAGAATGCGTCCTTTTATGTAAAATGCACCTCTGGGTTATTTTGGGGCATAAGAATTCGTTCTTCTTTTTCTTTCAAAATATAATCCGGCCCCCCACAAGGTCTGAGGGACAGTGAACCGACCCCCTGCTGAAAAAGTTTAGTGACCCCTGATTTACACACCTGCACACCAGATGTAGTCAATGTTTGTGAGAGTTCCAACTCCAAAAAGATGGCATCTTCCTTTGCCTCAAAAATGTTGTTTAAAGCAACCAAAGATTTGATTTATTTATCATTGTATTGAAAAGATCAGTCCTTGTATATTGATATTTTGTGCGATCCATATTTCATGCTGCTTTTGCACATATCTGGCTGATGGGATTGCTGCTGGCAATCGTGGTTTCTTTATTGCTTGCCTAGTATATTCAACACACCATCAGAGGAACTCTGTAGAAGCTCTTTTGTGCATCCGGAATAAATTGTGTGGGAGCGATCATAGCACTAACCAAGCCGACTGGGATACATGTAGAAGGGATCTCAGATGCATATGCTACTTATTTTACCAGATTAATCATAGAAGACACGAGTACTGACATCTTCTGTTTGCTCTAGCCACCAGCCATCTCAACCTGCTCTTTGTGCTTTTGCTTATTGCAGTTTAACTAATTGATTGGCTTTTTGCCACTGTTGTAGAATCTATGGCACAAAGGAAATGTAAAACACTGTTGCTGTTTTTAGCCCAACTGGAAATATATATTCTGGTGACTTTTGCTATAAAACAAAATAAGGGAGCAGATTACATTGACCTGACCCATGAGGATACCCAGGGGGAAGCTATATGCCAGGTTTCTGGTATTTATTATTATTATTATTATTATTATTATTATTATTATTATTATTATTATTTGAAGTTTCATCTCAAGCAAGGGCTTGGGAGGATGGGGTTACTGCTTGCTTGAATGCATGACTAAGGCTAGAAACCAAAAAAATAACTGCTGTCGTACTGCTTACTGCATGGGGGACAGATATGTGTTTGCGTAAGAAAAGTCAAAACAGTTTAGCAGAGGGAAAGCATAACAATAATAATATAAAGGAAGCTTTAAGCAAACATGTCCCAATTCTCCTTTCTTCAGAAATAGGTTTTGCGAAGTTTGTGCATATCTGCATAAACAAGAAAAAAGAAAGGTGTACATAAAAAGAGAACAAGTGCAAATATTTGGCTGTGCGTAGACTTGTCTGTAACAGGGTGGTGTCCAGACAAGAAGATGGGCCAGACTATCTAGTGATGTGAATTGTTCATATTCACACCTAAGAATTTGAACCAAAACCAACCATACTTTCCGAGTGAGAAATATGACACAATTTCAGCAATACCTATTCTCTTCTTGTCTTTTCAATACTTTTTCTTCCTTCCTCCTTTTCTCTAGCCTTCTTTCTTTCTTTCTTTCTTTCTTTCTTTCTTTCTGCATTATTGCATCTTTTTTCAGGTAACATGATGTGCTCTCTTCCTCTATCTTCCAAGCTGGAAGCTCCTTGTCTCATACTATATTTGTGGAAAAGGAATAAAAACAAAATTAGAAGTGGATACTGTTCCTCTGGTGGGGGGGGGGAGAGGAAGGGAGGAGGTTTTCTCTGCAAGTTTGCTTCTTATCCCCCTATTGTTTTCCATGTTTTAGGGAAAACCTGAAAATGTCCTCTGATTTAGAATCGTGTGCTTTTGCAATGGGGAAGAGTGATTTCAGGAAATGTGGTACTGAAAAACTAGCTTGGTACTGTATATGGAATGTTTATATTGGAATATTGATACTGGACTAGGGGTGATGGTGAGAGAGGCAGAAACAACTTCAGGAGTTGGGGCAGAATGAATAAAGCAGGAGATGAAGAATTTAGTTTTAGGACAGGGATGTCTAACCTGTGCCTCTCCCAGATGTTGATAAACTACAATTCCCATAATGCCTTACCATTGTCTGTGTTGGCTGGAGCTGATGGGAGTGTAATTCAGCAACATCTGCAGAACCACAGGTTTGCCACCCCTGTTTTAGGAACAACCAACTTTGACAAATAGGTTTTGTTTGTTATTTAATAAAAATGTTTATCTGGAAGCTTGACTCTTTAGCCTAAAATCCCCGTGTGATACATCTAGCTTTCTGTGGCAACTTGGAATTAAGGGGGAAATGTACTCTACACCTGCACAGAGGCCCCTTACACCAGGGGCCTCAAACTTTTTAAACAGGGGGCCAATTCACTATCCCTCAGACATTGTTGGGGGCCGGATGGGAAGTTTTGGAGAGTGGGCTAGCACGCTCGCAGGAGCTGGCCTCCTGGCCTCGGAAGCCGGGAGCCTGCAGGAGCTAGCCAAGAACTGTGCACACTGCCCGGTGCACCTCTTCAAGGAGCACAAAGATGGAGACAAGGACAAGCTGGTGCCTCACCTGCAGCTTCCACCCCGTGCGGGTGTTTCCGCCCCTTCGTCGTCCTGCTCCCTGGCCTAGGCCACTTCGCCGCTGGCCTCATCGCCCTCCACTGTCACGTCGGCCACCAATGGGAGCATGGCGGTGAAGGCCCCATCGAGCCCTAGCCCAGGCTAGCTGTCCTCCTCCAGGAACACTGCTGCTGCCTCCTCACGGGGACACAGAGCAGCAGCAGCTATAGGGGCACCAGGGCGGCATCGGTGACAGGAGGAAGAGGCCGAGCGGTGGCAGCTCTGCCAATCAAATGTGGGCCTGGTTTACCTCAGCGTTGCACAGGGACGTCTCTGCCAATCAAATGCCGCACCTGGTTTACCTCAGTGCGGCGTTTGATTGGCAGAGACGTCCCAGCACTGAGGTAAACCCAGGTGCAGCGTTTGATTGGCAGAGCCTCCATCGCTCAGCCTCTTCCTTCCGTTGCCGGGAGCCTTGGCTTTGCGGCGGGTTCTTAAATGGCTGGGCGGGCTGGATTTAGGACCCTGACGGGCCTGATCCGGCCCGGGACCGTAGTTTGCCAACCCCTGCCTTACAC
The DNA here is from genome assembly GCF_965153285.1 of Podarcis tiliguerta. NCBI lineage: Eukaryota > Metazoa > Chordata > Lepidosauria > Squamata > Lacertidae > Podarcis > Podarcis tiliguerta. The sequence continues at coordinate 60,507,999 of NC_139534.1, forward strand.
ATTTTGCAATTGAACACTAGCTCATTTTAAGCTCCAACCTCACTGAATCACCAGTGAAGTCAGTCATATTGTTGCTTATTTGCTAAGTGTTACTAATTTGGACCAAAAAAAGAGCTCTATACCAGATGACTATGACTATGGAAGTTCGTTGAAGTGACTTTTTGGCTTAGATTAAGAAAGCTGGGAAACTTTGGAGAGATTTATGAAATGTATAAACAGATATATCACAGGCACAAAGCTGTCATATTCTAGGCGCCTGCAATCATGTCTGTCTACAAAACTATACATTGAATTGGCCAAGTAACTTGTGCCTTTCTCTCTCCCACCCCAGCCTTTCCAACACCACTGCATTGCTGTAACTGGGAGGTCTCAATTCCAAGGACCCTTCTAGTCTGTTACTATTTTGTAGGTGGGAGTCAGTCGCAGACCGGCAAATTCAGATTGCACCATTAAGTGGATTTGGTGCTCTTGTGCAATAAACCCACTTCCAAAAACCTGACATTTTTTGTGGCCAGGAAGGCAGTGGCCAAATGTACTGGAAAATGGAGGATAGCAATTGATTGACATGATGGTGTGTTGCTTCCTCCATTCAAATCAGAATGAAGGCTCAAAAAGCAGCTGGTGTTGTATAACCTCCTCCCAAACTTTGTTCAAACAAATCAGGATGACTGCTCAATAAGTATTTAATCTGGAAGTGTCCCAAGTCTTAGTGTAAGACCATCCACCTTATTTTCCTCTGTCCCTAATCTATATTGGAACTGAGTGTGGCGATCACACAGGGTCCCAGGACGTTTGACGGTCTATTGATCCCTGTGCCACCACCGTGTTTGCTTTCCTGCTGCCACAACCCGTTTCTCTCGGGTACACACAGAGTCCAGACAGTTGTTAACATTAAATCAAATAAGCAAGTTTATTTTATAAGTATTAACAAGTTTATGGTTTCAGATAATTTTTCTTGTCAGTTTCTTAATCTTAGTTTATTTACCGGCCTATACCTTCCTAATAACTTCTAACTGATTATCCCATTTGTCTATCGGACTCCTCCTAACAGTTTCTCTCATTCTCTCACATCAAAACTAGACCAACCCACAGACTTATCCTCCCTCTTCCTTCTCTGACTCCCAACTGACTTCCCAACAACTCCAACTCTAACTCTAACTCTAACTCTAACTCTAACTCTAACTCTAACTCTAACTCTAACTCTAACTCTAACTCCTCCCCTTGGGTTCCCACTGGCCAATCACTTCACACTCATTTAACCCTTTCCTTATGACCCACCTAGGAGGGCAAACGCCACACTGAGTACACCAAATAACATTGCCTTTGGGCCTCTCTCTCAGGTAAAGTTTGAATTCTGTAGAGCATTTCCTGAATGCCATTATGCATCTACAACTTTGCACAGATACATATGTTTAGATCGGTGTCAGAATAAATACATTTTGTGGTACAACATTCACAGCTCACTCAACAGAAGCATATTTGATTGATTTTATGGTGAAAAGTTTTTAGAATGTTGGATTGTTTTGATTGTTGTTAGCCGCCCTGAGCCCAGCTTTGGCTGGGGAGGGCGGGGTATAAATAATTTTTTTTAATTATTATTATTATTATTATTATTATTATTATTATTATTATTATTATTTTATTATCCTTATTGTCAGCAAATCAGTTGATTTTATTATGGCTAAGTCTACCATAACTATACCAATACAGTGGTACCTTGGGTTACGAACTTAATTCGTTCTGGAGGTCCGTTCTTAACCTGAAACCATTCTTAATCTGAGGCGCGCTTTCGCTAATGGGGCCTCCTGCTGCCTCTGTGCTGCTGGTACATGATTCCCATTCTCATCCTGGGGCAAAGTTCTCAACCCGAGGTACTGCTTCTGGGTTAGTGGAGTTTGTAACCCGAAGTGTTTGTCACCCGAAGTGTTTGTAACCTGAGGTACCACTGTAGTGACATAACATAATTACTTCAGTTTGCTTCCTCTCTCCTTATATTTGTTAAGGTGATGCAAAAACTAATCTAGAGAGGTTTTTGTTTGTTTATTTTAGCTTTTTCATTGTTGCATTTTTAGAAAGCTATTTCCAGAACTGGAATTTCATTCTAAAGATACTGGCTCCTTCCTTAGTTGCTTATGGGGTGTGAAACCCACATGCTATTTTGGACTTTCGAAATGCAAGCATCAGTTTTATTCATTAGCGACCAAAATGGTCTTTCATCAGCTCACCAGAAAGGCAGAGTCGTCTTAATTTATAATTATCTGCATAATGTTTACCACTTGCCCCTTACCTCAGTGTTCACAGCTCTACTGTAGCTGTCTGGTGTATCCCCTGACAAAATCACTATTCTGGTATGCTGAAGTCTTATAGCCTATGCATATTCCTCTATCAAGTACTTTTGGATGCCACCCCAATCTTTGACCAGTGAGAGACTCCAGGGTTTCCAAGTGCTTACCCGGGTTGGGTTTCCTTGGAATGAAGGTCAGTGGAGACTGTGGTGCCTTTAAGATATATAGTTTTATTTACACATATATGCACCCTGAACACAGGATGAAAAGAGTTCACAGCATTAACAGCCCAACAGATCTTTCTTCTCCATTTGGTTTCCAGGGGAACCTCAAAGTCCAATACAGGCTCAGCACAGAACAGGACATGCCCCTCTGTCTGCAGCTTCCAGCGTTCAGATTTCCATCTTGCTCAAAACACAGCTCTGTCCATTGTTATCCTTCATAGCAGTTAGATGAACAGGGTGGAGGAAAGGCCCACCCCTTTGTTCTGTGGCACAGAGCAACTTCTTTGGATATGCTAGATTGTGGTGCCTTGACAAACGAACTAGTTTTGCAAGCTTCCTCTTATGCATTCTATCCTCATAGATACAGGGTCCCAAGAATCAGAAGGGACCCGAAGTATCCTCCATACTGACAGACTCCTAAACTCATAACAGTACTATTAAGACTATGCCACAAGTTGTTCACATATAGTCCATTATGATAAATAAGAAATGTCCATTCTATCTGTGGGTACAGTAATCTGCAAAAACAAAATCTGTTGAATTGTCCCTAATCACCTGTTGACAGGCATTTCACATACTTGTTTTGTCCAGATTCATTTTATCTTACCAGATTCCTTTAACCTTTCCTCGTTGAACTTTGTTTCCAAGCCCCTCGCCATCTTTGTCACCCTCCTCTGAACACATTCCAGGTTGTCAGTAACTTTCTTAAACAGCAGTTATTGACAAATTGGGTATCTGAGCTTCTTTTTGGAATGATATGTTGAATTAACTTCAAGCAGATGAATCTATCTATCTGTCTTGCCTGTCTCTCTGTATCTTTCTACTGAGAGAGATTTTTATGCCTTAACAGACTTGTTGTGAAAACCACATTAAAAGTCATATGCTAGGAGTGAGGTCTGATGGGAACGAATGGTGTATTGGGTACTGGGCTTCTTAAAATCTCAAGATGTGTCCTACGGTCCTGATGCAAAGGACCCCAGAGAGCTGCACAATAGAACGCTTTAACTGCCCCAGCAGTCAAGGTGTCAATCTTTATATTCTTTCTGCTTCACTGAGCTAAACAGCCACAAAAAGCCACCATCAGTTCCCTATGTAGTCAGTTGTGCAGAGATGAACAAAGCCCTGTCAGCCATGAATCAGGGGATCTGACGCCAGTGTTCTGGCTTGTTCTGATCCTGCTTCACGTCAGCCGTCAGCCTAGGAGAAGTGTGGAGCCTTTTAAAAACAGCTGTTGAACTTTCTGAAACACGGGGACACTGTGATTTCAAAATAGACATTCCTTTTCAAGAGAATTGATCCATCACAATGTGTTTCGAATTTCCACACACACCAGCTTGTCTATTAAGAAAACTCTGCATTCGGCACAGAACCCCTGTGCATTGAAGAAGATTCTGGAACACGTTCTTGGTTTTCCAATCATGTCAACCAGGATTACTGGTCATGCCTGTTGGACCTTAGTGTTGTTCCATGTGTACTGAGGACGTACTCTAGACTGTGCTTAACATTCTTTTCTGAGGCTGTGCTCTGCAGGAGAAGATTGACAGTGATAGGAAAGCTGTTCTTTAGCAATTCGTGTCTACCCTTCTTTTCTCTGAAGCATTCGCCATAACTTCCAAAGAAACTTGAGGGTTCCTTGGTGCAGAGTCTGAAGAACAAAGACCAAGTTACGGATTGATTAAGTGTTACCACTAAGCACTTGTAGCTCATCACTTAAAATGAATCAGTTCTTTCAAACAAAGGTCAACACATAGAAGTATCTTACAAGTTAGAATAAATACTCTGAAGGCAGAATGCAGTGGTGGAGAGCCTTCAGCCTGTTGACCTAATGAGAGCCTCCTGGCCTCTGAAATTGGCCTGGGAGGCTGTTTGGGGCCTACCACTTGTACCTTTTCCTGTGCCTGACACCAGATGTGGGAAAGTTCAGAAAGAATTCAAACCCTGGAAGATGACAGAAAAAGATGGCGAATTCAAAAAGTGCCGAATTCAAGCTATGACTGCAAAGGAAGAATCAACTTGATGTCAGGTGATTGGCAGATAGGAGCCCTCTGCTCAATCAAAGTGCCCTGTGAAATGTTGGCCACTTCTGAATCTGGCCCTCAAGCCAGATTTTCCATAACTGGCATAATGGGTAGCTAAATATAGGTGGTGGCTGTTTTTATCTGTGCTCATGCAGTGTCTTCTGTAGTCAGCCACATCACAAAATTGAATGAGGTGGTACAATTATGTATATGCACACATGCAATGATTAACCTTTCATAGTTTCTCCAACATTGTTAGTGATATGCTGAGGCTTCATTTTGCAATGTCCATCCCGAAATGGCTTCAGTTGACCTAATTTTTCACAATGTGATGAACACCTCTGCCTCCATGGCATCTCAAAATGGTCTCATTATAAAGAGGCCTGAGCATCTAAAATCTCTAGCTGTTTTTGATGATTTAGGCCTCACTGACTTTAATGAAAGATAACATCAGCTTTCATTACCAAGGCAATCAATCCAAGTTCAGCTCTTGGTTAAGTTAATGAAGATATAAACTGGCTGAATTTAGAAAGCAGAGACTATCGCCCATGATTTTTATTGCCTTGCTATAATTCTTGTTTGCCTACCTTTCTCAAAAAAACAAACAAAAATAGGAAAGGGAAAATTTCATATACCCACAGCTTAAAAAATACAGTGGTACCTCGGGTTACAGACGCTTCAGGTTACAGCTTCAGGTTACAGACTCCGCTAACCCAGAAATAGTACTTCGGGTTAAGAACTTTGCTTTAGGACGAGAACAGAAATTGTGCTCCGGCGGTGCGGCGGCAGCAGGAGGCCCCATTAGCTAAAGTGGTACCTCAGGTTAAGAACAGTTTCAGGTTAAGAACGGACCTCTGGAACGAATTAAGTTCTTAACCTGAGGTACCACTGTATCTCCTATCTGATTCATCATTATTCTCACTTTGTGTGCCTTCCTAGGATCTTATCAGTTCTGTTCAAGATTTTCTAAGAATTTATATGGCAAAAATCCAGCTGCTTTGTATCTGAATTGAACAACTTTGTGAAAATGAGGCAGGAACTGAGACAACCAAATGCTTAAAAGTTAAGGGCAGGTATTAAGTTTTACTCAAAGTAATTGTAATTGTAATTAATGAGCGAAACATAATCATGTTCACTAATTTCTACAGATCTACTCTGAGTAAAACTTAGTTAAATACCAACATGTATTCTTAGGCTGGAATTCAACACTGCACTAATACACTCATTCTGTCAGTGCAGTGATCTCTCCCCCCCCCCCCCCCATTCTGGAAATTCTCCTGACACCCCCTTTTCCAAGCCAATTAGGGAGGCTGCAGGGACACACACTGGAGGAAACCTCATTGCATTAGTGGGACTTGTGCTGCCTCCTGCTAGCAACTATTTAGTTGAATCTGACCCCAAAGGTTGTATTCAGCTAAGTCCTACTCAGAGTAGACAAATTGAAATTAATGAACCTAAGTTAGTCATCTCCATTAACTTCAATATGAGTAGGACTAGCATTGAATACCATAGCTCACAAGCAGCTTTTTTTTAAAAAAGGAACTGTCTGAACCTTAGGTCATATAAGCTACCCTATGTTCCCATACCATCAGAAGCAGTGACTGCATCATTAATTCCCCTTGCTGCTACCCCAGCGTATTAAAAAACTGTTGGCTCATAACAATCATTGCTTTTATTGCAAGGACCACTGTTGGCTGATCTGGTATGGCAGAATGAATATGAGCCGGAGTTATGAGAAAGAAGTCTCAGCTCAGTTACCACATGTTCTGTTCTATTTAGAACAGTTTTATGTGTTTTATAATTGCAACGGTTTTATTTGGTTTTTATAATTGTGTAGTTTTATTGTTGAAACCCACCCTGGGAACTTAAGGTGAAGGACAGGTAAGAGGTCTTATAAATAAGTAAAGAACTCATTAGAGGGACTTAAACAAGCCACTGTCACTTTGCTGTATGAAATATGGGGATAATCAGTTATGCTGGCCTACGTCACAGATTTAGCCTAAAGTTTCCTGAGATAATGAATGTAAAGCACTTTGAGCATTTATTATTTATAGTGCTCTTTCCTCAAGAATCTTATTACTATCGTCAACCGGCTTTGAGGGCAAGAGCATGTTGTAGGGGCGTTTTGGAGCATTTAATACAGCCTTCCCAAATTGTACTGCCTGTGAAGCACTAGACTGGGGATCACCGTGTTGCCTGTATGTTTGGTGTATGGGGTGTTAGAAGAGGGGTAGCACCTCTGGTAGGGGACACATTGTGCTCCATATGGGGTGGTTCGTCCACCTTTGTTCCCCACCCTGCACTCACCTCTCACCTGTGGCTCATAGAAGCTATCAGCATGCAACAGTGGCTCAAACCTGGGAATGGCTTCGACTGGCCCGCTAAACCACGTGATGGGAGCTGATGGCTCACAAACCCTCAGTGAATTAGGGTCTTCCTCTGCAAGGCTGATGAATTGAGCGGATGAGACCAATAGTGGGTCCAATGGTCAAGAAGGCAGTTCCTGCACATGCTGCAGAGGGAAATGAGGAGGCACATGGGGCTTGTCAACCTGTGAAGGTAGCCCATCTAGGAGAAGGACTAGCCCATCTAGGAGAAGGAAAACTCTGATCCTAAACCTCCACTGTCTTGTGGGATATCTTTGGCAGAAGAAAAGGCTAAGGAGTAAACCCTAAACAAATCCAGAGTGGAGTCCCTAAAATGGTTGGATGGTGCCTTGTACGCCTCCTTCAGGCAACTCCTGCAGCCAAGCCGGTGCCAAACGTATTGCTCTGCTGGAGAGGTCACTTCAGTGGTTTGACTTCACCACCGGAGGTGCACTCCATTGTCTCTCAAGACAGATGGACGCCTACAAAATGCATAAGCTGAACTTTATAGAAGCTCACTTTGATGCCAGTGATGCCTGTTTTTAAATCCAGAATTACAAGTGCAAGCTGTAATAGTGGCACTGTTCTCTAGGGCAGTCTCTGAACCCAGAACAAAATCCACAAGCCTCACCCTCTGATTCCCACAAGGGTAGCCAAATCATGCTCTTCCACAGCATTCTCCTAACTAAAGGGGCTGCCAGAAGTGGAGCTTTCCCCCTCTGCTGTCTTAGCAGAGGCAGCCCATCCCCACCATTCAATGAGGAATTTCTCTCTCACGCTCTGCAGCAATACCCTCCTCCTCTTCCTCTTTCCATATTCTGCTGGCAGAGTAAAAAAAAAAAAGAGCTTGATGGAATATGAAAGCTGGAGAGTGTATTTGTTAAGAAAAGTCCCTGAAGCAATTGCTATCCCTGCCATGGTGGTGACTTTATTATTGGAAGATGCAGTGCTGTGAAGGGTTCCTTCCATCTCCTTTGTTCAGCCATTTAGCAGCAAGCAGCAAGAGCAAAGGGATGTACAATTGGTCTTTGTGTTCCACTTCCAAATGTTTGGGAGCACCATACGTTCTCGTAGTTGAGATATTTATTGACTTTGAGCCATAATCCCGCAAAACTCATTTAGAATCATAGAATCATAGAGTTGGAAGAGACCACAAGGGCCATCGAGTCCAACCCCCTGCCAAGCAGGAAACACCATCAGAGCACTCCTGACATATGGTTGTCAAGCCTCTGCTTAAAGACCTCCAAAGAAGGAGACTCCACCACACTCCTTGGCAGCAAATTCCACTGTCAAACAGCTCTTACTGTCAGGAAGTTCTTCCTAATGTTTAGGTGGAATCTTCTTTCTTGTAGTTTGGATCCATTGCTCCGTGTCCGCTTCTCTGGAGCAGCAGAAAACAACTTTTCTCCCTCCTCTATGTGACATCCTTTTATATATTTGAACATGGCTATCATATCACCCCTTAACCTCCTCTTCTCCAGGCTAAACATGCCCAGCTCTCTTAGCCGTTCCTCATAAGGCATCGTTTCCAGGCCTTTGACCATTCTGATTGCCCTTTGACCATTTAATGGCATCCAGCATCTTAGACTCATTAACTTTTTAAACTGGATGCTTGCTTCAATAACTTACTTGGATTGTGTCTGAGCTTAGATTGTACACAGTTACTGGTGTGGAAATGTGTATCTAAATATTAAACAGACCCAATCTGGAGTAGGGATTGGTTTTGCACGAACCACTATAATTACTATTAGAATGAAATTCATCACCAGTTGAAGGGAATATAGATGGCATAAGCATGTAAATGAGAAAAGAAGAATGGGGAGACAAATATAGAATAAGAAAAGGAGCTTGGTGTGGTTAGGGAATTTTAATATTGGTGTTCTTAATGTTATATTTTAAATTGCTTTTTCAATGCACTCTCAATTGCTGAAATATTTTACCTGTAAAATAAGGTAAAAGCTGTATCTTTCTGCTTGGCTCTTAAAAAGGCAGCTTTTTACATTTTTCACCGATGTCTGTAGATTATAATGACATAATCTTTTATTCAGAGTAAAGTATTGACAATTTTACTTTCTAGCTGTTGTATTCGCCTCATGTCCTGTTGTGCTCAATACACTGGGTGGTGTAGGAACTGCAGCATAAATCCTTGACTTGGCAACAGAAATTCCATCCAATTATCTTACTGGCTGGTCTTTATTACACTTCATCTGGTTTTCTGATTTCATTTCATGTCTGCTGACATCTGTTCTGCAAGCGACTCTGGCAGGCATAGATATTTATAGATATACAGATAGATGCACATGTATGTATGCATAATAAATACATAAGGCAATACCATCATTTGTGGGTTATGATACCACCTATTATTGTACAGGAAGTGAGTTATCATTGCTTTTCCCCCTAGTCGCATCAACTCTTAAGATGGCTAAAATAAATGGGGAAAAGTGCAACAAATTAATTCAGAGAGCACACATTCCAACAATCATTCAAAAGTGAATGAGTTGACTTGACAAGCTCAATTTTCAAAGGAATCTCTATCAGGGTACTACAGAAAGGCAGCAAGTGAGGAATTCTACAAGAAGACTCAATTTACCAAATGTCAGGTCGGTGACATTAATTTTCAGCAAGAAGACCAAATTTTCCAATTCTGGAGATTTAATTGGAGGTGTGACTCAGACGGCATGTGTTGCAGAAGGTAGAAGCTCTTTTAATGCTGGCCTATGCTTATCTCTCTCTTTTTGGAAAAAAAGGCATTTCTCTTCTCAACAGTAAGTTAACTTGAGGAACATCGACAAAATTGTTTCAAATTGGCATTAAACAGGTAAAGGGATCCCTGACCATTAGGTCCGGTTGTGGCCGACTCTGGGGTTGCGGCGCTCATCTTGCTTTATTGGCCGAGGGAGGTGGCATACAGCTTCCAGGTCATGTGGCCAGCATGACTAAGTCGCTTCTGGCAAAATCAGAGCAGCGCACGGAAACGCCGTTTACCTTCCCGCCAGAGCAGTACCTATTTATCTATTTGCACTTTGACGTGCTTTCGAACTGCTAGGTTGGCAGGAGCTGGGACTGAGCAACGGGACCTCACCCCATCACGGGGATTCGAACCACCAACCTTCTGATCGGCAAGTCCTAGGCTCTGTGGTTTAACCCACAGCGCTACCCGCGTCCCTTAAATTGGCATTAGCTGTACGTATATAGCTTGTTGCATTCCTGCGGGCAGGGAACACCATTGTTCAGCTTTGGCATACATTGAATGGGTGGTTGAGGTTTTCAAAATGGTGGGTTGGTGTTTGGTTGTTGTTGTTTTTTTGACTTTGTATGCATATTTCATAGAAGAGTTTGGCCAAGATTGCATTTGGCAGCCAGTTCTCATATAACTTTTGCACTTCAAAATGACATCATGTGCATGCGCGGAAACGGTGAAACGTGACCCGCATATACACGCAGTCGCATCTTACGTTTACTTCAGGATGCGAACGGGGCTCCGGAACGGATCCCATTCGTATCCAGAGGTACCACTGTATTTGTTTTTAGGACCCACCCTATTCTATTGACTGAAATTTGTTTTAACACATATAATATTGGATCAAATATTAAATGCCTCGTGGTGAAGGATGGGTATAGACCGAGGCAACCGCTGTCAGAAATAGTATAACCCAGAGACAGGTTTTCACCTCAGTGAGAAGTAGGTAAAGGTAAAGGTACCCCTGCCCGTACGGGCCAGTCTTGACAGACTCTAGGGTTGTGCGCCCATCTCACTCAAGAGGCCGGGGGCCAGCGCTGTCCGGAGACACTTCCGGGTCACGTGGCCAGCGTGACATCGCTGCTCTGGCGAGCCAGAGCCGCACACGGAAACGCCGTTTACCTTCCCACTAGTAAGCGGTCCCTATTTATCTACTTGCACCCGGGAGTGCTTTCGAACTGCTAGGTTGGCAGGCGCTGGGACAGAACAACGGGAGCGCACCCGGCCGCGGGGATTCGAACCACCGACCTTTCGATCGGCAAGCCCTAGGCGCTGAGGCTTTTACCCACAGCGCCACCCGCGTCCCTTCAGTGAGAACTAAGCACCCCCCAAATTCCTTATCTGAACCATATGTGTGTATGCATAATTTGTGATACTGTTTTGACAAAAAGATCAGTTGGCAAAAAACAAAGTGAAAAGGACAGGTTGGAGGAAATGAAATTGAATCGAGCGTAAAATGAGAATAAATCTATCCCATCGTTGCATATTTCCTGGAACATTTTATGTCAAGAAGTAGACAATAGTAGTAAGGCAGACTGTTTACACAGCAAGAGTCTTAAATGGTTTAGGAAAGCATGCAAGTCCACAATAAGAACACTTTAGAAAGGGGATTAAGGCTTCTGGTACAGAAACGAGCCTACTTTTCTCTGATATCCATTACACATTTTCTTGACACCACCCCAACCCAGAATTTATAGATGCTGCTGCAAGGCAGCTATTTCCAAGCCAAGAAAATCCCAAGATGCTTACATCTGTCTAGATGTCAGGGGCATGGTGTGGAAAATATATTTCAAAAGTGCTAGTCATATGAATGGTTGTGGAAGAGGCAGCTTGTTAGAGAGGATTATGTGAGATGCTAGTTATTACTTCACTGGCCAGCTACCAGCTTCCCAGTGGACAATGGAGACAGAAGAGCAAAAGCAAATCAATGGCAATTCACCATGAGTTAGAAAAGCAATGTTTAAAGTTTGTACTCCATATTGTTTTTTTAAAAAACAGCAACAACAAACAGATCTAAGTATATTGGAATTGTGAGTGACAATTTTCACTTCTGTACCAAACCATTGCTTCTAGTGCAGCTCTGAAATCTGCATATGAAAATGAAGAAAGCAGATTTATTTGTAAATATTTCAGTAGTCCTTTTCTTTACCTTAACTATTAAGAAGCTCACAATGATAGAAAAAGAAAATAGAATTACCAGATTAAGATTACCAAATTAAAAAAATAAGCAAACAAAGAAAAGAAAAAGCTTTTCAAAAGTTCAAGGCCTATGTGTGCCTCTGTGTAACAGATGGTCTACATTCTCACAGAAAAAGACGGGAACACAAGTTAGGTGTGTGACATTATATAATAATGTGAAGTCTGAAGGGACTTGTCAAAGAGGTTACATAGCTGGAAATAATGAATAGTTAATGATCAGTCAAATTCTTGGCCCTACATCTAGTATATTTTCATCAGAACTATATTGTAAATTACGAGGCAAATCCCAATAGAGTCATAATTTGATTCTGTTGTAGAAATTACCATAGCACTGTGTAACTTTCACTCAGAGAGCATAATCTGTGTCTTCCATGTTTGGGGCCAAAACCCCAACAATTGTACTGCTTGTTTCTGTATATTTTATATTCACAGAAGACTGGGTGCTGACTGAAATGTTCTGTTTCAGACTCAAGTGTCTAAACGAATCTAGTCCACAAAGCACAGGATTATTATTATTTTTGCCCTGTGGTTTTTAATACTTTTTCTTCAGCCCTCTGTATTAACTGCCAACTTTAGCAATGGGCCAAGGGGGCACATCTCCCTCCATTTTCAGACCCTCATGAAATTGAAATAGCTGTGTCATTGATGCTTCTGACCACCAGCCCCAACAATCACCCCAAGTTATCCTCAGTCATAGCCAAGGGACACACGGTGTTCACTATTGCTCTCTTTCAGGCATGTCAGGCCTGGATCCCTCTGTAGTGCCACCCCAAAACAAATTAAGAGACTGAGGAGATTTTAGGATTGTTGCCTGAGGATATCATTTCAGCTTATCAAAGTCTTGCCTGGCTGAGATGAAGATGGCAGTCCTTAATTGTATCTCAAGGCTGTAGTGGATTCAGGCCTCCCAAATTGCAGATTCAGGCCAAACATAGTTTCGGACAGCAGTCCTACTCAGGTGAGGCACTTGATGTAATGAACTTTATGCTGTACTATTCTTGTCAGGTGTTTTCTTTAGTAGAAAAATTGAGATAAGCAGTCAAGCCCTATCTTTCCTCTTCTGTAAGTTTAAGATCCCTTCCTTCCCTCCCCCACCCCACCTTCAGAGCCCATTGCTTGCTCAGGCCACAGCAGCCTATAAAGACAATTGATTTAATGTGGCAGCAGAGGTGAAGGAAGAGCTGTGTAAGCTGACGGAGCTAGGCTGATATATAAAAACAGCTCCATGCCTCATAAACCTAGGCTTATTATTAGCAGGCTGAGTTAGATCACAAGATGTCAAATGGTGAGCTTGAGAGTCCATTACACTTTAATTCCTCTTTGCTTTCCACACAAGAAAAAATGCACCAAAAGTAAGTTTTTTTTAACGGCATTTAAGAGAGAACTCTGCTATTTCAGGATTATTATTGAAAATAAATATCACTGTACATATTTTTACCTAGTAGGGATAATGGGCTCCAGAAATGAAAGAGGTTTTAGTAGAAGAGGAGGGATGTAAACTGAATTGCCATCCTTTTTCTGGCCTCATGTGCTTTTAATTGTATGTCAGGCAGAAATCCAACAAGTGTAGCATTCTACCTTAAGGATGGTATAAACTTCAAGCCCAACGAGAAACAGTTGCGGGAGTTGGGTATGGTTAGCTAGCCTGGGGAAGAGGAGACTGAGAGGAGATATGATTGTCATCTTCAAATATGTCAAGGGCTGCCACATGAAAGATGGAGCAAGCTTGTTTTCTCTTGCTCTGGAGGGTGGGACCTGAACCAACAGTTACAAGTTACAAGAAAGGAGATTCCGACTAAACATCAGGAATAACTTTATGTTAGTAAGAGTTGCTTGATAGTGGAACGTGTTCGGAGATACTGCCAGGGAGATAAAGTCCATCTTGACTCCACGTCGTCTCCGGACATCCATCAATCTCCCGTAGACACGCAGTATCAGCAATTAGCGACAGGAGCTCCAGAAATAGCTTCCCAAAGATCCAGAGCTCTTGCACTCTCTATCAGCAGATATGCACAACGGAAGATGCACACAGGAGAGCATTATTTAGAGGTTTATTCAGTGTTGATCAGAACAAAGAAAAGCCATGACTGCCTGCTAGAGTTTCCGGCAGTGAGTGAGAAACGAAAGCAAAAGACACAACAGAAACATCCTGTGAGACAGGAAATACGCAGGCTGTGAGACAAACATCCTGCTCCCTTTTAAGGTGGTAGAATTGCCTTCCTTGAAGGTTTTTAAGCAGAGGTTGGATGACTTTAGCTGAAATTCCTGCATTGTGGGGGTTGGACTAGATGACCCTTGAGGTCCCTTCCAACTCCACAATTCTATTATTTTTATAAGCACAGTCTAACCATGAGCTTTCAAGCTTATGTATAACAAAGCAAATGTGTTTTTTGTACATTGTACAGTTTTGTGGAAACACTAGATGTAAAGTGCATACATGGTGTATAAACTGGCTTGCTTATGTAATTTTTGGCTTGTGAGATTATGAACTTTAAAAATTGTTCAATAAGTGCAGATGATATGTTACAATTTTGACGTTGCTTCGTAAAATAAATCTCATAAGCCTCTAACCTTGTCTGAACATAGAGGGAAAGGGCTTGCCTGATTTATTGGGGAAAAGCCTTAAGCTCTGGGTGACATTAGCAGTGAAAATGTCAAGTTCTGCAGTATGTAGTACATAAGCATGCTGTAATTTCACTGTACTTAATGTTATGGAACAATAACCAAGGCTTTGTATGGTTCTACGCAGTCATTTTGTAATACCAAAGGCTGGTCTATTTATCACAGAGGGATCTTGAGGAATGGTCTCTGCATGATGACTTCATCTGCCAGTGTAATATTAATTTAATTTAATTTAATTTAATTTAATTTAATTTACATACCACTTTTATTTTCTGAGGATCTCAAGGTCGTGTACACGGTTTTCCTCCTTTCCATTTCATCCTCACAACAAACCTGTGAGGTAGGTCAGGTTAAGTGATGACTGGTCCAAGGTGAGCTTTATGGCTGAGTGGGGATTTGAACCCTGCTCTCCTAGTCCGACACTCTAACCATTACACCACACTGGCTCTCAGTACATAGAGCTGATCACCATATTTTGCTTCTGCATTACATGACAGTCCATTACATGTGTTATGATCCTGGGACCAGACCACATCTTCAGGCTGCAGATTCAAAGTGGGAGAGGGAATTGTCTCCAAGGCCAGCCCCAGATGCATTTGCTAATCCAGAAACTCTGTTGCAAAAGGAGCCCTTTGTGCCAGTATTGCTCCAGCTCTAGGAGGTCACATTGCCCTTCTCTGACTGCAAGAACTCCATCTCAGAAGTCCTAGGGGAATCACAGTCTCCTTTGCTCTTATTTAAGGCTCACTCTGATGTTGACTGCTGCTGAAACAACATTTGAAGCAACCATTCTTATGCATGTTGCCATCCCAATCAGTCACACGCACCACAATTTGGGCATGTGACAGAATATTGACACAGCCTTTTCAAAACAGCAGATCACTGAAGGCAATTCCTAAAATGCATATTTGGAAAATAAGTCACCTTATTTAGCGGCATGTTGACAAAGTTAGCAAGCTGAGTGATAAAGTGGGCTTATAGTTCTATTTATTCCCAATTGCTGAGATAAATTAAGGGTACATTCCATTTTGGGACCCCTTCTTGCTGTCCTAAGAAATTATTCTTTAAGGATCTGTTTCCAGGCCCTCAGGTCCCAGACAATGGCTTCTCAGTTTTTAAAGGGAAGATTTTGCAAGATTTCACTGGAAGACAGATTTCATATCTGTGGTGGAATACCTTCCCTATTTCTTGCTTATTTTCCAATAACATGTAAAGTTTGCCTACGATAATGGCAAACTTTTCACAGCAAGTTGTTTGTTGTATCAGGTTTAAACTGATATGTCATTCCACATGACTTCTCCATCCTTTTCTCCTTTTATGTCATTTCATTATGTTGTAATCATGCCTGCAAGGGTGGTCATTTTTAAAAAACATCTATATGCTGTGCTGCGTAAATTTTAGGCACCTGACTGATAATATTTTGTCAACTGAAAATATGCTTTAATACCTCTGATCCCATCATAATTTCAAAAGTAGCTTGTTATGCATGCAGTGTTTAAAAATTTGTTAAATTATGTGACAACCATCATTATCACCTTGACATCATAAAAGTTAAGATTTTAGGTTTTGTATAAATTGTATTTCCAATTTTTCGTGCACATTTGTTCTTATACTTTCTTTGGATTTTCATATTTTTTAACTTGTTTATTAATATTAACAGTGGCTATCAGCTGCACAATAAAGTGATTGGCTGAAATCATCTTCTTACAAAAGTTAGAATTATATTCCACCATGACTGAACTTTAGTGAACCAGTGATGCCTTGCAATCCATTTCCCCCCCATAGTTTTACGATTCTTTATTTTGGTATTGCATACTACTGAAAGTAAGAGAACAGATGTACTCTGCAGCAAACTAGATTGTTTTTGTTCCTTTTCTGAAGGAAATAGTAGTGATGGGTAAGGAAGCACTGGAGATTGTAGCGCTCGTAACATTTCATGTGGGGATTAGGTGCCATTTTTATATTTAATCTAGTGCAGCACCATGTCATGGCTTGACACCTCATTTCAGACTGGCTTGTAGGAGCCTCGGCAGAGACAGAGGACCACAGAGAATACAGAGTAGGATTAACTGAATTTATATTGAAGATACGTCTCCTTTCATCATAATGGATTTCCAGTCAATGTTCGTTAATATGATTCATGTGGAGAAACGTAGAACCAAATTACATCCATATGTGTGAGAAGTCCCTATGGAGGGATACCTGCCTGCTTTCTTTCTGCAATAAAGATTCAAGGCCCTTCCTCAAAAGTTCCTTCCCAAAGACTCCCAAGTAGCACCCTTACAACAGAATGACCTCCAACCGAATCTTAAAATGGAAATTCATCGTAAGAACCAATTTCTGACCCCCTCCCAAGTTCCCCCTTTCACCTGCAGCCCCAGAGGATTGGGGGATCCTCCTGAACAGCATGGGAGGTGACATGAAGGACATGAAAATTGCCTCCGTCCCCCTTTCCTCTAGCAGGATTTGAGTCCCTTCCAGGAATGGAAGGGGGTATTTCAGTTCAGGGAAGGGGCATTCTGAATCCAACCCAGTGTTCATAACTCCAGTTCTTACTTATTCCTTTGTTCAGTTACATATAACTAACTGCTCAATAAAGTTTAATCCCAATAGTGGTATACCTGCTTGTGTTTACACATGCAAATATGAGACGCGTAGGCAGATGATAAGAATAAGAGTATTTGTACCCCGCCCATCTGACTTGGTTGCCGCAGCCAGTCTGGGCGGCTTCCAGCATATATAAAAGCATAATAAAACATTAAACCTTAAAAAGCTTCCCTATACAGGGCTGCCTTCAGATGTCTTCTAAAAGTCAGGTAGTTTTTATTTCCTTGACATCTGATGGGAGGGCATTCCACAGGGTGGGCGCCACTACCGAGAAGACCCTCTGCCTGGTTCCCTGTAACCTCACTTCTTGCAGTGAGGGAACCACCAAAAGGCCCTCAGAGTGGGGGTGGAGACGCTCCTTCAGGTAAACTGGGCTAAGGCTTGGAAATGTATTGGGGGCAATGTAGGTCTTTCAGGACCGGTGTTATATGGTCTCGGCAGCTGCTCCCAGTCACCATCCGCATTCTGGATAATTTGGAGTTTCCGAGTCATCTTCAAAGGTAGCCCCACATAGAGCGCATTGCAGTAGTCCAAGCTGGAGATGGATAATGAAAACATGCAGTACTAGTCTCAGTGTAGTAAAGTGAATTAATTAAACAGTGTTGAGAAGAACATGGAAACCAAGTTTAGTTTCAAATGTCAAGAGGCTATGATTTAAAAGAAATAAATATTAACAAAATTTGGTTTTCTATTTTTGTTCCTTGGGTTTCTAAAGATAGCAAAGAAATCTCATGTGGAAGCAATTGTTTGGCTTTGGAGAAACAGTGTTAACCCAAATGGGAACCAATTTATTTCTGTGTAGTAGAGACTGGCCCAGTGAAAGCATTTCCATGAACCTGAGTGGAGTCAGCTTGACTCAAATTGAGATGTAGCACAGGCCTCTCTAGAGCATCACTTGGGCACATGGGTTTTCCATTATGTGAAATGAAGGATGTGTTCACCCTGACTAAACTGGGCTTGTAAAGGATAAAGGAATCATTGGCTCAAATTCTATATCCTGTCTTACATGGGGAAGCAGCCTGCATTATCTGATCTCAAAGTATACAAAGAAGAGAGCAATTTTCTTTGCTCACCATTCCTGTTTACTTCAGAATATGCAGTATAATCAGTAAAAGAAAAAGGTAATAGAATAACATAAACCGGGGAGGGTGGAGGGGAGAGACACAAGAGAGGTCTGGCGGCAAATGAAATGTGTTATTTCCAGCTAGCTCTGCATAACCAGTAAAAGGAGACATAAAGAAGTTTTCAGTGTGAGGCAGGCTCATAATATAAAAACAAACCATCAAATTTTAGTGGAAGCTAAAATAAAGGCTGCAGTATTGGGGGGGGGGACAGATTCATGTGGAACATCTTTAATGGCAGAGAGAGAGGGAGAAAGAACATGAGTGCATGTTTAGTGCATTTGCTTTTGTTCCAAAAATCATAAGCTTATGCTGAAAATCGCCTCAGATCTATTATAGGCTCCAATGCGGGGGGGGGGGGGGCGGCGAGCGAGTGGGCAGGTTGTTGATTATTTTTAAATGCAGGTAGACAAGATTGGGGTCTGTTTGAATCTTTTATACAGCTTGAATTCATACTGGCAAATGTGTAACCATATGGTTTGACTATGTAGAGAAATAAGATGTGACTCTAGAAGATCCTTGATCCGGCTTTGTGTGTGTGTGTGTGTTATTTCACATATATGTGAATATTTGTGAATATTTTTTTTTTAATGTAGTGAAACAGACCTACAGTTTATACAATAGGGCCTGGCTGTTTTGACTGCCATTGTAGCAATGCTATGTGTATTCATGCATACTGTATATTGCAAACATTACCAAGAGAAAACTGATGGGAAATAATGAGAGAGGGCTCCCAGGCATTTGGAAGAGAACTTTTAATTTTTCTCCTTTATAGTATTTTCTCCCCTTGGGTTTGTTTGCAGGCTGCAGGCCTATTCGTATGCTATCTTTGATTGCTGACATGTGCATTGAAAATACCTCTTGTGAGGTCTTAAGGCACCTAACAACAAGTTGTAATAAAATAAATGTTGATAGTTCATGAAAGCACCTAGATGCAGCAGTTTAAAAAGAGTAAATAAGCAGCTGCTATTAAACAACAATTCTGATTAAAAGGAAGGAACTAAAAAAATCTAAGAACAGTTAAAGACCAGTTAACAGTTGAAAAGAGCAGCATTTGCACTGAAAAGGCAGCCATGAAGGTGTCAGACATAGTGAGCTTACTGAAAGCTTCATGAATTTGTATGCCGCCCTGGCACAGGCGCCAATCTAATCATTCCAGTTTTTCTAAACATGCAGGCATGAGTACTATACTTTTAAGCTGTTCTTTTGCTGCTCCCCATGGCTTCTCAATTTTAATTAAGTATAAGTTCCCACTGTTTTAATTGCAACCAACAGACAAATGTCATCTTCCCCAGCTGGCAACGGAGTCCATTTATTGGAAATCAAATGCAATTCAATCCCTTTCTCGTCTGCAACTTACTTAAAATTTTAAAACCACAGGCCAGTTTCCCATGCTTTCCCTCAAAGCAGCCTAGATTCATAATGTAGAAGCCGTCTAGAGTGACTGAGGCAAAACACTCAGATGGGAGAGGAATAATAATAATAATAATAATAATAATAATAATAGACATCCCTATTTTCATCAGAGAAATGTTGGAGGATATGTGTCTTGCCTTTGTGAAACTGTGCTATTCTTTTTTAAAAAATTGTGGCATGGCCTGGGTTTATCTAAGTTCTGTGTTCTACCACCACCAACCCAGTTACTCCTATCTGCTCTATTACCTTTGACAGAAATTTTACCCAGGTTAGGCAAATTAGCAGAATGTGTTTTTGCTAAAAAGGTGGTGTTGCTTGCTCGGGTACGCAGGGAAATTAATATTCAGTATCCGATTATTATATGCAAAGTAGATCTCCCCTCTTTCTGTTGCTATTAATATGAAAACTCTCTCTAGAGATGCATAATTTTTGTTTAGTCTAATCTTACAGTGGCTGGGACAACACAGTCAGATGGACAGTGTATAAGTCATCATCATCATCAAAGCCAAACATTTATACAGGTCTGCTAGCTATATCTGAGTGTGCATTTCAACTTTATAGGGAGCCCACATGAAAGGACAATGACTATTTCTCTTTTTCCTCTGGTATGAAGTGAAAAAGATGAAGCTGGATAGCTTAACTTAGTATGGTTGAGCGGTTGCCCTGGGCAGCAAGACCAGAATATTTGTTGGAACCCTGTAGCATAACTTTTAGCTTATTTTAGAAGCAAGCATGTCTTTCAGGTTGCAGAAAAAAATCTGAGCAGTTTCTTGAATGCATTGCTCACAGTGATGGTAACTCTAGCCCAGTGGAAGATCCTGTACAGAACAAATACTTTCTCCTAGCCTCCAAGGGCATGTGAAAGAGCTTACAATTTAAGAAGGAAGCCTCAGAAGTTATAAAAATGGAACGTTATGCGATGAGATGGCTTTGGCCACAGCAATGGAAAAGGATGGGCCAGGAAGATAAACACCTGTGCAGCATGAAGGAGAGGGCCTTCTAGGTAGTGGCGCCCTCCCTGTGGAACGCCCTCCCTTCATATGTCAAGGAGATAAGGAAGTATACAACGTTTTGAAGACATCTGAAGGCAGCCCTGTATTGGGAGGCTTTTAATGCTTGATGTTTTTATTACGTTTTTAGATACAGTGGTACCTCGGGTTACAGACGCTTCAGGTTACAGACTCCACTAACCCAGAAATAGTACCTTGGGTTAAGAACTTTGCTTCAGAATGAGAACAGAAATCACGCGGCGGCAGCAGGAGGCCCCATTAGCTAAAGTGGTACCTTAGGATAAGAACAGTTTCAAGTTAAGAATGGACATCCAGAACGAATTAAGTTCTTAACCCGAGGTACCACCGTATGCTGTAAGCAGCCCAGAGTGGCTGGAGAAACCCAGCCAGATGGGTGGGGTATAAATAATAACATTATTATTATTAGGAATCATGGTCCCAGTCTTGTGTAT
This sequence comes from Podarcis tiliguerta, assembly GCF_965153285.1. Lineage (NCBI taxonomy): Eukaryota > Metazoa > Chordata > Lepidosauria > Squamata > Lacertidae > Podarcis > Podarcis tiliguerta. The sequence goes on from NC_139534.1 coordinate 60,529,062, forward strand.
GGAGACGGATGTGGAGGATGAGCTGGCCAAGTGTGTGGCTGATGAAGAGCTGAGCAGGGCCTCTAACACTGAACCTGCAGAGCTAAGATTGTGGAGCCAGAGTCAGGAGCCTCACAAACACCCTTCCCTTGCTTAAGCCCAGTTGCCTCCTGCAGTACCATGCCTGCCCAACAATACAGGGATCATGTTGAGCAAGAGGCCACAGAGTGCAGATGAAGTACCCTTTAAGAGTCTCTATTCTCTGAGCAAGAATGGGGTATAAAGCTTGGGAGACGTGGACTTGAGGCAGAAGCTCATACGACCTCAGTTCACTTCCAGCCATAGAGGAAGCAATGCTCATCCATGGTACCACATTGCTCCAGTGGGCTTCATGGGCTGGGGTAGGAATGGCCTATCACTTGGAGTGCACAGCATTTTGTTATTATAAAGACTGAAAACTTTTCGTCATAAAATAATGCCTTTGTGTGCATTTGTGCGATTGTGTGGTTGCATGTCACTTTTACATGAAGAGGTATAATCTGGACAAATTTCAAATAGTTTGAAAGTTACAGCAGTTTAAAAGTGAATAGCAAGTGCTGGCGTCATATGTCTCCAACCATTTTTGCGACCACCTAAAATGCATGGGAAATCTCTGCTTTTAGCAGCTGAGATTATGCCAAAAATGCAAGGATATTGCATGGCTCTCGATTTCTCTGGTTGTGAAGAAAATACATTGTGTATTCCTAAAAAATATCAGATTTCAGTGTTCCTTTTTTAAATTACTCGTTACAGTCAGCATATGGTCATTGCCAAATTGATACTTCCTGGATGGAGTCAGAAGAAAAATGACCATTATTGGAGAGAGCAGGCTGAAGATCAGAAAGACAGTAGGTGGAGAAAGAGGAACTGCTCTTTTCTGTGTCTTTGTGTGTGAAGTGCTACAGCATATTCTTGCACATGGTGTTCTGTTAAAGGTTTTTGCAGGAGAGGGGAGCTGTCATGACTTCACTTGATTTGCAGTCTCTGTCTTGGCTTGTTTCCTCTAGTGATCATTTGTGCATTTCTTTTGAGAGCTGTGCCACGTCCATTTGTTATCACAGAAAGCAAATCAACAGTGGTTAAATGTGGTCTAGGTGATAATACAGTTGGGTAGATTCAGAGCTGATTGGAAGACAATGCTCAAAGGTCTGTTTCACATTTAGCAGTAAGCCAAACGATTGCTTATTGTAAACATAAGCAAGCATGCTGGTGCCTGGATGGAAAATTAGAGCTGCTTCACTCTTTCCCTGGCCCTGCTGCTCCCACACAATGGTTTGGCTTAGTGCTAGGCAGGTCAGAAGTGTAATGTGGCTGCATAAAACCATGGATGTGGTTTTAGACTGCATTGAACCATAGTTTCCAAGTTACAAAAAGTAACAGTTTCACTTTTTTCTGCACTAGTTAAATGCCATCTGGAGTTGTTTGTTGAGTTCTGGACACAGAACATTAAGAAGGATTTTGACAAATTGGAATGGGTTCAGAGGAGGGCGGTAAAGATCATCAGTGGAGTGGAAAACAAGTCCTATGAGGAAAGGTTGAAGGAAGAGAAGACTGAAGGAGAACATGATAGTACCCTACACAAGATGGCAAAGACTTGTTCTCTTCTGTCCCAGAAGGCAGAACAACAGATAAAGGGCTTAAGTTACAGGACGGTAAATTTGGCTGAACATTAGGAGATTTGTTTAACAATGGGACTAGTTACTTAGCGGTCGTGATGGATTTTTTATTATTATCCTATATTGCATTGTCTTTCGTGGAGCGTTTGGGAAGATTTTAATACATAATACTTTTATAATGGGGCCGACTTTCACCCTGATGAATTTTCTGTGGTGAATGGCATTGTTTTGGAATGCTAGGAATATCTCCCTGAATCAGAGACCACCTCTGCATCCATTCCATTAAAGAACCTTTATCTAGACAGAAGCAGAACATAGCACATTAATATAGTTTTGCCGTTGTCTGGGAAGCTCCAAGTTATTGCTGTCCTCTGCATCTCCCACTGTGCTCTACAATGGGCTTCCAGATGGCTTTTCAGAGACTGAGCTTTTTGAAGCAAGGAATGATGCCCTTGAATAACTCCCAACATTTGCTAATGGAGTCTGAGTAGGATGCTGTAATGCTTCTAAGTGGCTACTTAAAATTTCTCCAGCTATCTGCTTTTATTTGAATAGCCTGGGATTTAAAATGCAAATGTGCATCTTTTTATAAAGTGCTCTGTGATCAGTTAGGTAATTTTAGACTCTGGGCTTGATAGTCTCTTGGGGCCCACGTGTATGGTATCGTGTATTCGAAATGTGGCAATTCAGCCCCGCTTGGCTTAGGGGCCCTCCTTCCTGCTTTGCTGAGTGTAGCCTTGGACTCTGCCCCAAAGCCCTGCCCAGACAGCACCATCATCTGTGCGCTTTGTGGTGGTGCTTTTGCAGATGAAGGCAATGAAACTGACTGGCTGATATGGCCAGTTTACACCACATATGGATTTTAACTCCTTGCCACCGTCTGGTCCACTCTGCCTAGCTCCTCTCATCCATGCACACATCACAGATGTATTCATAGAATCATATAATTGTAGCATTGGAAGGGGTCCCAAGTGCTATCTAGTCCAACCCCCTGCAATTCAGGAATCTCGGCGAGAGCATCCATGACAGATGGATGGAATTTTGATAGATGGAATTCTGGCTGGAAAAGTACACAGGGTTACCGAAGGGTGAGACTGGTGTGCTGCTGATGTCACCCATCAAGTATCACACACAGTGCAGTCTGGAATTGCTGTGAATGTCACATGCAGCTACCCCAGCTGGGAGCAATTCCATCCCTTTCTGGTAGCTGAAGTATGTGTTCCTCCCTGAGAGGAGAATGCTTGCTGTGCATCGCCAGTGGGAGAACATATGCTATTGATCCTTTCCAGCCAGTCTCAAACTTTCCTCCCTTGTCCTCTTTTATTTGTGGCAAGTTTCTTCATGTGTGGGGCGCTTTTCTTCCTTCTTTTCCTTTTGGTTTTCACTTGGCTCTTGCTGCCAGTTGGTATTTCAGATTCCTAATAATGGGTTCGGCCAGGCTTATTTGTTAGGGCCAGCTGAGACATCAGTTCACAGAGCTGCTGCCGAGAGCTTGTTGAAAGATGTTGAAATCTGAATGGTTTCAGCTAATTGGCATTTCTCTTACATTTTATTTTCTCTGTGGCAGCAAATTGTCCTGAAAGGTGTCAGAGGAAAATTAAATGACAAGTGCCTCCCTCTCCTGAAACTTCATGGGAAAGCACATCGGCTCTGTTCTCTTGTCGTGAGTGCTTGGGTCTTATTAGCTTTAATGGGAATTAGCTGTGCATACACTGCTGCTGGGCACGTGCTTGGAGCACAATGCGCTCTGTGGCTCCTGGGTGTGTACCAACCCTTATCTTCCATTTCCATATGGATGGTGTGGAAAGAAAAGCTCCTGCAGAGACAGATCCATGCCTCCCCCTTAAGGGCTTGTTCTTCTGTCCCTCCTTCTCCCCCTCCCAATTCCCCTCAGACCCTGATGCAGCTCATTCCCCTTCCTTTATAACAAGGCAACAATAGAAATGCATGCTACGTTTCAGCCTACTGAGAGGGGAGAATAGATCAGTCCTGTGCGATATGGGCACCTCCCACTATTTATCTTCAGGTGCGGAAGGTCTGGTAGATGATCAGAATTATGACCCCCTGAATCATGGAAAATTGGGAGAAATTAGGGTATTGTTTTTAAAACTACAGCAACTGTGCTATATAGGCTCTTCATAAATGAGAGATGTGCAGGATGAAAATAGGAACTAAATGTTGCAACATTTAAATCGACAGAAAGCATTTCTTCTGGTGATCAAAAACTAAATGGCCTTCCTGCCATTTCCAAGGAAGCTTATTTTAAGATGCTGATTTAGAACTGTGCTATGAATTTAACTCAGTTTGTATTTTGGCCAAGTTAGTTTTCTGAAAGAAAAGTGACCCATTCCCCAAAGTTTTCATGCCTGTATTGAAACTAGATTTACCGTGTCTTCCTCACTTCTGTATTCTGCTGGTTCAGAGTCTGCCATGCTTTTCAGTTCTTCCTCCTAGATTTCCTCTCTCATTTTTACAGGATTGCATGCAGTATAAAGCACTGAGCTACTGAGCATGTTGCCTCTGCTTCTGCTACTGCTGTCACAATTGCTGCTGGCTCTGTTCCTGCTGCTGTTGCTGATGGCTTTTTGACTTTGATTTCCATAAACGTTATTGGCTGTGCAGTATTGGCCAATCCCATTCAGCACACAATGTAGCATGGTATTGTGATGCCCTGATGTGCAAAGGTGCAGTAATGCTATAATCATAGTTCAGTGTAGCTCTAGCAACATTTTGATAAAGGGAGTGAAAGAGGATTGAGGTGGTGATCAGTCACACTATATAGGGGCTAAAAAAAATGGATTGCTTTTACACAGCCTAACACAGAATTCTAATCTGAAACACCCCTCCATTCCCCAGTTATAATATTCTTCAGCTTGTGCAGGAATGTGGATTAAGCCTGAATATTTAAGAGTTTTGCTAGTGTTCCTGTGACAGCGTCATGCCGTAACCCATAGCTGGAGGGGCTCTGGTATTCCATTGACAGCTTTTCCAGTTACATCCTCCCTCTCATGTTCTTACATTGGTGACAAGGTTAGTAGATTTCCCCCTCTTCTCTACAGCGTGTCAGAGCATTTCTAAGTCTCCCCATTCTCAGATGTCACTTGTTCATTTCCCTAACATTAATGCTCACATCCAGATTATTGCTGTCAGTTATAGCAAACACTGCATGTTTACAAAGGAACTCCAATAAAGAATTCTATTTACTTCTCTAGCCCTTCTGACTGTCTCTGAGGAAAATAGCAATATTGGTAATCATGTGCTTCCAAAGAGAGGCTCATCTTCACAAGCAGACCCACTTCTTCCTTTCGAGTTCATATCACATAAGAACAATACCATCTGACTCCCTTCTCTCTGCAACAGATGTGTGATTCATCAAGAGCTTGCAAGGTGTACAAAATTTTCCTCTGCTCCCCTCTTCCTTTGAGAGTTCTGTATTGTTCTGAATCTATTGTCTCCACTCTGTGTTTGAGAAGGCCTTCTGAATATTCATCTTTAAAAATCATTTTTCAATAGAAAATCTAGTCCCTAAAGGTAAACTTACAATGGCTTCATAGAAAAATGTATTTTTTTAATAAAAAATAGTTGGGATAGAGACGGTAGTAGCAATCCGTGCGCGTTTAACAGACACACCTTGTTTCAGAAACCATTTCTGTAGCCAGATAAGCTCCTGTTTCCACACACCTTCTTCCCTGCCAGCTGCAACATTTCTAAAAATGTTTTATTGAGAACCAGAGTCAAGATTATTTATTTATTTGTATATTTATTTCATTTATATCCCACTTTTCTTCCAAGAAGCTCAAGGGTGACGTAAGTGGTTCTTTATCTCCCCATGTATGCCACCCGGTGATGTGAGTGGGTGATTTGTAATAGAAGAAATGATGACAAGTGTCAGAGCTGGCTCCAGGTCCCAGCTCACAGAGGACCAACGCTAGCCGGTAGTAATGTACAAAAGTCTTTATTGAAGTACAGTTTCCATTTTCAAGCCGGAGCGCCCCAGCTCTACGTCTAGGGTTTAGATCGGCGAAGCTCCATCTGAATCTCCGCCCCCTGTACACCAGTTCAAGATTCTAGCCTTACTCCACCTCTTCCGTCTCTCCTTTCTCCTCTGGGTCCTGCTACCCCCCGGGGTCCCTTCCTTCCTGGATTCTTCCGACGCAGACATTGACCCCCCTGACTCCTCCCGCTCTTTTCGGCGGGCTTTGGGACCTGGCTCCCTATCCGGGCTGTCAACTGTGCCGCCCTCCTGTACATTTGAACTTGGCGCGCGCGCCCAGCCTTCAACCTTCCTCTCGACCGTTTCCTCGCTCCCCGATGGAGGCGTGGCCAATCCTGCCTCATGTCCTCCCGCTGGCAGTGCGCCGCCTGATCCCGATGCCTGGGACTCCTCCCCCCTACTGCACTCTGGTGTGGACGCTGGTCCTGATTTCCAACTGCTGCTCTCTGAGTCCCCTCTGGCCCCTTCTTCCTGGGGTGTCCCCCTAGGCACCCCCCTTGCCCTGACCATGGGAGCCCCTTTCTGTGAATCTTCCGATTCGCTGGAAAGACTCAGAGACCTCGGACCGCTGTCATCGCTGACATTTCCTTCGGACTCCTCCCCCTCGCTCTCTATTTCCTCCCTTTCCTGTGCCTCTGCTCCTGAACCCCTGACAACAAGGCAATAATCTGGGATTAAGATTGGCCACAGCTTTATTGATTGTAGATGTAAGTAGGGTTTGGCATAGACATTGGGTATGTATTCTAAATCAACCAGCCTGTCTGCTTACTCCTTCAGGGTTCAGGGATATCCCTGTGACGCAGATCAAATGAAGTGATCCTGATAGGAGAGCATCAGGGTATTCTGTGGCCCAATGGCTCCTTTCTGAACCATTGGACAGAACTCCCTCTGGTCTCCTTTACTGGTATATCCTGAATTCCAGTTCCAGTTAGGGGGGTGGGGGTGGCTGTCAACCCCACCCCCCCTGAACTTAGACTATGGATCCAACCCAGTGCCTTTCTCCCACAAAAGTTATGGCAAAAAGCAGAACCCCCAGATAGGCCCAATTTGTCTGCAGGCAAATTCCTCCCTGGCCCATAGATGCCCAATAACCCTTGATTGCCAACTGCTCTGCCCATTCCAAGAGCACATGACATTTATACTGGAAAATCTTGTGAGCCCCTGTGACTGGCCAAGACCAATGATGACATCAACTGGCCACACAAATGACAGATCCCCGGCTCCCCGTGGCTGAGCTGGACCATAACCACCACTTTCCCTAAAGTGGTAAGTGGTCTTTGCATGGTCTAAACCACTGAGCCTCTTGGTCTTGCCAATCGGAAGATCAGCAGTTCAAATCTGTGTGACGGTGTGATCTTCCATTGTTCTGTCTCAGCTCCTGCCAACCTAGCAATTCGAAAGCATACCAATGCAAGAAGATAAATAGGTACAGTGGTACCTTGGTTTAAGAACAGCTTAGTTGATGAACAACTTGGATTAAGAATGCTGCAAATCAGGAAGTAGGTGTTTTGGTTTGTGAACTTTGCCTTGGAATAAGAACATGTTGCGCTTCCTGTTGAGAGTGTTCCATTTGTAAATTGAGTCCCCAGCTACTATGGGAAAGCACGCCTTGGTTTACAAATGCTTTGTTTTAAGAACGGATTTCCGGAACGGATTAAGTTCGTAAACCAAAGTACCACTGTTCTGCTGTAGCAGGATGGTAAACGGCGTTTCTGTGCATTCTGGCACTTGTCACTTATCACTGCGTCCTGTTGTGCCAGAAGCGGTTTAGTCATGCTGGCCAGTGACCCAGAAGGCTGTCTATGGACAAACACCAACTCCCTTGGCTTGAAGCAGGATGAGCGCTGCACCCCATAGTCACCTTTGACTTGACTTAACTGTCCAGGGGTCCTTTACGTTTACTAGTGTCCATGATTACTTATTTGCATTAGATTTAAACTTGGTAATAGCAGGAAGCAGTATCACATTTTTCCATGCCCTTTGCATTATGATATTTATTTATAGCAATCTCTAGGAATTATGTATGCAGTAGTACTAGTTTTTAATAATTGCAGTTTTTGTTTTGTTTTTTACTTTTGGCATGCAGATCTATTAATTTAGGACTGGTTGTGACCTTATTGGTACATCAAGCAATTTTCAGAATGGTTAGCATAGTGAAGATACTGGAGACTATCCCTCTCCCAGGAACCTGATACCAGTGGATATTTTTAGATGCATCAGACAAATTATAGATTACAACCTTCTTTCCTTTTGAGGGAAAACTCCTTTCAGGGTCAGTTGCCAAGGTGTGGGGCCACATAACAGCTGGCTGTGTGCTGATGCCATTATGCTAATTTTTTTTGCATATGACCAGTGAAACAACATTTAACATCTGCTTTGGAAGTTTTGCCATAGTATTCTAAATCTATCTGCATATCACTTTTAGTTACATTAATTGATTGGTTGTCTGTTACCTCACTAAGCCCATTGCTACTACTTCCATGGCTGCTTTCACATCAGCCTCATGAGTGCCTCTGACTGGCATCAAGGTTAGCCATGTTGTACATGAGAATTCCTTTGAAGGCCTGGCCTTTTGTGTGGTTGCTGTACTGAAGAACAGAAGACTTTGCACATACTGGGATCAACTTTAAGAGGCAATCCTGAAGTATGTATAAAGCAGGTCTAATAATGGAAAAGGTTTTTTATGTATCCTTAACAGTTTGCACTGTAATCCCACATTTTCCTTGAAAGGAAAAGACATAGCTAGGTAAATTAGGAATTTCTTTATTCACACAATTCATAAACCAACTCCTATTGAGAATATGTCACATGATAGAATTTTTAAATTCACCGTTCGTTATTTTACCTACATTAAAGAGGATGCATACATGAAGGATGATGGAAATCTGACTCATCTTACTTGAAAAGAAAGTTTTCCCATCCTATGTGTAATGTGTACCAGGGTTAACAGCATTTTGCAAAATCAATTAGCTATCAAGGAGGGCATAACTGAAAAGGCTTGGCCGAACTAGAGGCTAGGGCCTTCAAAAGAAAAGGGCTCAGTGATTTAGCAAAATTGCCTGTCAGATCTATTATTTTAAGTTAGTGCTGTGTCATGATAAGCACACATAAAGTCAATTAATCATGAATTGCACACACAATTCATAGTGTCTTGGATGGGTGGTTAACAAACATTGTCCTCCTGAAGAAGGGACTCATTTATCTCTCTAAGCAGAAAGAAACACCTCTGAGGTCATTCCTCTTGCTGACATGTGCTGTAAGCTGCAACTCTAATAAAGAATGAAAGCCCATTAGCAGAATATACATATGATGACTTCAGAAACAAATTTTGCATTTGTCATTCCTATATGAGGGCATCAGTGCTCAAGTCCCAATTTATATGAATGATGCTTCTTGCTGCCTGTCTGAAAAATCTGCTTAGACATTCTCCCTGTTGTGTGTGGAGCTGCTTTTTTGTGAGTAGCTCCCATGCCTTTTTGAGAATGTCTAAATGAGGATATTATTATACAAGGAGAATATTATTATATGTTTATTTATATCTCATCTTTTCCCCTAACAGGGACTCAAGGCAGCTTGCAGATAAAATATGAACAGCTAAAACATGGGGGGAAAGTTTTAAATGTCAATTAAACATTAATAGAATTGGAATGAAGCACAGTGGCCAATATATGGCTTATTTACACATATATACAATCTGAGTTTATGATGGAGGACTTCACAGTGCTAACCCTCCAAGAGGGTCTTGTTTCTCCTGTAGGTACAGCCTTGGATTCAAACAGAAATCAGCCATGACTTTCTTTCTGCCTTTTCCAGCCTACAGCTTTTTGCAGCCAGCTTGTAGCTCACATAGCAGCAAATTCTCAACTCTCAACTCTGGCTTTTGCTCTTCTATCTCAGAGCAGGAGGAGGGACCCTGTCTCTTCTCCTTTACTTACTTAAAGACTTACTTTGTTTTCTTAATGGCCTATCACCTTTCCCTTTGTTCTCTCTTAATGGCTCATCTCCCAGGCTTATATTTTAACCCTTGCTAGATCTAGGGGCTAGATCCAGGGACGCGGGTGGCGCTGTGGGTTAAAGCCTCAGTGCCTAGGGCTTGCCGATCGAAAGGTCGGCGGTTCGAATCCCCGCGGTGGGGTGCGCTCCCGCTGTTCGGTCCCAGCGCCTGCCAACCTAGCAGTTCGAAAGCACTCCCGGGTGCAAGTAGATAAATGGCTCGCCAGAGCAGCAATGTCACGCGGGCCATGTGACCCGGAAGTGTCTTCGGACAGCGCTGGCCCCCGGCCTCTTTGAGTGAGATGGGCGCACAACCCTAGAGTCTGTCAAGACTGGCCCGTACGGGCAGGGGTACCTTTAGATCTAGGGGCTCAGTGTTTGGCACATAACGGGAATCTGAAACTCATGACACAGGGAAATCTGACACCCTCAAACTCATAACACTACATATATCATCTATTATACACATGGGTAAAATGTCTGCAGGAAATTGTGATTGTCTGAATCTGTTCCCAAAAATGTTGACCTTTTGGAACCAGTAGTCTTCATTAAAGGCTGCTTAGCTACAATCATGTCCTTACATGTTCCAACATAAGGTAAAGGTACCCCTGCCCGTACGGGCCAGTCTTGCCAGACTCTAGGGTTGTGTGCTCATCTCACTCTATAAGCTGGGAGGCAGCGCTGTCCGCAGACACTTCCGGGTCACGTGGCCAGCGTGACAAACTGCATCTGGCGAGCCAGCGCAGCACACGGAACGCCGTTTACCTTTCCGCTGGTAAGCGGTCCCTATTTATCTACTTGCACCCGGAGGTGCTTTCGAACTGCTAGGTTGGCAGGCGCTGGGACCGAATGACGGGAGCGCACCCCGCCGCGGGGATTCGAACCGCTGACCATGCTATCGGCAAATCCTAGGCGCTGAGGTTTTACCCACAGCGCCACCCGCGTCCCCAATCATGTCCTTACATGTTCCAACATCTTGTGCCTTAAAAGCCTTGCTTCCTTTTTGTGAAATAAATTTAACCTCTAGTTGTTGTTCAATTGCTTTACATAAATTAACAATTTCCGTACAGAATTTTATGATTAATATGGAGGATAAAGCTGCATGATAAGGGAATGTGTACAGATTTACACATAATGCTAAGCAATGGTTAATTTAGCTACCATTTATTAAACCATGACTTAGAATACTGTGCAAATCATGCCCAGAAGCTTAAATATGGTTTGTTTGCAGCCAATAAACTATGACCAATAAACAAAAAACAATAAACAAAATAAACAAAAACAAAAACCATAGTTAAAGCTATGGTTTTCCCAGTAGTGATGTATGATCGCCAAAGAATTGATGCTTTTGAATTATGGTGCCTGAGGAGACTCTTGAGAGTCCCATGGACTGCAAGATAATCAAACCTATCCATTCTTAAAGAAATCAGCCCTGAGTGCTCACTCTAAGGACAGATCCTGAAGCTGAGACTCCAATACTTTGGCCACCTCATGAGAAGAGAAGACTCCCTGGAAAAGAACCTGATGTTGGGAAAGATGGAGGGCACAAGGAGAAGGGGATGACAGAGGACAAGATGGTTGGATAGTGTTCTCGAAGCTACCAGCATGAGTTTGACCAAACTGCGGGAGGCAGTGGACGACAGGAGTGCCTGGCATGCTCTGGTCCATGGGGTCACGAAGAGTCGGACACGACTAAATGACTAAACAACAACAAATAAACTATGATCTGAAGCCATTGTTTTTACTATGATGTAACATTCTTTGTGAACCCAGTACCCTTTCATAATCATGTGGCTTGACCATCCTGTCCTAGATGCTCACCAAGCTACAAAGGCATGAGTCAAAAACAACTAGAAGACAAACCAAATTTTGGAGAAACAGCCCATTGTTTATTTGAATTTGGTCAGGTGGGGCAGCTCATGGCTTGGTAAACAAACCATAGCTGGGTGTTATGTGTAAATCAGACCATTGTCTTTGTCTTAAGTGCAGTCAATAGAATCTAAACACACAATTTTCACTTTCTGTCTCCCCCCCCCACCAGTAGCAGGGGGCACATCAAAATCCAGTTTTGTAGTGTCTATCCATAGTGTCTTTGATTTGTTTATCATCACTGCAGACTGGTGAGGCGGGTGAATTTATAACCCCAAACTTTTACAAGAGTAAAGGTTTACAAAGACTCCTCCCTGTTCAATGTTTTGAGAGCTTGAGTTTTCTTTCTTGGTTGTGACTTTCTCTCTGTGTTAAGTAATTAAAAATTAATCAATGACTCAATATTTGGGAAACTATAACAAGCAAGAAAAACACAGCACAATATACAAAGGTTCTATTCCACAAGAAAAATAGTTTAAAGAAATGGAATCAACAGGGAAATATGCCTATTGTTCTACTGTACTGTGAGGGCAATTTAAAAATAATAATTGAGAATTTCCCTCCAGTATTCATGCACTAGGAAGTTAACAGGCTGACTGCAATTCTTTTTGATGATGTGCTTTTGTGTATCTGTGAGAGACAGAGATGCTCACAATCAGATTCAGAATGATGATGATGAATGAATGTATTTAGCATCAAAAAAAGAGATGGATGAAAGTTAGCAGACTACCACAGCCAATAGATGGTATAGTCTCTTTTCATTGTGCTGGTGCTGGCATGATAAGTATAATCTTTTATCTATTACTGATGCTCTTTTCCCTAGAGTTACCTTGTGAAATTGTTTCTTTTTCTGCTTTTTACAAAACTTTGAAGGAAGAAATGTGGATTATTGTTAGTTTAACATGACTGAATGTGTTACATCTGTAAGAAATGTTGAGGTGTGCTGTGTTTTAATACATTAGTAATGTCTTATTAACAACTTAGAAAATACATTTTATTAACAAAGTGCTTTAGAACATGTATTGTTGGGATAGATTATCCTGAGGGTAGAAACCGTTGACTCTTATTTCAGCCTCTGAACATTTAAACCAGAGTTCCAAGTGAGTTGAAAGAGCAGAAACACCTCTGGCAAGACTTCCTTCTCTTTCATCCTGTTAATAAGTTGTCATGTGTAAGCAGTAGCAGGATGGTTATGAAATCTAACGTCCTGTGATTATGCGGGGGCAAGCTAGCCAAGGATGCTTAAAAAAATGTTCTAATTGGTCATCTTGCTTCAGTCTTCCACTGGAAACTGCTCTGAGAACTCTGTGGCTTGTCAATTCAGATGTCAAGCCCACCTCCCTGGGCCCCCCAACCTCGTTCAATGCCAATGAAGACTAAGAAACGAATAGAAAGAGAACCTACCCACAATAATGTAAGTTTACTACTTCCCCCTTTTCTCTTTCCCTGCCTTCTCTCTCCACCTCTCTTCTCCACTGTTATACCGTATACAACATTAAAGTCTTACATCGAATATAACTGATCCGTAGAAAGGACTTTATGATCTGAAAATAGAGACAATATGTGTACTTCTGTAACCCAAGAAAATCTTTAACAAAAACAATTTTTTAAAAATGTCAAGCCCATTTGAACTGACAAATCGTGATTCACAAACTGCGGTTTCACATCACACTCTAGTGAAGCCAAAGTGATGTTTCTGTGCATTTTGTTAAACCATATATAAAAATCGGAGTTACATTTCAGAAATCAAATATTATTGCTGCCAACCTACTGCTGCAGGATGAAAAGCTTGAAGCACATATCAGTGCATGTGTGAATTTACCGTCTATTTTATCCTCTCATGCAATCCAAGGCTTTAAAAAGATGGATAGTGGAAACAAGGCCAAAGCACAAACACAGCCCAGTTTCTCTGGATCTGCACAATCCTAGCAGACAAGAGAAATGAACTTTTATGTGGCTGGACAGTGAGGAAGAAACACAAATTCCATTTCAGATTAATAGGCTCATGTTAACCTGCATTGTAGGTTGCTCTGTGTTTATAAGTGTATTTCAGTTAGTTGGTTTGTTAGACTTTATTTTTATGCCAGAAATGGTGAAACTTACCAGAAAAATAAGAAATCAAGACAACCAACTTTAATAAAATTATGGAAATTGTTTATTGAATATTTACAAATAAATGGTAAACAGATAAGAACATTGGCAGGATTATTGTAATAACCTGCAGTTTTATAAGAGTATATAAAGTAGATGAATAAATGAGTAAATTATGTTAAAATGGAATATGCAGAAAATATAAAAAAAAACTTTAAGGAACTGCAGAAAGAGGGGGAAGGAAGTAAAGTTTTGAAATGTTAAAATGATTGTGAAATTATTGAAATGTATAAAACTGAAAATCATAAATAAAATAATAATAATAAAGACATTATTTTTATGCCACCAAAAAAGCCCCCAAGACAGAGCACAAAGGTTAACAAAAAATACAGTTTCAACCAGTAAACTGTAGCTTTCAGAATGTTAAGACAACAATGTCTGATAGAGCTGGAGTTAAGCACTTCTAAGGTCCCAGGCAGGGTATGTGGCAGAGCAGGTTGAAAAGCTTGCCCCTTTATACTCTAAACATAGTCTGCCCCTGCATGTAAGCATGTGATGTCATTTGATTACCCAACTTCCCAAGTTCCATTTTTGTACAGTCTGAGTGATCTGTGTAAACTGATAACTTTCAGAAATATTTGGGTTAGCCATCCATGCACTAGAACAGTATTGGAGGGAAAATAACTCTTGTTGAAGAAAAAGAGGGGAAGGGATTTTACCAAAGATTGGTTAGAGAACCATCAGCAGAGAAAGTCTGCAGGCAAAATGAAAACAAAGATGAGATTCCTTGTCTCCCACTATAAGCTTTTTGTGGTTAAGATAAATGTTGCATGTCACATAGTCTTTTAGGGCTCTTCCCTTTCAATTTGCTTTGGGAGTCTTATTTATCCTCCTAGTTTCCACTTGTATCTGAAGTCATCTGTAGGTATTTGTTACACAGCATATTTCAGACTGAAGGCATGAGCGGATGTGTCATTCCTAATAACCTTACCACCAAATCAATGTGCAGAAACTTGAATGTGCTACACTGAAATTTTCATGTCCCCAGAGGGTGTCACAAATCTGCAGTCCTTGCCAGCTCAGACATAATGGCGAACTATAGTTAAAGGTAAAGGTAAAGAGACCCCTGACCATTAGGTCCGGTCATGGCCGACTCTGGGGTTGTGGCGCTCATCTTGCTTTATTGGCCGAGGGAGCCGGCATACAGCTTCTGGGTCATGTGGCCAGCATGACTAAGCTGCTTCTGGCGAACCAGAGCAGCGCATGAAAACGCCGTTTACCTTCCCGCCGGAGCTGTACCTATTAATCTACTTGCACTTTGACGTGCTTTCGAACTGCTAGGTTGGCAGGAGCAGGGACCAAGCAACGGGAGCTCACCCCGTCACGGGGATTCGAACCGCCGACCTTCTGATCAGCAAGTCCTAGGCTCTGTGGTTTAACCCACAGCGCCACCCGCGTCCCTTTTATGGTTTACTGCAATGTCTGAACTGACAAACCATCATTGTGGCTGTAGCTGTACAACTTGAAGCCACTGTGACTGGTTTGCCATGAGATGGAAAAAGAGATCAGGTGAATAGCACAAACCATGGTTGGGCAAGATGCTTGCGTACAATGCTAAGCAAAACCATGATTTAGTGCAAACACGAGTGGCTCCTGAAGAGAAGATTTGGTCCTCTGGTTCTGCTGCTGCTACACTGCTATGAACTTAGCCATGGTTTGACTTGGCTTGCCATCTGACCCCCGCGTCATGGCCTGTCTTGCTTTAGATACAAGTTGTAGTCAAAGTTTGTTATATGGCTTAACGCTTGTGTTTTGTCCAGAGAAGACAAACTATGAGCCTAGGTTCAGATTACACAGTAAGTCAAATCATCACTTAACTCACTGGAGGAGGGTCAAAGTGACCGCAATCCCCTCTCCAGGAGCTGGCACACTTCCATCTTTGCACTAATCTATAGTTCCACTGAGTGTTATATGCAAACATGGTCATTAACCTTTTTTTGCTTTCAGATGGGCAATAAATTTGAGAGACTTAGAAAGTGACTTTAAACCCTTTGTAGAGTAAGCATTCCATATGGAGATCACATAAAGCGCAAATACATGAGATTGTTCATTGTTTGTTCACTGTGCATTCTTTGTAAGTGAAATATTGCTTTGACAAATTTGATGTCCCATAGCTCAGATGAATTGTTTAGTTTTCTTTCCTGTCCTATTTCAGTGCCTTTAGGTCGGATATTATATGGATGCTTATTTGATTTTTATCTTCACAGTAGCCTACTGAAGGAAGTTAACCTGGGAGTGACTTTGCTCAAAGTCACCCAGTAAGCTCTATGGCTAAGCAAGCGACTTGAAAATAGATATTCCATGTCAAAACCCAACACTCTGTGTCGTTGACATCTCGTTACTTTTATTTCAGGTTGTTTCCCACTCCTTTATTCCAATCATCAGCTTTCCATTGCCCAGTTCCATATCCTGTCTCTTAAATCTCCTTCCCTCACCATACCAAACTGGCTTTTAACAAGCTGAAGCTCGTGGTCTTCTAAATTCAAAGCTATTAAACAGTCACTGCATAATCACTTCTTAATTAAAATTGTTGGGTTGGATCCGATTAACAGAGTTCTAATAACAGAGACTTCTGCTCATGCAAGTGGGTCTTGTGAAGAGAGAACAATTTCCCACCGATTCCCACTCATAAATATATCCTAGAGGTTGGAGAAGAGGGTAGGAACTGGACAGGAAGCTGTGGCGGGATTGATGCAAATTATTTGCCCATTCTGTGAGCTGCAGCCTCTACTGAAATGTTGATTCTTCCACCAGTGGAAGGGGTACTCTAGATCCAGGTCAATGTCACTGTTCACAAGCTCATGTGGCTCATGGAACTGAGGACATTAATAACATGCAAACATCTTTTTAAAAAGAATTTAAGCAATATGTAATGAAACTTCGTGTTTATTGTTTATTTTTTAAAATCTGACTTCTAAAATATCAGGAGGGGCAAATTATTGTATATTTCTTGGTGAAATGGTGTAATTCAAAAAAACGATGATGATGATGGTACAAACAAGTAAATTAACTCTTGTAATTTGTTCACAATCTCCCAGCTGGAACAAAATGGAACCATTAAAATGTTTTCTACAGTAAACCAATATTTCAGCTGGTTTGAGACCCTGATTAAAACTGAGCCAGGTCTACTGCTATAATATTAATAGCTGTGGCAGCTTCTGTGAAAATAGCTGTTAAATGGGGAGTAAAAAGCTTTCCACACTGCCAAAAGTGTAATAAAAATGGAACTGTCAAGTATATAATGTTGTTGGCCGAAATGATTGTGACTTTACAATTTTCCAATGCATTGAGTTTATTTGATGTACGAGATACGAGTGTTGTAAGAGGTTAATATAGAGCCTTGACTGGGGAGACTTAAAAAGTGAAAGAGCACAAGATGGAAAGTTTTTACTTATTCCATAGATGGGACAATCCTTAGTTGTGTGCTATTCTGTGGTCCCCATCCTACAGTTTTGGTCAGGCGTTGCAGCCTGATTGAGGAAGAACTTGATTAGAATTGATTGTTGTGGTGATCTCTTCTACACACAAGTGCCTGTGTTGGGAATCTAATGAAGAATTGATTATCTAAGTATGCTAATCTGCATAAATTGAATATTTGTGCAGCTAATTTTAGTCCAACCGTTCCTGAGAGCTCTGGTTTGATAACAGCAACTGAACATATAAATAACACCAGACATATAAAATATAATGGATAGAATAATGCCCCTCCACCACGTCAATTTAAACCTGGCCAAAAAACCCCATGCAAATAAAAATGATTCTGTGCTGCTTCCAAAAGATGCTTAAAGGCTTGATAAGGGGGAAATCACTACCATTAAAACTTATCTGCGTGTGTTTCATGGTCTGCATTCACATACTGGTAGAACAGCATGTTTCATTGATATCTGAGATATTATAATGATAGGCTTCTAAGCCAGGCACATTGAATCATGCCTAAAAATCAAAGGAAGAACCAGTGCAAATAGAGCTCTTGTGTAATATAGTCCTATTTTGGCCATTCCTTCTTTTTACACATATTAAAAATAACCACCATATACTTTATCTGGGCAAGCCCTTGAGGACTTAGAACTGATATTACAAAGTCTGGCTGTAATTCAAAGAGTTTAGTTAGCTACAGAGAAAGGAAAGAGGTACTTCTGGGACTGCTGAGAATTGCCTGATGACCTGAACAAAGCATTTTCAGATGCTTAGTAAATGTGTTTTCTCTGTAAAGCAGCCTTTCCCAACCTGGTGCCCTCCAGATGTTTTGGACTACAAGTCCCATCAGTCCCAGCCAGGTTTTGAGAGCTGTGTAGCCTAAAACAGTTGGGAATGCACTGGCTTGGCAAAGCCTGCTGTAGAGTATCTTTTAAAGGATGCATAAGCAACATGACAGCTGAAGATTCCTCTTTCCTTTTGGCTCTTAGTACATGGAGGAGACGCAGGTGGCGCTGTGGGTAAAACCTCAGTGTCTAGGACTTGCCGATCATTTGGTCGGCGGTTCGAATCCCCGCAGCGGGGTTAGGTCCCAGCTCCTGCCCCCCTAGCAGTTCGAAAGCACTCTTAAGTGCAAGTAGATAAATAGGGACCGCTTTATAGCGGGAAGGTAAACGGCGTTTCCGTGTGCTGCGCTTGTGCTGGCTCGCCAGCTGCAGCTTCGTCACGCTGGCCACGTGGCCCGGAAGTGTCTTCAGACGGCGCTGGCTCACAGCCTCTAGAGCGAGATGAGCACGCAACCCTAGAGTTGGACACGATTGGCCCGTACGGGCAGGGGTACCTTTACCTTACATGGAGGAGAGCCTGCACCAAATTCTCTAGGATCCTCACCAGCCTCCTATAACAATTGTGTAGGGATTGCTGCCAACTGTATAGTGATGCTGCACTTGTATGGCTGGTATCATTTTTTTTTGCCTATATCTACCCAGCTGTGTACCGGTTTAGTTCATTTATTGAGCAATTACACCCTGTGTAAGAAATTTGAAACAAACCATCTTAAGAAACAAGCGGTATTTGTAACGCTAAGTGAAGTAACATTGTAGTGACAATCCTGTGCACACCTACTTAGGAGTATCCTTTTGAATTTAGTGGGGTTTATTTCCAGGTTAAAAATGCACAGGATTCCATTATGCAAGAACTTTATTTCTGAATTTAAAATACAGGTCCTTTTGACTAGTGTGATTTCAGCTGGGACACATGGGTCCCCCACAAATTCCTTCATTTCTTTTTAATCTACCCCTTTTCCTTCTTATTTATTGACATGGTTCTTGCATTGGTATCTAGAGATGGTTTTTCCTTTGCAGCAAGACCTATTGTTTAAGAGCATATATCCTTTAAGTGTAGACTGGAGATACAAATATCATTTACTTTGAAAATTAATAATTCTGGCACATACCCAGCAGGTTACTTAAGGGACCACCCATAAAGTATGTCATGTATTCAAGAGAGTGGAACCGGTATAGAAAAGTGGCAAGAAAGTAAGTACCGTATTTTTCGCCCTATAGGACGCACCGTCCCATAAGGCGCACCTAGTTTTTTGGGGGGGAAATAAAGGAAAAAAATTATTTCCCCCCCAGGCGCGGGGTTGGGGAAGCCCGAGCTTCCCCCGACCCCAGCCCCCAAACAGGCAGCTCTCTGCAAGCCGTGGGAGCCCAGTGCTGGCTCCCGCTGCTAGCGGAGAGGTCCGCGAAGCCTGGGCGCGCTGAGCTCAGCGCGCCCAGGCTTCCGCATGCAGGCACCTCTCCGCCAGCAGCGGGAGCGTTCCCGCTGCTAGCGGAGAGGTCCGCGAAGCCTGGGCGCGCTGAGCTCAGCGCGCGCAGGCTTCCGCATGCAGGCACCTCTCCGCCAGCAGCGGGAGCGTTCCCGCTGCTAGCGGAGAGGTCCGCGAAGCCTGGGCGCGCTGAGCTCAGCGCGCGCAGGCTTCCGCATGCAGGCACCTCTCCGCCAGCAGCGGGAGCGTTCCCGCTGCTAGCGGAGAGGTCCGCGAAGCCTGGGCGCGCTGAGCTCAGCGCGCGCAGGCTTCCGCATGCAGGCACCTCTCCGCCAGCAGCGGGAGCGTTCCCGCTGCTAGCGGAGAGGTCCGCGAAGCCTGGGCGCGCTGAGCTCAGCGCGCGCAGCCTTCGGCATGCAGGCACCTCTCCGCCAGCAGCGGGAGCGCTCCCGCTGCTAGCGGAGAGGTCCGCGAAGCCTGGGCGCGCTGAGCTCAGCGCGCGCAGGCTTCGGCATGCAGGCACGTCTCCGCCAGCAGCGGGAGCGCTCCCGCTGCTAGCGGAGAGGTCCGCGAAGCCTGGGCGCGCTGAGCTCAGCGCGCGCAGGCTTCCGCATGCAGGCACCTCTCCGCCAGCAGCGGGAGCGTTCCCGCTGCTAGCGGAGAGGTCCGCGAAGCCTGGGCGCGCTGAGCTCAGCGCGCGCAGGCTTCCGCATGCAGGCACCTCTCCGCCAGCAGCGGGAGCGTTCCCGCTGCTAGCGGAGAGGTCCGCGAAGCCTGGGCGCGCTGAGCTCAGCGCGCGCAGGCTTCCGCATGCAGGCACCTCTCCGCCAGCAGCGGGAGCGTTCCCGCTGCTAGCGGAGAGGTCCGCGAAGCCTGGGCGCGCTGAGCTCAGCGCGCGCAGCCTTCGGCATGCAGGCACCTCTCCGCCAGCAGCGGGAGCGCTCCCGCTGCTAGCGGAGAGGTCCGCGAAGCCTGGGCGCGCTGAGCTCAGCGCGCGCAGGCTTCGGCATGCAGGCACGTCTCCGCCAGCAGCGGGAGCGCTCCCGCTGCTAGCGGAGAGGTCCGCGAAGCCTGGGCGCGCTGAGCTCAGCGCGCGCAGGCTTCCGCATGCAGGCACCTCTCCGCCAGCAGCGGGAGCGTTCCCGCTGCTAGCGGAGAGGTCCGCGAAGCCTGGGCGCGCTGAGCTCAGCGCGCGCAGGCTTCCGCATGCAGGCACCTCTCCGCCAGCAGCGGGAGCGTTCCCGCTGCTAGCGGAGAGGTCCGCGAAGCCTGGGCGCGCTGAGCTCAGCGCGCGCAGGCTTCGGCATGCAGGCACCTCTCCGCCAGCAGCGGGAGCGCTCCCGCTGCTAGCGGAGAGGTCCGCGAAGCCTGGGCGCGCTGAGCTCAGCGCGCGCAGGCTTCGGCATGCAGGCACGTCTCCGCCAGCAGCGGGAGCGCTCCCGCTGCTAGCGGAGAGGTCCGCGAAGCCTGGGCGCGCTGAGCTCAGCGCGCGCAGGCTTCGGCATGCAGGCACGTCTCCGCCAGCAGCGGGAGCGCTCCCGCTGCTAGCGGAGAGGTCCGCGAAGCCTGGGCGCGCTGAGCTCAGCGCGCGCAGGCTTCCGCATGCAGGCACCTCTCCGCCAGCAGCGGGAGCGTTCCCGCTGCTAGCGGAGAGGTCCGCGAAGCCTGGGCGCGCTGAGCTCAGCGCGCGCAGGCTTCGGCATGCAGGCACGTCTCCGCCAGCAGCGGGAGCGCTCCTGCTGTTTGCGGAGAGGTCCGCGAAGCCTGCATTCGCCCCATAGGACGCACCCAGATTTCCCCTTCATTTTTGGAGGGGAAAAAGTGCGTCCTATAGGGCGAAAAATACGGTATTTATTACTGGTTTAAAATAGGCAAGGGAGTAGTTAAACAAAAGACCTTAAAGTGTGACATACTTTATGGATAGTCCCTAAGCATATTTTCAAAATGGCTTCACTCACGTTCTTAAATGAATTAACTTTGGTTGCTTCCACACATGGAGCCCTTGTTGCTGTTGAAACATGGATTTTTCACAATTGTTTGGAAGTGAACATTACATAAGAATGTAGGAAGAGCCTGCTGGCTCAGGCCAATGTCTCATCTAGTTCAGCATCCTGTTCTCACAATAGCCAACCAGATGCTTGTGGTAAGCCTCCATGAAGGACATGAGCAAAACAATGGAATTAAAATGGAAGTTACACACAAGCACAAGTGTTACATTACCCAACAATGCCTGCCATACAACCAAGATCTTTCTATAATGTCTACTCACAACTAAGATCTTTCTCCTGGTTCTTCTTCTTCTTCTTCTTCTTCTTCTTCTTCTTCTTCTTCTGTCGTTTAGTCATGTCCGATTCTTTGTGACCCCATGGACCAGAGCACGCCAGGCACTCCTGTCTTCCACTGCCTCCTGCAGTTTGGTCAAACTCATGCTGGTAGCTTCGAGAACACTGTCCAACCATCTCGTCCTCTGTCATCCCCTTCTCCTTGTGCCCTCAATCATTCCCAACATCAGGGTCTTTTCCAGGGAGTCTTCTCTTCTCATGAGGTGGCCAAAGTATTGGAGCCTCAGCTTCAGGGAGATCTTTCTACTATTAATTGAAAGCTTCCTGTGTTCTGGCTATGCCCATGTTGTTGCTTTCCTGCAGCATGGTTGATGGATGAAGGCTGAATTGCCCCATAATTGCCTTGGCAAGATTCTCCTAACTACCCTCATCAGCTGAAGACCTGGGCAAGAACCTCTGCTTGTGTAATGGGGCTTTCTCCACTCTCCTCTCCTGCATGTCCCCAGAAATTGTATTGCAGTGTGTGTGTCTGTGTGTGTGTGTGTTGGGAGATGATTCCATCTGGCAGGCTGGAATGTTTGCACAGTCAGAATTATTGAAAGAGCGAACATTCAATTCCGCCCCTGCATATTAAATCGTCTTTTGTTCCCTTTGTGTGTTTATATGCATGTTTGTTAAATTGCTGCTTCATTTCCATTTCCCCTTTTCTTTTCATTATAGTGAAATAGCACTATTTCACCATAATGGTAAATAAAAAGGGGAAATAAATAATGAAAAGAAACTAGTAATGTAATACCCAATCTTTGGGGAACACTGGGTGATTAAATAAGGGGCAATTCATCACTGATCTTCCAGCTGCACTGAGTAGGAAACCAGTAAAATTGGAAGAACCCATACTGTAATCAGGAAGCTTTACATTTGAAGGAATAGTTACTCTAAAAACAACCTGTTTTTAAAAAGCAAAAAATCCTATCACAAATCAGGCCTGGAAAAACTAGAGGAGGATGAACAGAATGCAATGATTTGACAAGGATTCACTGTAAAAAGTTGCAATTCCAAAGCAACCTTTGTTGATTGCCTTACCTTATCTATATCTCATATCAAAAGTCTGGTGTTTTTTTCGTCATTTTGAAGAAAAGGGTGATCCAAAATTTGCTAATCCAAAGGTTGAGTGCTTCTTTTTAATCTTTAAGCCTACTGCATTCATTGCAGGCTGTTTATATTCAAAAGAAGAGAGAAAGCACAGCAAACAATTGCAGATATGAAAGTATTTATCAGCCCTAAGCTGCCATGTTTTATTAGTTTATATCCCTACCTTCTGGCTCCGTTAAATTTGCAGGTTTGTTCAGAATTATTTATCAATTGAATGGTAACCACTGTAATAAGGAAGATGCATGATACAGCTTATATGCACGAGTCAAAAAGCTTTGTTTTTAAGCACACTGCTCAAAATTCAATTAAAAGGTCTGTTGAAGTAAAGGTGATTTGTTTTACTTTTGCTCGCTTCCTTTTGCTGCAGCCTTTACTACAGCTCTATTTAGCGAAGTTAAAATGTGAACCATTTTTTATTACAGTATAGTGGGGAGAGAGTGAGAATGCGCACAGCAACCATCCTGCTCTTACCAGTTTATCAACTAAGGATTCCAGCTGGGAATTTACACATTAATAGAGGAGGATGTAGGAGAGTATTTCCTTCAAAAGCTACCATAGTATGATTTATTTATTCTCCTTGGTGGAGTCTGTGGCTGCTGCCATTTTAACTACCCAAACTACAGACAGAAATAAATTTCCACTTCACACTAGCGGTAGATGAGGGATTCTCAAGAGGGGAGGATTAGGGAGGGATCCTTGTGATTTACTCCTTATAGAAGACTGATAGGAGTGATTCATTTCTGAGCAGGTGGCATGGCACACTGCACAACGGGAAGACAAAAAACAAACACAAAATTGAACCTTTATTATTACCCCACCCATCTAAATGGGTTGCCCCAGCCACTGGCTTCCAACACACACACACACACACACACACACACACACACACTATTAAACATTTAAAAACTTCCTTGTGCAGGGCTGCCTTCAGATGTTTTCTAAAGTTTGTATAGTTACTTATCTCCTTGGCTCGGGGGTCGCATAACTCCATACCGTCCAACATTTCTCTGCTGAAATAGAGATATCCTGCCATACCCTCCAAATTTTCTCCATGAAAATAGGGAAATCCTAAGGAAAAGTGGAACATTCTGGGATCAAATCAGAAACCAGGATTGCTTCTGTAAATCTGGGACTGTCCCCAGAAAATAGGGACACTTGAAGGATCTGAGAGTCTACTTGGCCAAATACGTATTGAGAATATTGGTGTGTGCACATTAACAGAGGCAGAGGATGTGCCAAGCTGAAAAGTAACTATCCTGGAAATAAAGAAGAGTATATAAAGGCTGGTAGCAAAACCTCTTTTTGAAATTGAAAATAATATTTGACATTCCACTGGGGCTTTGGAGTGTTCAGTGCATCGTTCATCGTTCATATACACTGGAAATTTTACACCATCATATTTATCTTTACAACAACCTTGTGCGATAAAAAAAAAATCATATTATTTCATTTTAAAAGGACAAATCTGGAGGGCTGCACAAGCGCTCCAAATCTGCTTTGGTTGTTTAGTCTGAATTTGCCAGTGTGCCATTGAATCCCACCTGCAAAATGTGATAATGTCTTTGCTGATCAATTGGTGGCTAGAGGAGCCCTTCATGTTTGGGAGAAAGCATCCTAGGTGCATAAATAATAGTCCTTGGGGTGAAAGGCTGTGCAAGGTAGCCAGAGTGGGCCCCTGGATTGGCTCTTACCAGTGTTGGCAAACATCTGTTCCAAATTGAAGGCCAAGGAATAAGTAAATCGTTTAAGTGGAAGAGGAGTAGGCAGCAAAGATCTCCCTCTTGCTATATGAAACCTATCTTGTTGAGTTGGTAAGAGCAGATCAGGCCAAACCACGAGGGAAGAGTGGGGATATATTTGTATGTAAAACTCCAGTTAGTATTGGATGTTACAGTGTTTTCGATTTGATACAGAATGATCCAACATTAGCATTATGCGATGTAAGCATTTTGAATTTCCCAAGATGAGGTTTTTATACTGAATGTTTGGTGCTCGCTTTCTGGCATTTAGTGTTATTGAATGTTTACTTCTGAAACAAAATTACTTGGGACACTGCCAGCTCAGATGTTCAATAGCAGGAAATACGTTGTGGATTGAAAACACACACACGCACCATGAGTTGTAATCTTCAATCATGCAGGGCTGTTTGGAGTTGTGGTGAACATTTGCAATTTCTGTTTCTGTGTGTCTGTCAGATATCCATAGCCATTGGTAATTTGCTGGGAATGATGGAAACAACAGGTTACAGCAAGGATAAGGGCTGCTGTGATCAATAGAATAAATTCCCACTGGGAAATGGACTTTGAAGTTGCAGGTACAAACTGAGGTTTTGCTTATCCTTGTTTTTATTCGTGCAGCAAAAACACATATTGGACATGGATTCTAATTTCTGCTTCGTTGGGGATACAACATTCAGTACCTTAGAGGATATATTCGGGTGATATTCGGAGATAATTTTGTCCAGGATTCGCACCTGCTATTCTTTGTTCAACAAATAAGGTGTTTTCAAACCAAGAATATGGTTGCAAATATTGTAAAACTGCACTTAATCCTTGAGCACTAAGGGAATTGGGCCGGTGGGTGGGGAGCACAGGGGCTGAAGCTGCCTTCCTATGAGAAAATGAAGAACAGTACCTTATGTGAGGAGCTCTCTGTTTGCATTGGGATGTGTGTGCAAAAGGAGATTAGAAAACAATTAACTGGAGGATGTGGAATGAACTTGCTGCTTTGGAATCTGCTCTGTTTGCTCCCCCATCCCCTTTGCATATACTCCTGAGGGAGCAAGGATAGCTATGGTTAAATATTCTTAACAGCACTAACCTAAACATCCTTACTTAAAAATAAATTTAATGTGGCTTGCTTCCTAATAAGCATGCTTAAGGAGTACAGCTTCAGTTAGCCTTTTATTATATCATGCCTATTTAAAGGTAAAATATCAGGAGTCAGTGTTGCAGGCTGCAACACTGCAGTTAATGTGACTGCAGGAGCAGACAAAAACCCCACTTAAAATAACACTGCCGATATTGTAGCACTGGCAGCCACTTTCCCAATAACTCCATCCTTTCCCCTCATCAGTCATAATGTGATTGGTTCAATATTGCCATATATTAGCTATACATTGGCTGTTCCAGCTTACTGTGTATTCCCTTGTTGCTTCTCTTATCATTGTGGGGGGGGGGGTGTCTGGATTTGGCCAAGTCCAAAATCCTTATCTCACCTGGAATACTGGAACCTAGGGAATGGACACTTCCTATTCTGTTCTCAGACTTGATTTGGCTGTTGAAGCTGCCCAGAGTGACTCTGGGGCAACCTGGTCAGATGGGTGGGGTACAAACAAATTATTATTATTATTATTTTATTTTATTTTATTATTACTACTACTACTACTATTCTAGTGATTGAGATCGAATGTGAGTTTAGGGGGCATGCTTCATGTATAAAAGATTATGCACATTTAGTTTCCTACACATGCATCACCAAAATGAGCTCCTCATTTCAGAAACAAGAAGTGATGGTAAGAAAAATAGACTTGCTTATTGAGGAACTTGTTGTTTTTCAAACTTAATGTCTGTTGTTGCTTCAGTTCTGCCCCTTTTCTTTTTATTAAGACAGTGATATATTAGAAATTGTTTGATTATAACAGAAATAGAAGTGCTTATGGAACAATAGAAATGTAGTTGGCACCATTTTTTTTTAATAACTGAAGACATTCACAGAGGAGTGCAGTTTAGAGCTTTGATTCAACAGATGTTTAATGGACATGTTCATACCAAGATCCCATGAGTATTTATCCTTTCTCTTTAAGTATTTAGCATCAAACATAACTTAATATACATCCATGGAGGAAAATTGTCTTTGAAGCAGCCCCAGGTCTATGGCATTCTGTAGACCTCAGCAGTTGTTTTCCATGCTACTGCTGTCAAGTTCAGTTCCTCTGTGCAGCAGAAATCATGGGCTTCTGTTGTGACTTTAGGATTGTAAC
Organism: Podarcis tiliguerta; assembly: GCF_965153285.1. Lineage (NCBI taxonomy): Eukaryota > Metazoa > Chordata > Lepidosauria > Squamata > Lacertidae > Podarcis > Podarcis tiliguerta. Next base: position 60,555,805 of record NC_139534.1, read on the forward strand.
CGAATCTGCTGCATAGAATGTGTGTATCTGCTGATAAGAATTCATTATATTGTCCTTTTAGGAGCTACAGTGCTTTCTGGGGAGATAGTTTTGTTTCATCCCTTCTGCATTTTGTGGGTGTGTCTTATTTGAGGGATTGCAGCTTCCTATTCAGTAGATATGGTATTATCTACAGTTATTCATGTTACGTTACTTTGTATTATACACAGAAAGCTGCTGAATATTCATCTGTTACGCTAATGGCCCTGGATGACTGGCTGAGGTGTCTTGTCTCCTAATAGTGGAATATCTCCTTGATTGGTTAGAACAGAGGTTTTCAACCTTTTTGAGTCCATGTCTCCCTTGATCAACTACATTATTTCTTTGTCACCCCTGTGGGGCTCAGGAGCCCAGCTATGTCACCCCTTGCCTGCAGAGCTGTCAGCCTCTTGCCCTTTTTCGAACAGCCTCCCTTGGGGAGTGTTCCCTCAGTCTCCTCTCCTCTCCCCGGGAGTCCTCTGGGCAGGTGTTGCTGCCTCCGCTGGATTGCTGTTCCACCATGTGATTGTCCTTTTTATTTTTATCTATCACCAAAGCATGATTCATGTTTATTGTGACGTTTCCTGTTATAAGGACATTCTTAAGCTTGTGTACAGTGGACCCTCTGGCTACGTTTACCTTCGGGTAATGTAGCTTTCGGGTTGCGAAAGTGTATTCTTCTGGGTTTCGCTGTGTGCACATGTGCAGAAGTGCTCTATTGCTCCACGCGTGTGCGCAGAAGCGACACCTCTATTTGTGGATTTTTCGGGGTACTTACAGACCCCTGGAACGAATTACATTCGTATCCAGAGGGTCCACTGTTTTTGGTCTGCTTCTTCGAGACCACCAACCTGTTTATGATGAATGAGGTGCATGAGAATCAGGTATCCCAAACAGAACAGTCCACTTCAGGCACAATGATCTGGGTTTAATAAATTATGGTTTATTAAATCATGAAGGAACATTGTGCCCATGTGTTCCCTTTCCTCCTTCCTTTTCTCGCATGTCATCATATAGTGGCCCAATTTACACATCACATTGAAGCAAATTGTGATTTAATGTGAATGAGCTGTATGGTGGTGCAGGCTGCGCATAAGTTTCCATAGTGTTCCTCCCTGCTGCTGGGCTGAGCTTTGGGGGTGGGGGGTGGGATGCTTTCTCCTGGGAAAGTGCCCAGTTTGCCCTTCCATAAATAGTATTTGGATGGGCACAAGGGTCATTCTCAGTGCAAAAAAGACCTGGCTAATTAGAATGAGGTCTACAATTGAACTGTGCCATGGTTTGCAGACTTAAGGTTCCTTTACCCCTGTTTCTTGCAACTTAATATTTCATAATTTTCATGTCTGGAAAGAGATTTCTTTCCTGCTCCTCCTCCACTTCTTCCTTTTTCTTTTTTATTTCAGTTGGGGGATAAAATCAAATTCCTACAAGAAATATTGTGTGCATATGAAATTAAGCTCCTTGTTTTGGAGGAGCTGTCCCTAAAATGTTTACAGTGAAAAGTAAGAAATAAATTACACACACACACACACACACACACACACACACCATGGATCAATAGCCTGACTTTTTGATTGTTGTCAATAATAGCAGAGTGTAAGCTCACTTTTTCCTGTTAGCAACTGTGCAGTTTAAAAAGCTACAGCAAATGCCAGAGAACCATAGATCCCTAAAACACATCCTGAACTAGCTGGGAATGGTTTTTTCTTTAGAAGTCTTTATAGAACAGAGAGGCTGCGGCTGGTCAAGGGTAAAAATAGTTCCGAGTTTTCAATTGCTACATTCCTGCTGGAGCCTGAAATCATGAATCAGGACTCCACTCAGACACTGCAAGGCTGAGCAAGGGAGCTGTGGTATGTAAGGCAGGAGGGGAACAAGCAGCAAGCCGAGATGAGCATACCCACAGCTTCGCTAATCCTTTGGGATGGACCTGTCTTACTTGTGCAGCCCCAACCAGGTACAGTGTATGTGGTGTTGTCTTGGGTTCTGGTGGCTCTCTCTAGCACCTTAATGCTGTAAATACAATGATGACATGGTCTGAACTGTGCAAAATGTTTAATTTCCTCACCCTCAGCCAAATTCAACGTTTTAAGGGCTCTTTCGTTGCACATGTTTAAAATCCTATGTGTTGGCTAAAGTTTTAGATATACACCTTCTGGCCACTTGCTGTGCTTGAATTTGAGTTCACCTATGTTCCTAGTTCTTAGGGAAAGTTTCCAGCTGCCAATTGTTTGGGGGGAATCTAGCTACTGGAATTTATAGAGATTCCAAGCTGCTCTCATCTGGCCAGAAGCCTGATAAAATTAGCACTACCTCAAAGGCAGTTTTCAGCAAGAGAAGTTGCTAGAGATGGATAGTTCAGTTTTCAGTATGCATTAATAGAGTGTGGTGTGTCTGGTTGTGAATTAGAGCCTAAATTATGTGAATCATAATACACATGAATGAGGTCAGAAATAAATAGCAAGGAAGTTGCATTATGGATTATGGAGATCAACACCAATTTAGGTTGTAGTGCTGATCGGACTTCTTATCTGGCATTCAGTTTTAGGGAGTTGCTGGAAAGGAGTTGGTAGGGCATAAAGATGTAATTTTATTTGTATAATGTATATTTATTTAACTGCTGATTTTATTTAGATGGGGGAATTAGGCCAACTGTTTTTTTAATTTCTGACTTCTATCAATAATGTTAACATGTACTCTATGTAAACAGTTTAGAATTTTTTAGCACTATACAAATTCTGATAAATTCATTGTTATTTATTATATTTAATATAAATAAATAAAATTGGTAAAATGCTAAAAAGGAAGAACGTTCATATGGCTTATCATCATCATCATCAAGTATTTTTGATTTAATAAGATCAGGTATAACTCAAAGCATAGTTCATATTACATCCAAAGATCACAGGGCAGTTCACGGCATAAAAATACAAAATAAGAACACAAAATACACAATAAAACAAAAACAAACCAATCAGCCCCCTCCAACAAACACACTTAAAAGGCCATAGCATGTTTAATCAACTGAACACCTGGTTGAAGAGAAACGTTTTCACCTGGTGCCTAAATATATGTAATGCTGGCGCCAGGTGAGCCTCCCTGGGAGATAAACTTCATGTAGAAGGATCATCACCAACTTGGCAGTACTTACCTTCTTATGAGCCTGTAGTTTCATGCCCTACAAGACTGGTAGTATGACCCCATCATCAACACACAGTTGGTATTTTTCAGGTGGCCTCTGTCCCCTGAGATCAAGCAACCACTTTGCACCAGATGATTGACGTCCTTTTAAGTCTCCCATACACTGTACTGACATTGGTCTGGTTTGTGTGCAATACTAAGCCAAACCAGTGCTTTTTTCCTGGGGGGAAGCAGGGGTATGCATACCCCTAAACATTTTGTGAATCTTTGTACTTTTGTCCATTTACTGTATTTATTTTTCTGGATTTGAACTATAAAATGGTGATTTTCTTGAGTCAAAATGAGAGTACTGTACCATTACACTTTTTTTTAAAGAAAAAAAGCGCTGAGCCAAACTATGACATGCTATAGTGTGAGCTAAGCCATGGTTTGACTTAGCATTATGTGCAACTGTGGGCTTGTGGCTTGTGGACCACAGCACAGCAGGCTGGGTTTACTGGGAGGGCTAAGGATTCTGTATGTGTAAGACCAGCGTGAATGATATGACAGCATTTTGGAATGGAAAACAGCCACAACTTTATTGATTATAGATGTAAGTAAGTTTTGGCATAGGCATTTGGTATGTATAGGCATTGGGCATCAATGGCTGGCCGCGTGGGTCAACCCCACCCCACCCCACCTCCTCAGCATCTGCGCCAGGCCATAACTGCTTCCCCACAGAAAGGGTAAGTGGTCTTCGACTAAACAAGATTTGCTTGTGGTTGATACTCATGTTATCATTGTGGGATACAAACCACAAGCTCTCGTTCACTTGTAACCCTAAGCCAAACCATGACTTAGCTCTCTGTAGCGTTGCAGCAGCAGGACCAGGAAAGGAATTCAATGGCCACCAGTTTCTAAATGGGTACTAGCATGCTTGGTTGTTCATGCTAAGCCATAATTTGGCTTAGTGTTCTGTGCAAGTAGAGCCATTATACTTGGGCTTTCCAGACAGTGTTTTATCTACCCTGCCTTTACTGTCATTCCTCTGTGCCTTGTAGACATACAGGGAACCAGCATTCATTCTGCAATTAAAAAGGGGTCATGTGCAATGCATGGGCATATTCCATTCTCAAAACAAACAAACATGTAGATATTCCCCACTAGCAACAAGGATAATTTTATGTAGCATTGAGCCAATCAGGATTATGAAAGACTGTGATCACTTGCCCTAAAGATGGCTCTGACTTACTAGTGGCAGATATAGAGCATGACAGTTTAGGAGATTTGAGAGCTTGGTTTGTGTATTTGTATTTTATTGATCATCTGAAGAGAGCAGAGTCATGGCAACCTTTTGTGTTGGCAAAATCCCTCTGACACATGATATTTCCATAGCTTTCTTCATTTAGGAACAGGAATCTTACAGAGCATTGCAATTATAAGGTTAAGAATCTTCCACACAGCATTTCTGCAGAAGGGTGTGGATTCTCATTATTTGTGTGTGTTTTTTCCTGTTCCCTGTGAGATACCCTGTTGTACTATCAAAGAATTTCACCCAGTCTTAAAATACTGTATTGCATGACAGGAAAATCTCCAGCAGTTGCGGTGTGGGTGTTTCACCTGTCCCATAATTTTCCTATTAATATCCAAAATGCAACGGGTATTTGTGGCATTTGCTGATAGTTTACTGTACTGTTAGTATCTATGGGAAACTTGCTCTGATGCTATATGTCACACACCTCACTTGTAAGACCCTGGTACTTTTTATCGTCTCTCCAGTTGTCTTTTGAATACTGCCTTCTACTGACATTTCTGCAAAGGACTGGACACAAGCTTATCTTTAAGCACATGAGTAGTTTCATAGCCATTCCACTTTGTTATGCCCAGAGTGAAGTAGCTATTTAAGAGCTTGGCACGATCAAGGTAACATTGCACTTTTGTAGGGTCAAGTTCTAAGCAAAACTACTAAGTTTAGTGACAGTGGCCAAGTCAGGAATTGTATTCAGCTTGTCTTTTGTCCTTATGACCTGTACTCCTGTGAGAAGCTTGTTAGGTGTGAGCAGCAGGATTTTTCAGGCGGTGGCAAAGCATATCCCTTATGTAAGTCTGTTAGTAGTTAGTATTTGTTATTAGTAATAGTTAGTTTTCCAACTGCAAAAGAACTTGTGCAATTAATGATATGTGTGCACATAAGACATTGAAAGAAGTGGGCTTAAGCACATATAATTCTGCATTGCATTATGGCCAATAAGTAGAAACTTAAATCTTAGGAAAATCTTTAGAATGTATGTTACTGCTACATTCTCAAATTGTTGGAGTAGTTGTAAACAAGAAGGGCATTATCTCCACATGTGGTGGGCTTGTTCAGCTGAGAAATCTTGGAAGGAAGTAATCATCCAGGCAATTAGACAAATACTGCAATTAGACAAAACTCAAGAACCTGCTAAGCACCTTATGAGGTTGTATTAAAGATTTTGCTCTGGATAAATATGACAGATTAGCAGCAAATCTTATAGTAGGGGATAGCATACTGAATATTTGTCATTGCAGTGCTTCATGAACAAACCCATTTGGAATATTGTGAATAAGCAAGATTTAGTAATTATATTAACATGATACAAGATTAATATCAAATTGACAAATGTGAAGCAAACTAGGGTCAACCAGGCTTTATGTTGGGGGGCAGAACCTCAGTTCGTTAAGTATATTGATTGATTTACTGTATTGGGGGGCAGCTGACCCCCTCCCCCTTGGCTATTCCCATGCTTGCAAAGGATGCCCTATAAATTTCCCATTACTTAGGGCCCAACTGCACATGAACAACAGGCATGCATGAATTCCTGAATTTCTTTCAAAAAGCAGCTGCTATTTAACTAGTAGTGCTATATGCAACAGCTACTGGGGCCGAGACAGTTTCAGCCCCTCAATGCTTTTTGAGGGGACCAGGCTCTTCGTGATGTTGTGTGTGTGACGTCAGGACATTGTGTCGGGCCCCCTCAATCAACTTGAGAAGCTGGCACTCTGAGTAGCAGAAACAGGGCAGAATGAGAATGCTGTTAGGTCTTTCAGAAAAGAGCTGCCTTGAAAACCTCTGCCTGCTTGCCTCTCCCCTATTTTGTAAATGGGAGTGGGTCTTTATGTTCAATCACGGTCGAGTGCCTTCTTCTCCCTGGTCTGCCTGTCACAGCACTAATGCAAAAAGAAGAAGAAAAAAGGAATCATAGAGCTGGAAGGGAGGGTCATCCAGTCCAACTCCCTGCGATGCAGGAATCTTTTTGCCCCAACAACAACAACCTTGTTGCTTCAAGGAGTTGCTTTTTTCACAAAAGCACCTGATGCTGTCCAGATTATATAAAAATTTCCTTGTGCAAGAGACTTCTATTTGTCTGCCACATTCTGTTTTTAAGCAAACTCCTTCGTTTTACCTTAATGCCCCTCTCTATATTCCTACACTGCTTTCCTTAAAGGTAAAAAGACCTCACTTGTTAAAAAAAACGAAAAACACAGCAAACCCTTGGCAGCCTTCCTGTGCTTACAGGAAATCCCAGCTGAAAATGTCCCAGGGTTTCCTGGAAAGGCAAGTGCCCAGGAAGGCTGCTGGTTGCAGACCAGCAGAGAAAAGATTTGTAGAATGAAAGAAAGTGCTCCTTGGCTGCCTTGAAAGGAAGGTGTGTGCAAACTCCTCACTCCACTGAAAATTTCTCTCTCCTTGGATAGTTTTCAAGCAAATGCATTTCTTTTCTCATGATTGAATGGAGAATTGATGAAAAATAATGTGGGATAAATTTTAGCATAGCTCTAGTTCTTGGCTTCATTGTCCTTTGGAACCAGCAGGGTTGCCAGCTGGACAGCTGCAGCACTGACTTCCCTTTTAAAGGCCTCCAACATTGCCCCTCTCCTCCACAGTATATGTAGCTTAGCTGCATCTTAAAGGGGGGAGGGAAGCAATGGCATGGTTGTGCGTCCACCACAGCAAAGCTCTCCCTATCTGGTGCATGCACATGAATCCTAACTATATTCTCCTGTTATCTCTCTGAGATTACCTGATAGAGTATTACTATGCTCAGGGGAAAACACACTCGGAGATCACATTGATTGTGTCTGTGTGTCTGTCTATGTGTGTAGAAATGTCCTGAAGTGCCTAACAGGAAGCCAAGAGCTGAGTTGTGTTTGTTTTTGGCACACATTGAACAAGGAATGGCAGAAACTCCAGGCAAGTTGCTTAAGTAGTTTCACTCGGGTTAAGGGTCACTTTGGATTAATCCCAAAGTTTATTTGGGGAAATGTTTTGTTTTATCTAAATTAGCATACTTATCTTTAATGTTTGCTTTAATAAGAAGCTGCAGTTCCTCAGCACTTCTTTTGCTTTATCCTTGCAACCGCATGTGCTTTGCCAACATTGATTTAGCCTCCTAGGAGCCATTTCAGATAACATGGAACGTGCTTCCAAGTTCTTATCTTGTCTGAAATAACCCTATGAGGTAGGTTGATGGTATTTATGGAGGGGGGGCATTCCTTGGCTGAACTGCTGAATATTTCTCAAGATGAGAAATGGTTCTACCTCCACTGTCACAGGCATTATGCTTCTGAATGCCAGTTGCTGGGAATCACAGAAGGCCAGAGTTCTGTTGTGCTCATGTTCTGCTTTGAGGTTTCCCATAGGCAACTGGTCGGCCACTGTGAGAACAGAATGCTGGACTAGATGGGCCATTGGCCTGACCCATGTTCTTGTTGCTAACACTATCTCATAATGCCATACTCTCCAAAACAAGGACACACACGTGCTTATAAGGCCTCCTTTTGTCTCACAGATGGACCTGCTTGCCCCGGCCCCCCAGGATTTCCCCCCAAATCTGTTTTGTGCTTTTCGGCTTTCTTCTAGTTTGCCGATACCTCCCCTTGGTTTGGGGTGGTGCCATGTTGGCTGTGTCAGCAATGGCATTCACCTCCTGAACATTGTTTATATTGGTTTTTCATGTTTTATTATATGAAGGTCATAAAGGTGTATAATTGTTTAAGAGCTTACACAAATGGTCTTCTTTCATGAACAATAATGAATGATTCTGTGAATGGGAAGGAACCTTATATGATATCAGCATTTTTAGGAAGGATGGGGAGAAGTGAGCCACACAAGCCCAAGGATTCTTCATGGTTAATGTATGTAGCACCAAGCCACAAGTTTGCATTATGTCTGGTGGCATTTGTGCATGGAGAATATCCGTTTGGTTCAGGATTAAGTAGGTGGCAAAAGATTTCCATTGCGTGCAGCTCAAGTTTGGAGGCTTTTTTTTTTGGCCCCTTAGTATTTCTGCATATGCACAGTGATACCGCTTCTGGGACCTGCAGAATTCTAGAAACAATGTGCAAGGCAATGAGTGCAATCAGTTCATGAGACCCTTGCAGGCTGCAGAAACAACAGCTGTTGGTACCATTGGTTCATACATGCATTGCAGGGCAGTTCTTTTCTCATGATTGGTGTGTAATGCAAGTCACTGCTGGCAGGTGCTGAACAGTGAGAGCGTAGGTAAGCTTGGGTGCTGTCTCATTTTGTTTTAGTACATGTCAGTCTGCAGCATCTAGCAATCTCCCATCCTAACTAGCAGCTCCAGTGCACTAGCAGGGCATGTGCTCTCCTCTTTCAACTATTTCTAGCTAGCATTTCCACCACAGAGTGTAAGACTCTGTTATGGATCATGAGCTAAGAAATCCATCACATGAGATGTGCACGCTCATCGCATTTTCTGTCTATGAGGCTGTGGCATAGCTAATAGCTGAAGAGTCTTATTCTGGCAATGGGTAGTTTTTTGAAAGCAGTAAAATGTTCATTCTCATCATGGGTAGCTTTATCCACTGGATGGTGAGTTAATGGAATATTAAGTGTAGAAGATGACCTTTCATTGAGAGTGAGTTATGAGGGCGAGAATTGTGACAAAAGTCTATTGCGTTTCTAAAGTTGTAAGCAGAACTGAAAGTTAATGCCATTTTGAGAAAAGTTCACTCAGGAATCTATCTGACAGAGATGCTTGGTAATCATTTTAGCTTCAATTATATAAGGCCACATAAAGTATTTGCTTGGAAATTCTCATGCCATAAATACAGATGGCAGGTACTAAAACAAATTGTCTCGTAAAGAGATGCTACAAAGCAAGGAAATGAAACACCAAGTCCTGCAGTTTGTGATCCAAGGTCAGATGGGGGCAGAAGTAGCCGCATCTCTCCCAAACCCTTTCCCCTCTTTTTCCAGATTCCTCTTGACCCTGTGTGTGGGAAAGTGTGTGTGTTGGCAGGGTAGGTAGATAGATCACAATACATTATTCTGGCCCCACCTACTGCTTTTATAGTACATGAACACCATAATACTGTATTGTGAGGTACCACTCCAGTGTCAAAGCACAATATGTCAGCTGTACATTTTTCTCCACAGGGACTGTTAAGAAGTAACATAAAATGCCTTTTCCCAAAGAGAAAGAAAAACATTCCATAGGATGCTGTCTGGGCTATTAGCACTTCCAGGAAGAGAGAACCTTCACACATTTCCCCATTTTAATGTTTTCATTCTCATAGTAATAAATAATGTACTTGCTTTTCACAGGTGTAGATGTGCTCAGCCAGGCCTGGATGACTGTGTTATGCAATCCAAACGGACTTCTTTCCTGTGAAATGTTTAGCTGGAGGAGGGAGGGCTTCTCTTCCACCCTGAACCAGAGAGCTGCCTATTTGGAGGCGCTGCAGGTCTATCATTGTGGGTGTTGTGTGCTGGAGTGTGGAAGCGCTCTTCTCCTAGGGCCATTTCATTAGGCCCAGCATGCTAGGTCATTCTTGTTTCCTCTGAGCTTTCCTGCTGATGGGACTAGAACTATTGCTGACATGTGAATGACTGAGTGTCATAGTTTTTGAAGGAGCACAGAGAAAGCACAGAATGTGGCATTGTATGTAGCTCCCTGAAAATCTCAGCCATTGTTTTAAAAAATAAGTTTTTAGCCCATATATGTGGGGAAATATCCAATGGATAATGCCACATGGTGTGTGCATCTGATTGAAGTCTGCAGTTCTGCAGCTTGGATTCCAAATCCTGGGAATGAATTAAGCACTGAATACTTGCTTTTTGTAATAGTTTGCTTATGTTCCTGTTTATAGACCTGTCAAAGGCGTTTTCTCTAACCTAGAATAATGGAATAGCCTTTTGCCTACTACTCCACCGAGAAATTTGATCCTTTATGAACTTTTTGTAGAGAGGGAGGGAGATATGGAGTCATTCCATCTTAATATCTCCTCCCTTAAATATATTGTTTCCAGTGTAGTAAACCTCCATAAAAAAGTAATAGCTTTAGCTAACTTTTATGTTAACTAAATGGGCACACCCTTTTCTCTCCCTCCCCTTTGTTTTATTGCTGATAAAATATTGCTGTGGGATTGTTTCATTAGGGTAGTTGAAATCGTGAAACTCAAACTGAAAATAGTGTGACAGATGGGAAGAGAAATGCTGAAGACTTGTTATACTGTATGTCTGTGGTCACACCGTCTGTTTTGTAGACAGATGCCTTTTAGTTCACCTTGTACATCTGTAGCCTTAGCAGCAGGTGCTGCTTCCAGACAGCTGAATAACGCCGGTGTGATTTCTGAGGAATACAGAGGACATCTTGTTGTATTGTTGCCATAAGTGAGTTTGAATGGGGGAGATGGAGTCTGTGGGGTGTGTGTATGTGTGTGTACATGTTGGAGGTTTGGAAGATGGGAGAATGTCCTGACAAGAAAGGGGAAGATGAACCTTTCAACTCTGCTTGGCAAGGAATAAATATGAATAGAAAGGTGTCTTCCCTGCAACTGACAGTGCAGATTGAATGTGAGATGACTTGTCTCAGAAAGACAGGGGCACAAGTTCACTTTTGAATGGGGGACAATCTGCCAAACATTTCAGAATAAAATTAAATATGTAGTAGGTGAGAAGTCAACATATTCCCCCCTGTTTTTGAAAGGATAAGTGGCTTTACGCAGTTGTCAGAAAAGCTGTTGAGTTTGAGTTTCTTTTCCTTTGCCATCCCTCTGATGAACTCGGGGTTCTGGTCCCCAAAAGCTTATGCCTTAATAAATGTGTCAGTCTTTTATAATGCCACAAGACACTCTGTTTTTGCTACAACAGACTAATATGGCTACCTGCTATGAAATTTATCAGGCCTGGTACCTGCTGAGATGACAAACCACTTGAGTCCTGAGGAATCTCTTCTCTGGAGGTGTAGCCATGGTTTCACTTCTGCTAGCCAACTATGAATTGCGTTTCATTGATCACATTGAGTTTCATATGAATTGAATTTCATTGATCACAAGCAAAGATCAAATACCATGAGTTCTGTTTTTGAGATTCCCTTTAGCTTGGGAGTGAAATTCATCATTTTGACATCTACAGGCTGGAATTCTCATGCCTGAGAATGGGAATTCTCATGTATTTAGTGTAGAAGAGGGCTGGAAAAGGTGTCTTTATAATTAGTATATGGTAGGCGTGGTTTAAGGGATGCGGGTGGCGCTGTGGGTAAAACCTCAGTGCCTAGGACTTGCCGATCGGATGGTCGGCGGTTCGAATCCCCGTGGTGGGGTGAGCTCCCGTCGTTCGGTCCCAGCTCCTGCCCACCTAGCAGTTCGAAAGCACTCTTAAGTGCAAGTAGATAAATAGGTACCGCTTTATAGCGGGAAGGTAAACGGCGTTTCCGTGTGCTGCGCTGGTGCTGGCTCGCCAGCTGCAGCTTCATCACGCTGGCCCCGTGACCCGGAAGTGTCTTCGGACGGCGCCGGCTCACGGCCTCTAGAGCGAGATGAGCACGCAACCCTAGAGTCGGACACAACTGGCCCGTACGGGCAGGGGTACCTTTACCTTTACCTAGGCGTGGTTTATTTCACCCCATATCAGTCTGAATAACAAGGAATGCGGGTAGTTGTTTCTTTTGCACAGCAGAAACATAAGTGGCTGGCATGTGTCACAGTGCTTGCTGGTCAGTAATCACACAATTCAAATTTGGAGTTGAGTGCCAGGCCTAATGAGTGCAGCAGCTCATTTCCGGCGGTCTTGCTCTGTGAAATCAGTTGCCGAGTCTGAAAGTCCCCACCTCCCCATAGCCACCTAAGTCCCCTCTTTTCTGGGGCTGTTTTCAAGCAGTCAGAGACTGTGTGCAGCCTGTTGCCACGCCACTGGTTCTGGGAGACAGGAGGAGGGGAGCTTGTCACAGCAGGAGGGAGAGACATCCGTGACTCTTCACCAGCCTGACTCATCTCTGCCTCTTGACCTCACTTCTCCCACTTGCCTGCTTCATCTTTTGCCCCTGATTCTTGACTTCTGTCTGCCACAGGCTCTCCTAGCTCACTAAGCCCTGTCACCCCTTCAACTTCTGCCATCTCCTCTTCCCAGTCTTCTTCCTCTAACCACCCATCGTTGTCCCATCACTGCTCCCCAGGCTCTGAGCCTTCTTCCCTTGGTGGTTCCCCAGCCGTTTCCTCCCACTATTCCTCTGGGTCCAACCAGTTCTATGACATCATGTAAGTCTGAAACTGGCCCCTGAAAAAGAAAGTGGTCCATTAAACTCAGACCTCTGAATGCTGTTATATCTTATCTAAAGGAGTGAAGGACGGGGGGAGCATTTGTACCTGCCAGTTCTCTAAGGCAGCATGGAGCATTCCCGGAAGGATGGGGGTGCCAGTGACTGGTTAGCTCCATGTTTGGAGACGGTGTGTCTCTGAATACCAGATGCTATAAACCAACTTCAAGGGAGTGTTGCTGTCCTTGTGCCCTTGTAGCAGGCTTCCTGGTGGCATCTGGCTGACTACTGCTGGAAACAGACTGCTGACCTCAGTGGATGCTTGGTCAGCTCTATCGGAGATCTTCTTATTTACTGGGGCACCTCCAAAGGAACAGGTTCACTTTTAACTTCAAATGCTCCCTCCCCAATCCCTTCCAGGAAAATAATTTTAAAACATAGCAAATTCTTATGCAAGTACTTGATCAGTTTGATAGTAAGAACACGAGAGGGGCCCTGGCATATTTAGTCCAGCATTCTTTCCTCATAGTGGCCAGCTAGATGCCTATGGGAAGCCCACAAGCAGCACAGGAACTCATTAGCCCATGAGCTCATTTCCCCCAGTAACTGGTAGTACATCTTGTCTGACTGGACTCTGCTAACATACAGTTTCATTATATGACCCCTGGTATTATAAGAGAGTGAGAAAAACCCATCCACTCTCTGCTTACCATACCTAATTTTCTACACCTCTTTCTTGAAACGTCTCCCCGCACTTGCCTTCCAATCCCCTAAACTAAAAAAGCCCTAAATGTTGTCACCTTTCCTTATAAGATCTTGCTCCAGTCTTTTGATCAGCTCTGTTGCAGGAACTAGAACGATACACTGTATTCCAAGTGTGGTTGTTCTGTAGATTTTTATAAAGGCGTTACAATATTGGATGCTTTGTTTTTGTTCCCTTTCCTAACAATCTTAACATGGAATTCGCCTTTTTCCGCAGCTGCTGCACAAACCTCCATTGAGCTGTCTCCCATAACCTCAAGCCATATTGATTCTTCTTTGGATAGACTTGTTCTCCTATATGCTTGATAATTTCCAATATTCCATAGCTGAATTTGTTGGAAACGAGCCATTTCCTCTTCATGATACCATGTGGACCAAGTGATTTCTGTGGGGGAAGAGGTGGGAAGCTTGTCTTCAGAATCACCTCACTTGGAGTGAAATAAAAAGAGCTATTTCTTATTCCTCTTAGTCCCACAAATCCTGCTCTCAGTACTATACATTGGCTACTTTCTTTCTCCCAGATCAAGGATCCATTTAGACCACAACTCTTCCCACCAGTAGACAGTCAGATGCCACTGGAAAGCAAACAAGCAGGGCATAGTAGACAGAACCATCGTCTGTCATTTTACCTAAGTGTCTGGTAAGCAAAAATATACTGCATATCAAGTTAGAGGATCCATTCTTAGCTATCCCAGCTAAGCGCCTTTGATACATTTGTTCTCCATACGCTTGTTTAATCCTTTCCTAAAGCCCATCTAAGCTAGTGACCATCATCACATCTTACAGCAGTGAATTCCGTAAGTTCATTATGCATTGTGTAATGGAATGCTTCCTTTTGGTGTCATGAACCTGTTGGCAATCCATTTTTTTTAGATGACCACAAGCCCTGATGTTTAGAGACAGAGGGCTTATCCACACTTCCTTCTGTTCCACTGCTTCCCCCACACCCCTGGAGAAAACCACTCATTAGCACTAAATCAGAGCAAAAGGCAATTCGGGTTTTCTTTGGTTTGGCACTTGCTCTGATTTAGCACTAAAGAGCGGATTTTCACTGGGAAAGGTGTAGGTCAAGTGGAAAATCACTCACACTTTCTAGGCACAGGACAGGCAGATGTGGACAAGCCCAGAGAGAGAATAGTTCCTCTTGGTTTTGTGTACGGTCTTGTGCTCTCACACTCCCTGGAAAGACTTCTTTTGTGTTTCTTGGTCCCTTCATTTGTATTGATACCTTGGGGTGAGAGTAGAGGAGAGGGATTGTGACTCAGTGGCAGAGTACATGCTTTGCAAGCATAATGAAGTTGTTAAACTGATGGTCACATACAAATATTAAAAATCCAGGATCACCAACCTTTTGGGACCTTGTGGGGCACACTAGCAAACCAGATATACTATTGTGGGCACCACAAATGTACCACAACCATATGCACAAATGAGCAAATAGCAATGAAAGCTGGTATGATAGTGTGAGCCGAGTGCCTATCTTGAACAAGCGAGGCCAGATTTCAGCTCCCCATACAACCCACTAAGTTGTCTGGTTGACCTTCAGCTAGTCACTATGCTATAGGTTAATGAAGCTCAAAGACAAATCGTGAAGACAAAATTATTATCACTTTAAAATGATGCCTAAGGCACCTCTTGCCTTGTTGGCACCGTTCCAAGGGTTATAAAAAGAAAAGTCTCTGACTACAAGCTCACATTAAAGACTGGACACCTCAGAGAAGGAAAAGCAAAGGGTGAACGATGAGCTCAATTCAAAATGTGAGGATGAAGGGATGGGATTTTAATAAAGGTTTAAAATTAGAAGCTGAGGGAGCCATGTAATGTTCAAGAGGTACAGCATTCCAACAGAAGGGAGCAGCAACGGAAACATGGCACAGGTGTAATGCCAAAGTTACATTTTTCAATAAAATGGGGGAAACCTTGAAGGAAAGGCAAGGTAAAGGGACCCCTGACCATTAGGTTCCGTCGTGGCCGACTTTGGGGTTGTGGCACTCATCTCACTTTATTGGCCGAGGGAGCCGGCGTACAGCTCCGGGTCATGTGGCCAGCATGACTAAGCCTCAGTATACAAATGTGAAAATACATGAATGTGAGTTGTGCAATAATAAAACAGCCTGTAGGCTTGTTACCCTGCAGATATTGTTGGACTCTATTTCCCATCAGTCCCAGCCAACATAGCCAGTAATCAGGGATGATGGGAGTTGTAGTCCCAACATATGGAGACCCACAGGCTCCCCATCCCTGACTTAGAGATACTGGTAGTAATTTTGAATTATCCAGTTGTTCATTATGCCTGTATGTCAGCTTTAACATCCAAACTCTTAACTTTCCAACTCTGCGGCTTTGAGGAAATAGCGACTGGTCTTTAAGATTTCAAGCTCACCCTGGCTGTAATGCTGTGAAGGTAGGGGCTAGTAATGTGAATTGGGTCTGATAGTTAAATGGCATGTTTGGAAGGAAATCCAAAGAGTTGACATGAGGAATTATGTGGCAAAAGGGATTGAGAGAAGAGTGGTGTTCGGCGGCGTGGGGGGGTTGGGAGGCAGCCATTAAAATGCCAATCTCTTCTCAGCCACTTGAAATTGCAGCTTAAATTTAGTATCATTTCAAAGCTCAGAATAATCTTTTATATGACTTGGAGCAGAAGCTACGTTTTCTCTGTGGTTTTAGAGAATATTGCCATTTAAAGAGATGTCAGCATTTTCAAGGAACTGGAAATTGAGTTGCTCAGAAAGTATAGCGCCCAAGATGGCAAAGGCTATGTGGAGTACAGATGCAGAGTGGGGGGAAAACGTTTTTCTCTTTCTTTTTCTTCAAAGCCCTCTCCCCAGTCATGACATTGGGTAACACTTTAAAGTGACTTGACGAGTGACACAGTTTTTTCTGGCAATAAACTTCATATCTGAAATACAGCAAACTTATTCTGCCAATCCTCCTCTCCCCCCTCCCGCAAACGTTCTTTTTTATGTGAATGTGAAGAAAAACATATTGCGCATTATCAGCCCATTTCACACTCTAGCTAATTTGAACTACTTGAATCTAAGCTTCTTCTTTAAAAAAAACACGCACACAAATTGAGGGCACTTAGTTTGATTCAGTGGGGTTAAAGTTGGTTAAATCCTAGTCCTATTTTAAACCAAACGGAAATTAAGGCTAAAAGGGTCCATAATGCAGCTAGCACTTTTGCCCAAATCCTTAATAACACCTTAGATTTATGTTTTGTCATATCGCACAATTATTTGATTTCCCCTTCATTAATTCCCGAAATCTTCAGCTTTTAAAAGTTCAAAGCAGGGGAGGGGAGCCTGCAACCTTCAAAATGTTGCTGGGCTCCCCACTCCCTTCAATCTCAGCCAGCATGGTCAGAAGCGTGACTCCCGAGCCTTGTATCTACAGCTGAGCCTTTACTATTATTTGCTTAAATAAATATATCTTCCTTACTTCCAAGGAAAAGTTATCTGCCTGCATGTTTCGGGGTGGGAGCTAGGACAGGTTACTGTATTGGATATCCAAAATGGTGTGTCCCAGAAGCAGTCTGGCAAAAGTGTGTATTTGTTACTTAAGGACTGCAGTGTCATGATTTTCGTGCCTGAATGAGCCATGACTGCAAAGTTTTGTATCATGAAGCTTGTCAACAGAGCTGTACGAATCTTTTACATCAGTACAGTGGTACCTCGGGTTAAATACTTAATTCATTCTGGAGGTCCGTTCTTAACCTGAAACTGTTCTTAACCTGAAGAACCACTTTAGCTAATGGGGCCTCCTGCTGCTGCCGCACCGTCGCTGCACGATTTCTGTTCTCATCCTGAAGCAAAGTTCTTAACCCTAGGTACTATTTCTGGGTTAGTGGAGTTTGTAACCTGAAGCGTCTGTAGCCTGAAGCATCTGTAACCCGAGGTACCACTGTATATTTATTGATGAACTATTGTAGTCACCTGAATTAATTAAGGAACCCCTTGAGTTTGTAGAAAATGTTCATTATTTCTAATGTAAGTGCTTAAAAAAAGGAATGTGGTTTCCCAGACTTGGGTCTCCAGCTGTTTTTGAAATACAATTCGCTTCTTCCCTGACCACTGTTTCTGCTAGGATGATGGGAGTTGTAGTCCAACAGCAGCTGCAGACCCAAGTTTGGAAAGCCTGCTGTAATGCTTCAGGTAATGATGGGCTATAACTGCTGTCTTCCCTGACCATTGATCATACAGGTTGAAGGGCCTTGGGTTTCCTATCCCTGATTTAAAACAAGAACCACAGGTGTCAGACGCCATCTTAGAAGTGGCATCTGCTTCTCTCTCACACAGAAACCTTCCAAGCAAATCCAAGGGAGTTGCTGTTACAGACATAATCTCCTGTGTTTTTCTAACTACAGTTCTATTCACATGCAGATTCAGTGGATGGATTTATAACTCATATAAGTAATGGACTTAGGTTTCCAAAATCTGTTCACATTCTCATGTGTGCATCATCGGATGTTTACAAATTTGGCCAAGGGCTTTTGTGTATGTATGTTTTTAAAGCCCTGGAAAAATTAGATTGTTGCCCTTTTCCCGTCCCCTCTTCCACATCAAACATGGTGTCCTGCTGTGTCCTAAGCAGCACAGCAGCAGCAAACTGAACTGAGGAAGTGTTGACCAATACCATTTTCTCATTTTTTTTTTGAAAAAGTGCCTGTCACTTCTTTACTGCCCTTACAACTATATCTATGCTCTTGGCAGCTGGTGGAGATCAGAGGGCCCTGGAATGCAGGGGATACCACTCAGCTGATGAGCTGCCGAGTTGCCTCCAAAAATGCAGGCAGGCATTTGCATAGCTGAAGCAGCTGCCCCAGAATCTTGCCACCCCCAGGCGGTTGCCTGCTTTGCCTCCAGTGGCTGTGCCGGCCCTGAAGTGATGCATATGCAAGAGTGAATCAGCTCCTTGATCTTTTTTCATACCAAAGGTTAGCTTGGGCAATTTTCTAGTATGTGTATCATATACTTCTAGCTTTTAAAATGCCCTTCTCACACCACTGAGGGCTGGTTTAATCCCTGGAAATTCTTGGAATGCCAGGCGTAAGTCTGAGGAATGCTTCCTGGGGATCTTCAGTGAGACAATGTGACTGCAATTAAAAAGAAAAATCAATTCTCTGTGTGGGAACTGATTCTGAGGTATTAAATGTACTGAAAACGCCTGTTTTCTGCTATGTAGAGTAGCAGGTTCCTTAGAAGTTTGCCACTCCGATGTTTTTCAACCAGCGCATGACAGACTTTCAATCTTCGCCTTGGAATGCCAAGAAACATGGATGAGCAGAGACAAGTCCAGAGCTTTTCTTTTCTTAATTGTTGTCAGTCCCATCTTACTCTCTTGCTTTGCCCAAAACATTGATGCTCATAGCAAACGGGCTACTGCTCAGATGCTCACCTTGTAGGGTGAGGTGATTTCATTTGGAGTCCCCTGTGAAATCCTGCCTAGCAGCAGATTGGTCTCTTGGCAGGAGAAGCTCAAGCACAGATTACTTTGTCCTTGTTTTTGTTCTGACTTGCCAAGGCTCCCTCTGAATGACGGAATGACATTGCGTGATGCAAATAACCCATCTTTACCTAATAATGATTCAGACTGTCATTGTGTGGGAAATATTCCAAGAGAATTCAGAACTCTGGTATCACTCCGCCTCCCTGGTTTTGCATAATATAGTATTGACATAATATAGTATTGACATCTGGGTTCCTGGTATTCTTGAATATGGCAATCCCTCCTTACACCCTGCCATGCCCCGAGTACCAAGAGAGAGAGAATATTAGCCACTCTGGGGTGTGAAATATAAATCGGGGGGGGGGGTGTCTAAGGGGGGGTCTTAGTCTGGTGAGCTACTGCGGACAGTGTGTGCTAGTGCTTCAGAGCTCTCCTCAGGTGCAAAAAAGGACAGGGGTGTGTAACATTGGCTACTGTGACTGGTGGATGCTATGAAGCCTCCAGATGTGCCCGGTCTTGTATAAGTGCTACAAGGCCTGCTTTTGTCTGTTCAAGGCAGCAGTATCTCCTACCCACTCAAGCCTTCAAGCCAAATTTGAGTATGGATGCCCATGGTCCTCTCAGCTTGTCTGTCACACAGGTTTCCTGACCCTGCCACTCTCCTAGGATTAGGCCAGTTCTGGTCATCTCTGAGGTACCATTTCCCCTGGGTTCTAATGGGCTGCCCTATTCCCAATGGATACCTTGTTTGCCTCTTGTCTGCTACTCAACTATTTGTTGCACAATAATAGCCACTCATATAATTCCATCAGCTTAGGCTGGCTCATCAGCTGTGGCCTTTCCTGGGCCACAGCTAAGTGATGCTATGGCAATGTGCTGTATGTCAGGCTGCCTTCAAAGATTGTCCAGAAACTGTATTTAGTTCAAAATGCAGCCTCCACACTGTTGACTGTTTTGCTGATACTGAAAGAATTTCACTGGCTTCTGGTTTGTTTTCAAGCATGGCTCAAAGTGCTTGTGTGATTACCCCAGATGCCTGATGGGATATCTTGGGTGGGGTGGTCCAACACATGGCCCAAGGGCTGCATATGGACTATGAGGCCTTTTTTGGTGGCCCTTAGTAACATTTGATGCCCCACGACCACCACAGCCCTTGTGCTGCCTTCCCAAAGCTGGGTTAAGGGAGGTATTGGGCTTTGTGAAGGAGGTGTGAGGGCTCTGATAGGGTCCTAGAGTCCTCCATTCTTCTTTCCAAAGCCTAGTTAGTGCTTTCCCAGCTTTGGGAAGAAGGTGGGAAGGCTCTAGGACCTGCCAGAGCCTTGTGTCTCCTTCCCAAAGCCGGTATCTCACTTTGGGAAGACAGCATGAGGGCTTGAGCTGGGGGTGTCAAATTTTGGCCTTGCTCCTCCCTACTGCACAGCAAGGCAACTTGTGGCCCACGGATTCTGTGTTGAAGTACTCCTGCAGCCTACTTGGTATGAAAAGTTGAACTGCCCTGATCTTGGGGGTGGCTCAATACCACAGTAATAGCAGCTCGGCTGCAATGTATATTGCAGATCAGGAAAGGTACCACCAGTGCCCAAAGGATGCCAGCATGTTTTAATAAATCAAGAAAACTACTAGGCATGTGAAGGCTTCCCTCAGATAGTGGTTTGGGGAGTCAGTTCCCAGCACCCTTAACAAGCTACACATTCCAGGATACTTGGGGGGGGGGGGAGGTCATGCATTTCAAATATGCATTAGAGGCATGGCCTGGGATTGAACTAGTGGAGGAGAAGACTTCCTGTCACCACCTCCAGTTCTTGCACGTTTGCATTCAGGAAGGCATATGAGGGAATTTTGTCCAACTGCAGCAACACTGTCCTTTCAGGGATCTGCGGACAACTAAGAATCCAAAAACAGAAAACAAAAACTCCACCCCAGAACTGCCTCTCCATTTTGCAATTCCATGTTTGTTTTATGTACAACTTGCATTTTGGGAAAAAATATATATATCTGTGCATGCATGTGATTAACGAATGTGTCAGTTAGGCTGTAGTGCTGGCAGACATAAGTGGAGGGCTCTCATTGCCAGCCACTGATAGGAACAGATGCAGTGGCAGCAAGTAGAGAAACCAAGCAGTAGGAGAACTGCTCAGAAACAGGGGGCCTCTCTTGTAGAACTTGCACATGCTGACATATCCAAGCTGTCTTTGAGATTCAGATCAACAACATATCAGGCAATCCTTCTGGAAGTAGTTTCTCAACATACTGAACAAACACATGCTAATGCCTGTTTACCCACCGTAAAGAAGTGAGCAGTTTATTGCTCTTGCCAAAAGAGCGTTTCCCCCCCGCTTCCACGTAGGAATAATGAAAAGGAGGCCATGATCAACACAAGGTGCTGCTAGTGTTGGGCTGTCTGACATGCCATTTCTGAGTCTCCCGGAGTCTCTTCTTTCTTACAGCTGTCAGCACATTCCTGTGGGTTTTTTTGAGGGCTTTCATCTTGGCTCCCAATACCCTGGGTCAAGCGATCACTTCACAAGGTGTATGACACTGGGATCAACACTAAAAGTGCTGAAAATGAAATAGGGAGCCTGTGGCAGCGCTGAAGCCAGGATGTTAGCACAAAACATTTTGCCACTGCATCGGCTGGTATCTTACTTTCCACTCTTATATTGTTCAGATGGCCTTCACTCAAGTCATGTACTGCACTGGGTCAGAGATGAACAGTTTTTTAAAGATTGCAGGGCTTATTCCTCTGATAATACCTCTGTTTTTAAATCTGTATTCAGGTTGCATTTGATGCTAAAATCTCCTTTGATTTCTGTGCTTCTGAAAAACTCAGACTCTTGGTACCTCTTGAAATGGAAAGCTGAAGGATGGAGGCACCCTGTATGAGTGGCTTCATTTCAGATCCTTGCACACAGGTTTGATTCTCCCTCTCTCACTTCGCACGCGTGGAAGGAAAGCTTCTATACAGATAGCTAGGTACAAGAATAAGTGAGATCAAGAAAACTAGGCTAAGAAGGCGAAACCCATATTCTGCCTCATGATCATGTGCCTTGAAACTCATGCTCCCATTTCTTCTTTCTAGAGTGACTGAGAGGGGACAGTTTGTAGGGCAGAAGCAGTCAGAGGGTGGAGGAGGGGTGTTTAGGAAAGAGGGAGCTATAGGCTCAGAGACAGCACACTTGCTTTGCATGCAAAAGGCCCTTGGTTTGATCTGTGGCATCTCTAATTAAAAGGATCTACAGTGGTACCTCACTGGAAGGACAGATCGTGAAGCTGAGACTCCAATACTTTGGCCACCTCATGAGAAGCGAAGACTCCCTGGAAAAGACCCTGATGCTGGGAAAGATGGAGGGCACAAGGAGAAGGGGACGACAGAGGAGGAGATGGTTAGACAGTGTTCTCGAAGCTACAAACATGAGTCTGACAAAACTGCGGGTGGCAGTGGAAGACAGGAGTGCCTGGCGTGCTCTGGTCCATGGGGTCACAAAGAGTCGGACACGACTGAACGACTAAACAACAACAGTGGTACCTTGGTACTTGAACCGCTTGGCTCGCGAACAAATCGGCTCCCAAACGCCACAAACCCAAAGTAATTGTTCCAGTTTGTGAACGTTTTTCGGAAGCCGAATGTCCAATGCTGCTTCCACTTGAGTGCAGGAAGCTCCTGCAGCCAATCGGAAGCCCCGCCTTGGTTTTCGAACAGTTTCAGGAGTTGAACAGACTCCTGGAACGGATTAAGTTTGAGAACCAAGGTACCACAGTAGTTGCAAATCATAGAACTCTGCCAGAGATCCTGGAGGGTTGCTATTAGGGCTCATCTATACTTCCTTTTGGAAGGGACATGGGTGGCGCTGTGGTCTAAACCACAGAGCCTAAGGCTTGCCGATCAGAAGGTCGGCAGTTCGAATCCCCACGACGGGGTGAGCTCCCATTGCTCAGTCCCTGCTCCTGCCAGCCTAGCAGTTCAAAAGCATGTCAAAGTGCAAGTAGATAAATAGGTACTGTTCTGGCAGGAAGGTAAATGGCTTTTCCATGCACTGCTCTGGTTTGCCAGAAGCGGCTTAGTCGCTTAGAGTTGCCCACGACTGGACCTAACGTTCAGGGGTCCCTTTACCTATACTTCCTTTTGTGACATGCTTTCAAGGCCTAGGATTTCCAGGTCCCTGTCCGAGCATTTGTTTAATTTTTTTGTCCGGGAACTTTCCCTGGGAAAAGCTGCATTTTACTGCTGAATTGATGCAAACAATCATCTGTGGAAAACCCAGTTGCGGTTTGCTCTGATTCAGCAGTAAAATGTGGGTTTTTCTGGGGAAAGTGATGAGACAAAAAACAACAACAGCAACCAAAACACTTGGGCATGGACCTGGAAATCCCAGATTAGTGTCTAGAAACATGGTACAAAAAGAAATGTAGATGAACCCTTAGTCAAAGTAGACAATACTGGACTAAATAGACCAGGCATAAGGTACCATAGCTTTCTACGCTTCTCTCCCTGCTGCTTTCCCCCAGTAGTTCCTCCCCTAGCCACTGTCTTCCTTCCAGTCTCCCAGACCTGTATTTGCAAACAAAAAGCATTCCCAGCACCACTCTTTCATTGATATTTCAATAATGCAATGGGGGCAGATAAGAATTTCAGTAAGATCAAAAGTTGAAAAAGAACTGGCATAAAGCATTTGTTGTGAGAAACCAAACAGAATACCTGTAGCAATGTTCAGACAAGTACCTTTTGTGTTTGAGATGAAAGGATTTGTTACTTTGGCATTTATAACTAGCGTAGGCCCTCTGAAATTAGGTTCTTTTGGCTATTTCAGATTAATATTCTTAATAATTGTAATCTCCCCTCATGCCCAACCTGAAGTGTGGTTTGCAGAAAGTTTGACAGCTGGATGGATTTCTTAGACGAGGAAGCTCTCTTGCTTCACCAAAATCCATTTTGTAAAAGGCAAATGGTTCATAAGTGCCCCACGATGCATAGATTCTTATATGTGAAGGCGCCAATTTTCCTCTCTTATTTTCTTGTCAGAAAGCAAATGGCTTCCTAGCAGGATGTTAATGGCTGCTGATTATAGGTCCTAACTGATGGAATGGTGAAGGTCAAGTTAATTTTCTTCAACAGACAAGGTATGGTGTGGGTTTCCAGGGCAACCAGTGCTATCCCACCATGCTGTCCAGAACACATGTTGAAATATAAATAAATTAAAATATCATGAAAAATATATAAAAAAATGTCAAAGCCTGTATAGAATCAAAAGGCATGTGTGCATATGGGGATAAACTGATTCAGGCAATGTCAAACATTGCCCTAAAGAGTCTGAGAAATGTTTTCAAGCCTTCCCAAGGCAATGCTGACGAAGTGCGAAGTACCTGACTGTCGGGTGAAGAAGGGGGAAGAGTCATTTCCCCTTGTGTCAAACTGTGACAAGTGGACCTGACTTAAGGTCCTCATTTGAAAGATCCAGGGAAGTTCTTAAAACTGACAAAAAATGTTTTCTCCATCACCCTATTCCTAAAAAATCACGAGAGAAATGGCACTGAGTGAAGGAGCAGAGCAGGAACAAGCTGTTCCTCCCTCTCTCCCCGCTTGCATTCTTGTGCCAGGTTGTTCCATGTACAATTTGTCTAGTAGAATTCCCTCCAGCAAGGTGTCTTATGGTTCCTGCCCTGGCAGATGAAATGTCTGAATGTTATGCTGCCTCTTGCATTCACAGAGGCCTGCATGGTGGTAACAGCTCCTGAACATTTTAACTAGGGATGAGCAGAGCAGTGTATTTCTAGGCCGTGTCATTTTTCACATGGGTCCTTATTTACATCCTATCCTATCTCTGCACCAATCCATGAAGAATGAAGGATAACAGCATTCTGATCCAAGGATTAGTCCAGGAAGTGTGGATTGAGTCAGTCTGATTAAAAATGCAGACCACATTAAATCCTTGAGGAGCCCAAAATGCAGTTCCTGTATAATTTGCTTTTAACTTGAGCAAGGTATCTGATTAAAGGTGTGTGAATTCTGCACTAGAAAATTCAGGTTTTGCCATTTAGTTCCGCATCATTTTCCATTTGTCTTGGCTCCCCTGATGGAAACCTACTTCCTCTGCCCAAATATAGACCAGCTTTTAAGCTTCCAAACGTCATGGACACTTCTGAAGATTTTGCCTTTTGGTGCCCTGTGTGTGCAGCTAGATCGGTATGGGTCCAGGGCAGCGGGTAACGTTAAAAGAAAGCAGCTGTCTCCAGCATTGACTTGACAGGAAGAACACCATAGTTTTTACAGTGGTTGTGAATATTTCCCATGGCTGCATAGGAAGCTAGAAGCTTCTGCCTTTTTTGCGTTAAACTTTTTTTTCTTTCTAAAAAAAAGTTATGAGGTAAACTAAGAGCTGCGGTGGATTTTTAGACCTACTTAATTCTGCTGCAATACTTTTTAAAGAATGTACTCAGGAGAGCCATAATTCCACTTACCCTTGGCATAGGTGATGGAGGGAATGGGTTAATGGGGCAGAGGGGAACAGTTATGTGTAATGTGATAAGCATGCTTGTTTTGTGTCTACCTAGCACACAGGAGCATCCCTTATGCCAAGGTGTCTCTCGAGAGTGTTTGTACTGTGTGCCCCGGTGCCAGTAATTGCTACAGTGCTCTTTTCCTAATAGCTCAGGATTGATTTTTATTGCATTGCCCCTTTAGGAATACTGGATTTCTTTCCCCAAAGGTGCATCTTTGTATTAGGGATTTTATTGAAAATGATCTCATCTTGCCGATTCTCTGGCTTGCTGCAGGTAGAAGAGATTATTTTGCTTAGTCCCACACTTTGTTATCCATTCACAAGCTTGGCACCAGTATCCCTCTGTAGTAATTTCTATGATCCGTTCTTCAACCACATGCTTTGTTTTGCATTATTGATTTTTTTTACTAGGTCTGCCACTATTCCTCAGTTTTTATCTCTTGAATGAGAAGAGCTCCAAAAGTTGCAGGATACCTTTCTAGCAGGGGTAGATGAAGTAAGTGGCATAAGTGGCCAGCCAACTCCCCAGCCAGCACTGTATGAGTCCCAGTGGGGCAGTGGAGCAGGACCAGGGTTGGGAGCACAGCTCTGGTACTTTTTTGGCAGCAGGAATAATGATATCATCTGCTGGAGCACCAGAAAAAAATCTCACAACTCCTTGTGGAGGATTCTCCAATTAGGCATGCCTACAAGGGCTTGAGTACACCTCTAGGGGCAGAGTTGATTTTATTTCAATCAATCAATCAATCAATCAATCAATTAAAGTCTGCCCTTCACTCAAAGGTCCCGGGGCAGAGATACAAAAAATAAAAACCAACATAGATTTAATAATATCAACTGCAACAATATACTGCACAAAATACAAAAAAAAATAATAATCCACAGTAAAACTGCAGGTAACTGAAATTGCAAAAGTAGAGTCAAACGGGCAGTCTGATCTCCCCCTGCACTTCATCCAAAGGCCTGGGTGAAGAAGTGCAACTTCACCTGCTGAAGAAATTACAACAAAGGTGATGATTAGAATCACCTGGGTAGGGGGAGGTCACTCCACAAGTGTAGAGATTCAAGAAAGGCTCAGCTGCAAAAGGAAGGCCTCATACTCCTTCTTGCCCAGGAGTCGTCAATAGCCTGATATGGAAGCTTCTTCCATGAGAGGATGCAGTTATGTGGCTAACCGCATAGGACAGTGTCCAACAGTTCTTGATAAATGTGGTTTTAAAAAAAATCTAGGGAGCATGACCTGCAGAAAATGACCCTCAGTATTCCTTTGATGACATCAGGTTTGTGCAGAAACTGTCAGTTTGCTGTTAGTATATTGATAGTTGTTGGCAAAAGACTTTTGGAATAGAGCTGAGCTATGCTCTGGAGCCATACACACACAGTAGTTATTGTGAAGTGATGGCTGCCAATCTCCTGTTGCCTGTGGGCAGAACATCTTCAGTTAATAAAGGTGCAGGATGCTGGACTGGGTCTCTTACTGCCATCAAAGAATCAGCTGCGGTAAGTAGTAGAGAAGCAAATAATGTGAAAGTCAGCTGGGCCGCAATTTTAATTGAACTTTGCTTTGAGAGAAAGTCATAAGATAGGCTTATGAGTGGTTACCTGTTCAATTATTATGTCCTGTGTTTTTAATCCTAGCTCAGGCTACTACCTGTTACTTTTATAGCAACTGGCAACCCACCCCAAAAAAGAAATAATTACAAGGAATATGCATTCATATTCTGATTAAGATTGAATAACCCTAAATAAAAATGATATTATTATTATTATTATTATTATTATTAGTGCAACCTTCCCTTAATGTTGGGGCAGTATGTTTCTTTGTTGGTGCAGCTTTTGAGCTGTGTGCTACTGGAACAAATGCAAAAGGGGTTAATTGATGCTTGATAGAAGGTGAGATTGCAGGGTAGGTTTGCTTGTTTGCTTGTTTGTTCAATGTGAATTCCTATACAAGATGACCCATAATAAATATTCCAAGCTTTTTAAAAAAAGCTGTTGAAAGCAACCCACAACATCGTGACAGGTGTGTATGTAGGGCTGGAGGAAGCCTTCTATGGCATCTAATCAAGCCACAGATGGAGGTGGTCATGGCAGGAAATCCACATTTTAGAGTATCCCAAACAAATTGCTGTCTAGCCTCTGCCTGCAGACCTCCACCAAGGGAGAGCACCTCCTCAGCTTCTGTTCTTACACAATAAATATGGAGATACTGAGATAATGAGCAAATACTTTGGGTGCCCAGTATATTTATTGGGCAAAGCTCAGTTCCATTAATAAACTGCAAACAATGGACAACTAGAAGATCCAGTATTCACTAGTAGCCACTTGGAAAAGCTTGACAGCTCTCATTTGCTTCTAAGTCAGTGGGACATTTAATTTATTAGTAAATGTAGATTCCATTCCTATGACAGAAAGGATCATGTCAGAGATGGAATTCTTGTGAAAATATATTGTGTAAACTATGTAAGGATTGGAACTGGGCAACAAAATTCCTTGGGCAGGACAACTGACTGCACAATAATTCCCCTCCCTGGAATTTTGTGGGCCGTTCTGGTAGCTGCCATGATTTGCACAACACATTATGATGGCACATCACAATAACACAACTATCTGTGGCAAATATCACCGAAATGATCTGATGTGAGGGATTTGCTGTTCAAAATTGTGGGTTTCCCCCCTGTCACAAGGTGTCTTTAGAGTATGAGATTACAGTGGTACCTTGGTTTAAGAACAGCCCTGTTTACGAACTATTCGGCATATGAATTCCACAAAACCGGAAGTAGTGTTCTGGTTAGCAAACTTTACCTCGGTCTATGAATGGAAGCCAAATGGTGGAAGGGCACCAGCGGCGGGAGGCCTCGTCAGGGAAAGCGCACCTTGGTTTAAGAACGGTTTCAGTTTAAGAACGGACTTCCGGGATGGATTAAGTTTGTAAACCGAGGTACCACTGTATTTACTTCGCTCAGTTTATTATCTGTTGTCATTTCTATTTCTTACACAATCTCCTTCACCATGAAGTCCCTGGGCAATTTACAGCATATAAAAGCACAGTTCAATTAAAACTTCAGTGAAACACTGGGAAGTTTAGAGAGTTTTGTATTTTTGTAAGTGGACTGTCTAGAAGTATTGGCAACGCTGCCGTGCCTCTTCCTCTGGGTATACTAAATATCCTTTGTGAGGTTTTTTTATGAAACTTGTGGCCACCTGTACACGCTAACTGGCTCCGTGTGGGCTATAGTTCATGCATTGCTTTCCTATATAAATAATATTTGTGGTCTTCTGTGATTTGTGCTGTCATATGTGATTTGTGTATATGGCTTGACATACCAGAGGGAGCAAAATGTTTCTGAAAGCCAGCTATTGATTTATAAATATCAGAAGCAGAAAGAGTGCCGAAGGATGCAATTTAGTGGCTTCTCTTTCGTGCATACTTGATATGCCATAACATCTAGTACTGTAATCCGCTTTGCATCTGCGTTATAATTCACTGGACCCCTGTGGAGAATCACTGCTTTGGCTTGTTGAAACCTGGAAGCCTTGCTAGTGAATGCTGCCCTGCTGCGTGGCCTCATTATCTTCAGAGGTGCCAGTGGGATTTTCTGGGCCCAGTACAAATGTATGAGGGTTAGGTCCTCTGTCAGGATGGAGGAGAAATCCACAGAACTTAGATTTAAGAGGGGACTCTCATGATTTGATCCAAGAGGATCATGATCCCAGACTGGATCATAAGGCTACCTGTGGATCCCTTTAAGAGGCAGTCCAAGGCCTCTGTCCTTTCAACTATCCCCCCACCTTTGAAAAAAGCTCTGGTCAGGGTCATCCAGCAGGTTCTGAGCGCCAGGCAGAAATCTGTCAGTTTCCATTGGGAAATCTGTTGGTTATGTTTTTTCGCAGTTTCTCATCTTTCCGATCTTAAGTTCAGTTCTCCACATTAGCTTGTATATTAAAAAATGAAACAAAAGCAGAAAAGTCCCCCCTCCTGGTTGTGCAGGACCTTATCTGCCCCTCTCAGTGAACCTGCAGGCCTATGTGGGAGAGGGCCTAGGTAGCCAGGCCCAACGCCGGTCAGGGCTTCATATATCAGCAACAATTGCTTGAAGGTGATTAAACTTACACACAGCACAGGAACATCAATACAGCAAGAAATATACATAGCAGTTCATTACAAGAAACAGCCTAATAACAATTCATTTTAAAAGTCCAAATAAACAATTATTTTCAGTAGTCCAAATATTATACAAATATTATACACTGACTATAAAATAAGCAATGTTCATAGTTTTAAACACATATCAATAGATAGTATTTATAAATTGTAATCCTGAGTCAGAAATTTTCCAGCATAGTCAGATATTTAATAAGTATAATCAGTAACCAATTCCTCAAAAGTAGCAAGGACGGTAAACAAAAGCCAGATTTCTTACAGATCCCCTTTCCCTGCTATTCCTATTGCTATATACTTCTTCATCCCTCTCTTGCCACATCATAATTTGTTTTGGCCAGCGACTTTCTAGCACTCAAACCTTTCAACTCCTGTTTGCACCAGACCAGGACTGCTATTATCTTACATGGTGGGTTTTTTTGTTTTTGTTTACTTTTCACCACTTCTATAGAGCTGTGGTCTAAACGACTGAGCCTCTTGGGCTTACTGATCGGAAGGTCGGCGGTTCAAATCTGCATGGCGGGATAAGCTCCCGTTGCTCTGTCCCAGCCTCTGCCAACTTAGCAGTTCAAAAGCACATCAGTGCAAGGAGATAAATAGGTACCACTGTGGCGGGAAGGTAAACAGCATTTCCATGCACTCTGGCTTCCATCACGGTGTCCCATTGCACCAGAAGCGGTTTAGTCATGCTGGGCACATGACTCGGAAAGCTGTCTGTGGACAAACGCCGGCTCCCTCGGCCTGAAGTGAGATGAGTGCTACACCCCGTAGTCGCCTTTGACTGGACTTAACTGTCCAGGGGTCCTTTACCTTTTTATCTCTGCTAACAGTTGGATTTTTGAGGCGTGTGACAGAAAGGCAGGCACCATCATTCTTCCCTGAAGAGTGTGTTCCCTGATGGTCAATTGCACTTCCTTACTATATTGCAAATAAGTTCAAAGGCAAATTCTGAACATGGGGGAAAAGTAGCATGAGGAGTTTTCTCACAGAACAATCAGTTTTCATGGGCACCAGCCATTTTGAAAGTTGGTGGAATAATGGATCTCTGAGTGTTCCTGTAATTAGGCTTTTGTTCTTAAACCAGTAGGAGCACCCCATGGGTTTTAATTAGAGCTATTCAGTATTCATTCAAGGAGCAAGACAAGGTGCTGTGATATATTTGACCGCTGCTTCTAGTATCTGGATTAGATGAACCTGAATTTAATTTTAGTTTTTTGTTTTTTTAAAGTCTTGTGACACTTTAAAGGGTACCAAATTTTATTACAACAAGAGCCAATTTCATAAGGTGCATGGCATGTGATCCTGGCAGAGTGAGTGAGGAAGTGAGATATGTGTAAAGGGGAAAACTACAAAGGTTGGAGGTAAGTGATAATGAAATGTAAAAAGTACAGACTGTGACCATTCAAGTAAATATATGCAAATATATGCATATGGTTGCACTCTGTCCCAGGATCAAACTTGATCCCCATTTAATTTGCAATTAAAATTGCAAAGGAGGGCAAAGGAGGAATGCTTGTTGCCTCCTCTCCTGTTCTCCCTTTTCCTAGAACCTCTGGATGTGGCTTTACATAATAATCCTAAAACACAACCGTTAAATGGCAAGTCCCACGCTATTGGCATACATGCTGACAACAGTATGGCTTGCAATCAGTCCCATAAGCGCTTACAGAGCTTAAAGAATTTGGATTGATCACAAGCTTGAAAATGAATATGTCAAAGACAGAAATCATGTATCAGAGTATAAGTTATAAGGTTCAATGCCAGGTTAGGTGCAGTCAAGGTTTACAGTTTGTCCCAAACTTATTAAATATATGGGAGTGTATCTCTCAAAAAACTATTGTTATCTCATAAATAACACTGGGCAACAATTTTTTACTTTTTGAATGTTGTCTAGATTTCTACAATTGATTTAGGGTATTTTTGCACTGCTGAATCCGGAAATGGCATCCGTTTCTCTCCATCAGGTCAGGTTTTTGTGCTATGTTTGAAAAAAATCAGATCTTGTGACAAAATCGATTACATTTTTGTGGCATTATCAGCTGATTTTTGTCAACACATATCACCCTAAATATGTTTTTAAGAGAGAAAAAATGTTTTTCCAACAACATATATTGATTACCTGATAGAAACATCGATTACTGTAAACTGAATGGTGGGCATTGATAAAGGTAAGTACACGTAAATTGCATGTTGCTTCACCATTTTTCAAATTTCAGGGCTTGAACTTCCATTTCTTGGAACTCCTGGAATGCTCAGCGGCAGGGAGGTCTCTCTTCAGCGTCCAACAGTAGTCAGCCATCATGACTGCGTCCCAGCGACCCTGATACCTGGTCTCCATCTCTTTCATGTCCTGATGGAATCCTCCCCCCTGCTCGTCACTCATTGAACCCAGTTTCTCAGGAAACCGGTCCATTTGTGAAAATAGGTAGTGCATCTTGACGCTCATGTTTCTGAAAGGAGCCAGCATGTTGTTGACAAGTTCTGCGTAGTTTCTGGCCTTATTGTTGCCAAGAAAGTTCTTCATTACCAGAACAAATGCCTTCCACGCTTCCAGTTCCACTTCGTTCATTGAGTTTCCGAACTCTGGATCTCTGATGAGTTGACGGATCTGAGGACCGTCAAAGATGCCAGCTTTCA
Source organism: Podarcis tiliguerta (assembly GCF_965153285.1). NCBI lineage: Eukaryota > Metazoa > Chordata > Lepidosauria > Squamata > Lacertidae > Podarcis > Podarcis tiliguerta. The sequence goes on from NC_139534.1 coordinate 60,587,973, forward strand.
ACTTCTCCATGGTCAATCCTGGGAAAGCCTGGCACAAGTAAGTGAAGCAGTCACCATCCTTGTCCAGAGCCTTGGTGAACTGCTTGATTAAGCCGAGCTTGATGTGCAGCGGTGGGAAGAGTATTCTGTCTCTGTCCACCAGAGGGTCGTTGATGACGTTCCTTTCTCTGCAAGGCACCAATTCCTCCTGCACAGGCCAGTCCTTCTTTGTGTAATGCTGAGCACGGTCCCTGCTATCCCACATGCACAGAAAACATGGGTACTTAGTGAAGCCAGACTGTTGTCCCAACAAAAAGTTCCCCATCTTCAGGTCAACACAAATAAACCACTTATGCTGATCATAACCAATTTTCTCCAGCACATACTTCACCGCTTCATAGTTCTCCTTCAGTGTAGTCGAGTGAGCCAGGAGTATAGAGGCAAACTGGTTGCCGTTGTGTAGCAGAACACATTTCAGTGATCGCTTGCTGCTGTCAATGAACAGTCTCCAATCTTTGGGTTCGTACTGTGGCACTCCAAGCTTGAGCAGAAGCTGAGCAATATCTGCACAGTACACCAAGTCCTTCTCTTCCGAGAAAAAACGGAGGTACTCTTGATGCCTGTTGCGGAAGAAGCTGATGCGAGCACTGTCAGAGAGGAGGTTTTTTTCCTTCAATCTGGATGCCAACAGTTCGGCAGAGTCCTTTGACAAAGCTGAGGTCGCGAACTAGATCATTCCACTCCTTTTGGGAAAATGGATGTGGAGCATCATCTTCAAGAACCCCTTCTTCTTGTTCATGTCCTTCAACACTGGAGGCATCTTCGTCACTAATATCAGGAAGTTCTCCGAAGATAGGCACTGGAATTTCATCAGAATGAGCTACAGGACGACGTGTTGATTGAAGATCAGGATACTTGACACTGCTCCGGTTCTGTCTGTTGATCCCAGTCACATCAACAGCGCAGAAGTAGCAGTCAGTGACATGGTTTGTCGGCTCCCTCCAAACCAGGGGAATTTCAAAGTTCAGACTCCTCTTACCATTGGTCCACTCATAAGTCATAAGTCATAAGTTGGCGAATGCATGGGTGGAGTTTCCTATACACTTCGTGGGGTGGCTGCCCCATTAACTTAGTTTTGATCCCCCAACTTTATGCTTTGCCGCACCAATTTATGGAAGATTTCGAGGTTTTATGACTTCAAACTTATCCCTTTTCGACATAATCACCCAGAACTATCGGACCTGAATACTTCTTGTCATTAAAATAATCATTTCCAATCAAAACAATTATTCGACATGGCATTTTACCCCCACCTTCTAAAATGCTCCACACAAGCGTACATGTGAACAAAAACGTAAAAAAATGACATGTGGCCATAGCTCAAAAACTTGACCTGATTGAGCAAAACCAATGTGATTTTTGGATTCAGCATATCAGATTCGTCCTAAATCAACTGAAAAAACGCAGACAACAAATTTGTTGTTGACCAGTGTAATCATTATGCAATTTGCCCTTTTGAGCCCAGTTTAGAAGGACTTTAAGAGTTGATTGAAACTATAATGTCATGGCTTGGTTATTGAAGTGTGAATTTTAGAAAAAATCCTTTTTTATTTTCCAGATGCTGCTGGTTCTGATAAAATAGGTGCTAATAGCTGAACAGGTGTGGAAAACAAATTCCATCTCCAAATAACTTGAAATCTCAAAGCAGAATCCTTGCAGCTTATATGTCCCCCCCTTTTTTTTTTGCATTATGTGTTTGTTGCATTCATCCTGAGAATTGAGCTTTCCTTTGGGGTGGTCACCACCTGTTCTCACATAAACACAGTAACTATTGAGCCTCCGAAGTGAATATCACTGGCATAGTGATAGGTCTGCAGCTACCTGGAGATGACTGCAACAGTTACCTCCCAGTGTCAAGAGCTGAAGTGTAACAAGCCCTAAGAAACAAAGGGACTCTTCTGATTAGCTGTGTGCCTGTGAAGCAACATGCTGTTTCCAATTATTTTCTTTGCACCAGGCTGATTGGAGATGAGGTTGATGCTATTAGAAATGTAAAGGCTCTCGATTTACTTTGCCAATAGAAAGGGCTGTTCACTCCGTTTCAAATCTCTATCACTCAATCAGAGTGGATTTATACTGGGATATTTCTTCTGCCTCAGCTGGTGTCCCAGCCAACTACAAAATAATCAATGTTAAGGGTGACTGTCAACATATAATTGCTCTTATAGTAAAACTATAAAACACTGTAATTAAGGCTGTTAGTTGTTACAAGAGCAATTAACAGTAAAGCTGACCTTCCACTCTGGATAGCAGCTTGCTGGCACCAGTTACTACAGTTGAAATGTGGCCCATTGCCATTCTCACTTGGCAATTTGCCTCTTTGAAGTTGCAGTTATTGTCCTCGGCTAATTGTGAAATACCAGGTTCCTTTTTGGCATGTTTGCTGTTTCTGCTGTGGTAGCAATTGGAGGCTTGTGCCGTGATCAGAAAGCCACTGTTGTGCCTCCACAAGGTGCCTCTGTGTAGTGAGTGATGGACACTTCCTGCCCTAAAGGGTTTGCTGTCTAATGTACCAAATAGACAGTGGTGAAATGACTTCCCTAAAGCCACACTGCAGCCTGTCAAGTGGCAGATTGGAGCTGCGAATAGCAGCCAAACACACTGACTTTCAATCCTGTGTGCTTTCTCTCTGTTGCTGGCTTGTACAAGCTTGGTAGCTCTTTTTCATGTGTTATGATCTAATTTACCTAGATGGCCTTGGGGATATCTAAAAGGTTCAGATAAAAGTTTAAGATAAGTTTACAGACCTGTTTTTTTGACATTGCAGATGGATATTTTTTTTTTAAGGGCTAACTGAATATGCATTTTAGAGATTTTTTCAAGGAGGAAAATGATACAGTTTTTTGTGTTGGGGGTTGTTATTGTGTACTGGTGGCGCCACTCCCTCTAAAATGGTGTGCACACTTCTGACCTCCCAAATTTCAGCCTCAAATACATTTTGAATGGTACATTCTCAAAAGTTTAAAATTAGGCTCAGTGCTAAGAAAACTTTTATTTGACACAGTCACTTTTAAGCCAAATCATATGTCAAAGTGATTTTAACAATTACATAAAATATCTGCAGCTCCTATAGTTGCAGTTCGTGCCTTCATCAGCCCTAGCCAGCATGGCTGATGGGTTATGGGAGTTGTAGTCTAGCAACATACAGAGGGCCATAGGTTCCCCATTCCTCATCTGTAGCATTGTGTGTCCTGTATCCATCACAGACAGAAAACCTGGCTAGATTCTGCCCACCCACCAACCATAGGCTATCAACTCAGAAATATTACAACTACTGCAGCAGCTAACAATCTGCTGGAATGATGCTGCAGTGCATAAAGGGCAATATTTAACAAGCCAGCCAGATGCCACAGAATCTCCAACTGCAGGGACTACAGATCTTACATCTTCCAACAAGCAGCAGTAATATCAATTAGAATAGTAATAAATGCATTGTATATAATGTTAGCCTTGTGGTTAACCAGTGTGGATGTTTGGAAGTTTGCATCACCCTGCAGAATAAGCTGCAAAGGAATACACTTCAATATATAATACTTTTTTGTCCCCCCCTTTTTTTCTATTGCCTTTCTAGCCTGCATATATTTTCATGTCTGTGTCTGCAGCTGTAACAGATACAGGAGATACGTACATCAGGTTAAGGCCAGGCAGGGTTCCTTCTGTGTGCTATCTGGTAGCTATCACTTTACTGGAAGTACATTTTCTGTAGTTGGAAAAAGGCAGGGAGAGATACTGTGTTTTGGTGTGTTTATTTGCTTTGCTTTTAAAATCTCCATTCAGGTTTCAAGTTATTCATAGTTGTTGCCTGCTCTGAACCTTGTTCTAGGGAGTTGTCTTTGGGGAACCTTTGGGAACCTGTGGCAATCTCTATCCCATTCTTCAGTCCCCATCCATAGTTGTTCTTCCCATCTGTTTGAGAAGTACTCAGTCTTAGAGGTATGTACAACACCAGAGGTATAAGCAACTGAAGAACAGCTTATAATGAAAAACCCCCAGACACATTTAACAATTGTGTTTACTGCACAGGGAAGATTATAGTAAAGCTGGCCTTGGCTGCAGTATCCATCCAATGCCCATTACTGCTCAGGAAGAAATAGTAAACATAACAATGGCCTTTTTGTAATGCAATGGGCATTCACTGTGAATATGGATCAGAAGCTGAAGCTAACAGTGTGAGGTGACCTCTGGAACACCTTGGCTGTTTGCCTTCCGGAAGGAAGAGCCTGAACTCTGCCAGAGATGCTGCTGAGGAGGAGGAGGAATCATTTGCAGCCCAGCAGTTAAGCACCTGCAGTTCTTTGGCATCCATTATACCGGAATAATATGAACTGCTGCTTTGGGGCTGGCTGAGGACCAAAGCCTGCTAGGCCAACAGGCAGAGGGCAGGAAGAATACCTTTGTCCATTCTTCTGCAGTACCAGTTCAAACTGCAAGATTCTAGCTTTAGCGCATAATAATTAAAAACCTGTGAGCTTCAGTTAATCTGCTGTTAGTGTTTTGCATAGAATAAAGTCCCAGGATGGACTTGTGTGTTTAATGCATGCACTAGAATCTCTGTGTGTTTTAACCCATGGAGCGGTGCTATCTGCCACATGTACAGGCTCACAAACAAGAGCAATTAATTATCATTGTTCCTCATTGTTTGTTATTGGGAAGAACTACAATTAATCCCTTTGCATATGTCCTTGCACAAGTAGGGAAGACTACCACCCAAACAAAAGAATGCCACCTTGGTGAATATAATTGTAAACTATGAACAATTTGAGCAGTTAAGAATACTCTCAGTAACATATAGGGCCACAAGTTTTGTACTACCAGTAAACTTATTTTCCCAACAGATAGGACACAATCGGACAACCTAGGTGCTTGGAAGATCTTTTAACAGTCTCCAGGTATTTTATATCAAATATATCAAAAAGAATGAAACCCAGGTCTACTCTTTCTGCTCCTGCTTTTTGGTTGCCCACTAAGCTAAGGTTACCAGACGTCCCCATTTCCCGGGGACAGTCCCCGAATTTACAAATCAGTTCCCTGACAAAATCTATCTATTTAGTAAGAAGTTGAAAAGTGTCCCCGAATTCATTGAAAAAAATCTGCTAACCTTACACTAAGCACATAAAGAGAAAACACCTCTGCATGCGTTCCTTTTGATAACTTGGCCTAACCTCTATACCTCAAATGGATATCAGCAGGACCTTTGGCATATGGAGGGGTGTGGGAAGCTGGGACTTTTCCTGTTAGGTTCCTCGATGCTTTTGGGAACTCCCCTGCTTTGTACAGTCCTTTCCTGATATTGACCTGGATTGCACGTCATGCTGAGCCAAACCATACTTTCTTTAGTATGTGCAAGCATGTGGGCTCCTGGGGATGAGATTGAGACCACTTTGCTCCTCCCTAGTTGTTTTGCTGCTGTGCTGTGTTGAGCCAAGCCATGGTTTGGCTTCGCATTTTGCATACTATTGAACTGTCCTGTTTTAAGCAGGACATCCCGGAATCGCAGAAGCCAATCCTGGCTTCTGTTTGCATCCCAGAATGTCCTTTTTTTGGTTTGGCACTCCTGTTTTCCAGCTTCTGACTTGTATATGCCAATTCCCAGCAGGAAAAGGTGCTGTTAGGGCATTCCCACAGCCACCTCTGCCTTTTATTTTTCATAGGGAGCAGCCTTATACTGAGATTGACTGTTGTTCCATCTAGCTCAGAATCATCTGCACTGACTGGCAGGGGCCTTCTGGGGCTTTAGGCAGGAATCCTTCCCAGCTCTACTTGCAGATGACAGGGATTGAACCTGGAACTTTCTGCATGCAAAGCAGCTGCTCTGCTACTGAGCCATGCACCTTCCCCTGTTTGCCTACCTGAAGGTAAACCTCTCTGCCTTCGGGGAGGGGAAGGCAGAGAAGGCAGGAGGGTAGTGAGCAGTTCTTGAGTGCCCAGGGACTTTGTGTGTTATGTACTGAAGTTCTCACCCTGAGCCAGCAGGGGGATACTGTAGATAGTTATGCAAATGAAGGATCGAAAAGTGACGTTCAGTGATTGGATAGTTTGTATGCAAATGAAGGATCAAAAAGTGACATTCAGTGATTGGATAGTTTTAGAAAATGGCAACAGTTACATTGTTCTGGAGCTCTATATAAGCAGGCTGACTGAGCTCCTCAGTTCAGTTATGTTCCAGCTTGCAAATAAAGAGCTGCTTTGGAAGAATCGCTGTGTCGTCTGATATGTTCGCCCACAGCTTAACATTGTGTATGCTTGTTTGTTATGTGTACAAAGTCTAGACCCCTTTCATGCAAACATGGGGGTGCTCTTTTATCTCTACTTTGAACTGCAAATTGGGGCCTTGATGCACAACCACAATATCTGTGCCCCATCACCACCATGAATAGTGTTATTTGAGCTGGAAATGTTAATAAAGCCATTTTGGAAGTCATCCATTTCAAGAGCAGAAAGAAAAATCCTTGTGCCTATTGGGACCTAAACACAGGGAGAATAGCAACTTCTAAGAGTGAATTCTCAAAGCCACAATAGTACTGAATAATTTACAATCTAGCTATGGGAAGAAATGTTTGCATTAAGCATTAATTAGATTGGTGGAGATTTTCAAAGGCACAAAGGACAAATTGTCTTGTAGCTCTTACTGAAAGCACAGAGAGTTTTGTGCCTAGTTTCCATTTGGGCATTAAAAACTCCCCATTTGTTAAAACGTGCATTTGTGTGCTTTTCAGATCCCCTTTTCAGGTTTTTGTATGTTGTAAAGCAAGCTAAAGAAATTGAATAACTCTCTGTGGAGCTTGACCCGTCAAAAATATGTGTAATTATCTATTATATTTCATCTTACATACTATACCTGGAATGAAGTTAAAAGCCTATTAGATCATCAGCATTTTGTATCTGAATTGTCTAAAATAGCTTTAGTGCTGTGGAGTTGGGGGGGGGGTTGCTGTGGCTACTCAGGAACTTCAGAGGAAGTTAGATTGATGCAAGAATAGCAGATCAATTGAATCTTGTACCTATGAAACTGGGGCTATCCCCTGTTTTACCTTTCGTTGGTTATTAATTTTCTGATATCTGCAGTGCTTTATTAAGAAAAAGTATGAATAAACTGGAGTTACATATTTCATCCAGCTATGGAAGAATTACTCCCATATGAGCAAAGGCTTGTCTTCATTTAATTTTTATTCAGTCCTCCCCTGCCCCCCCACAATGATGGCAATGAGCAGTTTAGCTCTAAAAATTCATATTAAAATTCTCTTTTAATAGGTGCATAGGATTCAGAAATGATGGTTCTTAGAACACTGCTCCAAGTATGTCTAAATTCTGAAAAGTGCTAAAATATAAAGTTGGGTCATGGACCAGTATGTCCATAAAAATGCAGTACATGACTCTGGAAGAACTAGGTGGGTGTGACTAACATGTATAGAGCCTTCTCTAGACTCCCCTCCTCTACTCTGCCAAGGTAGGGAGTCTCTGTGTATACTGTGGTTATTGCTAAAGATATTTGCCAGGAGTCCATTAACTGCAGTGGGGAAATTATGTCCCTTCTGGCTATTGTTGCTAATGGATATTGAGCAAGCAGCACAATCTGCTTTCTAAAGGGAGGCAAGTGCATTGGCTCAAGATAATGAAAGGTCTGGGAATCACAGCCAGTGCAAAGGAAGGATTGGTTTCAGTCATCCATAGAGATGTAGGTGTGGCACCAATACAGACATCCACAAAATGAATGATTGCTTACTGACTCAAAAGGGGATAGAGTTGCCATGCCAAAGGCAAAGGCTCTTGAAATCTGGATGAGAGGTTAGCACCTATAGTCAAGAGGATTCTCTAAAAAGAAAACCCATAGAAGGAAGGAAAAATGAAGGCAGTACCCAGGTCTTACACACAGCAAGAAACAGCTTCACAAACCCTTACTTCTTACTCTTTTCAGCAAACTTGGTCCCAATGGGCAGGCCAAATTTTTGTTGTAAGTAGTGACCGTATGGCTGGGTTTTGTGTGTGTGTGTTTTGCTCTAGAGCACACTGTGGTCCATCATTGTTAGCGTCTGATCAAAGTGGTTTTGTCCTGCATTTTCACATAGTGAATAAGACAGCCACAGAGTGGGAAATGTTGCAGGGATGTTCGGGAGAAGCTAATTCATGTGGTTTTTGTGTTGCAAAGTTAATGCAAGTTGACTTTTAAAAAAGATTTCCGTGTGTTGAATTAGGTTTACGAATGTTGCCACGCATAATCAGGTCACCACTCGGCATGTGCCTGTTCAACTCTCTTGCCAAAAATCTAGTAGAGTGTGATCTGAACGAAACATCCACAAGATCCATACAGCATACCCAAGCCTAGTGGGAATGTCAGCTTGACTTCACAACTTAAGGAAAAAGGATGTGTGAACCAGTCTTAATTTACCAAACCCAGGAAGGAAGTTTAGCCAATTTTGAATCTGAACCTAGATTTCTCATACCCTCCATTCTAGCTCCTTACCATGTGTACCAATTGACTGTTTCCCTTTTGTGAATGTGGAACATGAACACTCAGAAGTGTAGCTCATAATTCTTTTGGCCAAGAATTAAAGTGGATTTTTCCTCTCTTGGAAAAACAACAAGGTGTTTCTGCCTTTCCCCACTTGCCCCAGTATTTGAGCTGTTGCCCTCCAGAGTTCAGTCATTTGAATACTGTTGTTGTTGATAAAGGTGTGTTATATGAAATTAATGTCACCACGGAGTACTTTTTATTTAATTAGCAATAAAAAGTAGTCTTTGGGGCCTCTTAAATATTTGACCACTGCTCCTTTTAGTGCCTGCTTGCCTGCTAGCACCATCTCCCTCTCTCCCAGAAATTGGACGCAGTGTTCCAAAGAACATATTTCTTTCACTGCAGTTTGTTTGCTGGATGAGAACTTTAATGAGACAGATAAATAAAATAAAATGGTGGTGGCATGGCTTATGTTAGCTCTCCTGGCCCCAAAGAAAGAGCAAATACAAAAGGCAAGAAGTGTTTTACTCTCATCCCAAGAGACACAATGTCTGACTCTGATATGGTAGGTAAGTATGAAGTTATGGCACATATTTGACATAGAATCTCTTCTCTCATCATAACACGCAAGGGCATGCTTACTGCAGGAAATGCGTTAGACATGATTGTGTTTATTATTTACTATATTTATAGACTGCCCCTTAGTTAGTGGTGCATGCTCTAGTTATCTCCTGCTTGGACTACTGCAATGCACTCTGCGTGGGGCTACCTTTGAAGGTGACCTGGAAACTACAACTAATCAAGAATGTGGCAGCTAGACTGGTGACTGGGAGCAGCCGCCGAGACTATATAACACCGGTCCCAAAAGACCCGCATTGGCTCCCAGTACGTTTCCGAGCACAATTCAAAGTATTGGTGCTGAACTTTAAAGCCGTAAATGGCCTTGGCCCAGTATACCTGAAGGAGCATCTCCACCCCCATTGTTCTGCCAGGACACTGAGATCCAGCACCAAGGGCCTTCTGGCAGTTCCCTCCCCGCAAGAAGTGAGGTTACAGGGAACCAGGCAGAGGGCCTTCTTAGTAGTGGCACCCACCCTATGGAACACCCTCCTAACAGATGTCAAGGAAATAAACAACTATTGGACTTTTAGAAAACATCTGAAGGCAGCCCTGTTTAGGGAAGTTTTTAATGTTTGATGTTTTATCGTGTTTTTAATATTCTATTGGGAACCGCCCAGAGTGGCTGGGGAAACCCAGCCAGATGGGCGGGATATAAGTAAATAAATAATAATAATAATAATAATAATAATAATTTGTTGTTGTTGTTAAAAGGGCTTCCAAGGAAGCTTATAGTATTAACATACTGAAAACAATTTACAATTAAAACAATTTAGGTCTGAAAAACAAATCCTAAACCAGTACATGTAAGAAGCTCTATGTTCATCATATTAATGGATTCAGCTTCAAATGGTGCATGAGCTATCACAGATCAAATCCGCAGGTAGAGCATTTATATCCTCTCACATGCCACACCTGTCAGTGAAGTGTATTCACACATTCAGCTCCTGTCAGAATGTGAAGAGAATAAGAAATCAGCAGAGGGAAATGGACTTTGAATCCTTCACTATTACTAGAGCAAAACACTTCCACCCCACCTTGTAATATGTATAGACTATAGAAACTGCCCTGTATTTGAAACTGCAAAGATGTACTTTCCTGCACTAAAGCTGGATCCTCGGATGTAAATGTCAGAAAAGGAATGTTGAAGTTGATTTCAACAAGGTTAGGAAATATTTGGTGGTCATTTTCCAGATGTAAAAGTGTTTTGGATTCAAGTGTTGTATTTCTGTTTTTGAAAGCATTCTTATGGCTACCCTGTGTCACACACGGGACTGACCCAGCTGCCATTTTAGTATAGCACCTGCAGTGAGATGGAGAGTTGTGTGTCTCCCTGGGGCTGCTGTCAGTTCTACATGGTTGGCAGACCAACAAACAGAACTCAGAATATGGCAGGTATCTGAGCTCTTCTTCCTCTTTCAACTTCTGAAAACCGTCATATCTCTCACATGTGTATTTAACTTTCTTCACATCATAGTTCCATGGCAAACGTATACAAACTTCCTCATGCACAGGACATTGCATGACTATTTCTAACCTACCTTTTGGCCACAAAATAGGTCCCCACCCCAAAAGGGTTGAAATTGTTGTCTCAAAATAAAAATGGCTCCAGTCCACCGAACAGTGTTCTCCTGTAACTTCCATTCATTTGGGTGAATTTTTTTGATTTACAGTTTGCACTGATACTGTCAAAAGAAGAAATATGCTCTGTTCCAGAATGTTGATAATTTAAGATTTTTTCCTAAAGTGGCCAGCGCTGGGGGACAGAAAAATGTCAAAGTAGTAGCTATATAAGGCCAGACACATGAAATATATATTGCACATATGTTTTGCTCTAGTGCTAGTTCATGAGTTACTTTTTTCTGTTTAACGATTAATCAAAATATGCATAGTCAATATATTCTGTTGTTGCCATACCTGTGTAGCTGTGTCGGGGGGGATGTTCCCCCTCTTCCTTCATGTATGACATCTCTAACCAACTACACAATTCTTCCTACCAGGAGAATGAATAAACTCATTTTTCTGCCCATACATTAATCCAGGTTAAGAAAGGAAATATTCTATAGATGGAACCAGTGACAGAAGTTGGCCTAATTTACATCTTGCCATTTAAAATTCCAGTTTAGAGGCCTAAACCATTTCTGAGATTACCAAACTGATGGCATTCAACAAGGTTCAAATGTCGGTTTATTTTATTCGTCAGGAACACTGCCAGTGCTTTGTGTGTGTGTAAGAGAGATGGACTTACGGTAAGTCACTTCATTTTGCTGCTTTTTTACTGCCCCTGGCAGCTATTTGTGTTGGCTTGATTCCAAAGAATTATTCCCTACCAACACATAAGAGGGGCAAGGTTTGTAATTATGAAGAAGCCATCTCTTTTCCACCAGGAAAGCTAAAACTAAAGTTAATAGAGGCCAAAACACACATACTTGCTTTCTAATAAGTTGTTTTTTAAATGCACCAGTGTTTTGCTGTGTGTGTACTACAGTACAATATGTAGCAAGAGTAGATTCCATGTCTATATGTGGCCAATTTATATATAGAGTGTATTACATTCCTCGGACCAAATTCTTTACATGCAGTGAACCTTGCCATTTTCTTCTGAAACCAAGCATGCCATACATGCATGCATGCATGCATGCATGGAAAACCATGAGCCTGCATACAGAAGCTTGTGTGCAGCATCCCAGGAAAGCAAACACCCCTCTGTGAATATTCATCAGAAGGGGAACTTCTTTTCTTCCATTTGAGTGGCTTCAGAGTTGTCAGGGAGAAAAAGAACCCCTGCTGTGTTCTGAAGGTATTTTCGGATGAGAGAAGCCACATCCAGGAAGAAAGAGGGAAGTGCTGATTGCGCTCTAGGCAGCTGGCTTCTTGGGTTTGTTTCCTCTGATTCCAGTGCATTCCTCTTTCATGTTAATGTTTAGTATTATTTTTACGTATTGTTTTTCTTTCAGATAGTCTTCACTAAACCACCAGATTGTTTCATGTTTCCATTTTAATGTTAACTTCTCCAGTGAAACTTTATTTATAAGCTGATTATAGTTTGGAGTGCCCATCATTTTTCAATGTGCTTTACCATCAAATTCATGCTCTTTGAGCTTATTGCCACACTGGCCGCCTACTTTTAAATGGAATAAACATTTTTAATGAGGCACGGATAAAATCTGCTGCTGCCAAAGTTAATTTTTAAAAGTTATTCCTCAGACCAGGATTTTCATCAAGGAAGCTAATAACTTGTTCAGCTGAACAAAGTTCAGTTCAGTATGATTTCCATTATATGACATCATGAGAATTAATCAAACTGGTGTGGTTGGCATTGCTTTGTTAACTTTTCCTTATGGAAAAGTAGGCGTAAGCTCCAATACTCCTTTGTAAAAATGCATAGGATTGCTTCATACACACACACACACACACACACACACACACAGACTCACACACACAGCGGAGAAACAAATGTGCAGAAGGATATGACAGCAGTTCAAAGAGGCCCAATCACAGATAGGCAAAATGCATATGCCAGAGGCATTTGGAGACTGACACCATTCATAGGTTTTATATGCTAATTCTAGAAGCCTTTGAGCCAAGATGGATGAACTGGAGGACTGGGTTTTAAAGGAAAGCATAGCAATAGCAAGTATAATGGAAATCTGGGGAATGGAGAAAAGCAGCATGGCATGATTATTTCTGGATGCAAACGCTATAAGACAGGCATGTTGAAGGTGGTGTCACCCTGTACATCAAAGAAAACATAGAGCCCAACAATCTGGAAACTGCAGGGCAGCAAAACTCTTCCAAATAATTGCTAAGGGTGATGATACAAGCCCCCAGTATTAATTTAGTACTGGGAAAGTGCTATCATTTCCCCTCCACCCCAATGACCAAAATGCCCAGTGTGATCTTGAGAAGGAGAATGACATCAAGGAGATGTCAAAAGAAGGAAATATTGTAGTAATTGATGGGTTCAGGCAATCCCATGCAGACTGGGTAGATATGTGTCAAAGTTATGCCAAAGAGGTACAATTTATTGATAATCTAGATGCCTTGATTCAAGTAGGTAGCAGTGTTGGTCTGTCGTAGTCAAAATAAATTAAAACAATTCTTTAAAAAGATTGTTAAAAAGACTCTTCTTAAAAACCTAAAAACTCCCTTAAAAGAATCAAGTCTTCAAAAAAGTTATATGATCGAAGAAAGTCTCTAAAAGAATCCTTCCAAAATAATTTAAAAATTATAATGCAGCACCTTAGAGACCAACTGAGTAGTTTTAGGTATAAGCTTTTGTGTTCATGCACACTTCTTCAGATACACTGAAACAGAAGTCACCAGACCCTTATATATAATGAGAGTAGTTGATTGTAAAGAGAGTAAAAGATGCCTTAGAACAGTTGGTTGGTCATGATGTAGCCTTATTAGACTTTACTGACTGGTGGGGTCTGCGTTGCTCCCGGGAGGGAGAAAGGAAGTCAAATGACACTGAGGTTGATTCAGAGAAAGAGTTTATTCTGCTCTCCGGATAGCAGAAGGCACTTGAGTGGTCAGTTCACAGCAAGTCCAAAGAAATGAGAAATTTCATGCAGTATATATATCCTCCAGGCACCCTCTCCCCCCTTCCCCAGGAATCCAACCACGTCAGCTTATACACGTACGTTGACATCCATGACCATAAACAGTTATTCCTGTTCCGGCACTCTTGACCATAAAAGGTTGTTCCTGTTCCTATACTCTTATCTTGGGGCAGGAGGTCACCAACTCCTGGCGCTGTTCCCAGGTCTCTTGTCAGACTTGACAAGGTCTGTGCGTCTTTGTGGTCAGGATGTAAGATAAGACCCAGACCTGCCATCCCTGCTCTACTGGAACTGGCAAGGCCACTCATTGCCGTCATGGACTGATAAGGGAGAGGGCTTTGAGCACTTGTTTATACAGCTGGGTTTTCTGTTTATACATTGACTCAAGCTCAAGCTTCCTGAGCTTGAAAAGCCCAAGTTAATGCATTTTAGAAATGCTCCCTTGGAGGAGGAAAATGGGGATTTGGGGTCAGTTTCAAACTGACTGCACAGAAACCCATTCCTTCAATGGAACCAACCAAAGGGGTGGCAACTCAGAACTTGATATTAAATAGTGCCCAGAATCAGCTGCAATATAGTATATAAGTGTGGTTGAACCATTGGAAACAGTGATCACAGTGCTATCAAATTCAACATTTATGTAAGTGGACAGTTGCTAAAATGTTTGACTTCAAAAGAGGAAGCATCTCAAAAATGAGAGGATTGGTAAAATGAAAGAGAAAGACAATATGGTCAAATCTCTCCAGAATGCTTGGGGGTTATTAAAAACCACAATAATGGAAGCTAAGATAGATTGTATACCATAGGTAAGGAAAGGTACTACCAAGGCCAAGAAGATGCCAGCCTCATAGGCATGTGATTACAGGATGCTGGACTACATGGGCCTTTGTTCTGATCCAGCAGAGATCTATTCCCCTGCATGCAGTGGAAGTATCTAGAGCCAGGTTATCTTCCTTTATGCACAACCATCCTATTTTGCTTCACAGTAAGGGTCTTTTTGGGTTGTTAAAAAGGAAACATAGTTTGCCAATTGCTCATCTTTTTTTCTTTTATTTTAAGGATGCAGAGCATGGGAGATTCTTTTTCTTAGTGTAACCTGTGAAAATGCCCTGTGTTGGTGCAAAATCGAAGTTGTAGCTACTTATAGAAACTTCAGCAGTGTATAACAGCTTTGTTTCATTTTTCTTGCTTTGTTTATGGGAGACAGAGGTCACTTTGAATCAACCTGCTTTAAAGGCAGACTGGAGCGGACAATAAACATTGTGGAGATGGTAGCATAGGACTATTACTTCTACAAGCTAATATTGTATTGTTTGAATTCCATTCTTTACTCCCACCTTGAAATCTCTGCTTTTAAGACTCCTTGAAAATGGTTGCTGTCTCGGGGACTATAGTACCTATTGAGAGTTAACACTGATTTTTGTGCTTGATTGAATGCTTTGTACTAGACAGTGAGAGCATTTGTACCGTACGTGTACCTTTGAATTGCTGCTGCTTTGAACCTTAGCTGATCTCCCAGGTTAGAAGATGCACCGGCATGCATGATGGCTAGCATATAAATTACATTGCCGCTGTAACTGCATGCAGGAGGAGTATAGAAACATCTAACAATGAGAATCTTCTGAGCAGAAATTGGCTTGCACAATAAGCCAAATGTGATATGCACTTCTTTTTATTATTGATATTAGTATGAGTGCAGGACTTCAGCTTCTTTATAGGGATAATTTGCAATGGCTGCTTATTCCTCATTAGAAATAATAATCATCTTTGTGTTTCTGAGGGAGATGGTGCATAGTGTGTAATGTGCGTTGTCAGAGTAGACATATGACTGAAATATATCAGGAACTCTTACTGTGTGTCTACTGCTGTCAGTGTCTACATGTGTTAACAGGCAGAACTACACATGTTTCAGGCTTGCATCAAGGTTCACAGTGCACCATGGGGAAAACTTAACAATTGATGTATAGAGAATTAACACTGAAATGAAGAGCCAGTATCACAGTAATCCAATAAACTGTTTGTGACAGAATAAGGAAAAAACAACAACTGCTAATTACAAGGATCACACTAAGATTAGTCTGGCAACTGTTTGGTTAAATCTACAGATGACAAATGGAATTAGGATGGATAGAATAAGGAGTCACCTGCTGGTGGTACTAAGGCAACTGGAGAAAAAGCGGAAAAGTCTGACACCAAATAAAGACAGGGGAGGCTGATAAGGGGCAGGCAGGTATACAGGGAGCCTTGTTGGATTTGAAGGAGGAATTTAGGAAGTAGATAAAACACAAATGCTTGTTGTAGGTTTGTAGCAAAAGTTTGTTTCTAGCCCCAGCTCATGATTAGTGAGGGGAGAGCTTAACTGCAAGATTGGGTTTGGACAACATGCTGAGCTCTAGGAGCCCACAGGGCTTCCACTGATAGGACTCATTAGTTTAATCCCACCCAGGATCTATCTTTGTGTTTGATAAGACCATTTGGGTTGGAGAAAGAGAGAACAGCTGATTGCCTGTCTTTTTAATAAATTCCTTGTAGTTCAAACAAGTACATGCCTTGCAAGGATGACCTTGCAGAGATGGTTGGCAACATCATGATATGATATGATGATATGATATGATAACCATCTTCAAATATCTGACAGGCTGTCACATGGAAGATGGAGCAAACCTGTTTTCTGTTGCTCCAGAGGGTAGGACCCAAATTAATGGATTCAAAATACAAGAAAAGAGAATCCAACTATACATTGGGAAGAACTCTCTGATGGTAAGAGCTGCTCAACAGGGGAACAGTACCTCGGAAGGTGGTGTGCTCTCCTTCACTGGAGGTTTTTAGACAGAGGTTGGATGGCCATCTGTTAGGGATCCTTTAGCTGAGATTCCTGCATTGCAGGGGGTTGGACTAGATGACCCTTGGGGTACCTTCAACTCTACAATTCAATGATTCTAACTTCTATTCTTTTTCTATTTTACTGTTTAATTAGGCCAAATTCTCTTTGATTGCCTCCCCAAGAAAGATGATTCGGGAAAGAGATCTGCTTTCAGATTGTGTATGTTCTTTCTGCATCAAGGTGTTTAAATTGCTAACCAGTCACTTCCTCCTGCTGCCCAATGATACATTTCATGTGATGTGCGTATTCTATCAGTGATTCCTAATCCCGAGGGGCATTAGTATACCATAGGACTATGAGCTGTGCATATTCAGTGCCAGTCACCACCACGCAGACTGAACTGCAAAGTCACAGTTTCTCAACTGAAGCTTGTATAAACTTGCCAAAAAATAGCACCCATGGTGGACATGCATGCAGCATTAGTGAAATGCCCTGAACAAAAGGGGGGGAGAAGGAAGAATTCAGCACTACACTTTTGTTCACTATAAAGGCAAAGCTTAGAAAGCTGTTTATAGTATTGCTGACTCCAGAGGTTCAAAAAGAAAAAGAAATCAAAAAAAGTTGAAGAGAAGTCTCTCTCTCTCTCTCTCCCCCCCCCCTCTCTCTGTGTGTGTGTGTGTGTGCGCGTGCGTGCGTCTTTACTTTCCATGGTTTTGCTTTGCCCTGTATGGCTTTCCCACACTTTTCTCTGCAGGTCTGGGCTATTCTTGATGTTCATGCTTTATTTTAGTGTCTCTAGCACATTAGAGCTTTATGGAAGCACCAGCAATGGTCCTGTTTGTGATGAAATCAAGAGAACTGGCAAAATGTGCCATCATGGCAGCAGAACATGATCTGGTTTTCTTTCCCTGAGTCATTTGCCTGGGCCATGGCCATAAGATAATCTTTCCTCCCATGTAAGCCTGAAATCCCTACTGCTTGCTGAATTAAGTAACAGATGGAAGAGACCCCCCCCCCCCTGGACCTGGCCAGTTTGGTGGTGTAGATGAAGGCTCCCTAACCTGTAAATAGAGAGACTACTCACTGCAGCCAGTACTAGAAGTACCCCTTCTTAGTTATATAAGGGGGGAGCATATCCACCCTCGACCCTCACTTGCCCAAAGTAGTATCACCCATTCTTGTCCCATCCACACAGCCAACCCAGGGTCCTTGTTGGATCAGGCGGATAGTGGAGGTGGCATGCAGTCTCTATGTTTTGTTTCATTGATCAATTTATAACATATATGACCTGTTTTTTCTCCGTGGAGTTGAAGGCAACATGCATGCCACACCCCCATGTCATATTCACAGCACCCCTGTGAGGTATGCTAGGCCGAGAGATGGCGACTGGTCCAGGGTCACGGGGTGAGCTTCCCAGAGTGAGGAGAGGAAGCAATTTTTCAGAGCAATTTTTTTGCACTTTTTTTTTGCACTGAATTGGGAGTTCTGGGAATCTGCTGTGAGGGGGCTATTTGAGAGAGAAACTTAGCTGTCAGGACAATCAAGTGAGTGATGTGTTGGATCAGAACAATGAAGAAGAGAAACACAGACCTCACCACAGTAAGGGATCATCTCAGCAGCTGTCCAGGCATGTCATTGAAGCTTAGGGGTGCAGGGATGGGGGATAAAGAGGGAAGCAGAATCTCCAGGGAAGCTTAGGAGTCTTTCCTCCATAAACAGGCACCTCGTACAAGACTTAATACGCTCCCTGCTTTTGAGGGCAATTACACTTAGAACACCTGTAAATTCTGTGGCTCCTTCCTAAGGGACCATAAATCTAAGGAGCCAATGGCAGCCGGGATGATTAAAATCCCACCCCGTACACCGCACAGAGTGAGAATGCAATTATCTCTGGGAACGTCTCTGGTTAAATCCGGAGACACATGCAGTAGTTTCTTCACCTGTGCACCGATTGGTTAAAAGCAGCTCATGCTGGATTTGCTGTGAAGAAACAGAGGGGAAGTGTTTTTTGTTTTTTTGAAGAAGGTGATGGAGGGGGGAGGGGGAGAGAGTAGCGTAGCGTGAGAGTAAATTTGATTGGCTAGGGAGGGGGGCATGAGCCGGAGAGAGTGCTGAGCAGGCATTCATGAGATACAGTAAAGAAAAGCGTCTCTCCTCCTGCCTCTCGCTTCAGATGCAGGAATGGACCAGGAGAGCTGGGACTGTGTTAGTAGCACAGGGAGAGCATGACTGGATTGGAATCTCTAAGGAGTGACAGCGCTGTGAATGAAGCACGGGTCGCTCTTTCTTCCTGCCGTGGGCTTCCTCTGTGCGAAGGGAGACGGGGAGATCATTTAAAGGGAACTGAGCATCTCTGGGCAAAGCAATGTGTCCAAGAGGAGCCGGGCACGGGAGCTGCTTGCCTTTTGGATAATCCCTCTTGTTCTTAGCCTCCGTTCCGTGCAGCATCCCTGGTTTTTGGTTTTTGAGAGGCAATGTGGAGTCAAGACTTTAAATGGCATTTGGGATAAAACAAAAACGAGATCACTTTTCTCTCTCTTTCTCTTTTAAAAAAACCAAAGCAAAACAATTTGTTTGGGTATAGTATCTCTCTCTTTTGCTTTTCTTTTTTTGATAGCAGGGGGGAGGGGGCGATTGTGACACCAAAGAGAATGTTTGCTGTGCAAGAGAGACTTCTTAACAAGTAAGCGTGGTGTGTTTCTAACTCTTGGCTGAGCAGGCTTCTGTTAGCCAACTGGCTCCATTGACAGCACGATCTTTTTGTTTTTTGTTTTTTGTTGTTTTTGTTTTTTGACTTCCTTGTCAGGATGGTAGGCAAAAGAACAGCTGGCAGAAAACAATAGGGGGTGGGGAAACCAAATAAAGGAAACCACCTGCAACCTACCCCCCCCACTCCCAGTAAAACAAACCTACAAATACCATTGTCAGTAAAAAATTGCGGAACACTTTTGACGTCACCATGCGCAGATCTAGCACGGATGAATCAACCTATCACAGGAGCCCTTCTTTGGACAGCAAGGATTACAGTTTTCCAAATGGCGCCTTCCGTCGCTATAGCAGCATGTATGGCGGCCAATTTGGGGCCGCGAGCAACTCTTTTTTTGGATTCCATACCAACCCAGGCCCTAAGGCCACCAAGGCTAAGTACACATCCCCCAAGGGGAACAAGTATGTGGTCTTTTACTTGGATCTCTCCTTTATTTTTCTTCTAGAACTGAAGAGGTGCAGCATGGCTCACAACTGCCTGCAGTGCATTAAGTACCTCATGTTTGTGTTCAACCTCCTCTTCTGGGTGAGTATGTGTGCAGGTGCGACCCCCCCCCACGTTGCCTCCAAATTCTATAGATTTGCTTTCCTCCAAACTTCAGGGCAGTGTGTAATGGCAAAAGTGAAGAACTGGGTGCTGTTGTGCACTTGATGCAGAATGAAGTGGTAGGCTGAGGTGGCAGCAGAAAACGGGACTGTTGCACTTCAGTCTGCAGGAGGAGGAGTTCCACAGACCTGAAATGTTCTGTCCTGTAGAAAAGAATAAAACAAAGCGACTTCCTTTCTCCACTAACAGACCAGGGAGAAAGGTTCCACATATTTCTGTCGCTGATGTTTGAGTTTCTTGCATATTCGAGCCATTTTTGTGAGGAGCATTCAAAAATATGGAACCCCCTCCCCCACTTTCACCATGAAGTGGTACCACCCAGAGTTCTGCCACTTCATTCTCTATCTAATGTGCAGAAAGGCTCTCTCTCCCTCTTTCTAACTCTTAAGTTGCTTGATGAGTTGTTACAGGGCCAAGAAAATATAGATGTTTCCCATGTTCCCCTTTTCCTGTGTTCTTTATCGATTTGGTTCAAATGCATGCATGCTTAGATACTGCTTTGGAGTCTGAGAATTCATTGTTTGCCCTTGTTCCACTTAAAGGTGTCTGCATGCTCAGATCTAAGTTCAGCTTGGTTTGCGGAGGGATTCTCTGTTGTAAAGGTGGTTCTTGTTATGACATTGTTGTTCTGTGACACAGAATTGTCTGGATCAATATGCACATCATAGGAGTGCACGTGATGAGGTGTCCACCTATGCCTGGCAGTGTCATTAATAACAGTGATACTGCAGCTGGAATAAAGTAGGTTAGCAGGCAAGCACTCAGCTTTCTGCACTGAGCAGAGACTTTGCATCACAGATATAGATTTGCTGGGAGAGTGCTGCACACCCTGATAGCAACTTCCTAGCCCCGCTTTAAGCTGCCACGTTAACTTTTATTCCCAGGAGAGTATCTGAAGATGCAAATCTGATAGGAATCTTGCTTTCTGAGAGAAGATTGTGTTGGTGCAAAATCATGAACGACCCGGATAAACTTTTCTTTTGGAGGAACATCAGAAGTTTTGCAAAAGCCGCTGGAATTGTCTTGCACTGTATTAACACAGCCTGACTGAAAGCAGCGTGATTTGGTTTGTTAACCGGCTTATGTGGCATGTTTGCTTGGGTGCCAATGGGCCACCGTGTGGAGAGTGAAGTTTATTTTTATTTTTTTTCAGGTTGCAATGGCATATGACATTCCTACTGTGTGGCATCCTCATTTATGCTAGGGAAGTGCTAAGCAATGATTAAAAAAAAAATCATGTAAATTAGCCATCGTCTCAATTAATCAGAATGTATTTAAAGAAATCGGGGGGGGGGGGATGTAGGGGTCAGCAACTGGCAGTGCCTGACCCCAATCTGCAGTAAATTCTAAGTGGCACCATAGTTGCCCAGTCACGTTCCCTGTTTTCTCACTCCTCTTGCCATCACAGACAGAGGGAATGAGGTTTGAGAAGAGGATGGGTAGATAGCTCTGGCCTTCATAGGGGTGGGGAGGAGAGGAGAGGTGAGGGGATGGATAGCTACTTAAAATTTAAGGCTGGGCTGGCTTCACCCACCACCCTACCTTTCTTAAAACACTCCCCTCTATTTCCCTTCTTTCCCCCTGTTGCAGACCAAATATACGTATATTCAGCATTGGCTGAGTTCCAGAAGAGAGTTCTGAAACACAAGGAGGGGAACTCCATTTAAGCTCGGATAAGCTGAAAGAAAATATCAAATCCGACTAGTCTGTTTTCTAGTTCCTGATTCTCTCACACTGCTGGGATCCTAAATATCCCCTGGTGTTTATCCCAGCTTACCCCAAAGCTTCCTGACAAGTCAGGGACTGTGATTCTCTTGTCCCTTTAAGCCATCCACTTCTCTAAGGCTTTGTCCATTTCTGGTGGAGTTTCTTGCTCAGCCAGCCAGCTAAAATGTTATATGCAGAAGATAAACAAGAGGGCTGGCATGAATAGCCACCCTTAAGATGATGCACGGCAGAGCCTTAAAGGACATTCCCTGCAGGTTCTCTCCATCCATCCTGCACTGTAGTACATGCACATATTTTTTAAAAAGGAATTGCTGCTTGCAACGTGTGTGTACTTCCAATGGGATGGCTGCAGAACATTTCCTTGGGATATTTCACAATGTAATTGCTATTATGATCTTTCTGAACAAGCTTACTACAACCACCACCGTCTTTCTTGCATTCTTCCTATTCTCAAGGTCTTGGTCAGTAGAGTGCAGGAATTATGAGCTGTCTGTGTCCCAAGACTAGATGTGGAGAGCGTACAATAAATTATTTATGATGCTAGTTTCCAATTGAGGAGCTGAAATTTTCATTATTCCATTTTTGTTTATCTGTAAACCTCTGGGGTTTCTTTTCCTTAGCATCAAAAAGTTGGAACTATCAATGTTTTAAGAATCTAGAAATATCCTGTGTTCTTAAATGCACCCCCAGTCAGTCATATATTAACACATTCTTCCTGTTTTGCCAAATACAACTCAAAATGCCACCACAAAATCACTTGTCCCCAATCAAGCAAGTCTTCTTTGCTCAAACAGAAGCAACACCTTCCGTCTATCAGGGCTGATTCCCTGCCCCCCACCTCACCCCACCACAATTCATGTTAAGTGGAAAGATACAGTGGAGAGCAAGAATGTAATACTTATACTTTCAGTTACCCCCCATCATTTAAGGAAGAGGGCGCACTTCCCACTTTCCAGACAAGTGATTATTCCTCACTAGCCAGCTCACAGGTTCTGCTCAAGTGAGTAGCCATTGTTGTAAAATATGCATATTTAGAAGGTATGCATATCAAAGACACAAATCTGTTTTTTTAATAAAATGTATATAATTGTCCTGTATTGTATTGCTATGTTATTAATTGAATTTAGAACAGCAATCACCATTAATGCTCTTACTGTGTCCTGCAGTGCTGTGTGCATTGTAGCCACCATGGTGCCCCCAAATACGGTGCAATATTTGCCATGCTGGCTGGGGCTGATGGGAGCTGTAGTCCAGGACACCTGGCAAGGGACTGTTGGCTACCTCTGCTGTATGAAGTTCTGCTCCCAGTTAGAGTCAAGAACACTGAGATATGTAGATCAATGTTGGGACTCGTTCATGTTGACTGTAGCCAAGGGTGGACCTTTGTACCTTGCTGAGCATCTCTTGATCTGAAAGAACTTCTTCTACTGTGAGATACCATCTATGGGTCTAACAGTGGCCCTCCTCTAGAAATGGACACATCAGTTCAGAGATGTGGAACCAATTGCTGTCCAGATGTTGCTGAACATCTGATGATGCTCCCATCATCCCTGAAGATGGCCATGCTGCTTCAAGCTGATGGGAAGTATCCAACAACATCTGGATAGCCACAGGTTCCTATCCAGTTCTGATTGTTCATTTGGTGTGAAGCTACAGGATACAGGGAAATGTGACGACAGGCATGGAGAGGTGTGTGTCTGTCCTAAAACTGCTGAAATTGTGTGAGAGAAGGGCCAGGTACAGATGAACACCATTTTATCTCACGAGTTGTGTGTGTGTGTGTGTGTGTGTGTGTGTGCCACCCTCCCTGAGCTACAGCTCTCCTCAGGCTCTCTGTCTGTGAGGGGAGATGAGCCACTCTCCCATCACTTGAGGGCTGAGCAGGCAGGGGAAGAACCCCACATGGTTTTTGAAAGTAGTGGACATGGAGTGAATGGCTTCCAACACCCAAAGGCTGCTGTTTGCAGCTTGTTCTTTTTCTCGTCCAAGCCGGCAAGCTGCTGCTGGCATTTGCTGCTACTTTCATTAGCTGCCACCTCCATAGGAGTGCTCCTATCAGAACACCAAGTCCAAAAACAAGAAAAAATATGCAGCTGTGGTTATTCTCATTGGAGATAGACACCATTGCTGCCAAGAAAGAACTGATGATGGGTAGGGGCATGGAAAAGGTAGCAGCAAAAAAATTTATAGGGGAAAACCAGGAGGGTACCTTATGTTTGTGGGGAACATCATGTGGATGATGCAAATTAAATGGGAATGCAAACAACTGCAACTACATGTTAAACTCTGGCTGGATAAGCCCTTATAATATGTGCATATCATATACACACCATAGGGCAATGAGACCATCAGAATTTGGCAGGATGAATTGTTTTGTGGTTGAAGTACACTGCATTTCGGGATTTGTAGTGTTCATATTGTGGAGCTAATTAATTGCTGTGTGGTGGAGTCTCCTTCTTTGGAGGTCTTTAAGCAGAGGCTTGACAACCATATGTCAGAAGTGCTCTGATGGTGTTTCCTGCTTGGCAGGGGGTTGGACTCGATGGCCCTTGTGGTCTATTCCAACTCTATGATTCTATGATCTATTTTGTGTATATGTGCACATTTTAGAGATGCATGAGATTCATAGGCTCTCTTGAATTTGGAGCAAGGGAGCTACAGATCTTTCTGTTTGTGGACACACACTATCAGTGCTAGGATGTAGATAGTTGAAGAGCTAGATAGAGTGACAGCAGGTTGCTCCAGCAACAGGTGGTGAGACAGTTGACACAGTCTTGCTGACTATCATGCTCACACTTGCTAAAGGTGACAAAAAAGTAATCTTCTTCTTCTTCTTTGGCGATCACTTGTAGCTGAGTAAGATTGTCTTCCATAAACACGGTTTTAACAATGAGTCCGTAAGTGACCGTGGAGGCCAATTCTGGATCCACTTGTCCTTCCACACTGGGGACATCAGTTTCCGGGTGGGAGTTGATCACGGTGTGGATTTGCCAAGTGTGCCTTCCTCTTAGCACATTTCTCCCTTGCGTCCTGAATAAAAAAGTAATAGACATGCAAGTGCAAGATCAGTGATAGAGTGTTTTCCTGGTTTTAGGGGCAGGCAAATATTTTGCATCAGAGCCATGTCTAACTTGAACACTGCTGTTCCTTACAATTCTGAGTTTAAAAGCCACACAGTTTAAGATCCTACTAGTCTCCTCAGGGCAGAATCAAAGAAAAGTGCTATTGATCTTGTATAGCACCACCTGCTGTGCATTTAAGGGCTGTAGTGGATAATAGGCTTTTAACCCATATGCCTTCAACTTAAGTCACCATAGTTGCATTCCATATAATTTCACCCTGGCTCCCTCTGCCTGCTGTCTCCCCCCCTTCCTAAAACATGCTTATTGTGGAAAAGGGTTTGTCATTACAATAACATGTTACCCACTAATGCATTAACCCCACAAACATTTACATTTTAAGCAATATAAAATGTTTAACTTATGGAACCCGAGGATGCAATGCTGCTGTTTCTCTAGTTCCAAGAAAGAAAAACATATCAGTTTTAGTCACTTAATTCAACTAACATGAATGACAAGTTGCCGACATTGAAGCACAGTATCAATAAATAATTTGCTGCAGAATCTGGGGGAAGTTAATACAGTATGTCTCCTAAGTGCAGTCAAACAATTTCAGCAGATACCAGCTACAACGTATCTTGGCAAATATGCAGTTTGTCACACTATAGACCAATAAATAGAGCCCATGATGGGGTGGAGCTATAGAGATGAGGAAGACTTCCTAAGCAGGTTTAACACCCACCCCCGTAGTTCCTTGAAGACATCCCTGTGCTTCCTTCCACATCTATGCTTATGAGGAAAATAAAGTGGTATGCCTGAGAATCCTGTTGTAGTGAGGTCAAAGTCTGCTATCAACACCCAGCGCTGCTCGATCTCCACTTCAGGGGATCCCACAGCAAGGGGAGGTGGGGTGTGATATGTGTTTGAATGCAGAGTGCTAAGACATTTGGTGCGCCTCTTTTGTTAATTACACAGGTCCCTGGGGAAGCATATTTTACATGGGTAGGTAAGGGAGTGAGCATCTTGTCCAATTGTACTGGGCAGTGGCCTTTACATTATTAAATGTGGAATTATGGCCTAAATACATTTCCACCCATCACAATAACACAAGATACCTGCTTCCCTGCCCTAGCTCTTAGAGGATACTGATTTGTTTCACTCTGGATTATTATTTCTGTTGCCAATTGAAGTAACTGAAGGGAAAATATAACATTTCCCTCCTAAATAATGTGCACAAACTACGTGGGACTTGGTCCAGGTGAAAACACTCCATCAGTTCTGCCCCATGTCCCACTAGTGAGACTTTGAGAAGAGCTCACATGTAGATCACAGTGCCTTAATCAATGCCACTTGTCTAGTCTACCTTATTTCCGTCTTAGAGAGCAAGCAGAATGAATAGGAGGTTGTGGGGGATTTTGTCCTTTGCATCTCTTAAGATGGCAAGCCAGTCTGCTGCCCTTATTAGGATTTGTGTTGAAATGTCACAGCCGAGCTCCTTAATCTCTGGAAGAGGAAAAGCCTCCAAAAGTAGAGGCACTCCAATGTGTGCTTAACTGTAGGGGCAGTTTAATCCTAAAACCGATAACTGGTTGGCTGCTGAATGGATAAAGAATTCAGTCCTCGGTGTGCTCCCTGACCTCCCCCTGAACGTAACCACTGGGTGGTGATAGTGAGACATTACTTGGCTCCTGAGAGACCTCATGGGGGAAGGGAACTGTTCAAAATTAAATTAGAGAGGTTTCAGCACAGCACCTGCTGCTATGTGCATTTTCATATAGTTCACTGTGCATGAGCAAAGATGTGATTGTGCTGCTTTTCAGCCTGTGACAGAGAGCAGCTAAGTTGGATAGAAATTCTACTCAGTAGAATCTACTGGCACAATTGCAAACTATTATCCATGTTGTAAGGCAAGACGTTAAATAAAAAGGAAACCTCTACTGAATGGTAAGGCTTCCAGCATCTCCAGCATGACCTTTATCCTAAGATCTCATTTGTGTGGAAATTATAGTAAATATTTCAAAATTCACATCT
The DNA here is from genome assembly GCF_965153285.1 of Podarcis tiliguerta. Taxonomy (NCBI): domain Eukaryota; kingdom Metazoa; phylum Chordata; class Lepidosauria; order Squamata; family Lacertidae; genus Podarcis; species Podarcis tiliguerta. The sequence continues at coordinate 60,614,662 of NC_139534.1, forward strand.
ATAGATATAGAATCATAGAATGGTATATAAATTAGCATATGCACATTTTGTGTCAATCTGTCTCCTTTCTTGGTAGTGGTCAGACTATCAGTTTGTAAAATGTATGGAATGGTGGGGTGGTATTCCTCTGTCCTGTATATAATTTATTCCGCAGCAGTAGATGGCACTGCGAACTGAGCCAATGGCACAAAGGCATTTCCAAGCCTGCGTCTGAAAAGCAGACAGTCTTTTCCCCCCTTTTTCAGTGGTTGACAACTCAGGCTAAATAAGGCCACAGTTCTAAAATGAGCCAACAACAGTTTTATCTTAGGAGCATGTGAGAAGGAAGGATCACTTGGAAGAAGAAGAAGAAAGATATCATAATGTTATTTTAAATTGCACATAAGAGATAATGCTGAAAATGGCTTCAGGCTGATCCATAGCACGAAATCTATTTGCATAGTTGGCTAAATCAAATATCCTAATTTAGGAGCGAGATGTGAAAAATACTGGCATTTCCTGAAAAGGCACTTACCATTTCTGAAAACTCTCCTACTACACTCTCTGCTGAGATAAAAATTATCTTCCATTTTTTAAGTGTTCCGTCTGCCAGAAAAATGGTAATATACTTTATATTTAGATGAACAGGTGAAAGACGTGCAGCCAGGTAATCTGATGCGACACCTGCCCTCCAGCAGAGGGACCCAGTATGCTACCCTCTGGTGTTTTTCTTACAGGTTTACAGTACTTAGTTCGGAAACACCTGGTTGGCCCTTGCCCAGGTGGAGAGACGGTGTGCTGTGGAAACAGTGATTTAAAATAACAGTCTAGTTACTTTTTCCAATGTAAAAGCCATTTTCTGTAAAGAGGACATTCTTTTTTCATATTTCCCTACTGCAGTTTCATTAATGGGTGAACTGCTGAATGCAAATTCAATAAATAAGCAACTGCCTGTGAAAAATGCTGCTGTGGCATTTGCAAGAATATGGCACATTTTCAAGGTCTGCTGCTTTTGAAGGATCTGACCCTAATTTCATGAAAGCCTTTGCGGGGGAAAGTACTGAGCTCACAACCAGGAGCCAGTAAATGTGGGAGCAGCAGGGAGGGAGGACAAGCAGGCTGGAGAGGAAAGCATATGTATATCCTATATCTGGTAGAAGTTCTAAGCCTGAGGTTGTAGGTCAGAGGTAGAACACCTGTTTATGCAGAAGGCCCCAGTTCCACCCCTGGTGTCTCCAGTTCTAAAGGATCAGGTAGCAGGTGATCCAAAAGACTTCTTCCTGAGACCTCGGAGAGCTGCTGCCAGATGGAGAAGGCAATACTGGGCCAGGTGTACAAATAGTATCACCTGGCAGAAGGCAGCATCCTCTGTGTGCAAATATGATGGCCCGTTACTGCATTCAAGCAGATTGGATTCTGTGAAAAGAGTGGTGATGTTTCTCCATATGTGTTAACAATATGTGCAGCTGGGAAAAAGCTGGGTACCCCTTTGGATTGTTCTCTATCCCTAGCAATGGAGGTGGGATTAAAAATAGGCTCTGGCCTCATTCACCTTTAAGTTGGTTGTAGTACACAGGAGCATAGGGAATTGCCTTATACTGAGTCAGACCATGGGTCCATCTAGCTCAGTATTGTCTGCACTGACTGGCAGCAGCTCTCTAGGATTTCAGGCAGGGCTCTCTCCCAGCTCTACCTGGAGATGTTGGGGATTGAACCAAGAACCTTCTGTGTGCAATGTGGATGCTCTACCACTGAGCTACAGCCCTTCCCCTAGTAACTAGGAGCCAGCTGGCAAGATTAAGCATCCTTGCCCTTACCACACTCCTCTTGCACCAGACATCCCCATGCCTACTCTATGCATTTTGTACCACCACCAGCTTTATTTTTGAATATATCTACAGTTCTTTTATTCGGGTTAGAAGTCAACTCAATACCCTCTTAAAATAACCAAAGATGCAGATTCTCTGAGTTTAGGAACAGAACCTGGTTGACAGTGATACGCATTATGCCCAGCCTAGATAAGTTGGACAGGGGAAAGTTGCACATGAGAGGAGGTTGGAAGGGGAATATTGCACATGGCCCCACAAAATGCCTCGGCCTGTGTTCTGGCATCAACTTTGGAGCTGGCCTGTGGTAAGTGCCATCCTCATTTTGTTGTAGTAGTTGCAGAAGGAGCTAAAACAAAAACAAAACAGAACACACAAACATATGCAGTTCATTGGGCACAAACCTTCCAGACTGAAAAGCCACTGAGTTTGATAGAGAGTTAGTTAAGCACGTACTTATTTGCTACTGAAATCAACGGGACTTGTTTGTACTTCAAAATGTACTTACTTGGAGGCCAAACCAGACATGAAAATGGGAGCAGAGGTGGGGGAGAAATTGGGTCCAGTTTCCATTTATAGTTGAGCTTTGCTAATTTGTGCTTTCCAAAACAATATCAGAACTGAAAGCCAGCCATCTGTTGAATTTTTGCACCTCTTCAGATTTTTCAGTGCAGTTCTCCAACTAAGGAATGTATTAAAAATGCACGTAGTTGGGTAACGTGTGCATAAGCATGTATAAATTTGTGAAACTAGCATACAGAAAATATTAGATAAGGAGAAATTGCTTTTCAAAACTGTGCATACACTGTATATATTGGGGGAAATACACACTAAAATGCTGCTTAATTTTCAGGTGGGCATTTTTAATAAGCAATTTCAAAAAACTGATATGGAAATGTGGAGAACTGAACTTGACGGTGTACATGCTGTTCTGGGGGTTCTCCTGACCCCTTCAGAGCAAATTGGGGGGGGGCATGGGGGGAAACAAGGAGAGGAAAGCCCTATTGCCCAAGTGGAAGCTCCTTCACAGGGTTTCTCCTGATGGAATTCATTAAGTTCATCTCACCCTAAGTGTGGAAAATGAGAAATAAAAATCTATGTGTTCACCCATCCCTTTATGGGAGATGCATGTCCAGGATTCCCTGCCCTTTTTGAGTAAAGAAAAGCATAGATTGGGTTGGGGAAGTGGCATGGGGGGGGGGAGAGCATAACTTCCCCCATTTAATTAAATGTCTCCAGTGCTGCTTTTTGCCCTGTGGTGGGGAGAAATCACTTAGTATCTGTACACAGTATAATGAAGTCCCGAATAAGAGGTTCTGAAACCCAAAAGTATGCCAGGTTTGAAATCGATATTGCACTGATTACATAACCCTACTAGGTAGTACATATTCTGAAAATGTGGAAAGAAAGGGAAATGTTTTTTGTAATGATTTCAAAACAATGTTCTATCCATTCTGTTAATGTAAGAGTATTAGATTAGGAGCAGGAGTTGAAAGACACTGCACAAAATGCATTCATGAAATGATTCAATTAAAAAATGATACCATTTTCTGATCCACAGATGGTAAAATATAGCCAGCTTATGTTTAGAATTTTCTGTCATGAGCATTTTTAGGTCAAAGGATTCTCCTACCGAACTGCTGCTTTCTCCGGAACTGGAGTTCAAAACAGCAAGCTGCATCTAAAGCCACTGGGGAACAAGCCAATGTTTTTAAAATTCATTTTTATTTATTTATCATCTAATTAAAAGAAAGAACCACACTGTGAAAAAAATCACATTTCTGCTAATAACATCACTTGTGTATTAGAGTACAATGCTCACTTTTACACATCATTGTAGTATTGGCCGTTTTCAGCCTCGACTGACAAATGCACAAACCCTAATGCAGCTGCTTCCCACTCCTTATTGAGGAAGTGTTGTACTTGGGACACCAAAGCAATAGGCAAACTCTGTCTATTACCTCTGGCACTGGGTCACCCCGCATCCATTGGCAGGGATGCTAGGGTGTGCAAGATGCATCTCTGTGAGATGCTGTGTAGCTCCAACAGATCCACTAAAATATTGTTACAATGATGCACATTTCATCAGTTACAGAATACAGTCATACCTTCCGTTCCGGAAGTCCGTTCAACTTCCAAAATGTTTGGAAACCAAAGCGCAGCTTCCGATTGGCTGAGGCAGCCTTAGTGGCCCCTGATCCCTTGCAAAGTGCTTGATTTTCACTGGGTCTTTAACCCTTTCCTAACTAGTTGTGCTTTGACTGATCCCCTCATTTCAGCTGCTCTTTTAGCCTTGCTAGTGTTTTTGACTATTCTTTACATCGCAAACAGGAGCGTGGAACCATGCATGGGATAAAAGCTGCTGTGGAGGAGTTTCAAGGGGAAATGGCTGCCTGTGAAAGGGTTAAACACTCCCTTCCCCTCTGATCTTTCTCTGTTCCAAATCACCTCTTCCCAAAGGCACTTTGCAGCAGAGTAGGAACATGTTCAAAGTGTAAGATGCTGTGAGTGCTGACTTAGAAACAAGTTGCTAAGACTGTATATGTGCCACTAAATACTGAAGCTGCTTAAGAGGAGAGAATGTAGACTTGCCATTATGATTAGATGTCTACCTGCAAGATGTAGTTTTCTCCATCTGGGATAAATTCGACACTGTAAGACAAAATTCCTGTTAGTGTTCCATTCTTTCTGTAATGACTATAAAGACAAGAGAGGGAGAGAGAATAATCTCTCGCATGGTGGGAGACAGTTATTACAACACTGTGACACACTCCTGCCTAATGCAGTTTCTCACCTGTGAAATGACAAGCTCTAATGCTCTGACAGACCTAGCATTTTGGAGAAATGAGAGAGGTCAGCATTATGGAGATATGGTGGGCAAATTTTCTAAACTGCAAGTAGCATTTAGTAGGTAGGGGGAAGAAAACTAATCCTTACACGTACTAACAGCAAACTCAAGCGCTATGTAGCTGATAAGGAGCTAGGAGATACTGGCATCCTCTGGGAAACCCCACGAGTTGCAGAAGTGGGGAAATATATATATATATATATATATATATATATATATATATATATATGGGAGGAAACCCTTAAATGGACTACTCCCCCCCCCCAATAATTCAGAAAGAACTCTGAGCATGCTCAGTGGCAACAAAATGTAGAATATCTGGAACTGGGAAACTAGATGGGGTGGAGAGTGGAATAGGGTATTTGGAAAGATGACATAACTGGCTAGAACACTGAACAGGAATGTCCTGCGCAGCAACATTTTGTTGCACATCTCAAAAAATGTTGCTGAATGTTCACGAGTATTTAGTAGCACTACATCTGTTCACTGTCACAGGCAGTTGAACATAGAGTGGAGAATGAATTGTGTTTGTTTTTAGCCTTCCTCCATGTTACTTCCATCTTTGGAAGTGACTCTCAGGCTGCACTCCTATGAGCATTTACCTGGGAGTAAGTCCAATTGAACTCTCTGGGGCTTATTTCTGAGTAGGTATGCACAGACATTGCAATGCTTGGGGTTTCATGAGCAATAAGCCTTTCTGCTTTCTAAGTAAGGCAACCATTAAGGAAAATAAAGTATTCTGGCTACTATGTCTGTGCAAACAAATCCTACCTGCACCTCTCCCTCTCCCAATAAATTAGGGGTGCTTGGGGCATCCTATTTGCAAACAAGACACGATTTTTTAAAAAAATAATTTTTATTACATTTTCCATTTCCTCCCCCCAAATTACATTATAACATATATCATAATTCATCAATACCAAATTGTCGTCCCCCCCGGACTTTCCTCAACCTCCTTTTCTAGTTTGTTTCCACACATTATTAAATCCTGCTTATTTCCTTTCCATTCATTTTTTTTTATATTTAATCTTATAATTTATATACATTTTGTTATTTGTAAAGTTTACTCAAAACCTGCTAATAAGTCCAATTTTTTGCATTGTTTCTGTAGATAAGCCGAAAATGGTTCCCAATCTTCTTTAAAGGATTTTTTGTCCTTATTTCGTAGTCTTGTCAGTTAGTTTTGCCATTTTGGCATATTCTGTAAGTTTTTCTTGCCATTCATCTTTCGTTGGTATTTTATCGCTTTTCCATCTTTGTGCCAATAACATCCTTGCCGCAGTTGTAGCATACATAAATAGTCCATGTTTTCCCTTTGGCAAATCTTGCCCTAAAATTCCTAACAAAAAACCTTCTGGGGTTTTAAAAAAGGTTATCTTAAACATTTTTTCATTTCATTATATATCATTTCCCAATAATACTTAACTATTTTACAATTCCACCATAGATGATAGAAGGTACCTTCCGCAAACAAGACATGATTGCTTGTGGTGATGGCCACGGACTTGAATGGCTTTAAAAGAGGGTGGCTATGTTCTACTTCCACTGTCAGAGACAGTTGCCTCAGGAGGCAAGAATTCTGTTGCACACAGATTCTGCTTTTGGACTCTCCATAGGGATCTGGTTGGCCACTATGAGACTAGGATGCAACACTAGGTGGGCTTTGTAATGTTCCTATGTATTCTGACCATAGTAATCAAGGTATGGACTCCTTGCCTTGGTCAGAACCTGTTGCTTACCCCTATTGCTACTTTGACCATGCGTGTCCTTCAAAATTAACATTCAACGTTCTTAATCAACATTGATACCCAATTTTATAGGAGAGTTACAGTGAATATGACACATTGTACTACGTAACTAAGTGTTTAATCTCCCTAGCAAGAGGATCTGGGTGAGCAGTGTAAACAGCTCCCTCATTTTATTTGATCAGGTTCACAGAATTAGAAAGCGATTTTCATTTTAGGAATTAATATCTCTCATTTTATTTAGAATGTGGGATTTGAAAGGGTCTCTATATTTTCTGAGTCCCTTATTGGTGGGAGTGGGAAGGTGAGGTGGGTTTGGGAAACAGTATTTTTTCTCCTAGTGCCAGGGTTGGTTAGCGTCAACTGGTGAAGCATGTCTACATGGTTCACAGGTGCCTGTTAAAATCCTGTGAACTTCCATTTGCCAGCTATGATCGCTGCAGAGGCAGCAGAATATTCTATAAGGCTTGGGAACCAGAAAGCAGATAAGCAGAGCACCGTTTTTTTATTATGCTTTTAAAATCTAACGTTTTCTAAAGCACTCTCCTGAGGAACATATTTATGACTTGAACCTTGAGAGTTAGTGATTGCGGTACCTCTTGATTACCCAATTGGATCAGAAAAGTTTTGTAGCAAGGAGGGTCTTGTTAAATATTATAACATCCCTGAATTCGTTTCCTGAATCAAAGCACCAGGGATCCCTAATGCTAGCTACTTTTTTCTGGTTCCATTATTCCAACTCACTCCATCTTCAAAGATTGCTTTGTAAATAGAGATTGCTCAGAAGAGTGTAATTCCTGTCCTTGAGGATTCCCAAGAAGGCAGCAAAATTTGGTTAGCATCCGTCCATCACAGAACTTTCCCAAAGTCAGCAACACCAGCAATGTAAAAAAGACAGTCCAGGGTCTTTATGAAGGTGAGGCAACTGCTTCCAGACATCCAACCCCCTTCAGGTTTCCCACCAGAGACAGGTGATGGTAACACCAAAGGAACACCTGGACGCTGTTGAAAAATTAAACTATAAATTCATTTGTGTTGATTTTTGTCAAGAAAAAGGTTGTCTAGATTTTTTAAAAACCCTCTTCAGTTCCCCAACCTAGAAAACTCTCTTCAGTTCCCCAACTCATCCCTAGAAAATTAAAATTAGAAAAAAACAAACTGCAACCCCACATGGAAGTCACCTGGTGTAAGAAGTCTTAATGATTCAAAACAATGCATTCTGTCCCTTTAAACATCCTAGAAAAGAATAACTGATTGGAACCAGAGCAAGACTCATTGGGCTAGCCTTGACATCTGCAAAAACAACCAGTTGTACCACTTGGCTTGGCAAGATAAAATTACATGAGTTTCTCTGGAGTGTAGTTGAACTTACTGAGAATAATTTGACAAATATAAGGAAAAACACACATTGAAGTGATACAAGTGACATCCTAGTGATTCGGACTTAATCTGATGTTTTAGGTGCCTGTAGAGATGCTGGTTGTGGTTTGTTTTTGTTTTTAACCTGACTTCTGATGTTTTCTTTCCCCCACCCCCACCCAGCAAAAAATTGTGGATAGTTGCAGTCGGATCTTAGGAGCTGGTTCTAAATTGATATGGTAGTGCTTTGAAACAATGTTTTATTTGGGTTGCTTTGTTAAATTGGTTGTTCACTGACAACCACATTCCTCCCTCTGATTTAATTGAGGGTGTTCTTGACTTCCCCCTGAAGAATAATGGCTTAATTTTTTTGTATCATCTAAGGATATTTTATTATCGACTCACTGCAAGTTAAGAAAGGTTTCTTACATTAATTACCTCCATACTCTGTGCTGGCTGCATAATATAATACATATAACTGTCGATATAACTCTGCGACTTCGTTACATATCTTTAGGCACCTGGCAAAAACATTCCTCTTCTCCTGGGCCTTTGGTTTCATTAAACAATCTATGTTCTTTTAAACTGTGGGGGGATTGTTTTTGTTTGTTACTATTTCATGTATTTTTATATTGCAAACTGCCCTGTCATCCTTTGATGAAGGACAGGATAGAAATTTAATAAATGATAATAAAAGCAATACCTTGGCTGGGACGGGTAGCTGGGTTCATATTTCTATACGTCTCTGCTGATATCTCACCTTTTCTCCAGAGAACTCAAGGCAGCATACATGGTTTATGGTTCTCTTCCCTTCTATTTTATCCTCACAAAGAAGCCTGTGAGGTAGGTAGGTGGCTGGCTCAAGGTCATCCCCGGTGAGCTTCATGGTTTGGTAAGGACTTGAACCCAGGGGAAGACAGAGGACGAGATGGTTGTACAGTGTTCTCGAAGCTACCAACACGAGTTTGACCAAACTGTGGGAGGCAGTGGAAGACAGGAATGCCTGGCATGCTCTGGTCCATGGGGTCACGAAGAGTCAGACACGACTAAACGACTAAACAACAACTTATAAGAAAAGCCTACTGGATCAGGCCAATGGCCTATCTAGTCCAGCATCCTGTTCTCACCATGGCCAATAAGATGACTTGTGCCCTTTCCCCTCCTGTGGTTTCCAGCAACTGGTATTCAGGAGCATTGTTGTCTCTGACTCCAGAGACAGAGCACTGACAACCTTTATTCTCCGTGAATTTGTCCAATCCTTTACATTCATCCAGGTTGGTGGCCATCACTGCCTCCTGTGGGAGTGAGTGCCATAGTGCAAGCACTGGGCTACACTGGCTCCATATATGCTATTAACAGGATACACTGAGAGGATGTCAGAAGAGTATCTCTCATTCTCATTTGAGGTGTGATCCATTTTTGCCTGGCCTGCCTATCTGGCTGTTGACCTTCCTTATAAGACCTACATTTCTGGAACTATGTATTCAGAAGACACAGCAAATACTTCACCTTCCTCATTTCAGCAGAGCAATGTCTGCTAGTCAAACATTTGAAAGTTGACCTGGGAAAATCTTAGCAGACGTCTTCTGCATTAAATAAGGAGCTTGCGCCATGCATTTAAATCATACAGCATGCTCACTATTTTTTATGGCACAATAGTGCATTATGTTCATCTTATGTTTTGTAATTAGAAGGTAGAACAGATGGGGAACTTCCTCTCTCTCAAGTTTTGTGCCATTAAAGTAAACTACATTGTGCCTGTGTGCACCATGCTGAGCAGGGTGGTGTCTTGTTGGAAACAAGGTTTGCTGCAGTGATGGTTTCAGGAGACAGTGGCATTGCTGTTTCTGCACATAGATGGGTTCTATCAGTCTATACTTTCTGCCCTTGTATATGCCACTTAGAAATATCTAGAGGATAGTGGGGGCCAAAGTTAATGAGCTTAATAATAATAATAATAATAATAATAATAATAATAATAATAATTTATATCCCACCCTCCCCAGCCGAAGCCGGGCTCAGGGCAGCTAACAACAATAAAATAGTACAACATTGTAAAATCATTTCATTATAAAATTAATTCAAATCAAATTGATGGCAACCATTGGGCTAGAGTTCTGTGAAGATTGCTAAAGGAGGGAGTCAGGCTGTGCCCTGACCAAAGGCCTGATGGAACAGGCCTTGCGGAAAGATGTCAAGTCCAGCAGGGCCCTAGTCTCTTGTGACAGAGCGTTCCACCAGATCGGAGCTACAGCCGAAAAAGCCGTGGCTCTAGTTGAGGCCAGCCTAACCTCTCTGTGGCCTGGGACCTTCAAGATGTTTTTGTTTGAAGACCGTAAGTTCCTTTGTGGGACATATCAGGAGAGGCGGTCCCGTAGGTACGAGGGTCCTAGGCCGTATAGGGCTTTAAAAGTTTAAACCAGCACCTCATTGTTTACTTCCTCATGGCAAAGGGCTACTACCGCTGCTTTCTTCCAAACTCCCCTCTGGTTTTTTGTTAGCTTTTCAACTCCCCTTTTTTGTTAGCTTTTCAACCCAATCTGCATCTTGCACAGCCGATTCTCCCCTCTCCCTCCATCCTCTTACCACAGCCATGTTTCACCCTGATACTCTTCTTTCTGTCTCTTCTCCTGATTGATCCAGGATCATTAAGGAGCCCCTATTTTAGGATCTTAGATTCCTTCTCCTTTGCTATGCAGCCGAGGTAGAAGACATACAGGGGGAAGTCACCTTTCTGCAAATCCTAGGATGTTGCACTTGAATAGCTTGTCAGCTGTATGTCAACATCAAATCCAGTTTGGCCATTCATGGTCTTTGTGCTGTAGCAGATTGTGTTGCAGTTCTAAGTTGGTGGCAATCTCTCTTGGCAGCTTTGAATGTATAGTTTTAATATAGTAGTTGGGTTTGCTGCTGTTGCTGAAGTCTTCAGTCTAAAGAAGACTTGCGGCAATATGAACATGGGGTTCACCCTGGAGTGCCATTTCTTATAAGCTTCTTGAGAATGCAGATTTCCTATTAACCCTTGAATATTCATAAATCTTTGAAGTGTGACATTGCGAAAATGCAAATGCGCAGTGAAGCAGATATTTGCTGCCACAACTGGAAAAGCTTTGTGATGCTTATGGAGAAGAGCTCAACCAGGCTTAGGTTTGTGTTATGTTTCTAAGCGAGAGGAATGCATGTGCATTTAGGAATCTTCCTTTGTTGTTTTCCCTATTGTCCTCATTTTAAACATTTTCTTTCTAGCCTCTAATAATAATTTTAAAAGCTATTTTAAATAACTAGATAAATACATGGGAGGGGCAGGGACCTTGGTGGACACCTAGAGGGTGGTTTCAGCATTTCAGGACACCATCATCCTCACAGCCTCTATCCAGCTCTACTGTAACCAACAAACCAAATCTATTTTGGGGCAATGCAGATCAGGCTTTTCGGATTTCAGATCTATTGGAAACTTCTCTTTATTTTCTATCCAGGTGTAAACTCTTGAAAAGCAGTGGCTCGTAGAAGGGCATTGTAACCCACCCCTCAGCTGTGCAACAACCTGCCTCCCCAAAGATTTATCAGAGCCTGAGCTGCTTTTGGAAACTGAGAAATCTTCAAATGATCTCAGTCATTCATAATTCCAAAGTGGTACATCTGATTAGGCCACCCTGTTTACCACTTGCTGATATTTGTTTAGAACACCCCCCCCCCCCAAATTGAATCACTGCCTTGCTTTCTTTTGTTTCAGCCCTGTACTGAAATAATATCATCATTTATATTTCACAATCCCTCTTTAGGTACTAATTGGCTTTAGCAAGAGACTATTATTATGACTGGATTTTTATGCTGCAATCAGGAAAGATTGAATCCCTGGTCCCCTTTATGTAAACTTTAGCAATTAGATTGTGAAGAGTCCAACACTCTGTGTGTATATGTGAAAGAGATCAGGTTTTATATGCATCTAGGAGAAAAAAGCCGTCTGTGATGTAGCATAAGGTTTTGGTATAAATTGGATTTGTTTGAAAGGCATGAGAGATGTAACTGGGTCTGTAGAAGCAATTTACAGCAGGTGTGGATAAGCATGGACTAATTTGCAAAGGGAAATGCTGTGTGAGAGAGAAAGAGCTGCAATATGTTGCAAAGGAAACATCAGAGTGCAGCCTTCAACAATACCACCATGCAGTGCTTAGCTTCTAAAAAGGGATACCATGAGCCCAGCTTGTTGATCCTATAGGTTTGGGCACAGGCTGTGGTTACTTAGTAATGAGGGGAAGATATTTGGAACATACTTAACAGGAGTTTTCTAAGTTTTCTCCTAATACTTGATGCATTCCAGGACCTGCCCAGGGTTCTGAAAGCAAATTCCAGGTCGGAGTCATAACACACATTATCAGTTTGCTGTAGTGGATGGTGCATCATGTTGCATTCCGTTGTCCTGGGTCAAGCTTACTTAAGAATCCAGACCAGGGTTTGCCAAACTGGGGTCTCCAGCTGCTTTTGGACTACAGCTCCCATCATGGCTAGCAGGGATAGTGAGAATTGTAGTCCAAAAACAGCTGGAGACCCAAGTGGTCTAGACCACAAAGCCCTCCATTCTCCCTCCGTATACTGGTTTTTACAGTTTGCCTCTGAGGACAAACTCTGAGGGATCACCCCCTTTGTCTGAATGCACCACAGAGAAAAGTATGCTTTGTTTTCAATTCCTGTTCTTCTTGGTTTTAAGACCTAAACAATATTCATGTATGACAAATATGAGATATAACTGAGAAGTTATTAGTGGCTGTGTTTGCACTTGTCTTTTCAAACAGCAGTAGCTAAGTTAATGTGAGAGCTTCTGTGCTGTTTACACCATTGTTTCAGTGGGCAGTAAACTTGCCATTCCTCTCTGCTTTGTCCCCAAAAGAAAAATAGTGATTGTTCCATTTTTTTCTTGCATTGAATAAAGCAACAGTGGTTGCTACGGCACACCATTTTGTAGAAGAGACAGAAATAGTAACACTCCTGAAAGTTGCATTGACTCTTTCATGCATCCCAGAAGAAATAAAAGTAAGTTATACTTCCAGAGCAAATCTTTCAGCAGTGGTTTAACTCTGGATGGAGTGTATGCACATCCATAATTAGCATTAGCAAATAAATTGACAGTTGCGCTTTTGTGCAGAAATATATAGAAAGATATATGTATTATATGGATAGTGTTGCCTTATGTCTGGTGTTTGGCCAGTGGCCTTTGGATTGTTTCAGGTGATGTACAGAAATGTTGATGGTCTTTATTAGAAGCAAGAAGAAAAACCAATCATTCCTCAGGACTTTAAGGGTTTTGAACTGTACAAACCAGTGCAAAAGTTATATGGCGGTTCTGGAAAACATTGCAATTGTCTCTACTACAAATGTGATGGAAGAAAAAGTTCACAGGAGACCTTTTGAGAAGGATACTCAGCCTATTTCTAAATTGCAAATATTTTATAATATAAAATCAAATCTACCTGCATTTGGAGCTTCTGTCCGGCTATTCAAGTGCCCTTCACTTCAGAATAGTTAAGGAATTTCAAAGCAAACTTTGTGCACAATTCTGCCACACTTGAGCACTTGCCAGTTTAAAACTGTTTTGGATAGGAAAGAGTTAGGCACAAGCTTAACATTCTCCCATCTGGCTTAGCTATTTTACAGACACATGCAATTGTATGTCTCTGTTGCTCTGATTGAAGAAGGAGGCTAGACATGGAAGCTGTTGTTGGGTTAGGGTTTGTCACATAATTTGCTCTTAGAAGTTAATTGCTTTGAGGGAGCCCCCACCCTTTGGTGGCTGTTATATGTCTGGTTGGTGCCCTTGATGTCTTGTCTTTTGACCAAAGATAATTGGTAGTGCACAAGCTAATGCCTTCTAGGTCCCAAGTTCAAAACCTTCTACAAGGCTGAGTTATAGCAGCATGTTGTGTGAAGAAGTCTGAGCATAGTCTGGTTTTCACATAACCTCCAGTGCTTTTCAGTGCTGATCCATTGCTGTTATTATTTGCTCTGTAACCCATTGTGTGCTTCCTGATAAGCTCCATGGGATTACAGCATGGATAGCTGATGTGGTGCCCTCCAGATTTTGTTGGACTCAAACTCCCTTCATCCCTGACTATTGACCATGCTGCCTGGAGCTGATGAGTCCAACAACATCTGCCACTTTGGCAACTCCTATATTAGAGGATGATACTGCTGCTGTTCCTATAGGAATCATAAGAGAGAGAGATACTCATGGCTAACAGCAAGCCAGCTTGATAGAAAGGTTCAGCTTGTTTCCAAAAGCTTCCTTCTGTGATCTCCAAGTTTGATATTTATTGTTTAAGGGATATTGGCTCTCTGTTTTCAAAATTCTTCACAACAGGATTTCTGCTCAGAGAAGAGCTTGAAGAATGGATCTTTACTAAAATGTTTGATCTGTATGGTTGGGAGCACTTGGATTTCTTTGCTCTAGAGATCTGTGCCCACATGAAGTAGTTCATGGGAACAATAATCAAAACAGCCCACTTTGTAAGTATTGCATATGCTCAAATGCAGAGTACTTGGCTGTGTGAAAAGGCACAGTTCTGTGCCTCATTAATTCATTAAATTCCTCTGCAGGCCACAAGCGGCTGCAGTAATGCTGGAGAATCAATACTCCTCTGTACTTCCTCTGCCAAGATTCATTTTCCTCGGCTCCAGTTCAAGCAAAGTGTAATGTTGACCTAGTCTGAAGGGGAAAGATATATAATTAATCTTCAGGTTTGGTTCCCCACCTTCCCATCCCCCTTGTGATCCTCTGAGCTCTTCATGGAGGCAAACTGTTCATATTTGGGTTAAGAATCAAATGTAAGTGCTATTTCTCTTGAGAATTCAGTTGCTGGAAACCTGGAAAGGGGTGGTGGAGGAGGAGGATTTTATTTAATCAGGCTGCCCATCTTGAAAATGGACTAAGGTCCTCTATGAACTAGCAGGACTCAAGCCTGCATTAATTTTCACACTCACCTACCCTTCTCCCTTCTCCTTAATTGGAAACTTCCTTATTGCTATGATTAATAATGCTGCCTGGAGGCTAGCATTTCCTCCCTGTCCTTCTGATAAGTAGTCTCCTAGTGCTGCTGACAGGACTGCTGCCCACAGAATCAATTGTTGACATGTGTGGCCTTCTCCCAAGGGAAGGGCCAGTGAATACCAATGAGGGGAAGGAAGGGTAGGGTCTCCCTAGGGAAAATGCAGCCCAGGGTTTTCATAAGGGGTTGTAAACTTGAGTGTAGTGCTCACCTAGAAAGGACGGAGCTGAAATAAGAGTATGGGGAGCTTCAGGTTTTTAGTATCACATTTGATGGAGTTGTATATAAACTATCAGTGTGAAAAAATTCTGAGTAAATCATACTGCTGGAAGAGTTCTAAAGGCCATATAGCCCAGTTTTCTGTATTAAGGCTGGATGATGTATCCCAAAACCCTCATGACCCTCACACACACTAAGTGAGCTTCTACTTAGACTCTTTCATACCCTTAATTGTTCAGCAACTTCCTGATGGCATAACTAAGGACTCTGTTCAGTGAGTTTCCTTTCCCTCTTGATTAAGGAACACCATGTTGTTATGGGGTGCTTTGCCTTTTTATTACTTTTAAAAAATATATATTTCAGAATAGAATTCCATGCCATATTGTTGCTGATAGTGGTGTTTTCTCACTACCCTTAATATTATAATTATTTTTAAAAGAATAAATAAAATGAGCCTTTCCAAGTTATAAACCATGTTGTACGTACAACATGCATCCAGCTATTCATCCTGCCTTGGGTGCTGTATGTGATTGAATTAACTTCTGTCCATTTTCTAGTCAGGCTCTTAGACCAATGCATCCTCCTCCCCCATCTCTTCATCTGTATCTTCTCTACATTTATCATCTCCCCCGTGCCATTTGGCTATAAGTAGACCTTACTGCAAAGAGTTTGTACTGAGGGAGTCTTTACAAGTTAATGATTTGGTACAAACTTATCTTGATTTCTCCTTACAGCCGCCTCTTCTGTTTCCAGACCTTTTAACCTGCTCTGTTGTGCCGAAATAAACACCAGCCCCATGTGCTTTCTTATCCACTCCAGAAATGACATTACTTGTGTTATTTGTCTCCGGGAAGCTATTCTTTCTTTTTGTAGAATGTAGGCTGATTGTTACCTTTCACTTGCCCACTAGACTCATGTTTGACTTTAGGATTTATTGTAACTCTGTTTATTTCTGGATGCATGAATAGACCTGGCTAGGGCATTATTCTACAGCAATGTATGGCATACTATCATGTGCTTTTTGATTCAAAGTAATTTTCTGCAAGTTCGTGTAAGTAGTTGCTATGCTATGAACCTGTAACGAGAGGAAATGAGAATGCTCTGTGGCCACTATAACTGTCATAAGGCTTGGTACTGAGCAAAGAATTTCACTGAAACTGCTCTGCCTTTCTGTTCCTTCTGTTATTCTGGGAATGAATCAAAGCATGTGAACATTTCTATTTAACTTTAAAGAAGCCAATATGCTTATGGCACAATCACAGAACTAGTGTAGTTCAGGCTCTGTTGAATGTGAATAAGCTTGGCGCTGAAGACACTTCATGTAGAAAGATGCTTCGGGAGATGAATATGTTAGCTTGACAGTTAGGTGATCCAGGCTTGGTTGTCATGTAGTTGATGTAGTAGTAGTTGTTGATGCTGATGAAATCCCTACTTGGCCACAAAATCCCTACTTGGCCTGTCATTCTCTTTCAGATTAACATACCACTCAGAGTCATCATGAGGTCCATGGTTACCCTGAGCTCCTGAAAGGAACAAGATAAAATTTTAATAAATCAATCAAAATATGCAAATAAAGAGCAGCAGGGGTTTTGAATTCTGTTCACCTATTCTGGTAATGGGAGAAAGAAGCAATGCATCTACGTGAGAGACATAGAGCAAGACGACTTTTGCTGATACGTGTTCTCAGCTCAGAAGCTGAAGAAGAGGCTGTGGAGTAAGTCAACTATACTTAGCAATGCATTTTCAAAGTTTTTCTAGCTAATAGCCTTCCAAGCACAGTAGCTTTCTTAGCCATCTTCTCTTTGGGTGCATCTTTGTATGGAGAAGGCAAATTGCTAGCTATCCTATTACCTCTGCTTCCCAGACCCGGATTGAGAGGGAGCAAAAGGGGGGATGTGCCTTGGGCAGCAGTTTGGTGGGGTTCCAGACAGCATCATTCCTTGATGAGAGGAGGAAGGTATGCTGCAGTATATGCTTATTGATGCTCCTCTACATTCCCCTTATTAGAAGAGCTGAGATGGATGGCCATAGAAAGACCCGCCCCAGGAAGAGGGAGGTGAGAAGCCATGTATTTGGAACTTGGCCCTGCTGGGAGTAAGTTGCAGTGATGCCAGGGGTCAGGGTCAATCCCCCCCACACACCAGCCACTGCTGCTAAGAAAGCCTTCCCAATTCTAGTTGGGTTTTCAGGAATTTATTCAGTAATTCTACCCTCCCCAAAAGAAGACAAACCCTTGCCACCTCTCCAAAAGCCATTTGCTGTTGGGGTGCTAGATGGGGATGCAAAACAAGACCATTTTTGAGGTGAAATTGAGGCTACAGCTTTACTGGCAAATCAGGAGAGCATCTAGTGGAAGAAGTTCATTCAAAAGTAGGGAGCCGTGAGAATTCCCGTCTCATATGTAGTAGGGGGAGGGAGTTCCAGAGCGTGGGTGCCACCACACTAAAGGTCTGATTCCATCATGGACCTCTTGATGCAAGAGTATCTGCAAGAAGCCCTCTTCTGCAAAACACAGTGATGAACTACAGTAGGTTCATAAGGGATGTGACTATCTGTTAGACATCTTGGTCCCAAGCTGCAAGACTGTAGCAAGTCTTGCACATATAGCCAGAATAAGAAATCTAACTGAATCTACTTGCTAAATGGAACAAGCAATGTAATCATGCGTAACTGTCTGACCATATGTTAGATTGGTCCTAGCGTAGATTAAATCTGTGTATTGACCATTATTAGTTTGCTTTCAATCCATGCTACTTAATCTGGGCAAGCTATCCCAGGCATGCATGTAGAAAGTCTGGACCCAGCTCAAGACTGGATACTACAGTGTAGCTTGGGGACCCTTCAGGCTTATTGGAAGTGAGGATGATAAATAAGAGCGGGTATTTGAAGTGAACAGCCTGGTCTCCCATGGAGTAGACTCCCTACCAGAAGAATATAAAACAGATGCTCTGGGTAGAGGATATTTTTCACCTAAAGAAAGCTTCAGAGAGAGAGAGAGAGAGAGAGAGAGAGAGAGAGAGAACTCGCTGATGGAATCTAATTAACTAAGGCCTAGGAGAGAAACGCAAAACTCTTCTTAAGTGGAATCATTTACTGGCAATTTGATTTGAAATCAAGTTACTAGCAACTGCTGATTGGCTTTTTATCTCTCCCCCCCCCCTTCCCCCCAAAAAGAAGATTCTGAACAACAAAATGCATTCACATCGTTGTCTGGCATCATTAACAGTTCTCTCAGATTTGTTTTCCCTGTCACTCTGTGATGTGCAGTGAACTAGACCAATATCAAACCAGGCTTAATGAGTGATTGCTTTTAAAACTGTGGTGGTTTTGTGTTTTTGAGAAGTTTCATGAAGGAGTTATTGTGAGCTTAGAGATATCTACATACAGATTCAGTCCTGTCTTAAGTGACTCCTCAAAGCCTTTCTGGAGGTTGTGTTGTGGGGTTCCTTGGCAGCGCATATATGCAGTTGTGGCCAGAAAGAGGAATCCTCCCTCCAGGTGTGAGAGGCCATGGCTTATTACCCATCTTCTAAACCATAGCTTATAAAATTACCAAATTTTAAAAAAGGGTTTTGATCCAATGAATATTGCAGCCAAATTAATGCAAAATTTATGTGGGTGGGTGTCTACTCAGTCATGAAGCTCATTGAGTGACTTAAGGTCACTCACCATCTCACAACATAATCATGTACCGTGAGCTCCTTGGAGGAAAGGTGGAAGGGAAATAAATAAATACTATATGTGATTTCCCACTGGTTTTAAAACAGGCTTTAAAACTACTAGAACCTGGAGATATCCAATACAGCTGAACATTGGAATATTTAGGACAGGCAAAAGAAACACTTCTACACACTGTTTAGCTAAACTGTGGTATTCAGCCCCACAAGAGGTAATGATGGCCACCAATTTGGGTGACTTTTAAAAGAGGATTAGACAGCTTCATGAAGGATGAGACTACCAATGGCTACTATTCATGATGGTTATACTCTCTTGTTATTCCTTTCACTTAGTTTTGATGTCGTATATTGTGTTGCCGAGTAACCAAAGCCCAGACAAGGACACAGGTGTCACTGAGTGGGAAAATATTCCCCATCTGCTCTATTGAGTCAGCTCTTCAGCTTTGTTTTGTTTTTTCCTAAAGGACTAATTTCAGCAACAGGCATCCTTGCAGCCACATAGTAGTTTTTGAGCAGTGACTGTGAAAGGCTAAATGGCAGCCGCAACAGGTCACTGAATAAGGTGCATTCAGCACAACATTGTTGATTGTGAATGAGATACAGTATACATCCTAATGGCACACAGCTCAGACAGCAGCATTTGTTATTCTGCCATGTAACTGTTTGTTCTTACATTCTGCAGCGGTTGTTGATCAGTATGCTTAATACTGATTTTGTTTTGTTGGGATGTCTTTTATAAGTGAGAGAAATTGGATGTGAGGAGAATGAAGTTAGACCCATGCTGGTGGGTGGGGTTTTAATTAATGCAAGACCACAGACATGCTTGGAGTGTGTGTATACCTCATCCTGTTGCATGTTCTTATCTAGAAAGTCCATTCTTTTGCCCTGCTGACCAAATGTGGCTAGTGGAAATAAATCACTATTGCTGATTTAGATTTAGTTATATAACTATTCCAGTTTGGGTACCTACATGCAAAGCCCACCCTTGGTAGCCCCACTGTCTCTCCTCCTCCTCCTCTTCCCCAGTCCATGACATTCAATGCAGAAATGCTTGCTACACTGACAATGCTATGGACCTGGTTAATACTTTCAAAAGAGAACATCAAATGTATCCTTTTAAAGATACGCAGGAGTCGCCTACCCTAGCCATGTACAGTCGTACCTTGGAAGTTGAACGGAATCCGTTCAACTTCCAAAACGTTTGAAAACCAAATTGCGACTTCTCATTGGCTGCAGGAAGTTCTTGCAGCCAATCAGAAGCCCCACCGGACGTTTGGCTTCCAAAACAACGTTCGAAAATCGGAGGCTTCCGGGTTGAGCGCCAGCGATCATGGCGGCCCCCTGCTGAGCACCGGAGGGGGGAGCTCCGAAAAAAACAGGGTTCTACCGCTACGGCGACGTGGTGAACCCCTGAAAACGTAGGCGGAGGAAGCCTACGTCCGTGGGACTCGGCGGGCACCAACAGCGATCCCCTAAAACGTTTCTGGGGCTCAGGAAGAGCTCCGGAGTGTGGAGGGGGTAACGCGGTGCTGAGAGTCAATCGCTTCTTTTTCGGAGAGACGTCGCACAGCCGTGATCGGAGGAGCGCTCAACTTCTTCTTGGGACAGATTGGATTATAAAAGAACTTTCCGTGAGTAGGAGAATTACAAATTTTAAAAGGAAAAGAAACAAATTAAGGAACTTTTGGATTTGGCAAAGTTAAAAAAGCAAGTTAAATTAGAACCGAAGCGGTAAGGTTTAACCAGGAAGCCAGCCTTCCGCTCTGTATATAGCTGGAAACAAAGACTTTTGCGTGCCAAACCTTTAAAAGTGCTTTTGAAGAAACGGAATCTGGCGTTCTGATAAGGATTTTTTCCCCCCCTAAGTGGCAGGGAAAAGGGGGGGAAGGACTGGAAACTATATTGCCTGCGTAATAAAGAGCTGACTGTGGGGGAACCACCGCCCGGCGCGCCCAGCGCGCCCAGAACCACCGCCCGGCGCGCCCGGCTCTGATCTGTCAATCTGAAAATACAGGGTAAAGGAGGGACTGCGGAGAGAGACTCTGAGATTTTAAGCTCTGCAAACTGGATTATACTGTTAAAAGCTGTGACTGTTTAAGTCTTGTTACTGCAAAGTTGCCGGGAAGGAGAAGGAGAAGACGGGAGACATTGTTCCCAGGGGCTATTGTATCCCCCTGGTGGACATAAGGACTGTTACAAAGACTGATACAAAGAAACAGAAAGCAACTGGGAATTTTCCACTGTTTGGTTTTAAAATCTGACAGCTTGCTGTAGCTGGGAAAGTGACTGGGGACTTCCCACTGTTTTGACTTCAAGTCTGACAGCTAGCCTCAGCTGGGAGTGACCTTGAAATAAGTTGGTGTGGTATGGCAAGTGATAAGGGAAAACTAGACCAGCTGCAGGAGAAGACTACAAGATCTGGGAAAACCTTTTACTCAGGAAGAAGAGCCTCTATACCAGACCCAATTGGAGGTGCATCTGTACAACCTAAACCAAAAGCTATGTCTTCAACCGAGGACCTTTTTAATACAGGATTTGCAAAAATTCAAGAATCATTAAATAAATTGACAGAGGAGGTTGCAGAAACAAACAAAAAGGTGTCAGAGACATCTTCTAAAATAGATCAAAATACAGCTTGTATTAAACAAAATACGAATTTAATTCAGCAATTATTGCAGGAATCATCAAAAACAAGAAAAATTGCAGAAGAAGCAAAAGCAGCTGCAGAGGCCATAGAAGAAAAAATACCACCGATCAACAGGCAACTTGAGGACTATAGAACAAGATTTTCCATGCTTGAATTAAAAGATAAACAAACGAATCTCAGGATCAGATCCTTGCCAGAAATTGAGAAAGAAGGTCTTAAGGAATTTCTTGCACAGGAATTTGCAGATTTCTGGAAACTGGATCTGGATAAAGAAGAAATTAAAATAGTAAGTGCTTTCCGACTGGGTAAAACAAGCAGGAGAATCAAGACAAGAGACTGTTTGGTCACCTTTGGATCTAAAGAGGAGAGAGATAAAATTTTGGGACTACATTTCCAAAGGCCTTTGGAAGTTGGTGAATCAAGAGTGGAATTGTTCAGGGACATCCCCAAACATCTCTTAGACCTCAGATCTAGCTACAGAGACTTGGTCACACAGCTGAGAAAGAACAACATCATCTTTAGGTGGGAGTTCCCTGAAGGGCTTTCGTTTAGTATAAAAGGAAGGAAAATAAAAATAAAATCAGTGGAAGATAAAGACAGATTTTTAAAGGACTACGAGGAGGACTTACAGAAGGAATCCTTTAAAGACCAAGACCCGTCCGATACACAAGAGAGAAAAAGGAGAGATATAGCTAAAGCAATCTTGGATTTGGACAAGACGACACCACCGGGACCAGAAGAGAAAGAAGACACATTGGGAGCCACTGGAGGAGTATAGCAGACTAATTACAAGATGTCTCTGCAACTATTAAGCTGGAACTGCAACGGTCTAAACGTGGTTTCTAAGAGAAAATCAATTTTTCACATTTTAAAAAAAGAACAATTGGACTTGATTTGTTTACAGGAAACACATGTAACTAGGCTTCATAGAAAAATTCTAATTAATAAAAGACTAGGTCAAGAGTTTATTTCATCGGACAAAGTTAAAAAAAGAGGAGTGGTGATATATGCAAAAGAGAGCCTAGCACCAAAATTAATCTTTAAAGATGAACAAGGAAGATATTTGGCAATTGAAATTCAACACCATGGACAGAAATATCTGATTGTTGGCGTATACGCACCGAACAAAGGAAAATCGGAATTTTTCAAAAAGTTGCATGAGACATTGATGGACTATCTGGAGTACAATGTGATCTTGATGGGAGATATGAATGGAGTTGTTTCTACAAATATGGACAAGGCACAACGGCAGGTAGTCACCAAAGATGGGAGACTACCGAAAACCTTTTTTGAACTGACTGATAACCTGGACTTGGTGGATATCTGGAGAACCAAAAATCCTTTAGAAAGAGAAGGAACCTTCTTTTCTGAAGCCAAAAAGACATGGACAAGAATTGACCAAATCTGGATCACAAGAGGACTGGCACCAAAGACAAAAAAAGTAGAAATCTGCCCAAAGACTTACTCCGACCATAATGCTGTAAAGATGGTAATGAACTTACAACCAACTGGTTCTTTCAGATGGAGGATGAATGACTCTCTGTTTAGAGATGAGGAAATAACCAAGAAGGCCCAGAAAACTCTGAAAGACTATTTTGAGATAAATTTAAACACTACGGTGGAAAAAAGAACTGTATGGGACGCAAGTAAAGCTGTTATGAGAGGATTTTTGATACAACAGAACGCACTCAAGAAGAGATTACAACAGGAAAAAAGAGAAAAGATATTGGAAAAGATTAAGGAAGGTGAAAAAAGACTGAGATCAAATCCAAAATCACAACAAATCTTGAGAGAGATAAAGTTATATCAAGTACAATACATGCAAATGATAAATCAAGAGATTGAATGGAAGGTCAGACAAATGAGACAAAGAACTTTCGAATCAGCAAACAAATGTGGAAAGTTATTGGCATGGCAAATAAAGAAGAGACAGAAAATGAATACAATAACAAATTTAGAAGAGGAAGGAAGAATTATTCAGAACCCAGTGGAAATTAGGAGTGCCTTTCATAGATACTTTAAACAGCTTTATTCACAACAACCACAGAAGGAAGCAGATATGGAGGAATTCTTGAAAGAAAATGGGCTACCGGAAATATCTCAAGAAAGTAAATTTAAATTGAGCTGCAGGATAACAGAACAAGAGGTAGAGAGCGCCATCCAAAATATGAAACTTGGCAAGTCCCCAGGACCTGATGGGTTGACGGCAAGATATTATAAATCAATGAAAGACTGGCTAATTCAACCCTTGAAGGATATATGTAATGACATATTACAGGGGAAAAGGACACCAGTAACGTGGAAAGAAGCTTTTGTGACTCTCATACCAAAGACAGAATCGGAAAAACACCAACTTAAGAACTATCGGCCTATATCATTACTTAATGTGGATTATAAAATTTTTGCTGACATTTTGGCTAGAAGATTAAAGAGGGTTTTAGTGGAGGAGATTCACAAGGACCAAGCAGGCTTTCTCCCAGGAAGGCACCTATCTGATAATGTAAGGAATATAATTGACATTTTGGAACTTTTACAGGAAAGAATAAACACAAAAGCAGCTTTGGTATTTGTGGACGCGGAGAAAGCCTTTGATAACATTTCTTGGGGTTTTATGAAAAAGAATCTCCATAGTATGGGGGTAGGCCAAGAGTTCGAAAATGGTATAGGTGCAATCTACTCTGAACAAAAAGCAAAATTAATTGTTAACAATGTTTTGACTGAAGAGTTCAGAATAGAGAAAGGAACACGACAAGGTTGTCCTATTTCCCCTCTGCTTTTTATATCGGTCCTGGAGGTGTTGCTGAATATGATTAGAAAGGACCAGATGGTAAGAGGGATACAGGTCGGAGTTAAACAATTTAAATTAAGAGCATTTGCAGATGACTTGGTTTTGACATTGCAGGAGCCAGAGTCCAGTGTGAAGAGGGTTTTAGAACTGATTCAAGAGTTTGGTCGATTAGTAGGTTTTAAACTCAACAAAACAAAAACTAAGGTTTTGACAAAGAATCTAACAGAAAAAGAGAAAGAAAGGTTTCAGAATGAGACAGGTTTGACAGTGGTGAAAAAAGTGAAATATCTGGGAATTATTATGACTTCAAAAAATGGGAACTTATATAAGGATAACTACGAAAAATGTTGGATGGAGATAAAAAAAGATCTAGATATATGGTCTAATTTAAAACTCTCACTGTTAGGTCGTATTGCTGTGATAAAGATGAATGTATTGCCAAAAATGTTATTTTTGTTCCAGACACTGCAGATTATCGATAAAATGGACTGTTTCAAGAAGTGGCAGAAAGATATATCCAGATTTGTCTGGCAGGGCAAAAAGCCAAGAATAAAATTTAAAATACTAACAGATGCAAAGGAAAGAGGAGGCTTTGCCCTGCCAGACTTGAAACTTTACTATGAAGCAGCAGCTTTTTGCTGGCTGAAAGAATGGCTACTTCTTGAAAATACAGATATACTGGATTTAGAAGGATTCAATAATGCGTTTGGGTGGCATGCTTACTTATGGTATGACAAGGTTAAAGTTCACAGAATGTTTAAGATTCACATTGTCAGGAAAGCATTGTTTAATGTATGGATTAGATATAAGGATTTCTTTGAAAACAAGACTCCAAGGTGGTTATCTCCGATGGAAGCAAAAGCAGTCAAAAAACTCAATATGGAGGCCAATTGGCCAAAATATTGGGAGATATTAGAACAAGATGGAGATAAATTGAAACTGCAGAGTTTTGATAAATTAAAAAGTAAAGTCCGTGATTGGCTCCATTATCATCAGATAATGGAGGCATATAAATTGGATAGAAAAATTGGCTTCCAGGTGGAAAAATCAAAATTGGAAACAGAATTGCTAGAACCCAAAACTAAGATATTGTCAAGAATGTATAATCTGCTGCTGAAATGGAATACACAGGATGAGGAAGTGAAATCAGTAATGATTAAATGGGCACAAGATGTGGGTCACAACATAATGCTAGCCGACTGGGAACGGTTATGGACCACTGGGCTAAAGTTTACGGCATGTAATGCCCTAAGAGAAAATATTATGAAAATGATATACAGATGGTACATAACACCAGTCAAACTAGCAAAAATTTACCATATGCCCGATAAGAAATGTTGGAAATGTAAAGAAACTGAAGGTACCTTTTTTCACCTCTGGTGGACATGCCCAAGGATTAAGACCTTTTGGGAGATGACCTATAATGAACTGAAGAAAGTATTTAAATACACATTCCCGAAGAAACTGGAGGCCTTTCTCCTGGGCATGGTCAATCAAGAGGTACATATGAAAGACAGGATATTTTTTATGTACGCCACAACAGCAGCAAGAATACTTATTGCAAAGTATTGGAAGACACAAGAATTACCCACGCTGGAAGAATGGCAGATGAAAGTCATGGACTATATGGAATCCGCAGAAATGACTGGCAGAATCAGAGACCAGGGAGAAGAGACGGTGGAGGAAGATTGGAAGAAATTTAAAGACTATTTACAGAAACACTACAAGATTAATGAATGTTAAAATAACATCAGATTGAATGTATAAGGTTATTGGAGTAAAATTTTAAGGATCAGAAGACCCAACATCTTAAGTTCTAAGCATTGAATAAGCTATATTAAAACATTCAAATCAGAAAGGAGGTTAATTATGACAGAGGGAAGGGATTTGTTGTTTAATTGTATGAATTGGAATACAGGGAAGGGAGACTCGGGGAAGTCAGAGAAACAAGTTAATGCAAGATCAATATGAAGATAAGATTGTTTTTATTTCTGTTGTTTGTAGTATGTTATGTTTGTGTAATTCTGTATGTTTTTGGTGTATTGTTCGTTGCTTTCGTTTTGCTTTGTCGTCTTTTATGTAAAATCGAATAAAATATTTATAAAAAAAACAAAACAACATTCGAAAATCGGAACAGTCACTTCCGGGTTTCGATCGTTCGGGAGGCAAAACGTTTGAGAACTAGGCTGTTCGACTTCCCAGGTACGGCTGTATTTCCTACTTGCCCTCTCTCCAGTGGCTAAAACTCATTGTTTTATACAGGGAATGTGCATTGATGGGGGGCTGCCGTATATGCCTTTAGTAACAATAATTAATTGAATTGGGAGGCAAGAGCTTAGGAGCTGCCAGCTGCATCTGGCTTAAATCAGTGCAGCTGTAGTTGTGGATCTGACCTGCAACTCTTAGTACCTCCCACAGAAACCTCCAAAAATCTCATAGGAAGCTTAATTGGCTTTTATTTCTGGTTAGCCCCTTTCTTTTGTATTTCAAAAGGTAATGACTCCCAACTCGCACAGTTGTTATACTTGTACCTTTGGAACCTCCACCAACCATTCTCATTCCATGCTTCAAAAGAAGGAGCACTTTCTAAAGTTCAGTCAGCCCTTAGAGGATACAGAGGATTGGTAATGAAGTCACATTTCTAAAAAAGCAGCTTCCCCCTCCCTAAATTACAACTGTGAGGCTTGTACCTGAGCAGATGAGCAAATGATTGCAAGACTTCTGTTCTTTCCAGCTCAGAAAGTAGTATACATGCTGCCAGATGAGTAATCAAAGAATGTTGCTTGAACTGATTAATTTTAGGAGTTTTGCTACACATCTGAACATGCTGTTTAACAAGGAATTCCAACAGAAGCACACCCCTAAGTGGTTATTTCATTCATTATCGCCTTAGTGACCCTGCTCACAACTCTTGCGTCTCTGCTTAAAGGAAATTCATCTGATTATAAAGTCCCACAGTCATATGACCGATGTAACGTTTAATCTTTTTTTTTTTTTTAAATGTGGGCTGTATCCTGCTGTGTTTTGCTCAGAGCAGACTCACTGAAATAAGTTGACATGTTAGTCATGCCCATTAATTTTAATAGGTTTACTTTGAGTAAAATTTATTTGGTTGCAACTTTACATTCCTCCCCCACTTCTCACTGCATGAAGCTACGTTAGAAAAAATGCAAGATCTGTTTACTGCTTAACTAGGCTTCATAAAAAGCTCTTGTTAGAGAAATTGGAGGGACCTGGACTTAGACAATCCATGCTAGACAGAAGTGCTCTAGATCTAGTACTACTGTACTGGGATCTGGGGTTTGGACTGTATGAAATGGGATTATAAAGTGTATAGTAGTTCGGGAGTGCTCATGGATCTGATTTGGCTCCTAGAATCCAAGTTAATCACTGTGGCTAGGAGTACTTTTGCAGAGCTTAGGCAAGGGCACCAATTATGCACATTGCTGGAGAAGGTGAACTTTGCCATAGTCACGCATGCCTTAGTTACATCACGGTAGAATCTCAGTTATGTAGCATCTTTCCCAAAGATGCTCACTTAGCACCAATTCTACTAACTTTTTGTGCCAGCTTAAAAAGCGGTTATTCTCTGACATTTTTAAGACCTCTTCTCCACCACTTTTTTAATAGCTTATTAAGGTGTCATATTTTAAATATTGTGTTGCTAGCAAATTTTCTACTTCTCTGTTGTTGTTTTTTTAAAAAATTGCATTGTATAGTTTTATGAATGTGTTTATTATAGTTATATCTAAAATTGTGCTGTAAACCTCCCTAGCATAAGATTGTATGAAAGGCATAACACCCTAAATAATGATAATGATGATAACTATTGTTGTTATTATTAATAAAATTTATATCCTGTCCTTACTCCCAAAGCCCAGAGCAGCAAACACATGTGTGACAAAACATCTAAAAGCATATATTTAAAGTTATCCAGTACAGATGGAGACTGGGAAAGATCTCTACTTAAAGGTGTGTTGAAAGAGGTCAGTCTTCTGGAGGTGCCAAAAAGACAAGAGATATGTAAAGGTAAAGGTACCCCTACCCGTACGGGCCAGTCGTGACCGACTCTGGGGTTGCGTGCTCATCTCGCTTAAGAGGCCGGGAGCCAGCGCTGTCCGAAGACACTTCCGGGTCACATGGCCAGCGTGACGAAGCTGCTCTGGCGAGCCAGCACCAGCGCAGCGCACGGAAACACTGTTTACCTTCCCGCTATAAAGCGGTCCCTATTTATCTACTTGCACTTAAGAGTGCTTTCGAACTGCTAGGTGGGCAGGAGCTGGGACCAAACGACGGGAGCTCACCCCGCCGCAGGGATTAGAACCGCCGACCATACGATCGGCAAGTCCTAGGCGCTGAGGTTTTACCCACAGCGCCACCCGCGTCCCATAAGAGATATGTAGTGGGAAGCAATTCCAGACAGATCTTCTGGTATGATGTGCTCTGCAGAAGACTCTTACCTGCAGAGCACAGTGGCTGACTAGGTGTATAAGGGGTGAGATGAACTTTCAGACATCCTGGTCCCAAGCTGTAAAGGGCATTTTGATTACTGTCTTCCCACAGATCTCTAAAAGGTTTCCTGAAGGAAACATTAGACTGGCAGAAGTGTGCTGCAGAAGAGCATGGGAAAGGTGTTACATTAGCCAGGTTTGCAAAGTGCCAGGCATACTGCACTTACAGGAAGCCTCATTGATGCAAAGTGGATAAGTTTGGCCTGGATAAGGCTGGGCTTTGTCTGCAGAAATGCAGCTTCTTCCAGGAAAGCTCTTTAATGCTTCAGTGATATTGCAAAGCACATTTTATGAGCTGCCACCTGCCCTGTTCAAGTTCTTCACTCCTGCTTTATAGTGTGTGTCGCTTAAAACTGGGTGCTGAATCTTCCTCTTTGCATAGAGACATTTCTCTAGCTTTTACCGCATAACAGCGACCTTATTTTAGTAGCTGCAGATATGCAGAAAATAACTAAGAAAAATGACGGGCTTTCATTGAATGTGTTTGAAATGTCTGCTATGCAATTCATGGATCTTGCATGACATTTTTTGTTTGTTTAACCTTGCATAACTGTTGACAATGACATCTTTTTGTTGTAGTCTATGGCCAATGAATTTGGGTTACAGAATATTATTATTTAATTGTGCAGATGAATTGGAACTGTCACAGAAGGTTTCCGTGTGTTTTTCAAGCACTGCAGTATGTCTTTGTGGCTTGTGGAGGGAAAGACACTTTTGGTTTCTGTGTTTTAAAATTTGGAGCTGACTGGGATGTATGTTGCATATTGATGCACTTTTAATTAACACTAACTACAAGCTTTGTTTTTGATGGGAAAACAAACCTAATAATTTGCTTGAGGCTCCTGAAAAACTTTTTAAAAAGAGGCTGGCACTAAGTAATTAAATATAAATGCCAGAGCAATACACCATGGGGATATATTGGTTAATATCCAATTGTGCTATCCCACAGGCGCAACACACCACTTGTACAGATCGGACTTACTCTCCTTCCCCCCTCTGCAACCCCTGCATACCCCTCAGAATCTGCTCCATGTGGTGCAGGGGGGAAGGGATGGGGGAAATTCCATTATATCCACTGGTACAACATTGGATCTTGACCATTGTTCCTTATACAATAAAATTGTTTCCTGTAGATAGGAGGGTTCATGCTATCTTGGACTTGGTCACTTAAAAGCCAGTTATGACATGTGCATGAAGTGCTCTGCATGAAAAACATTAGCAATGTCTTTTAACCCTCTTGTTTAAGAAGACATTGCATATTACTGCTGCTGATGCTACTACTATAATTTATTACATGTCCTTCACTCTAAGGGCAGGTTGCCACAGTTAAAACACAGCATTAAGCCACTACAAAAACAATTCACACTACCACTCCCCCCCCCCACTCCGTGGGTGTTTCGGAATTGCCTGGTGGGGCTGATTTATTTAGAACGTAAGAGTAACCTGCTGGATGATAAGGTCAGTAGCCCATCTAGTCCGTAAACCTGTTATTGCAGGATAACCAGCTTCTTATGGGAAAGCAGGACATGAGCACAGCAGCACTCTTGCCATTTGTGATTCCCAGCAACTGGTGTTCAGAGGCATTTTGCCTCAGACAGTGGAGGCAGAGCACAGCCACCACGGATAGTAGCCATTGATAACCTTATACTCCATGAACTTGTCTAAGGTAAAGGTAAAGGTACCCCTGCCCGTACGGGCCAGTCTTGACAGACTCTAGGGTTGTGCGCCCATCTCACTCAAGGAGGCCGGGGGCCAGCGCTGTCCGAAGACACTTCCGGGTCACGTGGCCAGCGTGACATCGCTGCTCTGGCAAGCCAGAGCCGCACACGGAAATGCTGTTTACCTTCCCGCTAGTAGGCGGTCCCTATTTATCTACTTGCACCCGAGAGTGCTTTCGAACTGCTAGGTTGGCAGGCGCTGGGACCGAACAATGGGAGCGCACCCCGCCACGGGGATTCGAACCACCGACCTTTCGATCGGCAAGCCCTAGGCGCTGAGGCTTTAACCCACAGCGCCACCCGTGAACTTGTCTAATCTTCCCTTAAAGCCATCCGAGTTGGTGTTCATCACTACAGGGAGATTTCCTGTGGTGTCCCGAAGGGTTTCATCTTGTCCCCATGCTACTTAACATCTATATGAAACCTCTGGCAGCTGCCATCAGGAGTTTAGGAGTGAATGGGACCAATATGTGGATGACACCCAGCTTTACCTCTTCATGCCATCTGAATCAGAAGAGGTGACTGAGTTGCCACATGTTTGGAGGCAATGATGTGCTGGAGGCGGACTGAAAAACTGAAACTGGATGGGGGGGGGAGTGTTATGAGATCCAAGTTCTCAAGCAGAGCAAGTGGGGAGATGGCCTGTTCTGGATGGGGTTGCTGATTTGTGAAACACTCCATAGTTACTCTTCATGACATGCTGTCTCTTTTTTCTGTCATTCTTGTTGCTCTGGTTTGCATCTGTTCTATTTTTTTAATTCATCCTTCTTGAGCATGGGCGACCCAAACTGGGCATGGTATCCCAGTACTAATATCTTAACTTGCTGTAGTTGCCAACTTATTTAGCTGCTATACAAAAGAACAGGGGGAAAAACATTTGATGAATCTAGAACTTGTCTAAATATCAGAAGGGTGGAATTGCTGTGTGTGTGTGTCCTGTTCATATGAACCATACAAAGGTGTGTACTTCAGTTTTGGTGTTCTGTTCTTGGTTTAGATGTCACATTTCAAGGTCATTTTTGCCTTCCGGCTCAGACATTATTAAAAACCACTCAGATATAAATAAGTGACACTGAGCCAAGATTTTCCTGGTTCATCTAACAATGTGCCCTACTTCTACCTTTCACCAGCAGCTGTCCTTTCCTTTTTTAATTAAAATTCTCTCCCCCTCCTTGCATATTTCATTTCATTGGCATACCACAGGGCTGTAGTTTCAGGCTTTGTAAAGGAAAAGAATGTTATTCACTGATGCTTAGTGAATCCCAATAGCCTTTGTGAACTGTTGTCAAGGTCTGATATACTCTGTAAAGTTTTTTTTTGCTGTCCTTTTTTGCATTCTGAAACTTTCAAGCTGCTGTAAAGATCAGGGGGATAGCTAGTGAAATCTCCTAGAAGTTAAATGTAACATTCAAGGATTTAAATGGGTCTTTGTGGATTGCTCTTACTGTATGAAGCAAAATGAATACTAAGGTCTTTGCTGCCAATGTGTTAGCTTACTGCTGTGCTTTTTTAAGGACTGCTTTCATCAATTGTTAGGAGCATATTCTCTGTTGGTTTGAATCAATGCAGCACCAGTGTCTTCAGAAATCTTTATTGTGTCTTAAAATCTAGCATAATGAAGAGCTGGATCATTTTAGCAGAAACTGTTTTGTTAAAAACACTTGTGGTAAAATAGTATCTCTGTGACCTTCCATAGGTGTTGCACAATGCAAAATTATTAATGCAATAGAAACCATAAATTTATATTAGTAAGTATTGCATTCAGGTTGCACACTCTTTCGGAGTGGAATTCGGACTTGCCACTTTTCTACTACTTTGGAAAGGCAGGATTTATTGGCTCTGTGCAGATGCAGTGCTTCTTGACCATGGTTAAGAAATTGTGAGCATTGCTCAGCCTTTCTCATTCTTTCTCTGCTTCCTTTTTTTCATTCCTCTTCTTTTTTCCCTCCCTTCCCCATTCAGTTTTAAACTATGGATAGCATTTGGTCTGCATTGAGTTGAACATTAGTTATGATTAGCATTAAAACATCATTTGAAACCTGCTTTTAACTTTGGTTTACACTGTGGTTGGTGTTGAGCATGGTTCCAGCCATAGCGTTGAGCATGGCACCAATGTAATGCTCTGCATATATAACAGCAAAGGTGGGTTGAGTTCAGAACAGGGGTTAAACTGTGACTTGAGCCCATACTCCAATGTACTAGTGTGGAAAACAAAAGTAGAACTCAGGTTAGAATAATGTTGCAAGTTTTAATTAATTATAACTAATATAAAATAGGCTAAAGCTCAGTTTCCTTACATATAGAAATGAGAGAGGGTGGGAGGAAGAACAAATGCAAGCCTGAGGGTTGTTCTTGACCTCTTAACGACAGATAAATATTAGGAAATAGCAGCTCTGCCCTGATCCATTGGGATTTGCAAAATTGATGAAGAAAAGTTCCATGTCAGATTTTAAGACTTTGATTTTTTTAAAAACTGAGGCTGCAGGAAAAGGGATAGAATAGGCAGCAGACTGGGAAGGAGGATAACTCTGAGAAAAAGCATAAGATAAAGGAATATTGTGTGGCAGGGTAGGAGAACAGCAGTTGTGGAAAGGGGAGTCTGTTGTATTGTCAGGCAAAGCTGTGTACAGCTGAGGTAACTTAGAAACTGGGAGAGTGTGGGGCTGGGGAAGACACAGTTGTAGCAGAAAGGGTTGCAAATGGACTGTAGGGTTTGAAATTACCTGCTAACCTGTGACTCCAGTTCCCACCAGCCCCAATGGACAGGGATGATGGGAATTGGAGTTTAGAAACATCTGGAGGGCCACAGGTTCCCCACTTGGAGTTCATGTGTAGGTCCTTTTAAATAGGTTTTTCAAAAGTGTTTTCTTTTTGTCTGCGTGGTGATGTATTGCACTTTGAGTGTGAAATGCAAAATGTATTCTAATACAATTCCTTTCTTCTGCTCTTTGGAAGGGAGAAACCGCAGTGCATGTGGAGTAACTTCCCCTGAAATCATTTCTGAAAGTCTAATGAGCAGAGAATGGCTTTGCTTTCTCTCATCATGCTTCTGCTATAAACAAGTAGTAACAAGTTGGCTATGAGGCATATGGAAATGTCAGAACGTTATTACCTTAAATAGTTTTTTTCTGCTGTGAAATGATCTTTCTCTTCCACATCATTTGAAAAGAAGGAAGGTTTGAGTTATGTTGACAGTCAACATTTCCTTGCTCTCAGACACTTGGGAGAAAAGGAAATAGGTGTTTCAGGCATGAATAAAGAGAACTGGATGTTGCTTTTGAACCACCACCTGTGTGACCTTGGCTTAACACGTCAGTGACTCAGCTTCCTTAGAAATGAAATATGGGTTAACCCCACAGTCCAGCGTGGACCAGTATACCAAGTCAGAGATGAGAGTGGTACTTACTGAAGAGCTAGGCTAGCCTTCTGTTGGTGATCAGGGGCCCACAGGAGAAAGCTTGCTAAATCAAACCCCACAGCACTAGGGTCCATGGAACCACAGACAAATACCTCTCACATGTATTTTCCCTGGGCTCAAGGAACTAAGTACCCCAGACACCACTTTGCCAGGCCAGCAGCACAGGAAGTACTCATTGGGTGGCCATGGAGTGCAGGAGAAGTGCCCATATTCAGGTCAGAGGGTTTAGAGAATCTTGTTCTCCAGCAAAGTGAATAGAACATGACATAGAGTGTGCACAAAAGGCCTCAGTTCACTTCTTGTTAGAGCAAGTAGCTGCCTAGTTGCTCTGCTTGGTGGTATGAGAAGTAAACTGACTTGCTTGGTGTGTTCCCCTGTGGGACCAGAACAGAAAAGAAAGGATACCGAGGCCCTTCACTGTTGTTATAGGTGTTACTGCAAACATATTTGTTAATCTACCCTCAGAAAGTGATTTGAGTGTTTCACACTGTTAGCTGAAGTTCAACAGTAGAGCCTATTTTGATCTCGTGTTGGTACTATAATGATATTTAATTGCATACATCCCGTTCTTTCTTCATAAAATTTTGAATTGTGGCTCTCAGGCAGTCAGGCACCCAAGCACTTCCTTGGCTGAGAGACCCTTCCTTACCTTCAACAACATCGCAGCTTTTGAGAAGGACTTGTTTTATGTCACCAGCCGAGACTCTTAAGTGGATTTGTGCCTCGGCGGCACCTGTTTTTCAACAGCAAAGAATTATGGTAGTTTTATTTTAGAGTGTTGTTATTTTTACAGCTCTTTGTAGTATTTCATGATGTTTTGAGATGTAAGAAATTTGGATTATCTTGTAAGAAAGACAGGTTATTATGAAGTGTTTCCTTTCTCTCAATAAAAAGCATCGTATGCCTTCCAACCATTCTCTTTGGGCACGTCCACAAGGCAATTTATTGTGGACTCAGGTCTACTTATGCATCCATTGCCTCCTTCCCCCAGTAGCCTCATCAAAATCCCACCCCGCATCCCCATTTAATCCAGATTTACCATTTCAGTGGTGGATATATTTTTTTAACTTATCAGATTGGTTGCAGAAATGGTAGATCCAGATCGAATGGAAAAATAACATGGAACAGTACTTTGGATGAGGACAACATCATGGGGATGCTGTGTAAAACTTGTAGACTTGAGCAGCCTCACACCCTCAATAAAATGTAATGTGAAAGTGCCCTTAGTCTACTTTTTAATGCATTTTTAAAATGTGCTTTTGGCTGTTTTCACATGAAACACTTAAAATGCTAACTAAATGTTTGCTATCTCCATGCTGGCATCGAACTAGTCACTGCAGTGCCAGTTCAAAAGTTTTGTTTGTGAAGTCCCTAACTATATCACTTCTTATTGCTGTTGAGAAGCCTAGTGAGACCAAAGTAGGGATGGAGAACCTATGCTTCCCCCAACCCCAATATTACTTGACTCTAACTCATAGAATCATTGAATTGTAGAGTTGGAAGGGGCTGTGATGGTCATGTAGTCCAACCCCCTGCAATGCAGGAAGATGCAGCTGGCTCATCATACCTGACCATTGGGAGTTGGAGGGCCCCACATTGGCTACCTCTGGATACAGATCTGAGTTCAAAACAAGTGGGGAGGGGAGGAAAGATTTGTGTATTTTTATGTGCAGTATTAGACGGTAGCATTTATGTCTGGCTAAATTTTGAAAAGAAATGGCATGCCTCTGAAAGAGATTTTTGTCTGTGAATTTTCATGTTGTTGCCAAATTTGTCATTGGGTAGAGAGTAAAAGCCTTGCTACATGGTCATAATTCATATGACCATGCCACTAACAAAAAAATTGAGCTGTACGTTACTGGTAGGTGGATGGGCTAACTGTTGATAAGGATATCATCAGGGATGTTAATTGAGGACCCTTTATTAGGAATTCAGCCATTTAAAGTGCCATGCACCTTGCTGCTGAATGAATGAAAGAAGCCCTTGCAAGTGATGTGAATGCAAATTAAGAGTATTTAATTCAAAACAAATTTGGGGGGGAGGGCTCCTAATACTCTCCAAATGAATCTGCCTTTGTTCTGCTTGAATAATAATTTGGAAAGGGTAGAGTTCTCTTAGAATTTCCCTATTACTTTAGACTTTAACAAAAATGCATTTAAAATAATTTCCATACTTACCCACATGAATGCAGAGTGGGAATATCTTTCATTCCATGCCTGTTGATGCCTGCATTATGCCATTAAGTATTTGACTTGTGGTGTTCCTATTACCCATTCATTGCTAAAAGTTTAGGTTGCTCTCGGAGCTACCATGCTTTACAGTTTTTGGGTTTTAACCGAGGTGGTGGTCATAGCTAAATGGGGTTCCAGCCTGAATGGGAAAGAGGCAGGGAGGGGGAGGGGGAGGGAGAGAGAGATGCTTGGGTTTGGGGAGGCAAGGCAGGCAGTATCAAGCAAGGTTAGACTGAGGTTCCAATAAAGCAGAATCAAACAAATCAGAGGTCAAGTTCTGGAAAGGCAAAGTTCAAGTCCCAGCTAGCACCCTGGATATCTGTGTATGTAGCTCAGACTATTGAGTCTTAGAAGCTCAAATGTTTCTTCTGCAATATACAAACCTCGACCAAACTTTAAATAGAGCTGTAGCTCAGTTGTGTGTGTAGGGTAGGGGGCAGCGGGCTGACTTCACCTCTGGTAAAAGAATCCTCTTCAGTTAAAGGGTCTAGCCTTGTTCAGTCAGCATTTACTCTAGTTCATGGGAGGCCATGGTTGTTGTGGGCTGGAGCTCATGGATGATGACAGGCTGGGTAGATGCTGGCAAAACAGGCCCCTATTGTGCTGCTACTTCCGAAGCAGTGGGGACATTTGGGGCCAGATCTGAGAGCAGTACTGCCTTCCATGATCATTGGAATTCACCTGTCTCCCCTGAAAGTCAGACCCAGGAGCAGGACACATTGCAAACCGTGTGAGGTCACACAGAGGCTGTCATCCTATTGGGGCAATGTGAAGTTCATACACCATGAGGCTATCACCCGGGTAGCTGGAAGGATTTCTGAGCTCCACATTCAACACTGAAATATTCCAATTGTGCTGCATGAACCATTGCTACCCTGGCTTGTTTCATGCCAGAATTGTGGCATTTGCCATAAATTCTGGTGGTTCTGTAGCCTTATTGGAGTTCACCGATTGGGTCTGCGTTCCTCCCGGATGGGAGGAAGGAAGTCAAATGACACCAAGGTTGATTCAAAGAAAGAGTTTATTCCGCTCTCCGGATAGCAGAAGGCACTTGCGTGGTCAGTCCACAGCAAGTCCAAAGAAATGAGAAATTTCATGCAGTATATATATATCTTCCAGGCACGCTCTCCCTCCTCCCCCAGGAATCCAACCACGTCAGCCTATACATGCAGGTTGACATCACATATGTTCCTGCTCCGGTATTCTTAACCATAAAAGGGTATTCCTTCCTGTACTTCTGACCATAAAAGGGTATTCCTGTTCTTATACTCTTATCTTGGAGTAGGAGGTCACCAATTCCAAGAACACACTCTGCCGCTGTTCCCGGACTAGGTCTGTGCGTCTTTGTGGTCTTTGTGGTCAGGATGTAAGATACGACCCAGAGTGTCATCCCTGTTCCACTTTGGAATGGACAAAGCCATTCGTCATTACCGGCCTTCATGGACTGATAAGGGAGAGAGCTTTGAGCACTTGTTTATACAGCTGGGTTTTTTGCTCAAGAGCTGAAGTTAAAGCATGTTAGCTAAGGAAAAATAGGGATTTTGGTGCAGTTTCAAACTGCCTGCACAGTCAGTTTTGGGTTTGGGAAACCCATTCCTTCAGTTCTACATCACATCCAGTCACATCATTCATTGGGATGGCTGTTGGGTCCTCCCTGCAAAACACACATTTCAGTTGCTGCAACTGGTACACTGTTAGGCCAACTCTTCCAGTGGCTTTTGCTATTAAATTCCTTCCAAGTGTTCAGACTTGGCTGCTACCAGAACAGCAGGTGTCTACTGATGAGATTTGTGTTTGTGTCCATGTTCTGGTGCTCTAATAGATTAGTTCCTCATCCTTTCCCCTCCAAATTGTTTTCTAACTTTTATCTGCCACAGCTTTTGAACAATAACTGGGTTTTGGAAAAATCTCTCTGAGCTCCCATTTGGGCTTTATGTATGCAGCATTTCTCTTACCTAACTCTCTTTGGCTCTAGCTACCTTCTAATAAAACAATTTAATGATCTTTCCTAGCTCCTTCCCCTTCAATTTGATACACCCTAGTCGTCCCAGAGTAACTCTTGATCCCCAGCAGAATGGCTGAATCCCTGAAATTCATTAAAACAAATTAATCTCTCAGATTAACAACATGCCTCATTGCTTTTGTCCTGCCTTGACTAACAACTTTTGACAAGTAAATTATTGGGTCGGTAGCCCTTGCAAGATGGAGTGAATTTAGGAAATTGGCAACAGTTTCAAAGCACAAACAGCTTATTGTCATGAGGAACATGGCAGATTTGCAGGGAAGCTGAACCCAATTATCCATACCCTCCTTGGGTAATGCCAAGCTGTTGGAGGCTAATTGCTTAGAGTTTGGGCCAATTTATCAAGACATTTTTTGTATTTCTAAACAAGCTTTCCCCCCATGGCCTCGCTCCTCTGAAATGCAGTTACACATTTGAATTTTCAGTGTGGCTTTTGTTTTAATTATTCCACTCCAATTGAATTGGCTGGCTTGGGACTGATGAATGAATAGCTTGGTGTCGCACATTAGCACTTTCATTATCTGGGAGGGGGGTTGTAGTTGTTGTTTTGAGCATGTTGATAAATAGCTGGCTTCCACATTTATTATCCTAAATGAGATGTCTTATGATAGTCAGTCCACTGATCAAAAGCCATTGCTTTACTCTACCACATTGGCAACATCTGACTCCACTGTGCAATTCCAGTTGGCCTAATTGAGACCTTGATTAGGCTATCACTGTGTTGAGCCGCTCTGGGGTTTAGTCAGGGAGTCTTGTGCCTTGAAACTGGGATCTAGCCTATAGTGACCATTCATGGACTATTTGTGCTCTGACCCTGGAGTCCTATTCAGGCACAAAAGAGAACTGAGGTATCTTAACATCAGCCGCTGCTTGATTAACCAGGCTGGGTGCAAACGTCTGAAGCTGACAAGACACCAATAAAACTGGATTGATCGGACCTGGTAGAAATTCTAGAAGCCTGTCCTTTTGCCTTTGCTTAGTTAACAGAGCCTTACAATTGCACAGAGTGAAGGAAGCCTTAGGCAGCTGATTTTGGCTCTCATAAAAGAGCAGCAAATGAGCACTTATTTAATTTATTAATGTTTATTTACCACAAGGGAAGGAGAAGCACGTGGGGTTTTCTGCCTCAGGTGCCAAACTAACTTTACTGGTTGGTGGGTACCATGTACCTTTACTGTGAGTGATGCAATTTGCTCCTCAGCTGCAGGCAGCAAAATGTCTTTGGCTGGCTCTGACTTCAGCTTAACTTTCTTGAAGTGAGAGGATTCATCCTGCAGTCTGTCCAGTAATGGTTAACATACATCGCTAAACACAGACATTCTTCTGGGCCACTGGAATTTATCTACATATTAGTAGGAACCTTCTGTTTGCATTTGGACGCCCCTTTGGGGCACATAATATGTTCAGAGATGCTTAAGTGTGCGACCCTATACATGTTTACTCAGAAGTAAGTCTTCATTTAATCAGGTTTTACACCCACCCATCCGCCCACACACACTGATGTAGATATGTAAAACGATTCTTAGTATAATAATGGTTATCACCCAGGAATGGATTTAGTGTCTAGGGGATCATAAAATCATAGAATATTCTTTTTATATTAAATTCTGGCTCAAGCCCCCACCCAGGAAACCTTGGGACTCCCATTTGGATGTCCACGTGGCAGCCTTCCCACAATACACACTTAAGGTGTATATACAAGCAATTGTATTTATTAAACTAACAAAAGTGGATTTTAACGATTCGGGAGCAGTACACAAATAGATTTTAGTCTAGAAAGTGCCATCTTCTTTCAGAGGCCACTAACATTTGGGGTGAACC
The DNA here is from genome assembly GCF_965153285.1 of Podarcis tiliguerta. NCBI lineage: Eukaryota > Metazoa > Chordata > Lepidosauria > Squamata > Lacertidae > Podarcis > Podarcis tiliguerta. The sequence continues at coordinate 60,654,512 of NC_139534.1, forward strand.
ATCATTAGCACTCTAAATTGAGGATAGGTACCCAACAAGGAGGCACAAGTGGTCCAGTCACTCTTCTGTTCATTAACTTACTCCAACAATTCTAATAAAACATAGAGTGCTACTCTATCCATCATATAAATGAATGTGGTGTGTTGGGTTCAGAAACTACATTTTCTCTGTATCTTTTGCTTTCACTACTTGGTGGAATGTATTATATTCTCTACAACTTTGCATGAGTATTTGCACACATATTTATATTCCACCATCTTCCAAGGAGCTCAGGGTGATATTTGTGATCCTCTCCACAGAATAAATAAAGGTAGTTTAGTCAGAGAGATAGTGACTGATCCAGTGAATCTCTTGACTGAGTGGAGATTTGAACTTGGGTCACCCCAGTCTTACTCCAACACGCTTAACCACGACACCACAGTTGCTCTGTAAGAGTTCAGCCTAAAGTATAAAATTGTAGCCTCAAGCACTATGCCGGTAGATTTACCAAAAGTAGCAGTTCTAACAAATTATATATGCTACATGAATCACCAGAAGATATAGACCACAGCTGCAAGGAATACTGCCTATCAGAAACTGAACAGCATGTACACACAGTAAGAAAAGAGAAAAATCACCTCATTTTCATCTTCGTTCATGTAGTGTATATAGGAGTACTGGAAATATGCAGCGTTTGATTCATTTTAATTTAGTCACCCCAAAGGAAAATCTCTCTAAGACTGGATATTTTACTTTTTTCTCTACTCACTTCTTTTGATCACTTATAAACCTTCCTTTGAAGCTTTGCAGGTTTCAACTGATTAAGCAATCCCTAGGAAAAAGATTGCCTCAGTTTAGCCTCTTTTCTTTAATGCTATTCTTACAATTGTGTCTCGGAGCTGGTTGACATACGTGTGTGTGCAAACTGTGTTCATGCATGTATTCACACATACATACGCAGTATAATACTTGCAAGCTCTAATACAGCAGTCAAGGTACACACAGATTAATGTATGTTGACTTCACAATAAGGTATTTGTGGCTGGTAGAGAGGGTGGAACCAAACAGGACAGAGTAATAACTAGGATATGAGAAAAGAGTCATCAAAGATCTGTCACATCATATCACTTCCACACTTTTCAAAAGAGTCAGAGCATGAATTCAGGTGCAAATCACCATTTGTTGACACGTCAAGTGACAAGAAATCAAGCTATGTATTTGCATGTGTGAAGTGGCACCAGCTTCTGATCCTGCCATAATTAATGCTGGATGATCTTCAAAAGTTAAGTTTCTGTTGGAGTGAATCACTATTTTATATATCTCTTGTAAGTGGTGTCCCTACTGTTTTTCTGCTTCGTTTTTATTTAACAAGACCCATAATTGTTTACAGTACATTCCCAGCAATCAGAGAAGGCATATATATATATGCTTTAAAAAACTAAGTATGAAACATTCCATTAGCATTCAATTTAATATAGCTAAAATCATATCAGATACCATTTCAGCCCCCCCAATCACTTAACCCCAGCCACCAGACTAAACAGAAATGTCTTGCAACACTCTGAAAATGAGTTTCACAACTGGAAATGGTAACTATAATAATAATGAGAAACTCTAATCAAATACTTTGGGTTTGTGTATAATAATGAATTTGCCAGCTCTTGCATTACGGAGTCTATTATTTCCTTTCCCATTTATTATTAGAAATAATTATGTTTCTTTTCCTTATATAATCTTAAATTATTGTTTATGACTTAGAAAATTCTCAGGGGGTAGACTCAGCAACACAATCCTTTTCTGTCACATCATTCTCAGATCAAGCCCTTTTCTTGTTTTAATCATTGTACTTCAGTTTCTGCCGCTGAGATCTTGATTTATGGGAAGTTTTTTATTTATTTATTTGCTACTGTGATTCAGTGAACTATGTAATGATAGTTCATATTTAATCTCCTAGAATAAATCCTGCATTTATTTCTGTAAGAGTGCATGTTTTTCTCTAAAGGTTACACGAAGACGCATTGCTATAAAAGACCCAACAACATCTGGTAATAATGTAGAATTAGAACTCTTGGAGTTGAGATGCAGCCAATATTAATTAATTAATTAATTAATTAATTATAAAGATCTGTACCCTGCCTTTAAAATACACACATATTACACAAGTTGCTTACATTGATTAAAATTGTAATATAAATATATAATGGTACTATCGGCAATAAACAAATCACTCAAGACAAGGTCTGTTATCTTTAGTATTTCTGATCCAGCTTAAAAAATTAAGTGTCATGCACACCTTTGGGAAATAAACCTTAGATGTAGGAGGGTTCTGCACTGCTCACCCATTCATCACTTTTGCCTTTAAAATTGGATCCCCACTTTCCTCTTTCTGTGCAAGTAAAGCAGCTGTAGTTTGGACCTAATGTCACCTGTGACAAGTCAGACCTCCTAATGTTGGAGTTTTGGTGGTGTATTACAGGCGGCATGAAACTTAAGGCTGCCATTCCCAGCCTGGTTAGGAGGACAAGCAGCTGCTTGGCATACCTAGCAGCTGCTGGAGGAAAGGTCCTGAGGTGCCTGTTGCTAGTGTCATCTGTGAGAAAATGAACTCTTTCCACCAGGGGTGCCATCTGGGGGTGGGGGAAGCCCCCCAGTATTTTCAAGAAGGGGGCTGCCCCCCAAATTCTGTGCTGATCTTCAAAAGGACATGCCAGGACGAAGATGCTTGGCCCTGCCACCTCCTTTTGAGAATCACCAGGGATGCAGCAGTGCTGTTCTTATTGTAATGATTTTTATATTGCTGGCAATTATGACAAAGAAGCAGTTTTTTGATAGGCAGGCAGCTCAAGTAAAAGATTCCAAAACAGTATGTAATCCTTTTAATTTCCAGATCTATGTTTGGGCCTACACTACTTGACATTTTCCTTTTAATAACTGTAATAATATGAATGATTGAATAATAGAGGCTTGATGGCACTGCCAATCTAATCATCTTACTTTAAAAAAAAATAATGCATAGATTGCTGTTACAGTACAATAATGACTTTGCACTGGGTTACTCTGTGCAACATTGATTGAATATTGCAGATGACAATTTAGCATTTATATTGATTTCCCTCCCAACAAACATGATTTAATGCTGCGCAGCAAAGTCATTTCAAGCAGGAACTATGAATGAACCTAGTATTAAGAAGTGATACAAACCGGCAGTGGTCTTATAGAATTTCTTGATAAGAAATTGACTGTTCAGAATGAACACATCTCTGTATTAGAATAATAATCAGTTCATTTTTAAGCAGAGCATGTGGCAAATTCTTAAAACACATCTGAATTTGTAGTTCAAAAAAAGGATCAGCTGAATATCCAGGCAACCTATTCTTATAGAATAAATAATTCCATTGAGTAAGTGGGGTTCATCAAACATATCTGTAAATGAGGGGGACGCTCACAATGGAGGTTCTACCAATATGCAGAGTGAGGCAGCAGCCTCAGGCAGCAGGTGCATGGGAGGTGGGAGAACAGCAATGAGCTGTTGGACAGCAGTTGTGTTGCTCGAATACTGGAGCATATTGACGTACCGGTATCTCTAATGTTGAAGATTCATCTGCAAGTCCAGTCACCCGTGTGGGGTGTGGGGGCCATCTTGTCCTTTGCTTCCTGCAGCAAGATATTTTGGGCCAACCCTGGTTCCCAAAGAGAAAATGTTACAGCAGCTATGATGCCCAGGGCCAAGGTTATTACATTGCTGCTTGACTAAATGGTTGTAAAAACCGAGTCATGGTAATAGGAATGCTTGAGAAACTAGGTCTTTGAAGACTCTGATAAAAACTTGTCTGATTTGTACCTTCCAGACTGCTGTGCAGATCAGAACTGGTTAACCACTGGCTTTCACATTTCCTGAATAATATTCCTACCTCAGTACATTTAAACAATGAGAGAAAGTACAGTTAGAAATGGGAGAGAAATTATTTTTTGAATTGCATATTTTATGAGAAAACACATTTAAGAAGAGTGTTTAAATATGTATTTTAATGTGACTGGGGAAATGTGCATATTAATGTGGAAAAGGGATGGCACAGACAGGAGCACATGCAAAAGTAAAATACTGACCATGAATAGCCCTATTTTCCCCTGCCTCTGAATGCAGTGATGTCTGTCCTCGGTACAAGTATCTGAGTTTCCTCTCAGCTTCAGAAGGACACAATTAACTGGTGCAACAGAAAATATATTTGGTTCCTCCTGAACAGAAACTGAAAACTGCATTTTCCATTGGTTCTTTCTTGTTTTCAGACATCATCTGAAAAGAGAAGGTCATGCTACTGGAAAACTGCTTTCTCCAATAAACAAGGGGAGGAGGGGGAGGAGTTCAAGGGATTATAGCTTCACATGGAGGAGTGGAGGTGGCATAGAGTACAGCCGGTTCCAAAGTATGCTTTTTAAAGACTGTGTGTTTCAGAGACTGACAAATTAAACTCAACTTACAGCATATAAAGCAGTTAAAACTGGGAAACATTGTTGAAGGTTATCCTGAATATTATTGTTCCAGAAATTTGTAAAGACTATATTCCAACATTATTTTCTGTTTGATTTCTGAAACGATTCTTGTGGAACATGTTAACATTGCTGAATGAGCAATATCCAATATCCCTTTAAGCCAGTCTGCAGTGGATAGTGTTTATATTCAATGCAGTCTTTCCATTCATAGAGAGCTCTTTGATTCAGCAAAGAGTTCCACTAACAGAAGGGTGAGGGAGGTGATTCTGGCTTCGCCTCCTCCCTGTGCTGTCTCCTGCACATAATTGAATCTGATCCAGAGGCTTGGGGCCTCCCCTGCAATATCATGGCAGTTGCAGGGGAAAGGTAGGATATATGCAAATCACCCCCCCCGAATTAGTTTACAAAGCTTCTGCCAGATGAGAACATTAGAATATTTTTACTCTTTACCCCCCCCCCCCAAAAAAACCCCTCATAACAACACCCGGCCTAAGTGGTAGAGGAGAAGCCTTTCTAAAAGTACAGAATTCAGCCAGATATAATTCATTTCATGGAATAACATCCAATTTTCTCAGCCACACATCACTTGTGTGATGGCACAATCCCTTTTTCTCTGCCTCCTCCTGCAGTTCTCTCTTCCTTCCCTTGGCCCAACCCACTTCTATTGCATTTGTGAATTGATACCATTGGATTTCATCCACTGAAATACATAATTATTCGAACATGGCAGCTGTCTCAATAAATTAGTATTTCAATATAGGGGCACCTCATTACCTATGTTATTCTCATGGGGATTAATTTAAGGATGAACTCAGCCACTGAACCTCTTTTGAATGCCAGTGAGGTGTACAGTGTTACAGAGATAATGAGTCAGTCACCAGTGACAAATGCTTTTTCCTCACTTATTGAGCCCACCCACAACTGAACCATCTAGATCAAATGGCGTGAGTTCTAGACAGAAAACACTGCAGTCTCTCCTCACAGTGCCCTAAACATGCTACTTGGGAAACATCACTGGCACTAGTTTCCAAAAATAATGTTTTATGCCTCCTGGGGTTAAGGCTACCAACAAAACACCCACCAAATTGCTCCGTCTTGGCTGGTCCCTTGAGTAAACCGTTGAGAAATGTTTCAAACTGCCAATAAGATAGTATCTCTGGTTGTTTCAATGGTTGCACTAAAAGGTAGTTAAACTTGGTAATTTGTAATGGGATGTGACCTTCCTTGGCACTTTTTCAGCAGCTGCTGTAATATATAATTAATTAGATTCATTAAAAAAAACCTGACTGTTGCTAATGTGCCTGGGACTAAAGTTTCCCTTTTTTGCCGTGATTGTGGAATGCAACTAGAGCTGAACCAGAACAGTTTTTTTGCCCTTTCATTAGAACCTGCCTTCCAGTTCCCAAATAGGTGATGAATGGCACAATCCAAAGCATGTTTACTCAGAAGCGAGTTCCTCCTGAGTTTAATGGGACTTACTCTCTACTTAGTAACTCTGTTTGGGATTGCAGCCTAAACATGGGGTCATTGCTTGGCTGCACTTAACAAAAACTTCCTTGATGGTTGCTAAAAATTTTAGGTCCCACCCCCTTAAAAAATGACCTACAGCATTACGCCAGTATTTTTTAAAAGAAAGGGAATCATTTCAAGTTTCCATTCACAGCTGCTCTTAAGATGAGATGGGAAGAATACCTTAGCTGACTAGCTTTTTACTGCACTATTACTCGACTCTGGAGTCTAACTAGTCTCTCTGCATAAACCCAGGGAAATCTATGATCATAGAATCATAGAACTGTAGAATTGGAAGGGACCCCAAGGGTTATCTAGTTCATTGCAACCCCTTGCAGTGCAGGAATCTCAACTAAAGCATCCATGACAGATGGCCATCCAACTTCAGCTTTGAAACTTCCAAGGAAGTAGAGTCCAAAACCTCCCAAGGGAGTACGTCCCAACTCTTGGACAGCTCTTACCATCAGAAAGTTGTTGCTGAAGTTTAGTCAGAATCTCCCTTCTTGTAACTTGAAGCTATTGGTTCAGGCCCTACCCTCCAGAGCAAGACAGAAGAGACTTGCTCCATGTGACAGCCCTTAAGATATTTGAAGGTGGTTATTGTATCTCCTCTCAGTCTCCTCTTTCCCAGACTAAACATGCCCAACTCCTTCAACTGTTACTGATTGCTTAATTGCCAGGGGTAGCCTATGTGGTGCTCCCTAGGTGTTGATGGACTCCCAACTCCCTTCACCCCCCAGCCAGCATGGCAAGTGGTCAGAAAGATCAGAGTGGGAGTCCAGTAACATCTGGAGGACACCAAGTTGGCTTGCTCAGTTGGGTTCCTTTTTCATTGGCCAAGGAGCACCACCTCACTGCTCTCAGCAGTAGCCATTGATAGAGTAATTCACACCAATTTCATACAATCCCTGCTTAAAGCCATTCAAGCTTGTCACCATTGCCACATCCTGCGGCAGCAAGCGCTATCCTGCCTTTCCTTCAAAGAGCTCAAGGTGGCATACACAGTTCTCTTCCTCCCCATTTCATCTTCACAGCAACCCTGTGAGGTAGGTTAGGTGGAGAGACTGTGACTGGCCCAAGGTTATCCAGTGAGTTTCATGGCTGAAGAAGGACTTGAACCCTGGTCTTCTATTGCATTATAGGAATAAGTACACCTTTAATACCTAGAGGAATTTGCTGAAATTGTAAACAGTTTTGTGAAAGACCCTTGGAAGTTTTAAAAAAATGGGAAGCAGGGGTTTGTTTTCAGAGCCCAACTCAACTTCTCTATGCCCAAGGCAGGAATATTTTGTGTTTGTGTGTTTGGGGGGATCACAAATATTTTTTGAACTCTGCTGACTCGATCTCTCTAGCACAGGGGTCAGCAACCCTTTTCAGCCATGGGCTGGTCCACCGTCACTCAGACCATGTGGTGGGCCGGACTATATTTATTGGGGGGAAATGAACAAATTCCTATGCCCCACAAATAACCAATAGATGCATTTTAAATAAAAGGACACATTCTCCACATGTAAAAACATGCTGATTCCTGGACTGTCCGTGGGCCGGATTGAGAAGGCGATTGAGCCACATCTGGCCCACGGGCCTTAGGTTGCCTACCCTGCTCTAGCAAGAGCCAGGGCAGATACGACGGTGTTTGGAAGGTGACCACGGGAGGGATATGGTTCAGTGGAGACCTATGGCCCTCCTTTGAAAGAAAAATCATAGGCTGCCTTTAGAAATAATGGGATCTGACTGGCTCAGTCTTCCTGCTGGGATCTTGTATTTCACGCTGAAGAGGTTTGTGCTATTAGTGGTGTGAAGTATGGAAAAGATGCATAGCCTGCTTTTGGGAGCTGGCATCTCCTCTTCACTCAGCTGTGAGAAACACATAATGTCATTTTCCTCCCTGAAATCAGCATTTAAATGTTTCATTAGGAACAGTCAAGCCTTGTCATGTGCTCAGTTGCTCCTTGCAGTCCCTGTCCTCTCCCTAGCCACTTCTCCTTGATTGCTTGTCACTGCTAAAGACATATTCGGCCTCAAACAGAGTTGGGTGGGTGAGGGGACGTGGAGTGAAATTACACAGGGGGTCTCTGTAGGGCAAAAGAACAAGGACTTCTTTCTAGGAATGTAAACTGGGTAGAAAGTGGTTCCATGTCCTGCTGGGCAGTGGTGTGTGTAGACAATGTAGAACAAAATTGGGACTCCCTTGACAAGTTGTAGCCATGCAGTTAAAGGGGCAGCAGGGCTTCAAGGCTGGCCTCACTTCCAAGGACATGCAGCCTTCTCTGGTGCCACCACCAGCATCCTATGCATTAGGCTGGGATGTCCGCAAGGGAAAATACTTTGCACATAAGTTGGCTTTGCTGGGAGCTGGAACGCTGTGCAACCAGGGTTCCAGCTTTGAGGAATTGTATGTGTATGGGCTTTCCCCTGCAGCATCCAAGCCTAACACATGGATGCAGGGGCAGGAAAAGCCATGCAGCTCTGAGGGTGTGACTAGTGGCGCAGCCACACGGCTCCTTTAGGCATGTGAAGTCCTTTAATGCACATAACATAAGTGAAGGGAACTAAGGAGAGAACAAGATTAGAATGCAAGCCAGGACTGAGCCAGATGTGGCATGTGAAATGTGTGATCCGTGCTTGGAAGAGACAGTACTTAACCCAACTATTTTTTTACCCACCCACCATGTCCCCTGCTCCCGCCCCCCTCTGTTTAGTGAAAAAAGCAGCTGGGGATGTGGGCATTGATCGAAAAAAATGGCCAGAAGGAAAGAGTTAATCACTGCTTCCCTCCCCAGTGCTGCTCTAATCAAATTTGCAGCTCACCACAGCTACAATTTAGGAGTGTATTTCTGGTGTTGGTTTTTTTGTTTTTGTTTTTGTTTACCATTGAGATAGATCTCAAATATTACCTGTATCAAGTCTACTTGGGCCCTCAGTCTCATTTACTTAGGCAAGGAAAAGGTTTCTCTTGCCCCAGAGCACAATATGAGGTTATGTGAACATTTCCAAATGCATCTTCCTGCAATAGCCTCCTCATTCAACATTTATTCATCCTAATTTTCTTCACAGTGGGAAATAAGCATCTCACGATCAGGATTTCCGCACTTGAATTGTATGGAACTTTGATCTTTCAAGAATCAGCTAATTATTTTCATTTTGAGAAAAGGAGGTTATCTTCACGGTGTGGAAGCTACTCGCAGTGCACCTCCTTTCCATACCATTCCAGTAATACCAAAATACTTCAGCCATGTATGAGGAATTCAACCTAGCTCTATGGCAATCATTTCCTCACTGCAAGCATTTCAGCTTGCTAGATGGAAAGATCCCTTCTCCCCCCCCCCCCATGTGCTTTTCTGGAGAGTCTCCCAAACCCCACCCAAGCCAATTGTAGGGGGGTGCATGGGGGAAGGGGAGAGGGGAAAGCCCCACTGTGGAAGGAGAAGTCCTTGTGCAAGGCTTCCATGACAGGACTAGACCGGGGCAATGTATCAATACATCGTCCAGGACCAGTTTGGGGGACAGAGGATGGTGGCGCTTTCACCCGGCAGTATATTATGGGTGGGGCTTGCCTGCCACTGGCTCCTTCCCTTACTTCTCTGCCTTCTTCTGCTGGCGGCAGAGGGAGCTGAGATGGTTTCACCCTAGCCACTCTGGGCGGCTTCCAGCATATACAAAAACATAATTAAACATTAAAAACTTCCCAATACATGGCTGCCTTCAGATGTCATCTAAAGGTTGTATAGTTACTTATCTCCTTGACATCTGATGGGTGGGTGTTCCGCAGGGTGGGTGCCACTACTGAGAAGGCCCTCAGCCTGGTTCCCTGTAACCTCACTTCTTACAGTGAGGGAACTGCCAAAAGGCCCTTGGTCCTGGATCTCAGTGTCCGGGCTGAATGACGGGGGTGGAGACACTCCTTCATGTATACAGGGCTGAGGCCATTTAGGGCTTTAAAGGTCAGCTGCAACACTTTGAATTGTGCTCAGAAACATACTGGGAGTGTAAAGCCTGTAAATGGTGCAGCACACACATGGATATAATTTTTATACTGTCATTTAATGCTTTGTGGATCTGGAACACATTCACCTTCAGAAGCCCTCAATACCTGGTAGTGAGCAGTAATGCAGTTTTTACAAGAGTATGAGTAATGACACAAGCTTGCAGTATAACTTGCTAGCGGTGATAATAAAGGCAACTCGTGAGCCCTGCCAATTTCAAGCTCTTGTATTTTCTTCTGCAATGGACAAGAAAAAATGTTCTTATTTCCTTTTTCATGCATATTGTTATCTGTTCTGGGCTGCCATGATCGGATGTCTAAGCATGAAAAGACAGTGGATAAAATCCCGACTTTGCTGGGTTCAGTATTGAACTACACAGTGCAAGATTTATGGGAAACAAGGAAATGGGACCTCTGTACCATGTTCACCCTCCTGCTTTAAAATATGTTCTCCTTCCCCCTTATCTTATCCCAATATCACAAACTTCTGTTTATGATCTCAAGAGCAGGGAAAATACTTCTGTATAATAAGATTAGAATCACTGAGTAAATGGTACATACTGCACATTACGGATTGGGAAGGAGATTATCCAGTGCACATCTCCATTTTTGGTGGTGGACCTATGTTGTACTGCAGGGATAGGCAATGCACTCCTCTCCAGATGTTGCTGGACCACAACTCCCATAGTCTCAAACTATTGGCTGTGTTGACTGGGACGGATGTCGCCCGCAATATCTGTCAGGCACCATATTGGCTATCCCTGTTGTAAAGTACAGTTTTTGTCCTGAGTAGCCAAACTAACTCCCCCCCCCCCCAAGAGGAGAGTTAGAGTCTTCTCCCTCCACTCTACAGTTCTTCCAAATTGTGGCTACTTTTAGAAGTAGACCATTTCATTGGGAGATCTAATACATGAATGACATCAATTTTGGCCCTTTGAGCCAAGATTTCAACTCCTAGAGAAGGATGAATGGCCAAGGGAAAAGCAAGTAAGTAATGAGTCATGACAGTACTCATCAGCCACAGGTTAATTAGAGAATATAGAAGCTCTGGCAATTATTAATTCAAATTGGAACCTACCTGACGTTTAATGCCTTATGTTAATTAATCATTGCTATCAAGGAAATTGCCACTTACTGAATTTAACTGTCTTTTCACCTCTTCTTTATTTTTATTCTTTTGCAGTTCAGGTATGATGGTGATGTGCCTGTATCAAGATAAAAAATCGTTTCATTCTTCCAAAGAATTCAGAGCCCACATCTTGTAGATTGTATTGGGAGCATATGCACCGCGCAATCTCCCGGGGACTCTGATCCTATCTTGTTTTCTTCTATCCTCGCTACCAAGCACAAGTAACTTATCACAGTTCAATATACAGTTGTCGCAGACACAGTCCCTTTGCAGTATGAATGTTGTATTATAGCTTGCAAATATTTTGCAGACAATGGAAAGGAAAGTGCCAGTGGGTGAAGTGTGTGCTTATCTTGCTGTATATGCAGTTATGAGTGTGTGGGAAGAGCATTCTGTCCTGGAAGGGCATTCGTGTACATGAAACATTTTCTTCTTGAAACGTGTGACTTTCATAGCAGACCAATTGATTTCACATAGTAATGACGGGTGTAGCCAACCTTGTAATTCCATGGAAGGTGGTGGGAGACCATTATCTTGCCCTGCAAAACCTAAGGGCCTACAGCTGGCAAAGCATAGTGACTAGGAGTGTGAGTTGCGAGTCAGGAAATCCCCAGTTCAAATCTCATGGCAGCCACAATCTTTACGAAGTGGGTTTATTTCAACTAGTTCAGCCATAAAAATCCTGATTGCTAAGAAAGGGCTGTAAAATCATGAACTTCCCACTTTGTCGGGACTCTCCCCCAGCCTAAAATTTGGTTAACAGATTTTAACCATAATGCATGTGTATTTATTTAATGTTTCTAAACTGCTGTGAATCCTAGCAAGATGAAGGCACTATGATTCCCATGTATGAAAAATGGGTCAACTGCCTGCACTGGACAGGGCTGCACTCCCCTTGAAGGAACAGCTTTGCGGTTTGGAGGTGCTTGTGAATCCAGCTTTGTCAATGGAGGCTCTCGTAGCCTTTGTGGCTAGAACTGCTTTTTTTCCAGCTGCGACTAGTAGTACAACTCTGACTGTTCTGGACCAGGGAAGCTTGGCACTAGTTCATGACAGGATTACTGCAGTATGCTCTGTGTGGGGCTTCTGGTTCAAATCTCACCTTACCCATGAACTTGCAGGGTAAGCTAAGGATAGCCACTATCTCGTAACCTTCGGCTGCTGCAATAGTTATCTCATGGTTCACATATACATAGTGTGTCCCTATTTCTAGGTTGGGAAGGAGATGAGCTAGAAGGCAGGCCAGATAAATTTGGGAGCTGATGTGCCTTTTGAAGCCTTGTAGAAGCCTCTTACACACATCTAACGTGCTTCTCCATTATTTCATTACACACTACTAAAGGTTGCTAGTGCATTATGAACATTAGCACCATTTCCCCCCTTCCAGGAGTGCCATAATGTGCATCTCCTGTGCTTGACACACATCTTTTATGCTGGAGATGTTGCCCTCTGAGAGGAAAAGAATTTGGTTCTTTTTTCTCTCCAGCTGTCCATCTGACACTTGATGCATAATTAACTCAGAGCTTACCTGCTCTTCTGCCTTTATCTACTGACAGCATCAGTTTTTCTGGTTTCATGGTTGATGGGCTCTAACTAAAAATTAGTTTTGGATACAGATGTCTTCTGTAATGCAAACCTACCTTGATTCCATTCATCTGTGGGAGTAATTGGCCACTTACAATTCTAACTTCTTCTAATTCCTTCCTCATCTTGGCCATCCTAACAACAGAAAGGCAATTGATTGATGTACCTGTCTATCAGTCTTGGAGCAGACTTTGAGTGGGCCATGGGCAAGGGGAAACACTGGGAAGGAGGCTATTTAGCATCCCTCTCCCACACCTTATATTGTGGGGACACTGATTATGCTCTGCTGCTGAAGTTCTTTCTCTTCCTCCTCGTTGCCTGGACTGTCATATCTGTTTCTTTCACTATTATGTGATAAACTTTGCAGCAGATACAATAATAAAGAGCCAGATGGTTTTCCTAATCTGGCTCCTTTTTGCACAAACCATGTTCTGGGGGCTTCAAACAGGGTCCAAGGGGTGACAAACGTTGGGCAGCAGTAGGGCTGTGTGTAAGAGCCCATTGGTAAAGCATGGGGGAGGGGGGACCTTTGGCCCTCCTGATGTTGCTGAACTACAACTCCTGTAGTCCCTGGCTGTTTGCCATACTTTCTGTTCAGGGCAAGTCAAGTAACCTGTGCCTCACTCTCTCAGAGAGTGTATGGCACCCAAAAATGTGGCTTCTAATGAAGCACTTTTTGAGGGGCAACAGTGCAGAGCAAGAGCGTGGCACCCAAAATAGCCACCAAGATCTCGCACAAGAAATTGGGATGTCTCAATTTTGGAACTTGGGAAGGTATGTGCTCCTGCAGGCCTGGCATCTGCACCCAACATGCCTATGCACCTTGGCAGAGCCCAATGAGGTTGCTGCCTTGCTTGCTGGGCCCCTGCTACCAATTGTCACCCCATGGATCCCTCTATAAGCTGGAAGGAACCCAAGGTGCTGCTTGCTCCAGTAAGAGGTGGGCAGTGCTTTGTGGGATATAAATATGTTGTCTGTCTGGCTCCAGCTGAAGCTGTGCAGTCACTCAGATCCCACCAGGTTAATGTTGCAAGTAGCTGGTTTTATTGTCACTGCCTGGCAAAGGCTGGTAGTTGCTGCAGGACTGCATCTACCAGTGTGTGGGGGGGAGGGGGAAGCGGCAGGAAAGTGACAGCAGGGGATGTGCTGGGGGTGGGACCCATAAGTGGAGGTATATGGAACACTCTCCCAAGTTTGCTGCCAGCCCTGCACTGTATCTGAAATTATGGAGAGCTGATGTCAGTCAGCACAGATGATATTGAGCTTGATACACCAATGGTGCAACTCAGTACAAAGGCAGCTCCCTATGTTTCTAACTTGGGTTTGCAGCTACCCATTCTCTGTGTTCTCTTTTGTGAACTCTTTCTGTGACAAGTAGAAAATAAGGTTATCCATTTCTCTGTGTAAAGGCAACGAAATTGTGTGCTTGAATGAACTTTAGTGGGTGGCCTTCATTTTCAAAACTGTGTTTGAGCAGGGTGGGGAGGATTTCTTGGTGGCAGCAATGAACAACAGCAAATATGCTGTCCAGGGAAGGAAAAAAAAACATTTCCAACAACCCAATGAAAGACAGAGCGTAGTGTCATAGTTTTTGTATACCACATCCACCCTGTAAATTGAAATTGCCAATAAGTGGTTTATAATGACCGATAGGGACCAGTGGCCTATTGCTCAACTCTATTTGTAATTCTTTCATATAATTTGAATGGCCAGCCACGATTATACTGTCTCTGCAGTAGGCTTCTTGGTATTCTGCTTGTTTTGCTCACTTGCAGAGTTGTGGCTGGAGTGTCCGCAGTTTGCTGTGTTAAAGGTTGCCACCCCAGCCCTGCTTTATGACGAAACTGATGCATAATGAGGATGCATGCAAAGAGCACTTTGAAATATTGTAATGAACAAGGAAGCTCTTGCATGCGTGGCTCGAGCGGCTGAATCAACCTGCTGACCTTTACCTCACCCTTGTCGAATTATGATAATGAATGCAAAGATCATGTGATGTTTGACCTGTGTTGTACAGCTCATTTGTTCGTGGAATGAGCTGCTCTCTGCTGAAGGATTCTGCAGGAGTATAAGTGTGTCTAAAACTAATTGCGTGAAAAGAAATGTTTATTTTTATGAGAAACAGACTTTAGAGTTTTGTCTTCAGCCTCTTTAGCTAGAATGTCAGGGAAGCACAAGTTAAGCAATTTGCTGTGCAAAGAGGAAGCATTAGCAATGTATTTGATTAATAAGATGTCCTTTTTTTATTCGACTCTTTAAACATTACCCAGGAAAGGCACTTGATCTTCCCATAACTGATTCTGTAGTAACCAAAGAAGCCCTAGAATACATTTTTGGGGTTGAGTATTTTTCCCCCCTGGTGCAAGGCTGCTTGCTAGTGACTAGCAGACGTTCCCCTCCCATTTTGATTTGAAACAGGACCATTTAATTCCCTTGCAGGCAGCCATCTGGGTGGCAACCATGAGTGGGCAGAGTAAGGGACATTGGGAGTGTGGCAGGTTTTGGAGCCCTCTCCTCCACCTACCAAGCACGTTCCCTGCTACCTTCTTGCCTTTCCAAAGTTACTGAGATGAATGCTCCAGGGATGGCTGTTACTTCCAGGGCTTCTCATTTTAAACCCTACTTGCTGTTGGGAGCATGCAGTGGCAGCCAGGGCCACCAGGAACCACAAGATGTGCCCCATCCACAGTCCCTGAGGCGTCAGTTTTAAAGTCTTGTTACTAGAAACTGCTAAGTTTGAGAAGAGGAAGGGAATGGTGAAGACAGAGGCTATCAAATTCTGGAGGGTTTATATGTCCCAGTTCATGGGCAGACCAATGAAATCCACTCTCTCAACTCCTCATTTTTGGATTCCACCCTATCATACTGTCTGCTTGGGGTTTTTAATGTTTTTGTGTGTGTGTGTTCAGGTTGGTTGATCTGCTTTTGGTTAACAGGCTTATGTTAACACCTTTTATTAGTACTATAAAAAGGTGAACAGCTCCCTTACCGGAACAGGCAGTTATCAGTCTGACACAATATTCCAGCTTTGACAACAGCTGTAGGATGCAGGGATTAGCAACCCGGCTCCGATAGGCATCAGGTTGGTGGCTCTTGTGTATTTTCCCATTGTTATTTTTATTTGAATGGAAACTTGTCTTGGGTGTGTGTGTGCGCGAAATGACAGATGTGGGGAGAGATTTTTTTCACTCATGGAGGGGCTTTTCTGGATGTGTTGGGCAAAGCTCATGTCCACTCCCTGCCTCCCTTCCTCTCTCTGATGGAAAGAGATGCACTTGGGCAGATATATACGTGCCATCTCTGTATGTGCAGCCTGTGAGAGAGAGTGAGAAATGCATTTTGGCAGGGAGAGAAGTGTGTTTGGCTATGCACATGTACTGCGTATGAGTGTATGTGTGGGAAAGAGATGCATGTGTGTCTGTAGTGTGGAGTGTGTATGTGCTGTGTGTGCAAGTGAGAGGGAATGTGGTATGGCCAACTTTGTATATTTTCCCTGATACTGGGGATTACTCCCTGTTATTGGACAAGCAACAGCATCTCTCTCTGTGTGTGCATAATTGTGAAATCAATCAGGACCAGTAGGACATAGGTGGCTTTTCATGTGGTTCTCCCGTGCAGGGATGGGGGTGAAGCATCAATGCTTGTACTGCCTCTAATTTTGTGTTATGCCATGCTCCAATGAGAGCCATTCTTTTGTGACTGGTGCCTGCAACACTTTCTCAAGATTAGAAATGCACTCACAGGTCCAAAAAGATTGCCAACCCCTGACCTGTAGCATCTGTGGGCTGATTTCGTACCCACATGCATATCACTTGATGTTTCATTACTTGCACTTAAAGATGTGAACTTCCTTTATTGAAAAATACTGCTTTTGGGTTATTGCTGACAAGAGAGCTTTATGTGTTGATCTGTGGTGGCTGTTCTGTACATGTTTATCATCATTTGGTGTTGCATTCATGCCATGATGAGTATGCATTCAATAACTTAACTACTAGGCAAAACAGGAGGAATTGTATGACTTTTGACACACTGTATCTGTTAATCAGTCTCTCAGCATCCCTCCCACTCACAAGTATGAGGTAACAGCCATGGACATCATCTTCTAATGATAGCCAGAATGACAAATAGTGACAATAATGACTGTTAATGGTAACAATTACTTTTTCATTGACTTCTTGACTGCAGCTTGTTCTCCCCCATCAATTAGTTCACAATTTTAAAATGTTACACATGTTTGTTTTCCATTTCATTAAGTTCCTGCTTTTGTTGTGGTGAGAGTGTCTAAATATATTGCAGCTTATATGAAAACGACCACTTCCAAATGCTGCCGGAATTGTTTTGCTATCTGTGTTGTGAACTGTAAACTGGATTATTGATGCTCTCTGGTGTAATTTGTATTGCTGTGCATTCGGTTATGGTTTGTAAACCTTTACTGTTTTTAAAGAATTTTGTTAAAGCTCATGGCTAAATAATGTATTGACTTCAGTTGGGATTAGCCTTGGCTTTTTAAAAAGTGCTTCCATTGTAAGGAAAGTTGGTTAGCCATGTTTCCGACATTACAGAAGGCCGTACACTATTAGAAAAGCTGTCAGAGGATGCCTCTGTTTAATGGTCTGTCCCATCCAAGTCTAGCTTAAAGATAAGGAGAGCAAAATGGGACCTTTTAAGTTGCCCATCGCCGCACTAAAACATTATAGCATTTTTTTTTTCAAAAGTTGCATTCATACATATAAATGAGCATATGCAAATTTCATTCAGATCTGTGCCTTCTTTTTTGGCAGTGTGTAAGTGGCCATTCTTTCCTTTTCGGCTTCTGTAAATCTGCAGCTGCAAGCAGTCAGTGGTGCTGAGAAATGGCTTTTTGGTAAGGCCTAGGCTAGAGAAAATAGCACTGAATATAAAATTTGTCTTTAGGGATTTTTTTTAAAAGAATGATTTTTATTATTTCAATTGGTTCGGAAAAATGCACATCAAAATTCCAGACAATTGTTCAGGAACCCATTCATTTTAATCAATACGAGGGATTTCCCCACAGGCAGAAATAAATATTAAAACTTGATTTATTGCCTTTTGTGTCATAATGAAAATCTGATGCTAATTTTTGTTCTCCCCCCAAAAAAACTTTTGTAGAAGTGAAGAGGCCTACAGATATGGAAAAGGCTGGGGTATGTGTGTATGTTAAATTAAGTCTGAGTATCAGAAATGCAAGGAGAGGGAGAAACAATGCAAGAAGCAGCAGCAGATAAAAGGAAAAAAGGAGGCAGGGATAATAGTAGTAGTAGTAGTACTAGTGGGTTTGCATTACAGAAGACATCTGTATCCAAAACTAATTTTTAGTTAGAGCCCATCAACCATGAAACCAGAAAAACTGATGCTGTCAGTAGATAAAGGCAGTAGTAGTGGAAGAAGCAGAGGGCCAATGAAGTTGCCTATCACCAGTTATCACTTGGGATGCAAACCAAGCTGGTATTGGTTTAAAATTTGCGCATATAAATTAGCCTATGCAAATTGAATGCAAACCAGTGACCTTTTCTTGCTAATGTATTTCCTTTTTTAACGTGATGTGTTAGTGGCCACCCTACAGTTAGGTAAGGAGAACTCAGTACAGTGGTACCTTGGGTTACAGACGCTTCAGGTTACAGACTCCGCTAACCCAGAAATAGTGCCTCGGGTTAAGAACTTTGCTTCAGGATGAGAACAGAAATCGTGCTCCGGCGGCACAGCGGCAGCAGGAGGCCCCATTAGCTAAAGTGGTGCCTTAGGTTAAGAACAGTTTCAGGTTAAGAATGGACCTCCAGAACAAATTAAGTACTTAACGCGAGGTACCACTGTAGTTTCATATGCAATTTCTGCTGTTTTGAGGGTACAGTATTTACGGTACTTGCCTTGCTAGCATGATTAGAAAAAGATCAGATTAGTTTCCATTTGGAGAGAGTCATTCCCACTCTCATGTACTGCCGCTTTTAATTACTTCAAGATTGTATAATATTTAAAGTACTATTTTGTTCTTATTGATGTAAGCCACTTAGAGTAACTTCTTTTGGAAAAGCGATATAAAACTTCTTTTTTTAAGAATCAACCAATACAAATAAGTACATTGAAGTTTGTCCTTTTGGTGAAATGAGTGCAAAGTCTGGGCTTCCTAGATTAAGAGAGTACTGGTGGGCCACATACAACACACAGGCTGTTCGTTGCCTGTATCGTCTCTTGAATTTTTCAGTTGAAATATCTGGATTTGTTTTATTTTGAACCTATAAAAGAAGATAGTTCTTTCATCTCACTTTAAAAGATGGAAATATCAATTTTTTGAAGGAACATGTAATAAACCTGTACAGCAGGAAGAACATTTAATGTACTCTTATTAATCTTGATAGCTCATTCTGCAGGTGTGAAGCTTTTTTTGGCAAGTGTGCTTTCTCGGTCACAATCGCTTTAATGAAAAAATGACTTTTCAACAAAGTAAGAAGAACTAAGTGCCTAAACTCTGAAAATCAATAGCAAATCTCGAATCCCATCAGCAAACACGCAAGGGTCTTCTGTTGCTCAAATCCCTTTTATTTTCACCTTTAATGAGGTAGAAAGTTTTTCATTTGACATACTGTGCCCTGGCCTTTTCACAATAATTGACCTGGACCACTGGGCCATGCCTTAATAAATCTCTTGTTTAAGAAAATGGGAGAGAGTGTGACAGAGAGAAATTTATTTGTTCTATAACTTGTTAAATTTGATTCCCTTGTTGGAATTTCATGGTTCTCTTTTGCATTTTTGCTTTGCCTGAACTGGATTTCCAATATAGCATGAAGAGTATAATCAAAGTAGTGTGTGAGTGTCTAATATGTCACTTGGTTTTTATTCTCTCAAGTGATTGGGTATTTACAATATACTTAGAAGCCTGAAATCCAGAATGCAAAACTAGGAGGCATTCACATTTTTTGACTTCATATCCGCATTACCAATTATAGCCTTAGGGTTGTAAACAACAAAGTTGTCCCATCTGTGCAAGGACTTCCGCTTGTGCAACAGAACTTTCCTTCCCTCTCCTCTGCCCTTGCACCCCCATAATTTGTTGTGGGAGCTCAATCCTCCAGAGCAGACTGGGAAGCAGGTAGGGAGAAGAGGAGGAGGACAAGTTCTGTTGCACAAGCAGAAGTTCTTGAGCAAACAGGGCAGCTTCCCTGATTACAAGCCTCAGTCTCCGCTTCTGGTGTGTATTCCCAAAATTCAGTTTGTATAGTACAGATCTGATGCTGATGAAACAATATAAACCAAGTAGAAAAATAGGTTCACCTGGGACTCTACATCTTGTGACATAGAAGGAAGGCAAAGGAAAACAGCAGCTCTCATAAGTGGTCATAGATATTTGGAAAGAACAAAGATATGCCAGCCACAGCAATCTGAAGTACCTGCTACATGGAAGAGAGGTTATGGATTGCAATTACCATATCATGTCTTCTTTTTTAATTAAATGTAAGACATAGTTTCAGGATGTGCCACCTTTTATTGTCTGAATCCTCTGCTCTTGCAATTGCCATCAGCAGCCACATTCTTCTCATCAGGTGTAGGTGTAAAATGGGGCACACACAAGGATATTGGGTAGTGTGACTGGAGCCAATCATATGTAGAAGGAGAGTTAAATAGAGATCAGATCAAACTCCATTTCTGTCAACATATGAGGGAATTTGTTTCCTCTTTATTCTTGTATTGAATGTGGACTGGAAAAGATCTTGCTATGCTTTCATGAGCTGCTTGTTTGACACCCTCAGCTGCAAAGAAACTGACGATGGATTGGAAGGTTTATGATTCCATCCTGCAATATGACAAATGGACAATGAGATACTTTCATCATTAAAATAATGCTGTAAATAAAAACAACAGCAAAAATCTAAATTTGATTATGTAGATAAATAATAAAATTAATAATAATAAATACTAGTTTTGAACCAGCTGTAGCAGCCATTTTGGAACATACAGCACAAGGCAGAGAGCAGAGGCTTGCTGCCACTGCTTGTTCTAGTTTCGGCAACTGTGCTGCTGCAGCTTGGTTGTTCTTGCTCTAAAATGATCCGCATCCCGAAGCGAACGTAACCCATGTCCACATGTCTGCGCATGCGTGGGTTGCGTTTCGTCGCTTCCGCGCATGCACGTGACGTCATTTTGAGCGTCTACGCATGCGCACATGGCAAAACCCGGAAGTAGCGTGCTTCATTACTTCCGGGTCGCCACGGAGCGCAACACGAAAATATTCATCCCGAAGTGTATTTATCCCGAGGTATGACTATATAAAGTGCTTGCTTGCTGTTTGCCTCTTCTGAGGTGATAATTCAGCCAATGAGTTGTGTTAGACCTAAAACATCAATTCCCCCACAATTATGCATTTTGGTGCAGTGTTACAGCATGATTGGCCCTAAGTATGCAAGCTGCAGAGCTGTTTTCAGCACTGGTTCCTTGGCATCTGCAGCTGATAACTTGGCGATGAATCCATTTGCAGGTGCCAACATCATTGGACGAGATAGAATAGTTTTTAGGTAAAGTAACACACCCTAGTGCAGATCTTTCTGTTTCAAAGGCTAAATATCACATTGCCCTTTTGCAGAAATCTATCATTTCGTTTTCTGTCAGTTCTTTGTTCCCAGAGATATCAGCTGTTGGTCTGAAAGACTGAAGGTCTCACAGAGGACACAGGCAGGCTGTCTTGAATGAAAAGATGGTATTCTGACCTAAGCATGCTTTTCACATTGAACTTAAGAAGATTGCGCTAGAGAGAAAGGCAATGGAAGAAAGAAAAAAATGTAACCATTTACAGAACAATTTCAAGTCCCCTTCTTTCCTTTTCAAATTAAAGTAGGGGTTTTCTGTTTGTTGTTTGTTTTACATTCTGTTATTAGGGAAGCTGCATTATACCGAGTCAGACCATTGGTCCACCTAGGTCAGTATTGATGAGCAGTGGTTCTCCAGGGTTTCCGGCAGGAATCTTTCCCAGCCATAGTTGGAGATGCTCTACCAATGACCTACAGCCTTTCCTCATATTATTTATCTCCCTGGTAAATCAGCTTTCCCCTACTTTAAGGTTTTATATTTCCTAATCATTGGGTGTCAAGTTATCTGAGCCTACACAAAGTGCCTATGTGCTGAGAATGTAAGGATGTTTCCATTAATTTCTTTTAAAAATCCTTTATTTGCTTTCAGCTCTATATTCTCACTACACCTATTTTGATATAGTAACAGAGTAAGTCAGATTTAACAGACAGAGCCACATGTAGTATATTAGAGGGTACATGCTGCTACCTGGGAAATGCTTCTTCTCTTCAAATTTTGCCTTGTAAATGTTTTAGGCTACATGTAGGAGAATGTAATGACATGGATTCCCTTTGTGTATGGCTCTGGTAGCTACTTATCCTCAAGTAGGTCAATGCTGCTGCCTTGAATGTGCCTCATAAGGGTCAATGTATAATATATGGTTGCCACTTCTTTGTGGATGGATCCAGTGTTACACTGGCACGATTTGTCTGAATGAATAAGTGAATCGCTTGCCAGCATTATACTCTGATGTCTTGTAAACTGCTGGCTCTTGTGATTATCGCTGTCCTTCCAGAGGGTTTTCACGACCCCATTTCATAAAACTTTGAAAGTGTATATGAGAGAAGACGCTGCCTTTGCTTTTGCTGTGAGCTACACATGGAATTTTGCAGTCCCTGGCTCATCCTGGTCTTTGGTCGAAAAGACGGCGTTCCCTCTTTCATGCATGGGGAAATTGGTAGCATATATCTCACCCATTTGGATATTTATTTATTTATTTATTTATTTATGCTGCTCCCAGGACTTGAAAATATATTCCAGAACTTGCCACAGAAAGTGTCATGCTGCCTGAACTGCTCCAGCTTCATGAACAAGAAACAGCTTGGGACTTGGCTTTGAATTTCACTCTTTGTGAAAACACAGCAGGGGGAAAAATTGCACTCAAGAGCAAACCCTTCCTGTAATGAGGCCACACTAGCACTGTGCAATGTGTACTTTAAGGCATGTAATTTGGAAAAGTCTCAAAATGAACCTAAGCCTACCATATTTCCAATTTAACACTGCAAATGTTGCATAGCTTAGGTTTATATAGGTTTTCTGTTAGTCCCCTGGAAGTTATTCACTGGCATTTTTATTCTGCTCTGGAAAGAACCTTGTCAGCTTATCAACTGTTTTGTAAGGCTTCAGAGGTCCTTAGGTACTTAGAAAACCTGTACAAGTTGTTCCTGAGATAGGGAAAAAGAGTTCCATATATGGAGTTCTCACAGCATGCATTCACAGAATAACACAAAAATGGTGTAGCCTGTGGCTCTTTGTATTTCTCTTGAGTGGTCTGTTAAGCCTTCTTACTCTTGGCTTTTTGTGGGGGAGAATGAGTTAAAAAATAACAGATGGGGTGAGTTTTAACCTGCAAAATAAAATTAAAAGCTGAATATAAAAATATTTTTATTTATAAACAACTCACTCACTCTCCCCCCCTACACACAATCAATCAATCAATCAATCAATCAATCAATCAGTCAATACCAGGAGCAGTACAGAACACAGATAACTAAAGTCTTTGATGTGTCAGAGGTATTGATAGAGGTAGTTTAAGATACCCCAAATCTCTCCCAGGCAGAGGAGTTTGTTTGTTGCGACCAGACGTAATATGTAATGAAGTCCCACAATATGACATAAAGATGTTGTGCGTTTTCTACACCAGTAAAATTTTAAAATCAAGAGTAATATTTTTTTCTGAAATGGGTATTGTCCTCATGTTCTTACACCAGAGCATGATTTGCAAGTTCTTTCAGTCTCCCCAATTTTATGTGATTGAAATATGAGCTTACGTTATGTCACTAAATCATTTGGGCATGGAGACCTGCATGTCCAGCCCATCAATTCAACAAAGTAAGTTCGGGAGACATAATAATAATAATCAGGTTTTCATATTTTAGACATTTCTTTATAGATTTCAGACCAAAATTTGGAGATCATTGGGCATTCTCACCATAAGTGGTACAGAAGGTGCCTTTCTTGAAACAAATGTGAAAATAATTTACCAGAGTTATTTTTTAAAAGATCAGTGAGTCAAAAAAAATGTTGAATTCAAGTTTATACCACACACATTTAGAAAGTCTCTTATTGGCAACGTTGTTTAAAATGTAGCTATTTTGCCCCAGATCCTTGCTCCTTCTTAGTGGTTGGTTTTAGCATAGTTCTATGTTTGGATGCCGTGGCCTCTTACTTTGCATTCTGTATACTTGGGATGCAGCTGAACAGGGAATGAGGGCCAGGTTCTCTGTGTATTGCTTCTGGCTTCTGTCCAGTTGGAAGTGCCTTCTGGTGATTATTACATCGCTGAATAATGGCATTTAGTCTGTGTGGAAGGGAAAGGAGGCAGTTTTATAGGCCTTGGCTGCAGTGAAGGCTGTGCCTCTGCATATTAGACAAGTCATTAACACGTCCTGAGCTAGATTTTGCCCTTTGTAGTAAATATATTGTACGTGAATATTTTAACAAACTGACATGTTGGAAAATGAATGTGTAGCGGCAGCGTTGTTCACATGAATGCGAAAGGGCTGTTGTTGCCTCGGGTGAGAACTGCCTGGGCTCTAGCAATCCTGAGAAGTGATATGAAGGATTATGGGGAACGGTAATCAATGTAGCAACAGGCAGCATACGATTATGGAGAGAAAGTTGGGATGGGGGAGAAAGAGAGAGAAGCCTAGCACTGTTTCAGCAGGGCCAGCCCTACTGTTCGGCAAGAGTGTGGCGGCTATCTCAGGCAGCAAATTTGGGGTGTCATTAAAGGGAAGCAATGGTTAGATACTAAATTTGGTACTGATGTATTTTTAGTGCCTTGGAGAGGGAGAGGTGCTTTGCTTCAGTTGCCAAAATAAACAAACTGCCCTTGGAAACTGTGTATGTTGAGTAAGGGGGCAGCAAGGAATGCCATTTCCTGTTTTGCCTTGGGGTGTGTAATGTTTTGGGCCAGAGTTGTGTTTTAACAAAAGTATTGCTTGAAGGATGTGGGAGACAATGGAAGCTCTCGGGCCTTGACTTGATCGTTTTAATGAAGAAGATCTACTTAAACAAAAACTTAACTCTTCTTGACCAAAAGAAGAATAAAAACGGGAGAAGTCCCAAAGTTAGCAAAGGAATCTGAAAACATGACCCCGATGGCGACTTGAAGAATCTCTGTTTGTTGACTGTTGAGATTTAGAGAGGGACCACTGCAGTTTAAGGTACACTCTATCAAAGAGGAGGAGGAGCCTTTAAACACAAACACACACACACACCACAACAAATTGATGTCATAGTGTAGTTAGACTTCCGGATTTAATGGTTTTAGAGGGGGTCTTTAGATGTGTTACTTCGAAATGTAGTAAGTCAGCCCATCTACATTTGGGGGCCGTCCTGCTCATTCTGGTGAATGGGGTCCTGGGTTTTGATATTTTTCACTAGTGACTTCATCAAGCTGTGTCCAGGATTTTGTGATATAAATTCCTATGTGCTTAATATGATGTGGGCAGAGCAGTTGATATTCTTAACAAAATGTGACTACATGATGGTGGCACAGATGTCCCTCTTTTGGAAATTGTAATCTGTAGCTCCCAAGTGGACAGGAAGTGTCAGAAACTTTTCAGAGCAAAGAGAAAGAGTGGATATTTTATTAACAAGCGAACTGTTGGCACTTCTGCTTCTGAAACAACAATTTATTTCCAGTGGACAAGATGTCCTTCTTTGTGTGAGACAATCTGATTTTTAAAGAAAGGGGAATGTTTTACTGCTCCACAGACAGTATTTTTGTTGCACCTGAGGAGGCATGAACAGCTTACCTTCATACTGAGTGCTTTATTATACAGAACTTCGAGGATTCCTGCAATCTAGTCCTGGAGAGGTAATTTATAAAGTTGCAAACTTAAAGCTCAAGGGCTTGTTTTCAGATGTAGGACTATTGGTGGGTGTCATCTGGAAGCTGCTAGCACATGTCCTTCGTGTATCTCTTGCCTTTTCATTAGCACTAATATTGATTAGAGGCAATGCAGGCCTTAAGAGTAAATAGGTGCTTTGTGAGCTTTGCTAACTGTGGCTTGTATATATAAACAAAAATCCTGATCTCTCACTTGGGAAGTAATTTTGTTCACTTAGGTTGACTCTGAAAGTGAATTAATTAAATAGGAAAACACTTTTACCAAAGACCATGTACCACCACGAGTGACAAACTGCACCATTAGACATAACAAGGATTCTGAAGCATCATTTAACTTGAACACCAAGTAGGCAGATAAATAGCCTTTGTGGAAGTTCTGCTGCTTCTCTTACATTAGTGAGATAGATACTTGTCAGTTTGAAAAAAAGCCTGTCCCCTTTTCATAGTAAGCCATTCCTGCTGTCTCATGCCATCTCAGCAATAAAAAGAAACATACCAGCAAATGGAACCCCCTAAATGCCAGCTATTCATTATGTGCAGCACCTCATAAAAGAAATCCCATCAGATTGTGATGCAGCCCAGGACATATTTTCATACAGTTTGGTTTTCAAGTTAAAATATGCGTGTTCAGTGCATGAGAACCTTTAGGGAAGCATTTAACCAAATTCTATGCAAACTGAATGGGCTTTTGCTGCTTTTTGTCCCAGCTTTTTGACCTCTGCTTTTTGTGCAGGCAGTAGGCAAGGTATAGCTCAGGAGAGTACCGGCACCTTCCCTGAGCTATGTCTGGCCAAGCTTGAGGAATCTCTGTAGGCTTGCCCAGCCCAAGTCACTTTAGAGATGAAGGCTTGCATAGAACATAGAAAGGCTGCTTCCACTGTGGGCACTTACTGCGAAATCATCATGCCTCATTCACTCATATTTTGTAGTTGTTGACACAATCAAAATCCAGTTGCAAACTTCCCATATTTCTCCAGTGCTTTTTACATACCACAGAAAGTCTGAATTCCTTGAAAAGGAAAGAACAGAAATATAACCTCCACATGCATAGATGTCTTTTTCAAGAAGCGTAGTGACTTGCCTGGCAGTGACATACCAGACAGCATTCATTCACTATAAACCTTTTCAATGGGACCATTTTGCACCCTGTTAATTTTTTTAGCATAATCTTTTAATTAGCATTAGTGGAAGTGTTATAGCACTATAACACTGTGATTTATTTATTTATAAAATAAAACTTTCTAGTCAACGCTATCTTAGCAGTTAAAACACTTCTAATCTGCACTTCTGATCCAAGACAAGTGTTAAACACTGGGTTTTGACCATTCATGGGTGATCATGCTTGAACGAGTGTTTAAAAAAGGATTGGTCAGAGTTGCCCTCTGTTTCAACAGTGACTGAGCACATTTAACAAATTACTGTCCCCAGAATTCTTTGGGGGAAGCCATGACTGTTTAAAGTGGTGTGCTACTGCTTTAAACATACTGTGCTGTTGGGGCCTAGGAGACTCCTACCTGGAAACAGCTAAAGCAGGCTTCCTCAATCTCGGCCCTCTAGATGTTTTTTGGCCTACAACTCCCATGATCCCTAGCTAGCAGGATCAGTGGTCAGGGATGATGGGAATTGTAGTCTCAAAACATCTGGAGGGCCGAGTTTGAGGAAACCTGAGCTAAAGGGACTCTGCCTAATCTTTAGCTTATTCAGGTGAGCTAACTGTGTTTGGTTAGGCAAACCTGCTCACACCACTTCTGATTCAATGGATTTCAACAAGAGAGTGTACACTTATGCAGGTGAAAGTCAATATTTGATAATATCAATTAAGATATATGCGTGTTTGATTCAGACTGTAGCTTCCACTACTTTTTAAAATTTTCACTGTTTCTGAGAGAGGAAGTAATTTGAAGGTGATGGGAACATGTCTGTATTAGATCTGAAGGCATCTGTTTGGGTTTCAAAGCAGACCTCAGCTGCTCCTGATCGCATGTGTTTGAAGTACTCCTAATACCCTTGCAGGCTATCAGAATGACACTTGACAAAAGCTTTGCCACGAGATGCTCCTCAAAACTTTTTAGATCCAACTGCAGTTTAGGCTGTTGTGAATGATACCCCCAGATCTCTCTGCGGAAAAGAAATGCCACTTTAATGGAACCAGATCAGCAGTTTAAGTGCATTACTATTTTATTAGACTGTATTGTGAGGTAAGTGCGTAAGTGCCGATCAGCACTTCTCATTTATACTTGGGTTTTTATAGGGGTTATCAACAAGGCAATGTGTTAAAAGCTCAGTTGGTCTGGATCAGCATGTCAGTGCATTAGTGGGTCATGTAAATGCTTAGATGTTAGACTCCTGTGAGACTATTGAAGTATTTATCTCATTAATCTTTCCATTCCTGCTTTGTGTTGCTTTCAAGTAACTGTTTTGAACTTGGTGGATCTCGGTTATCATCATGTATAGGTGTTATTGGCTCTTTTGTGGACTTGGTTTTAAAAAGGAGTAACATACAGTTGTAATTGATTTCTTACTTCCCTTTCCTCTTTCTGAATATAATAAGTGAATATTGAGAACAGAATTTTTTCCTTTGCTTTTGCTTTTCAAACTTGCAGTATATAACTCAAAGGAACCAAAAGGAATAAAATAGTGCATTTATAAGTACAGTAAATACAATATAATGGGGAAAAGTAGATTGTTAATGAATAGCATAAAATGGAGATTATATTGATTGCTAACATAGGCTAACCCTATCATATAAACAAATACGAGACATAAATAGCAGACATGAGAAAGCCATCAATTAATTATCCTGAAATTCGTTGTTCCAACACTATATAAATAAAAATCATCTCTCAGTGAACCTGTTGGCTTGAGTGTTTTGTTTGTTTTTCTTAGTCCTGGAAAAGTATGGAGGTTTTGTTTAGAAATCTACCTTGCAGACTTTCCTTAACCATTATGTGGTGCTTGGTAAGTCTGGCGATTTCCAGTGTTCTCCAATGCAAAGTGTAACTATTAGAAATGAACTTAGCACATGTTGTAGATCAAGTTGTTCAGTTTCAGATTTATGAGATGGTACGCTAGTGGCGCTGTGGTCTAAATCACTGAGCCTAGGGCTTGCTGATCAGAAGGTTGGCAGTTCAAATCCCCACGACGGGGTGAGCTCCCGTTGCTTGGTCCCTGCTCCTGCCCACCTAGCAGTTCAAAAGCACATCAAAGTGCAAGTAGAAATATAGGTACCTCCGGCAGGAAGGTAAACAGCGTTTCCGTGCACTGCTCTGGATTGCCAGAAGTGGCTTAGTCATGCTCGCCACATGACCCGGAAGCTTTCTGCAGACAAACGCCGGCTCCCTTGGCCTAGAGAGCGAGATGAGCTCGCAACCCCAGAGTCATCCGTGACTGGACCTAACGGTCAGAGGTACCTTTACCCTGTAAAAAGTAGTACAGTAGAAAGAACTTCAGTCTAAAACTTCTGCATGTTTCAAAAAAAAATTGCATACGATCTGCTTTTGATGCTTGATATTTCCAGCAATAATCAGAAATTGATTAATAGATTTTGCTCAACTTATAAAGAGTAAGATGCCATTAAATATGATTTTGAAAAAGTTCTCTTTTTGGTTTTCATTTATTAATATTGAGGGAACGTTATTGAACAACCAAACCCATTTTTATTCCTGCATAGATAAGCTCATTGTATTTCCCCCATTTTTTTAAAAATGAAATAAGATTTGATTATGGTTCAATTGCGGATTTGCCAGTTAAGATATCATATATTTTACTCTTCAGTTTTTTAAATAAAGCTGATAATCCAGTTCTTGAGCATTGCAATTTCATTAGGGTGACCATGTTTTCCAATCAACTAGGTAACAATATGCCACATTTGAAAGAATTGGTAAAGTGAAGGGTAATAGCCTTCCAGTAAAATAGCAAACTTATTATAGGATATTATACGTTTGTTAATGATCTGCTTACAAATTGGTAAAATGAATTTTCAGCACCAAGTTACATTTCCCCAAAATTTGCTCATAAATATTAGAGAGAGAGAAAGAGAGAGAGAGCGAGGGAGAGGGAGAGAGCGCTGATGGCCCAGGCTTAAGTGTGGTTAGAATTTGCACAAAACTGTGTTTAATAATTTGGTGGTAGCAAGACCATGGGATTGAACATTAAAGTTTGTGGTTTAAATTTATCCATAATTTATCTGGTTGGTACCAATCTTCAATAGAGGTTACTCTCACAGCATTGCACAGTGTTTGGTACTTTTAGAGCTTATTTATTAATTTTTTTAAAAGTATCTTATTATGCATCATAGAAATGGTTATTCTGCCATATAAAAGTTATGATCTTTTGCCAACTGAATAATAGTGTGCATATGTCTCAATGTTTAATAAACAATGTTAATAAACAAAAACAATATTTGTAACAGGATGTTCAATTTAACTGTGGATATCCTGCTTCCATGTCATCTTGGAGTCTTTGTCACTGTCTAAAAGTAATATATGCAATGCAACTAGCAGTACCAGATAACTATGCTGTGTTAAAATAAAAATAAAAAAGAATTCAGCTTCTCCCACAGCAGCGATGGCAAAGTAATATCTTCCAAAATTCCATTAATAGTCCTTTCAGATAATGGGATCTTACCTTTATAAAAGTCTTGTTGAGGGGTTTTGAATTGGCCTCCAATATTAAATTCTTCCAAGGTCCTGTGTAGGAAACCTCCTTCCACCCAATCAAATGCCTTTTCAGTGTCCAAAAAGAAAAAGAACAAGTCATTTTTGATGAGGCAAATGATATATCTTTATGCAGCTGATGAATAAGTCTTTCGATGTTGGGTTTTGGTCCACAAGAGTTTTTATTAACTTGTTAAACCTTTTAAGCTGTTTAATCAGTTTTTGTTGTTCATGGGCCAGATTCAACTCCTGCTAGCAGGAGCCCATGGAAGGACTTCCACAAACACAGCAGGGTATTCCCCATCTCTTCCCCACCCCTCCTTCTGCCACAAATTGTCTGGAGGGGTTAGGAGAATGCCCAGAACAGGAGGGAGATGGGGAGGGTCGCTCTGTCTGGCAAGTTGAAATGCTTGTCCTGGTGGAACAATTCCAATTGTTCCATGTTGAATTCATTGGTTCTTGATTATTGGTTTGGAAGTTATATTGGATGGCAAGAACTTGATATTGGGAAGTCTTTGCCAAATTTAGGTATTACTGTCCCCCGTGCTTCTGACTGTGGTATGTTTTTTTGTTTAATTAACTCATTTATTGTGATGCTTTAATATTCAGCTGTTCCTTCTTTAAATTTTCTATACAGTTATGTAATGAAACCATAAGGTCCTGTTGCTTTGCTATTTTTGTGATATTTCTAATAATCTATTGCTTCTGGCACTGTTGTTTAAGGATAATTAAATTTGTGTAGCTTGATTATAATGAAAACTCATTAATTACTGCTTCAGAGGGGTTTTGTGATAAATAAAGATCCTAATAAAATTGTTGAATTCATTGTGCTGCTTTGGCTATTCCATTTTATAGGGAACTCAGGGGATCAATTTCTTCTTCTTTATATAAGATTTTGAAAATTTTGAGGGTTGCTATTCAAGTTGTCTTTGAGAAACTTCATGTGGTTCTCACGTTTACAGCTTTGCTTATATTCTTATTTGAGCATAAGACTATCATATGCATTTTCACAGCGATTTTGTTTATGGAGGTGTTATACCTTCTGTGATCATTTTGTTTACTAGGCGTTAGTTCTCAGAGCATTCTGAAGCTTTCTGAAAAAAAATAACTGTTCCTGTATAGACTTTCACTGTGTCCCATGTAAATGGGCAAATTACCTTTGGGTAACATTTAACTCAAATATTGTTTTGAATGTTGTTGAAGATATACTGTTAAATCTTCATTGTGGAAGTGAGTGCTATTTAGTTTCACAATTGTCAATTATATTTGGAGAAAGTGCCACAAAGGCACATCGTATGTGTGTGTAGGATAGGTTTCCTTTGTGTATCTGTTGTTTGCATGACCAGTAGAGAGGTACCAGGAATAAATGAATACAGAAGTAAGAGTTCCCTACAGATGAAAAACTAAAAAACAAATAATAACCTTAGGATTGGAAAATCTCCACATACTAATAACTACACAGTTATTCTTGATATGTTTAATAGAAGTTTTGGTAAAGAGTTGTGTCCATGATATTCTTAGCTGAGCAGTCAGATTTAGAATACAAAACTCTGTTACAATCTCCTATTATTTTCCATGTGGTGAGAGCATTGATTTTTTTATTTTCTTTTTTGTATCATTAGTTTGCACCATCAATTGCCAAAGTATTCAGCTTGTTTAATATGAGGTGCATATACAGTGTGCAGACAAGTGTAACATGTTGGTTTTCAGTAGAGATACTTATAATTAGATAAGTACCTAAATTGTCGAAGGATATCCCTTTATAATTAAAGCAGAGCTTTTTAGCATCATCAGAAAATAACTTTGTTAAGCCTCATGCTTGTTATTCTAATTTTTTTCTTCTCTATTCTTGATATATATTTATTGTAAGAAGATGTCTGGTGTTCTCCTGCTTTAATAGTCTTGAGTGTTTCCTCCATTTATTAGGTGTGTTGTCCTTTTCCATTTAATTTAAAGCAAGATTGTCAAGGAGTGCGCAGGTGTGCTCTGTTGAACAGGAATTTTTGTGTGGTTTGTCTATTACCTTTTAAGTGTACATGCACCTCACCACCCAATTTGTTCAGCTATCTCTAACATAAGCCTAGAAGGCTATCTATATGGAGAGAAATCTGGTGAGGAAAATCTATGTGTTTTGTGCTGCCTTTCATTCATTACTTTTTAATTTCTACTTCCTAAAGAAACAAACAACTGTGTTACAGATGCTTTGGTAGAGATTCCTGCATTGCAGGGGTTTGGCCTAGATGACCCTCAGGGTCCCTTCCAACGCTACAGTTCTATGATTCTATAAAAGAGAGTCTGCATCAACACACCACCAGTGGAAGCAGATCGTCTGTTTTGTTATCCCTTTGTGCTGCTTGCTGTCTTTACTAAGTGAGATATAAATAAAGATGTTTCTCTTCTGATTCTTTTAAGCCATGGGATCTGTGTGATTTGTGTCTTGAAATGCTGAACCTCTGGGCTGCTGGGCTCCTGGGAATATACCAGAACCTTTTCTAATCATAGAGAGAATGTGCTTCCTCCACTCCAAACAATAGTGAGAGCCTGCCTGACTTGAGAGAGACTGCTGTCTGCTTTCCTTATTGTCATTCCACAGAAAATTGACCTTTAGAGCCAAAGCAGACAGAGCCATTGTTATAAGATTCTTGAAGAATTGAGGCTCGGTGCCAGGATGCCTCTGAATCATTCCAAACATCTGCGCTTGAAAGAAATATATTTTGACTATATATATATATATATATATATATATATATATTCAATCAGAAGTTGTTTTATCTGTGAGTATTATGGAGGAGGAATTTTATCAGGTAAATCAAATATCTTGTGAAGGAGCCAACTGGCTGCTGGTATATGAAATGGCTGCATTCTGATTTGTTTCAGTTTTGTTTTGCTGGCTTTAAAATTAAGGCAGCCTTGAAAAAAATGAAAACAAACAAAGTGTGATTGCGGGGTTGTCGGGTTGTCAAACAGATTGTATCTGCATTCTGATTATGGAGATAATTATTCAGGATTAAAATGAGTGAAGTGTATAGGAAATGCAGATTTGATCTGTTTCCGAAGCATATAATTTAAAATTAAACTTCCTCAAGTGTAAGACTGTGAAGAAGAGAGAGCATGATGTAATGAATGTGTGTTGGACTTTTGAAGAGTGAGGCTTGGGTTTAAATTCCAGCTCAGCTATGAATCTCACAGAGCTTCTGACCTGGCTCTTGATATGTTGGTCCATAGTCAGGAAGCTCAGAAACCCCATAGAACAGACCCAGAAGGTTTCAATAATTATCAAAGAGCTTGCCCAGCTGTGGCCTATTTCTCTGAAGAGTCTTCCTTGATGAGTGTGGTTAATCTCTGTGCAGCTGGACTGGTGGTGGCAGAGACTGAAACCTCCACCTGAAATCTTCAGGTTGCCATTCAAAACCTGCTGTAACCATGAGTCTCTGACACTAGCTTGCCTTGAGCAAGCTGATCAGTTGTGGCTGCAAAACCCATTTCCTTTGCCCACATAGTTTGAAATTGCAGGCAAAGAAAGCAGCTCCCTTTGGGGCTTGTTGTAAGTGCTGGGTTATGCTTACAGCAATCCCCACTTTGGGTCGGAATCAGCTGTAGTATGGAGTTCCTGATCAGGATGTTTAGAAGGTGTTCTACCTCCACCCTGAGATGACCTCTGAGTTCCACTGACTGCAGGCTTTGTTTGTGTCTCTCCAGAATCAGGTAAATAAGTTCTTACCATTGACCATCTCCAGATGACTGAAGAAAGGCGGGGGGGGGGGGGGGAAATGTCCAGTAGCATCTTAGAGACCAACTAAGTTTGTTCTGGGTATAAGCTTTCATGTGCATGCACACTTAGTCAAGCCTACCTGGCGTGGGAGAAACTGCTTTCAAGGGGCATTGTGGCATCTTCTCTTAAAGGAGCAGCTCCTTTGGCAGCATTTATAGGTATTTTTCACTTTCTGGGTATTTTTAACCCCCCCCTTCTGTGCCCTGTGCACACCTTTCCCAAGGACTACAAAATAGGTTCAGTAGTGTTGTGGGATGCAGTGTTTGGAAGTAAGATGCTGCAGAAAGTTGGGGTGGAGGATCCTTTATCCCTGGACACACCTTTCCTCCATAGATACTGTTCTGCTATGTCAAGAACATGTTCAATGCCCTCCAGGAGCGTCTAGTGAAAATGGAAATTTATTACGTGTAACTTTCTGTCCACAGAGGCTTCCATTGTCCCTGCCATAGCTTGCGGGGACCATTTTGCAAAGGTTTCTGTGTGCTCTTACATGATCTACTGTAGGTCCTTACAGCTTCTGCCAATGCAGAAGGTAGGGGAGATGTATTGCATTCAATTCCATACTCTGTTTTCCATTTTTATGGCCATTCTTTTTGTCCACAGTTGATTTCTAACATGCAGATCTATGCATAGCAGCTGAGTTTTGTTTTACAGTTCCAGTTTGATTTGGAAAGGTTGGCTGCTACTTGGTCTGGAAGGTTTCTGGGTGGCTCCTCCAACAAGAAAAAAGCAAATTTGCATGGCTCTGACTGTGGACTCCAGTAGGAGGCACTGCCCTGAAGGAGCTTCGTGTATCCTGAATGCTTCTGTGAACAAAGTTCACAGGGGAAAAAGTGTTGCTTTTCTCCCACCAAGGATGCCTGCCTACTGAACACTCCTCATATTACACGTCGCTGCAGGCTATTTTCTGCCTGCTGTGCATTTAAACTGATCATAACAATATACATTTATGCAGTGATTCCAGGGTGGGTGGCCTTTATTTATGGAACTTTCTTCCTATCTCCCAGAATGGAAGGCAAAAAACCACAAAAAATCTTAACACAAAGCTCAGCAACTGAAAACAGAGCTAAGGAAAAAAAATATGTGTTTAAAAAAATTGCTCCCTTTTAAAAAACAACAAACAAATACTTCAGTAATATATCCATAAAATATATTATAAGAAAAAAAAACTGCTCCTTTTCCCTTATGGGGTACCCAAGAGCCCATATAGAGTCCTTTTGTAGGTTCTCTATCAGTAGGAGAAAATAACAGAGGCCAACCAGAGAATACAGTGGTACCTCGGGTTACATACACTTCAGGTTACATACGCTTCAGGTTACAGACTCCGCTAAAAATCTTGCAGCGGCACAGCAGCAGCAGCAGGAGGCCCCATTAGCTAAAGTGGTACCTCAGGTTAAGAACAGTTTCAGGTTAAGAACGGACCTCCGGAACAAATTAAGTACTTAACCCGAGGTACCACTGTATCACCAACTGCAGAACTGTAAAGTTGAAACACTGTTGGAATAGGCATACAGTAACCATTTAATCTCTTCAGCCATTGTCTGCTAATCATCCCATATTTATGAAGTTTGGTTAGTTGTTGGACTCCTTTTGTTTCTCACTGTCTGTATTCCAAGGTCCTAAACTGTAGTGGCTCACTTGTGCCCTTCTGGATCAGTAGCAGTGCCGGCTAGGGGCAATAGGAGTTGGAGCCCAACAACATGGGGCAGGGGGCTGGTTAGCTACCCCTGTCCTAAAATTGTCACAGCACCCACAAGGTATGGGTGAAAAAAGCAAGGACCTGTTGTTACATTAAAATCCAAGTAATCATGCAAATTTGTGTCAATGTAAAAAAGTCTCTCCCCTCCACCCAATACTAAAAGTGGTTGGCTTAATTAAAATATTTGAAGGCAAAAGCTTTGCTGAATCCACACCTGCCAGTAGGTTGGTTTTATAACCTGATCTTGCGGCAGATAACGCCAACAAATCTGGTGCTTGCGCTAATTAGAATATTAATTACCCCGAGATTCTTTTTCTGTTAATCTTATTGATGCAAATATTATTAATTCTATTAAGCCCCCATATTGATGCTGACTGACACCATGCATAGTAATCTCCCCTTAATAACTTGCAGTGCTGAAGGCAAAATATCAATCTCCCGCCAGCAGGAACTTGTGTGCTTTAGGCATTCATGAATCAATTATTTTTGCTTCTGGTAAAAACAAGAATTAACTACCGCAATGCTATAATGTAAATAAACGTATTTGGGCAAAAAAAGGGCACAATGTAGGAGCGTCATGCTCAAGATCTCTCTTGGTTTGTTTGATTATTTTTGTAATTAGCAACCTCATGCATCTTTTGATGAGAGCAGCCAAAAAACATGTGGTGGGGTTTTTTGTTTGTTTGTTTTCTAAAAAAGAAGTTTATTCATGCTCATCAGAGCATGTAAAAAGAAAGCAAATCTATATGGTGAATGAAGTTATATTCTTTGTCCTAGGAAAGTTTACATTAACTATTGCACTGGTGAACAGCAATGTGTTTGCCCAGGTTAGCTGTTAATAAGGTTTGAAACCAATTGCGTGCTATTCACCTATTAAGTCTTATATACAAGAATCAAAGCCCATTAAATTGTTATGCTTATTTTGGTCGTATTGTGATTAACACCTCTGTGTGGAAATGTTTTTGGCTTATGTTGTAATATATTTGTTATGAGAATTATAAGGTCTAAGATATAAAATAAATGTTCATAAATGTACCAGGCAAACATATATATACACATATATATATATACACACTACATGACTGAAACAGTAAAGTGGTACCTCGGGTTAAGAACTTAATTCGTTCTGGAGGTATGTTCTTAACCTGAAACTGTTCTTAACCTGAAGCACCACTTTAGCTAATGGGGCCTCCTGCTGCCGCTGTGCCGCCGCTGCACGATTTCTGTTCTCATCCTGAAGCAAAGTTCTTAACCCGAGGTAATATTTCTGGGTTAGCGGAGTCTGTAACCTGAAGCGTATGTAACCTGAGGTACCACTGTATAGTGCATTTCCCATTTTCTAGGTATATTTTAGTGGCCGTGCTGATTACAGAATGCTGCTGTTAAGCATATAGCAGCGTAGACATGAAAGAGAAGTCACTGCTTGTTTGTCTCATATAGTGAGCCAGTTTTCATGTGCAAGAAGTCAAACATTGACTGATTGAAGCTTGCCAACTTGTACTCTAGAAACTGCCTGCCTTTTTAAAAGTACCACATACTTTTGCTAATTTGTGCTTGATTTTTCAGTTCACTAAAAGCAAACATTTTAAAACAGTTGCAAATGCTTGCAAGGTGGAGAATGTGTTGCTGATAATATGTACTAGTGAACTGGCGTTCCATAACACTAGTTTTTCATCAGGTCAAACTGACTGATATCAATCAAAGTTCATCCCAGAAACATTTGGGCTGAAACTAGCAAGCTTCCTCCTGAGGGTGGCAGGACCGACCATGGAATGGACTCTGGGAGGGAGGGGGCAGTTGGCCAAAAAGGAGAGCAGGGCAGCGTCTAGATAGTCCAAGTTGCTTGAAAATGGAAGAAAGTTTTCTGCTAGTCACTGGAGAAAGACTTGGGGTGGCAAAGGGAGCCCTGGACACTTGAGCAGATTTGGAATTACAAATTGCCCTTACAGATCTGAAAAGTGTTACCCTTGCCTTCATTTTGAAACCATGGGTTTGAGCATAGCTAGGGGTTTGACTAATGAGTAGATCACTATCTTATAATGTAGCGGCAAGCATTTTATGTGGCTTTTAAACAGACTACACTTAAGAGTATTTGCAGGACAAAGTGTCCCAGTTACCTGTATCCACAGAGATGGCTGTAACTGTGTTGTCTGAAAGAATTTGCTTGAATGGTGCTATAGGGAGCCATTTCTGAAATCCAAGGAGCAATATCCCACATCCAATTGAGGTGCCACCGCTCATGAAATGACACAGTACCATTACAGTGTTTCCTGCAGGAGTAGCCTTTTCATATAACATTTGAAGATACTTTGAATTTCTCAGTTTGCGTTTGTAATACTGAGATAACATTGCACAGTTGTCTTAAGTAGCTAAATAATATTGCATTTTTAATAGGGCAGGAAGAGCCAGACACTTTCTATAGGAAGCAATATAAAAGCATACCAAATAAGCATGCATTTATATTCCCATCCTTTCCATATTTGCATTAGGAACATAACAGCACATTGAGAATTGGTGCTTAAGAAGTGCAGTCCTTAGGAATAATGATTATACAAAGCAATGCAAATATCTCTCTGCTAAGGTCCTTGCGATGTCTGCCCATTTAATTGTCTCAGTTGCACATAATAGAAAATAATGTTTACATTGCTTTGGGAAGAGAATGGTTTTAAAATAGACTCTGCTACTTAGGGCACACTTCTTAACGGGAGAAAGGCTACTGAGAGTGACATCCTGCCATAAGAAGCTGGCAAGGTAGTTCGTTTCATCTGAAGAGTCTTGCTTTGCTCGACCTCCCCAGGAGATGTGTTCTTTGAACCCAATCCTCTGACAGCAAATGTTTCTTCTGGTTCTGTAGGAATGTAAGCCTGCCTTTCTCTGCCAGAGTCTGTGTGCAAATACACAACAGAAAGGTTGGCCCAGACTATCATTTGATGCATCCCAGTTTGTGGAGCAGATGGAAATATTTGGCCATTTTGCACCACCTTAGTTTGTCTTCCTTTGCCGAGTTACCAATATTGTTCTTCCCGTTAGCAGTAATACTTCCCAGAGTTATACCTTGCTTAGAGAAATGCACCACTGTATATAATCAGCATGAGTAAAAAGCAATAGACCAGTGTATCTGTAATGCAATGGAGTCATTAGCCATCTGTGTGTACAGTGCTAATTGGAAGCAGCAGAATGCACAGGCGCAAGGCTCTGTTTCCTATCTTACAGAGTTGCCAATGGGCTGTAAGAGCCACAGCGAATCTAAATCTTCCTGAATATCACTACTTCAATTTTATCTTCGCCCATTATCATATTTTTACTAGTATTAGTAAATTTTCTAGACACTGTGCAAAGATTTAAAAGATGACATGGCTCTGCCCTGAGGCTTACAGTCGAAATAACACAATGTAAAAGGAAGGAGGGGGGAAGTATAAGGAGAAAAGAGAAAAGGCAGGCCATTTCTGGTGCCCAAAGGTTCTAGTTACAAAATGGCCAGGTAGAATTGGCTGCTGAGGAGAAAGTTCCAAGAGTGGAGTTCTGGTTTCAGCTGAGCTGATGGAGCTGCCTGCACTGTCTCATCTCTCCCTGTAGTATAACCAGACAGAATGGCTGCGAAAAGAGAACTTGGGGAGAGGAAGAGACAAATGGCAACTGGGTCCACAGTTTTCATCCATCGCTCCTTAAAAAATAAGTAGTGACCCTACCAGTTTGTCATATCTGTATGTAATCAGAATAAATAAAAAGATGTGGAATAATGGATGGCATGATGCGAGGAGCTTTAATGACCTAGCCTTTTATCGGTAAAACTTTTGTGGTTAGGTATGTATCCCCAGGCAAATATGTGTAAATCCTTGATAGAAGGTCAAGATGGCCCCGTCCCTCAAATTCCACTTGCCCCCAGTGAGAAATTCTGAATTGAATATATATAAAAACAGGCACCCTTGTATTGCCTATAAAAGAGGCAAGGCTTAAAAATGAAGTGAGATGGTGCAATGATCCAGGACTAGTCCTAGGAAAAATAGTGCCTTTCCCCAACCCCTCCATTTCTGTGTTGCCAAGTTGTGCAAGACTTCAAAGCATGGTAGTGTAACAGACTTCATTGCTCCCAGGCTTTCCTAATAACCAGGGCCTTTCTTCTGGGGATACTCAAGGGTACGCATCCTGAATTGAAAGTAACAAGCGATGGCGTCTGCGCGTGCGTGAGTCATGTTTTGCTGCTTCTGCACATTTTGAGTGTCTGCGCATGCGCGAGCGGCGAAACCTGGAAGTAACGCGCTCCATTGGGAACGCGCTCCTAAAACTCCTGGAACTACTCCCCCAAACAGTTTCGTTTTCTTCTTAAGTGCCTTTTGGGTTTTGCTTTTGCTTTTTGCCATGTTTTTGGTCTACAGTACAGTATATACAGGGTTGGGTTTGTGTGCTTTGCTCATGCGGTGATGGTGATGGTGATGATGATTGCAATGTTGTTATAATGAAAATGGCTTAATAAAAAAGATGAGCCTTTTTGCCTGGGGTTCCCAGGAAATTATATGAGCTATAACAAATACGTCCTCAAGGTGTTCTTGAATAGCCTCCTTGTGGTGTGTGTGTGTTTGTGTGTTTCTTTCCATTTTGTAGTTTACAAACAAGGAGCATTCTGAGAATTGTAACTATTAGGAGTGAGAACATACAGATAATTATAGCAATTTTGCAATGTTTCAGCATGGGTGACGATTCATTAGTACATGCTGATGGTGCCAGTAATTTTGCTCTGTTTCATTACTAAGCCTAGGAACTTCCCACTGAAACAGTGCTAACATCAACAAATGTTTGTGGAATTTATACCCATCCAGTAAAATTCCCAGGACAGCTTACAGAATTTTAAAACACAACAAAGCGTGTTTTAAGATACATACCAAAAACGAAACACACAAGGTTACTGGATGATGCTTGGAGCCATTCTTGGTGTTTGCTTTATGGAGGTGCTATTTCTTGCTCCAGAGCAAGGATGGGGAACCTGCTTCCTGCTCAGGGCCCCAAACCGTCAGGAGTAATCTGTTAAGAGCTGCATGCTAAGAGGTTCTATTTACAATTAAGTAGTGTATAAATTTTGGGCTCAACTATTTTATTCAGGAATGAATTATCATTACTAAGTTAAGTCAATTAATTTCAGTAGGTGTATTCTGAATTAAAATTAGTTGAACTTTGTTAAATAAAAAAGTGCTGGCAGTGGATGGTGCTAGAGCCCAAAGTGGACAGGGCACTCATTTTCTCTCCCTCTCTCTGCCACCCTCTTTTCCCTCTTCTTCCTTTTCACCTGTGTGAAATTAGGCTGAGGCTTCAGACACAGGTAGCTCACACCTGCTCTCCTTTTTTAAAAAAACGGTGCATATTATTATGTCTTCTTCTTTGGTGATCACTCGTAGCCAAGTAAGATTGTCTTCCATAAACATGGTTTTAACAATGAGTCCGTAAGTGACTGTGGAGGCCAATTCTGGATCCACATGTCCTTCCGCAGTGGGGACATTGGTTTCCGGGTGGGAGTCGATCCCGGTGAGGGTTTACCAAGCATGCCTTCCTCCTAGCACGTTTCTCCCTTGCACCCTGAGTTCGAGTGTCTTCAAAGCCCATGACACCTTTGGTAAAGGCTGTTCTCAAACTGGAGCGCTTGCAGGCCAGTGCTTCCCAGTTGTCAGTGTTTATACTATTTTTTTAGATTTGCCTTGAGGCAGTCTTTAAACCTCGTTTGTTGACCACCAGCATTATGCTTTCAGTTTTTAAGTTCGGAATAGAGTAGTTGCTTTGGAAGACAATCATCAGGCATCCACACAACATGACCAGTCCAACAAAGTTGATGTTGAAGAATCATTGCTTCAACACTGGTGATCTTTGCTTCTTCCACTACACTGTTATTAGTTCACCTGTCTTCCCAAGTGATGTGTAAAATTTTCGGAAACACCTTTGATGGAGTCTTTTGAGGAGTTGGAGGTGGCATTTATAAGTGGTCCATGTTTCACAAGCATATAGTAAGGTTGGTAGTACAATAGCTAGGTAAACAAGCATTTTGGTTTCCCTGTGAATGTCCCAGTCCTCAAACACTCTGTATTTCAATTGGGAGAAAGCCGCACTCGCGGAGCTCAGGCGATGCTGGATGTTGGCCCTTGTGGAAAGATAACTGCCTAGGTAAGAGAAGTGATCGACATTTTCCAATGTTACACCTTTGAGAGCCATTGTTAACTGCGATTGTTGCTGTCATATTATCATGGAGGAGCCGAATGAAGCTATTGCACTGCGCTGGAAAGAACATTACCAACATCTCCTTAACCGCAACTTCCCCGTAGCTGCTGAGGTCCTCTCACAAATTCTGCAAAAACAAGTTAGAGATGAGCATCTCCAAATCTGGGAGAGTTGTGTACAGCTATTAACCAAATGAAAAACAACAAAACCAGTGGACCTGATGGGATACCTGCCGAAATCTTCAAAGTAGGCGGAATTGAACCTACACAACAACTTCACAAGCTCATTGAAAAAATCTGGGAAAGAGAAGATATCCCAGCAGACTTTAGAGATGCCAAAATTGTCATTCTCTTTAAAAAAAGGTGACAGAACTGACTGTGGAAACTATTGAGGCATCTCTCTATTAGCTACGGCCAGCAAAATTCTCGCAAGGATTTTAGCAAACCATCTTGTAACAATATCCGAGGTGACCCTTCCTGAATCCCAAAATGGTTTTTGGCCTTCTAGGGGGACAGTGGACATTGTTTTCACTGTTTGGCAGCTTCAAGAAAAATGCAGAGAACAAAACCAACCCCTGTATATGGTGTTTATTGACCTGACTAAGGCTTTCAACACTGTAAATCATAATGCCCTGTAGACTGTCCTTCTGAAAATTGGCTGCCCAGATAAATTTGTAAACATCAATTTGTAAACATATTATTATGAGGCCTGCCTTGAAAGTGGTATACAAATATGAAAAAATATGGATAGTACATGGTACATGATGGTACGTGATATGACATGAGGTCATCAGTGTGTGTGTGTGTTCATGTTCATGTGTGAGTAAAGAATGTCAAGGCTTTCTGAGATATCCTCTCATGAAGCGAGTTGTCAGCGCTCTCTGTCTTTCCAGAGGGAACTTGAACGGTGTCATGGGTGGCATTCAATGTCATGCTATTACAAACGTTCCATCTGCACAAACATTGCAGCTTACTCTATGGAACAAACCCCACCCCCTTCTGTAGATGAGGAAAGTGGGGAAAGCAAGCCCTCTTGCACAAACAGAAGTGCTTGAGCAGGGCTTCTGTCAGTGGGGCTCCTTGGGTGAATCCCACTCATTAGCTCTACTTTATTGCAATAGAAGATGGGATATGCAATTAGCCAAATCAATATCTATTTTTTTTTTTTTTTTTTTTTTTTTATAATATATTTATTGAAGTTTTCAAATAAAGCATATATTAGATAAGCACAACTTGTCATTGTCCATTTAACATCTCTCAATTGTTACATGGGACTCCCCCACACCTCCCGCATACACTTACATCATTATTAAATTAATTTCAAACAAATTATCATTTAACTCATCTTAATTAATAATCTTAATTTGGTTTGACATATAATTCAGCCTTAAATCTAATTTAATGGTAGACAATTATCTGCACTGGCATCCAATTCAACACTCAGCCAAATTACAATATTTTTGTAAATAAATCTTAAATTCCCTCCAATCTTCTTCCATCCTTTCTTCTCCCTGGTCTCGAATTCTGCCGGTCATCTCGGCTAATTGCATATAGTCCATCAGTTGCATCTGCCATTCTTCCACAGTGGGTAGCTCCTGAGTTTTCCAATTCTTGGCAATTAATATTCTTGCTGCTGTTGTTGCGTACATAAAGAATGTTCTGTCCTTTTTTAACACACTCTGGCCGACAATACCCAGGAGAAAGGCCTCTGGTTTCTTAGTAAAGGTGTATTTAAACACCTTTTTTAATTCATTATATATCTTCTCCCAAAAGGCCTTCACTCTAGGGCAGGTCCACCAGAGGTGAAAAAATGTTCCTTCATTTTCCTTACATTTCCAACATTTGCTATCAGACGAATGGTATATTTTAGCCAGTTTAACAGGGGTCATGT
Organism: Podarcis tiliguerta; assembly: GCF_965153285.1. Taxonomy (NCBI): domain Eukaryota; kingdom Metazoa; phylum Chordata; class Lepidosauria; order Squamata; family Lacertidae; genus Podarcis; species Podarcis tiliguerta. The sequence goes on from NC_139534.1 coordinate 60,698,340, forward strand.
ACCATCTATACATCATTTTCATCACATTTTCCTTCAACGCATTACATGCAGTGAAGTTCAGCCCAGAGGTCCACAACCTTTCCCAATCTTCAAACATAATATTATACCCAATATCCTGCGCCCATTTTATCATTGTTGATTTTACCATTTCGTCATGTGTGTTCCATTTCAGCAGCAAGTTATACATTCTTGAAAGTACCTTAGTCTTAGGTTCTAACAGTTCAGTTTCTAACTTTGACTTTTCCACTTGGAATCCTAGCTTTTTGTCATTTTTAAACACTTCTTTAATCTGAGCATATTGTAACCAGTCTCGCACTTTGTCTCTCATCTTTTCTAAACTCTGCAATTTCCAGTTGTCACCATCCTTTTCTATTATCTCCCAATATTTTGGCCAGTTGGCCTCCATATTGGCTCTTTTCCAAGCCTTAGCCTCCAGGGGTGACAGCCACCTCGGAGTTTTATTCTCCAGTAAGTCTTTATATTTTGTCCAGACATTAAAAACTGATTTTCTGACAATATGGTTCTTGAAGGCCTTATTTATCTTAGCTTTATCATACCATAGATATGCATGCCATCCAAACGCATTATTAAAACCTTCCAAATCCAAGACATCCGTATCTTCAAGAAGTAACCAATCTTTTAACCAGCAGAAAGCTGCAGCTTCATAATACAACCTTAAATCTGGCAGGGCAAAGCCCCCTCTTTCTTTCGCATCTGTTAATATTTTAAATTTGATTCTGGGCTTTTTGCCCTGCCAGACAAATTTAGAAATATCTTTCTGCCACTTCCGAAAGCACTCTGTCTTGTCTACAATCTGCAGTGTCTGAAACAAAAATAACATTTTTGGCAATACATTCATCTTGATGGCAGCTATTCGGCCTAACAAAGAAAGATTTAGTCTTGACCAACTATCCAAGTCTCTCTTAATCTCTGACCAACATTTTTCATAATTATCTTTAAATAAACTCAGATTTTTTGCTGTTATGTTTACCCCTAGGTATTTAACTTTTTTAACCACATTTAGTTCTGTCTCTTTCTGAAGCTGTTCCAACTCAGTATCTGTCAAGTTTTTCCCCAAAACTTTAGTTTTTTGCTTGTTTAACTTAAATCCTGCCACTCGACCAAAGTTTTGAATCAGTTGTAGTACTCTTTTCAAACTAGACTCCGGCTCCTGTAATGTCAGAACTAGGTCATCTGCAAAAGCTTTAAGTTTATATTGTTTCGCTCCGACCTGAATCCCTTCCACCAACCGGTCCCCCCTAATCATATTCAGGAGCACTTCCAGAACCGAAATAAACAGTAATGGGGAAATCGGGCAGCCTTGTCGTGTACCTTTTTCAATTTTAAACTCTTCTGTAACCACATTGTTAACTATCAGTTTAGCCTTTTGTTCTGAATATATTGCCTCAATCCCGTTCTCAAACCCCCGTCCCACTCCCATTTCTTTTAAATTCCCCTTCATAAATTTCCAAGATATGTTGTCGAAGGCTTTCTCCGCGTCTATAAAAATTAAAACTGCTTTAGTGTTTATGTTTGTTTGTAAAAGTTCCAATATGTCTATAATGTTCCTCGTGTTAGTAAACATATGTCTGCCCGGGAGAAAGCCTGCCTGGTCTTTATGGATTATCTCACTTAAAACTTTCTTAAATCTTCGTGCCAAAACATCTGCAAATATTTTGTAATCCACATTTAAAAGGGAGATGGGACGGTAGTTCTTGAGTTGTGTCTTTTCAGTTTCTGACTTTGGAATCAATGTGATAAATGCTTCTTTCCACGATTCAGGCGCCTTCTTCCCCTCCATTATTTCATTACTGACCTCCAACAAAGGTTGTATCAAATAATCCTTCAATGTCTTATAGTAGTTAGAGGTCAGTCCATCTGGCCCTGGTGATTTGCCCTGTTTCAGACTCTGGATGGCCTGTTCAATCTCTTGTCGTGTTATTTTGCCATTCAAAATTATTCTATTTTCTTCTGACAGCTTTGCTAATCCATTTCTCTCCAAAAATTGTGTAATCTCTATTTCATCTTGTGGCCCTTGAGTGTATAACTTTTTAAAATACCTCTGGAAGCACTTTCTAATCTCTCCCGGGTTCTGAATGTTCCTTCCTTCAACCTCTAAGTTTGTTACTGTATTTAGTCTTTGTCTCCTTTTCAACTGCCAGGCTAGCAGTTTCCCACATTTATTTGCCGATTCAAAAGTTTTTTGTTTCATTGTTTTAATCTTCCATTCTATTTCCTGATTTATCAGTTTGGAATATTGTGCCTGATAAAGTTTAATTTCTCTCAGAATCGGTTGGGACTTCGGGTTAGATCTTAACTTCTTCTCCAACTCTTTGATACTTTCCAGAATTTTATCTTTCTTTTCATTTTGCAGTCTTTTCTTTAAAGAATTCTGTTGAATCAAGAACCCTCTCATCACAGCTTTACTTGCATCCCAGATAGTTCTTTTTTCCACCGTAGTGTTCAAATTAATCTCAAAATAGTCCTTTAAAGTTTTTTGGGCCTTCTTTACAATTCTTTGGTCTCTAAACAGGCCATCATTCATCTTCCATCTAAAGGAGCCGGTTGGGATCAATGTCATATCCATTCTCAAGGCGTTATGGTCGGAGCATGTTTTAGGGCAGATTTTCACCTTCCTCACCTTAGGTGCCAGACTTCTAGTTATCCATATTTGGTCGATTCGTGTCCAAGTCAGTTGAGCTTCAGAAAAGAATGTTCCTTCTCTTCCCAAGGGGTTTCTGACTCTCCAGATGTCAACCCAGTCCATATTGTCAGTCATTTCAAAAAAGGTCTTAGGTAGTCTTCCCTCTTTAGTAATGTTCTGGTTCTGTGACTTATCCATATTTGTTGATGCGACCCCGTTCATGTCCCCCATCATGATGACGTTGTTGTAATCCAGATAATCCAGCATAGTCTCGTGCAACTTCTTATAAAAATCCGATTTACCTTCATTTGGAGCATAAATTCCTAATATCAAAATTTTTTCTCCTTGATACTGTACTTCTATTGCGAGGATTCTTCCACTTTCATCTTTAAAAAGAAATTTTGGTGAAAGGCTCTCTTTTGCATAGATCACTACACCTCTCTTTTTAACTGTATCCGATGATATAAATTCTTGACCAAGCCTTTTATTTATTAACACCTTTCTATGGAGCCTAATCACATGTGTTTCTTGTAAGCATATAATGTCCAATTGTTCCTTTTTTAAAATATGAAAAATTTTAAACCTTTTTTCAGGACTGTTACAGCCATTTATGTTCCAGCTCAAAAGCTGCAGAGACATCCTGGATAGGTCTGGTTATTCTTTCTGGGGTGGTACCTTGTTCTCCGGTCCTTGAGGATCCGAGGGGGCGGGCTCCCCTGGAAGTTCTGGCGCTGGCAATCCAAGTCCTTTGTGGAGGTCTTCTCCGTGTGCTCCCAAAAACTTGTCTCTATCTTCCACTGTTTTGATTTTGATCTTTCTCCCTCTGTAGGTAAAGGATAATCCTTGTGGAAACTCCCACCTGAAGATAATTGCGTTGCTTCTCAACAGTCTTGCCAATTCCGTGTAGTTAGATCTAAGGTCCAGCAACTGCTTAGGAATGTCCTTGTAGATTTCAATTCTCTTGCCCAAAATGTCTAGTGACTTTTCGTAGTGCAGGCCCAAAATCTTGTCCCTTTCCTCCTTTGATCTCAGTGTTATCAAACAATCTCTGGGCTTCTCTGTCCTTCTGACTCTGCCAAGCCTGAAAGCAGATACGATTTTAAAGTCTTTTTCCTCTAACTTCCAAAACTTGGCAAATTCCTTAGTTAGAAATTCAATAAAATTATCTTCTTCCACCTCTGGTATTGACCGTATCCTCAAGTTGGTCTCCCTGTTTCGCAGTTCTGTCATCGAAAAGTAAATCTGATGTTCTCCAACTTGTTTGCTGAGTGGTCTTACTTCTTTCTCAAGTTCTTCCAGTCTTTGACTAGTATCTTCAGCCAGTTTACGATTTTCACCTACAGCCTCCTTTAATTCTCCAATAGACTGGGCATTCTGTGCAACTTGTCCAGTCAGCTTATTCAAGCTTTCTGTGTTCTGTTCAATTTTAGCTGTATGCAAATCAGCCTTCTTGTCCAGAGCCTCCAGTTTCTCCAAAATTTTCTCCAAGACAGAGCTACTTGTCCCTGAAGCCATATCTCCCAGGTGCAGCTCCTCTGTCTCACCCTCCCCTGCCTGTATTAGGGAGGCCGCCTCTATGTCTGGAGGCAAAGTGGAAGGCAAGGCCGGCACAGAAGATCTACGCTGTGAGGCTGCAGATAAAGTTAGAGTTGTTTGTTTGGTCCTTCCTCTTCTCCTTGCGCCACTCATTCCAAAGTTATCTGTAATCCAAGGTCAATCCAAGTTGTTCCCATGAGAAAGCAGAGTCCCAGATACAATAGTCAAACAGAGGCCGGGAAAGGGAAAGTAAAACAAAGTCACTGCTGTAAATCCAAAATCCTCTAGAGGGAGCTTAATACGTCTTCAGGGAAAAGATCAAATCCAATACGTCTTCAGGGAAAAGATCAAATCCAAGTTAAACTTATAAATTTAAATCCATGTCCATCGCCTCCACAATGTATTATTTTTAGCAGAGTAAAACTTAAAGCAAAACAGTGTTTCTTACAGTGCCTTGACTGCAACAGTTTCAAAGTATCCAGTTCCAACTCAGAATGTTTCAAAACCTGAATTCAATGTATCCAAAGTTGCAAACTGGTGTTCATCCAGGCAGCTCCAGCACCAGAGATTCTTATTTATTTTGTAATCCACTGGTACCACAGAAGAAGGATATCAATGCACCCCCAATATGACCAGCAAAAGTCAATAGCTCAAAGTCTTTCACTCAGAAAACTGCTTTAACAGGGTGCCAGCATTTAGTTAACGCATAACTTTTTGTCTCCACTCCTCCTGCTCTTTGCTTAAAGTTCAGTATAGCGGGAGATGGGCTTCCTGCTTATCCTCACTCCGTTTTCAGCCAGATTTCAACTTTTTTAAAAAAGTTTTAAAAGTTTCAGAAAATTCTCAAAAAGTTTCAGAAAGTTGACAAAAGTTTCAGAAAGTTTTCAATGTCCAAATTTACTCACGGGTTGTAGTTTCCAAAGTTCAGAAAAGTTGCAGAAAGAAAGGACAGCGCTGACCGGCCACAGCAACGCGGCTTCACTTCGCTGTTTGCGCAACGACCCACAGCGCCGCTACCCCCTCCGCGATCCGGAGCCCCTTACGGGGTCCCTTCAGCGTTTTGGGGGCTGCTTCTGGCGCCCGCCGGGTCCCGAGACCACAGGCTTCTGCCACCTGTGGTTTTCCTGAATGGGTCTCCGCTTCGCCGTAGCGGACGACCCGTTTACAGCGAAGCTCCCTTCTCCTTACTCGGAGAAGGCAGCCATTACCGGTCGCGCCGCCTCCGGAAGTCCCCTAGCCAAATCAATATCTAGCCTGTATAGGAAAACACAAATGCGAACCTAGTTATATCTTTTTTCTTATAAGTGAAACTCTTGTACTTTTCTTTTGTTAATTTAACCTTGATTGAAATTCAGTAGAGCCACTGTAGGCCAGATGTAGTTGCTTCAGGTGCCAGATTTAGCCTTGGGGTCTCCAGTTGGCCATCGCTGCTGAAGTCTAGAGGATAGAATGGGGTTAGACTAGCAAACGCTTTGTAAAAGGAGTTGAGGGCTGCCATTTATGATGAAGGATTATAATTATACAATGACCTGAAGGAGAGTTTTGACAAGCATTCTGCCGCAGACGTTTTGTAGCGCAATATTTTATTTATAAGCCTGAGTCTTTTCCTTGACACTGTCTTGAGACGCATTAAAAAGTTTCTAGAGTTGAAATAAACTGTTCACAAGGTTTTGATGCAAATTCAGGCAATTGCAAATAACAGTTGCATGCTATTTTCGTTGTGACTTAATAGACATAAACCACAACATTATTGTAAATTATTTAGGCATTACAAATCTGGCAACAGTCAGCACTGCTACTGTCTAGGAGGACAACAGACTGGGCTTATCCACATTTACTTTCTGCCCCACTCTTTCCATGCTCCCCGTCTGAGTATGCGTTGTTGCTTTCAGCCCCACACTTTCCCTGTGTTTTCCACGGATTGCTGTTTGCTCTGATTGAGCTTTAAAGAGCGGGTGATCACAGGACAAACACACACAATACAAACACATACCGGCTTGGACATGGAGTGTTAAAGCCTGGATGTCTGCATGGAAAGAGTGGAGGAAAGGTGAGTGCAGATAAGCCCTGAGTAAGGTGCAGGAATGAATGGAACAGAAGGGAAGGATGCAGGGCTTTGAGCTAAGAAGAGGCAGTCAACTTAGACATAAGGTTTCCATGAGACAAGAGAGAGCAGGTGGAAAGTGCCAGCTAAGAAGGGAAGCTCAGGCTGGCACTCACCCACCCACAGCTGGTCTTTATAGCCAGATAACCATATTATTTGGTGTACTATTAATTATTTGGTGTGTAACTTATTTCATCTGATGATGATTCAAAGGCATAGGATAGAATAATAGAATTAATTCTTACCTCCATTAAAAAATCAAACGTGGGTTTTCTCATGTTGTGTCTTGTTGCTCCTTTGTGACATACTGAATATTTAAGCCCAATAGTACTATAGTTTAGCTAGTAGTATAAAGAATGAAAACAGCATTAAGTCATCAATCAATGTGACATTGAGAATATTTTGGAGCATACTTGTTGGATCGTGCTCTGCATCCACTTTAAAAGTGTGCCTTGCATTAAATGGTTGCATTGCAGTTATGTGAAGTTACGTGGAACCATGCTACTTAATTCAGTAGGCTAGGCAATGCGGCCATCACAACCTATACTTGCAGCTTCCAGCACATTAGGAAACAACCCTTTAAAAACAAAACACCATGATACCATAATCAGGTTGCAATAGTTTTGAAATCCTTCTTTAATAAAAACTGCAATCCAGTTTTGATATACCCTTGATTAACAATCCGCTATTGCATTGTGCTTAAAATATAGGGCTCTGTCCTATGAAAATGGAAACATAATGTCCTTAATAGCTCCATAGATGGCTGAAATGAAGTGTGCAATGGGTTCTTATCATATCTTCAAGTCAATGTTCTTTCCCCTAAAGCAAAAATAATTAAAATAACGCAGAAGGCTCTGAGCAGCTTTGCAAAGGCAGAGTGGCTTTGCATGCATAATGGAGGTAGAAAGATGATACTTAACTGAGGAAATTGACTGGAGCAACACTTGTCTTAAAACAACTGTAGGAAGGGTTATAGATTGTTCCATTTACCCAGAAATATACAACATGACAAAGATAAATGTCAGCAACCAAAATGCAAAATTATGGTTGAATGTGAAGTTGCTAATAGAACTGGCATGGTTAAACCAATAGTAGGGTAAAAAGTGATTGGAATAGTCTCTTAAATTTCACATTATACAGAAGCTGCCTTGAATATTATATGGTGTGTGTTTGCACAGAATACATAAATCAATTAATTCATCGCCAGGAGCAGTAAATGTGTACTTCAGTTAGAGGTGGTCTACATGCATCTAAAAAGTCATGTTATCAATCTGGCAGGTAGTGTAAGCTGCTAGTGTATTGGAATCCAAGACGGCTGTCATAAAATTATGTTTTGATCGATATTTCAGTTGGCACTAGACTTAGAAAATGAACTCCAGTGGCAAAACCAATGGTGTGTGAATCAAGGGGATCAATCTTAATATTTCTATCAAGATAGCCTTATTCATTTCAAAAGTAGCCACTGTTTTGTTCATGATTAGTTACTCGAAAAAGTTGCTACACTAGCTCTGTTTCATGTGTGTCAATAAGAAACCAGGTTTCTTGGCCCGGCCTGCTCCTTCACCCATCTTTAACATTTGAGGTCCAAGTGGCGTCAGTGGCAAGAAATGCCCTTTTCCAGCTACAGTTAGTTTGCCAGCTACAGCCATTCCTGGAACAAGGCAGCCTGACCACAGCCTGCTCTGATTATCTCCCGTCTCAGCTAATGCAGTTCACTCTATCTAAGGCTGCCCTTGAAGACTATGCAGAAATTGCATCTAGTGCAAAACGCTGCCACTAGAGTGCTGACTGGCAACTTGATACGCAGTTGTTGACATCCGTCTGTCTTGGGAGACAATGGAGGAGTGTGCCTTTGGGGGTGAAGTCAATTCATTGGAGCTGCTGGCTAAAAGACCATGCTTGAACCTACCCTGCAGGAAGATAGATGTCTCTGTTCCAAATCTCTGGTTCTCTCATTCCACCTCTTTCCTTATACACCCAGAAAATATTACTACACTCCTTTCTCTTTATTCTCTGCAGTCTTTGTTCGCTGGTTTCCTTCATACTGCCTTTCGTTCATCTCAGGAAAGCAAACTTTTATGTTTGGAATATAAATTTTACTTGCTCTTTTCTTAATTTGGCATAGAATGTACACAAGCCTTCCTTTACCTCTATGTATAAATTGAGAAAAGACATTCAAGTATTTATGATGATGGCTGAAGATATAGGTCTTCCATTTTTAATGCTGTGTTGTACAACAGAACTGTAGTGTGACCTTTAGTTAGAGGTCCAGTTCTCCATCTGTAAAATAGGGATAATAGCCAGTCCCCATCTCACATAATTGTGAAAATAGTACAAATTGTCAGGCAATGAGAATCTGTGGAAATAATTCAGAAGTCACTTACCTTAAAGTAGCACTGCTGAAAGCAACCAGCCCACTCCAGGGAAAGCAATTTTGCAGTTTATAGGTTGTTTTGTAATGGGGGTTGTATGAATAACACTTGATAGAATTACAGAGCAATATAATTGAAGTTGAAAGTAAACTCATACAGTGAAGTGGGTTTCAAATTACATGTCTTGAAAGGAAGTATAAGTAGATGGAATGCCATAGAAATGTATGTGCTGAAATTACACTGAGAAGTGTTTTGTTTAGAATGTCCAGTTTGAGATTCTAAAGCTTTGGTGTCCTTGCTGAACTGCAATTGTTTTTTGACAGAGGATTGATCCCTGATACTTTTGAAGGCATATTATCCTTTCTAACTTGCTTTCCCCAGCCCACCCTGGAACCAAACGAAATGTGGATGCTGATTTTGGAATTCAAATGGGTCTCATTCTAGATAGGTCATAACATTAAAATTATTTTATTATTTATTATGTTTACATTCATTATTTATTAGATTTACATCCTGCTTTTTTGACTACCAGATCCTATCAGGTTGTCAACCACTGTCTACATACCCAGTTTCTTATACCTTAGACTCACTACGAGTAATAGTTCTACTGCAACCTGTTGCTCTGCAGTATAATTGTTCCTTTCCTATTGTTTAGTAATTGATTAAAGAAAGCTCACACCATTTCCCCTCCTGGCTACAAACTACTGTTCACATACACTTGCATGTCCCCAGAGCGACAGTTTCCATAGGCATCACCTTTTGCTGGGTGTCCTCTGGGGCTGCAGAACTCTTCTAATGCCCAAGGAGCTAAATAGAGAGGAACCTTGTGCTGTTCAGCATGAAGCAGTGCTGTGCCAAAATTTTCTCCTGCATTTGCCCCAGCCATTCTATGTCAATTTATTGAGGGGGCGGGGATTACATTAAAATTTATCAATGAGAGAAAATTTTGGTGAAATTCTCATGCATGTGGTCTTGTCAATCTTGCCTTACTTTTGAGGTGGCCAAAATGCCCTTTCATTCTACAGTTGGTCTCATTGGTAGTCTGCACTCTGCAGCCTTCCTAGGTGCCTGCTCCTTAACTGAAGCCCAGGGGGAATCAAAGCATAATGAGTTAGCTTCTTCCATAGGGCTTTTTCAGATCAGGAAGGGTGGGCAGGTTACAGAATGCTGGGATAAATGTTTACTAAAAAGAAACACACACACACACACCCCACCCTCGGCCATCTCACAATGAAAAATTAAGATCGCCTCCCCTGCAATGTTGACATTTTTAAGTGCCCTGGAAATGAGGCAGAAAAATGAAGGCATCCTTTGCAGAGGAAGAACACTTTTGAGAAAGTTAAAGATAGACTTTGGCACAGCATCGGCCTGAAGTATCTTCCATAAACAGTTGACTAGATGCTGTGCTTTCTACTCTCTTTCTTTTGGGGCTAGAGATCTGCTAATGTGTGAGGAGCCAGGTGCTCTCCTGCTTGATGTTTCTTCCATTTGGTATTCTTTAATTTGTACTTTAAGTCACAGATCAAAGTTACCAAATCCATATGGCTAAAAGCAAAATAGATGTGCCTCCAGAGTAGCAGGCAGTCATCAGCAGGGTGCGTCAATACAGTGATCAATAAAGCACTAAGTTGGACACCACCTTACCCCTTCTTCATGGGTAGAATCCCTTTCAAAGTGGAATGACATCACAATTCCTTATGGGCAAACTGAACTTTCACGGTGTCATCAACAATAGCTTCACTCTTCCATCGGCCCAGGGAACACAGTAAGTGAATCATAAGAATCTTGTTAAGATAATCTGATACTGCCTTTCTGTCTTTATTGACTCAAGTACTTCTTACACTGTGGTCTAAGCCACAGAGCCTAGGGCTTGCCGATCAGAAGGTCGGTGGTTCGAATCCCCGCAACGGGGTGAGCTTCTGTTGATCGGGCCTTGCTCCTGCCAACCTAGCAGTTCAAAAGCATGAAGTGCAAGTAGATAAATAGGTACTGCTCCAGCGGGAAGGTAAGCGGAATTTCGGTGCTTCTCTGGTTCGCCAGAAGCGGCTTAGTCATGCTGGCCACATGACCCAGAAGCTGTACACTGGATCCCTCGGCCAATAAAGTGAGATGAGTGCCACAACCCCAGAGTCATCTGCAACTGGACCTAACGGTCAGGGGTCCCTTGTCCTTTACCTTACTTTTTACTGAAAACTTAATTCTGCTAAAAAGTTAAAGAGAAGTGATGACCTTCTCAACACACATTCAAGAAAAATTAGCTAAAATGCCCTATTATGGCTGATGCAGAGATTTTGCAAGTATTTTGAGTAACCGTAATGTAGCTATGCTTTCAGAGTGATTAAATATGAACATCTGTTAATACTGAACAGATTTGTTGAGCAATCATACAAAGCTTTACTGACTTCAGAATAAGAAATTAAAAAAATCTTTTAACAACTAAATTGTGAAAATAAGTTCCATTTCTCGCATAATCCAGCCAGTTTTCCCTGTTACCTTAGCCACAGGTTATAGTGAAACTCATATGATACAGCTAACACATTTTCTGCATCAAATTATTCTCTGATGCAGAATACATAGGAGGGGGAGAGAACAAGAAACTAGAGTAAAATGGTGAAACCCTGTAACTGGAAACTAGAATAAAGTAGAGAGATGTAAGACTATTGAGAACTTTTAACTCTACTTTTAGAAGCCCCCAAACAGAAGTGTATGTGAATCTCTGTTGTATCTTTACTTACAAATTGGTTTTGACCGAATAAATAACCCTTTTCTCCTTAGGTGCTTGAAAACAGTATTTCTTCTGCATATATAGGAGAGTTGTTGCTCTAACTATGGGGAAAGTCTTTACTCTGCTGCTAATTTGACCCTCTGAGAATGGCGGAGGCATTATCTTTATATGCCTTCCAAGAGTTGCAAACTGTAGGATTTTTTTCTTTCTATCTCAATGGAATGTGATGCATTGGGGGAAAAGAACACTACTTTTTAACTGTCACTAAAACAGATTTTAATTGCACAGTAACTCTAGGTATGCACTTCGTACCAAAATAACCTTTAAAGCTTATTCAAAATAAGGGAGCAAGAGAGAGAGAGGAGCAACAGAACTGGGAATCATAAAATGGCTAGCATACAATATATTGCTATGTCCCTCTTGGCAGCCATCTCTGACATATTTCATTCTTACTACAGAGTTCCTTGTCACTAAATAGTGTCTTGGCTCCTGGAAATTAGTGTTTGCATAAATGTAATTAAGCAAATGAGAATTCATTTCTGAATCAGGAAGCAAGATAGCTTTTAAAAAGCATCTTTAAAAAAAAACAGCTTAATATCTCTGACCCAACAGCTTTGTGACACCTGTGTGATCTTTGGTGCATACGTAAGCTTTGTGCTAGCAGTAGCTGCCTCAGTGACTTCAGTACCAAGGAAATGCACTGTGCACACAATTGGGGATTTAGGTGCACAGCAGTGGTATAGCATGAGTTGCCAGCATTGCACCCCCCAAACCTGAGGCTCTCAGGCTGTGGGTAGTGGCCTCAGGGCACTCACGGGAGGCACCCTGGGTGGTCTCCTCCTCCTGCCTCTTGCTAAGGAGTGCGAGAGAGCAGCTGCCGACAGCATGGAGCCACCTCCTTTGCAGGGAAGAGGGGAGCCAGGGCTGTGCCTCCAGGAAGCCTCCTCGTCCTGCGCTCGGCAGGGAGGCAGATGTGAGCCATGAGTTGCAACCAACACGCAGGCTCTGCCTCCCAGTTTGTTTCTGTGCCATAGCCCACATGCAGGAAAGAGACTTTTCTGGGGGAACAGCTGTCGCGCCACCACCTCCCTCAGCAAGCAGGTTTTGCGAAAGAGCCCTTCCAGCTTGCCCACCTTTTCAGCTGGGAGGTGAGGTGCCAAAACTACAATGCCCAGCCTCCAGCTCGGGAGTAGGAATGTTTCCCAGCAAGACCATGCAATCAAACGTGAAGCAGGAACACTCTTGGGCTGCCTTCTGCAGCTGGAATGTGCAGGAGCTCCTCAAAGAACAGCCTTCTGAATTTCAGTTTGGAAACTTCAGTGCATTTAACCGAAAGCAGCTCCAGCGGTAGCTGAGGTTCGGAGGCAGGGAAACATCCCTTGCCCAATTTGTGCCCTTAACATTTTTGCCCCTGGGGCAAGCACCCTGTTGCCCCCCCCCCCAAGCTACACCACTGGTGCACAGCAATTCCTCAAAGTTGAGCACATTCTACTTATATGAAATTTGGGGGGATTTTTGGATCTGGTTGAACACATCATGTTTTGAGTTATTCTACACTGTAGATTTACCATTGATCATTGTAGAGTTGAAGTTTGATTGAGCAGGCCATTGAATTGTGCTGTCTTCTGTACCTGCTGCTTTGGGAGTATGGACTATCCTTCAATGAAGGTACAGTCAGCCATCTGTCAGGGGCACTTTAATTGCGTCTTGCACTGCCCAACCTGCATTGAGAAGTGGGTTGGTCTACATGACCTCCAAGGTGCCTTTCAACTTGTGCACAATGTTGCCCAATTTCCTAGGTCAGATACCAGCAACACATGGTTTTCTTCTCCCTATTCTTGGCATGTCTTCCTTCCCATCACTGATTAAATAAAAAAAGGTTTAAATAAACAAAAGTTTATTTAATTCCACTTAATTTTTATTTTTTTAAAAACTAACTGGGAGTCACGTGTGGTTAACAGGCTGCAGTTTGTCTAAACCTGGCAAATACTTCAAATTGGCAGAGCCACAACAGAAAGTTCTTCTTGCATTGTCCAAATTGCACCACATTGTAGAAGGGATGGGTGCAAATGTTCCTGTTAATATTTCAAAACTTTCAGAGCTGTGTGGGGATGGCAATCTGACATTGTCACTGCCATGTGCAGGCTCGGCTTAGCTTGTGTTCTCCCTTTGTCCCTCCCTGCTGCCTTGGTCTGTAGTCCACCTGGAACGAAAAGGTGATTGTGTACAAGGCAAGCTTGTTTTCCCCCATGTAATTCACAGACTGGGGTGAATGTTCTGTGCAATTTTCCTAATAGTTTTGTGTGAGGATTTTTCTTTTAAGTACAAGCAACAATGATCTCAGTGTGGCAAATTAAAACCCCAGGATACAGGGCAATAATGCAATGCCTACCCAGATAAATGTAAGCTAGCCACATCCATTCCTGCTGTAGCCTCCCATCAAATTTGGTGTTTTGTTTTGTGTTTTGAAGAGGAGTGAAATGTGCATGTTTGGTAGAACTTTTAGGGCAAAAACCTCCCTTCTGGTCTCCCAGAGCTGTTTCTAGATAGTGTGGGATAGGTGGGTAGGTCTTATAATTTTTCTTATATAACCCTTGGGAAGTGTTCAAACTCTCCTAAACTAGGTAAAAGGTAAGGTAAAGGACCCCTGGACTGTTAAGTCCAGTCAAAGGTGACTATAAGGTGCGGCGTTCTCGCTTTTCAGGCCAAGGGAGCCGGCGTTTGTCCACAGACAGCTTCCAGGTCATGTGGCCAGCATGACTAAATCGCTCCTGGTGCACAGAGGACCATGACAGAAGCCAGAGTGCACGGAAATGCCATTTACCTTCCCACCACATCGGTACCTATTTATCTACTTGCACTGGTGGGCGGTTTTCAAACTGCTAGGTTGGCAGAAGCTGGGACAGAGCAATAGGAGCTCACCCCACTGATTCAAACCGCCAACCTTCTGATCAGCAAGCCCAAGAGGTCTAAACCACTGAGCCACCCACTCCCCTAAACTACTAGTAAACCAGTATAGGAACCATTATAGGGGGAAAAAGAGATTGGACTTTCTACCACATGTATGTGCTATTGGGGGGAATTGCCTAATGAGTGGAGTATTTTGCGCTACAGTACGCTGGGAAAGATATCTGTGCAATCCGTTTTGAGAGGAGGAAACCCAAGGTTGTCTAAGGACATTTATTGGCACACACTGCTCACAGTATTAGATACATTGTGTGAATTTTAAAATTAATGATACAGAGTCTTTTGCAAGCTTCACTAAAGCAGATGAGAGCAGAATCGTCTTTGAATTATAAATTCAATGACAGAAACTTCAATAATGAAGGACTAGTGTAAAATAACTTCTGCCCTTTAATGCATTGCAACATCGGGAATCTTTGCTCATCTAATCCTTGCATTAAAACTCAGGAGCCAGCTGGGCTGCTGTAACCCTCGTGAAACAAAATGGGGAAAGAGCTGTAAATGCTTCTGGTGAGTGGTCTTGTGATTATTTGACAATTCATTAGGTCACTTTTGTTTTTTTCATTTTCTTCCATGAACACTAAAAAGCAGAGCTGTGTGCAGTAGGAGTTGTGGGGAAGGGGCAGAGCTCAGTGCTTGGTGTGCAGACGGCTCCAGGTTTGACCCCCAGGTAGGGCTGGGATAGGAATAAGGAAAAGAGGTTAGGGTGCATATGAGGCACTAGACAGAAGCAGTGATCCTGAAGGTTGGAAAGGAGGAAGATTAAGAGACAGTGTGTGAGAGAGAAGGGTGTATTCATGCTAGCTGAGAAAGGAAGCTGGGGCTAATACTTACTATTATTATTATTATTACTTATTTATTTATTGCACTCATATCCCATCTTTTCTCCATAGAGCTCAAGTTGGCATACATGGTTCTGCCCCTCCTCACTGAATCCCCACAGCAACCCTGTGAGGTAGAGAAGGCAGTGACTGGCCCAAGCTCACCTAGTGAGCTTCAGGGCCAAGTGGAGGGATTCGAACCCTGGTCTCCCCAGTCCTAGTCTGGCCCTCTAACCACTACACCACACTGGCTCTGCAAAACTTGCCCTCCCATTCAGCTATACTACTCACCTTTTAGGCCTTTTCTCCTCAGGCCTTCCTGTTGCTTGAGTGGGCATCCCAGGAGGCCTAAGAAATAATTCCCAGAATCCTCCCTGAACCTCCCGCAAAAGTGAACAATTGCCTGTAGAAACTTCGCAAGTCACTTTCTGTTCATATTCATCTTGAAATGGAGCTTTCAGGGCCTTACTGGGAGGGGGGGTGCACCTAAATTAACTTGTCGTCTTCAGCGACCCTCTCACCTTCTGATCTGTTGTACCTTTAAAGGAGTGCAAATGTTTGATAGATCTCTGGAGACAGAAGACAGCACTTTTGTTATATTAAAAAAAAAAAGTTGTGCCATTTTAATTTGTGAAGACAGAAAGCCAATTCGGATTGACAGTTTAAGTGCCCACATAATAATAAACGAAATGCAGATTTTATTTTCTTTGTGACCGTTTCTCTTTTCCTTTCATCCCCTGTTGGGACATAACATTGGAATGCCCTTGTTGCATCTGACTTTCTTGCAGAATATTGGAGAGCTTCCAACCTTTTAAACTGTTCCAGCTTTAATTTATCCCACTTCTGATGTTCTCCCCTACCGTATATCTCACCCCCCCCCCTATTTCCTACCCCCTTTTGCTCTTGGAGACTATATATTTATTTAGCAAAATATTTTAAAAGCGGCCTGAATTTATGTTTAAAATTAGTTGTCAATGTTATTATTCCTGTGAATACAATATATGTTGTACATTTGAGAGGGGGATCAGTAGTGGGAAATGACTCATTTCGAGAATATTTCCAGTAATACAAAATGGTGAAAGAAGTAATTCCAGCACCACCCATCTGTGTTCAATATGACTTAAATGAAAGGCAACTTATTAGAAGGGCACAAAGGATCTATTGAATCACAAAAAACATTTGCAACCCCAATATGTTTGTGCCAACAATAGCCACGGCACCAACATGTTTGGAGTGGATGCAGAGACCACTGGTTTCGGGCTGCAGAAGCTGGTACTGACTGGGAGCTCGAGCAACTTTTCTGGGCAATCGCAGCAATGCAGATAATGACAGCTGGGTCATTCTTTTTTCCAACCAAATATATGCTGGCATTTGGTTGGATTTGGCTGTCTATGGCGGTGCAAGGGAGGGGTGTTTGAATACAGCTGAGCCCTGCAGGTAGATGAAGCCTGAATGGTTTCAGTCCAGGTCATTAGCTGGTAAAGGCAGGATCTTCTTTGGAGTAATCCTTGAGACTGGGAAGGCCTTAATAAATGAAAAGGCAGCACTGCACTCCTCAGAATGCCAAGATCTGGCTCATCTTTTGCTCTACCCTTCTTCTCCATCCTGGACCAACTGCTTTCCAACACTCTGCAAGCCTCCATTACGAGAAATTAAAGCAGCCCATAGCCACCTTAAAATTCAGGTGCCACATTCATGTTTCACAAGGAACCTGCTTTTTATGGCTAAATTTTATGTTGGGAAATGGACTGCAGAGGAGAGCGCTGCACATTAAGGAACGCCATGAATTATGCACGAGGCACAGCAGTCGGGCATCGGCCGTGCCTCTTTATGAGCAAAAGAAAGCGATATTAACAATTTACACAGGGCTCAAGCTCTTATTTTTCACTGGGAAGCAATAACAGGCCATGGTGCTGGGAAACGAGTGGTGTGTGGCTCCTCCTCCAGGCCCCTAGGGGGGCTTTCAAAAGTGATTTGGCAGCAGGAAACAGAAAACCAGTTTGAGCACCATGCGGGGGTGAAGTGCGGCAGGAGGGAAAGGACACAGCAGTTTTGTAAGTCATTTGGCAGTGCTTTGCGAGAGTGTCGGGACTGGAGCCAGGCTGACAGATCTGTGCGTTTATCCGATCTGTGTAATGGGGCTGTAAGGCCACTGTACAAATTGGCTCATAGACATCGCCTAAGAGAACCACATCTATCAAATCCATAAGGAAAAGACTGAGAGCAGGGGTCTGGGTGGGAGGGGGTCATTGGTAATCAGGCTCATTAGCTGCTGTGATGTTTAAAGGAGCAGAAGGGGGTGCAAGGACTCATATCAGATATCCTTGCTTTATGCCCAGATGGGCTTTTCTGTCCCATTGCCCATTGCTCCTGGCTCTTTTTACACTCACTTCTAAATGGGGGAGAAGGGGAAGTGGTACCAGATATTTCCATTCAGTAATGATGAAAAGAGGCAGTTTTGGAGATTTATCACTTGGATAAGTGACCTAAATGGTGAAATTTCTGTACACTTTGCTCCCTTTTTAATGGCATATTGCTTTCTTTATGCCTGTTTAATAACTTCTATTCATAACAATATTGACATAAAACTAAACATAAGTGCTATTTCATGCCAGTCAGGCTATGACAGATTTGGGCATTAAGAGATTTGGTAATCAAGATTATTTAGGGAAAATGTGTTAGCTATATTTAGTCCTATGGGCCTTTCTTTTTGTAAGGGGTTGGGTCCCATGATACATCGTACATCAACTGAACTTTGCTGACAAATTTAGTAAGGATAGCACAGTAATTTGGCAACTTTGATTTATCACACAGTCCATTGATATTATAGCGCTGGTGGCATGGACAACTTCTGGCTGATTCTTTCAAATTTAATTTTTTTCAGGGAAGAAAGTTACTTATAGCCGGATAGATCTCTGAATATGCGTTTATATGCAAGCGAACCTACTGTGTGTATGTGTGAGTAGTTACAAACACTGTTGCACTTCTGGATACATATTCCCTTTAAAGCAAGGACAGCATATACAAACAGAAGTGTAACTGTTCTTTGAAATTCACACTTTTCCTAATTTCACAATGCAATTATTCAGCCAAACAATGTGTACAAAAATGCATATGCAAGGGGAAAGTGTGCATAAAAATGGCAATATTGTGATACTAACACACCAAAATGCTTTATATTAGGGTTAATTCCTTGCAAAAAAAATGTTATGATACTCAATAGTGTGTACAAAACTCTGTGTGTGTTAGGAGAAATTCACACCAGTATGCTGATAACTTTTCATGAGGAGTTCCCTTTTTAAAATGGCAATCTGTTGTAGAAAGATGGAGAATTTAAGATTGTAAAAATAAGGGAATTGGGGGGGGGGGGATTAACAGATCCTTCCATCTCTCCCCTTAACCATCTCCACCTCATTACTCATTATTTCTGTTGGAGAAAACGAACAGAACCCCTTTAATTTGGCTCTATCTGTTCTACCCAAATCAGACAGCATAAGCACCCTGCATGAGGCTTCCTTTATCCCACCAGGGTGGGGCATTTTGATTACCTATAGGTGCTGCGCCCAGTTCTTCCCTTGATGCAGCTGCCAAAACAGCATGTGCAGAGGCCTGTTTGAAAATTGGCAGGAGGGGAAGTGGGTCAGCTGCTACACATGCACACAGGCCAGGTCCTCTGGGTTTATTTGTTCCTCTTGCAGATATGCAGCACATAGCGTGGCATCCTATTAAAACACTGATTCGAATTATTGTCAAGCATTTATGATTCTTCATCTAATTAGTGTGCTTTATTGGCTGTAGATTGCCAAGCTACGTTCAGGACGTAAAGCATCTTCTGCACACATAACATAAAAATACAGTATCACTTCCAGTATGGACTCACTGAAATGTTCCAGTTTACGTTTACTGTGGTGTGTATCTGAAGAATTAAGCCATCCTTCTTTACTGCAAACAGTAAATTGCTTCCCTAATTGTTTTCTTTGGGGCAAAATGTTTTCCTAATGTAATTACACGTGTATCCAGGGGACATATGGAGCTGAATTATGAGGTGCGACCTGCCCTCGGTTTTCATTTCTTCTCAAACGCCCCATAACTCTGTTGTAGGTACCTCTTTGGGGATAATACAGTTGTGTAAGTAAAATAGCAAGACAGCAAGTTCAATGCTCTAGATATTTCACAGAGTGTACAAGTCTACTTTTTTCTTCTTCTTCCTTTTAAGATACTTTTTTATCTGCTTTCTGGTCTCCCTTGGACATGGAAAGCGTTTGGATGCTGTAAAGCAGGGATGGCTAGCCTTTGGATTGTATACAACCCCCAGGAAGCCTCTACGTACCTCCTGAAGCCCACCCCTAAAAGGGCACATTTCTGTGCTCCCACAGTTAGCCAGGTGCCCTGGTCTGTGTTTTACTTGCATTTGATTTGTTTTGAGGCAGAACTGACCCCCCCCCATCACTTTGCAATACAGTGGTACCTCGGGTTAAGAACTTAATTCGTTCCAGAGGTCCGTTCTTAACCTGAAACTGTTCTTAACCTGAGGTACCACTTTAGCTAATGGGGCCTCCTGTTACCGCTGCGCCGCCGGAGCACAATTTCTGTTCTCAACCAGAAGCAAAGTTCTTAACCTGAGGTAATATTTCTGGGTTAGTGGAGTCTGTAACCTGAGGCGTATGTAACCTGAAGCATATGCAACCCAATTTACCACTGTACAGTGGTACCTCTGATTACAAACTTAATTCGTTCCAGAGGTCCGTGCTTAACCTGAAACCGTTCTTAAGCTGAGGTACCACTTTAACTAATGGGCCTCCTGCCGCCGCCGCTGCACAATCTCTGTTCTCATCCTGGGGCAAAGTTCTTAACCTGAGGTACTACTTCCGGGTTAGCAGAGTCTGTAACCCGAAGTGTTTGTAATCTGAGGTACCACTGTACTGTCATGGAAATAAGGAGGTGAGTCTTCCCTCCTCTAGGCTCATCTGCACCATGAGTTCTTGGTGGACACTGGGAACAGATACTGGCTGCCCATAGAACAACCACCCATGCTGAGCAGTAGCCACTTGCTTATCATCATCTGAAGAGTTCACAAAAGCCCCGTGAAGGAGATGGTTTAGATCTTCCTCTCCACCCTCTTTTCCCATTGTATTTCAGGCGTTAACATAAAGGAGCAAAGCTGCTCTGCTGGTGTTCCCTAGGTTTCTTTTTTCCAGCTCTATTGGCTTCCCATTCAAACATTAAGCAGATGGTAATGATATGCCATGGGTGCAATAGGTAAAGCTAATGGTAGTTTCCCTTGTGTTATTTTTATTTCAGTTGAAAATAGCTTATGCGCCAAAAGGAAATCAGAGGTTCTTGTTCTATACCCTTTAGAGTATAGTATTGTAGGAAGCAGATGGTCCTTTATGAATCTGTATAGCACATCAAGAGATGCCCCCTAAAACTATTACTAGGAATATGATTTATACTGTATTCTTTTCTCTTTAAGCATATAAATGGTAAAACAGTGTTTACATGCAGGAGTTGTATTTGTCTTTCCAGGCCTCTCCTCTAAATGTTATTTACTGTGTCTTCCAGGAGAAGCACACTCACATAAGAGATCTTTTTGCCACACATTAATAAGTATTATCTCTTAATTCTTCGGTTGCCACTTAATTAAATTGTCGCCTCTTGTTTTGTTTCTGATACAGACTGATAACTGTTTTGCTGTAGGCTCAGGAAAGTATTAAAGTGCTTTACATTGCTGGCCTGACATAAAATGGCATGCAAAAAATTAATTCTAATTTTTTTTGAAAGAAAAGTCTAAGAAAGTAAACAGCTAGTAAACAGCACATTGGAAATAAACTTCCTTCCATAAAGTTAATTTTCATAATTGTAAATGAAGCAAAATCTCTATCCTAGGGGGTATCAGAGTAGAGGAGCACTATCCAACATTCCATGTCTGCCAATAAACTAAGGCTGAATCCTAAAACTTACCAGGCATCCTCCAGTGACTTTAATTGATGCAGGATACGACTCTTGATCTCCAGCAGCAGTGCCAGGCAATCATATGAGGAAATAGTAAGAGCCAAGCTGCCATCTGCACATTATACTTCTCTGTCTGCTGTAGCAGGAGAACAGCCTTCCTGGGTCCGGCCAATGGCCCTTCTAGCCCAGAGCCACCCTCCTGACAATAGCAGCCCACTCCATATGCCATAGTGGAAATTTTAAGTGGAGCAGAGCAATCATGCCAACTTTCCAGCAGGCTAAGATTTAAGGACTGTCCAAGCAATGAGGTTCATCCTCTGGCCATTTGAGCTTGCAGTTTGTGCATGTTCTCGGGTTCCATTCCTAGCTGTGTTATTATTAAAAACTGTTTACATTATATGATATATTGTTATACAATACCCCAACAAGAATGGACATATCTCTTGTTTTTCAGTGGTTAGTTCTCTCTTTGAACAGCCCTCAAAACACAGTCTTCTATTTGAAGGGCTGCCCAGTCCAAGTCTAGTTTAAAGATAACCATCAGAAGGGAAAAAGAGCAGAGGCTTTGAGGTTGCCGAACAACAGTTTGCCATCTAGACTTCAGACTGAACAGGCACATGTGTCACAGTCTCAAAGTTTCCCCCAATATGGAGTGATGCACTGTATTTCTTGTTACTTGATAGATGTTATTTCAGAATTTGCATATGCAGATTTTATGCAAATCAGTGTCACATTTCTCCCCCTCCCCTTATTTGGGTGAAACAGATTTTGGCCACCCTAACTCCAGGTCAATATACCATGGGAGGAGACTGCACTGTTTGTTTATAAAGCGTTCTACTTCTTTCATAGTGTCTGGGATAGGATGGACTAGAAGTCCGAAAAATAAAGCAAATAGTTAATCAGATGTTGTTTAGTTAGTTTTGTGTGAATATAGGGGGCAAATCATCTTCATTCTTAAGAATTCCAAATCCAAGTTTGGCTTATTTCTTTGAACCGATGATATTAATTCTTGTGGAGCCAAAAAGCATTCCTAAAGTGTGGGCTACATGGACATTGATTTAAGGCAGCACGATTGCTCCAAAGCTAAAAGAAATCTGGTTCCTAGATCAGATTTTTAACTTGGCTAGCTTTCACTTGGCCAGCTATCAGATCCCTCTTTTTTCAACTTCTTTTCTGCATCCATAAAATAGGAATGAATACCTGCGGTGTTACTATTCTCTAATATTGTGTGCAGTATTAATATTGTGCACAGTGTTAGAGGAGAAGATCCTCAAAAGGTAAAAATATAAGTATTGAGGCATTCTGAAAAAGCTATGGCACTCTTTTTGAGCTGTTTTGAAAAGCCCCATGACAGTCCTAGAGATTATATTGCAGAACCTTTGCTGAAATGCAGAAACCCGTTTGTTATACCTTAGCCAATTGTTTTTAAGTCTGGGGCTCTGATACAGCAGGGGTGCTTCCTGATTAGTTAAGGCGTTGTTCAAGCTTTCACCCTCTGGACCATCCAGGTCTGTAAACATCCTGTCATTGCAGTGCTTCCCACTACTATGCTGACTTTACAATTTTGGCAACAGGGTTGGCTCCATCAGGAATTGAAGTTTGCAGAACTTGGAATCAGGTCACAGAGCTAAAGCTCTAGCTTTCTGGCTTATATATGCTGGAATAGTAAGGTGCAAGTCAAGTGTAAACACTATGCTATAAACCTTTCAGGAAGATCTCATTGTGTGCGTTTCCCCAATGCATCTAAACAAAAACCTCTATCTGTACCTTTCCGTAGCTGCTAATCTCATCCTCACCAAGAAGAATAAAGAAAAAGGATAAAATTGCCATGGTGTTGATTTCTTATGATGTACTAAAAATGTAAGGGTCTTTGGAACAAATATGTCCTGAAACTCCATGCAAGATATCTAACAGAGCCACTTCAGAGCAATAACAACGTAAGAGCATTATATTTAGAAACAGGAGCATTGCAAATAAAGTTCCAAAATAACACCCCAGAGCAGCAACCCTGAGATAATTAAGGTAAAGCGATATTCTATTTAGAAAGCCATTTTAACTGCTGGTTGCTTCAGCCTTCCAGTTTGCAGTAGAAGATCTATTGCGCACAATATGTTCATGGTGTCATGATTTTGTTCTTTGCAGTCTTACAGAATGAGACTTGAGCTTTGGAGACTTTTAAAATGTTCCCTGTGGGGTGGAGTTTATAGGCTCCACACAAAATCTGGCTTCAGGGGATTATTATTATTAAAAACAACAACAACAACAACAACACAACTGACCTGTGTGGCAAAGAGGGTGGAGAGCTTTAGACATATCAAAGTTAAACTGTCATGCCGTGCCATTCAGGTAGTGAGCACCAGTACTGAATGCTGGAAAATGCCTTCACTGGCTGCCTGTCTCCCACAAGGAGTATCATTTGTGGTGGTGGTCCTGAGTGCTAATGTTCTACTCTTCACCCCATCTCCCTCATAGAGTGTTGACACTCTTAGAACCGCTACTTACGTATGCAGAGATGCTATTCTTGGTATCTCCTTCCCTTCACAAGGAATGTATGGAAACTGCCTCATTCAAAGAATCATAGGGGTTGGTTTGTATCTTCATCAAGCCAAATATTGCCTTTTTATGGTGTGTGTTCCTCCCCATCATGTGTACAATGATATGAGTGACTCAGATACCCTGTGTGTACCCTTGATTCAAGTGGAAGGCTTGTCCCAATTGTGCCTCTGTGCTAGCCTTACTCAACCTGTTGCCCTCCCTATGTTTTAGACTACAAGTGCAAGACGTGATGGGATTTGTTGTCCAAAATATTTGGAGGGCACCAGGTTGAAGGAGGCTTTGTACATATGGCAGGACTCAGCTTTGGCATCTACCTTCT
Source organism: Podarcis tiliguerta (assembly GCF_965153285.1). Classification (NCBI taxonomy): domain Eukaryota; kingdom Metazoa; phylum Chordata; class Lepidosauria; order Squamata; family Lacertidae; genus Podarcis; species Podarcis tiliguerta. The sequence continues at coordinate 60,722,333 of NC_139534.1, forward strand.
GGAATATATGAAATAAGAATGGATGAAAATGCCCTAAAAGAGTGAGTACAGGATGTGCTTTCTTCATTTGAGCTTGAGTGCAGAGCAGTGTGCTGTGCCCTATTGTCTGGTGATGGAAGGTGCACATCTGTTCCATCAAACAGAGGGTGGACTTGGCTGGGTGAGCTTATGAACAGGTGCAGAGGATGGAAACATATCCAAAGGTCACCCATTTTGGAAAAAACAAAGCCATTTATCTACCAATCTCTCCCTCAGCACCATATCAGCCATAGTAAGCTACAGTGAGTCAGAAGGTGCACTGTGGAGGGGGACAAGAAAGCTTCAGGCATACACCGCAGGAAAGAAAAGAAGAACCCTATACATCAGTGTACCCTAGCCTTAAGGCTCATTTCATACGTCATGAAGTAGCACTATAGATTGAAATTCATAATGTATTTATTGCCCCCAAACATTTATTCTCTCTGTGTAAGGTCACATGTGAAGTAACACATGGGGGGGGGGACTTAAACCCCTCTGTGAACCACAAACATATATGTCAAAAGTTTTTTTTTCCTGGTTTTTGTTTGTTTGTTTGTTTTTAAATTATGCATTTTCTACCTTTGAAGGGTTTAAAAACTGGGGTGTGTATTTACATTTATATTATGTTTGGTTATGTTACCCTAACAATCCCCCCTCCTCATCTCTATAAATAAATATAATAGAGGCTTATGTCATGTGAAATTACTGTTAAAGCGGGAAGAATATTGCAAACTGTGTCCTCCAGGTATATAACTGAAGTGTAGCGAGTTAAATGAATGTGCCTTAGGTAACACAAGGAGCATAGCAGAGGCCCTCAGAGCCCGAGTTTCTCACCCTTCCTATTTCATAGATTGTACTTTAAAAAGAGAACCCTTCCTTGGTTTTCATTTAAAATTGCCTTTATCAAATTGCCTGGGTTTCTTTATCTAGTCTGCTATGCTTTGATGTTTGGCTTGTTTACACCATTCTGGTTCAGAGGATCGAGCCATCAAAGGGAGCCAGGCTGAATTTTTAAAATGTCAGCCAGGAAGCCAAGTTTTATCGCTGCCAGTTCTCCAAGAGCACTTCATAATTTTTAATTTCTCCTTCCTCCAGGTGGGTACAGTCTAATGCTAACAATATGAGAGGGCGCATATCCAGCTGTGCAGCGTGCAGCCCCTTAGTACCAGGCGGTATTGCTATTAGGCTGGCAGTGTGCACTCCTTATCCAACCATCATTATCTGCTCTGCTGTTGTTTTGATTTTCACTTGAGTAGGATGCACCTGCTGCAACCTTCATTTCCATTGGGCCAAAAGTCTTGAGACCTTGAGACAGGTGCAAGATTAACCTTTGCCTTCTCTGTAATTATAACAGCAAATGGAAGTGGGTTTTAAAAAAAACCACTAAAAAAATGGGGAGGGAACATTGGCTTGAAACTGAAAACAGCCAGCCTGCCTCACAGTAGGGAGAACATGCATTTCCTAGCAAGCAAGCTGCTCTTCAGTAAAGCAAGCAAGCAAGGGCATTTGCTTCCAGGCAGCAGGTGCACACGCCAGGTGCAGGTGAGGATGGATGGATGGAGGGGCATGTTGAGCTTTGTGTGCATACTTCCATGAGATCCTTGGCCAACTATCCATGCCGCATCCATTTTCCTAGGAACACCGCTTTAATTTGTTGAAGTTTAGCTGCCTCATGCAGTCATGAAGTGGGGGAGAATTGTTACAGAACTTTGAAGCCTTGGAGAAAATGCCCTGTAACTTCTCTCTCCCTCGGCCCCTTTTGTACAGTAGGTGCGGGAAGAGTCTTGGTTGGTGTTCTTTGCACACATAGTGCTGTGGAATGTTAAACAGAGAAACTGCAAGGTAATTTTACTCTAACATGAAGGAAACTGCACAGAGGTGGGAGGTGGGGCAGAAGAGCTCTGGCATGTGATGCTTAGCATTCTAAGAGTCTCCTTGCCTTCCTCCTGCACAGGGTTTAAGGCCAAAGGCAGCATGTGTGTCCAGAGCTGCCGACCTGTGCCCAAGATTGAGGGGCTCCAGCGCGTATTGCACTTGTGTGACACCACATCATTGGGAGGAGGCCCAGTGTGGTGTGGCTTCAATGTCTGGCAGCTCTTCCTCTTTCATGCTTAGGGGAAACCAGCCACTGAAGCCACACCGTACTTGGCTTGCTGTGCCCTCTCCCCACAGATATTGAGGGGGGCGAAGATACCTCGGCGCTATAGAGTTGGCACGTGTGTGTGTGTGTGTGTGTGTGTGTGTGTGAGAGAGAGAGAGAGAGAGAGAGAGAGAGAGAGAGAGAGAATTCCTTCTCTTTTAGTTCTGTGACCATCAAGGGGCTTTGCAGTCAAGCCCTCCCAATGGGTTTGTGATTGAATGGTAAAGCTCTCTCACACAACCTTGGCTCAGTGCAGAGCCTTCTGTTGGGCAGAAGGGAAGCAAACACCAAGTCTGCTTCACCTGGGGGGTCTTTCGAACCAGTGGGGTAATTCTGACTCCTTGCTGTTTTTGGACCAAGCTTGGAGAGTCTCTGCTGTGGGTAGAGATCAACAACAAAGCCGTTTCCCCTGCTCAGTTCCTCACTTTCCATGTCTGTGTGTACAGAAGGGAGGTTGCAGATAGGAAGATGCTGCGGCAAGCAAACAAATAAAGCATTTGAGTTGGAAGACTCTCAAAGTGGAGAACAGGAATGGTTAAGTGCAGAGTCTAGAGAAAGCAATTACACTCAGGCTGAGCTTGCCAGCACAGAATCCTTGGAAGCAAGTTCAAATGCTAGCCCAAAAAACATTGGAAGTTCTTGCAAGGAAGCAAAGATTTGTGGGTGGGTTTTTAACATATGCAATGTTAGAATGGGGGGAAGTTGGGTTCACTTGGCTTGCATGCACGCTTGAGTCCTGGAAATCATCATCTTTAGAAATGAATCCCTGGAAGGAAATCAGGGAGAAGAGAGTTCATTGATTGAATCCAACAGGCTGGGCAATGGTCATGTGGCATGTCTGTGTTGTGTTTATGACTCTCTATAAATGTCACAATCCTGGCAGTTTATCACTTAATTTCAGCAGAAAATATTGCATGGCTCCAAGGATTCCCAACATAGAAGAGTTGGAACTTGTCCATGAAAAAGCAAAACAGGGAAACTAAAATGAGCTGTCTCCCCTTAAGCGGAATATGAGATTATTCTGTCACAAATGACATGCATGTAAAACACTATATAATTACGGGTTGCTTGTGGGTGGCTAAAGGAAGCTTATATGCAGATCTTTCTCTTCGCATCCCTGCCAGTGTTTCCGTTATGCTTCATATTGGAAATCTGGTTTCTTTCTTCTTTGGACAAAACATTTTTAAAATTATTACTTTTTTTGTAACTTTTAAAAAAGTGCCTGCTATCCTGGGGAAAAAAATCAACGCAATGCAATTTTGATGAACATCCTTACTGAAATCCCCTGCTCCCAATCATGCCGGAACATCTATTGAAAAACTGAAGAGAAGAGAGGACTAGTTCCCCTTCTTCAAATTTGAAAAGCACAGGTTTTGCAGTATTCCCTTTAACATATTAAATGAGCATCCCTAGTCTTAGAACATCCTGGTAGTAGATTGTGTGGAAGATGGTTAGAAACACAGTGTGTACAGATTTGCATTGTTCTTGAGTTTGGCATTCCAACAGGCAATACATAAAACTCAGCTTTTTATAAATCTGTTGTTTTGCTGTCAGCTTTCTTTCAGGCAAATGACATTAGTTATATATATTAACAGTCCAAAACCATTCGGTTCCAGTCCAGTAGACAAGAAGCGTCTTTTTCCAACCATAAACAATTGACATCTTTGTAGCTATTAACTTCATGATCTGTTATATTTTGTATGCAAGTAAGAAACATATATTTATACATGGCTTGACAGGATTATTAATAAATGTACTTGATAAACAGTAAAATTGTTGGTCTCAAGATGGTCGATAAACGAATTGTCATTGTGAATAAGATTTACTGAGCTGTTTGCTGCATCTGGTTTCATATAATTAATATTGCGCATAGCAACCAGCTGCCAGGGTTTCTTTAGGCCATGATTCCTGCATTGCAGGGATTTGAACTAGATGGCCCTTGGAGTCACTTCCAACTCTATAACTCTATGTTTCTGTTACTGTAACCCTTTGCATGCTGTATGCTACCTTCAAATTGTGCCATAATGCAAGATGTGCCAGTCACACACCCCAGATCTGCAGTCTTCTTTTATTGTTCCTTATCCCTTGGCATCTTTCTAATGGACTGGTGTAGGACCATAAACACACTGGTGTCCATTGTTGCCCATTGTCCACCACCTATAGCTCTGTGGTGGAATAACACAGGGCTGGGTAATTCATTACAGTTGCTTTGGAGGTGCTGCAATTATGTTCCCTGTGAAAAACTATGTGTTGGTGAGAGTCTCTTCAACTTACTTCCACCATTGTCCCACCACTAAGTGCATCCAACTTGTGAGAAAATTAACAAATTGAACGTTGGACGGATGCAATCCATGCCAACTGGCTTTGTTTAATGCTATTCAAGATTCTTTTAACTTAAACACACGCACACGGTGCAAAATCAGCAGCAGACAGATTTGGTTGTATTATCTAGAAGTTACAATTATTTCATCTAATTTCTCCCTCTTTCTATCTCCCTCCCTCTTCTTCCTTTCTTTCATTTTTGCTATCTCTAATTTTTCTTTTGTTTCCATTTTTTATCTCTTCCATTGATGCCTTGCAGAGTATTGTACTGGTTAAGTATAATTGCTGAATTAATGTTCAAGGATATGTTATTGTTTTTAATGTTCACTCATATAGCATTTCCAAAGGGTACATTGTTTGATACACGTATCATTATAAAACAGATACGGATTTATCTTGGGAAGGGGAGTCGGGAATAACAAATAAAGATGATTCAAAATGGCTAGAAAAATTGTAGAAACCTATCTACATGAGTTGAATAGAAATTTAATTCTGAAATTTGAAATTGTTTTTAGCAGGTCTAATGCATAAAAAACCCATATTGTCTCTTGTAAATTTGGGGTTCGTGACTGTGATTTATGTATTTTTACAGGGGTTCACTGACTGCCACTCTAAATGCAGCACAGCAGAACATAAAATTCAATTGTCTTGGAGGACTAAGCTCCCCACCCAGCAAATGTGCATCAGGCCTATCCACAATATTTTTTCAACCTCCCAAAAAATCTGCACTCTTGTTGGGAGGTGGTAGCTGCGAGACTACCAGCATGTTGCTTTTCCATTTTCTTGTCTGCCAAAATCCCATCATAATGCTAATGCTGATCATTTATTGCTAGTGCCCCCAACCTGGGCCTTAGCACTTTGCTGCAGCTCCCAGCTCCCTATCATCTAACTCCCTTCTGAGATGCCTCTACTTGCTCTTCAAAATCAAAAGGAGCTGCATCCCACCAGCCTGAACACCAGTCTAGGTCTCCTTTTATAATCATAGCCTCTTTTTCCATAGTTTCAAAATGTAATTTATGGCCTTATAAACTGTGTGTTTGGGGATATTGTTTTTGCTTGTGATTATCTTATTTATTTTTATGTTTTTATATTGTTAACTGCCCTGTGATATTTGGATGAATGGCAGTATAGAAATAACATTAATAACATTAATAATAATAATAATAATAATAATAATAATAATAATAATAATAATATATAATAGCCTCCTCTGCACATACCCTCCCACATTCTGTGGCTGCAAGAACTGGCAAATTGTATTTTATCCCTGCTTTACACTGTTTGGTTCCTTCCTGCTTTGCTATTCTAAGCAAAATGGAGAAAAGGCTGACACTTTGGCATGCAGCAGCACAATTTGCTTTGCTAAGGGCATCGTTTACTAGCTCTGAATATAGTTCGATAATTTCCATGAAGTATGGTAGAAGTGTCATTGGAGATCCTTAAGGGCAGCAGAAGTTGACTCCAATACCCGTTAGCCCCAACCAGTTTAGTCAGTGGTCAGGGATATGGGATTTATAATCCCAACAGCATTTGAAGGGCCACAGATTAATTACCGTATGTGACTGCCTCTTCTTATCTTTGAGACACTTGTGCTAGAATAACTTTCCCCCTTTTCTGGACCAATAACTCTTGAAGCTCTGTTGCAGAAGGTTAAGCAGCTACTGATATATCTTGCTTGCCAAAAATAAATGTTAAAAGGAATTGAGTGATACCATTGACCAAAGAACGGCTACCCTTGCTCTTCTCAATGCATTTCCACAGTAATGCAGCTGTGCATTGCTGTACAAAGCTCTTTTTGCCTATGAGTTAGGCACTGAGCATCCTTGGTTCCGTTACAAACATCCCCGTCTTTCATTTCACTTTGCCTGCAGTTCCACTAGCAGCACTAGTAGTGTCACAGGTCTGAACAATCTTTAGCAAATTGCCATTCTAACACCACTTCTCTTTGTTTACAAGATTAACCATGCTTGATTTGTGCTGTGTTGGGATACAAGAATGTTACACCGTGAGCCCTCAGGTCTGCTTGTCAGAAGTAATATTTCTTTTTCCTAGCCTAGTAATTGTGAACTTGTTTTTGTCAATTTACTAGTGGAAGGAGCCAAGTTCTTTGTAAAACAACAGCAGAAATAAATAATCCATTTTAGGACCAGTCCCAAGAAGCCCTAAGAGAAAGCAGGCTAGTTGCCCAGAGCTTTTGTGCTGCTGACTCCCTGGAATTTGGGATTATTTTCACTTGCTATCACCAACTGTACTCCTGGATGCTTCTGTTTTCTCAAAGTGGGACAACCAACAAATAAGGGGAGGGGAATTCTAAAATAGAATATGTGGAAATAGTACAGAGGGCATTAAAATGCTAACTTGATACTTGTCCGTCCCCCCCTCGTCTCTCATCTTAACTAGTCCTACTGCAACTTTACCTTGGAGTCTATAAAACTGCCAGTGTTTTGAAAGACATGATAATTCTTCTGTAGGCATTTGTCTTACACATTTTCCAAAACATTAGGGAGAAGCAGGCTATCTCTGATAGCTAACGTTTGGGAAGAATTGGCTTTGATGGGAGGCTAACTGTTGTGTTGACCTTTGTTCAGTGTTCCTCAGAGGTCCTTTCAGGAATGTATTCTTCTTCTTGGCATTGTCAGTGCAACTCACATAACACTTAAAAACACTTTTAAAGATAATGCCTTATAGAGCCACATGTCAGTATAGCCCCGGCTCAAGGAATCTGGAGTCTCTCAGTATGTGCCCCCTTCTAATCTCTTAAGAGGCACAAAATGCAAACCAAGATTCTCTTATGCTGCTTCTGATTGTCCTGGCTGCAAAGTGAGAGTGCAGGCACTGCTAGGATGGTGTGCACTTTGCTAACTTTGGACTGTCACTAAATTGGCCAACCTTGCCACACTTCGGGGTTGGCCATGTATCGGCATACAGTGGTACCTTGGGTTACAGACGCTTCAGGTTACAGACTCCGCTAACCCAGAAATAGAAACAGAAATTGCATGGCGGCAGCAGGAGGCCCCATTAGCTAAAGTGGTACCTCAGGTTAAGCACAGTTTCAGGTTAAGAACGGACCTCCAGAACAAATTAAGTTTGTAACCAGAGGTACCACTGGTCTGCTATAGTAAGTAAAGGTAAAGGGACCCCTGACCATTAGGTCCAGTTGTGGCCGACTCTGGGGTTGCAGCGCTTATCTCGCTCTATAGGCCGAGGGAGCCGGCGTACAGCTTCCGGGTCATGTGGCCAGCATGACTAAGCTGTTTCTGGAGAACCAGAGCAGCGCACAGAAACGCCGTTTACCTTCCCGCCGGAGCGGTACCTATTTATCTACTTGCACTTTGGCGTGCTTTCGAACTGCTAGGTTGGCAGGAGCAGGGACCAAGCAACGGGAGCTCACCCCGTGGTGGGGATTCAAACCGCCGACCTTCTGATTGGCAAGTCCTAGGCTCTGTGGTTTAACCCCCAGCGCCACCCGTGTCCCAGCGCCACCCGTGTCTGCTATAGTAGGCATGCTAATTACTTAAGAAAATATAATGTTATTTTCTTAAGCCAATATCTGAAGCCCGTGCCTGGCACCTCAAGCGAACATCAGGGAAATAGGTGAGGTTGGTTAAAGACTATTGGGAAATGATCTACCATGAGTTAAAAAAAAAAGTTTAAAATAACCTTCCCAAAAAAACCTGAGGCCTTTTTGTTAGGAATAGTTCAGTCTGAAGTTCCCAGTTGTCAGAGTAAAATATTTATCTATGCGACCACAGCGGCTCGAATTTTGCTAACCCAAAGATGGAAAGTGAAAGAGATTCCTAGTAAGGAAGATTGGCAACTTAAGCTGATAGAATTTGTAGAAGCAGCAGGTTTAACATATAGAATAAGAGAGCAAAATTCCCCCCCCCCAAAGAGGAGTGGAATTTTTTTGCTGAATATTTAGAAAATAACTGTGTACAATTGAAAACGTGGGTAGCATTTAGATAAATTCAACAGTATTCTAAGTATTTGGAGGATGTAAAATGGAGAAATGATTAAATAAATAAATACTTTTTTATTTATACCCCGCCCTTCCTGGTTCAGAAAACTGGGCTCAGAGGGGCTAACAACAAATTTAAAACACTTTATTGATGCAACAAAAAACAGCATAAAAGACAGTATAAAATGTGAATAACAATGAATTCAGAATTCAAAAATCAATTTAGAGGGGAAATCCATCCAAAAAACATTAGATGATCACCAGGGCTAGCTGGCTAAGTTAGTCCTATTTGGGCCAGCGATTGGATTGGTTATGCTAAAATATGCAGAAATGATAAATAAGTAAAATGAACCATGAAAGGGAAGGAAGTCCATAGTTACATGGCATTATGTAAAATGTTTATTTTGAGATGCATAAACTTAAAAATTAACAATTGTTATGAATCATTAAAAAAAAAGGAAATAGGTGAGGTTTGCTGTGGTACTGTGACTTAGAAGGGTTTGTGAAATGGTGGGGAAGCCCCTTATGTATTCTTTGGACCACTGAGAGTCAGAGAACTTGAGCACACTTGTATGGTGGGTGCATGTTCCATTTCCCCCTGTGTAAAAAGAGAAGCCTTAATTGTTTGGGCAGATGCCTCTCTCATCTGTAATAATGAAAATACTCTGTTTGCTCATCTTTCAGGAGGGTGAGTTTACATTTCAAATAGCATTCCATCCTGAAAATCAGCATAAGTTGAGGATTAAGAAATGAGTTGTGTCGGGAATGAGCAAAGTGTTCCATATCTTCTGAAGGGTGAAAGTACACCGTGCTTTTCTTTGCCAGCTCACAGGAGATGACCATTTGTGAGCCCCAAACCACCAAGCATCAGCTGTATCATTGTGCCTGTTTAGTGGAAGGTCTTGCTGCTTCGATAGAGAAGAGAATCTTTTTGTTAACAAACAACAGGGGCCTTCTGTAGAGTAAAAGAAAAAAGAAAAATGTGTGTCAGAATTAAAATACTGGTAGAAATAGCAGTGAAGCAGGGAATTCATTACACTGTCTTCATACAGTAACATTTTCACCTGCTATTCTCTTTTCTTTTATGTGGTTTGAACTTTTGCCTTTAAATGTAACTTCACTCTCAAAACAAGAAGATGGATTGCAACCATCTTTTCCCCCCAAGGCAGTATGCAGTCAGTTCAACCTGAAAGTTAGGGCTATGTGGTTTAATTTGGCAATCCTTTCCTAGGAGTAAACCCCAATGTACACAGCTTTCGACTTCATTAACCTGAACAGGAGTGCCTCTTAAATTACATTGACAAGGGCTGATTTAGTGGGTCCTTCTTCCACCAAAACAGGGGGTACAACTGCTGCCCAAACATATCATGACCTGTGGCATTGCACCAAAGAGACTTTCCCCACATTGCCAAGACACATGGCCCTCCAGTTGTTGTTGAACAATTATTCTTGCCACAAACACTCATTGACTTGCTAGGGCTGGTGGGAGTTGGAGTCCAACACAGCCGGGGGGCTGCAGGTTCCCCACTCCTAGTCTAGTACATTTATTATGCTAGCGGTTATTGCCAGCACATTTGCTGTAAGCCGTTTCATAGTATGAAAATGGGTATGGGTGGGGATAGGTGAAAGATGAAGTTAGATGTAACTTGCCTAAGCACTGTCCTAGAAGTATTCCAGCTTCCATGGGCTCTCCATCCCTCGTCTGATAATATAGTAGTCATTTCTGATAGAAAGATTGATGGAATGGACTTGTTCCCTATATCTTGCACACAATTCTGTTTGCAGCTGGGTTGGCGCATAGCAAAGACCCAGTCTTACGATACACTCTGCAAGCAAGCAAGTGCTTCAGACATAGTGTACCAAATGCTGGGTTTTTATGATGCCCTGTCGCCCCAAGCATGGGTGCATCTAATACCCTTCCGGAACCTGCTGCCTTTCCTGGGCCAATTGGACCCTCTCCCCATCCAGTTAAAAGTGCAAAATTTAATGGCAGGGAGATCCTCATTCATGCTAAAAAGGGTGCCAGGAGGCCTTTAGGCTCCTTCAACCATCTTATGGTATTAGTCATGTTTAGAGCTTAGAGGTCATTATCTAATTAATCTTGGGAAAGTCAATTAATTTGACTTAAATCAATGACTTTAATTAATTAATTTGGGAGTATCCAGTGGACATGTGACCAACTGGATCCAAAATAATTAAAATTTGGATAGTGGGCAATATCTGCCCATCACTAGCCAAGTTACACGTGCACAACCTTCCCATCCATCCATGTCTTTTGTAGTACGCGCGCACACACACACACACACACACACACCATTTATCCACCTAACCAAAAACATACAAAAGCTTGCTGTAGTGAACATGTAGACTGCAGCTACCTAGGATGTGTCCGCTGGACATTTAGAGTTATCCACACAGGAAACACACTTGCTCTTTGAGGAAGCCATGAGAGAGAAATCCCACTGTGTTTAGGAAGAGTACGTTGTGCTGGGTCCACAGAAAGTTACAGCCACGCAGATACTTGATGTTCAGAACCCCTGTGTACATTTGAAAGTTTGGGGAGGAAATGGAGCATCTGCAGAGCTGGGTTTATTGCTTTATATGAGCATGTCAGCACAATCAGCACAGGGAGATGCACTGTACCGTTCCCGATGGAGGTGAGCCATCGCTCACCGTTTCCAAGCCATCAAGCATTTTCTTCCTTTTATCGTCTGCTGTGTTGAGAATGTCTGCCAGCAGTTGGGTAGCCTTTACCCAGGGTCAGCACGTTTTTTATTTCTTTCTGGTAGACCCAGACAAAGTATTGAAATGGTTTTGCTCCACCGGGGACTCTTCAAGTCATCTGAAGGTGAGCTATTAGAAGGAAATCAGAGTGCTAACCGCCTTCTATCCCCTTTGCTGTGTTTCACCTGTTAAATAGTTAATGTGATAGGAATGAAGCTCTCTAAAGGTCCCCCCCTCCCAGTATAGTCTTACTCCAGGCACTTACTGTTCACATTCATTGAGCATTAGGTTCTTAAGGGGTCATTAATTAGAAACAGTTTCTTTATGGCGAAGTTGCAGGTTTTACATTGCCTCAAGGAGCACAAACTGTTGAATGAAGCAGAATACCTGGCTTTTCTCTTCACGGAGCCTGACTTCCCATTCCTGTTGTTAGTGATGGAGAAGGGAGCCCTGCAGCTTCTCTCACGGATTCTCCTCTGACAGTGGGGGACTTTGGTCTTTCAAATTTCAGCAGTATGATGCTAAAATTTGGTGCCCTCTGTCTCTGCCCTAAAACTGCCTCTGCCTCTGAGTTCTGAACAACCCAGAAAGGATTCCGCAGGCAACTGGGGTCATGCATTCACAGCTGCAATAGCAGCACAGTGAGGGGTTGCTTGATGTATCATAAAAACCCTGCTGGATCAGGCCAAAGGCCGGCCTGGTGCAACATTCTCTTCTCCCAGTGCCCAACTAGATGTCCATGAGAAGCATTCAAGCAGGATAAGAGTGCACAGCATTCTCATTGCCTGTGGTTTCCAGCAACTGGTATGCAGAGGTGTATGGACTCAGACAGTGGAGAGAGGACATAGCTTTCATGGCTGGTAGCCTGTTGCTACAGCATAGGCAGCCAATGCAAGGTAAAGGCCTGGCATGCCTAAATATATTTTGCACAGTGAGGATACCACTAGCCTCACACCAGAGCCCCAGAACACAAATGGTAAAGCCATTTCTGTCCTCGATTCATTCCCTTTTGTTCGTTCAATTCTTCAGTTAGTTAAAATTTTGCCTGTCTATCTTGCATGTAATTGGTTATTAAAATGAAACAGAGCTAGTAGTAGCGGCAGACAGTGATAACGGTGGTGGTAGCTTATAATGTGGGTGCTCCCCTCATGTAATCTCTCCCATTTTTGTAGGAGAGGTCATGTGGAGTGGTGTCTTAGTGTGAGTGTGCACCAAAGTACAATAGAGTGGATTACCTGGTTCATACCTTGATACTTTGCTGTGGCAAGCACTGCTTCATGCAGGGGATTACGGGTGTTTGAACCATGGCTTAACTCACCCGCACATTTCCCATGCTTGCTGTATGGGCAGTTAATTGCAGCAGTGAACAAATTAGAGGTAGCAAGCTTATTACTGGAACATTGCAGCTTTGAAAAGCAAGTACTAGCGCTTTAGAGGGCTGTGTTATTTCCAGGTGTGCTGTGTAAATAATATAGCTTCGTGACATATTCTTATGCTGTGATAACTGACAGCAGTGACTACACAGAAATTTTATATATGAAGAGCCATGACGGCTGTTCAGTGTTGTGAGCTTGGAAATAAGTTTATTTAATTTATAAAGACATACTTATTTAATGGTGCTTTATTGAAGAATGAATTATTCTGAAGAAACCCTGAAAAGTCTATATAATATTTATTTCTCCTAGGTTGCTCTTTCCATCAGGGAAACACCACTTCATTTTAGACAAAGATCACCCTACAGTATTGAAAATCTGCCGAAATCCCTCTTTCCTTCCATCTTTTCCCCCTCCTCAGACAGCAAGGGAGAGTATGTAAATAAAGCTGGCAAACATAAAATTGCAATAAAGTACAGCCGCTCCATGAATTTATAACATGAGGGGGTAAAGTAATAAAAAGCTATAAATTTAGTGTCAGTCAGCCTCCTTTATCAATCTGTGTAAACAGTGTGTACATGAGGCAGTGGAAGAATAGGATTAAAGCGTCATGTCTATATACTCCATGGGCAGTTTGCCAAGGTTTCCTGTCATACGTACATCTAATGCAACTGCATAAAAGATTTACTGGCACATTCAGAAGGAAAAATAGCCAAGTCCTGTTACATGTGGGAGCCCTGGACAGATATAATTGGACCCCATGGTGATCTTTGGCCAACTTCTGAGCATGCTCCAGAGACTCTTTGTGACTGTGGCGATGCAGGAGACACCAAAAGTTGGCAGATGTTTCCAAAAGCAAAGAAAAGATTATTCAGTGTTCTTCAACCTCGTGATCCTGCAAGTGTGTTGCTTCCTTAGGCAATGAATTTCAGAACAATGGGAAAGAAAACTGATGCATTAGAAAGAACAGAGCACACCCACAAACTCAATTTTGTGTTTCAGTAATCTATAGCTGAGGATAACCAATGAGGCCTAGAGAGCAGAGTGATAAATTTGGACTACTTAGGCTGAGGTTAAAATCCCTGCTTTTCTGTGCAGTTCAGTAGGTATCCTAGAGTATGTCACACTCTACCTAACCTGGCTTCCTTTGAAGGTAGTATGAGAACTCCTCCATATATGCTGTCCGAGCTTCTTGAAGGGTAGGGTGCAAAACGTGACAAATAAGATGGCTACATAATAATGGCATTTGCTCACATACAGCAAAGGAATTATTGGTCATTTCCCTTTTTCTTAAACCTTGGAAAATTAAAAAGCAACTTGAAACTTATTTTGAACTTCTCTTAGCTTTATAGTGAATTTCAAAGCAATCAGATGATGTCTTTACTTTGTGAAATGTCACTACTTGTTATTACAGTGTGATTATTGTTCATAAGCCTGCTATTGATCAAGTCAATCAATGCCCCATGCTGCCAGGGTCCCTCTTGCCACAAGCTGCATGTTGTTTGAAGTGTATGTGCTATAGCTATTTCTCGATAAAGAGCAAGTTTGTCATCTTACAAACTGAAGATGCAGAAAGTGGCTGCAATCAGCACCTTTATTTTATGGAGATTATTAATATTATTCATGCTTGAGGGCACATGAGCATTTCATATCTCAGCATCCTAAGCATCTGCATTAATCCAGAAAGCGTGTTTCTGTGTTTGTAGTGGAATGCATACCATTTAATGCTTGAAAAGTCAGTTAAAACATAATCCTTTGCTTTGATGAGGAATTCTGAGAGAGATGGTTGCGGACCAGATCCAGGCACTCTTGGAGAAAAGTGTGTTTTGTGTTTTCTTTATGTTATGAACTGCCCTGTGATCTTCGGGTGAAGGGTATACAAATTTAATAAATAATAATAGTAATAGTAATTTGGGGTAGAAAACGTTGTTGCTTGTTCCTACCAGTAGCTAATCATTTTTTTCTTCCAACATATCCAATCATCTAAAGGGGTTAGATGTACTCTTCTAGAGGGTGTACTCTACTTAAAGAAATAGTAAGAAGACAGGAAGGCAGCCAACACTTAGTATTATTTCCTTCAGATTAGTTTTCCATGGAGCTGTTTTGTGGTAAAACACAGAATCCAATATGGGCTGTTATGAGTCTTTGGCTTCAGTTTGTGAATTATTAGATAAACACTTCAGTATCATTTCATGGCATATTGGGTATCATTCAAGTAAGTCTTCATAGTACCTCCCAAAATATGATATGTTATGCTAGAGCCAGAGAACAAATGGTCTGTGTGTGTGTGTGTGTGTGTGTGTGTGTGTGTGTCCCTGTGGCACTGGTTTATTTCTGCATACACATGCCTCTGGCAGGGATTAAAGATATCAGATTGGTTGCATGTCAGGCAGGAGATTGGTTGCATGTCAGGCAGGAGATGGGGGAACCCCAGTTATTACTCAGCCAGAACTATATTATCTTGAAATACATGCAAACCATTATAAGGAGTAGGGACGCGGGTGGCGCTGTGGGTTAAAGCCTCAGCACCTAGGACTTGCCGATCGAAAGGTCGACGGTTCGAATCCCCGCGGCGGGGTGCGCTCCCGTCGTTCGGTCCCAGCGCCTGCCAACCTAGCAGTTTGAAAGCACCCCCGGGTCCAAGTAGATAAATAGGGACCGCTTACCAGCGGGAAGGTAAACGGCATTCCGTGTGCTGCGCTGGCTCGCCAGATGCGGCTTTGTCACGCTGGCCACGTGACCCGGAAGTGTCTCCGGACAGCGCTGGCCCCCGGCCTCTTAAGTGAGATGGGCGCACAACCCTAGAGTCTGTCAAGACTGGCCCGTACGGGCAGGGGTACCTTTACCTTTACCTATTATAAGGAGTGTAAGCAGTAATGAGTACAGAATTCACATTTGAAAGTGGAGGCACTTCAGTTCAATTCAGCATGTAGACTGATGGCACTGTATAAATGGCTTGGATCCTAAGTTTCAGCTTCATTGAGAAGTAGGATCTAAACAAATAATAACTCTTCTGTTCCTGAATAGTATGTATTAAACATGCTAGCACTCAGATCACACCTGGAGTACGGTATCCAGTTCTGGGCAACACAGTTTAAGAAAGACATTGACAAGCTAGAATGTGTGCAGAGGAGTGCAGCTAATACGATAGCTAGAGGAATATCACATGGAAGATGAAGCAAGCTTGTTTCCCTCCTGCTCTGGAGGCTAGGACTCAAACCAGTGTAATCAAGTTACAAAAAAGGAGGTTCAGACTAAACATCAGGAAGAACTTTCTGGCTGTAAGAGCTGTTCAACAGTGGAACGGATTCCCATGAGATGTGGTGGACTCTCCTTCCTTGGAGGTTTTTTGAACAGAGGTTAGATGATCATTTGCCATGTATGATCTGGTTGAGATTCCTGCATTGCTGGGGGTTGAACTAGGTGACCCTGCCTTGAGGGTCCTTTCCTACTCTACCATTCTATGATGCATCTTCCTGATCCCTGGTTCACTATCTACTTTGTAGTGTTGTGAGGCTGTCTGGACTTGCATACTTAATACCATACACTGCTGCCAGGCAATCTACTAAACTTTATTCTAGTTTAGCAGTTCAGATAATACCTTGCTAAATTTTGGAACCCAACTTGCAAGCATAGTGGATCTTATAACTTTCTTTTAACCTTTAGATGTTCAAGTGGCATAAATTAAGCTTAAAACATGAACTAGTCTGATAGAGAAGTAAAGTTGCTCTTGAAAGCCATCTGCATGCTATTAAATAGAAAATTAAGAGCAGCGATACATCTTCTGTCAAAGTCTATATTTCAGCACCAAGGACAGCAGTCCAGAATCCTGCCTTGCAAGCAAGTCTTTCATTCAGATATATGTGACTTATTTGGGGGATATTTAAATTTGCAAGAAAGCTCTTTATAAGTCCTGCATTATTATACTACCAGAGATCCTTGTGAACTAACACCATCCTTTAAAAGTCAACTCAGAATGACTAAATTAATTCTCAAAGTTCATATAGGGCTATAAGCTACTATAGGCTTATCTTCCTGATGATTTGGTTGTTTGTGTGTTTCACAGTGGCATTTTCTTCCTTTTATGTAATAATTTATTTCAACATTTTAAAGTGTTATCTTTACTGCCAGGCTACTCTGTGATTTGCACATTATCAGATTTTATAAGTAGTTCAGCAGGCTGATTTGTATGCTACACAACTACTTACGTGTTCTACCAGAACTGCCTTGGAAAACATCAAATAATTCTGTGTATAGGGATTTTGATCACTTCAGTCACCTGTAGTTTCATTATTTAAAACCTATCCCTTATTATAAGCCACATTTCAATACATTTGTCAGGGGATATGGCCAATTTCTTTTTTTTTTATATTTGAAGACTTATTATTATCCAGTGGGTGGTCTGAGGGCCAGAAGTGTATTTTTCTGTGCAAAGTGATCTTACTTAATAAAGCTGCAGTCTCTTGGCATTAAGAGCATCCCAGTTATGGGGCACAGGTACAACTGGTGCATTTCATTAAAAAACAAAATACAGAAAGGGAGGTAACATTAAAATGTGGATTATCTCCATCTCTTAGAACAGGAAAAGATTGTTTCCAATTTTTTATGAATGAAACTATGGACAAACTTTCCCACACCTTGTTAGGGTCATCAGGGACTATATACAATTGCTTTAAGAGCCAGTTCTGGCCAGTGGGCTACAAATTAGCAATCTCTCTTTTGAGCTAAGATGTCCCAGCATCATTGATTTGCTTTCTACCCCTTGGGGCTTGTATAAGGAATAAGAGCTCCAGGGTACTGCCTGCTTATGACCTCCCATTTTTGGTTGCCATTTCAAGATATTGAACTTGATCAGTTTGATTTCAGAGCTCATAAATCCAACCTTCCCTTTGATTGTGTTGATTTCATTATGGTCATTCCCAGCTGCATTTTTGAAATACCATTTTGAGAGCAGATGACTCAGTTTTAACGTTTTGAAGTTTGCATTGTTTAAAACTGGAACCTGAAGTGAATTGATAATTTCCGCCTGCGCCCTATCACATGCACACACTTTATATTCCTCTCCCTTTTTGTCTTACATATGTATTCATTGTACATTTTCTGTTGAAACTCATCTCCTGTTCTGCTCAAATTCCCTGCTTCATTTTGATTAAAATTTGAGAATATGCAAGTTTAGATGCTGTGACCTTGTTAATCATCACCGTCAGAGTATTCTATTCCAGAGGGGTGGCTATGTTAGTTTGTTCCAGGAAAAACTTCCAAGAGTCTCATGAAACTTAAAGGCTAACAATTTTTTTGTGGAACTGTTTTTGTGGTCTGGAGATTCACTGCATGACTGTAGCTACTGAAGAGGCATCTATTCCACAAAACCTTGTTAGAGCTTCTGTGGTTTTTAACCCTTTCTCTTCTGTGCTAGTACCATTGATAACTATCTTCCCCTGTTAAAAAGGTAATTGGTTTAATCTAAATATGATGGTATGACACAGTATAGGGAATGGGGCTCATTTACAATGGTGACAGATATGGCAGATATTATGAGGATATGAAAGTGCCTTATACTGAGATTCTGTTAAACACAAATTGAACCTGAGATATCCTGCATGCAACGCTTATGTTCTACTGCTTAGCTGCACCCCTTCCCTGTTGTTCATACAGTACTGAAGCAATAGGGATTTTGCTTATTTTTTTTCTTGGAGAACCTACAGATAGTACTTCATGAGCGCTCTACCATGTTTCACGGATAACATGAGTAGACCACTCGTGTAAGCTCTTAACTACCCAAATGAGCCAATTCTGATGTATGAATCAGCCAAAACATCTGTAGCAATATGACCTTGACCTCTGTCTACAAAACCAGGCAGCAAAGGACTTGGAACCCACAAATATTAACTTGACCTTCTACCCAGCCTCTACTTTGGCTTCCACTGGCCCCTTCCCCTCATCTGTATTCTCAGTCATGCACAGTGGGGTTGTGGGAAATGCAGAAATCTGCCTCATTTGTACTGGTGTCTAGAAAGGCAAGAAATGGTGGGAGAGACTTCGCCTTACTTATCCAAATCTCATTGCACCTGTCTTCCAAGCTCTCTGTACTTGTTCAAAGAAGAAGTAAGTTTTGCTTCTCATTTGCATTGCAGTTTGGAGAAAGCAAAAAAGGCAGTTTATATTCTCAAAACATTACTGCAAATGAGATAAGACATCCCCAACACACATACACTTTCCTCACTGGTGCAGGCAGGGCTTGAAAGAGAAGCATGAATTTTTCTTTATCTGCACTGCAGTATGGGTAAGGAAGGGGGGGGGACCAGCCAGAGAGAGACATTTTTTCTTATCTCATCCAAATGGCAGCGCAAGTGAGAACTCGGAGGAGTGTATTTAGGCTCTTGGGCATCCTTCTTGCCAAAGTTTCAGGAATGCCCACCTGTGGTAAGCAGGTGGGTGGATTTTGTGAGTTCCTGATCAAAGCACATGGAAACTACAGTGGTGCCTCGCAAGACGAAAAGAATCCGTTCCGCGAGTCTTTTCGTCTTGTGGTTTTTTCGTCTTGCGAAGCAAGCCCATTAGCGGATTAGCGCTATTAGCGCTATTGGCAGTTTAAGGGCTATTAACGCCTATTAAAGGCTTAAGGGAGTAGCGGTTTAGCTGCTAAAATGCTTTTAGCAGCTTAGTGCTTCAGAAAAAGGGGTTTTGGAGCGGAAAAAAATCCTCAAAAATTTTCGTCAATTTTCGTCTTGCGAAGCAAGCCCATAGGGATATTCGTCTTGGGAAGCGCCTCTGCAAACAGAAAACCCTTTCGTCTTGCGGGTTTTCCGTCTTGCGAGGCATTCGTCTTGCGGGGCACCACTGTATTATTGTGCTATTTTGCAAACTATTTAAAAAGTGGCAGGGAAAAAAGACCACGGCAAAAACCTATTGGAAATGGTCTTCTTATAAAAGATACTATGTGAAGGTTTATGGACACCAAAACATTATTTGTATTGGCAAACAGAATAAAGTTCGAAGCTGTAGCAGATGGCACTGCCGAATTATACATTGGCATCTGGAAAGTTGGGCAAGGCAATGGCTTTGCAGCAGGTCCATTGCACTGCGCTGTTTCTAGCACCCTGTAAACTGCACATTGGCAAGTATTGTGAGCCAAAGCTCAAACCAGGAACAAAGCCCAAGGCAAAGCTACATATATTGGAGTTCTGGCTACATATATTGGATTTCTCTCATGAATCGCTGTTTGCAGCTCAATACAATGAGATCTTTATACAGCAATCTGACATGATTCCAGTTTTCCAAGACTGATGAGGAGACAGAGAAGCAAGTTAGGCAGTATCAGAACTTGTACTTGTCTGAATACTAGTTACTGAGAAAGTGGGGAGAATGCAGTTGCTCTCAGGTCCTGCTTGTGGGTTTCTTGTAGACATCTGGTTGTCCCCTGTGAGAAAAGAATGCTGGACTAGATGGACCTTTGGCTTGATCTAGTAGAGCTGTTCTTAGGTCAGGCAGGCAGACAGACAGGGTTTCCATGGAATAGGGAGGGGTGAAGACAACAGCAAATAAGCTACTTGAAGACATAAGACATCTGCATTGGGTCCCAGTACGTTTCCAAGCACAATTCAAAGTGTTGGTGCTGACCTTTAAAGCTCTAAACGGCCTTGGTCCTGTATACCTGAAGGAGCGTCTCCACCCCCATCGTTCAGCCCGGACACTGAGATCCAGCGCTGAGGGCCTTCTGGCAGTTCTCTCATTGCGAGAAGCAAAGCTACAGGGAACCAGGCAGAGGGCCTTCTCGGTAGTGGTGCCTGCCCTGTGGAATGCCCTCCCAGCAGATGTCAAGGCAATAAACAACTATTTTACTTTTAAAAGACAACTGAAGGCAGCCCTCTTTAGGGAATTTTTAAATGTCTGATGCTGTACTGTTTTTAATATTCAGTTGGAAGCCGCCCAGAGTGGCTGGGGAAACCCAGCCAGATGGGCGGGGTATAAATAATAAATGATGATGATGATGATGATGTTATTATTATAAAACAATAGTTCCACCAACTGAAATGACATGAACTTCTGCACATAATTTTCCTGAAGGCTTGCTAAATAGTGCCAGATATACTCAAA
This sequence comes from Podarcis tiliguerta, assembly GCF_965153285.1. Classification (NCBI taxonomy): domain Eukaryota; kingdom Metazoa; phylum Chordata; class Lepidosauria; order Squamata; family Lacertidae; genus Podarcis; species Podarcis tiliguerta. The sequence continues at coordinate 60,742,965 of NC_139534.1, forward strand.
TATAGCATTGGGCACAATATGGCACCCTACAGCACAACTACCAGGGAGGCAAAAGACAAACACCCAATGCTATTCTCTGAAACTGACCCTGGAGGCAAGAACAGAACCACTCTAAAACAGTGCCTCCAATACCCATCCCACTAAGTCAGCTCAGAAGGATGCCATGATCAATAGTATCAAAAGCCCAAACTAGGTCTGCCCTTTTCCTGATAAGTGTCATCCATCAGGGCAACAAAGGGCAATTCAGTCACGTAACCAGGCCAAAACCCAGATTGAAATGAGTCAAGATAATGTTTTGTCTGCGAGTAGTTGCAATTGTTGCGCCATAAGCCGGGACCACTCCCTTCTGCAAGAATGTGTTGACCACACTCTGGATCTACTTGGCAGGCTGTAATAAGCCAAGAGGGGCAAGGGTTGAGGAGACACGTTGATGTCTGCATTGTCACAAGGACCTTGCCCACATCATCAGCTGTATAAACTAAAACTGAAGCAAGGAAGTTGCAGCAGATGCTGCACTGAACACCTCAATTCTTCACTGATGGAAGCAAGCATGACCGAAATGTGGGTGTGCTTGGGTTTTGCAGAGAGGTTGGTATGTTTTTATGCACAATTCCAATTTATGTGCTGGTTTTGATGCTCAGAAAACCAATCTGCATCAGCACTGCAGATTGTAGTTTTTTGTTTCAAGCTAATTTTTCAAGCAGATAACAAGGATGTGAGATGGCAGGCTAAACAATTAGTTTCAGAGAGCTTTTAATTTTTAATCACCACACACTGTTTATCATCTTCAGAGCTGCAAGGAGTGGCAGCTGTAATTCTCTGTGATTTACTCCGTCCCATACATCTGAAACTCATTCTATTCCTCAGGGTTGTAGCAAATCTTGATGCAATGGGACAAAGGAGAAATAAATGACACTGGGACAAAATGAAGGAGTGTGAAAAGGAAAATACAGCGAGCAATAGATTTTGTTGTAAACTAACGCCATGAGACCCGTCACAGAGAAGCAGCTGTTGTGTGATGTGTTATTACTTACGGCCGTGCAGCCTACGTGCCAGGCTGACTTGCCATGAGTTTGGAAGGGAGGTTGAATGTGGCTTGGAAGCAAAGCAAGCAGGAGGAAAAGCACAGTTGGTGGGGGAACAGATCATCTTGTTCCACTTTGGCACAGCACACCATAGCAGCTTGCAAACAACTTCTGCAAAGTTCGAGGAACACTTCCCACTATATGTGTGTGCATTTGCTTAATTAATTAAAATATTTGAAAGCCGTCTTCCCCACTCCTCAAGGCAGTTTACAACAAAATGGTAAAGCACTCCATTCAACATATACAAAATACATTTAGAAACAAAAAAGTGGAGCAGTGCTGACTTTAAAAGTTTTCAACAACACAGCCTCCAAAAAGCTTGCCATCCTTCTGTCCAAATAGATGGATGTCACAAAAACTGAGATGGGAGGAACATAAAAATGGCTTCTGGGCAAGGTCATTCCACTGTGTTGGGGCAACCAGAGAAATGGCTCATCTCCTTGCAGCTGATGTTCTGACTTCCTGAAATGAAAGAACTTTGAATGTATCTGATTATTAGCAGGTGAACGGCCTCAGAAACTCATGAAGGTCAAAGCCAAGTGGAAAGGTCCATAGTTCAGTGGCAGAGCATCTGTTTTGCGTTCAGAAGGTTCCAGGTTCAACCTCCAGCATCTCTTGTTAGGGCTACGAATGTTCCCTGGATGAAACCCTAGAAAACCAGTGCTGGTCAGTGTGAAGACAGAACTGAGCTAGATGGTCCAATGGTCTGGCTCTTATGTTCCTAGATGTGTCATAGGTCAAGTAAAAAGTAGTAGACAGTTCCACTTTAGTGTGCACTATAGTACCTATGAAACTTGCCTGTCAAACATCTATGGGCTATCTCTACCTCTCAACAGCTGAGCTATTGATGTGAGGGCAGCAGTACAATGCCGGGGTACCAGGAAATAATGTAGGTTTTAGGAATGCCCCCCTCCCAGCTTTGGAACTGAGGTTCCTTGACACCATTTGAGCTTCCCCTTTTTCTTTAGTTCATCTCTCAGCAGACATTGTAAAAGGAGGCAGGAAGTGGCTGCTGGAAGGCTGTGTAGCAGCTCTTACTTAGAACCGCTTATGGACTGGAATTTTCTCTGCCTTGCTGTGACCAGTCTCTCCTTGAATTCTGCCTGGCGTGTTTGCCCGTGCCTGCTTATGGGTCCTTCAGTTTTCCTTCAGAGGTACCTAATCTCCCAATGTCCCAGGTTGCCCTTCTGGGAAATAGTCAAGCCTGTGGACCCTCCCGCTCCTGTTTTGGAAGATTCTTGCCCCTTGGGCCACTTGAACTTGGCTATCATACAAAGTCAGATCTGTACTCCAGAACCCTCTCTCCTCAGCTGCTGCCTTGTCAATGTCTCAATTGTCCAGAGCAGCGAAAGGAAATATTTGGCCCTCCGCATGTTGCTGCACTTCAGCTACCAACATCCCTGACCATTGGCAAAAGCTGGCTTAAGCTAATGGGAATTGGAGACCAGCAACCTTTGTAGGGTCTCAAGCTCCCCACTTCTGGACCAGAGGCAACGTTTACCAAGGTGTGGGGACTATATATTTTCTGTACAGCAGTACATGTCAAACTTGATTTGTGACACCATTGCCTCCCCCTGCACAAACTGATTATTCCTTCATCTTGCATCCTTCAGCATGTTTTAGAGCAACAGGCGTCTGTTACCAGTTTTGTGTGAATCTCAAGTAGCAAGAACATGGAGCCCATTACTTAGAAGTCCTTGGCTTTAGGTCTACTTCTGCTGTCAAACTTCAGTGTTAACACATAAGGTGACGAGCTTCTTGTCCTTGATGCCTATGAAATTAGACAAGCTTGAATAAGATCCTTATTGCCACTTAAAAAACAATCTGGTTTAGCTATCTAATCCATCTAAGGGGGGGAGTGTGTGCAAAAACCTCGCCATCTTAGCTAATGGCAGGATTTAACTGTTGTGTCTTAAGGGGATTTGTTCTTTCTCTGGATTTCAGCTTGGTGAGATGAGCGAGAGGAGCCGTTTTATTAATTTGTCCCTGTCCCTGCACATTCCCGCCTCCGAGAACAAGGACGTGCCATAGCTGTCAACTTTCCCCTTTTCTTGCAAGGAATCCTATTCGGAATAAGGGGGAAACATTGACAGCTATGGGGCCCGCCCATTCACAAAATTGTGCTGGTACTGGGAGGGGCCAGTTTCCAAACACTCATTTCATGGGAGCTAAGACTAAAATACAATGAATACCCCCCCCCAAAAAAAATAAACCGAGTACAAGACAGAGGTGGGGTCTGAGCCCCCAAACCACTTTATTGAATTCACATTGCTAGGAAGATCCTGGCACACAAAAACCTCACAGCCAATGGTAGCCCCCCTTACAGTAAGTTTTCAGGGCCAAAGAGAAGAAGAGTTTTGCTTGATCAGACACATCCAGTCCAGCAACCTGTTCTTAAGAATAGCCAGACAGGTACCTCTGGAAAACCCGTAAGCAGGACATAAAGGCCTTGTTGTATACTCCCAGTATTTGGTATTCTCAGGTATACATACTCTGATTGTGGAGGTTCCATTTTGCTATAATTGCAAATAACCTTCCATGTACATGTCCTCTATGGATTTCTCTGATCTTTTAAAAATCCATCTAAGCTAATGGTCCCCCACTGAGTCATGTGGTAATGAATTGTATAAGATAAATATGCATGGTATAAAATAGTAGTTTGTTCTGAACCAACTGCTAGTGAGTTTCACTGAGTTGTCCCTGAGTCATAGGTGGACAGGTAGGAGGCTTGTTGGGCAGGCAGACAGTTGGGGAGGAATTGGACCATGCCATGTTCCCAGTTAAGGTATGAATTGGACTCAGAATAAACTGGGCTGTTTCTGAGATTTGGGGCAGTTTTTCTGAGCCACAGTTCTAAGCATGTTGAGGGGAGCTCTCCCTACTATTAAAAGCAATGTTTGTTTCATGTTTATGCCTTTAAACAATTTGTTCTTCCAAAGTCCTTCTTTGCTTGCCTCCTCATCAATGTGCATTTGTTTTGCCAGCAACTGTTTCTGATTTGGGCAAGATTCCCATTTTTAAAAGGAAGGGTTGACACTGCTTTTAGCGATGTAAAGGCTTCCTTTTAAAAATGGAAATCTTTTCTGGAAGGAATTTAACCTCCTCTAACCCCACCCTCATTTCCTTTTTAGAAGTCTTCTCATTTTATTTTGAACTTGAATTCTCTTTCTGAAACTAAATGCAGCTATGTGAGACTTTTTAGGCAACCTGTGTGTGTGTGTGTGTGTGTGTGTGTGTGTCTTCTTTTCACATGTTATGTCGAGCAGTGCTGTGGTCACTGTTCCAAGCAGAAAACAAGATCTATGTGTTCCAGCCAATGATGAGCCCATGTGACATTCCTTTGCATTCATGTGAGCTTTTGAGGATGCTGGGGATAAATTTAGACCTGGAAGATGTGTGTTCTTCAGGTCAGTGTCCCCATAAGGTACAAGGCCGAGGAAATAGAGCTTGGAGTGCAATAAGCAGAAGATATTGTTCTATTCACTAGGTGATGCTGGAAGACCAAGATCCCTGTATCCAGTCCACAGGTTCCCTTTTGCCAACAGCTATGTTCAGTGTTGCATACATACTTGTATTCAGAGGTGACTCCGCTCTAGCTGAAGTGCTTTTTCTTGTGCCAGGCAGGCCACCTGATTTCCACCAATCCCCTTTACCAATTGCACCCCTCTATTCCATTTCTGCTCCTGCTCCAGATGAAGCTTTTGAGAGGCATAGGGAGGCTGCACTGCATAGGAGGGATTAGTAGAAATCATGCCCTGCCTTGCAGAAACGCTTCTTAGAACCACTAGTGACTTGTTCCACTACACCAGCAATAGGAAACCTGCAAACTTCTGGATGCTTTGGACTCCACCTCCCCTCAAGCCCCAGCCAGCATAGTCAGTGGCCAGGCATGATTGGAGCTGAACTTTAAGAACATCTGGAGGGGCATAGGTTCCCCATCCCTGTCCAATTGTGTGTTCATTTCTGCTCCTGAAGAGGACTCTTACGCACTGTGGACACGCAGAGTCCATGGTAGGGTAGGCCTCATCTTCAGACCTCCAGTTCAAGGTGGTTCTGCTGTTACTGTCACCAGGTCATGGGGAACAGGGCAGGCTAGCAGGAGAAGGTGTTGCTTGCCACGTCTAGCTTTGCCCACGATGTATTATATTCACTATAGCACTAAGGATGACGTTCCGTCAGTGCTGCGCACCCTCTCCCTCTTCTCACCCTACTATTCACCCTCTAAATCTGTTCTGGGGGTCTCCCGACACTCCAGAGCAGATGTAGGGATGGTGCAGGCAGAGGAAAAGGGGGGATTCTGATGCATTAGTGCAAACCCTTACACTAACACAACTATTTAGTTGACTCCCACCCTATATGTACTCTCTAGGGCAGCAGTGGGGGGAACTGTGACCTTCCAGATGTTGCTGGACTCCCAACTGCTGTCAGCTTCAGCCAGCATGGTCAATGGCTAGGGATAATAGGAGTACAGCAACATCTGGAGGGATACAGCTTCCCCAGCCCTGTCCTCAGGGTCTTCAGAAATAACTTGACTTAAAAGCATTGTCATTATAGCCTTCTGCTGAGTTGAAAACACTCAAACCATGCTGTGTTTTTAAGGCACCAAATTGTTCCCATGTCCAGGATATAACAGTTGCAATTTTACGAGGGAAAACATTTAGCTGCCAAAATCATGGACAAAGTGTAACTAACAACATGAACTGAAAACAACCTGGGGCGTAAAGAGGAAGTCTTTTTGATTGTGTGCAGCTTCCCCCTCCTGAAACAAAATAGGCCTTTCAGTATTTTTCTAAGGAGATTTTTGCTCTGTTAAAGTTGACGCTTTAGAAAGAACAGCTCTGACTTTTTTTCTAAAGCTGTCAGCGCATGTTGTGAACCCGAGGAGTTATGGGAACAACAATTTAGAGTTCCTAAACATCAGAAAGGGGCCAACTATTGCTGTTAGAAATCTTTCTTAATGCATCTGAAATAATATTATAGTGTAAAAAGAAAGAGACAATTTTATTTTCCTTGGTGTTAAAATTGTAGTAGAATGTGCTCTCAGAAAATTAACTAGAATTATTCTGAGAGCATAGCATTCTCCAACTAAGCCCTATAAGCAGATGTAAAATACAACTGAATAGAAGAACAGATTCCCCCCCCCCAACTCCCTATGTATAATGCATGACCAGTATTAGCTGGGTTTTTGTGTGTGTGCTGTTGTTGCAAAAAAAGCTTACTTAAAGCTAAATGAGAAGGCACTGCAGTGTGTGTGGATCCTAATCTGATAACAAACCCAGGAGCTGTTGATTAGATGCATTTTCTAGACAATAAAAGCAATAAAGATCACTTAGGGGCACAAATACCGTTAGGATGAACAATGAGGCAATTTCTACCACCATATTATAAAATGTGTGCAGAACTGAAGCACCCAATTGAATTCTTATATTTGAAGTTACTTGGGATTACTCTGTTTACAGTAGTGCAAGATCAATCGAAGCCTGAATAATTTACTTTCTAACTTGCTTAATAACCAAGAATCTCTAAGTCTGCAACCCCCCAGCCCTGCCCCAGTGTTTGTATGTAAGAGGGATGGGTGTGCAAAGCAGTGACTTCATGGTTTACTTAGTGTATAGGTGAAGCAAGTCTGCTTGGAGAGATGTAGCTGAGTTTTGTTATTCCTTGGCTCAGAAAACGACTCTTGGTGACTTGCAATTCTTGTCTTAAAAACAAGGTGAACGTTATGATCTTCAAGTTGTTCTCTGGCTTACCCACTTACCAGCTACCCTCTCCATACATGTGTGCTTTCATCTGCATGATACACAAACTCATAGGAGGGGCAGTAACCAGGGCAGGTGGCGCTGACAACACTGTCTCATAATTCCAGCTGTGCCTATGGGCCCCACAAAAGTTAGCCACCCCAATCTACGAAGTGCAGCAGCATCAATAAAAAAGAGAACACCATACTAAAACATGAAGCAAGGTACCAATCCATCAGCAGAAAAACTGAGTTCTAAGAATTTTTTTTTAAAAAAGGAAAAACTCTGTCAACACCAGCTTACATCTTTTCAAGAAAACAATGTCTTTTCAAAATGAAGGCTCTCCTTCACCTCTTGGCAACTCCAAGGCAGCTCACAATGAAGAAGAGTTGGCTGGCTTACATGAAAGTCCTTCTTGTGTTACCCCTGTTCAGGCTGTCCGGAGAATAAAGATAAGGAAGAGAAGTGGCAGTATATCTGCTGTAATTGGGTAGGAAAGAGGAGGTGTCAAAAATAATTATTCAGTACAAGCATTCAGAACTTGCTGTATTTTAATTCAAGGCGGGATAAATGCTGCCGTCATCAGGAAGCTAGCTGAAGGTGTCATCTTTGATAAACAGGGCCTGCTTCACACATTTCCTGCGAAATCAATATAGGCCTGGTACTTATTTGCTAATATATCATGCCATCTTAGCAGTTCTGTTTTTGTTTTTGTCACTCTTTTGTTTCAGTGATTAGTGTCTCCTTTCACCGTGACAATTTGGGGGCCTTCTGGAAGACAGTAAAGCTATCAAAACCAGCCCCGTTAGTGGTTTGGTTTTTGTTTTATTCCACACAGCAGCAAGCTCTGAAAACTGTCAGGAGTCATTGTTTCATCACTCTTCTGTGAATTGTTTGGCACTGCAAACAAGAAATGGTGGGGAACTAGCGGAAGGTTCGGAGGAGGGCAATACATTAATAACTGAGTACAATTATCCATAAATCGCAGGAGCATGGATGTCAAGGGTAAAAAAATCAAAACAGACAGGCATCAACAAAACTTTTAAAGCACATTTCTGTGTTTGTCTCAAAGTCCCTTGCTGTTTTATTTCTTACCTATGTCCCACCTGACCAGAAACCCCTCTCCTAGTATCCTTTACATGCAGTACCCTCCAAACTATTCACAATAAACATTTTAAGAGTGTACATAAAGAGTAACCAAACTGCATGAAAAGCAGTTGTTTTCATATGGCCCAATAGACCTTAGAAAAGGCTCGGGGATAAATGCTTATGTTTCTTAAAGGCAAGGAGGCTCAGAGGAATCTTTGTATGAACAATTCATTCTACTAAGCAGAGGCCACCACCTCAGCTTGGCAGATCTCACCATCCTCATAGATTTCAAAGTGTACTATCTACTATCAGGCAACTGTACCTTTCTCATTAGTATACAGTTATCAGGGGAAGTGGTAGAGACATACATTAGTGCATAGAATGTGTTTGGCTGCATTTTACCAATAAAAAAATATTTTCCATGATAATGAAACTTTTAGCAACAATCTAGTTATATGTTTCAATCATATACTTAAGACACTAATGGTTAATATAGCATCTCCCAAGCCAAGGAGATAAGTAACTATACAACCTTTAGATTTGAAGGTAGCCCCGTATAGGGGAGTTTTTAAATGTTTTATTATGTTTTTATATACATTGGAAGTTGTCCAGAATGGCTGGGGTACAAATAAACAATTCTTCTTCTTGTTGTTGAACAGGATGGCCCTGTTTTCCGCAGAGAAATGTTGGAGGGTATAAGATGGGAGTATGCTGCTTCAGACAGAATCGTTTGTGTAAATCCTATGTGTGTAATTGTCTGAATAGTCATATGATATGTTCTTGGCTTTCTTTTTTTCCTAACATCTTCTAATTCTAAAGATTTTCTATGACCCTGTCTTTCTTTTTACAACCCACGCCCTTCTTGCAGACATTTAGTTAATATTTTCTTTATTGTTTGAGTGAAAATGGCACATCTGTCTTCCATGCATAGTTTCTCTTTTGGCCTTTTGAGATGGCTAATGTGCAGTTCTAAATCTCAGTTTTGAAAGGCAAGGAACTTAAATGGCATTATTCTTTGTGATTGGTCTCATGCAAAATCCGTTTTATTTTGTTTTTTCTGCTTAATTTTTGGCATTTCTATATGAATCATTGCAAATGTTAGCATTTGCTCACCATTATGAACCATAAATTAATAGACACAAATGTGTAGACTAGATGTGCATACTGACTGAAGGCCAATCCAGACCGGATTTTACTCATCTCGTTTGGCCTTGTGGGTCAGTTGTTTTAAACAAATAACTTGCATGGGGATGAGGGGGATGAGATGAGAGGGATTTAAGTCTTTGCCCCTGCCATGGTTCTAGCTGGAATCATAAACCTCCCCCTACAAACCTGCTGCTCATAGTAGGATGAATACTCTGATCGGTGCCAAGTTAATTCAGTAAAAGAGCTAGTCTAGGAACTGGGATTTCACCTACACTGGATAGGGTAGCATGTCCCTTAAAAACACAGTTTCATAGCTTGGGGGTTACTCCTGAACTCAGTCGTGAACCTGGCTGTCCAGTTGGGCATTGTGTCCAGGAGTGCCTTTGTGCAGGTTAAGTGATATCCCAATTGTGCCCATTCATGGAAGAGGGTAGTTCTGGCCATGGTGACAGATGCCATGGTTACAGCAAGCCTTGCAATGTACTGTATGTGGAGCTACCTTTGATGAGTGTCTGGGAAAAGTCACATTTGCTCTCTGCCCTCATTTTTCTCATCCATGAAACTCTCCCCACAACCAGATCGAGAGCATGAGCCTGTGGTGCCATCTCTTACTTGAAAAGCAGCCTACTTATTTCCTGGTAGGGGAGCTTGCAATGCAAGGTTATCACCAGCCCTATATCTTGCATAAACAGTATATGATTTGGATAATCGTACTGGATTCTGCAGGAGTCTCACAATGGAGGTTCCTTGAAGACACACCTCCTGTTGGAAATGAGATGGGACGGAATCCAGTCCTTGAGCAGTTTTGAGAATATGGCTGTCCTTGGCACACACCTCAGCTGGGAAAGGAATAATAGAGGAAAGATCTGTGCCTTATTTGCCAACAGCAGAGAGCAAGATTGCAGCTGGTTATTGCCTTGAAATTCCAAATATCTGAACTGCCTTCATTATTTTGCGACTCTCTTTTAGTCTCCAGCTACACCAAGACTTCATTAGCTTCTCTCAGTGTGTGCATGTCCTTTAAGCAAAAAATGTCAATTTGAGCAAAAGCACTCTGTCGAAATCCTTGGGCTTAATTTCCAATCCCAGCTGTGTGGCATTCTTTCTTCATGAGACTAGTCCAAATTTCCATATCTGCCTGTGAGAGGGGTGATCACAACACTTCCATACCTCCTGCTCGTTCTTTCTCCCTTGTCTCTTTCATGTGAAGCCTTTAAGGGATCAGAGTCTCTCGCTTACTATGTTCATAAATGTACCCAGCATAACTGTGCATCAGTCCTAATGGATGATACTCTACCAGGCTATGTGCACTGTGTGATTTCGATGAATAGAAATATGCATAACTGTAAAACTAATTACAGCTATATTTTGCGCTTCTTAGATACTGCTATGTCTTCTATTAGCGATAATGAAGGATACTGGTGGTGATGATTATGATAATAGCTTCCTTGGAAGTGCAACTGTCTAATCTTATGTCTCTTTTTGTTTTGTTTTTTTCTCCTAGCTGGGAGGCTGTGGGATCCTTGGAGTTGGCATATGGCTAGCAGTTACCCAAGGGAACTTCGCTACCCTCTCTTCTTCCTTCCCTTCCCTGTCAGCTGCCAATCTGCTGATCATCACAGGGACTTTTGTAATGATCATTGGCTTTGTGGGGTGCATAGGAGCCATCAAAGAAAACAAGTGCCTCCTGCTCAGTGTGAGTATAACATAATGGTGGCTCTGTTGTCTACCTGCATCCTGCTTTGTGGCCTCTGGGTGCTTGTGTTGATATTGAATTGATGCACAGCATTTTCTTAATGTTGGGTACTGTGCATTCTAATTGCACAGTCACCTCAACACCATATGCTGGAAATAGCCAACTGTTTTTGTCTGGGGTAAGACATATGCACCTAGAATGCACCGATTATGAATGGCTTTCAAGATACATATTAAGCAGTTATGGATGATATGGTACATGCCGATGTGCATCTAGGAGAGCCACCTAGCTAACAAAATGGCAACTTAAACCAAGGCTCTTAACCCTTGAGCTAGATAATGAAAAAAATTATAAATTTAGACATTTAAAGATGCAAGTGGGAGCACATCAGTAACATTGTTATTTGTTTATTTCACAAACCATAGCCATCACCAATATAAAGATAAAAATGGCAGTCCTGTAGAGCTGGTTGTCCTGTTTTTAGTTCTTAGCTATGATTTGCTTTTAACTATCAAATATATGAAATACTTTAATAATTTTCCTGGAATGGTCATGGAAGAAAAGAATGTGCAAGTTGAGTCAGGGTTTAAAAGAGTCCTCCCCAGATTCAAACGTAATACAGAGCTGTGGGTTGCTCTTAAAATGGAAGTGGAAGCCTTCAGTCTTCGCCTCTCACATATATATGAGGAGAGAGGATTAGGAGTTTAAGAATTAACATGGCTCATTCTCAGTTGCATTAATCATAGTTTATATAATCATCAGAACTGGGTGGTAGTGTGGCAATAGGTGAAATCAGTGCTTTTTTCTGGGGGGACACGGGTACATATACCCCTAAACATTTTGTGAATCTAACGGGAGAAGAAACTAATTCTTTTTTAAAAAATAGTTTCTTCTCTAGCACGGCGAATCGTCAGTTCCATTGCTACCCCCGATGGCGGCCTCATTTCCTGTCACGGTGTTTCCTGAGTCTCAGACAGAATGAGAGTACCCCTAAACATTTTTTAAGGAAAAAAAGCACTGGGTGAAATAACTCACCAATGTGTAGTTCCCCACACATATCATGTAGTGTTAGAGAGCCAAAATGAGACGGGGTTTCACGAGGGTTCCTTCTGTTTTCTATTGTGCATTTTATGCAATTATGATATTTTGTTCATAATTCATTTTTAAAATCACATGGAGTTTGGGACAAGTACTTTCTCAGTCATAGATTTTGGGGCTGACAGTAGTACACAGCAAGTGAGCTGAATTGCCCCCTTTGTGATCTGGGTGATCCTCACTTCTCTCATGTTTGAAATAGCTGCTTAGCAACCTTTGCCTCTTGTTAAAGTTTAGGGCAGTGAGCAGAACTGAATGCTACTTTTCATTCTGGAGCAGTCATTCCCATTAAATCATTCCAGTCAGCACAATTTAGAGCCGGCTGAAAGCTAAAAATGAGAGGCAGAAGAAAGTTAGCTTAGAGGCAATTTTGTTCCCATTGTTTCTTGATTTTCTTGAAGTACGGCACACCTTAAATTGTACCCTGCCATGTCGGAGAGGAAAGCTGTCATCTTGTCCTCCTGTGCCTCGTATAGTGTGCAGTGCCTATGTATGTGGACAGTGGGTTGTTATTTTTTGCTGGCTTTTACATCAGTGAGAAAACATCAGTGTGGGGCTTTGCGCCCTGCACAAATGTATTCAGAAAATCCCCAGGGATACCATTAAGTACATTGGTGAAACCCAACTACATAGATGTTTAATACATGTTGGTATTAACATATAAGGCCCTGTGCAGCTCAGCCCTGTGCACTTATATGCCAAAATGGCCTCAAAATAGCAATATGGTTTCTGACTTGTTAATCACAAGCAGTTTGGTTCCAGTTTTCATAGGATAGAACTGTATACAGTAACATAGACCCAACTCCCTGACTGACTTGGGAAACCCAAAGCTAAAGCAGCCCCAACAGGTCTGACAGCACTCACCCACCCCACCAGCCAGTTTCCATACCAGGAAATTGGTTCCATCGTCAAACTGGGTTTTTGCACACCTCTTCAAATCACCTCAATATGTTTTGGCTGTGACATTCAAACTGAGCATTTATTTTTATTTTCTGCTTGTGTTGGCCTACTCACAATAAGCAAGGAATGTCATAGCTGGAATTTAGAAGAAGAAAAGAAAAGAAAAGAAAAGAAAAGAAAAGAAAAGAAAAGCACCATGAGTCTACTAGGCGTGTGAATTGGCTTTCAGGTGTCATTTTTTAAAAAAGGTGCCCAAGCTTCAGAGTCTCATCTGTGACAGGCCTATATATTAAGGGGGGAAAGAAGAAAACGTACTTGAAATAGGCTTCTAAAAAGCATTCTGTTTCCAGCTTTATTGAAAGAACTGACGCCCAAAACTCTTACCAGTGACAGGGAATTTGACTGGCGAGATGTTAAAAGGTGTGTGAGGGAGAATGGTAAGAGATTGTCCTGTGAATGATTTTCTGTCCATAGTTTTCCCACACAAAGTTGTAGGTATTGATCCTTGTCTGGTGTTTCAGCTTCTGTTGTTTTAATGGCTTGAGACAGGAGTTGGGAGGGAGGGAGGTGACATCTGTAAGTCAGTTGGCTGGCAAGAGGCGTCCTTTGTGAAAGAGCTCCGGCTTTTTTGCAGAGCATGCAAAAAGTTCCAGGTTCAGTTCTGACATCTACAAACAAGGCTGGTCAGAAACCTCAAAGAGCTACTACCAGTCCACTTAAAAAATGCAGAAATAGCTGGACCAAGGGTCCAACACAGCATAAGGCAGCTTCTTAAGTTCCTGAATTACCAGAAAGGAAGGGGATATTTATCACTGACCTATAGTTGTTGAGTACTTCTTGGTCTAAGGATGGCCTTTTGGGGAAGGGTTGTACTGGTGCTTCTTTCAAGGCTTCCCTTCTCACCCAGTCAATCCCCATCTGTTTGCCCACCTTGTCTGGCTATTGACCATGTTAGACTGCCGAGAGTTGGAGTCCCATAACAGATCAGCAAAAGATAATCTACACTGCCTGACTGCAGCTTTCCAAGTTTCCAGACATGGGTCCTTTGCAGACTTACCTGGCGATACAGAGGAGTGAACATGGGACCCTTGGCATGCAAACCATGCGCTCTGCCACTGAGCTATGGTCCTTCCAAACTCAAGCGGATGAAGAAACCAAAGTCATTTCTGGATTGTGTAGCACTTTAGAATGCATGTGGGGGAAGTCACATCTTTGGCTCCTACGACCTCCATGAGGAAACCAGCATATCCAGGAGAATGAAGGTGATGGTCCTACAGCTATTGTTTCTCCCCAACCAGACTGAACATTGGAAGCTGCCTTGTACTGAGAAAGAACATTGGTCCAGCTAACTCAGTATTGTCTACAGTGACAGGCAGCAGCTCTCCAGGGTTTCATCTTTCCCAGATTTACATGCTGGGAACTAAATCTTGGACCTTTTGCATGTAAAGCAGGTGCTCTATCACTGAGAAAATTGGAGAAAAAGCAGGTCTCTTTCTGTGGATAATTGTAGATGGACCTCTTCATTGCCTGTTGATTGAAAAGTACTAATTGCCCCTCTCACTAGCTGAGTTCTTTCCAAGCTCCCTTCCGTTCTCCTTTATTCTTTTACAAAGGAAGTTATTTGAAGTTCATTTTTCAGAGCCTAGATAAAGCCAGAGGGTCTCCCCACACCATGCTCCTCTCATTTGTTTTAATTAGTAGGCAGAGCCATTGCTGAAGGCCCAGACAATGAGATGTAAATTAAGATATAAAACCCTAGATATAACCCTTAGACATAAACCCTTTCCCCCCTGTTAAACTTTCCTCAATCTATTTTTAGCTGACCTGAATAACATATGGGGACATCAGACCTTTAGCTAGGATTCAAAGAGCAGTTCAAATTGTTGGGTCTTCTAACAAGGCCCAGGATCCTCTTTGGGACACAGCAGGTCAGTTGTTGGCAACTTGTGCAGTCTGCGGACAGAGGGAGAACCAGGTGTGCAAAAAGAAATCCTCAGGAAAATATACTGGATGATGCTAATGGCAATTTTCAGTGGGCTAGTCACCAATCCCTTCTTGACTCTTTTTGAGGGGGACTTATCTGCTTGCAAGAGAGGTTCTCATAAAAATAACCCCTGCTGAATCAGACCAGGGGCCCATCTAGTCCAGCATCCTGTTCTCATAGTGGCCAACAAGATGCTCATGGGAAGCAAGCCAACAAGCAGAATCTGAGCAGCCCCCCTGCTCCATATTACATAGAACACAGGAATCTGCCTTATGTTGAATCAGAACATTGGTCTCTCTAGCTCAGTATTGTCAGCCCTGAACACCCCCACCCCCACCCCCACCCCCAGCCATTGCCACACAGTCTGCCCTGGTAGCCCTAGCCTGATTCATTGCCTCAGGTATGGTGCAGGATGCTATCCTGTTTCTAGTGTAAGGGCTAACTGCCAGTCCAGTGGCTTCTGTAGGGAGGGAGGCGCTATCTTGTCTTTCGCCTTAGGCAGCAAAATGTCTTGGGCCAGCCCTGTCTCTGACTGTAAGGCCTGGAGCTGTCTATATTGCATTGCTGGGAAGGCAGCATTGCGCTTAACTTTTGGCTAACACATTTCCCTCTGATCAGCTGTCTGCATTTCCTAAGAAAGCCTTATTCTTACTTTACACCAGTGCAGAGATATAGGGTTGTATTCAACATAGCGCTAAGTTCCTTCAGTGCAAGGATTTCTCCTTGTACAATGGAACTCTCTCCCTTTCTCCTCCCCCTGTGTGCCCCCCGAATTTGAGGGGTCAGGCAGGGCCTGCATTACAGGAGGAGGGGGGAAGTCCCATTGCGCAGTCACGGTTATTTAGTTGAATGCCATACCTTTCCCCCACCCTTTTTATTTCACATACTTTGCTTGCTGTGAGGCATTGCATTCTTATAACTATGATTCAAACCTGGCTCTTCCATTAACTGCAGTGTGAGTTACATAACCCAGGGAGGTTGCAGGTTCAGGATCTATATATGTATCTGCTTTGGCATTTCAGTGAAACAGCTATAAGGTTTCCTTATACAGGAGGCTCCTCAGCTGCTGCGACTTCTTAGAGCCCCCATTAAAGTCTAGGAAATAAGCCAGCTTCCTCTTGCTTAGCATCTGGCCCACTAAATCTTCTTAAAGGGTTCTTTGCTTCTTTATGCAGTAAAGATGCCTACATTTTTAAAGTTCAGTGGTGCTGTCTGTTTAGAGCAGATATTCCACACCACTCTGAAATCCTCATTTTTGCAGTATTGGCATCCAAGACCTGTGGTTTCTGAAGGAGCATATAGCTGGCTGTTGAATCCAAGGGTCAGTGTCTCTTGACCTCCTTTAGCCACATTGGAGAATCCCAGCCCTAAATGTTTGAGATGGTACAGAAATGTGCTCTGAGTGCTACTTATCTAGCCCCAGCAGCTGGTTGCATTCAGAAGCAGATGGTGTGACACTTGTATGCCCAATGAGGTCAGGGCTTATGATGGCAATCTGTAGATCCTTTGTGTCCCAGGGAAGGTTAGTAATGAAGGGAATGCTAAAGTTAGTGCTCTCTTTCTTTGAATTAACATTCCGCTATTCTGTGCCTGTAGCTAAGTAGCTAAAGCTGCATTGAGTGCATGCGTTGAATATGACAGAGATCTGTGGTTTTGGTATTTTATGACATTTTATTGATTTGGAGTCTGTTTTCTTCCAAAAGTCATAAAATACAGAAAATGCCATAAAATGCCAATTAAATCTGCTGTCTGACATACAGTTCTAGGGACTGCATCCCCCCTCTAGATTGCTATACTAATAATATAAAATGATTCATGTGGGAAGCCCAAGTGAGAATGTGGTGGACTCACCCACTAAAAACCACAAACTGTGATTTATGAGTCTTTTGCGTTTTAGAAACTGTGTTTTGCTTCTGGAAACTGGTAGCAAGTGCTATAGACCTTAAGCTATCACATATTGTCTAGGATGCTACACATCCTGAAATTGTACTCAGCCCTTACATCAATTATGTGCGTCGTCCCCCCACCCCACCCCGCTATCTTCTAGTATTAGACCACCAGCCATAATGCACCAAGTCCAACAATAAGAGATATTTGCACGCCTGCCAAGGGCATGTGTAATTCTCAGTGAGTATCAATAATCTGGAGTAGGGTGTAGAGTCTGTGGCCCTCAGATGTTTGTTGGGCTCCAGAATAGCCAATGTGGTCAGTGCTGATGGAACCAGGAGTTCAACAACATCTGGCTAGTTACTGATCTAGATCTTACACATGGCAGATGTTGTGGTAAAACTGTCTTGGCTTGAGCACTTCAGCCTGCAGGTGGGAACTGGCATGACTGACCCTTCATACAATAATGATGTTAAATGTACTAACAATAATCTCTCCACATAGAAACTTAATACACAAAGAAGAAGGCTTCCTAGGAATGCATAATAAGGGTGGTATGAAACTAAGTTTTAGTCTGGATAGACCCACTGAAATTAATGGGCCTAACTTAGTAATGTTCATTAATGTCTGTGGGTCTACTCTCAGTAAAGCTTGGTTGAATCCCACTCTTAAGTTGGAACCATTTTCCCTATCATCCAGTTTTGTTTGTTTGCATGGAACAGTCTGTCATGTGAGCAGGCCATTAGGAGAACCCCAGCAATATCCTCCCAGCAATAGCCTTCAGAAACACCGTCCGCTAGGGATGGGAAATGGTTAGGAAATATAGACAAGCAGACTGAGAGAGGGCAAAGATTAAAATAAAATAGAAAATTGCAATGAAAACACAAACAACATCCTTATGGAGGAAGAAAGGAAATATGGCAAGGCGGGGATCTAAAAATGAGTTAGTCTGAAAATAAGGGTTTGATCTGGGAAGCAAACATTGAAGGCAAACATATGCCAAGCACTTGGCACACAGAATTAGCAGCAGACAAGCAACAGTCCCCTGCAGTAATAGCTTTCACGGTACTCTCCCTCCCATCCCCCCTCCAATAGATATCACTAAGTTGTGACACTGTCAAAGCCCTATGACAGAGGTTATTTTCTGTAATTCACAATACTTGTCTGCTATGTTTGCAGTGGCAATTGGTCAACCGGGAGTGTGAGTCATAATGCTCTCCTCCTCTTTCAATCTGGTCCAAAATTGCTAAGATTTTGTTTGCTTTCAATTTAGTGTTAAAGTAATGCAATCACTGAAATAAAAGTGACTAATAATGTTAGCTGTTGACTGCATTCACACATAACACTAAGCCCTAGACCATAGAATTACATACATAAGCTCCAGGCTCATGCACTCCTCCCCCTCTCTTGTCCTCCACCTTTCACTTCTCTTTCAACTTTGTTTTTCGCCCTCATTACTTCTAAACTCAGACAAACTATTGCACATGCTAAGAATGGTTTATTCTTTGAAATGAATCAACTCCAACCTGTGGCAAATGATCCTAGCTTGTTTCAATAAATCCTGGTGAAACCATGGTTCAGTAAACCAAGGTTTCAGTGAACCACAACTACTGGTTTGGACACCATCATTTTATTTGTATGCTGCCTTTCCATAACAATGTTCAAGGCAGCTTACAACATACTTAGAAACATAACAAAAGAAGTCATAAACAATAAATAAAATACATCAAAAAGTACACAACCAAACTGAACAATTTCCACATAAATCATAAGATTTAAAAATAAAATACAAAAAAAAAAAAAACACCATCCACAACAACCAAAAACTCCTAAACAATTCCCCAACCCTATGGGAAACCATGGTTAGTTGCTGCTTAAGATGATGAGTAAACCAGGCCATTGACCTAGCCAAAATTAAGTGCTTGTGAGAAGAAAAGAGGCTTGCAGGACTCAAAGGTTGCAATGTAATTTGAGGGAACCCTGTTGTAAAAGTAATAGGAAGTTGCAGTATAAACTACTTCTTTTTCTTCCCCTTGCTCCTACAGAATCGTAGCACATAAAGGCTTAAAAAAAAACGCCAGCATAGTGATTCTTAGCCTATAGGTATTCCCTCAGCAAACTTCTCTAGATACCATCTTAGCCATGGAAAACTTCTGTGGTGAAATATGTCTCACTGCAATGTAAGATTAATCTTCTTTATGAGCTTCTGTGTGGATGGTTTGCATTGGGATTGTGTTGTCTCAAAGCATAAATCTTTCTTATATCAGCAGCCTGCAGTCCCACTGAACCACAGCAAAGTGCATTTTTATTCTCCTCCTTATTTATCATTTGAATTGGGAAGCTTACTTGAAAGCAAACCGTAAGAATTTTTAGTGGTCCATGCCCTGAGCCTGTCTAGTCTTCATTGCACTTTGGCCCATTCCAGTTAGCCTTATAACCTGCATGTATTTCCATGTTAGAGCATAACAAAAGACGAGGCTGTTTCTAGGGTTTTAGGGAAATGAACAGGGGTAGAAGTGGCTGGATTTACTAGCGGTTTTTTGGTTTAGCTACTTAGTACATATGCAGCTTCTCGAGGGAAGGTGGTGTTGTACTTTCCATAGCATTTTAAAATTGGGATAAAGGGTCAGCAGTGCCTGCTATGGAAGTTGCCATACAAATATGAAAGAACATAAAGTGGCCTGCAGCTGTGACTCTTTGAAATATATGCTCCTTGCTCCCTACCCTCATGGTTCTGATTTAGGTTGCATACATATGGCATTTTATTCTAGAATCAGTGGTAGCTCACACGCAATCTAGATTGAATGTTTTTATGTATGCCTATTTGGAAAAAAGAAAGAAAGATGTAGGCAGACTTGAAAGGTGTGTGTATGTGTGCATATCCACACCTGTCCAGTTACATTGTGAGTGGGCATATACAAAACTCGCAATCGTCACTTGATTCACCTGGGACTTGTACAGGGAGGAAAATGCATGAATAACCTAATCAAGGGAAAGGAGTTCAAGCACATATTTGCAAACCACACCATCCTTTGTGGACAGCAGAATCAATCTAGATTAAGAGCAGCAATTTGAGGGCATAACTGAGGGGGGAAAACTACAATTGGTTAGTGTGCACACGGCCTCATATCCAATGCCGAATTTATGTATAGGCTAAGTAGGCTGAAGCCTAGGGCCTCTAAATCTAGGGGGCCTCGCCAGCCTGCCCGCTCCCCAGTGCCGCAGTCTGCCCTCTCCCAAAATTGCAAACCCAATACTTCATGTGAGGCCAGGACAACTTGGGCCTCTAAATCTAGGGGGCCTCGCCAGCCTGCCCGCTCCCCAGTGCCACAGTCTGCCCTCTCCCAAAATTGTAAACCCAAGATTTCATGCAAGGGTAGGGCAACTCAGGCCCAGCAACTATTAGACTCAGGGCTAGCCAGTGGGGCCTAATTTGAAGCAGTGGAGCACAACTTGATTTTTTTTTTTGTAGGGCCCCAGTTCACAACCAAAGTCTGCAAAATCTTATAGATATAAATAAAATCCATCTATATTGCCCTGGTGCAGGGGCCCCCTTAGGAGTGGCCCGCGGGGCCCAATTTGGCCCAATTGCTCCAGTTGCCTTAAGGTCAGCCCTGATGAGACTGTTCAGGGGTTGGACTGACAAGCCCTGCACCTTCTAGGTCCCTGGTGCCACCATTCAGAGTACAGACTCAAGGACTTGTTATGGAAATAAAGGGGGGCACTTACTGGAAATCAGTTTTGTACCTCTTTCCCCCCCCAAACCCCGAGACAATGAGCCCAGCCACCTTTTATTCACAGTCGCATAAGCATTACACTACAGCATAGTCATAAACTTGTGTGTTCAACTGCTGAAATATATACCCAATATGTAGCAATGGAGATTTATGTTACTGCTTTATGAACGTATACTGTGTTTTATGAATGTACTCTGTATTTTGTGAATTACCTAAGAGCCACCAATAGGGAGCTGTAGAATCTGACAGCTAACCAATTGGGTACTACCAAACAGTGACCCCTATTGCTGAAAGCAGGTAACCAGCAGGGAATGCTTCAGCTTAGCCTTTGCACTGTTGACTGAACACCCCCTGCTGTGCAGATAATGGAGAAATTGTATCCCTTCTGGCATCTTAGCCAACTCTGGTGCACCAGAAGCACAGAATAGCAGCAAATAAAATCCGCTCATATGTCAGCAACTGATAAGACTTGTCAACCAGTTCTTCCAAAGTCTTCCTAAATTATAAAGCTCCAAAATACAGGCCAAAAGAGAGCAGGTCTGGGAAGAGTGAGGCATACAATGGGCATCACCAGGGAAAAGGCCCTGCTTCGTGTAACTCCTGTCCTGTCATTTGATAGAGTGCCCACTTGCCCCATTCTTGACATGGGATGCTCTCTATTGGGGTCTCCAGGTCCAGTACAAAGACCATAAGAAGGGAGAGCAGGGACCTTGAAGTTCCCAACAGCTGTTAATCAAGCAAGCAAGCACACAGGTCACCTTTGTCACAGTCAGGACACCTATGTCCTGGCCAGGCCTGCACCCAATCTTGTTTTTGCAGAATCTTGTTTGTCCTCAGTAACCAAAATTATATTATCAACATACAGTGGTACCTTGGGTTACGAACGCTTCAACTTACGGTTTTTTGGGTTGCAAATGATTGTAACCTGGCAGTAAGTTGTCCGAGCTCTCTGAGGCCTCCACGGATGCCGGGGGCCAAGCCCCGACGTCCGCGGGGCCTGCAGAGGTTCCGCAGATGTGGGGAGCCAAGCCCCAACATCTGCAGGGCCTGCAGAGGCCGGGGGCCAAGCCCTGACATCTGTGGGGCCTGCAGGGCTCCGTGAATGCTGGGGGCCAAGCCCCAACATCCGCAGGGCCTGCAGAGGCTCCATGACTGGGCTCCAGCCGCGGGAGGCCTCTGCAACAGCCCCGAGCCAAGCCTTGACATCCACAGGATACCCAGCAGGTCGCATCCCAGCCCCAAAGTTAGGTAAGGACTTACCTAGTGAAGACAAAGAACAGTGAAGCTCTTAAGAAACAAAAGATGAGCCTGGGCCAAAAAGCCCTTTACCAACCCTTGCCCCACTCCCAGCTGTAGCAAGATGGGTGGCACCTAGCCAGGTAAGCGCACCTGGGTGGAAAATTTTGGGATTCTCCAAGGGATTTTGGGATTTGTTTATGTGAGTCTGCCCTGTGCCTTTGTCTCTGCTTTGTGCCTTCGTTTGGGGGACTTCTGGGGGACTCTGCCTTCTGCCATTGTTTTGGGGATCTGTGGAGCCCAGTTCAGCTACTGGTTGATTGTGTGACTGTAGAAATGGATAAAAGCCCCCCATCCAAACTGACTATCATCAGTGCACGTAAGGAAAAAAAAAAGTTAATTTTTTTCATCTAAAATACTGTCTTATTTATTTTATAGTACAGTACATTGATTATTGCCTTCATTTTATAGATCAATGGTCTCGCTAGACAGTAAAATTCGCGTTAAGTAGCTGTTTTAGGGGGTGTTTTTCATCACCAGGAACGGATCAATCCACTTTCCATTACTTTCAATGGGAAAGTCTGCTTCAGGTTAAGAACGGACTTCCGGAACCAATTAAATACTTAACCTGAGGTATCACTGTATGTTGTTGTTGTTGTTTACTCGTTTAGTCGTGTCCGACTCTTCGTGACCCCATGGACTCCATGGACCAGAGCACGCCATGCACTTCTGTCTTCCACTGCCTCCCGCAGTTTGATCAAACTCATGCTGGTAGCTTCAAGAACACCATCCAGCCATCTCATCCTCTGTCGTCCCCTTCTCCTTGTGCCCTCCATCTTTCCCAGCATCAGGGTCTTTTCCAGGGAGTCTTCTCTTCTCATGAGGTGGCCAAAATTTTGGAGCCTCAGCTTCACGATCTGTTCTTCCAGTGAGCACTCAGGGCTGATTTCCTTAAGAATGGATGCGTTTGATCTTCTTGCAGTCCATGGGACTCTCAAGAGTCTCCTCCAGCACCATAATTCAAAAGCATCAATTCTTCAGTGATCAGCCTTCTTTATGGTCCAGCTCTGACTTCCATACATCACTACTGGGAAAACCATAGCTTTAACTATACGGACTTTTGTTGGCAAGGTGATGCCTCTACTTTTTAAGATGCTGTCTAGGTTTGTCATTGCTTTTCTATTTGTCATTGCTTTTCTGTACCACTGTATACAAACAGAAAAGTTGTTTTCTTTCATTTGCAAGGAAACGTACAAAACAAAGTGGCACTAATAAAGAAAATTCCAGGGTGGTAACAGAATGCAAACTAAAAATGCTTTTGCAGTTCATCAAAACTATCCAGCAATATCAAGTTATAGGAAAACTGGTGCTACTAACAGTAATCCTTCTAGTTGGTTAATTGGTTCGGCAACTTCCATGCACATGACGTGAGATGCTAATTATTTCTCCCAAGTTAAATGATAACTAATCAGAGGCAGCTACAGGAGAGCTATGAGATTCAGGTGAGGGTCAGATGCCTTGTCAATCCTAGCAGGTATATAAGAGGATGACCCGGCCTGCCCAGCATTCTCCTAAAGAGGATAAGCCTAGCATAGAAGACTTGTGTATAGTATGCAGATCTGAAAGGGCCACAAAGGGTAAAACACCCAAAAGGTATGCTGAAGAGTTTGCTAAAACAGTCATAGCAGATACAGCTGTTGTTAGTAACTCAGAGAAGGTTTGGGAACCTTCAAGTTTCCAAGAGGTCCAAAGTTTAACCTTAGAGGATGTTAAATGCCATGAAAGCTGAACTTGATTCCTTAGAGTGGAACAAGACATGGGAACTAGTTCCAGGCCTGCCCAAGCCGCAAAAGGTTTACAAAGTTCAATTATTGCAAAAGTTTTTCAGTGTTAATTTTATGCATTTTTTTTTAAATCACCATGGTATTTAACAGTAATATCTTACGTCCTTTAGAGGAGAAATTGTGAATTGTAGATTTTTAAATACCCGTCATCATCCTTGGCCTCACCCAATTTTGTTTATAACACTCTTCCATTTTCTTCTAGTTGTGAGGGTGGGGGAAGGGGAGGGGCCTCACAAGTGGAGTAGCCTAGGGCCTCTCTTCATCTAAATCCGGCCCTGTGTCATTTCCCCCACATCACAGAATGTTGAAAAGAACAATATGCATGTAAGATCTTGATACACGTCTACTGCAGTTACCCCTGAATTCGGGGAAAGCTGGATGCAAGACAAGTTCCATTTGTCGCTTTTGAAAAGCCTC
Organism: Podarcis tiliguerta; assembly: GCF_965153285.1. Lineage (NCBI taxonomy): Eukaryota > Metazoa > Chordata > Lepidosauria > Squamata > Lacertidae > Podarcis > Podarcis tiliguerta. The sequence goes on from NC_139534.1 coordinate 60,766,819, forward strand.
TTTTTCTCAAGCCACACAGAAGAGCCTGTAGTTGCATATGCATTTGCTGCTGTTTGTTTTTTTTATCAGAATAGCAGGGGGGGAATGAGAGTAATGCCATTTTAACTGCTGCTTAGTTGTCTAATGCTGCGTTGAAGTTGATCATCAAGGATTATTTTTATGGAATTGGCTTGCTTAGCAAAAGCAGCTCCCTAGGGAACAAACAAAAAGACCAGAGAGGCAGCAAAGGGTTTATTTTCTGCAAAAGGAAAGAGGAATAGAGTGGGAACAAGAGAGGATTCCCTGCAGCACTTGGGGTGGGGGCTGTGCATAGGAACAGCAGGAGCCAGCAAGACCTAAATACTAATTTGCTTTATGCTCTTAAAAAAGTATACTGCTAAATTAAGAAGCGGACTGTGCCACCTTTCCCTGTAACTTCCCCTGTTGCAGAATGCAGCACACGCACACAGAATAATCCTCCTCAATTTGTACCACATATACTGCTTGAGCAGCAGCTTAGGCAGAGGCTGGCGCTTACAAATAGCAAACGCTTATGCCCCCATTCCTGCCCTTCCCCCCACATTCTCTTGCCGCATGTTCGGTTTCCCTGCACACCACATTTTCAGTACAAATTCAGCAATTGAATATGTCAGGTACTATTTATATACAGCAGACATTATGCAGAAAATAGTAAGAGCCAGTGTGGTGAAGAGCTCTGGGTTCAAATCCCCATTCAGTCCCTCAGTGGCTTCGGCACAGTCACCATCTCTCAGTGTAGCCTACCTCATAGGGTTGTTTTGAGCATGAAATGGTGGGATGTGGGTGGGGGACCATTTATATTGCTCTTAAGCTCCTTGGTAGGAAGGGTGGGATAATAAAATGCAGTGTAATGAAAGAAATACATAGAATGACGCTGACTGGTTAAGATTTAAATTTTAAGTCAACTGAAACTTAGCAGCACAGATATTGACTTGCAAAACCCAGATATTACTTTCCCCCCTACATATAAAATTATGTAATACACTTGTGAGGCCTGATTTTGGAAACAATTCTCAGTTGCTCTTCTTGCTTGCCTCATGGCTTCTGAGTGTTTTAGGGTCAGACTAGATGTGACCTGCGGTCTTTCCCATGATTCTCTCTCTCCTTTTCTAACTAGAAGCAGTCATGGGACACTGGAGGTCTGAGTGGAAGGGAGGGGGGGCTAGTTAACCCTTTCCCCTCTGTCCATTATCCTGCTCAAAATTACTGTGTTTTTCCGTGTATAAGACTCAGGGTTGTTGTTTTTTACAAAAAAAGTAGGTTTAAAATCGGGGTTCGTCTTATACAGGGGTAGTGCTGAGGAGTGTTTTCTTAATTTGGAATCCCCCAAAATAGGGGGCGTCTCATAAATGGGGGCATCTTATACACTGAAAAATATGGTATCTCCTAGTTGCTTCCCATCTACATTCACTTGACATTTCCTATGAGGAAAAAAGCAGCAGGGAAGGTGGTATTTCATAGGAAAATGTCTAGCAAGGAAAAGATTAAGTTGGTCTTCTATGTTATTCCTCACCCTCAAATTTTCAGGTTTTTTTTTAATAGTGGAAATATACATATGGCTACCTGAAAATCCTAGTTTGATAGCCCTCAGATACATTATCACTACAATTTTACTTCAGCAACTACCAATATTAGAAGCATTTTTTAAAAGTACCTCACTAATGTTTTTAGTGCACCTGGGAGATTTTCTAATGTGCCTCAGGACTGAATATTCCACTACTTTTGAATGTTTAAAAAACTCGTGTCTTCCCAAGAGCTTCTCTCTCTCTCTCTCTCTCTCTCTCTCTCTCTCACACACACACACACACACACACAGAGAGAGAGAGAGAGAGAGAGAGAGAAGAGAGAATGAGAATATATTCCACAGATGTGTACCTAAAGGAGAGCCACCCTTTCTCAAAAACAAGAAGGCCAAGTGTTACTGCAAAGTTAGATAATGGAATATCTGCTAGGTAAAAGTCTGTGAAAACACAATGAATGTCTGTTCTTGCTGAAGCTAATGCAAGCATCTCCCATAGCTGCAGTGCTCGCAGGTCACTGATGTGGTTAGAGCCTTGGTTCTCCTGATCAATTCTTTGACCTCTTTCCATATGAACCTCAGCCACAAGGCTAATAATATTGTCTGTACTTTCGTGACTTTGGCCTAGTTTTCACTGAGGTGGTCTGGACTTTGCTGCATCTGCCTGCAGGTAGGACTCACACGACTGAGTTCTTTTCCACACATAGAAAATTGGGTGTGTGGTGTGAAGAGTTTTCTATGCACAGGCAATTTTCTTACGTGGCAAAACCATCAGTCATGTCTCACCTATGTCAGAAATGTTACCATTCAGGCAAAGATTTACCTCCTCAGTGAAAACTAGGTCTGATTCCTTCTATGCATGAATGCATATGCTGTGAAGATGAAACAAATATTGATGTCTCTGGGCTTTTGTTTCTCTCCCACCCATTCTTCTCTTGACAGTTTTTTATCATGCTGTTAATTATATTTGTGCTGGAGCTCACTGTCGTGATTCTGTTCTTCGTCTACACCGACAAGGTATGTCAAAATATTTCTTCTTCTTCTTTTCTTTCCCCTTCAGCAAATTTGCTTGCCCCCTTTCCTCATATAAATAAGCCATGAAGCCTTTGCCTTGGCACGCATAGCATGTTTTCTTAAGAGACCACATCATATCAGAAATAGTGCACACAGAATACAAAAGTGCTCTTCTAGGACATTGGTCCCCTCCTTCTCACTCTCAGTTCAAGGTCAGACGTATTCAGACATATTAGCAACTCATTTATGATTTAAATACAGAGAATTCTAATCAGGGAAGGCTGATGAAAACTCATGCACTAAAAGGCAGATAGTAATCACATTAAGATGTTCATTAGTAAGGGTATTTATGTTGCTGTGAAAGTTTCCTAATTGGATATTGTTATAGACATTCACCAGGAAATGAGAAATTGGGCTTTGTTGATATGTAAATGTTGACAATTTTTACCTGGTTTTGTTGGAACTGTTAACAGAGAAGGCTCCTTTGATGATGCTGTCAATATGTCTATTCTGACTAGCTCTACCTAGATGACTAGAAACAGTATTTACTCAGAACTGCAACTGTAGCTGTTAGGCTTTGTATACACTAAAGCGTTAATGTGTACAAATCTGATTTTTCCATGTGCCTCTTTGTGACGTTTCATCTGCACATTAGTGCTTTCAGTTTAAAACTTTCTCAGTGTTTCTCGTGCACACTAGTAGGTGGTGCTTGGTAGGATGTATTTTGTGTTGTTACTCCTTCCCCTCAATTACTGCTCTTTGCCCACTGAAAGTTCTCAAAGCCTGAGGCCCTTTGGAGGAATGCATGCAGTATGCATACACCTTTACAAAAATGTTTTGTTCATGTAAAGCCATAGCAATGAGCTTTCAAACAAAGCAGGCAATTTTGTATTTTTATCTTTTTTTCAAATACATATTTTTCAATTTGTGGGTTTTGCACAAAGCAACAGTTTCAAAAAGAAATACATATCTGTGGGTTGTGCCTGCCCACCTTGCCAGGTAGAGAAGCAGCAACCCATCAATGAGCTCCTCGCCAGGGCAAACAAAATTTGGGTAGGCAGATGCATGGGCACCTCCAAACCACAGACACTCTATGAATACCACAAACACAGAAAGCTGCATAAAACCATTTATTTTACAGGCAAGTGCATATAGCCAAGGTGGGATGGGAAGTGGGATTTTGGAGAAGAGGGATTTTTAGATACTGTAAGTGTTCTTTTTCATTTCCCCTTTTCCTTTCCCACCTCCTGTTGATGCAAGAGCAGTTCCGTGCAAAACAGCTTTTCTTTTTTTTTAAAAAAGTGCCTTCAGCAACAACCTGTGGAAATAGACATGCTGCATGCTTTCTCTTGGGCTGATGAAAACCAAATGGCTAGGTTGTGCTCAGCCAATGAGGAAACAGACATGAGGGTGATAGATGGCACCCAGCAAAAAGTCACCACAAACATTTTTTTTAAGTCCACACAATGTGTTTCAGTGTGCCAATATGTGGGTAGCAAGAGATGTTATACTGCATTCTACTGTCCCCATTCTATTGGATTATCCATGGATTGGGAAAACCCAAATTAATGGGGGGGTGGGAAGCTGCAGGTTGCCACTAGGATAAGATTGACATTCTGTAGATGATGCGAAAAATATGCACACATGGGATGCATCGAATCCACTTTAAACTGCTGTGTGCTCATAACCTTAATCCCAGGGCTTTTCCTGATCTTTTCTTGTTTTAAGTTAAATTGTCAGCTCCCTCCACCTTCCCCTCCTTGTCCAGCCATGGAGACTAAATAACCTTTCCCCCCCCGCCCCCCCCAGTTGCTGGCTTCTCTTGTCAAGAGTAGAGGTTCAGCAAATACTCTGCCCCCTTGTTCCCTAATAAGCTGGTGTGCATGAAAATATGGGGCAACAAAAAGACACAATCTGTCCCCCACACCAGCCTGCTTGCTTGTTCCATGTAGCGAATTATGAGATAAAAATGCTTAAATTTCCTGGCCACACACACACACACTGAGTAGCTCATTCTAACCAGTATTGGCAGGTTCCCATTGGGCCTGGTAGAGCAGAAGGCAGAGAGACCAACAGCAGAGCAAATGGTAGGCAGAGCCAGGTAATTCTAGTTTTGTCCATGTCCTCCTCCCTACTGAGTTCCACATGGGCAAAACTGAGACTAAGGAAGAGGAGGCAGGCAGGCAGGCAGGGCTGCTCCAAGGCTGGTAGTAAGAAGGCAGATTGAGGTTGGTGGGGCAGTGCCCTGTTTGTCCTAACAGACCCCCCTCCGCTGATTCTAATTATGTAACTAACCTGTGAGGTATGTTTGGCTGAAATGCAGTGATTTACCCTGGGTTTTCAACATCCAAGCCCAGTAGGTTAGTCACAGTACCACAGAGACTCTGCCGAAAGACCCAGAATTGTGTTTTTTGCCAATTGCCAGAGAGATGCGCGTTCAGAGTTACCATGCCAGATGATTTATATTGTCAGTGGTAATTTTAAATTACTCACATGCTGTAATAACTCATGAATTAGCTGTTGCCTCTTAAGAGGGAGGCTTGTGCATAATAGAAAACAGATTAATGAAGGGATCTCTACAGCGTGCAGCAGTATTCAAAAAAGAAAAAAGGAAAAAAAGAGCTAACACCACACTTGGTATGCTAAAAAGGGGGAAATAATGAAGAAAGTTATAGTGTCATTATGTGATTCAAAGCCTGTGTGTGTTTGGGGGGGGGGTTTACTGGGAATAAAGCATAGAGCTGTCCCACTTCACAAACACCCCTCTGCCCTAATCTCTGAAAAGACAATGAAAACCATTAGAAGGACCTGGGTGAGATGGTATTTCAGTGAGATTGTTTGGGGAAATAAAATGTTCAGAGCAATATATATGTAGACTACATCAGTGATAGGCCACTCATAACAAAGGCAACATAATTAAAAGAGGAAAATAGTTGCAGATTGCTATGTATAAGTATGTAGTCTGTTCAGGCATTGCATTATGAGGTTTAGGGTTATATTTTATTGCATTATGCTTATGACACTGAAGTCTTGCCCAGACACAGTGTATTGTTGTGAGGGGTTTTTTTGTGGGGGCCCCTAAACCCTAGAAATTAATAAATGGTAGTATTTTGATTATTTGTGATATGAATGAAAAAAACATGCTGCAGAACTAGGCCAGACTAGGAATCTCTGAGCTGGGTTATGCAAACTAACCACGCCTAGCAAAGGTGTTAACATGACAAAAGGTGTTGATGGCCCATCTAAGAGGAATTTTGGGTCTGGGCAGACAGTGGTTGCCAAGGTGATGGTGTGTGTGAGAGAGAGGTCACAGGAAAAGAGTCCTGGAAAGAATGAGAGAAGAAAGACAGAGATCCATCTTGGGCAGGCTGGCTGAAGGCTGACTGGGAGAGATGTCTTTGACTCCGGTGCTGCACTGCTATGGGGAACAGCCCAAGCTGTAAGATATGGACTCCCTCCATGCAGACTGTAGCTGTCAATATGAGAATAAACCATATTTCTTAAAGCTACAACAGTCTGTGACATGTCTTCAGTTCTCCTAAGGAGCACGAACGGTGGGTGAGTACCTGGAACCCTCTGGAACCTTGCTATTGCTTGGTAGAGAGAGGGGGGAGGCACCCAACTTTTCTAACAGTATGTATGAAGGAAGGATGAAGGAGGGGGTTCTATTGTTTTTTACACACACACACACACACACACACACACACACATATTCTTCCAGTTGGTTAGCTGAGCGAGTGGGGTGAGGAGCATTTCTTTGAATTTGTTCCTCTTCTTCTTTGCTTGCTGCTCTCCCATTAGTATCCCCATCTCAACAGAATTCGTTACCATTGGCTGACCAGCTTGTCTGCCTAATAGCTAATGGTACAATTTCAGATAAATGATTATTTTCCTTAGTTATACAGCCCTTAACTATAGTGTGAGGTCAGATGGACATATCTCCAGGGTTCCAGTACTGAAGCAAGAGGTGAGAATGTATATCTGCATGGTCTATGTAGCTTTCACCATAACTAAGAAAGATCATTCCTCTGTGTTACATGCAGTCCAGTTGTAGCATAAGTTCTGGCTTTAATATTAATATTGTATCTTTTCCAGAATGCACCATTAAAAGTGTGACTTGGCCACTTTACAATTGTGGCAAAGGGTTATTTTAAAATGTATCTAAAATAGAAAACAAAAGGCATTATTTAGATTGCATAAGGATATTGAGCTACTGGATATTAAGCTATATTTTGGTTCTATCTTTTTTATGGAAATAATAAAATGATCATAAAAGGTATGGCCAGTTATTGTATTTATTGAAATCCTAAAACAGTGGCTCTTGAATATTTGAAAGCTCCAAACTTGCAAGTGGATTTAGAACTAGGGAATAGTTTAATGGCTATAACAAGACAAGTTATAGCACCATTATGGAAATCACCAAGAATCCCTTTCAATATCAAGTTGGTATGAGTGAGTTTGAACAGTAGCATTTTTGATGATGCTTACATATTATAAGAGATTTAAGAAAGGACATTTGCCAGACAAGTTTATTAAAAAGTGGAATTCATTTATAAATCACTGGAGCATGAAATGAAATATCAAGATAGTATTCTGTCATATGCATTATTCTCATTGATGTAAGTTTGGGCTACATGGATTGGTGTAAGTTTCATTTATACTTTATAAATATTGTATTTTGACAGAAAATAGAATGATTTATGTTTTAGGACAATTTCTTTTAGATGTATTTGTAATTGCACATAATAATAGTGGTTTCATGGGAGACTCTTATCTCTCCCCTCCTGGTAGAACATAGGTGGCTAACTCTGTAGACACTCAGCAAAGGACTTGGTGTATTTTCTGCCTGTGATTCTATGACATGCTTCAGGGAGGAATGAAAGAAAAGTCAAACTTCAGTGGCAATGTGTTCCTCAGGAAGGAAAGAAGGGAGGGAGGGAGGGAGGGAGGGACTGCCAGAAGGTTAGATATGAAGTACAAGTTAACCTTTTCAAACCCAGCTGTCCATTATACCCTGATAGCTAGTTTTCTGTGAAGAGTGTGTGTGTGTGTGTGTGTGTGTGTGTAGCTTTGTTAGTTGTGTGAGTGTCCACTTGCTGACAGTTTGAAATGGTGCTTCCAAGAAGTAGATTTAACACGTGAGTACTAGGCTTCAATGTCACTCTAAAGTGTTATGGAATGCACTGGTTGAGGATGCAATCCTAACCCCATTTATCTCGGAGTAAGCCCCAGTGAATTCAGTAGGACTTGCTTCTGAGTAGATGTGGTTAGGGATTGTGCTGTAAATGAAGTTATAGGACTTGAGAGATACAGAAGCTATTCATACCAGACATTACAGTTCCAACCCTTAGCAAGGTCTCTGTTCTTTCTGTAATTGATAGCATGTCTGGGATTTACCTTAAAAGGAATCCAGCATCATTTAAACAGCTTTTCCTTGTCCCAGGAGGTGGCAATTTGTGCTTCATCAACAAGGGCAGGAAATACATCACACAGGATGTTGTTGGTATCAATCTCTCCCCCAAAACCTTTCTCACAAATGAGTATAGCCACAAGGCAGCAGAAGTTTAGGATCAGAGTTTTCCTTCTCCCAGATGGGCTACCTTCCCAGGTTGATGAGCCCCATCTGCCCCTCATTTCCCTTTAGAGCATGTGCAGAAACTGCCTTCTTGACCATTGGACCCACTATTGGTCTTGTCCACTCAATCTGACCTGTTTTCGTATGCAGAGTCCCAAACTCACAGTGGGTTTGAGACCCATCAGCTGCCTTCACCTGGTTTAGCTGGCCAGTTGAAGCTGTTTCCCAGGTTGTGGCTGCTCTCTCAACCTGACAGCTACTAGAAGCCACAGGTGAGATCTGAGTACAGGGTGGGAGACCAGAAGTGGACAAAATACCCCAGAAGGAACTCCACCAGAAGTACTACCCCTCTCCTAAAACCCCATACACCCAATTGATAGGGCACTGTGCTCTCCACCCATTTTATGGTTCTTGTTTTTGTAAATCAGACTTGTACAGAACAGCCCTTTAAATAGAGAGCTGCCTTCTGATAGCACTTCAACAGAGAAGTGTCCTCTGTCAGGTAGGACCCTACATACCATTTTTAGATTTGTGTGCCCAACCTTCTCCTGACAAGAAGGGGAAAATATTATTTCTTCATTATTTTGTGATGAATACTACCGAATGAGGACAACTTTGATTTGGCTCCCCAAGCTTCTCTCATTAATGGAACTCAGCGCAACAGATTCAAAGGCCTGGAATATTACCACTCACGTCCAAACCAAGGAGAATTGGGTTTATACCATGAATAAATCAGGCTCAGTTGGTGTCTTGTGTACTGCATGTATCTAGCAATCAATATGGTATCTGTAGCACAGACAGTTCTCTTGATCAGTGTTGTTATGCACAGTTCTTCCTTGATATAAAATAGAAAAATAAAGATGGCCACTTTTTGGCATTTGGGAAAGATAAGCAGAAAAATCAGAAAGCTTCCCGTCCTCCCCTCGCTCACGTAACATTAATCTGATAACTTGATCTCACAACTCAAATCATAAATGACATTATTTCCAGTTGGCATTTCTGTTTTTAAAGGATTATCTCCCTTCAGACACTGATCATTTCTGACTTTTAAAAGGATGGGTTACATGGACTGAGTTGGTCTTTGAGCCTAGTTTAATGCACCTGAGACTTGCAATTTAATTACATGTGTTCCCGAAAGAAAACTACCTCACAAGTAAGAAACTGAGGTCTGCTGATTTGCACTAATGCAAATCAAATTGTGATAGATTTTGCTACTTCACCTTTTCATGGGGATCTCCTCTTTAACCCTTCTATTGCAGCTTATGCAGAAGCTGTGTTAAAATTGGATCAGCAGATTATGAAGTTTGAAGGGATCATGCCTTAAAACATATCTTTATATTAATATGTAAGTCATCTGTTACAAAACAGACCCTAAACTTTGTAACTTGTTATGAAACATGATTCAGCATTCAGATTGCTATTATGTAGGGACAAAACATACTCACAGTATGTTGAGAGCTAATATATTTACTTATTTGCTTCACAAGAGAGACATGCAGTACTGAGTATTATGAAAAACTCTCAGTGAGTCCTAGAAGATTGTTTAGCTTGCATCAGTTCCTTTTCTTTTCTCATTAGGGAATTTTTCAGAGTTACTTTAATGTTTCCTAAAGGTAAGAGATGCCATTTATACTGAATCAGATCAATGTTGGATTGTTCACAGTACTGGCAGTTACGTCAGTCAACACTTCTGGGTCACAGAGAGGTCTCTTTTATCTAAAGTTCATTAACTGGAAATTGTAGGGATCAAGTCTGGGGTGTTGTTCATGCAAAGTCTTTGCACTGTTCCTGAGCTAATGGTTTCTCTGATTCAGTTCAGTTTCTCCAGAACTATGCATACGTCACAAGTTGGGCAAAACAAATATTTCTTTTTGGCTACATCATCTCCTTCAAGTCTTCTTGACTTACAGGTTTCTAAATAGAAGAAAATGCCTTAGGGATGATGGATAAATAGCACAGCTGTGATCCCTCTCTTCAAGACCTTATGCCAGCTGCCTGCCACAGTTTGTGTTCTAGCTCTTTTAAACCTCTTCACTTCTGTTCTTGACTATACTACTTCTACCACCTCACCTCATTTCCTTGACATACCATTAAAAAGAAACCAAAACAGCTGGCATAGAAAATTATAGTGACAATAATCTACCCCCTACTTCCTACCCTGGCCACATTTTGTTGCATTGGCTTCTTACATTTTGTGTTGTGAGGTTTAACATGTATGCAAAGAGGGCCTGAGTTAATTCCACCAAGAGTTAAACCTATTTCCCCCCCAGAGGAAAATACATGCAATTTCAAGAAGACCCATCTCACTGTCCCTGCCATAGAATTATCACAAGCATCCCATCATATCACCTTTCCATCAACCTCACTCCACCCATTTGAAGGGCAAATGTGAGTGTAACATTTTCAGAGTCACGGGGCTTATTACAGGCACATTGTTTTCACAGTGTTAACTCTGTAAATAATGGGTCAGTGATAACTTATTCTGCCCTTCTACATTTAACAGCTGTATTTCTATTTCTATTATGGATGTTCTACCAAAGGCAAAAATAAAGGCTAGATTTACTTACTTTTTCAGTGTTATATATCATTCCCTATTTGGCTTATTTAATCAGTTGTCCCCCATTCTTCTGATTTATGCATAGAACTTTAGTATCGCTATTTAACACTTCCAAAATGAGAATTATAAGCCCAGGGTTCTTTTTTTTTTTATTCAGTAAAGGTCAAAAGAATTCTTCTTTACAAATACAAAAAGTGAGAATCAGATTGCAGTATTATTACGGAGATTCGTGTTATTTGGCCTAGCTTGTGGTTTTTGAAAACTCAGATTTGCAAAGATGAAGTTGAACATCCAATTAAAGGCTGCTTAGGGCAGATCCTGATGCTATTTTGGCAAATGTATATTTCCACAAGATAATAGGAGAAAACAGAGGCAGGGCACCTAGCAGGGGAGATCAGCAGAAAGATGAGTTGCTTCACCCTTCCTGTGCTCACCAGTTTTCCCATACATAATATCCACCCCTCGGCTTCTTTACCTTCAGTTCAGCTTCCCCACAGTTTCATATCCCTACTGGGGAAAGCATCCGTTTAAAACTGTCAAGGGGCATTTACAGAGAAAAGTCCTTCCTTCTTGTAAGTGATGCTCCCCTCACACATTAGATTTACTAAAGAAACATGAGCTTAGGTCTTCCATGTTTTCCTCATAACATGTGGTTCCACCTTTAGGCACAAAAGTACATGGTGTGTGTGTGTGTGTGTGTGCAGAATTCTCTCAAAAATTTCTTCCCTATTTCCAATTATAAATATTGTTAGATTTAGGGATTTTAGGAGCAGAGTATAAATACTCAGTTCAGCAAATGGATACTCAGTATTGCTGCATTAATATAATAATACCTTGAAGAGTTTGGAGTTAGATTTTGTACAAGTATTATACGAAATTGAGTTTCAGAAAGAAAATTTGCAAGGTATTAAAATGACAAAAGCTGAATTTTAACCATTTCAAACATTTGTCAGATTTTGAATGTGTGTTACCATTTTGTTTAAGCTGGGTCTGAGCTGGGTTGAAGGAGGCAAAGTAAAAGTGGCTGTCAGTGCTGGATGTCAAACTTCAGGGTGAGCATGATCCCTTTGAGAACCGGGCCACAGGTTAGATAGGGTATGTGAGGCAGGAGGAACTTGGCCTACATGGAAGTGAACAGGCCTAAATTATCACTTACTAGGCCACAAAGAACTGAGTGTTATATTTTGTTCCGGTTTTACAGGCCCATTGAAGTCTAAGACCATGACTGGGATGGAGTAAATTCTCATCCCTGAAAGCGCTACCACATTAGATGTACATGCAGTGATGTACAGGTCCTTCTGAACCCAGAAAGGGGCAGAATGGGGGTGGAACGGGGGCCAGGCGTGCTTATACATGCTCTGCTGACACACATGGGGGCTGGTAACAGAACCCTCACACAAAATGGTCACCACCTGTTGTTTTTTCATCTGGGCACTCTCTCCAGATACTGCGCTTTGAGAGTGGCAGCTGCCTTGTACTGCATAAGGAACCTGTTGGGAGGAGCAGAACTTGGATCTGATTGCAGCACCCTTGTTTGTAGTATGCACCCGTGAGGCCATACATATCCACTTGGAAAGTTCTGCAACTCCAAAGACATCTGTTGTGATGTGGAGTATGCTAGATAATGGACAGCCACTCTGACCTTAATTTCAGGACCCATGCCAAGGCAAATATGAATCTGTACCACTGGGCCAAGTGGCCTACATAAATGAAAGACACATTGAACACATAGTTTCATTCTCTTGAGATTAGTGCAATGTTTCAGATAGGCTATTGAGAATGAATGTGCCCATAGCAAAATTAAGGATTGAATTGAGTTATTAATCAAGTGCTGCATAAGGTGAATAATTCAAACTGTTCGTACCATTGTAACAATTGTGGTTACTAGGCATGATGGCTATGTTCCTCCTCCACATTAGTCCATATTCTGAATACCTATTGCTGGAAACCACAGGAGGGGAGAGTCCAGTGCTAGATTTAATTCCCCACCTGCGAATGCCTGTGCTATTAGATGCGAGGATGCAGAATGGTGTGGCAGTGTCAACAAAAAGAATGATGGGCACATGCAGACACAGGTATTATTTAAATACAACTAGACATATAAAAAGCATTAGTACTCCCTTCTGGGAATCCCTGACCTTTGGTGCTCATGGCTTAATGGAGTCTCAGAATAAAGCACTAATGCATTAAGAAGGCTCTTATAAACAAAAGTTCAGTTCCATACCAAAAGCTACAGTTTCAAGTCTTGGAATCAATGCACCTGCTTGTTACAGGTAGGAAACCCCTTGATTCATGTAATACAATCTCAACTTTTTTACCTCATTGAAACCTTCTTTTGCCCTTTAGCTGTGTATCAACTGTTTTATTTTATTTTTAAATTAATTTTGTTTCAGTATGCATTTTATATAGCAAAAACTACCTTCCCTGAATTCATTTTTCAAGTGCACTAAAATATCACAGAATTGTAGAGTTAGAAGGGAACACAAGGATCATTGGCTCCAACCCCCAGTTAGTTAAAATACATAAACCAGAATCAGATGTAATCAAATATTAGCAGTGATATGACCCACATAGCATTTCATGGAGAGCAAAAATTAAAAGTGCATGCAGTTCCTAACAGCTTGATCATATACTATGAAGTGCATCTCTCATTAATTCTAGCAGAGAGCCACTCCTATGTTGACAACAGGCAGCTTCAGCCTTGCTTCTCACCATAGACTCCCATTAAAGCCATCCGATAACCACAGCAACTTAAGAATGGTATGTGAAACCAACCTGCCTCTCATGTGGGGAGGCCCCAACCACACCCCTCCCTCCCTTCCCTGGCTCTCACCCAGAGATGGGGATCTATAATGAATACAAGAGTGCTCCCTGCCCCAAACTCCTCCATGGGAGAGCCCAAAGGGGTAATATCCTTAGTTGTCTCTCCTGTGACATACCCTCCAACATTTCTCCAATGAGAATAGGGACATCCTGTTTAAGAATAAGAATAAGAATAAGAATAATACCCTGTCCATCTGACTGGGTTGCCCCAGCCACTCTTGGTGGCTTCCAACATATATAAAAACATAATAAAGCGTTAGACGTTTAAAAAACTTCCCTATACAGGTCTGCCTTCAGATGTCTTCTAAAGGTCGTACATGTACCTATCTCCTTGGCTTGGGAGTCACATAACTGCATACCCTCTGACATTTCTCTGATGAAAATAGGGATGTCCTAAGGAAAAGCGGGACATTCTGGGATCAAATCAGAAACCGGGACAGCTTCTGTCAATCTGGGACTAGCCCTGGAAAATAGGAACACTTGGAGAGTCTGCTGTGGAAGCTGCAAACCTCTGTGGTTTGCTTTCAGAGTTTCTATTGCTGCCCTAGTCAAAAATTCCTGACTCCATTTTTAACCTCATTGTTTGGATTCTCATAGTTGTTTTACACAACTGTGCGTTTTATTTGTGTCATTTCTTTTGCATCTTCCTGATACATTCTCTTTCCTACACCTTTGAAATTAGGTAGTCAAGCCCAGAAGAGTAAAATAGTTAACATGAAAGCAATTTTTCACAACCTAGTGCAATAAATTAATAACTGAGGCAGAACCAACCATGGGTTGGGTGAGGGGGGGAAATGCATAAAATGAAAAGAAATGATTAGTATTGTGTATTGGAACAGACAGGACATTTTTTATTCATTCCAAGAGCATTTTGAAGTGTCACTATATATTTAAGCCAACATAATGTGTTGACAGTAAGCTGTTCTGTATACATAAAACTGTTAAACAGAGTATAAAATGAATGTTCATGTGCTGTGACTCCACATGGGCCAGTAGATAACAGCCCTCATCTCATACGTTGCAGTTGCCAATGAAAACAAATATTTCAAAGTTACCAGAAATAATAAATAAATAACATGTTCTTAAAAATAGCACTTAATTAAATATAGCCTGAATCCACTATTATTCTCAACATTTAAATGTGTGGAAGAATTCCTGTTGCGGTAAGAGTCTTTGTGGTCATATGATATGCCCCCAACTTGTCTGCTTGATTGACTGATCAAAAACATCCAACCAATAAAAAATTGAAAATCTGAATGCTAGATGAATTTTAACAATAAATAAATCTGTCTGCATTGTTAACATTAGACGCTTGGAATACAATAACCCAGCAGCTTACATGGGGGTTACATTCTGGGGATCCCTCCTGAAGCCAAAATCATGTATCATCAACCCATTGGTTTCAATGGTGGGTGGGATTGTCAAAGTCATTTTCCGTGGAACCCTGCCTCCTTTCTGCTCCTGAAAAGAAAAGAAGCACACACGTAAAGCTGAATGCACACAAGTTAAATGTACACAAAATGTGGGCTTGCTGTATTCACAGTTTGTATAGGTAATATGTGGCGTCACATCAGGGTACATCCCATATAGTAAAGAAAGTAAAATGTCAGATAGATTTTACCAGATGGCTAAAATGTAGTAATAGATGAGTAGTGTTTGTTGAACATAACATGGAGAGGAGAGGGAAATTACACATCAATTATAGTAAAAGAATGGGTTCTAGACCAGGTGAACAATTCAATTAAAATAAAGTTAGTGAGGGAATATTGACATAGGTAAAACAGCAGAAACTCTAAAGAGGAAGACAAGAGACAAGACAAGATAGAGCTAGAGGCAGCTTCCTCTGTTCCTAGACCAGGAAGCATTTCTAAGCAGTGGCTGCATTCCAAGAAAAGTTAGTCACCCTCTTGCATCCCATTAGTTACAAGTAACTTGTCCCATTGGATTCAGTGAGACATTATTGTGTTTCTGATTTAGGGATAATGGGTGATACCCATTATTATTACTCCTAAAAACACTGTGTTGATATCCAACTAAATCATACTCAAAGTAGACCTATTGGAATCAGTGGAGAAGTCTTTTTTATTTTAATATGTCTACTCTGAGTATGATTTAGTTGGATATCAACACAGTGTTTTTAGGAGTAATAATTCCCCAGTTTTTATTCATGCATTGCAAGGATTCACCCCACCGCACCCCGCTTCTGTTAGCATGACAGGAAGAATACATTTCCCAGCACTCAGATGGCAGTATTGGTCACCAGAAGGAGAAAAAAAACCTCTTTCAAATAGCAAGAAAGTTTACAGACTAACCTCCACAACCACTGCAATGTTAGCATAACATAAACATAAAACATCAGCATTCAGGGGGAATGAAAAATTATGCATGCATACCACTTACATAATATAGTTTGATTAATTAGAAAACAACATAAAAGAAAAAAAATAGAAGATGGACATATGTACAATCAACAAAAATTCAATTAGCAATTTGCCAGAAGGGCAAATTTAGTAATAGCCCCTATAATACATATTTCTTCTTTTTTTCCCCCTTTTCTTTTTTAGTAAAATCTAATTGGCATGCCAATAGGATTGTCCATAGTCAGGTGAAGCTTCTTGTGGAAAGCTTCCCTCTAAACTTGACTACAAAACAGTAAATAATGTACAAAGTCTGCCACTTCCCCTGAATTATAAATGCATTGTTGATTTTCATAGGTAATATTATTCACTCTCTCATGGAACACCATACTAAGCATGGAGTGCAATCGCAAAGATGTAAAAGCATATCTCAGCCTATAATCAGAGAGACACTCATCAGTCCTATGGCCCCACTCGCTGAGATTTGCCAACCACAGAGAAGATTTTAAGTTGTTTACTATATCTTGGTCCTCAGTTTCCAAGATTTTCTCTTTAATTTTCTGTTGTATTTCTGAATAGGTCAGATCAAAATTCATTGTATCACTTTCTAATAGATTGCAACAAGAATTCCTTTTAGTACAAATGTAATTTTTCCAGTTTATGGTAAAATCATAGGTATTGCTCCATTGAACATGGTTGTATGACCATCATGAACTCAGTCTGGCTACCATTTTTGCTATCACTAGTGGCAAACAAAACAATTCCTCTCCCCTCTGTATTTATAATTGCTTATTTGTTCTTTATATGTGTGTGAGGCTATTCTATGCATCCTTAAAATAAGTGTTTTTAAGCTAGAGTCCTCCCAATTGAGCAGCAACTTGCATGAATGCTCATCTTTAAACAAATTAAAAGTGGGAACACCAGCACAGCTTCTCTCCCCCATCATTAAGCCTTTGTGATTATTCTGTTCTAGGCAGTGGTCACAGGTGGAAGACAGGTGGAAGCCCAAGTGAGGGCATGTACTAGTCACATATTCCTGGGATGCAAGGGCACGTACTGCTAGTTCAGGAAAGTCAGGTCCTGCAAAGGCTATGTTCTAGCAAGCCAAGGTCAGACATGTTGAGGTCAAATGCTGATGAGCAGGGTCACGCAAAGTAGAAGCCAGATTACAGTAAGGTGTGCCAAACAAAGCAGAGGGTAGCTCTTGCTGAGCCAAGTAATCCAAAGCAGAGACCACGGTCTAAGAAGGCAAAGTACCAAAACAGGGAGCACTTTGGATAGTTCCAAGCAGACTCTAGATAAGGCAGGCTTGACTATTGTTCCAAGAACCATCATACTGAGCCTTAAACAGGACTTTTAAAAAGCTTCCCAGCTCTGATTAGAGACATCAAAGACTGTTTCTGAGGACAAATCCTCTTTATGGTGCTCTTCTGAGGATGGAGAGTTAGAATTCTGGGTTGTGACAGTTGTTTGTTAGACCAGTTACTCAACACCCCTCTGCCAATCTTTTGAACCCTGCAACTCTGTCCAGTCATTCTAACATAAGCACCATCTTGTTAAGGAGAAGCTGGGGAAGGGAAAAGGCTGTAGCTCAGTGGTAGCTCATCTGCTTCACATGCAGAAGGTCCCAGGTTCAATCCCTGGCATCTCCAAATAGGACTAGGAGAGACTTCTGTTCTCTGGAGAGTCACTGCCAGTCAGTGTAAACAATACGGACCTAGATGGACCATTGGTCTGACTTTGTGTATGGTAGCTTCCTAAGCAGGCAAAAGCCATTTGACAGTCCACACATGTTGGGGGCTGAGCTTCTTCAGCAGGAAGCCAGCTGGACTTGAGTAGGCTGTCCACATTGTTTAGGTTCCTGATCTTCCAGGGTTCTAAATCACACAGGGGGTCTGCTTGAGCAGAGAAGACTCCCCACTTTAGAAGATCAGCCCCAACATGGGTTGCCTTTTTGCTACAGGGCCATGGCCTGCTGTTCTCACACAATGGTGACTGCATGGGAAAAATGAGAATGACTGACTTGTGTGTTCCTGTCTCCACGACAGAAGCATACACACCTCGTGGTTGTTGTACTACTCCTTCTTTTCAATTCTTAAGCTGCATTAAGTTCTTCTTCTTAAGGTGGTGAACTCTTTATTGGAGGTTTGTAAACAGAGGTTGGTTGGCCATCTGTCAGAGAGACGCTAGCTGAGATTCCTACATTACAGGGGCTTGGATTCGATGACCCTTGGGATCCCTTCTAAATCTAGAATTCTATGATTTGATTGCAGATTATGTTAAAATGAGATAAAGACACTTGGCACTGATGTTTGTGTAATCTAGTGGTAAGGGTAGGGCTGCCATATGTCTGGAATTTCCCATACATTACTGGGATTTCAAAGGTGGAATTGACGTCTGGGGGGAATTTCAGAAAGGTGGTGCTTTGTCCTGGATCCTAGGCAAGTCAATAGGGGTTGTCTTTAAAAAGCTCAACAAACTTTCGGGTTTTCCTTTAAAAAGCAACCCTAGGTAAGGGGGAAACACGTGGCTTCACCACCATGGCTACCACCCTTGATTGGAAAGGTCGTTAGCCACACTTGGTCTTCCAAGCAGTGTCTCCAGGCCACTAAAGGGCACGTATTATGAATTCTTTTTTCTAGGAATGTAAATCACTTTCAGATCCTATAGGAGTGCAGATTGGAATATTTAGTAGTATAAGCTGGGAAATTATTTAAATCATAAGAAATGGGGGTGGGCATTAAAGCACTGAAGTACTTTGGGGAAAAGAGAATATTGATTCCTACCCACCCAGAGATTAATGAAAGAGGGAGTAATGAAACATGTCAGAGAAAAGACCTTATGGCAGGGAGAGAGATGTTAGTTCGATCCTCTGCTTGACACATTAGTTTCCTTCATAGGCATTTGAAGAAATGCTGCAGTAAAACCAGAATTAGGCCAAATTACTAAAGCAATATTTAACTGCAACCTTTTCAGTGGGAGATACAACAAAAGTAATGCTGTTATTTGACAGCAGCAAAGGATAGAACATGCTGCAATTTCCTTCCAGGACTGTCGCCTTGATGAATATTGCAGTCAGCAGAGAAGGAGCATCTGATATGTTTTAACAAAGCAACGTAAGACTTTCCAAGGGCAGAGCACCGAAATGGGGAGTGAGGGAGAGAAATAAATTGATTTTCCCAGGGGGTGGGGGTGATGAGAGAAGAAAGGAGAAGGAAAATAGCTGCCAAGAGCCGCCAAATGTATTGAAAAGATCGTTTAATATTTAAGTAATAGTCAGCTAAGGTTCTCCTACTACCAACAGTACAAGCTATTCAGCTACCAGGTGTCAATACACTTCGGAGGCTGTGCTCAGTGGAATGTGGCCTCACTGGCTGTGGAGTTTACAGTCTTGTTGGATGCTGATTTATGTACAAGTAGCAGAGGCAACCTTTTCATAACGACTTCTGTTACCACAGATGAGCACAAAGAAGTGACAGAAGATGTATTTTAAAAATAAAATAAAATTGATGCTCCCTTCTTTCCTGCTCTGGAAAATGTCAGCTTTACACATACAAGATAATGATGTAGCTGAAACTGTGCAGCATCTGTATGGCATCCATTTTGAATGCTTTTTGGGTACTGAGTCATTGCTCCCTACTATGCGTCATCATCTGTGAGACTTTGCAGCAGCCTTCCCTCACTTGATGCTGTCCAGATTTGGGCATGGCAGTGGTGATTAGGGCTGATAGGAGTTCTAGCCTAAAACATCTGGAGGATATATCAGGTTTGGCGAAAGTTGCTTTGCCGCTTGTTTGACTTTTGCATGTTCTTCCTCCACACCAGCAGTTCTGATAGCTGCCTTGTTAATTTATTCCATATGTCATTTATTTAGCTTATGCTATTATATACCCCCTTCTTTAAGGATAGCTCCTCACAAAGTTGCCTTTCAGAAATTAGTCATTCAGCTGATGAGAAGAGGAGAGCCAGCACTGAAAGTTGGAATGCAACAGCAGTTTCTCTGATATCAGCCTTCATAGCCCTTGAGAATAGGATGCTAGACTAAAGGGGCCTTTGGTCTGATGCCACAGGAGTCTTCTTATGTTCTTATGTTCTTAGAGTATGGGGCCCTAGCAGACAAGGTTTACAGAAAGAGCCTCTGTGATTATAAGCCTATCACTGTAAAGCAGGTCACTTCAAGTTTTGATTCCACCCTCTTAACTTTCGCAGAATTGAGGCTTGTGCCTTTAGAAACACCGACTCAGAAGCATAGCTAATTTATGAAATGTGCTACCACAATAGGTATTAATGGCCACCAGCTTGGACAGCTTGAAAAGGGGATTTTGCAAATCCTTAAAGAATAAGGCTATCAAGGGCTACTTAGTTGTTATGGCTATGTACTATCTCTAATATCACAGGCAGTATGCCTAAACAATTTCCCATTGTTTAGGCTGCATAATACTAATTATAATTCCCTGCTCCACACTTCTCTAAATTAAGATTACCAGATTTTTTTCAATGAATCCAGGGACACTATTCAACTTCCTACTAAATAGTTGGATTTTGTCTGGGGACTGTTTTGCAAATCTGGGGACTGTCCCCAGGAAACGGGGATGCCGGGTAACCTTATTCTGAGTTCCTGAACCTTACCAAAATTAATTAAGCATTTATAAACAGTGGTTTTAAGTTTGGTCTTCTGTACGGATCCAGTAATTCCCTCCTATAGTTTAGAAGATGCCAAAGCACTCAAAGCAGGTGCCCCATAGATAGACACCAACTGATGTTGTAATTGAAAATATTGCCATTCTGTACTCATTGGTAATTAATACTTAAACTGCGTAAAGTAGGAAGTGATTTTTAAAAATCTCCATCTGAGCTGGTCTAATATATATATCACACATTCTACCCATTGCTTTCACAATAAAAACTTACAAGGATCAAATTATAGCTGACAAGCCAATATATTGTCGACATGCAGAGGTCTGGGAGGCCAGCAGGCAAGCCCAGCTCGGACGTCTCCATTCATCGGCCTGTGCTCCGACGTAAGTCAGCGACCCGAGCTTCAGAAGCCAGGGCACGTAATTAGCAGAGTGTACTGCGCACACAGAAGTAGGCGTGAGATGTGTGAAGTCATGCTACAGCTACAGATTTATTAAACATGAATCAGAACAAAGAAACATGTTGTCTCTCTCTCATGTCCTCTCGGAGCGAACAGCAGAAGCAAAAGCAATACACAAACGGAAATTCCCAGCATACTGTGCTGGAATGTAAACAGACATGTGACACACAACAATTCCACATGCCTGTTCCTTAAGGTGGAATGGAATGCCAACATATATACACCATGTCTCTCTAGCTGCTAAAACTGAAGGTGGTATAGGTCATTTTAAAAAATCATATGTAGACCCCAACGCTAACCATACAAAGTGAGGTGTTAAATAAACCATCTCCTCTGGAAGCAGAAATTCACCAATCATTTGTATGTGCTAATGAATATGCCTCACCATATAGACTAATATCTGGAAATTTATTAATGATTGAGTTGCCATTAGACATGGAATTCATCTGTTAAAGCAATATAGGAAACAAAATTGAAAATGATAAAGGAAAAAAATCCTTACTATTTCCCACTGCATTTGTTTAGGAAAATGACTCTAAATGTTTGGATTTAAGGGATTTATAAGCTGTCTGTAGCCCCCCCGCCCCTCATAGGGGGCACTTGCCATTTCAAGTTTCACAGCCCTTCCAGGCAAATAATGATGTGGTAGAACCAGAGGGGAAAGATTAGTATTTGCCTATTGGAGATAAACTGGAGATGAGGGTGTGAATTTCACTTACATAACACTCAAAGGTTGAGTAATATTGGGATGGAGTGTGGATGGTTGGACCTCACAGTTTGCATATCTATGACCAGCCGCAGATGCGGTGACTGGAGCCAGAGTTAACAGTGTAGCTGGAGCTAAAGCATTCATGAGGTCTGATGTTAACCTAGTGATGTATTGAGTCACTCACTGGTCCTATGCATGCAGCAGGATGGTGGCTTGCAGCTAGATCTCCTCCTTTCTGACAGCCAGAAAGGATGCAACTTAGTGCTTCCTGTCTGGTACACTGCCACTTGTGCTCCTCAGGCCCGAGGTGTATGCATTGGAGGAGAATCAGGGTTGAAGGCAGGCCTCAGGATGAGGTCGTGGAAGAGCAGGAAAGGCATCTTTGTGCTGGGGCTCTTGAGGATGCCTTTGGACTGGTGCAAGTTTCTCCATGGAAGCAGGGCCCTGAATGGGATCTCCAGCCTCTTCCTCTGATGAAGACTCTCTCAGCTGGGACCTTGACACATACCCCTTTGAGCCAGTTATGAGAGCTGCAGAATACCTTGCTAGACCTTTTCGGAAACAACCAGGTTGGGTTCTTTGTGTCATTCCTAAGGAGCAGCAAGAATTGTCTGTTTTCAAACCACAATACTCATTTGCTTCATTAATATCCTCTACACCAACAGCGGCATGGACTGACAAGCAGAAATGATGGTATGTGATTGAAAGCAGAGCTCCCCTGGGAGAGCCCCAATGAGGATTCTCTACTTATTCCTCATTAGTCCTGAGCAGGTCTGCTCATGAATCCTGTCACCTTGGCAGCAAAAGATCTCCTTCTTGCTTTGCTGTCTGTGGGAAAATGAATTGCACACGCATTGAAATTCATAAAGGCAGACTATTGCAATTAATTTTCCTAAAATCTCTCTTTATATATTTAGTTTGGAGACAGGAGGGATAGAGAGCAGAGGAGGCTTTTAACTGTTATGAATTTGAAAGCACGGTCTTATGCTGTCCTCGCTTTTTGAGATGAAAAATTGTCTTTAAAAATGAATCCCCAAAAAACTTAATTTTATTTTACATTTTGAAACTAGCAAGAAGCTGAGGGAGGGAGCAGTATAAAGTGCTATTAATGTCAAGATTTCCATTATAGATTTATCTGACATGTGGAAAGAAATGGGTGATGTGGTAGGCACAACTAATTTATTGAGAAAATAGAACAATGGGCTGTATCCAGAATAAGTTAGTTGAATTTAATGCCCACTGAAATCAATGAGGCTTAAGCCATGACAAACGTGTCCCATTGACCTCAACAAAGAGTGCAATCCTATGTGGAGCATGGTGTGTGTGCGCACACTCAAAGTGGCAGATCTACCACAACTCCCAGGTTCCTCTGACTTATGTCGGTTAGGGACAGGAGTTGTGTAAGGGGTACAAACTTACCTATTTTTTGCCACACAGATTTTGGTTTTTTTTTAAACCCCCCCCCCCCCATTCTATTAGTTATGCCCACAAGGTTCTTCTCCATCAGTGGGGAGGCACCTCTGTTCCTTCCTAGCTCCCTTCCTGGCAAATCTAAATGGCTAGGATAGCACTACCCCCTAGTCATAACCCTACCCTATTCCGACAGTTCTGTCACAGCAAGACGTATGATAGCAGGACCACATCTTTGAAGTGTGTGTGGTACATATTGGTAATGTTACCTATCCACCATCCATGCATCATCATTTTGGAGGCACCATTTTGGAGGCACCCTTGGTGTCCTTGGTCCACTAGATTTTGGTAGCAAATTGAAAATTTACACCTCACTTGTTTCTCCATAAACCAGCCCTGAATGAGAATTACACAAACAAAATTACTAGCAGTACCTGATCCATTGAACACTTGAAGTCAAGCATCTGCTAATAAAAATAATAATAATAAAAATAACATGGCTTTGCTTTAGAAATATTAACTGACACCTGGCTTTATTGCAGGCGGTGTTTCCTTGTAACCCTCACTACTGTGTAGCAATGGACTGCATAAATGCTGCCCCTGTGGAGCATTTTCAGGTTGTGCCCTGCGAATAATTCCTCATTTGACTGAGGATTATTTGCTGGGCATCAACTGTGAAATTGCTCCACAGCAGTTGTTGCCTAATCTGCTATTCTCCATTTAGTGGAGGTGGGCAAGCTACTTTGAGTGCCCTTGCTCCACCCGTATTAGGACTTTAAAAACAGACAGCTACTGAGAGTGCGGAGGTCAATTGTTCATTTGTTTTGGGGAAAGCTTTTTTTTTTTTTTTTTTAAGGAGCAGCACAAGCTTTTGTCCTGCATCAAGGTTTGCTTAGGCATGGCAGGTTAATGGTTGGTAGCGGACTCTGCATGAGTCTGGTGGTTTATCCGCACAGAAGGCCTCATTCTTTTTATTACTCGCTTTCCCTTTCTTCCTTTATTAATGATAAACATTATGTTCCGGTTTCTCCTGTAAAAATCAGCGCTGACAGGTTCTCCAAGTGTTTTTTTTTTTTTTTAATGAGCCTTTTAAAACTGTAGACATCTTGCACATTGTTCACAGTGTAATGAGCTTGTTTTGCTTGCATGCCATTACACTCATACGCTTGCTTGCTATATTAATACAAACACCCCTCAAGATGCTAGCCAATCTGTGTTCTCCTGTAGCCCCCTTCACATAACTAAGGGGAAGTGGGGCATATCTCTAGCCCCAGACAGCATCACACAGCTTTTCTCCTGAGGTCCACACATTAAGCACTGGCAGCTGTGTAGGGAAACCTGAGTGCTGCCATAGACCTCTTTGTGAGCTGGAGCCCTCTGATATCAGGATTCCAGCCTATGTGGAAAGAAGTTTGCTCTTGTAGTCTGTCCCCAGCAGATGTCAATGGCTAACAAGCGACTGTTAGGACCAGGGAAGCAACAGGCCCATAGGAGCCAGAGCCAGCTATGTGATCCTGCTTCACCCTTATTCAGGTGGAGCTCCCTTCATTTGATTAGCATGTGAAGGGGGCTTGCAATTTGCCTCTTCCAAGACTGCTGCACACCTTTTTGATAAGTAGCTCCTGAGTACAAATAATCATGATTTTCCAGTGTATGTAATAGTACACTGAATGCACTACACATACATACAGTTGTGAAATATGATAACATATATGTATGAAATTTCAGTGTAGGAAATCCACAATGTGTAAAGTAAATACTATACTTGGATGCATAGTGGGCTTATTTTTGTTTTTATTCTTTTGTTTTTAAGCTTCTGTCATTAGCCTCACAAATATACTTGTCATCTTGAAAACCTGTTTTCAACTTGAGCTGGGCTAATATTTTCAGCACAGCTTTTCTCAGCAATTTGGGATGAATAGAAACTGCCTGTGAAAGCAGAGGGGAGCCTGGGAAAATATCCACACACCCCTTTATTTCTAATGTTTCACACTTTCCCTGGTCCCATGAGGTTCATTTTCCCCCCCTGTAATTTTATTTATTTATTTATTTTTTTATTAAGGGTTTTCTTGTTTTACAGAAGTAAGTGTAATGCCTCGTTGTTGTTTTACAAATCCATTTCATTTGTTGAGGCATTAGGGGGAGAAGAAAAGAAAAAAGAAAGAGGGGGGTGGAGAGAGGGGAAATGGAAGGGGGTGGGGTTGGGTGGCGGTGTTTCTATTGTGTTTAGTGTATGTAGAGTTTGGGGTCAGCGTTGTTTGTGTTGTTCGCTTGTGTTCCTTTGGTGGTGAGAGAGGTTGGGGTTGGCCTAGGGTGTGATTGTTTGCTTGTGATTGGCTGTGGTGATCTTTGTTTTCGTATGTGAGTGAGGTGGGTGGGTGTTTTGGATCAGGTTAGCCATATTGATTTATATGCTGTTGGTGGATTATTGTCATTGTCCTGTTGGGCTGTGTATGTGATAAAGGGGAGCCATACCGGGGTGAAGGCGTCTTCTTCTGTTTGTCCCCGTGTCAGTTTCAGTTTGTTAGTTAATTTTTCTAGTAGGGCTGTTTCCCATACTATTTGGTACCATTGGTCCATACTTACTCCTGACAGGTCTCTCCAGTGTCTGGCTATGATGCTTCTGGCTGCTGCGAGTAGGTGGGTTATGAGTTCTTTGTGGTGTAAATGGGCATTGTTGTCTTGGAAAATGTTTAGTAGGGCCAATTCTGGGGTGATGTCTATTACTTGCTTAGTTATTTTACACATTTCTTGTATGGCTGTTGTCCAGAATAATTGGATTTTGGGACACTCCCACCACATGTGGAGGTATGTGCCTGTGGAGATGCACCCTCTCCAGCATTTTGGTGAGGTTCCTGGGTGTATTAGCGCTAGTTTCCTTGGTGTAAGGTACCACCTGTAGGTGAGTTTCAGTGTGAGTTCTTTTCTTTTCGTTGATATGGATTTAAATGAGGTTCATTTTAAAGCGGACACAAGGTGTGCTAGAACCAGCCCATCCTGCTGCAATTCCTGATGGAGCTGAGCAAGATGTCGATTAGACCATCCCCATCAGCATTCTGGCCTGCCCTCAAGCAGGAAGGCCCAGTTATCTCTGGAAGTATTGACATGCAGCATATCTGGTAAGCCAGATCCTTTGCCCAAAACATTTTGGTGTATTCCCCCTACTCCCTTGAGAATTTCCCTTACCCCTTTAATGGGGGGAGAACTGGAGAGAGAAATTAGGCTCATGTGATGGTGGGATATGAAAAAGGACTCTCTAGCTAACCAGAGTGTATAGCTGATTGACTTGGGACCAGAACCCATTTAGGGGTTTTAAGGAGATACTTAGCACTTTGAATTGAGTGTGGGAATAGGCAGTAGCGTGAATACAGAAGAGGACTCGCATGCTTCCAAAACCCAACTCCAGTCAGAACTTTACTAGCTACATTTTGAAGTATCTGAAGTTTCTGGTCATTTTTGAAAGGCAGCCTGTTGCTTTTTAAAAGATGACGTGAGCCTCTTTGAGCTTGTGGAAAGGTAAGGTATATTATTCCACCCTTACTTCATTCAATCTCATGTTTTTAATGTAAGAGAGCAGAGGCAAATGGGTTTGAAATTAGTGACTCAAGGATTATTTTAAGTAAATAGAGAATATATTTGTTTTGGAAGTGAAGGTTGGAAGTTCTATGTTTGTTTGTTTATGTATGTACATTTGCCACACCTGTTTGCAAGCTTTGTTGGCATCCGTCTGTCGCAGGACACAATGGAAGAGTGTGCCTTTGTGGGTAAGGTCAGTGTGTTAGATGGCTGCAGCGCCTGCTGTAGCTATAGAGACCGATGCAGGAGAGACATGCTTTGTTGCAGTTGGGGCAGATGAAGGCATCTAGTTGTGCTGCTGCAGATGCACCATAGCATTTCTTCTCTCTACACTCCTCCCAGTGGTCGTTTCTCCTCTGGTCACTGCTATAGATACACAACTCAACTGCCTGTCTCCAGGCACTGCGGAGACAGTGCTTTAAGGGTGATCTTAAACATCATCTAAAAAGGCTGAGACTATGGTGCATGATTTGCCACAGGAAAAGTTCAGGGCGGGAAAAGGAGTCTTTTTACATCCACCCATTCATACCTTTCTATCTTATTTCATCGTGAGTCACACTCCATTACTGTCCTAATGTTTCTATCAATAAATGATGGATTTGCCAATGGTGGTTTAAGTTTAAAATTACTTGTGAAAGCTTAATGAAGCCAGCAAATCAGGAATTATATTTCAAAGAAATTGCCTGTGACAGTTAAAAACTACAAGGCCAAAGTAATTTCAAGGGTGGCACTTTCTTCATCAACTCTCCTTTGCTGTTGGTTATGAATGGGGTAAGGGGGGGGGGGGCTCTGTAGAAATTGCTCTTAACCCTTGTAGAGGAATTTAAAATCACTTCTTGCCACCAGCCAGGAACTTTCTGGTACTCTGGATTTATTCTCAGCATGGTGGAATAGGCAGCTTTTTAACCTGAGAAAAATAAAGCTTGCATATGGCATCTAGATAATAATGTCATCCTTTCATTTGTTAAACTTCCACCTGCTTTTATTGAGACAAGACAAAATGTTCGAGATTGGCTTTTAATGAGCCGGCTTGGGCCACAATTTTTCATGTTTATTATGTTTTTATTTGTTTTTGATCTGCTTACAAGTTAGTAAATGTTGCATTTTCTCTTTTTTAAAAATATTTTTAATTGGTTTTTCAAATAATAAATTTTTGAAAAAAGATACAACCCCCTTTAATAAACAGTTCCCACCCACCCATCTCCTCTGAGCCACAGATTCCTATGGGAAAACATAATTCCAGAGTTTCAAGTGTGAGTCTGGTGGATGCCACTGTAACTTATATTCTGTTGAGTGTTTGATAAAAGGGTACCACATCACTATAAAATGTTTTCTCAACAGCCACACAATTTCCTTTGCTGCAAATGGAAAAACCCCTTTCCACCAATCTAATGGTGGTGGTTGTTGCTTTTGTAAAAACAAAAAGCCTCTGTTGCACATGTGGTTCATCCCATTTTAAGGCTAATATCCTTGCCTACCACTGCAGATCCCCCCCCCCCACACCTTGAGACTGGATCAAAGGTGTGTAGGGGGGACTTCTTCGCCCTCTGTTCCAGAACATGGATTGCTTGGCCTGCTGTTTGTTGGAGCCCTCCCCAGTATAACAAGATGGGTCTTCTGAATTTTGACCATATTTCCCATTATTTTTGGCTATTAGGGTATCCGGAAAACTTGTCTGCCCAATGTCAATATTCTATCCATCATGGAAGAATTCTACAAATTTTGAATTTTACTGGGGGCATATCTAAATATTCTTATCTGCCCTGAAAAGGGGTGGGTCACATATTTTATTAGATATTTCTTTTACTTCAGAAGACTTTATTTTATTTTATTTTGGCATGTTATACTGGCAAAGAATTATTTCTGTCACTAGCATGCTGGTGAAACTACTTTAGGAGAGGAATGGATTGCCCTTTTGAAGAGAGGGCAATCAAAAACAAATGAAAGCAAAGTAAGTGAGAAGTTATCCTGTCCAGCACAGCCCATGGAGTTGCTCCTAACCCCTTTATCATTCGTGAAAGATCTACCATTTTGTGGGAGTCTTTGCTCATTCTGGTGAATGATGAGACAACTCACCACTTGTGACAGAGGCCACTTCTGGGTAACCTTAATCATAATTGACAATGGCTTAGCTCGCCTGACTTGCCATCTAGATCCATTAAATGCAGTTTCTGTGGTGTGGTGTCTGAGCTTGTCTAGCAAGGAGCCACTCCTGAGAAAACATCTGGCTTCAGGTGAACATAAGGGTTTTAAAGTGAAATAGAACCCGTTTTCTTGTTTGTTTCCAATTAGTGTATGGACCTTTATTTCACCATTTCCTGAAATGGCAGAATGTGCTGCAACTTGTTTTAGCCATTGCTGCATTTGGCTTAGTACAAAGTATGTTTTATCTACTCTCTCTCTCTCTCTGTATGTATAATCTCACTTTAGCAGTCAAATAATCCTAGGAACTGTAGTTTACCCCTCAGAGCTACAGTTCCTAGCACCCTTAAGAAATTACAGTTTCCATGATTCTGTGGGGGAAGTTATGTGCTTTAAGTGTGATTAAAATTGGTGATATGAATATGACTGCACTACATACAGCCTGTTCTGTTTATTTGTGAGCACTCTAGTTGGGGAAGCAGCTTCTTGCCCTGGGCCTTGTGAAAGATACAGGAAAAAACAGGCTAATAAGTTTTGTGCTCAGTGGACTTGCCACTTGTTCAGATGGTTTCCTCTTCTTACTTGATGGCATGGAAAATAGCATTTATACTTAAGCAGAAATTGCAATTGCAAATTCATTCTTTGCCATTCTCTAGTAGTAAACCACCTACATATTTGGGAGCCTAACTGACCCTAAAAAGGTACAATTCTAAAGGAAGACTAACCTGTGCAACCTCATGCACTGTGTTTTCCTACAGCATTCCCATAGCAAGGAAATCAGTTGTTTAGTGCTGTTTCAGCCTCTCTGCCATATATTTTTATGTTCCATTAAAAATGACATTGTGTGCTATGCATTATGAGTGGAATTCAACATCACTCTTCTAGATGTTCTGTCTGTGTATGTCACCAGAGGGAATGACTTCCCCTCCTCCCTCTTGCACTGTTCTGGGGGTTCCCCTGACTCCCCACAAGCCAATTTGAGGTAGTTCATGGGAGGAGGAGAGAGGAAAAAGCCCTGTTGCACAAGTAGATGTTTGTTGGTACTGGTTAGGTGAATCCTGCCATGTTTTTATGTTACTTTATTTTTGTAAATCACCCTGTGAGCATTTTTTTTATTTATTTTGTGAGGGGCAGTTTGAAAATGTGCAATAAACAGACCAATAAATTGGGTTCGTTTGTAAATAAATTGGGCTAATGTAAGTGATAGGGGGCGTTAAAAATCCTGTACACCCAAAAAATAAGGTTCAAGTGAACACAAACATATATTCAAAATAATATGATATGAAGTTACAGTTAACACACCATGTTTGTATCACTATTGGAGAATGTGAGTTTAAAAACAGATTAAGGTACTTCATTCTGTGAACATACGTAAAAAAAAAAAAATCTCCTTCCTCCACAGTGAATGTATTGCCTTTTTCATGTGTCTCAAAGTGATTTGCAAACATATAGAAGCAGCTGAAATAATTTTAAAACAGTACAAAACAACAACAACTAAAGATGGATTTAAAAACAGTGCAAAATGAATACCTAAGGCAAAGAGACCTTTTCATCCAACAGGAGAAGCTTGGAATAGTGCTTATAAAGTAGGTATTAAGTTGCTGTTCTTGCAGCAGTTAAGATAAAAGCTTGTTAATATTTTAGCCCCGATTTGCCAAGTAAATCTCTAGGCAGTTTTGAGTTGAAAAATGCAAAGGTAAGGTATCAAGGCCTAAGATAACTTCAATGGAAATGGCTAGTAAGCACCACTTTAGTTGCTTTGCATTGATGCAGTAGTTAAGGCAAGAGATAGTGGTTTTTCAGTTCTGATTTTTTCTTACTATAGGAAGGGCCAACCTTCAAGAGTGCATTACCAAAAGGAAGGTCAGGAAGGTACTGTCTCTCAGAGAGTGGAATCAAAAGGCAAGCCAAGTTACCTGCAGGAAAAAATAACCCTGAATGGTGAAAGGTAGAAAGGTCATTTCTAGAAAGTTTGGGAAGGCAACATATCCAAAGTGATGGTATCCAAAGATTCACCAGGGAATGAGTGCAGCTACAAGAAGTCAGGAATATAACAATTAGGAGAATGATACCCATTGGCTTTGTGTTTTATTATTAATAAAATGATTTGATTTACTTTCCTGTGACAGCATTTAAAGTTGAAATAGAGCTATATTCTACCAATAAAAATATAATATAAATTCTCAAAACAATCAGTTATAAAATGAGCAGTAGCAAAAATTTAACAAAACCACAAGACCAATATGTGGTTTCAGGACCATGGATAGTACTCACTCAGCTAAGTTATCTCAACAAGGTATTGAGTACAGTCATACCTCAAGTTGAATGTGCTTCGGGTTGAGCGTGTTCAA
Source organism: Podarcis tiliguerta (assembly GCF_965153285.1). Classification (NCBI taxonomy): domain Eukaryota; kingdom Metazoa; phylum Chordata; class Lepidosauria; order Squamata; family Lacertidae; genus Podarcis; species Podarcis tiliguerta. The sequence continues at coordinate 60,797,968 of NC_139534.1, forward strand.
GTTGCGCTCCGCGGCAACCCAGAAGTAACGGAGCGCGTTACTTCCGGGTTTCGCTGCTCGCGCATGTGCAGACGCTCAAAATGATGTCACGCGCACGCGCGCTAGCAGCAAACCGCGCACGTGCAGACACGCCCTCGCGTCTTTTGTTCCATTCAGGATGCGAACAGGGCTCCGGAACGGATCCCGTTCGCAGCCCGAGGTACCACTGTATACCGTGTTAGGCTGCATATGTACTACAGTGGTACTTCAGGTTACATATGCTTCAGGTTACAGACTCCACTAACCCAGAAATAGTGCTTCACGTTAAGAACTTTGCTTCAGGATAAGAACAGAAATCGTGCTCCGGCGGCACGGCAGCAGCAGGAGGCCCCATTAGCTAAAGTGGTGCTTCAGGTTAAGAACAGTTTCAGGTTATGAATGGACCTCTGGAACGAATTAAGTACTTAACCCGAGGTACCACTGTATATACATTTGAAGCATATAACTTTCATCGGAGCTGTAGTTTAAGGATTATGAGAATTGTAAATCTGTGAGTGGTAAACAACAGTTCCCAGGATTCTTTAGGGGAAACAATGTGCTTTAAATATATGAAGGCTACGTAATCTTTAACTGGAGGCCTTGCCCTTTGAGTGCCTCCTTCTTCTGCAGCTGTTGGTTCCTTCCAGATAATGGAGTTCCCAGCTGTGGGGATTTTCCCTCAGGGGTTTCTTAAGCCCTCCAAGAGTCTGTGGGCCACCCATCAAAGTCTGATGGCAGAAATATCTCCTTGGGGCTCAGTAGAGGTTGAAGTGTCTGCAGATTCACTTGGGATTGGTTGGGCTAAGGAGTGGGTCCTTCTCAGAGCTCCTGTTGCCACAGGACTCTGCCTCCGAGGAGTCCTGGGCCAGGAAAATGACCATTCCATGATCAACTGATTGTCAGGTGACAGTCCTATGTTTTTAATACTGTGATTGAATTGTGGTCTATTTGCAACCTACACTACTTTACTAAAGTGTTTTTTCCCAAGCATAGGAGAGTTGAAAAAGTGTCATTAAGGTCCATGGAGTGGATATTTTCTGTTATCACTTCCCCTCCCACAGAGCCTTCATTAGGCCTTCCCTGTCGCCAGGAAGAGGCAGGAGTTGCAGATCACCCACCTGCCTGAGTGAGATGATAACCCATTCATACCCAGGAACAAAAACACCTGGTTCTGCAAAGCAGCACACATCAGGGTGTGTTGGGTGGGGGGGCATTCTCGTTTATGTTCACCATGGACTCTCCAAAGTCATAACAGAACATCTAAGGCTGAGAGAGACATTTTTACACCATCATTGCTCCCACCCCCAATGCCTTTGTAAGTCGCTACTGCCTTTTTAAAAAAATCATGCATTTATTATGTATTGATTTTTGCATATTATCAGTTGCCTTTGACCCCTGTGATCAAGCAGCTAGGCAGAACTACAACTATTTTAATTAGTTAACACTTGCTAGGACAAGACAACAACAACAACACCTCCACAGAAGGAGGTGTGTTTTTTGGAGCTGTTACCAAAATCTAAATGTGCCTGTTTCTTGGTCTCTGCTTAAGCATGATGAAGTTTTATATGTAATATGTACCACAGATTCTCAGGTGTATAGCAGGACATTAGAACTACCCAGTTAAAATTGTCCTATGGATGAGTAAACAAATGAAGCTGTTGGAGAGAGAAGAGTCAAGCTCTCTTGAAATGCATCGAATTAGCAATCTGTTCATGAGGTCTGTACAGACGGTTGCTCGTTCTTTTTTATTCTTCCATATATTTTGGCAGGGAAAGGAAGGGTCAGTCAGGATGTAGGCTGTGCTGTCTGTGCCCTGTGAAATATTCTGCAGATGGGTATTGCATGCGGTTTATGACCCCTGATTTTTATCTTTGTCCCCTTCTGCTTTCCTTGACTTTGAAATGAGGTTTTTAAACACTGCGCCATCTTTGCATGCTATGAATATGAACCCCAGCTTGTCTCCCAGCAGGATTCCTTGTGAAAGAGAGATCTGAACCTTAAGTCTATGGCAAATGCTGACTTTGATAACTGATCTCGTGGGCTGTTTGTTTCATTGACGTCCTGATAGAACTGCAAACAGAACTGGCATTTATTTGCCTTGGGGGTTGTCTTGTCTGCATTTTCTGGGCAGCACTCTGCTTCCCCTTTTGATGAGCTTTAGGCAAAGAAGGCAAGAGCTCTTAATTGGGCTAGCCCTTTAAGAGTGGTCCCATGGTATTTGCTTTTCTGAAATGGCATTGCTCCCACTGGGCCACTTTTGAGGGTCACTAACAGCTTGCTGCCTCTTATTGAAACTCAGTGGCTGCTCAAAGTGGCAGCGAAGCTTTTTTTTTTTTTTTAAGGGAAAATAAATACTAACTGAACTACAACTCTCTGCCCCCTCTCATCTGTCAGGCAAGCTGTCTCTGGATTTTACTTTTTATTTTAGAAATTCCACCTAGCCTTCAAAGATCACAAAAATCTTAAGTGGCTATTATCCCTCCACCCAACTTAAAGAAGTTGTTGGGCTGAATACCTCAGCCTGGCACTAATCAGAAATGAAACTTTAAATCACACTTTTAGTTTAATCAACAGGTGGTGGATATATTCACTATTTTCCAGTTTCAGGTCAGTCTTGTAGACAGCACAGTAGAAAATTTGAATAGTCTTTCCTCAACGTCCTTTGACTTACAAACATGGAATAACTCCATGAGCAAGAAGACTATGTTATATCCAGTTTGATAGATCCTTCTACATTTGGGTTTGGGTAAACTGGTCAGGGGTACCTTTACCTTTATACACTTATGCCACTAAAACTGCAAAGGAGGCAGCCATGACAATGCGCCCCACTCCCAGGTTTGCAGAGTCTAGGTGCAAGTACACAGTCAGGAGAGCGAAGCACTCTGCTCATGTTCAACACACACTTCCCATGTTCTACGGCTAGACCTGGCATTAAAACAAGTTATTGCATGCTAGTGAGTCTGGAAAGGAGAGGAAATGACATGTGTAGTTTTTATGTAGCCAGTGTTAGAGGTTTGTAACCTCTAACTAGGAGCTAGGAGCTAAATGGCACCATAATCCTTGGTTATGGGCGCAACAATGGAATATCTAGGCGTGTGGTTTTTTTTTATAACAAGCATACAGAGCTGAAAATGAATGAACTGCAGCTTAAATATTACGTTCATTTTTCACATGGTCTAGTCCTTCCCCTGCCAACCCCCCTAATATTCTTAGGAGGGTCTCTTCTCCAGTCTTCAGAGAGTAGCTGAAAGTGGGGAGACAGAAAAAGTTCTTCCTTTCCTTCCACTCTGCAGATTAAGCTGAAATTTTAGGCGCAGTACTGTGCCCAAAGCCCAGAAATTGCTTGTGCTAATGAAACTCCCTGTCACAAAAAGCACCTAGAACAATGGAAGTTTCGAACACTGTATGGAGCATAATGATCTCATAGTGTTTTCCAATTGCATTTTCAGTCCAAATGCAGATGTCAGCTTGAACAAGTTTGGTATGACTTAATTTCTCATACAATCCCGCACTTGAGTTGATTCCAGGTTAACATCATGGTCACATTGGGTTCCTATTGGGCTCCTATTTGGTTCTATCCTTCCTTAACTAGTGCTTTGTTAAGATGTGTCCAAGATGTGTGCAATATACCAAGCTAAATTAGGTAGTTAAGGAGCTACCATATTGGTATTGTATCATATAATGTACCATTGTGTCCAGGGCTGAGAAACATTCCCAACAGCCACCATACAATAGCCTTCACCGTCCTGGTGCCCTCCAGACTTTATGGACTACAACTCTCAACAGGCCTAGCCAGTATGGCATGCTGACTAAGGCTTATGGGACTTGTAGTCCAAAACATCTGGCGGTCACTGGGTTGGTGAAGGTTGTGAAACAAGGTCAGCAGTATAGATTAGATTAGTAGTGTAGTGAAATCTTTGCTGAGAAAAGTAATTCAGATAGAGGACTCAGACCTGCAAATTTCATCATCTTATTCTGATTATTTATTCATCACATTTATCACAAAGGTCTCAAGGTGACTTACAATAACACAAAGAAATAACAAAAACTGTATGCACTAGAGCATAATATAAACTGATCATACTCCAATTCCTAACAATTAACACACATTCCAGTGTGCATAATCACTATTAAAACATCAAACCAACAAAACCATAAAGCAGCAGAAGAGAATATTAACAATTTAGAAAACCATTTTTATTTTGACCACTGTAGTTTGCTGTTTTAGACTCAGCAGTAGGGTATTTTTGATTCTCAAATAGTATAATTTTTATCCCCAAGTTGTACAATTTTTGTATTAATACTCCCCCACCCTCTTTGCTTCTATGTTAACTAAATGGATAATACAGGTAATTGACCCAAAGGTTATTCTCTTGAGATTGCTTCATCAAATGGCTCTGTGGGCATAAGTCCAATTCTTTCATCTCTACATAAACCAAAAGCTCTTCCTTTGCTGTCTGACAATTCCTGCCTGGGATTATATACACAGTGTTTCTGTTCTGCTCAATTTAAAATCATACAGTGGTCATTAGTTTTAACAATGGAAATGATGACTTTCCCTGTTGATCTGCTTCTGCCTCATGTAGCCTTTGTAAAAGCTAATTGGAATTCTATCTCTATTGACAAGTTCATCCCAGGTTGTGAGGGGTTCCTGTTCTTTGCTTTGACAAAGCAAGTTAATTACTGGCTGTTTAACTTATATGAAGGTGTGGTTGGCGCCCACAATATTTGACTTAATATGATGTGCCAGTGCCAAGGGTGAACTGATTATTACAATCACAAAATCAGTCAGCATTAAAATGAATAGTAGACTACCTTATTGTCCATATATGACATGTATTTTCTTCATGCTTTATTTCCACAATTTCCACCTGTTATGTACTAAAGTTCTCACCCTGGGCCAGCAGGGGGATACTGTAGATAGTTATGCAAATGAAGGATCGAAAAGTGACGTTCAGTGATTGGATAGTTTTGTATGCAAATGAAGGATCGAAAAGTGACGTTCAGTGATTGGATAGTTTTAGAACGTTGCAACAGTTACAATTGTTCTGGAGCTCTATATAAGCAGGCTGACTGAGCTCCTCAGCTTAGTTCTGTTCCAGCTTACAAAATAAAGAGCTGCTTTGGAGAAATCGCTGTGTCGTCTGCTATGTCAACCCACAACTTAACACCACCCATGTGATCTTTTGTGAGTGGTGGAGCCGCTGCACAGCCGATCCTAGGATACCTGCAGGATTCAAAGGCTGCAGCCTTTAGGGTGATGTAGGGCCTATAAATGCTCAGTCGCCCTAATAGTAACAACCCATTAGAACAGCAGCCTCTGTTCAGCAGCAGAACTGCTACATAATCAACAGTAGGCCAAGACCTGACTATGTGGTTTTTCTGTCCCATACGTGCATGTTATGTCATTTCCCATTGCAGCTTAAGATTTTGTATCGTCCTGCAAAATATGGTATTTTAGCAACCTATACCTTTGTCACACCTAATTATTATCTCAGCATCTTAAACTGCTGATTTACTCTTTCGCTCTTGATTTCTGTTTTTAAGCTTGGAAAGTAATGCCTTGATATTGCAAATGCTTTCTTCTGCTCAGCAGCATGCCAGGTCAGTTTGCTAGTCAATATGAAATGCTGCCAGCTTAAAAGATCTTCAGCAGATCAGACAGCAAGGTGCTTTATTTTGGGATGGTGGAAGGGAAGGGAAATAACTGAAACACAGAAAATATAAATGAAAAAGTACAGCCATGTATAATGATTTTATTTATACAGTATAAGACAAATTTCTGAAATTGAATGTGAATCTAAAATAGGGGTCAGCAAACTTTTTCAGCAGGGGGCCGGTCCACTGTCCCCCAGACCTTGTGGGGGGCCAGACTATATTTTGAGGAGGGGGAATGAACGAATTCCTATGCCCCACAAATTACCCAGAGATGCATTTTAAATAAAAACACACCTTCTACTCATGTAAAAACACCAGGCAGGCCCCACAAATATCCCAGAGGTACATTTTAAATAAAAGGACACATTCTACTCATGTAAAAACATGCTGATTCCCGGACCATCAGGAATTTAGAAGGTGATTGGGCCACATGGGTAGAGTTTGCCTACCCATGATCTAAAACAATTCAGATCTGATCCCAAATTAGCCTCTCCCCTGGCAGGTGTGCCTTTGATATAGTTTCACATCCAGGACTTGGTGCAGCCTTTAGCCTAAAATAAAGTCTCTGTGTAACGTTCACTTTCATGGCCAGTTCATGTACTGAATAATGTCCTAGCCCAGTATTAAGCTGTCCTCATCTGGTAGTACAATCAATCACATCTTTTCCCCAGGAGAAAGCGGGGCTCCTGCAAATGACCTTATAGATTAGGTGCTCTCTATTTACATTCAATTTCCAGCTCCGCGCTATCTGTAGAGAATGATTATCAAGGCATGAAATTAGAAGTTTCACCCAGTGGGAAACAATTGGATATTTTGTCATTTCTTTACAGCTTCTTCTCCCTTGTTAGTGGGGAGGAGGGAAGCAATCATCAGAAAGGTCAGAAATATTTACTTACCAATATCAAGACACTGCCTAGGAGGCTTTCCTCAGTATGAAATAATTGCTGCTTGGGCTCTCAGTAATTGGGAGGGTGGGGGTGAAGAGAATGTGATGCACTAGAGAGCAGTGGGGCCTGAAATTAGAATTTCTGTCCACAGGTGGGAATCCATGGGAATGCTGCTGTTAAGCTCAGCAATATATATATATATATATATATATCTCAACCCATGCTTCCTTCATCCAGACACTGTTGCTCAGTGCTGGACAGGAGTAATAATGACACTAAGGACATTGTTTCTAAAAATTAGGGATGGGTGTGTATTTAATAAAGAAATCCTTGTGATGCTGAGGTACAAAGAATCTGCTCATAGTGTCTAAATCTACATTTTAAGTTCCAGTGCTTTTTGGAAGCTGTTTTTCCACAGCTCCTCCTCCACAGGGAGGCAACAGTTCCACAGAGTCATGGCCTCCATGGCCTCCTCTGCCTCAAAGCTGAAAAGTCTCTGCATTTTTCTCCACTCCAAGCTTTCATTTTATTACTTATTAACACACATGATTTATTTATTTGATTGTAAACACTTCAAGACTACTTCTTTAAGTGGGAAGCAATGTATTCATTTAATAGGCCTCACTAGGAGTCCACCAATGACCCCCTCCTGCTCCCAGAAGGCATTGTGTGGCAGCCACTGGCTGAAGAGCTCTTCTGTTAGATTTACATGCCCTCCAGATTCCATGGGTCACTCCTCTTTCCCATACCCAGGCCCAGAGTCCCCTGTAGGAATGACGACCAGGACCACAACACCTTCAACTACCATTCCTCTCAAATCACAGGAGGCAGCCAATATCATTGTTGGCTTCACAGCCCTCCAATCCATAAAAACTGGCTGCAGCAGGCAGCATTATGTTTCCTCCAGAGTCCAAGCGCCTCCTATATCATTCTGCCTTTCCCCAGCTCTAAACACAGATAACACTACTTTCCTTCCACCCTGCTGCTGCTGTGAGGAATATATTGATGCAAATGGAGCTAGAAAGACTCCTACAGCACAAACTCTTCCTTGATGTCTTTCTTGGAACTGTTTCACCCCCCAGCAGCTACCTGAAATATTTCTTACTTTCTCAAATACAAGTCACTGGAGCTGTGTGAACATCATCCGCCTGACAAGATTCCAAAACTGTTGAGGTGGAGGGTATAGCTTATTATGCACCATTGTCTACACTGGATGGATGGATAGTTGGGAGTGGGAGAAGAAAGGACAACTCTGAATGTAAGCACATACTGTAGATGCCCAAACGAGGACACCTAAAAATCAGCCTCACACATATATGAACTGATCTGCTGGAAAATAAGATACAAGGCATCTGGTTAATTTTAAATGGTTGGTTACTTTTTTAAAAAAAATCTTGCATGTTTTACAGTAGCTCAGATGCTCTTGTAACTAAACATTAGAATGATCTGTCATTGCTTATATGAGTTGCATTGCTATAATAAGGTAGCATTTTAAGCATTTTGTAATCTGCAGCATATTTATCTGTATGATACCCTGAGCTATGAAAGAGACTTTATCTCAGTTGCATGTCCAGAATGTTTTGCTCTTCCTAAGGCTATTTAAATTTTTTCTATTGTATCTGGAAGCCGCCTTGAGTCTCGGTCTTTGGGAAAAGGGCAGGATATAGTATAAATAAGTATAACAACAACAACATGTATTTGCTAGAACTCCTGAGTATGCTTTGCAAAGTCAAATCAAGAATGGTGGTGTTTAAAGTAGTGATAATGGCTAATCATTCAGAATATTCAAGCTGGTAAACATTCGTGGCACAAAGTTGGTGTTATGAAATGCATGCTGCAACTTGCATTTACTGTTTTTAACCAGGTATTCTGAAAACTGGGCCACCCCTGGTGGTTAACCTGCTTCTGATCAGTCTGTGGTTGGTACACCTTCATGCCAGACATCAGTATAGTAACTGATAGCAACTATTTCTTCAATACAGTGAGAATAATCCATGCAATATATGCACATATTTGTTTGGGCTTTTTAGCACAGTGGGAAGGGGCTCAGCCAGAAAAATCTGCTGTGCCTTGAGGGGTATTAATTAACCCATAAGCTTTTTTCCTGTCACTCATGTTAACTTGTGTCCTGGGAAAAGGTGAAGATCTCCCAGATGTTGTCACCTGCTGCTACTGATTTCTATTTATACAAGTTGCACATTAGTGATTTTCTTACATGGTACAATGTTGAACAGAAATGCATGGTTAAGCAATCTATTATGGTAAAATGAGAAAATGTGTTAAAGCACACCTGAGCTAACAAAATATTCCTCTGGATCCTTCAGGCATTTTACAAATGTTGACTTGGGGTTATTAAAAATTATTGATCTGAAACAGGGCATGAAGATTACATTAAGTAGGGCAACATCTGAATCCTAGTCAGAGGGATTATCATGCCGTGCAACTGTGTCAAATGGTTTGCAGAAAAGCAACCTTGGCATTTTGCATTTCATTAAGTTTGCTGCTTAGACACTTTTCTGCTTTTTTTAGTTTGGGCACTCCTATTCCATATTAATCTGCAGGTGAAGTGTACGTTGATCTAGCAGCCACCTATTATGAAGATCAGCATTTCCAAGCTGCCTTATTTCTAAGCTGGCATATCTTATTTACCTGTCAGATGCCTTCAATTTCATGGCTGCCTTTTTTTTGCACTCCTTCTCTTTATTTTTACTTCCACAGTTGATTTTTAAAAATGTATTTATTTTCCAAGTGGGGTGTACTTTGTTATCAATTAACTCCATTACTAAGGAAAATGAGTGCCCATTTACGTTCACTGGTCACCCAGGGAACTCATTTTTATCCCCTTGGCTGTTCCTTCAGCACAGTTTTCTTCTCCCTTATTACATGATCCAAGCCAGTGAGGTATCAGATAGAGGATGGCAAATTTCCACGTAGCCTGTCAGATTTGGCTACATGACACCAGCAAGCTGGTTCAGAGTGATGGAAAATACTTCCTGTGCTCGGTTCATGACAATGCCACCATAGGTAATTAGAATTGACTGCATAGTGATGCTATATAGACATGCAAATGCAGAGGGCAGGATATATTTCCTTGACACTTAGTTGGGTGACCATGGTTCATAGTGCTTCTCATGGGATCAAAATGTTTGTGAAAAGTGGCTTCTGCATGTCGGCTCTGCCCTAAGCTCTTCATATAGAAATAACCATTTTTTATTAAGGTGAACTGCTATGGGAAATGTGATGTCTAAAATGCATCTATCCCGCTCTGCAGTATTGATAATGTTCCACAATACTGAGCTATTCGACACACCCTTATTTTGAAACTTATTATACAATACAGAATGTGCTAAAAAAATGTAAGGAAGGAGGCATCTTTTCTACACCAGAGAAAGCAAGATCCTCATCAATAAATATTCTCTATATAGCAAAATTATTAAGTAATGAGGCCTGAATGAATGGAAAAGGCCAGCATTGTTCCTTCAAAATTTCCTTGATACTAAAAAAGCCAGATCCATGGCTCAGAGAATCAGAGAAAAGTCAGGATATGGACTAGGTGTTGAGGCCATTTTCACATCAGATGCACATTTGCCCAGATCCCACCTAGTTCTTTCTTTGCCACATTTTGCACACAAATCCCACCTTCAGTGCAATCATCACCATGGCTTTTCAGAGGAGTCTGCTTTAAAAGTGTCATTTTGGAGTTTTCAAGGTCTAGCATACTTACATGCAACCGTATGTGCTTCATTTCCAGATTGATAAGTATGCTCAGCGGGACCTGAAGAAAGGGCTTCATTTATATGGAACTGATGGAAATATTGGCCTAACTAATGCATGGAGCATTATACAAACAGATGTAAGCTTGCATTGTTGTTCTTTTTGTCTTTTATCCATCTGCACACAATATATCCTTTTGGCTTTGAATTTCCAGCATAATGGGATTTCATATTGGTTTCTAAAAGTGTTCTTGGGACTGCTTCAGCCCTATAAATTTTATGTGGCACTTATTAAACATCATGACCCTGGTGCACAGGTACTTACCTATGAACCAGGACATGTAGCCTAATAGTCCTTCCACATCTGCATCAAAATTTACCTGCAGTGGATTTGTTAGCAGCTTTGGACTTATTTTCATCTGCTCTTCTTCATGCAGACAGACATGGGCAAATTGTCTAAAAGCGCCTATTTTTAGTAGCATGGGCAGGCAGTGAAAATTCATTAAAGGGGGTAGAACCAAGCCACTCCATCTCACGAGTGATTTTAATGCACAGGAGATGTCACATTTCCATTATAATTTTGGAACAGTAGTGCAAACAATGGGAAATGAGCTCATCTGGTCTCTCTGGCAGTTTATATGGTAGAACCTTTTGATTTCTCCATTTTTCTCTTCTTTGCCTGAGGCACCTTTCCATATGTCAGGGAGCAAAGAAGGAGAACATTTCCCTTATCTCTGTATTTGTTTAATATATTGTATACCGTGATGACGCACCACTACTCCCAGACTTTTAAATGTAGAAATGAGTCACATCAATGTTGGTGGTGTGGACCTGGGGAGTTCAAGATATGAACTTCATCTTAGAACTTCTAGGCAAATTGTGAGCCTAGACCAAACCTCTCTGGAGCTTGGTATCAGTTTATTACTAGCTCAAACCTGGCTCTGGTCCCAGCATCAGCCCTCCACAGTGTCATCTCTTATGTTCAAAAATATTTATTTATACTGTTCCTATACCATCTTTCAAGGTTGTTCACAGTAATAAAAATAATCAAAAACACAGCAAACCATATAAAACACAGTAAACGCAAAATGTACTGGGACAGGCATGACAGTGACAATAAAAGGGCTATTGCTGTGACCTTCATTAGATGGTAACAGCATTGAAGATACCAAGTGTTGTTGGATGGCCATCTGTCAGGTATTAGAGTCATACCTTGAGTTGAGTACGCTTCGGGTTGAGCGCGTTTGAGTTGCGCTCCACGGCAACCCAGAAGTTACGGAGCGCGTTACTTCCCGGTTTTGCCGCTTGCGTATGCACAGACGCTCAAAATGACGTCATGTGCATGCGTGGAAGCGGCAAAACATGACCTGCGCACACGCAGACATGGCTTGCATTCTATTCGGGATGTGAACGGGGCTCCGGAACAGATCCCGTTCGCATCCCAAGGTACCACTGTAGTGAGCTGGGATGCCTGCATTGCAGGAAGTTGGACTAGATGGCACTTGAGGTCCCTTCCAGTTCTACAGTTCTATGACTCTAAAACCCAATACATAAAATAAAACAATCTGTTAATCCACAATAAAAATACTAAAATAGTATTTCAATATGCACTGCAGTTTTTAGGCTGTCTGATGTGCTCTGTGCCTTCCCTTGATGTGAGTAATTGCTCCAGATTTACTGCAATTAATCACTGGGAATCCTTGTGTTTAAATATTCCTTTTGTACTCAACACAATAGGAGAGGTTTGTCATAATCCCAGTGGCTTGTTCTCTTTCTATCTTGAGTAGCTACATTGTCTGCCAAGATTCCTCTTATACATTTTCATGGATGTGCATTCCCAATCCTATATTGCTGCGACATATTGCTTTGCACAAATGGGAAATGCTATTAATTTTAGGAACTCTGGAAGAGCAAGGAACTAAAGGAGTTATTGCAGGGAGTATATATTAATCCAATTTCAAGAAAGGTAGTGCAAAAAAATCAATAACCTATTCAACATAGCCCATGGGGGGCCAGAATAAGGAACCCCTTTAAAATATATGGTGGCTGTAATAAGACATTCAATTACTCAAGAAACTAATTCTGAAAACAAAAACAAGAGCCCAGTTTTGAAATACTGTAAATTATAATGGATTTCTCTGTTAGTGCAATAGACGATCCTTTACAAAGTAGTAAATAAACATCCACCTTAGAAGATTTTATCTGGAGGGATTTGAGAGGCAAGAAGGCACAGCAGCAAATCTCCCAATCACTAGGGACGAGAGACTATCATGAATCTGCTTAGCAGCAGCACCACCACCCTTTTTTCCCCGTGTGGACAACATAGTTACAAATAATTTTGATCACACCTTTCCTTTTATTGTTCCACAAGATGGTACTGGGATACTTTGAAGTTCAAGTATCCAACCAAGCTTTTTTTTTAGTTCAGAATTGTCACATCCCAAGTAGTGATGAGTGTTCCCTTGCCTGCCACTGACTTCCAGTGCTTTTAGAACAAGCTACAGTTATTCCCCCCCAAATGAGAAAATCACTCCCCTTACTCACACCCCATTTGTGGTTGCGAGTGAAGTGGGGTTCACTCCCTCCACTCCTCCATGAGCCTCTAAGGCCTCTCACCACGTCCTGCCCGTGAGCCTGCAGGTTTCATGGATGCAGCAAGTTACATGAAGACTATTTTGAAGCCGCAGCAGGAATATCTCAGAATGGTGAATGAATTCAAGTGCCCGGGCTGCACAGTGCTGTAGGCTGTATTTCAGGTTTGCAGACTGGAGTGTGTGAGAGAAGCCTGAACTACTCCAGCGAACATTTTGCCTGCTTAGCCAGAACTGTAAATCGCTCACCTTCACGAGGCACTAAAATGCTCATCCACATGCTGGGAAGGTACGATGGGAGAGATACAAATCAAAGTTTAGTACTCTGCTACTTGGAGAAAAGTTTGCTGGCTGCAATCTCAGCTCCCAGATCATGAATATCTCTATTACTAACTGTCAAAGACAATTTCAAGGCAGAGTATATGCAACTCTGAAGCCACTCATCTTTACAAAAATGGTTTCATTTCATTTGCTGTTCTTTATTTTTTTCTAGTGATAATAGCATACTTGAAAAATAATATCATTGCACTTTGGTGTGCTGGCAATCCAGTGTTTGATGACAATCCATTTGCTGAGTCATGGGTTTTTTATTATTAAATACCAAGCAGAAGAAATTAAGAAAAGAAATAGTTTTTCTGCTGGGTTTCCTCTACCACCACTATCACATTGACATAAATGTTAGTTCTTTCTCATATTTCTTATGAAATGCAGAGATCTCAACCAATAACGCTTTCTTGGGCTTTCATTTATACCTAACATAGGGTTAACTTAGTGGTTCTGTGCAGTGTGGACTGGATTCTCCACCCTCTGGTGGGAATGTTTCTTCCCCTGAATCTCTAAGGCCAGTGAAAAGAGCAATTCAGAACTATTAGGATTCTGGCAGTGCTACTTATACAACTCCTGATGTAGGCAGGCTTCTTTTTCTTGCCGTGGTTGAACCCACCAACTATCTGATGAGGAGGTGCATTTCTGGAAGGAAATGGTTCTGTCACCTACCTGACCCCTGTGCTATGATCAGTGAGTGAGTGCCATGCTTTGATGTCACAGTGGACCTGGGAAGACATGGGGACGCTTCTGGCTGCCACTAGCTTTAACTGCCATAGACTAGGTGTCTAAATGCTAGGGGGCCTTTGGGAGACCTTACAATTCTAAGGTCAATTACAAAAAAAAATAAGAAGAAATTAAGAAAGTGCTGCAAGAGAATTGCACTGAATATTCTGACGATGGGATATCTATTGAAGTCCATTGGTTCCCCATCTGATTTGCCAGTGTCCTTGTGGCTTCTAAGCCCTTGCATGTCCTCCTTGTCCAATGGGCTTTTCCCCTCTTTCTTTTTTTTCAGTTCAGATGCTGTGGAGTGTCAAACTTCACTGACTGGTTTGAAGTGTACAATACCACACGAGTGCCAGATTCATGCTGCTTGGAATTCAGTGAAAACTGTGGTCTTCATTCCCCAGGGACCTGGTGGAAAGCTGTGAGTAGATGTCAAAACTTAATTCTTATTGTAACCAAGCTGACCTAGAATTGTAAAAGGAAAAAGGGCTTGGCCTTGCATAGTTGCCAGATGCTATTGTTTCATGATCTAGCATGTGTCAAAAAGGCTGCAATGACACATTCACCATGAATTTGTATGATTATTTGACAAACAACAAAGAAAAGTCTTTGCTGACAAGATGTAAAATAAACAGCTCACCTTAAAGCACAAACAGAGAAAGAGCATGAGCTTAAGGCTAGAGCGTGTTGTTAGAGTAAGATCTAAGTGACCTTTGCAGAACAAGTTCTGGTGGTGTAGTCAACACATGCAGGTTTCCATTATGGGTGTGAGCTAGCCTACAAAGGAAACCCCCCCCCCCAATATATTTTCTAGGAAATATTTCTGCAGGACCAGTGTATTATGGCACCCAACTAGGAGTACAAGTGGTTGACATGTCCCGGGTATAGATAAGAGTGTTGTATTTGGAAGGACAATGCCAAAAAACTTGCTGGGTGATCTTAAGCTAGTGTCTTCCCCAGTTTATGTCACAGGACTTTTCCAAGGATCCAAACCCATTAACTATTTTATTTATGTGCTGGTTCAACAAATCCTACTATGCAACTGTTAGCGCCCATGTTTGATATACCAAAAGCAGAGCCAGGGGGGTCACCAAATGTAATGTTATCTCTCTACTGTACAGTTGCTATGAAGCCAAGAAAAGCTGCTCTATCAATGGAAATATTTTTGTTTGAGCAGTAATTGCCTTATAGTTGCCTTTGCACAACCCACCATTGCGCTAGTGCTTGAAGCAGAAAGGTGTACAGTTGAATTTAGAAATGTAGGTATTTGACTCACATTGGGTAAAGCGGGGGTTCAAAAGAACTTGCTCCTTATTACCGCATCTTGCACACAGCATGCATCCATTTCTTCTTCAGATGTATAATGTTTGAACCCTTAACACCACACTTCATTGTAAGCAAGCCTCCTACCCCCGGGGTATTGCACTTCCAGTGAATGCTAAAATAGAGCAAACTGCATAATCTTGAAATGTCAGTCTTGTCATTGCTACTTGTGTCTTTTGACTCCCCACACACCAAAAATTCATGTTTCTCAGTAAATAAGCATTCTCATGGTCTTTATTTCCCCCCCCCCCTCTCTCTCTTTTAAAGCCTTGTTATGAAACAGTGAAAATATGGCTCCAGGAAAACCTGTTAGCTGTGGGAATTTTTGGACTGTGTACAGCTTTGGTTCAGGTAAAATTTTAACTTATTGCTGGGGTGCTTTCTGTTGGTTCCTACATGCAAGGGCAGTGAAGGGTTTAAATGTCCCTTGGCTTTTCTTTCTCTCACAGAAGTATTAGTCCAATATTGACTGTCAGACCCATAATAGGAGGGCTCCTCCAGCAAAAATTGTACACATGTGAGAGAGAGAGACATGTCTCTCCAACTGCTGTCCTCCATTAAATTTGGAGGCCTATTTCGATGATTTTCCCTTTACTGCTGCAGTCGTTTCCCCTTCCATCGCTTGGGGAACCCAATGTGTGGAAGGGGACTGCACCTCCCGGGTCTGTACTCAGCATCTAACCATAGATCACAGGAACCTGGAAAGAGAGAATTTCCTTGTTAACAAGGCTGGCAGGGACTGTGATGTTGGCTGGGGAAGCTGCCAGGAGACACAGTTCCCCTTCCGGGAGTAGGACTAATGTCTTACATCTCTGAAGGGCAGCCTTTAATCCTGCAGATTGCATGCAGTTAGTTTGCTTATCTTCTATTAACATGAATGATGTTTATGCTGCTTTTCCGGCATGAGCTCTGAAGCTCCTATTCATGTCAGTGGAGAGAATTTGTGAGCAGCTGCTGTGTGATTTGGGTCATTGTGTATAGCATTCGCTACTTTAGCCAATGTGTTACCACAGTCTCGTTTTAGCTCACCATGATTCTAGATTAATTTGTCTACAAGCAAGTGCACTGAACAGCACCTCTTTCCCTATTGGACACTGGAATCCCTAAGACAGGAGGTGGGGCAACTTGTGACGGTCCAGATGTTGTTGGACTTTAGCTCCCATTCATCCTAGCCAGTAGTTGGAAATGATGACAGTTGCAGTCTAGCGACATATAGTCTCCATGCCCTTGGACAAGAAGGCCCTCCTAAAAGAATCAACATCTCTACCTTTTTGGAGTGTTTCATGTGGCCATAAGCCAAGCACATTCCGGAATGCCATTTTGTTTGGCACCGTCATTGTTTATAGGGCCCTTGGAAGCTTTTCTTAAGTTACTACGTAGTATTCCCCATGTTAAACATATTATGTGCCAAGAGTCAACACTAAAAGATACACATTAAATATAGGTAATAGACCACTTGTTGAGTTGCATGCCGTTTAATCTTGATATGCCTTTTGTACCTACAGATTCTTGGACTGACATTTGCAATGACCATGTACTGTCAGGTTGTCAAGGCAGATACCTACTGTGCATAGAAATCATAGTCAACGTCTGTCAGCCATGGCTCACCTCTCTACAAGACAAAAGAGGACTCTTCTTCATGCTCATACTTTTTTTTCTATGTAAAATAAACTGTGTATAATCTTCTCTGGAAATTTTGTGACTCACCTTAGTTTGTCACCATCGGAACTCAGACTTGCTTGGATAAAGGAAACTACTAAGTAACAAGAAAGAAAGAAAAAAATGTTCCCCTTTGGCACAGACTGGCAAGTGGGAAGAGGCTGCTGCTTTCATTTTCCTGGAGGCTGCTGGCAAATAGAAGTTTTCCTGCGTGGAAATAGAGAATCAAGTTGTAGCAACGCAAGTGCAGAGGATGTGGAGGTTCCATTTAACTGGAGTTTGTCTTTAACAACAGCCAGTGTGGCGGATCCAAGAAGTATGCTTCTGAACTCCAGATTTTACCATGGAGTGAAATGGCTCCAGGAAACTTTTCTACTTAAGGAAGTGGTTTCAGTTTTGTGGCCTCTGAAGTCAGCTCAGACAGGATCTACCCTGGCCTACATTGTAGGTGATCTGTAAGCAGAAATTGGGTCCTGTCTTGCAGACTAAAATTTATACAACATATGTGGATTCATACACTCTGAGCAGTTTAAAGAAAAGTAGTCTAGCAGCTGCTTAAATAAGTAGGGAAGGGTTCTATCCTGTTCTATATTCAATGGGACCATGCATTCATTCAAAAGGAAATAGTAGATGATTATTTCTTGGAAAGGACATTTTGGCCATTGGAAAACACAACAAGAAGCAAGGAGTTGTCTTTCTGTCACTGTCCTCTGGATTTTCTTTTAAATGTCATTCCAGTTTCAACTTACATTGTGTTTCTCATTTCCAGGCTTGAAGTACAACAAAGAGCTTTAAGCGACTAGTCACTAATATGCCATTTCATTAATTTGCTCCCTACTAATTTCATCTTCAACTAGGATAGGCTTACCAGGCATCAGAACAATCCATTAATATACACTTGTTTGAGTTGGGGTTTTTTGACTTTGTACCTCTATTAAAAGAACTAAATCAAATTATCTCTAGGAAGAGTAAGGACGTTTGCATAATTTTCCTGCTAACATAGGTAGCCCTAGTAATGACTTTGAATTGCCAAGAAAGAGGTGAAACTTTACATAGGCATTTCCCAGTTTCTTTTGCAAGCTTCTTGTACATCCCTATAACTTTTTGCCTGCTATATAGTATAGGCTATAGAGCCAGAATTTTGCTGCACGCCACCCCCAATCTCTGAGCATTGCAAGATTCCAGGCACTGGCACAACAGAGACTGTGGTGTCTTTATGATATATGGTTTATTAACACATACATGTAGCCTGGGCCTATGATGGAGGGGCTCACAGCATTAACAGCCAAACAGGGTCTATGTTTCTCCCATAGCCACAGCTTTGGATTGAAACATTGCTCTCCCTCTCTCTGCAGCTTGCTGCTTCACTTCTAGGTCATATCACTCCCACTTTTAACTCTAAACTCTGGCTTTGTCCTTCTAACTAACAGCAAGCTGAGAGAGGGGTTCCATCTATTTGTCATCTTGCACACCTCTTAACGGTCCACCACCTAGGCGAGCACCTCAACACAGAAAGCTAGCCTAGATCCAGGGGGTTGAAGGATCTCGCATAGAGTCTACTTCCCCCACCCTCCCAAACTCATAACAATATTCTCTTACCTTCTAACCAGCAAACATGCGAACCTAGGTGCTAGTGTGGCATGTCAGGTCCTCTCTATGCTGGCAAACTGCAGTGTGTAATCTGTGAGCAAAAAAAGATAGTGATCAGTTCAGCTTGCCATTATAAAGAACATATTAACATGTGACTCAAGCATTTTAGTATGTAAGCAAGCATCAAGAGAAACACTGTGCTAGTAAATCTTAGTTCATACTATGTCTGCTCTAGTCACACAACAAAGCCAGCATGTAAACCCTATTTTTACAAGCTAGGGAGCCATTACACGTACAGTTACCCTTCCTGATTTTCTCCCTCTTGAACAGCTGAGGGGAGTTAACCTGCCCTTCCCATTCTCCCCACCTTCAGATTCAGCTGCTCCTTTGTGCTTGCCATTCTGCCTGTTAATATGCAGTCCTGGATTGGAGTATATAGGAATATGCAGATTAATTCCCACTATTTATAAATCTGGAAAATCTCATCAGATGAGTTAAGCTCAAGTGATATTATAGCTTTAAATATTTTCTTTTGAGCAACTCTTTGGCTGCAAATATAAAAAGCTAAATATGCCATTGGGTGTTAACAGTCAGGAGTTTATGTATCACAGGTAGGACTCGCAGAAACCCATCTGAATTCTGGAGAGCTGCCACCAATTAATAGACAGTAGTGCACTAGACGGGTCAATGGTCTGACTCAGGAACATAGAAAGGTTGCCTTCTACTATGAGTCTTGGACACCACAAAAGATTTGGGAGGGGGGAAGCATGTAGTCTCAGCACCCACCCAAGAACTATGACATTTTGTGAAGATCTGGAAACGTAACGGCAATATTGAGAGAGTCTAGAGCCTTCAGCTATTGCTGACATCACAGTTAGGCTACAGCACAATTATACATGAATTGCAGGTGTGGGTTTAAGAGCCCATGGTCTATAATCTTTTGCATCAAAGATGAAAGTATATCCTGCCATATGAGCAAAGAGCCAGAGGCAAGTTGAGAAGCAGGCAACTATGGGAAACAAACAAAGTGTGCAATAAAAACTAGGAAGTAAATTTCCCACCATGCATCCGAATCGTTCTCACTACCCCTCATCCTTAGTGTAACTTGTGCAAGCTTTTAATAATGATGTCCTCAAGCAATAGCATCTCTCTCTCTGGCATCTGCTTCCTTTCCCCACCTTTTTCTTACATATGAACAGATTGCAACTTGGGAGTTCCCGTGCTGTTAGTTGTTGTCATGGTTCATTACCGCTGTTGTATTCACAAGCATGCCTATTGATAGCTTGTGGATTTGCAGAATAATGGAGTGATGGAATACATTAATAAAACATTGGTTCCAAAAAGATTAAAGACAGATGAAATCTATTTATGGAGGTCCCCATCATTAAAAATTAACACAGCAGTCCTGGTGGCTCAGCGGATAAAAGCACAGAAGTTGTGCTGTAGAGGTGAATGGGACAGGATGTTCCCACAAGAGGTCTTAAATCAATCCTTTCGTAGTATTGCCTCCAAAGAGGAGGGAACTACTATTGGGGCGAAGGGAAAAAAGTTGCATTTTTGGTGCTCTCTCTGGAAACTGCAGTTCTGCTGAATGGATGCTGCAGTACCAGTGTGCCGTGTGGAAATTTAGATGAGCAGCCCTGCTGCTCTTTCCAGTGAATCCTTGCCATCTATCACAGAGATGCAGGGATTGCCATTTCTCTACCAGCAACAAACCACGCAAACAGCAATATCCATAGGGCCGTGCTACATTTAAGCAGCAGCAATCTGTCAGCAAAACTCATTATCTTGTCCGGAGTGGATTCTGATGCCCTTCGGTATAAGGCTTAAAGGGGTCGTCTGCTAGGCCTTATGAAATGAATAGAGAAGTCAGAGTTACAAATGCACGCATCCTTGTCATATTGTGTGCAACCAATGGACTTGTTTCCAAGCTGCTGATGAGAGATGTTTCAGAGCATACAAACCCACACAGTGTATTTCACTTTAAAACCAAAGGAACTAAAACTGACCAGTTGAAGGTTGAGCCCAGTTGTGAAATCATCTGTTTAGAAGCAGCTTTCTGGACACAACACTGCCAACCTCGGTGCTAAGGCAAACAGCGGCTGCATGTAATGCCAGAAACAATGCAGTTCAAGGGGAAAGGATTTCATCCAACACCAGCCATCAAAGGGAGGAATCTGCAGCTAAGCTACAGCTTACACATCCTGCAACCAACTCTTGCCATAATCTCTCACCTGCTGTGTTCTATTAGCCAGCCACTCTAGTCCTCCATTTTTTTGAGATGAGGAAAAGGAGTTCACTTCTGACTAAGCCACTCCCTTGCTCCTGAATCCACAATAAGCAACACCCACAAAAGATTTTTTAACAACTTCCCTGTGCACATGCCCCACACAACTAGTTTGTTAGCCAGGCACGCATTCAGAGCAGCATGAAAGAAGCCAGTGCCGCTGTTTTTCTATGTCATGATAAGCACAGGGCTTTTAAATGTATAACATGACCAAAGCCATTTAGGGTTCAGGTGTTGAGCCTGCCCCTAAATATATGGGTTTGGGTCCTTGGTGCTTCATTTCTTGTTTATGGCCCAAGGCCTTATTGTAATCCTATCAAAGTCAATGCAAATTAGGATGTGGGTTTACATTTCCGCCTATCATTTGTTGGGACTGTGTTGTCTTGTGTCTACTATGAATATACCTGATGCAGTGTGTGCTTTAAATATACTGTAAAAATAACTATTGATAGCTGCCCAGTTTTGTTAACTGTCCGGGGGGCGGGGGGAGAAGGAGTACCCTACCACACAGAATTAATGATCGATTACTGATCTATAAATAGATCTATGACACTTATTTCATCTTTTCTTTTAATTGTACTGCTGTTTGGCCACAGCGACAAAAGTGAATTTGCCATACATGCTATGGATGGATATGCACCTTATAAATAGGAAGAGGCTTGTTAGGAAGATAGTGCAATGTTGTCTCAGAGGTTCTCGGGCAGAGGCCTGTTGCGGTTAAAGCTTTCTGTATATAACAGGACAGGATTCTGCAGGTGAAAAAAGTACTGCTGTCACCCTTGGTTCACAAGGTTGTGCTCTAACTATGGCACAAAAATGAAGGGGAGGGCTTACTCCCAAGACACTTGACACTTAGACACTTGAAGGCCATTTTGCAAAACAAGTGGGGCAGAGCTGAATTTGAAACTTGAGTGTACACTGGCAAAACATCTAGGCTAGACATCAAACAACGGCACATGCATTTTCCCCTACCTTAAAAAGAAAGAATAGCAGAGAAACAGTGGGGTAGAGGAGGGGGAGGATCTGTTAACCCTTTCCTCCCCAGCCATTTTGTTTCTCTCAAAATTGCTGTTCCTCACCTGCTCTTTGTCTCACAGACGAAACTATGGATTTACTATTATGGAAAGAAAAGCACCTTGAAGAGCCAAGACCAAGCAGAAAAAAAGCTGCTTGAGGAAGACCCCCTCCTCCCAGCAATTCTTCCATTCAAACTCATAGTCTCTTGAGGCTCTTTTGCTTTTTTTAAAAAAGGGGGGTGGGGAGACAGGCAAAAGATACATGTGACTCCTGGTCTCAGCCGGTTTAGCCCAGAAAATTACAGCAACCCCCGTTTTTGCATTTTCAGATGTGCACTTAAAATATCTCAGGTGGATACCTGAAAATGTAATGTGCAAAGAGGCCCATGTGTCCTATTGATGATGTGAGGGATTTGAGCTCATTGGAGCCTAGACCCAACACTTTTGTAAATGTTGCCCTCCATTTTGCAAAACATTTTCAACTCGTATGTAGCTTTATTTCGTTTCAGGTTCCATTTTGAATATGAATTCTTTCCAGTGTTACCTGTTCCTGCTCATTGTAGCTTTCCTTGGGTTTCTTGGATAGTCTTGCTGCAACAAAAAGGAATGGTATATTTTCATGCACCTCATAGGAAGGGGGGAAAGCTATACATTATTTTTTAAAAACTTATTAAATATTCTTTAAAGTTTACAGTGGAATGTGTTTTGTATTCTCTAATACCTATGTATAAAATAATATATGCTGTCATACCTAAAATCACTTTCAAGTTTTATTTACGTGGAAAAAAATATATAGCACATTTCTCTATTCACAAGTTTTAATTCCAATTTTTTGCATGCATGGAGGAAGTGGGGGAATGGGGCTAGAAGGAAAAATGGTATGTACAAGGACAGTACTTCATGATATAGAAAACCTGTGGTTCAATTTTATTACTACAAAACACTCTCTCTCTATATATATACAATCTGGCCTACTATTGCAGAAAGGAAAATGCAATGACATGACTCTATTAAGGATTTGTTAACACCCCATGCATACAACTGTTTTATAGTTCACCTGCCCACACCTAGTGCTGGCATTAGTATGGTACATTTGCCATATTGTAGATGCATGGTTTCAACTATGGTTTCAACTAAGATAATAATGATTTTAATATGATTCCCAATGAGTATTTGAAAGAAGGTCCTGATTTGGTTTCCCATCCAAACACAATACCATCAAGTCAAATGTTAGGTAATAACGATTCACTACCATCATTATTTGTTTGTTTTATATGCTTCCTCTCTGTCGAGACACCTAAGGCAGTTTAAAATTTAAACACTCAAACAAATACATTCTATAAAACCAAGACAACCTGCAGTCCCTGGCTTGGGCTCCCTTGCTTCTGCCTTCCCTTGGGGCACGAAGGTATTTGCAGCGCCCCCAGTGAATAATACATTTATCACCATGGGAAAAGTTGTAAGCATACATTACTAGATTGAGTACTGCTGGCAGGATAACTGCTGTGGCATGCAGACAAGAGTTTCCATTTCCAAACAGTCTTACATCACTAGTGGTAAGTTAAAAAAAAACCAGTGGTGTCTCCACTGTGTCATAGGAACAAAGGCAGCCGCTTTATACTGAGTCAACTGGCCCAACTAACTCAGTACTGTCTGCAGGCAGTAGCCCCCATCCCCTTCTGGGTTTCAGAGGGAGGACATTCCTGGCCCTACCTGAAGATGCCAGGGACCCTCTGCATGCACACCATACTGCGCCACGGCCCTTCTCTCCCCCTCACTTCAGTTCACACCAGCAGTTTCACTTCCCATTGAATTCATTCCTGGGTTACCACCATCACCAATGAAACTACCGCATCTAATAAGGGGGTCGTGGTGGAATGCTTGCCATCATTCACAGCACTTCCAATGTGTGATTAGAAACAAGGATGTAAGAAATAAAATTTTATGGAGTCCACCAAACTCAAAAGTTAAGCTCTGATGCACAGTGTAGCCACAATGCATGCCTGACACGCAGCCTTAACACAATCCCAAAGTATACTGACCAACACAAGTACTGAAGAATAAGTGGCAAGTGAAAACCTAAACAGATAACTTGCAGAAATCACAGTCATAATGGCTGCTTCCCATTTTACAATTTTCAGCCAAAAGAGAGTTCCTTCATGTGACTTTCATCACACAATTTTGAATAAAATAAACTTCTTATGTAGGTCATGACCAGAAGTATTCATGTACAATTGTCATGAAATATTGGCATAATGGGTCTGATTCTGAGTATCAGCAGGAGTATGAATGTCAGTCCTTTAACCCTTCAGCTATATGGAAAGTTTTCAATAAAGATCCGCATTTGCCTAACCATAATAAAAGTAAATTAGTAACCATCTAATGCATAGGGATTACCTTGGCATCCAACAGATATCTGCTTAGGGTGTAGTATCAATGGGTGGCTTTCAAGTAGGTCATTGTTACTTCATGGGAGGCACTGCAGCGGTACTGTATTTATTTTGCATTTCTTTTAAATTAGAAAGTCAAAGGAGAGGTAGGAAGAAAGCAGGCAGGCAGATAAGGTAAAAAAAACCCTACAAAACTAAAGCAATTCCCATGTTGCTAAAATACTATTAAACTACTCAGCAGAGTTTTAGTCTGCAAGTATTTTTTGTACAATTCTGTAGAATCGTGTTAAAGGAAGTATTAACTACATTTCATACACTTAACCCAGGGAAAATCCTTATTTGATCATTATCTTTCAAAGCTACATTTTGTCTAGAATTGTTAGTATGTACAATGCAGCCATACCATTACTAACATTAATAATGAAGTTTTTGTACAAAGTAGAACAGAAAAGGAAGATGTTAAAAGCTACAGTTGTTTCGGTATCTATTTATTATTTCCCTGAAGTGTAATGATTAAACCTTAAGTCTATTAGTTTAGGCCCTCATTGAAAAGGCACTTCAGAAATATATCGGATAAATTTACAGTTCCTAAGTTAAAAAGGCGGAAGTTTATGAGAACCTGCTCTGCTGCTTTTCCCTCCCCTTATCACAAATTCAATAACTGCCTCAAAGCTCTTTCTTATCTTTAATGAACTGATTGTTGGTATATATCATGCAAACTACTAAATGTATATGCATATCATTAGACTGATCAAAGCTTATCCTTTCATTGGGAAACTTAACAATGCTGAGAGTTCTCTGCCCTGAAATTTCAGTATCTGTTGCTGTTTCAATGAGAGTATTAGAAGTAGTACTTTAGCAAACTGAAATATGATTTTATTGAAAAAGTAACACTATCAGATTAATATCGTAGAATGTACACTTCACAATTAGCAAAATGTGGCAGTCTAATGCCAAGCAAAGGTAGTCATGCTTTAGCCCCATTTAAATCAACTACATGCAAATTAGTCTTACTGATTTTAACTGGTTGCATTTTCTTGCTTTTTTTTATTTTTACGGACATTCACATTCTCATGTCCATAAAAAGAAATTCAGGGGACATATTAAACAAAGAACCCAACCGATTCAAATGTGATGAGGATGCATAAGGTATGGTGGTGATTGCTGCTGGAGTCAAAAATATATTTATTTTACAGATATTCCCTTAACTGAATGCCACACTCCTGTTCCAACTCCTTGAGTTTTCTTGCAGTTCTTTAATTTCATTGCATTTTCTTCAAATGGTGCCCTGAGAAATTATGGTATTACTTTACTCACACAACTTGGCCTACTTTTTTTGGATGTTCGCTGTGTCACATGTCTGTATTTTGGTTCAGTTTTTTACCATGCCTGTTAGGAGGTAGTTTAGTTAACTTTGGTAAGCTTTGCTTGAAACATCTCATAAAACCTAAGAAGTAATTTGTATTCAGTTCACTCTGCTGAGTGAGGAGTTGGAGGAACATAAATTACACTATGAAAATTCTTTTGAACTCTTAACATAAAGCTTTAGGGCCACCTTCTGGTAATTTACATAACATCCAAATGCTCTTCTGATTAACAACTTGCTTCACTAACTCCTCAGACATAGTCCCCAAGTAGCTCACTTGATTCAGTATTTTCTTAGTCTTTTAAGCATCCCACTCAGGTCCTAAAGGCTAACGCTGCAGAGGAGTGGGGTAGGGGACATGGACTATGCGGTATCTTCCTACTACATGTTTAAGCTTGTGGAAAGGATGCTTGGATCTACTATAAGACACTGCTGCAAGCAAATGAGTCAACTGGTATTTTCAGAACATACCTCCATGGAACATGGCTGCAAAATTATTTTTAATACCATAGCAAAAGGTAGCAAATGACCACCCACACCAGTCTCATCTCTCCCCCTCCCAACCCAGGCAAAAGTTCTCAGCATATTTGGTCAATCACAGTGTGCTGTGACATCAGTGACATGAGGAGGAGGAGGAGGCAACCAAGCCTCTTCCGGGTAACATTGCCTACTTATCTTTTAATTGCAGATACAGCAGGGAGAGGAATAAAATTGCCTTGCCCACTGAATCATCTGATGCAGCTGCCTTTACAGGGAATCCAGATGGTCCAAGCTTCCCCTTGGCTTAGGCTTCTACAAGCTGAGATGTTAGTTGTTATATGTGTTTCAATCACAAGTGACATTGTGGGCCTTCTAAATGGAGTTTTAAAAGTACTAAATGGGATATAAGCAGGCCAGATATTAACAGGCAGAGGTTCACAATGATCACAGGGAGAAGAACCTTGTGATGGGATCATAAAGCAGCTGGTTTGCCACTGGTGCTAACAGAAAAGTTAGCAAAGTGTCTAGACTCTAAACCCGGGGTGAAGAAACCTGTGGCCAGAGGGCTGGATGCAGTTCATCTGGCTCTGCAGACACTTTGAGAGCTATGCTTGCACTCCACCCGGCCCCACTGGAATTCACTTCTGTTTCATTTGTGTGTGTGTGTGTGTGTGTGTGTGTGTGAGAGAGAGAGAGAGAGGTAGAGGTAGAGGTAGAGATGAGATAAGGTAGAACATATAAATAAAAAGTCACACAATCCTGCAATGTAAACTGCACCCACCACTGGCTGCAGACCCCACAATTAACATTCCCCATAGGTCAATTGCCCTTCATAGGAAAAGTTTTCCTCTCCCAGTCTAAGATGGACAGAGGCCTAGCATTTTTTTAAAAAACAAACAAACATACCAAATAAAACAAACTCTGCTAGTAAGAATAGGACAAGGATGAACACAAGAGAGGGGAAATGTAATACCGGAAAAACAAATGATCCACACAAACTTGGAGAACACATCATTCCTGTTTAAAGAGAAAAATGGTGATGTACAGCGTAACTGGGAAGCACAAGGCAAAGAGTGGGAGGCCCCACAAGGCAGGGCAAAGACTGTACTAAAAGGTAAAGGTAAAGGACCCCTGACAGTTAAGTCCAGTTGCGAGCGACTTTGGGGTTGTGGCACTCATCTCGCTTTACTGGCTGAGGTAGCCGACGTTTGTCCGCAGACAGGTTTTTTCCGGGTCATGTGGCCAACATGACTAAGACGCTTCTGGCGAAACCAGAGCAGCACACGGAAATGCCGTTTACCTTCCCGCCGGAGCGGTACCTATTTATCTACTTGCACTTTGATGTGCTTTCAAACTGCTAGGTTGGCAGGAGCAGGGACTGAACAATGGGAGCTCACTCTGTTGCAGGGATTTGAACCGCCGACCTTCTGATTGGCAAGCCCAAGGCTCAATGATTTACACAACAGCGCCACCCACATCAAAGCTGCTTAAAGAGAGAAATGGTGATGTGCAGCGCAACTGGGAAGCACAAGGCAAAGAGTGGGAGGCCACATGAGGCAGGGCAAAGACTGTACTACTTCCTCACAAATTCACAGCAGAAGCCGGTGCAGGGACTGCCATCTCCGCCACTGTGGGTTGGTCAGTCCTCGCACCACTTGCCATGCAGAGACCTAACAAAGAAAACAGACTCTAAGGATATTCAGTCATTCTGCTCTATTGATTAATTGAATGCTCCAGTGCCTTGTTTACGGGAAGAGATATTGCTGCATATAAACGGAAATAATAGATGACACTTCTATTGTTATTGCTGAGGGTGCACAAGGCTTTCTCTTTCTAATTTAGCCGGCTCTTCCTCTGATACTACTGTTTCGCTCAATGCTTTACAGTGCATTAAATGCAAAATTGAAACGTAAATTGAAAGTGCCAGCACTCCGCATAAATATATGCATAGTAATCTTGTGGAAGCATAGCAGAGAATTTGCATTTAATTGTTCCGAGAACTATATTGGCAATTTTGGGTTCATTTATTCTGGAATGCATCATTTACTCTTTGGCGGTATCATAGGCATCCCTACCTGAAGCCAGGCAATACAGGGATGTCTAACCTAGAAAGTGGAAGCTGGCTATAAACAGGGAGGACCACTCAATGCATAAGGCTTAAACTGATATGCATCCTGAATATCCCTCAAATCTCTCTAGATTTATCTCAGCTTTCATATCAGATTGCCTGTCTGCTTATTCATGTCACCACATAGTGAGTGGCTCTGCTTATTTTAAAGAGCCAGAGATTGCTTTACTCATTCTCACCCCGTCTCCTTTTTAAAACTCGCTGACAATTGTTTCCATGATACCACTTAATAATCATCAGGATTTTAGGAGGTGAAGGAATTACATCCATGCTCAGGTTGAGCAGATGCCCTCATACAAACTAATAATGTTCCCCAAACCCCACATGCCAGACAGGTAATGATGCCCAGGAATTGCAAAGATGATTTATATTCATGAAATAGGGAAAGAAAAGGATTCCCCAGCGGTGCTGCAGAGAGACAGTGCCTAAGCATATTTACAGATTATCACTGGGGGCTTTTAAACCCTGCTGTCCATTTCCATTAATCCACAGAGCTGCCTGCCCAATTTCACATTGGCACACTCTCCATATAACAATAGAGAGCTTATTAAATATTAAGGCTTTAATCTTAAGTACTTCTGTGTGATGGAGGAGTCCTACACACTGCAAAGACAGACAATGTTTACCACATTAAAAAAAGTTATCTTGCAGAGACACACTAAAAGCCAGTAGCCAAGGACTATGTCAGGTATACTCACTTGCTTTAACAGGTGCAGCAGGCAGGATGCATTAGCCCCATCATTATCAATATTGGTAATGGGATGCTTGTTAAAGAAGGAGGCTCAGAATCCTTGTGACTCTAAACGCCAAATTTGCAGCCTCTGTGCTGCCACTTCCCAGCTTTATATGGCTATAGATGGTTTTATGTGAGGAGAAGCCTCATGTCTGTAAGCCAAATACAAACTTTTCCCTCCTTTATCTGACCCTAGTCAATGCAGGAATCAATTACAGGTGACATTTTCTTGGAAGGCAGGACTAACTCAAAAGGTGAAATGTAATGTAGACAACTCCTTACTGGGGTGACAAGCACAGGAAACTGCCTTATACTAGGTCCATCTAGCTCAATACTATCTCCACCAGGGCTGAGCAACAGCATCTGTTCAGCAGGCCAGATTCTTAGTTCCCCCATTCTGGCCAAGTGGCCCACCTGTAAATCACCTGATGTCAGGTGACGCATTTTTGCCCACAAGGCTTGAAAATTAAACCATCTTCTGTGCACAGTGCCTTGAAACCATGACAATCAGCTGTCGGGTCTTCAAAGCACCGCAATGGGCTCTCAGCAAATACCAACGATCAGCCCAAACACATGTCGGATCAGACTAGCTAGACATCTAGGGGCAATTCCAAGCAATGTGATGTATGCATGCTGCAAATGCAGTTACAATCCAGCCCAAGGCAAGTGCACCAATAGCAAGGAGCTGGGAGCCGTTGTTGTTCTGCCATATGTGCACACACAATTGCTGCTGCATATTGTATTTAAAAACCAGGCAAGCCCTAGGATCATTCTTGAAACATTAAACTAGGTTAGCATGTCACTTAAAACCAGCCATGGATTAATCATGCCTCATTTCATACACATGGGCACATACAGCAGAATGAGCTGCCCACTTTAGCTAGCACAGAATGTTGCTGCCCATAGATTAAACGAGTGAGAGCTAAGGAGCAAAGATATTGTACCTATTCTGAAACACCTACATAGGCTAACACAGTTGGGTTTGTGCCTCAGTTCAATGTGCTTTTTTTGCTTTTGTATTCCTAATCTTTGAGGTTCTACATGATCTAAGCCCTGATCATTTCAAGGAAGACTTTCCCCCATATGAACATCCTGTGCTACAGGGTTTAAAGAATTGCCACTGTGCCCCTACTCACGTTTCCATATGTTGGTGAGGCTGGACTTCTCTCTTCTGGCCTTGGAGCTATACTCAACAGGTTTGACCTGCAAAGCTAACTCTAAACCAGGTATTAGCTGATTGGCACTGACATTGAATTAGTCCATGGGCAGGTGCTATTTGGATTCAAGCCGTGCCTGCAAACTGACATTTTTCTTTTACAGACAGCTCTGCTAGACTGCAGAGGAGGAATGCCCATTTGCAGGCACAGTTTGAATCCAAACCGTTCCTGCAAATGGACAAAGCCAAGTACACTGTTAGGTTTCGTCAGCTGATTGGTGCTGACAATGAGCTTCTTTGAAGCTGTCGTCTGACGTCATGATGAAGTCTGGTGACTGATGGAGTGGACTTGCCCATCTGCCACTTATGGTCACTAGTGTGTGGGCCATTTATTGATCCAGCCCTCAGGCTCAAAAATGTTCCCCAACCTTCCCAGTCACTGCTTAATAAATATATTTATTACTTATCTGGAAACTCAGTCAAAATTGGGTCACCCTTACTATGCACATTTCACACTTTCTCTCTATTGAATTCCTTCCCACAGTCCCCTTTCAACACAACAAAACTTGCAAACGAACAAAACATTGCAAGGCCCAGTCCTTGCTTACAAGATAACAGGCAATGCGTGCTATCAGGAAGGCTGTTTATTCACACAAAATTTGGCTGCTATCCCACACTTTCTAGCGCAATTATGGTGTCACTTTTCTAACTGCAAAAAAAGGGGGAAGATAAGAAGGGTATCAGAAAATTGCACAGGAAAGTGAGGGATAACAACCTGGCAATGTCATATATAAACAGGCAACACTGAATAACTTCCATGCAAGTTTTATGGAATCATATCAACATGAAGGCTCACTAGGAGGATAATCACAATTAAACCAAACTCGAGAAAGAAAACTTAATAACCTTGGCTCTTCAGAAATTGTTGATCTTAAAAGTTGCTATTATCCCCAAAGCTTTTAGCGGGAATCATGATTATTTGTAATACATAACAGAATAATTATGGCATCATATTTCTTAGAATCTTTAATTGTAACTAAAATCAAAGAGTATGCTAATAATAGTTTCAAACCGGGAAACATATTCTTAAATCTTCCCCAAATTACTTTCATAGAGTAAACCTTTCAATACGTGAATTGACACAATCACATGTAACTTATGTAAGCCCAAGAAAATAATTACTTTGATAACCTATCGCTGAAGAACAACCTACGGCACATTAAATGAAATAAGATAACGTTTGTGTTTCTTTATTGGTTTCTCAACTATTGAACTGCTTTATAATCTACATTCAGCAACAGCCAAGTTGAATTTGCTGTACCATCCCTCTGTTTGCTTCCAGACAAGGTTTGGTAGACCTTTCTTGTCATAATGGAATTCCTTTTCCTTATCGCTCTAGATCTTGATGTCTAACTTCACCCTGGCAGGAATAAATTGAAAGTGCTCTGATCAAATCCAAATGGGCAGCATTTATCAAGAAGATAAATACCCAATGTTTCAACACCTTTGACAGCTGCTGGGAATAGGAACAAAATGAAATTAACCCTTTGAGGCAAACCCTCCAAGTGCATGCTCCTCAACTTCCAACGGGTCAAACACGAAGCATAATGTGCAACCAAATCAATAAATGCCTAACATTTAAGAGAATTACAACACCAGATTCTAATGTATAGCATCAGTTTTGTTAATTTGTTTATACTAGAAGTAAATTTAACACTGTGCAACACTTAGGAGGGCAAATTCCCATAAATAAAAGCTTGCGGCTGAAAATGAACTTAGCTTTTATATGTACAAGGAGTAAAAGAGAGAATGAATGCTTAAACCAGTGAGTTCACAAGCAAGATTTGTGTTATGCATTCTAATCTAATTATGCCTGAAAAAATACCAGTGCCCAATAAGAGAGACATATCTGTCTCTACCATTTGCCAGGGAAACCCTTCTAAGATGTATTCTGCAAGTTGAGGTAAGCTAGAAAATTGAGTAAGTCAAAAGACCCATAGGATACCCTATAGAGGAGTCATTTAGAGCACTTTCCTTCACTGTTTTAATTAGGGTTGCCATATTTCAAAAAGTGAAAATCTGGACACAAAAGTTGTGGGGGGGTTTTTTGGAGGGGGGGCAAAGTTGCTGAGCCCTTTTTGCAAAATCTTCCCCCCCCAAACGTGAAGTTTTTACCAGATATTTTTGCCAGTTTTCGAAAATTACACCTGGACTCCATTTTCAACAGGCGAATCCTGGCTATGTCCGGGAAATTCCAGATGCATGGCAGCCCTACCTTAATGCAGTGCAGTGGAAGTGACTATCAGGAGGGGCAATCACGTTACATTCAACAAGCGTACAATATGTGAACCTCTACTACACAATAGTAGAGCTGTGCAAATCAACCGGTACACTTTAGATGTGTGGAGACAGCTTGAATATTTCTGTGAACAAGTGTATAGACGGGGTATAAGGATAACAGGCAGGGGAATCGTGTGCAAGTGAGGGTGGCATGTGGTCACTGGGGCTGCTGTCATGATTGACCGCCGTGCACTAAACCCTGAAACCCTGCCATCCAACTACATCTTGGTTCTAACACATAACCTCTAAAAGTAGTATGTTCTTAGCCCCCCTTTGCTGCACAGCCCTAATTCCTACTCCGGTGAGCTAATCCTGCTATTGCTTGTAGCTACTCAGCCAGTATTAGGATCCCACTGGCTTCAAGGGTAGTGATAAAGAGGACATCACTAAGGGAAGAAGCATGGAGAGCTAATCAGGGAACATCGTGTCCTGAGTTGGGATACAGAAAAGTGTGTAAAAGGGGATGGAGGGATAGTGTGGTTCTATTGGGATACTTTTTTTGGGGGGGGGACTATTTTCTGGAGAGTGCAGGCTGAACGGGCATTGCTACTAGTAGAAGAGTGTCTTCAGAAATCTAAGAAACCTTTCTTTGTATTTGAATGTGTGCAGCCTATGCATGGTATTTGTGAAACTTTAAAAAGAAGAAAGAAAAGAGAACACTGATAAAAAACCCTTTGAGCTACTTTCAAACTTTTCACAGGTTCAGATAACATTTTAGCATGCAGTGGGTTACTGCATCAATATCATTCTATTCTGTCAG
The DNA here is from genome assembly GCF_965153285.1 of Podarcis tiliguerta. Classification (NCBI taxonomy): domain Eukaryota; kingdom Metazoa; phylum Chordata; class Lepidosauria; order Squamata; family Lacertidae; genus Podarcis; species Podarcis tiliguerta. Next base: position 60,831,116 of record NC_139534.1, read on the forward strand.
TGGCTCCAGCCACACTGCATGACATCCATCGGCACTGCTCTTTGGACCACCAAAGAACCTTCAAATTTTAAAGTCAAGTTATCGGATGTCTGTGTTGCAGAATACTGATGGTCAAAGAAAAGTTCACCCTGTAACTTTCAGAATTTGCTACAAGCGCCACAATCTTATTGCCTGAATAAGGCAACAAATAAACACACACACACTAAAAACAAAAACATACAACATAAATAAATAAATAAATAAATAAAGTCCCATTTTAATAATATAAAACCTACCCTGCTACACACATTTTGTTGCATTTAATTTTATAAGCAGTTAAAAACCTTTTTGTCATAAATCTACACTTTCATAGGTTTTTTCCAACAATCATGTCCAAGAATCTTCCATAGGTACAACTAGAAAACTTCCAAGGTTCTAGAGGCACTGGAACAACCCTAGAAACGGGATGCAAAAAGCAGGATCATTCCCTCTGACACCAATCAGCTAAACCCCTCAAGCATGAGTCTTGATTATATTACGCTAAGGCACACAATCATAAGTGTTATTACGGGCCAATTATTCAGCCATTTTTGAACCAGCTGTGGTCTTTGACTTTATGACCCCATGCAGCAGTTAATTTCTCTGGCTGATTGCACGCTCTGCACAGAAACCATTTCTAGTTTATTTCTTCCCCTTTCTAAATTCACTTGATGCCATTTCCAAACAGCGCTTCCTTTTGCAATTTATTTTGCAATGCAGAAAGAGGGACTGATTACTCTTCAGTATGAAGATGTATGAAGTACATGTATTACCCAAATCCCTAGTACTATAGAAAACCAAGCAATGGGTTTATTTTTAAGAATGAAACGGGTTAACTTTACACCTAAGGCACATGACCATTTGTGTTTTGTATTTCCCCCCCCCTTTTTTCCATATGCTAGCTATTAATTTCTTCATCTGATGAAAGCAATACAGTATACAAGAACCAGCACCACCACATACAGACATGAGAAACCAGCATAGACCAGAAACAGAGTGAACTGCCCATCATTGCATTTGACCTTCATTAATTTAGTGAAAAGAAACGGCATCTTAAAAAACAACAACTATGCATCATCCCTTCACATCATGAGAAGCAGCTTCTGAGCTTTGGTGGAACCCAGAGCTTGAAATTCTCCAGTTGAAAATAGTCTTGCATTCACTCTGCTCAGATGTGGGGTGGCAGCTATTTCATTTAAGCACAACTTGCTATGTTTCAATGCGGCTCAACTAGCTTGAAAGGGGGGGAGGCTAAGCTTTCTCCAAGAAACACTCTAGTTAAAACTTTGTGTATGTCCCCCTACTATTTGCATGGTAGCAACCTTGTAGATACTCCTGTGTGTGGTGGGGAAATAAAACATGCACACATAAGCAAAATGTAATTCTACATTGCGAACAGTTATCTGAACAGAGCTTGAGATATTACAATTGGTTAAAGAAAATTGCAACAACGGAACACATAACTCACTGGAACTGCAGCCATTTCTCCAAACGAAAGGATGACCTGCCGTGATTTAAGTATTCCAATCTTCCTCATAATAAAGAATACAGTATTCTCACTAATAGTTCCCTCACGAAGATTGTATCGTATCTACAGTGCACAGAAGGCAGCGATATATGGCAGTGCTTGCAGCTGGGCACAGAAGGTGGCACCAGATATGCCAATGAGAGCACACATAACACAGCTTCCCTGTTGGGCTCACTGAGCACTGCAGAAAGGGCGAGATGTAGCTCAGTGGCAGAGCGTCTGCTTTGCATGCAGAAGCTCCAGGTGGGTGGCGCTGTGAGTTAAACCACAGAGCCTAGGACTTGCCAATCAGAAGGTTGGCAGCTTGAATCCCCATGACGGGGTGAGCTCCCGTTGCTCGGTCCCTGCTCCTGCCAACCTAGCAGTTCGAAAGCACGTCAAAGTACGAGTATATAAATAGGTACCACTCCGGCGGGAAGGTAAACGGCGTTTCCGTGCACTGCTCTGGTTTGCCAGAAGCGGCTTAGTCATGACCTAGAAGCTGTACGCCGGCTCCCTTGGCCAATAAAGCGAGATGAGTGCCGCAACCCCAGAGTCAGTCACGACTGGACCTAATGGTCAGGGGTCCCTTTACCTTTACCTCCGGGTAGGGCTGGGACACAGCCCTGTGTGAGGTCTTGGAATGCCACTGACCGTCAGTATAGATAATACCAAACTGGATGGACCAAGGGCCTGATGCAGCACAAGGCAACTTCCCATGTTCAGTTCTGAAAAAGCTTAAACTACAGAGACACTTCAAAAGCTCCAAGGACTTTCCTCCCCCAATACTCATCCCTTATTGATCGCTGTTGACTGCATGGGTAAGAGTGAGGATTACAAGCCTCTCTCCCTCTCAGACACTAATGTTGGGGGAAAGGAACCAGAATCTCACCCCCTTCCCACCCCTGGCACCAGGAGACCTGAACTTTTCATTAGTTTCCTGGAATATGGGGGCTTTTTGGATTTTTTTAAAAAAAAAAACCCCAGATCTCCACATTTCAATCTATACCAGATAAAAAACTGTGTTAGCCCTCACTTCAGCTTCTCATGTTTTGGAGAACAGTTGAAGAAAAAGCATGAAGCGGTGTTCAGATTATGTTAATTGCATGCAGCAAAATCTACCCGTTAGCTGTGGCCTTTGGCTGATCTATTCCGCTGAGATTGCAGCGTGTTGCCTGACTCCTCCTGTACTCAAGTTGCTAACAACTGCAGTCGCCAAACACACCGCAGCATTTCTCAGCTGCTTGAAATTCACCACACAACTGAAATAAGCACCGGCAATCAAAGCAGAGAGCCAGTAGTGACCCAGTGCTAATGAAGATAGTGATGGGATTTTTAGAGGCAAATGTCCGCATTAATGATCTTGTCGCTTCACTTAGTTACAAAACAGCTGGTGGAGATGACATGATTCAGAGGGATCAATCCATCATCACACTTCAACTTTCCTCCGTGCTCATATTTCATTGCCCATATCCTGTTACAGGAGCTACTGTAAAATTCATAGCTTTGGGGGTTGAGGATTTTGTCACAAAGACCAGCAGGGGTGGCTCAGAACTGTCAAAGGGAGACCTAGAAGATGGCAGCTGCTGCCATCTTAGGATCTCTGTGTGTAGCTATTTATGCCAACGGAAGATAAAATACACAGCTGCAGAAAATGTTAAATGGTTAAGTGAATGGAAGGGGGAAGAATCTAAAATGGATGCAAATTCAACTCTGTTGGAAGGAAAAACTTCCCACTCAGTAGATGTTCAGAGGCCACAGCCTAATTTGTTTATGGACAAGGATCACAAGCTTTTATAAAGGAGGTAGTAAGATTAGCGGCTAGGTTATAAAATAGCCCTAACCATATGGTCCCAATGTACTGTCTCATGTACAACTTGTCTGCCAAAACCCCTTTTTCAGTTCCACCATAGCTCCTAATTACCACCATCCCTGCTCTCCACCCTGCAGCTCCAAACTTCTCATAATCTGAACCCTCTTTCTACATGCCATTGCTTGCCATCTAAAATCCTGTTCCATGTGGGAAGAGATGCCCCCACGTCCACACAGTTTGGGTGACACTTGTTATCCAGCAAGCCTCATTTTACACTATGGGCCACTGCTGCTTATTCCATATATTTCCACCTTGCCTTAAAGCCTGGCAGATTCCAAACTCTCCTTCTCTTGCCACTGAAATGAGTATGGAGCAGACAGAATCATAGAATCAATTCCCCTGGAGAAGGGGTAGCCAATGCTGTGCCAACTATATGCTGTTGGACTACAATACCCATTGTCCCTCATCATCCTTGATGATGGGGCTGGGGCTGATGGGTGTTGTAGTCCAACAACATACTGGCTGCTTCAGAGATACAAGCTAGTGTATGAGTGGGGAGATGGTTCAGTTTTGCCCTGTTTGCCTCACAATAGATACAGTTATAGTGGTTTCCAAACAAGCCTCTACACTGCAGTAGTAGCTGATGGGTTCAGGTTAAAAGCAATATTCGTGGGAGGGAGGGGGGGCAGTCTGGGATTTATATTCTACTTTAAAGTCCTTGCGTATGAAGCCCCTATCAACACATTTCCCAAAGCCCTAAGAGATATCTGTTAGGCACTCAAGGTAAGATTCCAAAGGAAAGAGTCATTAATTCTGTATAGATAAGGTTAAAAAAAGAAGAAGGAGAGAGACAATAAACATTTCAGAAGCTTTTATCTGTTGTTACCCAAGCCCTTAAGGCTAAAAAGTAAGCTGTTGCCACTTATATAAATCCTGTTAAAATTTAAAATGTGGCTGAAAGGTCTTTTCTTTACAGCACTTTTCATATAACACTCACCCTTCTGCTTCTGTGTTGCGTAAGAGATGCCAGCCTCTACTTTTCTTTTTCAGTGGGAGACATATCAATGATCTTCTGGTTTGATCGGCTGGCCAACAATGCTACAGGCTGAAGCCTCCGTGCATAAACTGAAAAGCAACAAGGAAGCAAGTTTCTCCTAGGTATGAGCCTTGCAATGCTCAAGCAAATGCCCACTCTGTTATTGATTCACACATGTATACTACAATGCTAGACTAGCTTTTGAACCTTGGGGCTCAGCTTTAACATTTCTGATATGTTTTCACACAGTAGGCTTGTCGTCACTGACATACTGATAAATTAACTCCTGTTTTTGTTTTGCTTTGTTACATGGGCTTCCTACGTGCATCTAATTGGCCAACAGGATGCTGGACTCAAAAGGCCTTTGGTTTAACTCAGTAGGGCTCTTCCTAGGAATAGAAAAGCTAAAAGGTCCCTCGGAACCAGATATCACCTAGATATTAAAAAACCTTTGTGCCCTCCACGTATGAATGGACTCCCAACGCTCACCACCCCCAGCCAGTGTGGCCAATGGCCAGGGATGATAGGATTTTAAGAACATCTGGAGAGCACAAGTTTGGGAAGGCTCAGCTAGGTGGATCTATGGGCCAACTCATTACAAGGCTGTCTCAAATGCTTGATTATCTGTGCAGTCCCTTCCACTTTTTTTTCTTAATTAAGAAAAGCTTAATTAAGAAAAGCAGAGGCTTATTTTGGCTCTACAGCTGTTTTGTCCTGTCTTAAATGCCTAACTGCTAACACAAGCAATTTGGAACAGCCTAATAACAGTATTGAGCAAAACTGCATTCTCACAATGTTTTCCCCCCAGACAAATAATGCTTACTTATAATTTATATTTAACTTGACAATGCTCTATCATCTTAGAGTTACCGCTGGTATAAAACATTTTAATCATTTCAACAAACAGCAAAAGTTTCCTGTGCTACACTGTGGTGCCGATAGTCCTTTGTCTTCATATTTTTAAATGCAGGGAAGATAATGAAAGTCCACTATCACTTTCTCCTTCCCAGGTATGTTATTTATCACTCCTGCTAACGAAAAATGCTGCTGGTCAAGAGCCTATCAGCTTGGAAATGAAGTGGTAAAGGTCAAGGTCAAGGGACCCCTGACCATTAGGTCCAGTCGTGACCGACTATGGGGTTGCGGCGCTCATCTCGCTTTATTGGCCGAGGGAGCCGGTGTACAGCTTCTGAGTCATGTGGCCAGCATGACTAAGCCGCTTCTGGCGAACCAGAGCAGCGCACGGAAACGCCATTTACCTTCCCGCTGGAGGGGTACCTATTTATCTACTTGCACTTTGACATGCTTTTGAACTGCTAGGTTGGCAGGGGCTGGGACCGAGCAACGGGAGCTCATCCCATCGCGGGGATTAGAATCGCCAACCTTCTGATCAGCAAGTCCTAGGCTCTGTGGTTTAACCCACAGCGCCACCCGCGTCCCACAAGAGCCTATCAGCTTGGAAATGAAGTGGAGCCACCCACAAAGCTGGTGGTTTCTAGTAGGGCTGGGTAGAATGTTTCTGCCCAGTAAAATTCTGGAGATTTCGAAGGGCTTTGGGAGCCCAGAAGCAGGAGACTTTCCAAAGAAGGATTCTGGGTGCTGTTATTGTGGACTTAGTCAGCTTACAGTTAGTTACAAGGTGGTCTGAGGGCCCTTTTTCTTCAACCCCAGCCAGCACGGCCAATGCTGAGTGATCATGGGAGCCATAGTCCAACCACCTCTGCAGGGCACGATGCTGGGGAAGTCTGGCCTAAAGGAACCAGAAGTTTGGCAGATCAAATGAGTCTGCTTAGTTCCTGTTTGTGCTGGGTCAGCTTCTCCTAAAATGAGCAGACCACCATAAAGTTGCCCACATTTAGCAGGATCCCAGGATTAGACACCAACACTTTATTGTGTTCAGAACAGAGAAGTGCCAATATAGGGATATAGGGACTTTTCTTCCTCAGTTTATGGAGAGGAGCATGCCAATACCATTTTGTGGTCCTTTTTCTGTCCCTTTAGATGTGGCAGCTGTTTGGTGTTATGCTGTGCCCTGATAGCAGTCATTTTGTGAGTGTGCGCCCAGAGCACTTTTTTCAAAATTCCAAACATGACCGCCAAAGGTTGCTATTGCTGTTCACCTACAGTTGGTAGGAGAACAGAATTTTAGAGTGGCAGTTGAAACCTGTCCTTTCTCCTTCTATCAATCTCCCCTGTCCGAGGGCCTGAACTGCATTACTCAGGCCCTATTCCAGGTTGACTGACACCTTGAACAAGAGCACTCCTAGGGAGTGGGGATACACAATTTAATAAGAAAACGAAAATAAGAGTTGAGGGAGAATGCATCTGCTCTTGCTTGCAACAAATGGAATCCAGTCTGGGCACTTATCTGAAAGAAACCACGGACTGAAAGTCAAGAGGAGAAGAAATTTACCTGAACTAGCCTCCTTGGTCAGGCTCCTGTGCCCTGGACTTGTGGTTAACATCTCTGTTAGTCATCTCTGTGACTGCTTAATGTGGTGGTGCTTATTGTGTTTCCTCCCATTCAATATCCTTCTTGGGTATACAGGAGACATTGTCTAATTTATATCTGGAAAAAGGGCAGTCCCTAAATTAAATATGGAACCAGACATGGTAGTAGCAGTTGGTGCCTCAAAAACACCCCCACAGTTCTTGCTCGCTGTGTTTTTGTAAGACTCTACCAGTTGAATTTACAAGGCAATCCTAAATTTTAGCTGGCCAGCTACAGTATGATCTAGTCCTTGTATGTTGCTAGTCCAGTCTATTATTAGTTCTTCATTTCTCCTAGATCTTTTGAAGATTATAAAGTCCATTCACAATCATGGAAGGTGTTTCTTTTGCTTTTGTTTTTAATTAAGTGGATGTTCTGCTGTACATTGTTAAGAGACTCCTGCAAATAAGTAATTCCGACTATGACACCGCCACCAACAAAACTGTCTCCTTTCAAGCACATTTGAGAACCCAAATAAAACAGATTGATGTGCACCTCATCAAACTTGTGCACATTGCAAATGAAACTCATGCACACTGATCATCAGATTGCAAAACAAACCAGAGGAAGGGGAAATGAACTGAACATAAACATCTAACACAAAGTGAGCACTCTGCAAAATAGCATATTAAAAGCAGAACAAATTCCAAAGTATAAGTAACACACTCAGAATTTATATGAAGTGAACACCATCCAGATTGCAAACAGAACAAACGACCATATACACTAACCAGAAACTCATTCTCCAATTGCCAATCTTTATGATTCCAAAACTGGCAGGCTCAGAGGAGCTTCAAGGTTTGCAGATGTACAAAAACCTTTAAGTGGGGAAAACACAAGGGGAGAAGAAAAATAAGCCCTACCTGGACCAGGGAAACAGAATGGAGCATCCAGAAAAATGGCATGGCTGATGGGATGCAATCCTGAACAGGAACACTCTGCACGGCAGCATTATATTAAGGGTTCAACTTAACAGCCTGAACAAGTTGCTGAAAGAAGCATGAAGGTAACACAGGAATACAGTAACAAATCCAGGAGAGCCAATCAGGAACAAATCTGGAAGGGTAAGGCAAAAGGAATGACATGCAAGATTTAGCCTGGGAATTATCATCTTTTTCTTGTTCCTAGGTTGGGAGTTGGGGGAAACCAGCGCAAAGGCATTGGGCTGTAATCATCTAATCTATACTCAGAGTAGACTCATTGAAATTAATGAGTGTAAGTTTATCGTGTCCATTAATTTCAATGGGTCTACTCTGAATAAATGTTAGTTTAAAACATTATAATATAATAACCACCTTTTCCCTAGCTGTTCCCAAGTTTTTAATTTTTTTGGCAGGGGGAACCCCCTACAGAGGCATCATTATTACCACCACTTTTCCCTCTTGCCTGACCCACAGCAGAGATTGTTCCCAAGTTGTATGGGGATAGGAGAGCACAGTGCAAATGTAGAAACATTGGGTGGGATTTAACTAATGACTCCTGTCAGCAGATGCTCTGCACAAGGACATGTGGAACTGGGATTTCCCCCCTTTCCTCCCTGATGCATGCCTCTTGCACCCCCCAAAACTGGGTCAGAGGTGTGTGTCAGGAGATCCCTTTGAATAGCATGTGGGGAGAGGAGAGGGGGATCGTTTCACTATTAATAGACATTAATACTATTAGGTCACATCTGCCATCCTGTATTAAAAGCTCCTATTCATTATACATAAGGATGAAAATATGATATGTATATATAAAACTGTAAAAAGCTACAAATAAAAAGAGCTCCTATTCATCTTGCTTGTTTCCCATACTCTGTGCATTAGCACAGAAATAACTGAAACCACAAATCATTCCCTCCAGCTGATTTCTTGTAGTTTCCTGCCCTTTAGCAGGTTTCTGGAGCATCACCTCAGTTTTCTGTGCATCAGTGAAGCTATTATCCCCAGTACGAGGTGTTTCCCTGTCGTCTGTAATATTGTCCCCCCCCCCCATTTAGTTTCGAACTCTCTTGATCAGGTTTGCGAGGCTCTTAGCAAGCACATTCTTGCCAATCACTGTGAGGTGCAGTCCATTTCTGGCCAGAAGGCTTTCCTTAGGGAAGCAGAGACCATGGTCCAAGAAGTCAAACTCTTCCTGACACCACCTGCACAGCCAGTGGTTTAATTCCTCTCTCTTCCTGACCTTCAACAGGAAGGAGTGTTGAAAAAGCCACTTTTGTGTCCCCAGGCCCTTCAGCTTCCTGCAGAGTCTCATAGGCCCTTGTCATATGTCGAATGCTATGTCTGGCAATATCATTTGTACCTACATGAATCAGAAAGAAGGGGTTGTGGTCAATGGGCTTTATAAGACATGGCAACTTTTCTTTCACATCATGACTCTTTGCACCTGGAAGATAGCACACCTCCCGGGACATCCTGCACACTGCTGCCTCTGTCCCCCATTATTACTTCAAATTCCTTTTGACTGGACCAGCAACCTTCAGGTTAAATGAATAGAAAGATCCACATGGCAAATTACAGCTGTATTGATACAGCAAAGTGGGGCAGGGGCCTGATTAGGAAAGCTGTGGGATACTTTATAATACACATGGAGTCAAGAGGCTCCAGAAGTGAATCAGAGAGGTGAAAATCAATGGGACTTTAATCAGCACTGGATTGCAGAGGATTTATTTGCTTGAAGACAGCAGATGTAGGCAAGCTCCCTGCTGAGATTAATTAGTGGGGAGGGGACAAAAGTACCAGCATTATTTTAGCAAGTGCTGTGAGTAGAAATGGGAACATCAGCAGGTCTTTAAGTACGACCTCATAGATGTCTCTGGTGGTGTACAATATTCCTGTCCTCTCTCTGTGAAATCACATTCCTAGCATTCCCTCTGAGCAGTGGTATCAGACACTCACGCTTCTTCACTTAAAAGCGCTTTTTCTTTTGAATGAATACATGCAATAAGCATATGGGGAACATTTCTTCTTAAAGAAAGCTTTAAATTAAGCAGTAAAGGAATGCAACCCCATAGCAGAATATTTAAGCATTTAAAAATGCTAAAAGTTATTAGTGCGTCCAACCTGTTCAGCCTGTCTCTTCCCAAAGGTGCTTTTTTTCTTGGCCTGTGAACGTCTCTGCACAGAAATTATTTTACTTACTGTGATCTGAAGGTCCATTAGACCACCACCTTGCTGAATCTAAGCAGGTTTGGGTCTGGCCAAAGCCTGGATAGGTAACCACCTGGGAATCACGTGAGCTGTCTTGGATTCCATGGTGGAAGAAAGGAGTGATATAAAGGTAATAAAAGAACTATAAAAAAGAAATAAATACACATGCCACCTTCTATCCAAAGTTTCAAGGGCGTTTGCAGAAAAACAAAGCAACAATAAAAAGTGACAACAAAACCAGCAGCTAAAAGGTGTGTAAAAGCATAGTAGGTCCAAAATAATTGAGACAGAAAAATGCTTTGAAATGCCTGGGTAACTAAAAAGTTTTTTTGCCTGGCTTTTAAAGGATGGCAAAGATTGCACAAGGCATATCTGCTAGGGAGGATAGCCCATTGTTGAGGTGCTAGTTCTTGCCCCCTTTTTTTAACAAAACCCTAATCTCTGATGGAGGTGACATTTAGAAGTAAGCAACACCAGCACTTTGAATAAGGCCCACAAATGAATACACAACCAGTGGAGTTCTTTTAAAACTGGCCAGATACCATCCATGCAAGCAGTGCCAGTCAAAACTGGTTGTTGCATCCAGCACTAGTGAGCCTTCCAAACCATTCTCGGAGGCAGCTCTACAAATAACACACCGCACTACTCCAGTTGGGATGTCGGCAGATGCTGCAGCTGATGCACCAGTGAAAGGTATCTCATGCTAAAGAGGTCGCCTGGGCCTCCAAAGACAAAGCTGGACCAAGGAGCACCTGCAAGCTGACCCTTCAAGAGGTGGACAACTCCATCCAGAACTATTTGCCTACCATCTGTGTGAACCTGAGAACTATCAACCCGAAGGACCCCTATCTTGTCAGGGTTAAGATTCAGTTTTACTGACCTAAAACCAGCCCCTTATCAAATCCAGGAAGCAGCTGAGCACTTCCACAGCCTCTCCTGACTCAGATGCCAAGGAAAAACAGAGCTAGGTGTCAAGAGCATACTGGTGGTACTGCACTCCCAAATCCCCAGGTGGCCTCGAGGAATCACTTCTGGCATCTTGTGCAATCCCATAGCACAAGCACCAGGTGGCCAAATAGAAGTCCCCCTGTGCAACCCTCTGCAAATCAGTCCGCAAGTAGAAGTAGAAGCACCACAGTACCATGCCACCAACTCCCAGAGCCGTCAGAAGGATGCTGTGGTTGATTGTGATTTCCAGAGGAACAGCCAGGTTTGTCACTTGGATCAACGAAGATCCGTGTGTCATCCACGGATGGTAGACTCAAAAGCCAGCAGGAGGTAAAGGGAGAATCAACAGGTTGCCGCCCTCCTGACATCTCTCATCACATACGTTATCCGATCAGTTAAAGTGCAACTGCAGGGATTGAGAACTTTTAAATGGCTGTATGATCAAGTGTACTGCACACACTCAATTTAGCACTGGAATCTTATGCATCCTTACCTGTGAGTAGGTCCCACTGAATGCCAAGGATCGGCTTGCAAGTGTTACACCCTGACTTAGCTTTAAACATGAAAAAAAGAACCAGTAAAATAAATACCTCTTACCTCCTCTCGCTGTAGTCAACTCTCCTGTAACCTTGTCAGAACGCTGGAGTCGGCAGCTCTCCTTACTTAACCCATCTCCATGCACTACATGAAGCGCAATAACTCAAAAGATACTCTTTATTGGGAAAATTTGAAACTGATTCCATATAAATTACATTGCCCCCCTCCCCACAAAAAAATCCATCCTGCACCCCCCTCCAGCTCCAGTTGATTGAAGATGAAATGTCAATGAAAAAAAGGATGTCATATTTTTAAAGTAAGTCATAAAAATAATCCAGTCCTTGGCCAAGTTCCCAGATGGCAATTCCTGTGCCCAGTTCCTTTGCAAGCTCTAACCGCAGTTGGATGGACTGCAAAACACAAGAGACACATGAAGGATAATTAATTTTGCTGAATATAGACATTATGAACTGATCAGCTGGGGGGGGGGGCGTTGCACAGAAACAAAAACTAAGCAGCATAAATACCTTTCATTTTATTTCATAAGAAGCCATTAAACTAAACAGCATTTGCCTTGAATTTTTGTCATTAAGTAATCTGACAATTTATTCCTAGCAAACAGAAGAATGTAATGTGCAACCAATTTATTCAACTGATGTATACATCCTGCCTTGGAGTAACTGTATATAAAATAAACTCGCGCTTTGGATGCATTCCAACTCCATTAAAATCAGATTGAGCCTTTGGCCATGTTCCTTTTTGTTTCCAAAACAGAAGGGTGCATACCTTTAAAGTTGGATAGAAGACTGCATGCTTGCCTCCTTTACTTCTACAAAGCACAAAAATAGAAAACAGTTATGAAAATTGATATTATCATGAGACATATATCTTGTGTATTTTATCCCACCCTGAAATTGTTTCTTTCCAGGGAACAGAGAAGGGAGAGACAAAGAATTATGGGTTGTTTGTACAATAAAATAAAGAAGTTCATACTAAGAAAGAGTGACAGAGACAGAGACTGTACTTTAAGGAGCCTGCAGGCTGAAAAAAACTCAGAACTAGCAAAGCTGTCCAAAAGCAGCTTCTAGTATAATCAATGGCTGATTGAAGGGCAAAGGGTTTTGAAGGTGAGCATAAGTTGTTTAAACTTCTATGATTTCATTTCTTGGCTTTTGCATTTAGTTTAGAATCTAGACTTCTCAGTGACTGCAGATGAGATGCTTCACAAGTGGGTATCCTTTTCTGCCGTGTGGGTAGCCAAAATCCATCTAAATTGAGGGGGTGGGAAGGTGGAAGAGGAAAGTGATTTGGTCAAACCATTATACAGTCCGGTGGTCAATACCTAATGGAAAGCAAGGAGACGAGCAGAACAGCAGCTGCTCAAAAAGGGGCACGTTGTGGAATGTCAGATAAGGTTTCAGTCTTTTTCTGAGTTGTGGTCTTAAAAGGATCTAAAGGCAAATGGTAGCCCCTCACCCCAACCTGCACTGCTTAAATTCAATGTCTCTTGGCATTCAATTCTCCGAGGGCATGCTTAGGGCCAAGCTACATGTTATTCACATTTTTCAAAAGCTCGCTTACCTTTGCTCACTAATACTGCCATTTGCACCCAAAGGTGCTGTTTGCTGCAAACAGTACATGTAGGAGCAACCAGGGAGCGGTGATTTTCAAGTAGGATACCAACATGGGGCTCTTGTAATTAAAAAGTGGCCAGTTTAAGTATGCCACAAGAGACATTGGGCAGGATTTACCTAACGAACCCCATCAGCTGAAGCCCTAAACAAGGGTTTCCCTTGCGCTGTAAGGGCTTTCCCCATCTCTTCCCCACCGTGTTCTTCTGGACCCCTAAAATTGGCTCAGGGAATGGGGCCAGGAGAAACCCCAAAACAGCATATGGGTGGAGGGGGATCTGATATACTTGTGGAGACAGAGCATCTGGAATAACCCAACATTTAATGTCACCCTTTGAAAGCTACTTTTTGAGAATAGTTTGGTGTCTAATTTCCACTAGAAATTTACAACAAAATAAAGTGTAACCTGATTCACGTGCATAATTTTAACTGGATTGCTATTAAAATCAGGGATAGTTTCACAATAACTCCTCACTGAATCCTCTTATTTTCCTTAAAAGAGTGGCACTTGTCTATTGTAAAGGTGGCAAAATCCTGCTATTGATCTAATTGCACTGTGTATTGCTGAACTGATTATTATGCTTTTTTTACTTTTTAAATAAAACAACAACAACAACAGTTTTTCATTCCTCTACTTTGAGTAAAGTAAAATCTGGAGGCAGTTGCTCCCATGAATTTTGTATACAAATAAACAAGTGAATATTAGAAGGGGGGGGATTTTATGATTGCAACTCACTTTTTGTATTCAAAATAGTGTTCAGCTATTTGTTCATCCCAAACCAGCTTAGGTTTATGCTCCTTCAAGATTTCTATATACCTAAAAAAGAGAAAAAAGAACAGAATTCCTGAATTCTCTCTAGAATATAGCAACAGTAACATAATATTTTAAAATTACCATCTTCCAGCCACACATTTATATGATCTATGGGCTACTTTTAAAATGAGGCTGCATTTTAAATTACATTTTAAGCTGTATTTTAAATTGGTTTTTCTTTTCCTATTACAGTGGTATCTCGGGATGCAAACGGGCTCCTTTTTGAGAATGCGTGGGTCACATTTTGCTGCTTCTGTGCATGCGTGTGATGTCATTTTGAGCGTCTGCACATGCGCAAGTGGCGCAACCCGAAAGCACTCAACCTGAAGCACATTCAACCCGAAGTATGACTGTATTTTTTACTGTAATTTTACTGGTGTTAGCCGCCCTGAGCCCGGCTCTGGCTGGGGAGGGCGGGGTATAAATTATTTATTTATTTATTTATTATTATATAGCTGGAGCTGTCGTGTATGGCATCAACCATACCATGTAGCTCTACATTCTCAACCAGCAAAAAAAGAGTTTGCTACACATTAGAAAAAACCTTCTTATTGTGAAGAGGTGCACCATAGCATGATCATACATTTGCTATTTTCTTTTACAGTTCATTATGTGCCCTCCAGTTCTGGTAGCATTGGAAATGATCTTTTTTTTAAAAAAAAAAAATCTCTCTTTCCTTTTTTGTGGGGGGAAACAAGCCAATGTCAATATCCTCTTCTGTAAATTGAGAAATCGTGTGGTATTTATATTTCCACCTGCTTCCATTTTCAGTTCAGTACCAGGCAATGTACACTATTTATCTATCATCTTTTACAAATAAGGATCTCACAAACAAGTTTTGTCCATTTCTGGTAAAGCCCTAATAGTGGATGCCTTCCTCCTTTTCAATTCCATTTTGCAAGTACCCCAACGCTATTGTTCTTCCAAGTGGGTGACCTTCATCCCCTGCCCTCTACTACATTCAAAAATAGAACGAGGCAAATGCTGTTTGAAGATGAGCAGAACTTTGTCATGTCAAAATTAATCAACACCAACTTTCATCTTTCGCTTTGCTTGAAGTCTTTCAAACAAGAGTTCTTTTCAGTATGGCAGCCCTTGGTAGGGAAGTCTGAATTTTCTATTACTGTTTGCAGAATCTCTGGTTCAAAGAGCACCACCTTGGTCAATAATGAACATGGATTTTAAAAGACCTATAAGGACTGTGTGTTTAGTGACCCCTGTAACAGCTGGAAATTACAAGGAAGAACATCAAGGCTGCATTCAGATAACTTGTGTTAAGAGAGGGGTTATGACTTCCATGCTCATTGTGGTAAGCATAAGGAACTGAATCCTTGATGCAGAGAATCTCCCTGCTGTTGTACTGCAATTTGGAGGTGCCTGGAAGCACAACTCAGTGGTATGAACAGTCTTCCCAACACACACACACACACACACACACACACTCCAGCTTGAAATTAAATAGGAAGGCTGGGTTTGTCTTGGTCCCGTGCTTCCAAGGCACATGGAAAGAACTGCAATGCAAAAGGACAGAGATCAGCTGCTTCCTTTGCAATGGATTCCAAAGCCCTCCCAAAGACTCTGAAATGCAGTGGAACTGCTGGACAATCCCCACCCATCCCTTTGCAGCTGCAAGCTGGAGAGCTTGTTTTTGTGGGCATTTAAAGCACAGCAAGTACACTGCCCTACTGTCTTCCATAAGGTGGATGTGGGGATCATCTCTAACCTCATGTTAAGATTCAGACACACAGCCTGAGGCCAAGTGCAATATGCTGCTCCTTACAGGACGGGCAGATAGCTGTTGACCCCAAGTTTCTGGGTGGCTATTAAGGCCAGAAAACCTTGGTGGGCTTCTCTTTGTGTTACACAAAAAGCCATTCTATCTCTTCTATTTTTCCCCTAAGTTGTGTTAAGCTACCATCTGCCCAATCAGTGTAAGGTTTTAGTATGACAGATATTTCTCTGCTCATCATTTTGTTCAGAGCAATCAACCTTAGCTGTATATTTTACTAGAAAGCTTCCATTTCAGATGCTACAGACATTAAACTGATTTCCATCAAATAATAATCAGCTTTGCTCATCCTGAAATTTCAATCAAGACTCTCTCTCTCTCTCTCTCTCTCTCTCTCTCTCTGTGTGTTGAGAAAAGGAGAAGTGCAGTCTCTTCCAAACTGGAGAAACTTAATTTCTATACATTTAAATCCTGTACAGAACTACAGCCTTTACAGGTGGTTAAAGGTAAATCTTATGTTGCTACACAAGGTTAGAGAGATCCAACAGCACCTTACTGAATAAAAATCACAGAAGTGAATACTGCCTTTCCTTTGGGCCTAGAAGATGATGATACCAACACCTAAAATGGGTCTGAAAGTGTGCACTTCCAGGGCTTTCCACTTTTCTTTGTCACCACCAGTGCCAAATCAGCGTTGCCAGACAGCAACAGCAAGGCCACCGATCTACTGACAGAGCCCAAAGAAGCATCACAAGTAGTCTTGGTCTGTTGCTGAGCTGGTGAGAGCACTGAGAAGATTTATTTTGATAAAGTGGC
Organism: Podarcis tiliguerta; assembly: GCF_965153285.1. NCBI lineage: Eukaryota > Metazoa > Chordata > Lepidosauria > Squamata > Lacertidae > Podarcis > Podarcis tiliguerta. Next base: position 60,847,587 of record NC_139534.1, read on the forward strand.
TGTGACCTTGAAAAAATTCATACAGGTGGTTATTGCAAAGGAGATACAATGACAGGCAGATACAGGATGAAATGGGGAAGGAAGAAGAAGAAGAGTTTGTATTTGATATCACGCTTTATCACTACCCTAAGGAGCCTCAAAGCAGCTAACAATTGCCTTTCTCCTCCTCCCCCACAACAAACGCTCTGTGAGGTGAGTGGGGCTGAGAGACTTCAGAGAAGCGTGACTAGCTCAAGGTCACCCAGCAGCTGCATGTGGAGGAGCGGGGAAGCGAACCCGGTTCCCCAGATTACAAATCTACCACTCTTAACTACTACACCACACTGGCTCTCTAGTAAAGTAAAGACCACAAAGGGGCTGATCTTCTTCTGTACTTGCTCCTAGCCTGAGTGGCATGGCTTCAGATCTCCAAGCTCCAGCAGTCCACATGCACATGTGTTTGTGCTACACCATGCCAAGTCATTGTCAGTTCTTCTTACATGCCTCTCAGTGCACAAGCACTTCTTACATGCCTCTCAGTGCACACGCAATACCACTGTTTATAACAGGGCTCCAATTACATATGGGATTAGCAACAATTGAGCAATTTTATTTAAAACTGTGGCATCAAACCCCTGAACATAAATAAAAATATTAAGGTAGCCAGGCCGTTAAAGCAACACTCATTCTGATGCATTTAACCATGAGAGAAAAGGTTCAAGGGGGGGGGGGACTTCTATGATTTCTGAAGGGTGGTGTACGTAGACGTGTACTTTGGCTGGGATGTGAAAAATACTGTGGTTCTTCAGCATTTGAGACAGGAATGATCTATAACGGTGCAAGAAAAATTGTCTATTGCACATGACGTCAAATCTCTACTTCCAATACTTTTTTCTTTACAAAAAAAAAGAAAGATCACAGCTGGTAGAATGTGCAGGGGCATATTTTAAACTGCACTTTGGGATGTGTTCTTTTAATCTACCAACTTCCAAATCGCTCCACCATCTATTTTAAGGAATAGTTCCACTCGTGGAAGTGATGTAACAGTGCTAACTCGGTGATATCAGATTGCCAGTTGTACATTTTCAACTGCCAAGGCTTTCCTCAAAGATTGAACAGATTGTAGTTCACAATGTATGCTGAGAATTCCCTGGGTTCATTTGTACCTACTGTTGGAGTCCTTAGGCCAAAAAACTATATATATTTACTTATTTCTCGAACAGAAGTCGTTTGCTGCAGAAGTTACTTCAATAGTAAAACACCTGCACTGTACATGCTACCCTAAGTGGGTATTAAACATATTCCTTCCACTTCACTTGCATTACCTATTAAATGTAAGCACTTTATTGCTGATGCTATATGCCGTATTTTCCCATGTATAATATCCCCTCTATTTTTGGGGACTCCGTTTTAAGAAAATGAGGGGAGATGGCCCAAAGTTGTTGAGCTTCTCCCCCCCATGCAGCTGCAGGCTATGCCACTGTGCATGGGCATAGCCTGCACATGGGAAACACTCCCTAGATCTTTTCCCGCGCACAGCGGCATCAGGGGAAGTTGCGCTCCTGCCCGCCAGCCGGTTGGCAGGAGTGTTTCCTGTGCGCAGTGGCATCAGGGGAAGTTGCGCTCCCACCCGCCGGTTGGTGGGAGCGCAACGTCCCACGATGCCACTGCGCACAGGAAACGATCTAGGGAGTGTTTCCCATGCACAGTGGCATAGGAGGAATGTGCGCTTCTGCCAACTGGCTGGCTGGCAGCACGCAGCTTCTCTTCCCCATGCCACTATCTGTGTACTGAACGACCCCATTTTTTGGGTCAAAAAATCTTGACTAATGCATAGAAAAATAAGGTACACATTAGCTGCTTAAAATGCAGTGAAGCCATTCCCTGTCCCTATCCCCCTCTGCATTTCAATTCACATTTGCACCTTGCTATACACATATACTATGCTCTGGTCCATGGGGTCACGAAGAGTCGGACATGACTAAACGACTAAACAACAACAACGTACACAGAGAGGGGTCAGGGGTGTCTTCGCCTGTGCTACCTGTTCGGTTTCCCCAAGCCTGCAACCCCTCTGGAGCTCCTATTTATGAAGCTGTCATCCTCACAGGTGTGCTCTTCCATGCTTGTGCATTGGTGCTCTCAAATGTACACACCTGGCTTAACTGCGAAGTGAATGTGGCTAAAGTTTCCCAGCTGGACTGAAGCTGGTTTGAGGAAAAACACATCAAACAACTGTATTTCTCAAGGAACTGCAGAATCGATATGGATTGTTGCTAATGTCATATGCATGAAGCTTCAAAAACTAGCAATGGGAGACAACTGGATGCAGACTAATTGGTAAAATAAACACAACCTAAATTACTGCTCAGTTTCTGCTGTCAGAGAGGTGTGAACACACCCTTTGTTAGAGATCACCACCCCCTCTGCATTGTGCAGGGCGGGTGTGCTAATAAACGTCACAGTGGGTGGCATTTAAGCTACAGGGTAAACACAATTTGAGAATAACTGTGCCATGTACCTGTGAGCTCACTGAATAATTCAGGAGTCCTATTAAAAAACAACAACAGACGGGTTCAAAAGTGTTCTCACCAGCACTGTGTACTTAAGACATACTTTATTTGAGCAGTTAAGCAGCATTAACATTTTAATGAAAGCAGTGACCATATGTAAACCTTGACATTTCTAAATAAAGTTTAATGGGACCCGGAGCAGCACTCACACAGTGTAAGTACACAACCCTATATTTCTTAGAGCATTCTCTTCTCAACAGCTCCCACTCCCCCCCCCCATGCAAACTGCTTTTCAAGCTCTCATAAAATAAAAGCACTGAGTCTTGTACACATATGCTGTTTCACTTTTTAAAGTTTCAAAGTTTCACTTAGAAAAGCTTTGAATTAAGGAAATTCTATATAAAACAACAACAATAACCCCAGAGAACCTATTGCAGATTCCATGCACCACTGTAGATTGTAGTCACAATCTCTCCATTGCCCACCATACGGGTGGGAACTAACAGAGAAAGTTAAATGGTGCTCTAAAACACTCATACAACTGATCTAGTAACTTGAATTACTCTGTGAAATTTAACACTTAAGCTTCTAAATTAACGGTGCACAGATGTTTAAGATTAAGAGAAATGTAAATATGTTATGACACATCAAATTTACTTTTAAACTGATATTCTTTTTCACGGCAAGCGATACCATGAATTCATAATTACTTATGCACATTTAATGCATCCTTCTGCTGTTACATTGGTTAACTTAGTCCGTGTGTTTACTTCTTACATGCTATTTTCAGTTATTTCTTCCACAGCTAAAAGGTAAACAAAATTTCCCCTTTTGTTTCTATTACTAGTGGCAAGTGTTAATTAAGTTTTCCCTTGCCCATACTGCACTTCCCTGTTATTTTCAAAGCATCAGGGCATTGGGCTCTACAGACTATGTCCCAATTTTCCCCCTTGAGCATTTGTTCAGTAAGCCATATATTGTTCTTTTCAGTTTATCCATTCTTAACACTTGACAGGTCACTCTTTACAGTAGGACTGTTTTTGACAGGTTAGCCCACCTTGACAGAATGGTAAGACAGTAGCTTTTAAAAGAAAAAGAGAAAAAAGCAGTCTGGACATGGTGCAATCCATAGAAAATACCATTCTTGTCTAGTGACCGACAGGTTAATGGTAAAGTAATTTACTTTGCCAAGGCCAACCTAGATCCAAGCAATGCCATAAAAAACCCCAAAAAAACTGGCATCTAAGAAATGAGATGCAGAGTATTGTTCTCTGTAAAGAAAGAGGGAATAAGCTTGTTTACTTAAAATGAATTGACTTTGATTGTTGATCCTACTCTCTGCTGGTCTAAGAACAAATGATATCAACTTCTGGTGAAATGCTTCAATTAGACTGTACACTGAAGTTTATTTCCAGAGTTCACCTCAATTTGGAAGAGGGTACCCCTGCATAAATACGCGTTTTCATAGATTTTAGAAGGTCTCTATTAGAATAAATAGGTTAAACTACCTTGCTTGGAAAAATAGCAATTTGTAGCCTGAGAGTTGCAATGATCAACAGGCAGCCATGATGCATAATTACACCCAGTCATCCTGCAAAATGATGACTGATGATGGAATTTTAAATTGCTCAGCCATCGAACATGTGGCACTTATCCTAAATTCTCCCAAGGAGGAGAGTGTTGAGAGGCCTGCCTGGAATCACTTGCTGGGAAAACGTGTAAAGCATTAATTATTGCTGCGTCAGCCAACTAATTAAGAAGGCAGTTGTTGAACAAGACATTTATTAAGAAAAGTACCCTTTAAAAAAGTGCTTGTTGAGAGATGTTGATAAGAATTATTGATTTGGGAGCTCGTATAAAAGATGCCAGTCATAAAAGTATTAAAATTTCATCAGTTTGTTACAGTTTTCAGCAGCTTCAATACTAGACAGTTAAGGCAGCAGACAACTTGTGTTGGAATAAACAGAATTCTTCAAAACCAATTGGTTCATGTGCTCTAAATGGTATTTCAAATTCATGCTTCTTTGGTGAAACTGTAATTCAATGAAGAGGTTGTGGTTGCAAATCTTGGAAGTAAATGGTCAAATTATTGGGATTAATCTTAATTTGGATTTTTTTTTTAAGATAACAGACTTTGACTGCCAGTAAAACGCCGCTATGCATTTGCTGGTTGTCACCAAGATTCTGTTAGCTACTTATTTGAAAACCGCAATACCACCATATATTAAGGAAGGGCTTTCATAACGTAGTGCGGAGATATATCAAATGCTTTTAGTGCAGCTGATCATGTGGCTGAAGAGGAAAGACATTTGAAAAGAAAAGCAGCCTACCTAGTCCAACAGGCAAGTGTGCTATTTCTTTTCTTTTTTAAAAAGTGTATATGCATGTATCTTCCACACCTGTATTGCTATCAAGGATTGTAGCCTGAGCCATTAACAAGCAGCTTACTTATCAACATTTGCACATTAAGGATATACTGTACTTTTCCGTCTATAAGACACCCCCGTGTATAATTTTTGGGGAGTCAAATTTAAGAAAATGGGGGGAGATGGAACAGAGGAGTTGAGCTTTTGGGGAGGGGGGATTAGCCAGGGTTGCTGAGCTTTTTTAAAGGAAAATTGCCAAAAATTGCTCCTCCACACACATCACAAAATCCACCTCCCATCTGTCACATCGCCGGCAGAAGCTGCCAAATGCCTGCCCAACTGCCAGAGCGTCACTCAATCGACACCACCCATTGACACATCATGAATAATATTAGTTTATAGAGAGATTTCTTGGAAAAACAGATAAGCCCCCCCCCCCAAGAAGTTATTCAAGAAAGCTTCCCATATTGAGGTGAAATTCTCCATCTTGGAACTAAAAGAGATGGGGGGAGGTACATCCTGAGGCCATGCATTCCTCAAGGATCTTGAAGGTTCAGTTCTCTGAGCCTTATTCCCTCCATCTCTTTACACCCCCTCTCTCCCAGGCTCAATTGAATCAAGAGGAAGGCTGTGTCACGGCACTCCAGATTAAACTCTGCAGGGAAGGGAGATCCGGCCAAAGCAGTGTTGCTCCCCAGTGTGCTTTCCCTCCCTGTTTATGTTTTGCTGCCGCCAGGTTAAATGTCTTTATTCCTCCAGGCTGCCTTTCACCAAACGGTCTAAGACTCCCTTGTGTCTCTTGGTGCGTGGGGCGGCTTAAATTAAATTAAAGGCTTTGAGGTTTTGTGAAGTAATATTAAAAGTTCACTGGGAAGATAATGATGTTTGTTCTTAGGAAATAAAGTGTAAATGTATGGTTGCATGCACACAAAGCAATTTCCCAAGTGGAGCAAAGTAAAATGGGTTAAGTGCATCGAGCTTTTCCCTCACATAGGCAGTCCTTAAGTCAAAGACTTACATAGATCTCCTTTCTTCATTCTCCACTGCAACAGGGTTGTCCCCTTTTCTGAGATCCTCCTGATCTGAATGTCAAGGAAGACCCTGGCTAAATTACAGCATGGAGTTGCCTTTGATTTGCCCCTCAATCCACATACATTTCAAAAGCTTCACAGAAAACAATTGCCTATGATATATCTTATCTTCCCTTGATTAATTTGTGACACCTTCCAAGTTATTTTTCTGGATCCTTCAAGTCATGAATCAAGCCACAAATTAATCGCCCCGTCTCTTTACAAAATACTTAAAAGATTTTTATTTTTTTATAACAGCCCATTTTCTTCACAGGCTGCTACTGCCAATGCTTTTTTGGTAGTATGAGAGCCATGTGCAGTGGCCATCTGAAAGGCTAGTCCTTGGCCCTGTGTGTGTGTGTGTGTGTGTGTGTGTGTATTCTTCTAAAATATATTTTTTAGCCAATCTAGGAGGTATTTCTGGTCTGTAATCCTGTCCTGTTTGCAGCTTCACTAACCTGTGCATCCCCAAACCAGGACCCACTTACAGGGAATAAGACTGCTATTTTGCATAAAATGCAGCTACCTGTATGAAGATAAAGATGCAGAGACTCAGAAATGTCCACTGAGGCTTAACAAAGTTAAGCACCTTTGAATCCTATAGATGTCAATGGGAGGTTTAGACATGCTTAACTCTCTTCCAACTGAAAACACTGAGACTTCAAAGTCTAACTTTGGCCAGATAATACGCATTACACTCACTATGTAATAACTCCTTTCAATCAGAAACCAGTTGCAACGTAGATATGCCATTCACACTGGCAATACTCTATCAGCAGGCAATTTCTCCCGCTTGTGCATCAATACAAGAACAGCATGGTGGATACACGGAAAATGCTTTTGATTGCATGGTTCTGTGGGAAATTGCAGGCACTGTAATAGATCAAGAAAAGTCCAGTTGGTAAATCCATGTATGTGTAGGGGTCAAACTAAGTATGCAACACAGGAGATCTGTGATCAGATCTCTTGACATTTTTACTGGGAAAGCAAGGCAAAGTACTGTGATTTCAACAGAGTTTGCAGCACCTGCTTAATTTAAATGTCAAAACAGTATTACAACCTATCAGTTAATAAGGGTAGCATGCATCAATTAAAGCATATCCCCTGAGAAACAAACTATTTAATAGTGGTCTAAGTTTTCATAGGCCAGAGCCTACTAGAAGAAGTGTAAGACACAGACTGAACACATGGCAGATATACAAGATGGCGTATACAGTAGAAGATAAACCATGAAGTGCTTATTAATGATAATAGAAATGTACTTTCAAATTCCGTGTAAATATAATATACACAGCCAGGTGATTTGCTGGGGCAGTAGACACCAAGAGAACAGAAAGACTGAATAGGGATTCAGGGAAGAACCTGTTATAACCTGAAATAGCTTAATAGAAGAAAACAGAATTCTAATTCTTGATTTCTATTCTGTTATTGATTTCTTCCAAAGATAGACACCAGGCCTAAGCTTGCCCTTTGTCTGATGCCAAAGAGGTGGATCTGGCAAGTGCAAATTTCCTGGGAGAAAACAAATCTGGAATTTAGCAGCCATTTTGTGACTGATGCTCATGGCACACTCTCAAAATTTGAAATGTACCCACTGGCCTGAGAAGGTTGGCCCACCCTGCTCTACTTGATTGGGGGGAAAATGGAGAGAGAGAAAAGTTGAAAGCAATGTTATTGTTCTCTTGAAATAATTGGGTGGACCCAAATGTGCTTGTGTGAACAGAAGGCACTTTTGCTAATGGATGGCAGCCCTCCAGATTTCTGCTACTTTACCCCTCCCATTATAGGTCTGCATCATGCCACAGACCATAGAATCATCGAGTTGGAAGGGTTCCTGAGGATCATCTAGTTGTTGCATGTCTCCTCCTTTTACCTTCCCACATTTCCTTGCCCAATCCAACCAAGGAAATCTGCACACAGAAGCAATTGTTGCATGCACATCACTCACTGAATCAGGAAACACAGATCTAAGTCACATGGACCACAGAGTGTATGTATTAACCTGAATGAGTGGCATTAGTTTGCACTAGCCTTCTTTCAATGTAATGCACCCTTGGACGTGCATCCTGATGTGGATGTCCGTATGGACGCACAAGCAATTGCACATCACACTAATAGCAACATAGCATGACCTGACCTCAAAGTTTAAAATATCTTAGGGCAGGGGAGTTGGTAGCATGAGAGCAGTGCAATTGGAAGTGGGGAGGAGAGACAGGATTTTCCTACATGCCACAAAAGTCCCTTCTAGGCCTAGGGACACCAGAAGGTTTACAGGTAGGATACCCCATTTAGAAATGAGAAGGAAAATAAATAAATGGGGGAGGCTTATGTGTGCTCTATTTTAAAAAATGAAATTTTAGCTCCATCACTAGTAGAATAGCAGCTCCCTCTAGTGCATGAGTGCTGAAAGAAATTTTTGAGAAACCAACCGAACAACTGAAATTTGTAGCTTCAGCTGAGTGTCTGTATCAGGCAAATATGTAAGGTTCAAAAAAACCTACACTTTTTATAGTACAACTCCAGTAAACAGAGCCCAGTCCAACTCTCACAAACTATGAAAATTCAGTGGAACTAAACCCTCCACTGACAGGTCATGGAGGTTCAACTACTGGTGGTAGACCAGGTAGGGAACCTGTGTCCCCAACCCAATGAGCCCCAGTCACCACAGCCAATGTTCAGGGTTGATGTTCAGCCCAACCATCTGAACGGCTACAGTTTTCTCACTTCCACTCTAAGAAAATATTAGTACTGGACACTAGCACACTGTTGAGTGTAATGGGTTTGTGACACAGATGCTAGCCTTGACTAAATGACCTGTTACGGAAGTAGGCTATGTATGTCACTTTTTAAAATCAATTCACATTATGCTTATTGAGCACATGCATTGATAAATGCTCTGCTTTCTGTATAGCTTTTAGGAAAATCCTAGAATACCCCACACTCATCTACTTAACTGCATTATTCCCTAGGATTGGAAGCATTCCCATGGGTCTATCATCATGGACTTCAAAGTAAACCTATGTTGAACAAGTAAGCAGAGCTTACTGGATATCCAAGATGTCCACCCCAATCCGAATGTGGAATGTTCTCCCCAAGAAGCATGCCTGGCAACAACATTTTTAGCTCTTAGGTGCCAGGCAAAAAAATTCTCATTTTCCTGGGCTTTGGGAACTTAATGTGGAGTGATTTATGGCCTGTTCTGTGTTCTTTTTTTATATATTGGGGTGTGTGCAGGATATTTTCCTTGTTATTGCTGGCATTGGATGAAAACATTTAGCATTTCTGTGTTTTATGGGCAGTATTCGACTAGTGAGTCCCATTAGCGCAAACATTTCTGCTTGTGTGATGGGCCTTCTCCCCTCAAATTCTGCTGCCCAAGCAGAAATCCTTGTATTTACAAAACATTCATGAAGTTCTATGTTGGATGCAGCACTATACTTTTTATCTATTTTATGTGTTTTCGGTTTTTAAACATTTGTGTCGGCTGTTCTGTATTCTATATATTTGTATAAGACGTCTTTGTAAAAAGTAGTACATAAATTTATAAAATAAAACAACGCAAAATAATAATGCATCCCCACCTGGAAATAAGCCCCATTGGATTTACTTCATCGAATTGTAGAGTTGGAAGGGCTGGCAAGGGTCATCTAGTCCAACCCCCTGCAATGCAGAAATCCTAGGTGGGCTTGAACCACCAACCTTCTGGTTAACAGCCAGATGTACTGACAACACATAGGATTTGGCTGCACATTATTCTGAGAACTTGAGCTCAATCTGCCAGTTTGCAGTTTTAAAAAATATTCCCAAACTACAGTATGCTCAAACAGTTAATGATAATCCCTCTTGCATTGCTGGATATACAATAAATTTAATGGTAAATGATATAAGTTCAAGAAAAGGAAGCAATCTTATATAGTAACAGCTATCTGCCAAGTCATCTATGCCCTTTTCATATATATATTTCTTTTTTCCAAAAGCTTTGGGGAATCTTCATTCATGAATACAGAGCGCCTTCCAGCAAAGCATAACTGCATATTTTTAATTGGAAAAAGAATCCCACTGAACTAGAAAGGGAAGATGGAAGAAAATATTCGGCACTACATATAAGGCATTATGTTCCTGTGAGCAAAAAAAAAAGTTTCTGCAAGAGGGCTATTCTTTAAGAAGTCTTCCTACCCCAAATGCCTAATTACCCACAGCTTTTCATACTACAGAGATCAGCCTTGCTAAGTAGAGAACATGAAAATATTAACCAAAACAGAAGCACTGAATACTCTCACTGCTGCTGCTGTTTTCCCTGTTAAGACAAAGGTAGACAAAATGGTGCCTTCCATATAGTGTTCTGCTCCAACTCCCATCAGCCCCAGCCAGCATGTCCAAAGTTCAGGGAAGATGGGAACATCTGGAGGGCACCACATTGGCTGCCCCATACTACAGGGTGGGGAACATGCATCCTTCTAGATGTTTTTGAGCTCCCACTTCTATGTGCACCAGCTAGCACAGACAATGATCAGGGGTCCTGGGAGTTGCAAAACAACATTTGAAGGGTTACAGGCTCCCCATCCTGGCCCTGCTGTAACCAAAATCGATAAAGCCCAGCTCAATGACTGACATCACCCTGAGGAGCGCTGCTAGATGCCGCCCGTGTTACACAGCCCTGCCTGGCCTCAACTGGAAGGCATATATCTAGTGTCACCAGCCCCATGGTATGCAATGTTCTACCAGCAGGGACCCTCGCATTTATCTTCTGGGTGCCTCATGAAGACCTTTTTATGCCCACACACACCCTGTGGCCAAAAAACTAATGTATGCACAATCGGGGGTTGACCGCCTTATTTATACTCCAGGTTTCTCCATTTATCTTTCCAAAACAAAAACCAAATAGATACGTAGTAGCACAATAATACCAATATCAAAATAAGA